>NC_063445.1:49792737-51233768 GCF_020379485.1 Brassica napus
TCGAACCTTCATCAACCCTAGATCACTACAATCAAACCGAAGATTAGGATTTAGAAACTCAGAACATGAAGAAGAAGAAGAAAAACACAAACTCATATTATGAAATCGAAGAGAAATTACCTCATCTTTTTCGTCTCTTATAGAACATGGAAATCGAAGACTTCAATGCGACATGAAGAAGAAGAACAAGGTTTAGAGAAGAAGAGAATCTGGAACAAATTCGATTTGGGGCTAAATGGAATTAGGGTTTGTTCTTCTTTCGATTTGGGATTTTAGGAGTTAACCGAGCTTTCACTGATTAGGCACGTGTCACTAACGGTTTTTTAATGTTCTGTTAAACAGAGTTAACATCGTTAAAATCAAGGTGTAAAACCTCCGAAATCGAAATGTATTTTATTGGCAACAAAATTTAGTCCGTGTATTTTTTGGGAAGTCCAAAAAGTTCGAACCAAAAAAAAATGCAAAGAAGAAGCATCTTTTACCCGGTCATAGCTATTACCTTAACACCAAAGAAGAATTCGACCCAATGCTCGGAGGGATATAGCTCAGTTGGTAGAGCTCCGCGTAGAAGAAGTGGGGATACTTGGTTCAAGCCCTGACTAATTTTGGCCTCTTCTTCTCCCTATAAATCAAACTTTTCTTGTATTTTTCCGGCAAATCAAAATTAATCTGGGTATTTTTTAGGAATTTTCCCTTCTACAAATAATAAAAGGAAATAAAATTAAAACTAAAAATTTTTAAATATATACATGCACTTGATGTTTTCTTATTATTTCCCTCTTGTCTCTCTCTATATATACACGCTATTGTCACACACGTTCACACATACATTTCATACAACATTACCAAATCTCTCTCTCTCTTCATTCTCAAATTTCACAACTTTCTTGTGATTTCTCTAATATGGAAGCTGTGAGTAGTGTTGATGAGAGCTCAACAAGTACAGTTTCCATCCACACTCCGGCTAAGATTACACCGCCGCCGAAGACGGCGAAGTCGTCATCTCCGGCGAGTTTATACAGAATGGGAAGCGGTTCAAGCGTGGTTCTCGATTCCCAGAACGGCGTCGAAGCAGAATCAAGAAAGCTCCCGTCGTCAAAATTCAAAGGCGTCGTCCCCTCAGCCAAACGGAAGATGGGGAGCTCAGATATACGAGAAGCACAAGCGCGTTTGGCTCGGGACATTCAACGAAGAAGAAGAAGCGGCGCGTGTCTACGACGTCGCCGCTCACCGTTTCCGCGGCTCTGACGCCGTCACTAATTTCAAACCAGACACGACGTTCCGTAACGGTGAAGGTGACGGAGACGAAGTAAAGTTCTTAAACGCACATTCGAAATATGAGATCGTTGATATGTTGAGGAAACACACTTACAAAGAAGAGTTAGAGCAGAGGAAACGCAAACGTAACGGTGGTAACGGAGACACGGAAGAGACGGCGTTTGCTAACGTTACGGTTGTGACGGGGTTTAAAACGGCGGAGTGTCTGTTTGAGAAAACGGTAACGCCGAGTGACGTCGGGAAGCTAAACCGTTTAGTGATACCGAAACACCAAGCGGAGAAACATTTTCCGTTACCGTTAACCGGCGACGTCTCCGTGAGAGGGACGCTGTTGAATTTCGAAGACGTTAACGGGAAAGTGTGGAGGTTCCGTTACTCGTATTGGAACAGTAGTCAAAGCTACGTGTTGACTAAAGGTTGGAGCAGGTTCGTTAAAGAGAAGAGACTCTGTGCCGGTGATTTGATCAGTTTTAAAAGATCTAACGGTCAGGATCAACAGTTGTATATTGTGTGGAAGTCAAAGGCTGGGTTGGAACAGGATACGGGCCGGGTTGTAGTGAGATTGTTCGGCGTTGACATTGCTTCGGTTAAGTCTCGAAACGATGTCGTAATGAAGGAAGAAACGGAGATGTCGTTGAGTAGTAATAAGAAGCAACGCCTTGTAACTACAATTTAACAACTCTCTTTCTTTGTTTTTTTCCTTGTAATTTCTTGGGAAAAAATTAATTATTTCTGTCAAATACTTCAGAGCCAAGTGAGTAGTGAACATCGAAAGTTTTTCTTTTACCTTTTTCCCTAAATTTTTATGCAATTTGATGTATTTTCAAGGATTCAAGAACTTAAAAACACATTAGATGTTACAAAAAATCCATCTCTAATATGTGGAAGAGTATCCCGACGTCTTCCTGTTCCTGATCACATACCAAAGCCACCATATCTTGAGTCTAGTGAACCACCAAAAATATCAAGTGCGTATCAGTTTCCTGATTCCAAAGGCATTGGGAATTAGACTATTCATAAATTTTGGCTAGAGTACGTAAAGATTAGTCTTTCTTCTTTTTTTCTTGGGGGTTCTCTGATCTTTTTCTTGAACTCCCTCTGCCTAGCTGACTACAAAGGTAGAACAATCATTTTGAAGGAGCACATATTTGATGACGGTAGAAGATGATAATGGAATCAGAGAAATATAAGTTGGTCTAGTGGATAGAACTCTTTGATCACCTGGGAGTTAACAAGTTACAAATTTGATTTCCGTTGAGAAGGATTTGTTTTCTAAAAGAGAGAATTAATCTAGTTTGAATCTTGTTGTGGGAAGATGCACATGTCGTCACCTTAAACTTCCTAGTTATTTAAAATAAAATATTTGTTTGTGTTTGATTGATTCCTGTAGAAGGGACATGATTACATGGGTATTTTAAAACCAAACAACCAACAACTAAACTAGAAATTAAGAAGCTAAACTAAAGTATTTACCAATTTATCCTATAACAATATCTAGCTCTCTTCTTGATTTATTTCTAAAGCAAAACTAAAGTTTTTTAATGACGGACTCAAACTTAAATAGATTCTTTAATGACAACTTTGCTTGCGGAAACTCTTGTATTAAGACAATACAAATTTGATTAGTAAAGAAATACGATCGTGTTATATTACGATTCTAGTACTTAGTGCTAGTGTGTTGATATGTCATTCGGATTCAAAACACGTATACATGATACGTTGCTGATAACAAATATATAACAATCTTCCGAACCATTATTCATTTATAAAAAAGAGAGAGGGAAAAACTCGAATTCATAAACCAAGAATCTACAAATTTGAAGGTAAAATATTCAAGATTCGAGGAAGAGGAGTGCAGTTAAGGGGATGAGCCAAAGCCAAGAAAGCTCTTCCAGTAGCCTCTTCCATGTTAACTTTAACTCCTTCAACTTTCCAGTCAAAGCATTGCACCATAACTCCAATAGTGATCCCTCCTAAAATATAAGCCACGTTTGATCCAGGACATGCTCTCCTTCCAGCACCAAAAGGAAGAAAGTTCAGTACATGCTCTCTTCTCGCATCCTCTTCCCCTAGAAACCTCTCTGGCCTAAACTCATCAGGATCCGTCCAAGAATCAATGTCTCTCATCACCGCATAAGCATTAATAACAAGTGACGTGCCCTTAGGTATGTAGAGCCCTCCGATCTTACACCCTTGTTCAAACTCTCTTGGCAAAAGAACACCCGGTGGGTGTAATCTCAGAGATTCCTTGATGACTGCTTGCAAGTAAGGGAGTTTTGGTAGATCAGTTTCTTGGATCAACCTTGTTTTTCCTACAACGGAGTCTATTTCTTCTCGCAGTCTCTCAAAGATTTTATGGTTGTTGAGGATTTCAGCCATTGCCCATTGTGTTGATTTTGAAGAGGTGTCACCGGCTCCAAAGAAAAGCTCCTACATTTGTTAATATATACTGTTATTTTGGTTCAGTTGGGTGTGCTAAGTACTCGAGGTGAACCATTTTTTTTCTGAAAATGGATCGAATTTTTTAATAACTTGAACCTGTATAACTCTATCACTCAGAATGTAACCTCAACGAAACCTGAATAATACTCCATTTGCTTTTTTTTATGGTGTTACAGTATAACCTTTTTAAATTAATACTTTATAAATTAATATATACTAAAAATTCCTATAAAATAATATAATTTTATAGTCCCAAATTGAGTTTTTGGTTCAATTAGTATATCGATAAATTAATATCTCTATAAATTAATAAAAATTATAGTTTTGGTGTATTCCCAACATTATTAATTTATAGAGGTTTTCACTGTATATCTAAAAACCTAAAGATTAATAAATTTAATTTTTAAAAGGCATTTTTAAAAATAGTTCAACCAATCATACTAAACCGTAAAATCTAATTAGTTAAACAAAATTTTCTAAAAGTTAAAGTTAGCATAGAAGGATCAAAATATCTTATATTTTAATGAACACAAAATCTTTAAAAACTTTTTATATTTAAAAAACCGATGGATTATATGCAATTTAAAGGGATCAACCTAAATATTAAATTAATAATTTTAATCAACCATATAAACAAAAAAAATTAATAATTTTGATCAAATACATTTTAATGTATTGAATTTTTAAAAGAGTGTTATTAATTAATTTCTGTAACATTTCTTTTATCTAAAACCAAAGCGAACCAAATATCAAAAACTTTCAAACAATTTTTTGTAAAAAAGAGTCAGTTCTATTGGGGGATTATTTACAAACAGAAACAAATCAAGATACTAGGTCTGACATTTTCGGTATTGACTCGGTTTGAATTGATTATTTTGGGTATTTGATAGTTTAGATAGAGGATTTTATGATTCATCTAGGAACCACTATTTTTTTTTGTTCCAATGGATTCAGATAGTTTTGGATTCTGGTTGGTTTGGATATTAAAATTAAGAACCGTTTAATATCCAAAAAATCTAGGTTTTGTTTGATTTTGGTTTGGTTATTTTGGGTAATTTGGATCAGTTAGATAAAATATCAGGTTTGATAAAAAAAAAGGGATAAAATATCAGGCATTTCAAGTAATTACGAGTAATTAGGATGATCCAGATAATTTTGGATGTTTCGGATAATTTTGGATAGTTCGGGTTTTCAAATACTTTTGGATATTTGGTTCGGTTATTTCGGATATGAAAACATATGAATTATTTAAATATTCGAGGGTTTCGGCTTGATTTCTGGTTTTGGTAATTTGGTTTGGTTCCGGTGCAGATTTCCGGATCCGGATGAAATGTATACAACTCAGTTACTTTGGTCTGGTTACGGTGTGGATTTTCGGATCTGAGTAACAATGTGTAGGCCTATCCGCCTAAAAGAAACTAAAAGCTCTGAGCTAGGTTGTATTTTCAGTGAAATATTATACCAAACGTGAGAGGATAGACTTACCGCTAATAACGCCTTGATATGGCTCCTGTTGATCTTATACTCAGCATCCTCGTCTCCACAAGCTGCCAACAATGCGTCCATAATTTCACTACCTTCATGCTCGTCCTTTTTCTCTTCGTATCTCACAATGATCTTTTCCAGTAGCTCCCCGAACCTGTATGAAACACTCATCACCTCCTTTTTAAATGGTGGTGAGATCCGTAGCTTCTCAAGCGGCTTACGAAGGACTTGTTGCAAAAATATCTTCTGTGTCAAGGCAGCGATCTCGATACTAAACTCAGATACTCTCTCCTCCTCTGAGAAACTCCTTCCCAAACTCATCTTTCCGAGGATAACGTTAACTAGTCTCAAAGCTTCCTCACCGATCTCAACGCTCTCTTTCTTCACTGCCTTATCAAGCAGATCTCTGTAGAACCTCTCTATCTCAACTTCACGTAGGCCTCGTGACCGCTCCAGCGCCTGGGGTCCAAGCATTTTAGTAGTGATAATTTTCTTTACGAACTTCCAGTAATCTCCACAGGGAGCTTTGATGAAGCCAGAAGAACCAAACACAATGCACTCATCGATGCCAATAGGGCCATGGGAGGAGATGCTCATGTCGTGGTCTTTGAAGATCTCGTAGGCCACTGAGGCAGAGGAGACGAGAAGGATGCGGACATTGAAGATGCGGAGATGGAGCAGAGGTCCGTACTTGGATGAGACTTTTTGAAAAGACTTGTGGAGTGAAGTAGAGAAGAGAAGGTGAAGGTGACCGATGATAGGAAGAGAAGGAGGGCTTGGAGGTAGGTCAAAGACATTCTTCGGTTTCTTGAAGAAGAAGGCAAATAGAAAAAAGGTTGAGAATATGCATAGGAGGATTAAGATAAAACTATTTTCAAAGTCAAGGCTGGTCATAGCTTCCATTTTTGCTCAAAAGAGAAGATGAGGGGGATGAAACAGAGGAACCTCTTAAAATATCAGAAGGTGAGTTAATGGAGATCTGAAAGTATATAATACTAGTAATATCGTATTATGAAATTTTATTTAACAATTGAATTGTTTTACAGTTCCAACGTGACAGACAACGATTCTAGAGATTCGGGATTCTCGTTGGCAAGTACGGAGTTGACTTGCTCATGTGGAAGAGTTATGTCACTGATGGGTTTAGCGTTACCGTGATTTTAGTTTGATGGTGTAACCAAAGGGCTTGGTCCGCTTCAAAACCAGTATAGGTCTGAAAAGTCGAACCAGTCAGCAGCAAACCAAAATAAAATCTGGTTCTGCGAATAATGTTCGATGATTAAAGGAAAAACTAAACTAGTAGCAACTAGCAAGACAATGGACATCCGTACCAAGTCACTTGAGTGTTTGCGTGTAATAAAAACAACAGAACACAAGAATCTCACTATTTGCTTCATCTTCTTCTTCCGGAAATTCCCACATTACTCCTTCCTCGTTATTGTTTCTGGACCTGATCGCAAAAATAGTTAAAGGACAAACAAAATACCAAAAGTTTATCATCTGTAACAAATAACTAGCAAGGGTTATGAATTATTGAACGAATTACTTTCAACATTATCCACATCAACACTATTATACTTCTCCCCATCGTTCTGTCCTTTTGTCTTTCACGTACTGTCAGCTTCTGTGTCCCTCCTTTTCTCTCGTTCTCTTTCAGTCCTCCGATCCCAATCTCTATCCATCCGCTTACTTCCTTCTGAATCCCTATCTCGCATGCTTCCCTCCTTGTCCACATCCCTCTCCCTACAAGAATCATGATGTCTTCCTCTGTCTGAAAGTTCATCTTCCGCAGCAAGCCTTGATCTACTCCGAGCTCGAACTTCGTAACAGACAGTTACTACTCTTCTTATGCTTTTCTACCGAGTTCTCTGAAGAAAATGAACTCATGCCATTATCATAACTTCTCTTACCAAAACTCTCTCTGAAGGACCTCCAGATTCTTTGTACCACCTCTTGTAGAGGCATAAATGTAGTTTGGATACAGAATTACAAACAAGCTTGCAATCCAAACAGACTCCAATCGAAGTAACATCCATCAGCTCTGCTTCATCACCGCCTGATGGAATCTCGTCCTCGCGCTTCTTATCACGGTGATCACGCTTTGTGATGACGACGGTGCTTGTGCCGCTTAGGTGATTTATCGGTTTCGTCGGAAGATGAAAACGAACGGTGGTGAGATTCGATCTGCTTGTCTTCGGCCATGAGATTTGTCAACTAAATTACAAAAGCAGCACAGACAACAGGATATAGAAACAATATTGAGGAGGTTCAAATAGAAATAAATATTTATTGTATAATACTCCCTCCGTTCCTAAAAGATGTATGTTCTGGAAAAAAAATTTGTTTCAAAAAGATACATTTTTTACTTTTTCAATATATGATTTTATGAAAAATTGTAAGTTTCAAAAAAATTAATGGTGTTTATTGAATTTTTATTGGCTAAAAATTATGAAAAATTGTTATTCACAAAAAACAATGCATATTTAATGAGTTTTCTTAATATATGTGAAAAGTTTAGAATATGCATCTTTTAAAAACAGAGGGAGTAATAAATATTTATACCTGTTGTATGTGCTGCGTTTTAAAATATTAGCCAGCCAAGCATTTGGATGTATGTTACTACTAGTTATATATTTTTAAAATTTATATTAAGAAAATAAATTAAGCAGTTTACACCACTATCTTTTTTTTTTTTTGGAATGACAAAAAGTAACAAACGGTACTAGAGATTAATTATATTCGTAATGCCGAACTAAATATACAGTGGATATCATGTATATACAAACTTGTTTTCTTCTGATGTTATACATATATGATATATTGTAGATGATAAGAGACCAAACGAATTAAAGAGAACTAACACAACAATGGTGTGGTCACCTGATCAGGTTGTACGGGATATTCATACTGTGGTTCATGGTAGTGCTCTTCTTCTCCTCCGCCGTGGTCGCCAGAGAGATGTTCAATTTCGAGAATCTCAACCCTCCGTTTCATTTTCTTCTGCAGTTTTACTGCAATATCCGATGGTCTAAATTGTCCGCACACAATTATCTTGCGTTCCTTTTTCTCGATCACGTGTGTCTCAACTTCTTCATAAAAAAGCATCAAGAACATGTATTATAATATTAGTATCGCATTCTTTAGCTTTTCATCTCAACATTATGCACGAACTTCAATTTTGATTTCATGCCATTCCTCTTGCTCATTTTCTACAAATTTGTTTCTACATGATAACGATTATATATTTACATACCAACCTTTCATATTGATAAGAATCCTTCTTACTTTTCTACAACAAGCATTGCAATCCATGTTAATCCGCATCACAGCACAACATAGCCTCTGCTTTTCACCATCAAACATCAAACCAAACACACACAAAAAAACATAATCTAACAAAAAAACAAACCTTTTCCGACATGGAACGAAAGAACAACAATGATATGTTTATGGTTAGCTATGGTAAAATTATATATTAAGCTTTTGGAATCTGATTCTCCAACTTAGGTTGAGCAGAGAAGATAACACATAACCCAACTGGTTTTCTTATGTTACCTATGAATCATTGAGAAGCATCTAATAATATATCTGATTTGTTTCTAGATGGTTTCACAAAACCGGGGAACAAAAATGAAATAACCGGTTTAAAAACGTGCAAACGCTTTCCAAAACCGCACTTGTGACCCCACCCACTGCAATTTTTTAATCTCCAAGAATATTACGACAATGTTTCTTGCAGCAATGCAATGCCACGGATACTACAACAGTGAGTCCGTGTGTGTCGACAAAAATATAAAAATGAACAAAAGAATAATCTATCTATCTATATCTATAATAATAAAGCAGAGCTCTCACCTTAGTTTTCCACGTCACCAGGAACCTATGGGCAAAAAAAAGTACACGTGTCTTCTCTTTTCCGTTCAACAACATATCTTTGTTTTTATTTGGGCTCTTAATACTTGTTTTCCCCAAAAACGACCACATATGTCTCAACTCTTCCTCCGACTACCGCCCTGAAACGTATTAGATCTCCTTTAATCTCAACATTAACTTCGAACCCACTTTCTCTCAATTAAACATTGTCATTATCAAATGTAACCCCTTGAAGCTCTTGAGTATAAATGTGTTTCTTCTCTGCGATGAAACCCAGTCAGTCTTCCACCTTCCCATACGATACAAACCCTAGTCGCCGGAGATGACTTACCCTCGCACGACTCCGCTCACGCTTCACCTTTGCGATGATCATTAAGCGTTGCAATAATGTCAAGTCATCAAGATCACCCACAATTCCTACTAACTCTTTTTCGATGGAAGTATCACTCTACCTTCTCGACTTCATTCCACTCACATGTATATATACACCTCCTCAAAGTGTTAGATGTATCGTTTATCTCTTCTGTTTTGCAGAGCTTCTTGGTCTTGTTCAAAAGTTATCTTCCAATCATGGCAACTTCTCAGATCCAGAATTGAAGGCCGGCCGCTGCAAACAGAGTCTTCAGACAAGACTATTTTGTTTTTGGGAAGGGTGGAATTACAAAAAAGGGAAAGGGAGTGAACGGATTGGTGTTGATATGGTTCTTATTGATCACAACCAGCACCCTCCTCTACCTAATTTTGAATTAAACGTAAGTAACAATACTAATATTTAGTGTTAGCAAGACTTTAAAGTTGTTAATTGTTGTGGATGCTTGAACTTTCTCAGGGAGGGAATGACCATATGTCTGGTGCTAGAGCAATCAAGAAAAAGCCACCTGCTTTGAACACTATTCGCCTGAACAATGGAGGCTGCACAGCTAATGTGAATGCTACAAGCCATGCACTCCCCGTGTACATCCCAATTTAGGACCCTGATTGGAACAGTGACATTGGAGAGGAGGAGTTAGTTGAAGAGGAAGGCTGAAGCGCTAAGAAGACCCGCAAAGACCAAGTGATCTATATGGGGAGTGAGTGTGAGCTGGTTTAGTGTCATAGCTATTTTGCATTTCAGACTTTGTTTTTATGTTTTCTGCATCGTGAGTGACTACATTTCCAACATATTCTGAACCTATGGTAGGTTCTTTGCTTTTTTTTTCAAGATTATCTGCATATTTGACTTTTTGTTGATCCATTTATATTAGTGAACACATATCTGAAACAATTATTTACATCATCATCTCGATTAAATCACATGATTAGTTTGCTTGGAAGATTATCTGCATATTTGACTTTGTTCAAGATACTACAAGAATCGTGAAAACAAAACTTTGAAACTTTTACAGCCTCCTTTGAACAAAAAAAAAGACAACCTCGACTTGCATTATCTAAGAAGAACAAACTAAGATTGCAACTACGAGAAAATGCTTTTCCCAATGTTCATCAGCCTCTATTTTTTTGTGGATTCATCTTTCCGATAATAATAGGTTTATGCACATTCACCTAACCACTTACGATTCAGATCACCTCCACTCTTACTTAAAAAATCTAATACTTTGTCAACAAGTCAGAGATAATAACGATCGGACTTTCACTCGAAAAGTTAACAAAGAGAGCAGCAAATCACATTTCTAACTGTGACAAAACAAAAGATTCAAGGAAAACAGCTGTAGCCCAAGCTTCAATACAACCTGACCAAACCTAGGCCTAACTGAAACAAGACAGCTAAAACCACATCGATTAACTTATATCACAATCAGTAAGTTGTCTAAAACCACATCGATTAACTTATATCACAATCAGTATAACATAAAACACAACAATAAAATAAAAAAATAACTACGGGAAACAATCCGCGACAACTAATAATAAGCAGAAATACACGATGTTTTATAACTGGTTTGTGACAATCTATAACTTGAGCTGTGACAACTAATAATTTAGATAAAATACATAATATATAATAAGCAGAAAAATCAATAAAACCCAAAATAAAAGAAATTCATTATAATATTGCTTTACATGTTTTATAAAATCCAGACCAATAAAAATAAAAATTGAATCACACGAAAAAAGTTATTTGGTCAGCAAAACCAAATTAAAGAAATTAATAAGATAAAATATGGATAACCGTATTTAAAGATTAATATATATTCAAATATACAATATAAAATAATAAACTGTAAAAATAAAACATAACTCAAAGCATATAAATTTTAAGAATAAAAATATGAAAATCATAAGAACAAAAAGTAAGAAATGACCCGTCAAACCATTGACCATCTATATCCACTTACTTTTCTAAAGATTTTATGACAAAATGTTTATCAGATGAAAACTTAAAAATTCTTCATGTAAAAAGCATTCAAGAATATTATGATAAAAACAACGCTGACAGCAGCTTCCATCATCTACAAACATCAGTAGACGGTTGTATCTAGGTGCAGTTTATGTATACAGTCTAACAATGCTTTGCAAAAGTGAAAAATATAAGAGAAACCTACATTGATAAAATTGGTTGGACGCAAGACTATAAGCTTGGCGATCAATGATAGAGTCAATTGCATTAAGAAAATATTGCATGGAATATTAGTTAAAAACTTAAGTGTTACTTTATCATTTTACAAGCAACAAAGGTTACAATATAATGTCATCCAAACAACATCAACAAGAGATACAAAAACTGTTATTTCTATAAGCAATGATGAAATTCATCTACTTCAATTGATAAGTGGTGACTCAATTTTTATTGCTTAACATTTGAACATTAGATCCCAATTACTTTTATGTACTTCAACAATAACAATTATTTGTAGATTTATGTTGGCCACAAATATAAAAATATTATTACTCTTTTACGATTACTTTTTGTCTAACTTTCTTTGCTCAAACATATATACTACATAAAATAATGAGTTTTTATTTTAAAATTTTTAATATTTATTTTTTATTTTATAAAATTTTAAATCTCAATCCCAAATCCCCACCCCTTAACTCTAAACCCTAAGGTTTGGATTAGTTAACCCTAGGGGTATAAATATATATTTACCTCTTTAATGAAACATTTTGGTCATTTTTATCTTTAGAGTCTATATCTGTGACAGAAACGTTTTTAGTGCTATCCTAGGGTATTTCCCTTATAAAAATTAACCATCATATTAAAATCATATCTACATTAGTTTGGCTTAATTTATATATTGTCCGTCCTCGATCTATTTGATTTTATACCACCAAATCATAAATATATTTAAATTTATAATATTTTATATGATTAGAAAACGGATAATATCAAACACACAATTATATTTTCAGTAACCTAATTTTAAATAGAATGGTATTTCTGTTTGGGCAATTCTCTCAAATAACCATTTTTAAGTTTTTGTCATAAAAATAGCCCTAAAAAAATAATATGAATAAAATAGCCCTTTTTATTTTGAAAGTTTTAATATTTTTTTAAAAAAAATTTGAACTCATCCCAAAACCCAACCCCTTAACTCAAAACTTATATTTGTTAACCATAACTGTATAAATGCATATTTACCTTTCAATAAAACCGCTTTTGGTCATTTTTCTCATTGGAGGTTTATTTTTGTGAAAATAAATTAAAAATAGCAATCTAAGGGAATTTTTCTATTCTGGTGTTTTATATAAATATAAAAAAAAAAGTAAAAAGATTAATAATTATGATAATTTCCTTAAAATAAACATAATAAAAGTTAGTGATATCAAAATATTTTAATTAACAAAATTTAACATAAAATAAATATGTCATCGAAATTTTTTTTATTTTGTTTGGTGAAAATGAAAATATATTAACCTTCGAAAAACATTTAGTTTATTTAGTTTGGTGAAAATGAAAAAAAAATAACCTTCGGAAAACATTTTCATTAAAATCAACGGCTAATACAATATTTTTAAAATAAGTTATATATATATATATATATATATATCAATTATATTATAGAATTTATCAGATATGTAAATTACTATCTTTAAAGTAATCATTTATTGGTTTATTCGGATTGATTGGTTTATAACCGAATTCTATCCATGTACTGCGATTTAGAAAAAAAAACATTTGATTTATATGATATTGGCAGATCCAAACCACTTTCTTTATTTTGGTTTAGTTCGTTTTAGTTGGTTCATGTTTATCGTATTAAACATCACAAATTATTATTCCCTCTATTCCTAAATATAAGATGTTTAGAATAGTTTTTATGTTCCACTATGTAGGATGTTCTCATATTTCTAGGTAGTTTTAAGTTTATCAAAAACTGTGTAACCAATCAAATTTAATAGTTCTATTTTGTAATTGGTTGAATAGTTTTTAATTTAAAATTTTAATGATATTTTTTAGATTAAAAGTAACTTTCTTAATAAGTGTGTTTTACCTAAAAAATCTTATATTTAGGAACAGAGTGAGTATTAATACTGTGAGATGGTTGTCAAAACCGACTCTTTCAACCGCTCAGACATCCATCCCCTTCTCTTACCTACTTTGGCTCAGATCTTCGGCATACCTCATACAAGATATGCACATGAAAAGATATTCAATCAAAACAAGTAAATTTCTTCACAGTTTGGCTGTTCGGGTGAAACAAGAGAAACACATATATCAATAACTAAAATTGACAAATGTTTGTGTCCCCAAACTTAACTGCATCGTTTGCCTCTTCTCCCTTTTGTTCTGCATCTTTCCTTTGCAATTAATAAATAGTGATTTCCTTCAATTTTTCCTTTGTCCCACTAAAATTTATGTCTACAACGATTATCGTAGTGATTCACAAACAAAATATATGACCATCCACTGAAAACCCTATAGGCACTAACCACTATTAAATGGATCAAATAAGAATTTCGAACTCATTAAAAATAAAAGATACAAACCCGGCGGCAAACCACTAGTTATCCTTTGGTTGTTAGAAACCTCGACTACAATTAAGTCTTCAAATATCATAGACAAGGTTTTAATGATTTGTGAGTACATCCTAAGTTGCTTTATAATATACTATTACTTCATACAAATCTAACATAGTAAACTCGATTAGTCATCTGATGCTTTGTATTAATATGATAATGGCTCAGGGGATCGAGATAGGTCATTGTATAACAATTAGATTCGAGCATACTAATAATAATGCAGTGTAACTAAAGTATACAAAGAATGAAATCAAGTTCGTACCTCCAAAGTGGCATTTCGGACCCATACAACGGCGGATACCAATAAAAGAAATACTATATAACATTCAGTTGATGCAGTTGAATATTTAATAAAAACATTTAAGTAGATAAGATAAAATTAATTAAATGCAAAAGGGTTATAGATGTTGCAAGCTAAGCAGTACATATGTTGCTTTATTCCTGTTATCAAGCCGGCGCGTATTCTATACTCATCTTTTTTATTTATTTATTTATTTTTTTTGAACAAACCTTCCTTAATTAAACTCAAACAGAGTTAACAATGTTCAACAAAGCTCATTTGGCTAAAGCATCAGCAGCGACATTACTGAGCCGAGGAACATAATGAAAAGACACAGCAGAAAATAAAGAACATAGATGATAAATATCATACAGCACTCCTTGAGCTTCGATTCTTTTTTCTTGAGATGTGATTGCTGTAATGAGAGACTGTGAATCTGACCAGACAGTCAGCGTTCTTAGTCCCAAGTTGACTGCTTCCACGAGTGCAGTTTTAATCGCTATAGCTTCTGCAGTGAAAGCAGAGCCGACATAGCAGCGATTTGTAAAGAGTGTGTGCAGAGTCTTTGTGTTAGAATGGTCTTTGAAAATGCAGCCAAAGCCCCCGCCCCTAGTGATTGGGTTCCAAGCCGCATCCACAAAACAGTGAGTAGTATCGGTAGGGAAGGGCCTAACACCTGCACCAGTTTTGCCTTTTGGCATTACGTTCCTCTGTTTCTCCAATTGGGCCGCCTGCCATATTCTAGCTTCCTTCACAGCCATCGTAACTATATCTTGTTCGTTTAAGACCTGGTTCTCAAAAATTAGTTTGTTACGGGCTGACCATAAGTACCAGAGGACCCAAGGGTAAAGGCCAGTGGAGCTTAGGCCTGTAGGAGGGAGGTTTGTGATACGATTGCATGCTATAAGCAGAGAAGCTGGTGTGGAGATCGCACTCGGGATTGGTTTAGTAGCTGCAGGGATCAAATCCCATACTCGGGTAGCAAAAGGACATTGCATGAAGATATGTCTCTCAGTTTCCAGCACTCCACACCTCTTACAATTCCCATTCACATCCATTCCCCTACGCAGAAGGTTCTCACCAAGCGATAGTGCCTTATTTTTGATTTTCCATAGATAGTACCTGAGCTTTGGTGAGGTTTTAACGCTCCAAAAATTCTTCTTCCAATCAAAATTCAGATCCTCCATCCCATCATTTAACTTACAGATGGCATACCCTGACTTTGTCGAGTAGGTACCTGATTTCTCCGGTAGCCAAACAAGCTCGTCTTGCATTTGAAATTGACTGGGCGTCAGAGTTCTAATTTGGACCTCATACTGAGGTAAATGTTCTCGGATAGCCTCCACATTCCAGTCCAGTGAGTTCGCCATAAGGAGGTCTGAGACACAAAAGTTCTTGTTTAGTTCGGTAGGAGGGCCAATGGGAGTCAGTGGCGAATCAGTTGAGAGCCAAGGTTCTGTCCAAATGTTGATATTAGCTCCTGAACCCACTATCTAACCAAGTCCTTTGAACAATACTTCCCTGCCGGCCAGGATACCGCGCCAGCCATGTGATGCAGATTGTGGCGCACTAGTTTGGAGAAATGAAGTAGAATGGCAGTACTTTCCTAGTAGGGTCTGAGCTAGGAGGGAATGTGGACACTTCAGGATACGCCACGCCAGTTTCGTAAGGAGTGCATCATTAAACTGTTCGATCTCTCTGAATCCCAAACCCCCGGCAAATTTAGGCTTCGTTAAAGTATTCCAAGAAACCCAAGCAATCTTCCTCAAGTTTGGTTTAACATCCCACCAAAACCTAGTGAGAATGGACTGGATTTGTTTGCATAGGGAGATGGGGATCTTAAAGCATGACATGGCATATGAAGGCATAGCTGCTAGAATCGCCTTGAGAAGAACTTGTTTTCCGGCACCGTTAAGGAACTTTGTAGCCCAGCTATGTGATCTTTGACGAATGCGATCAACAATCCCCGCAAAGATGTCTTTCTTTTTACGGTGGAAGTGCTCAGGTAAGCCTAGGTACTTACCGAGACCTCCCTCGCCCTCTATTCACAGAGTGGCCCTGACTCTACGCCAAACCTCGATTGGCGTCTTAGAAGAGAACGTAATGGCTGACTTCAACAGGTTGATGCTCTGGCCCGAGACGCTTTCATACTTGTCTAGTATGTTGATTAATTCTGAGCAGGCTCCGGGATCACTGTTGCAGAAGAACATGGTATCATCCGCAAAGAGCAAATGATTAAGTGGTGGGGCTTGTCTTGCAACTTTGATACCCTTCAATTTTCCTTGTTCCTGCGCTTTCCGGCAGAGACTCGAGAGCACTTCCAAACAGAGTATAACCAGGTAAGGAGAGAGCGGATCGCCTTGGCGGATTCCGCGAGATGGTAGTACACGGCCCTGCGCACTCCCGTTGATAAGGAAAGAATAGGAGACGGAACTAACGCACTCCATGATCCACTGAATCCACACCGGGTGGAAGCCCATTTGTGTCATAACGTTCCTGAGAAAACTCCATTCCAAGCGATCATAGGCCTTGCTCATATCTGTTTTGACAGCCATAGAGCAATGCTTCCGAGCTGTAGAGGTGCGGAGATAATGGAGGACTTCGTGCGTGATGAGCACGTTATCTGAAATGGCTCTTCCCGCCACAAAAGCAGACTGGTGAGGTGAGATGATCTCTGGAAGGAGGGGCTGAAGGCGCTTGCATAGAATTTTCGCGATGATTTTATAGTGTGTGGAGCACAATGCGATATGCCTGTAGTCCATGACGGTTTTAGGGCTCTTGGTCTTTGGTATTAACCGAACATGTGTTTCATTTTGCCTCCTATGCAGCTTCCTGGTTTCAAAGAAACCTTTAATATCACGGCAAACTTCCTTCCCTAGGATATCCCAAAAACCTTGGTAGAACCCGGCAGAAAAACCATCCGGACCCGGTGCTTTATCACCATGAATAGCAAAGACAGCCCTCTTTATCTCCAGGTCGTCTGGGATTCCAATGAGGGAGTCATTCATGGAGGTCGAGATGCACGGTTTAACAGCTTCCGCAATCACCTGAGGGTTTCCGTTCGACGTCGAGGTAAATAGGGATGTGTAGTAAGAAGCTATCGTCTCAGCAATCTGCCATTCCTCATAAACTGAGGTACCGTCCTGTTTCTCTAGGACCGAGAACTTGTTGAGCAACTTTCGTCCCCGAGTGATAGTATGTAAGTAGCTAGAGTTTTTATCGCCATGTTGTAGCCAGAGTATTCGACTTCTCTGACGCCAATAGCTCTCCTCTTCTGCGTACGCTTTGTCAAGTTCCGAAGTTAACATGCCAATTAAATCTGTATCAGGTAGCAATGATGATAGAGCTACGTCCAAGGCTAGTTGCAGTGACTGGATGTTCGCTTTGCTATTGTGATTCTGCTCTTTAGTCCAGTTAATAATAGCTTGACGGACACGACAAAGGCGTGATAGAACAGAATCACTATGGCAAAGGGACCAGTTTTCATTGACTATGTCTCTTATCTCCGGTTTACTTGTAAGGCGCCTGTCATAGCGAAATAAATTTCTCCTTTTTTTCTGAGTATTATCCAAACGTGTTAACAAAGGTCTATGATCTGATCCCTCAAAACTGAGGTACTCACAGTAAGAAGCTGGAAAAGATTCCGACCATTTACAATTCCCCATTGCTCTGTCTAAGCGGGACTGAATAAAATGATTGTACCGAGTTTCTCGCCAAGACAGATGGTTTCCTGTATGTTGGAGATCCCAAAGTCCTGCTTGGGTGACGAAGCTACGGAATGCAACGAAACTTCCTTCCCATCGGACCGGGCCACCCACTTTTTCTGAGCTATCGAGTAGGTCATTGAAATCTCCTATTACAAGCCACGCATTGTCTCTCTCGGTCCCGAGGAGTGTGAGCTTCTCCCATAAACTAGCTCTATCTTCTTATCGGGGTACGCCATAGATGAAAGTGATAAAGGAAATGCCAGGTCCCGATGTCACTTGAACGTCGATGAAGTTTGGCGAAGAGTCTAAGATGTCCAGATCAACATGATCTTGCCAAGAGAGGACTAAGCCTCCACTTAATCCAATGGGAGGGACCGTAAAATGATTAGAGTACTGGGTGTTTGAGAAAGTCTTGAGCACCGCCTCATCTTGGTTTTTGGTCTCCATAAGAAACAAAATATCCGGGGAATATCTAGCTCTAATATTCCGCAGACGACGAACTGTAGGGTTGCTTCTTATTCCCTGACAGTTCCAACTCAATATGGCTAAGGAAGAGTGTTTCGGGCGGACCGAAAATCCGTCCCTTGCCTTGTCATTGCAGGTATGAGGTTGATTGGGGGATTCGACCTTCCTTTGGCTTTGCTAGCTTTCTTCGTGTCAGTAGGAGGTTCCTCAGGGGCTGATCTTTCATCATATAGCTTCCTGCGAGGGGACTGTCGTGGGGAGCTTTGAACTTTCGCAACTCTGCGTTTCTTCAGACTGACGCCATGAAGAGGGCTTCTCACCACACGTTTCTTACTTGCGGGAGGTTCCGAAGCTTTCCTTTTGCCTGTTGTTTTAGATACAGCACTCCTCCCTTTTGCCCGTACGCCAGTAATGGGTTGGCCCAACGAAGAAGGTTCGTTGATAGTCAGGGGCTGGTTATTTGCACAAATACTAGCCAGATGTCTTCTATCCTCACTTAGGGACCTGATAGGAGATTCCTGAGGCAGAGACAAGCGTTCTCTAGCCGGTAGCCGTGAGGAAGAAGGTAATCCCGCACTGTTCAAGATGTGAACGGGAAAGGTTTCTTCCATATATTGAATATCCACCTCTTGTAATCTACCAGATTCAGAATTGGCAACTCCATTTTGGAGTAGAGGGGTGCGCTCAGAGGTTAAAGGGGGTTCAATTCTTTGTAGCGCTGGTACTCTAGAGGCCGACGGAGGACCTTCAAGTGTCATTGCAATAGGTTCCTTTGTGGGTAGAGGGTGGTTACTGGGGAGAGCCAGTCTTTCCAGGGCTGAGCGCCGATCATTTGAGGAGTTAACTTCTTGACTAGCACCCATAGCTTCTCGTTGAAGTCTTGGAGGGGGTGTATGAGATACTTGTGACTGAGTGCCTTTTTCCACCCAAACCTTTTCTCCTAAACGGGAGTGAGCACTCCCTTGTTCATGAGACAGTCTTTGGGAGCTAGGGAGACGATGAGAGACTCCATCTACACGAAGACCAGAGGATTTGCTTCTCCCGGAATCTCTGTTTACATCTCTGGCTTGATGCATAGATCTATCTCTATTATCAATAGAGTAGTGTGGTCGAGAGTTATAAGACCTTGGTGGAGAACGGCGTCTGTCTCCTTCCTGGAATCTATGACCATCACCTTGTAGAGGGTAGCGGGGTTGAGGGATATTTTCTCGATGAGAGTTTGAGTAGCGCCTCTATACTCATCTATATTTCTTCAAGGGGCTCTTTCTTTAATACTATTCGTACACTCTCTTTTCAGACCACCAATAAATATCAATTTTATTGCAATTATGATTTTGGTTAGGATGATATAAAATAAGTAGTCTTTTTGTTAATTATGAAATAGTATCTTCATATCGTGAAAGTGAAACAATAGGGACTAAATCTTTATTAAAAAAATATCGACAATACGAAAAATGGTAAACGATGATGCATGATGTATCTATATGATTGTTTTCCCTTTTTTTTTTCACTGGCTTTCGTATTAAAAAGGAAACATGAATACAAAGATAAACAAAAAAGACAACAGAAAATTACAACTTGAAGAAAAAAGAAAAAGAAACAACAATTCCGAATCGATTCAACCCACGAAGGGGATAACGATAGCTAATAAGATGGAATCGAGTAAAATGGTACGACGAGCAATCAGTCAGCTAAAGGATGGTCAGACAACGCAGACAAGTAGCGTGAGCATTCTCCGGGCCTTGCATCCTATTCACCTTCTAGCTGCTGTTAATCCAGAGAGGAGCCAGAGCTACCTCACGCTCAACCACCCTTATACTCCCGGCCTTGTTTTGCCCTTTCTATTTTTCAGTGATTATTAGAAATTGTGTTTTATTTCTAACTACTTAATACTCTACATGATAGTATATGCGAACCGTGAAACATTATATCAACTTGATTTATCATTTTTCCTTTGTTTTTTTTTTTGCTTAAGATCATTTTTCCTTTGTTACTTTATTGAATGTGTTTTCATAATCGTGACTGAAAGTTTATACTACTTTTTTTTTATCACAACTATATAATTAAGCGTTAGAAAAGTTACAGTAGGATAATCACCAATCTATACGTGAAATGAAAATGCATATCATATAATCAATCTCGGCCATATATTACCATTACAGTGCAGTAGAGATATATGTTTATTCAAATCAACAAAACAAGAATCTAGAATTATTTGTCAACAATCAGTGACTACATTCTACATGTTTTAGATTTGCACATGTATTAAACGTTCCAAGTATTTGTGGATGAGTGTACACATCAAATCTCATGGAAGACGGGACCATATCTAATGGAAGCGTCGGGCGACTCAATAATCTCCGATAACTCTTGTTTGTTTCTTCATTTCTTTTATAAATTTTTGTCACATTTTTAAATTTTAATATCATATATCTTTTTTTTCCACAATTTGTTTATGTTATAGACGTGAAAGACAAACTTCTTAATATTTAACTATTTTATTTTCGTTTATGAATAACGAAACTGACAAAAAGAATACTATTCAGCAATTAAAAAAACACTATTCAGCAATGAATCCTTTCTTTTTTTTTGAACAAATCAGCAATGAATCCAAAACTCGATATATCAGAAGTAAAATCCAAAAGAAAGTTCACGAACAATCTAGAAGATGGTATATTATTGACAAAAAGACTTGTATATAATAATAAATAATATGAAAAATGTTCCTGGTAGAATGAAAATGTTACAATATAGATGTATGTATGTTTAACTATGTGAGTGTATTAACTATCGACACAGCCTTAGAGAGTAATTACTAAGTAGCAGAAGAGTAGTACCAAGGTGTAGATTTGCGAGAATGTTTCGTTTTCTCAGTTATGACTTAAGATAAAGAAACAACTGTTTTGGGTCCATACTCCTCTTCTCTTTCCGTCTACCATTTTGAAATTGATCGTCTAATTTCTCCACTTCGTTGTCCCATTTAATTCCTGTTGAGAATGATTCTATGATTTATTGGTTTCACTCTTTTCCTATAGTTACCAATTTATTGCTAGATGTAAATGTTTACAATTCTGAACTCTCAAATAATTGTTCTAAAAGAAAATAGGAAAATCGATTGAGAAAATAAGAATAAAATAAAACGGTAAAAAGTTATAAGACCTTTAATTGTGCTGTACCTGTTTTACCCAACCAGAATCTATGTGGACAAGGATAACTATTAAGCAAGGTCAAAAGAGCCTTTAACAAAGTCGCAAATCAAGTAAGGCGACTAAGTTAATAACTGATAAGCACTCTTTGATCACTAATCCTCTAAGTCTCTAACCAGACGGTTATGCATGCTGCTCAAGAACCAATAGATATAATTTAATGTTGTAATACTATGTCTCCATATGTTAAATATTTAAATATTTGTCGATGTTAACTTTTAAAATTATAAATATTTTTTTTTAAAATAACAAAAATCATATTATCTAAAAATGATTAATCTTTACTACCTTAAACCAATGAAAACAAATTTTAAACTATATAGTTTATTTTAAAAATTAAACAAAAACTAAATGTTTAATTATTTACTCGATAGTATAAATCTATGAAGCGAAAAGTTTAATTTTTTAAACACTTTCTAAATTTGTGAAATGTTACAATATCTTTGAATATGACAATAAAATAATATTTTACTAATCTTTATATATATATAGTTAAGATTTTAATAATCCGAATATATATATATATAGAAGAAGATACAAATACATGTGAAAATTTGAAACAATCTATTCCATGAAAAAATAAAAAATTGATAGACACATATATATTATAATATATATCAATTTAGAATTGAAAACAGAATATTTATATAAAAATAAATGAAAACGAAAATCCGTTTAGGATTACGCCTCGTCTAAGTTCCCGTAACACAATCCTCGGGCCCTTGGACGCAATACCCATGTCTCGTCTCGCTTAGGATTATCAAAGAAAGACTTCTGGAAAAGTTATAAAAAACTTGGTCATCGAAACGGATTCCTGCCTGCCGTATAAAACGGCTATGGTTAGCTTGAACACCAGTTGCCTTAACTATACTGGGAATTGGAATCCTTTCGGAAAAACCAACGGCTGTTTCTTAGGAAAAATCGTAAAAACGTCTAAGTCCCAAAACGGCCCAAAAGGGGCCTGAACCGCGGCTAAACGGCCCACTTACGATTTTAGAACAGGATTGAGCCTAAGGCTGATATGACGGTCAATTTTTTATTCGCAGGAAAAGATAAATGTCAAGTTTCCGAAGATAATCATGAAGGGTGACGAAAAATGGAAAAGCCCATCTCGTGATGAATCCGGCCCAGAAAAAGGTGCAAACCGACCTAGAGAGAGTATATAAGGAGGGATTAAGGCGAGAAGCAAGGAGGAGCTTTCTTAGAGCAAACTTAATACTTAGAGCAATTTAGGCATTTTTGCATTTTTACTATCGAGCTGCGACTCGACTAGGTTAGAACTTAGGTGGCTAGACTAGCCAACGTACCGACAACTCTCGTGGCCTAGGATCTTACCTGTTGTTCACGCTCAAACACGAATTCGGAAATAAGACCTCTTTGTTCTCTTTTCGCTCTTTTACGATTTATTACTTTCGACTCTTTCATATTGATTGTGTTGTGTGTGGCCCAACAGATAACCGGGACCTTCAGGGAAGGCTAGTTTAGCTTGGCTTTCCTCCGATTAAAAAATCTCGACGGTGTGAATTCCGGTTCCCAAAGTTTGGCGCTAGAAGGAGGGGAAACGAATCTCTCTCTCACGCAACCTCGCACGCTCAGTCAGGTATGACGATCGACGCTGACAAAGATAGGCAAACGCACGACGGGATTTCCGTCAATGCCAACGCTGGCAAAACTCCAGCTGGAAACGTATCCACGGTCACTACGAACGCCGTGATACTGGACCAGATGAAAGAAATGTTCGCCTCCGCTCAGAAAAAGTCGGACGAACAAGGAAAGCTCGTGGCTTCTCTCGCAAAACAGGTGGAAACCTTAACGGCTAAGGCCAAGAGTAAAAACCCGCGCGGGGCCTCAAGAGCCCGCAGCGGCAGAAGACTCGATTTCGAGACTTCGAGCGATCGGACCACACGGGCAGACAATGATTCTTCAGGTTAGAACCCTGATGAAACAGTCCCGCCAGGAGCACTACCAACCGCGGAGAACCTTCCACCTCCCGCCGGGAGCAACGAAGAAGGCGATATCGAGCGGATCAATCTGGACATAAGAAACCAGTCCGATCACTCGGACGGAGGTGCCGACGTCCATCCGAGAAGAACGCGAAGCCAGTCCGTTCGGCAGGACGCGTCGTTCGAAAGGTCCATGACAGAGGAAGAAGAAAACCTCTATTGGGTAGAGCAGAAAGAAAACCTCTATTGGGTAGAGCAGGAAGAACTGGTCGAGAATCATGCTCGGATCCACCGCAGCCAACACCGACAGGCTCGCAAAGCTGCTAGAAATCCTGATGAGATCCATGATCTCCGCGAGTACATCGCAAAAACTTCGGCAGAAGCCAAGGCGGTAAAGTTGCAGATTCACCACGCGACAAGCGCTGCATCCGAGATCGACAGACTTCTCGAGGAAGCGCGGAAAACTCCGTTCATTGCCCGAATCACGGAAACTAACATCTCAGATCCTGGGAAGATCAAAATTCCCGTCTACGATGGCACCACCGACCCGGAGGCGCATCTGCAGTCTTTCCAGATCGCGATGGGAAGGTGCAAACTCAAGGAACGCGAACAAAACGCTGGCTACTGCATCCTCTTCATTGAAAACCTCAAAAGAGCCGCGCTCGAATGGTTTTCTCGTCTGAAATGAAACTCCATCGGAAGTTTTCGTCAGCTCACCTTGGAGTTTCTCAAACAGTATTCCATGTTCATGGACAGGGAAACCTCAGACGTCGACCTTTGGAGTCTATCTCAAAGAGAAGACGAACCACTCCGTGAATTCATGAACAGGTTCAAGCTGGTAATGGCAAGAGTCACTGGAATCAGCGACAAAGTGGCAGTCAACGCTTTGCGGAAAACTCTCTGGTAAAGGTCGAAACTCCGGCAATGGATATCCCTTGAAAAATCGAGAACAATCCAGGACGCTCTTCACAAGGCAACGGATGTCATCATGATGGAAGAAGAGATGAAAGTCCTCTCCCAGAAGTACAACCCGCAGAAGACGTCCGCGAGAAGGAAAAACCCTCGCAACGACAGGTATGTCCACCACGAGGGAGAAGATCTCCAGGACGAGCATAATTACGCTATCAACTCCGAACAGGGAAAGACTTCCGGAAATACCTGAGCCAGTAACCAGTTCAAGGATAATTCCTATTGCGAGTTCCACCAGACCATAGGTCATTCCACTATGAACTGCAAGGTTCTCGGCGCAAGGCTTGCTGCGAAGCTCCTCGCCGGCGAAATTTCGAAGGTCACATGCATAAAAGACCTCCTCATGGATTCCGATCACCCTCCCAAAACTGATAAAGAGTCCCCCGAAAACGACACCCGCGAAAATCAGTCGGGCGAGAAACGCAGAAGGAGGCAGGATGACCGAGGAAACGACAGCAACCGTCGAAGGGTGAGCATGATCATCAGGGGATCATAATTCTATCGCGATTCGATCTCGTCGATCAAAGCTTATGGACGGAAGGCTGAGACGAGTTCAAGCTGGCTGGCTCAGTTCCCAACCGACGACGCCCCTAACGATACGATCGTCTTCGAAGAGCGGGAAACCATCGGAATCGACAAACCTCACTGCAACCCATTGGTTATCGATCTAGTAATCCGAGACCTGGAAGTGTGAAGGATCCTTATCGACACGGGAAGCACAGTCAACGTCATCTTCCGCGATACCCTCCGGAGGATGAACATTGAACTCGGAGAAGTCATCCCGGAACCAAAGCCTCTCACCGGTTTCTCAGGTGCAACGTCAATGACCCTCAGATCAATCAAACTCCCAGTGATGGCTAAAGAGGTGACGAAAATCATTGACTTCGCGGTAGCCCGGCCATATACAATGTCATCATGGGAACTCCTTGGATCAATGCCATGAAAGCGGTACCGTCGACTTACCACCTTGGCATCAAGTTCCTAAATCCAAACGGAACATGGGTATGCCAGAAACAGTCAAGGCTCTACTTCTTGGCCGAGCTTAAACTACGAAGAACTCGGAACACCCCCGCGGTCAACTCGAAGTGGGCTAAGAAAGCTCAAAACACTCCCGAGAGTTCCATAAAAAGTGATCCAGAATCACCCAACCAGGCAACGACTCCAGACAGCGACATAGTCCCCGAGTCCATCGCCTTGCCAGCGGACAGTCCGACCCCTGAAACAGTCGTCGATCCAACTGAAACCCCAACGGCTGAAGTAACCGGAACGATCCCATCCAGCGAGTAGGAACACCCGCAGCAACAAGCAGAACTACGAGATGGCTTGATCCTCGAAAGAGGTACGTAGGCAGCTTGTCATATCGACAAGTTCAGCTATCCCCCTCGTTAAAAAGGGGGGGGGGGGTGTACGTATACTCGTATACTCCCACAAAGTCCGAAATATCCATGAATGTACACGATATTTTCGAAATTTCAATAAATTCTACCTTCTTCCGATCTTACGATTCACTTGCAATAAGTCACAGTAATCTAAGGTTGGCCTAAGAAACACCCAAGATAAGGGCATACCGTCCAAGCAGTCCTTGGACGAAAACTAATTCCTACATAATTCACACATACTCATGGTCAAGCAAGATCGGAAAAACGCATCTTCTATAAAAACGAAGATCGTAGCCATCTCAGAGCAAAAAACATATCTTCGAAAAAGCGAGACGTCGCAAATATTTCTTGAAAGATATTATCCAAATACACAGTCCATCCGTGACTCTAAGATACAAAATGCCCGTCGATTGGCACCGACGGACAAGTCCAAAACATTCTCTAAAAAAGAACTCGTAGTCAAACCTTTCATGAAAAATAAAGGTTCTCTTACATCCGACAAGGATACCATAGCGCGCTATACAAGAAAATCCAAAATTTTGGTCAGCACATCAGATGTTCTCTGAAGAGTGCTCGATTCTTCCCACACATGTCATATAAGTCGGCGCCCAGTCGCAGACTTTAATCGGAAAGAATCAGGTAGAAATCGCCAACGGGCAAAATGAAATCCGATTAGTCGTCGCATAGCCTTAGAGCCGAGTGTAAACCTAGGTCTTGCCCTAAACCCAATCCTACTGGTCCATTAACATCTCAAGTCATGATATCGAAACTGATACGAGATCTTAAAACATGTCTCATCGTCCACATCTAAAACGCTCACGAAACTTCGTAAAACTCCTAAACGTTTTCAAATACCCTCGAAAGAGCAAACAAACAGAACGACAAATTATGAGTTAAGATACGAAGTGACTACTCGTGTCTTTCCCTCGACACTTGGCATAAGTATAAACTAAAACCCATAGAATGCTAAAAGAACATTCGTTATATATAAAAAGGCCGCAGAGCGGCTGGGATTCGAAGCCACCAACGGCCAGTCCCACATACATAGTCAAATGACCTCGCAAGGCCATAGCACACTCAAATAACGAACGACCACACTCGGCCTAAAACACTACACGAAATCTTGAGATAACGGCAAAGGGAAAACAATCCCGACGACCTTCAGAGATCAAGGTTAAGATACCCGAAAATCGAGGCTCCAAATGAGTCCGCGGGCTGATCCACTTCTCCTCTCTCGTCCGCAGCATCAGCTCCCGCTTCCGTCGTGTCCTACGAAACCTCGATGGGTTCCCAAAGCTCTCGGATCCTCCCCTCGGTTGGAGGAGCCATCGACTCGGCCTGGGCGCACCCATCCATGAGGCCCAAAATCTCAGCAACCTCGGAGAGAAAAGAGAAATCAGCGTTCTGCGACTTCCAAAGGGTACCAACCGAACCGCGGCATTCGCGGAAGTCACCCACATAGTCTTGAGCGTCCTTGAAACTCCTGAACTCAACATCAAACAATGTAGCTCTCCTCGCTAACTCAGCAGTAATCCCCCTCCTCCATTTCCTCTCCGCACGAATGAGAGCTCGGGAATGAGACTCAGCCTGTCTGCGCTCTCTTTCCGCAACCTCGTTCTGAAAACGGATGAATTTCCTCTCGATCTCTTCGGCCTTGAAGTGCGAAAGACACGCCTCTCTGAAACTTCCATCAAGTGTTGAATTAAAGACTCGCATTCCCTACATGAATCAAGGGTCAAACATGGAAGCGACAAACGAAGACTCGCCAAAAAAAATATTTTTCAGAGACTAAACCTCGTTGATCAACCGAGAACCTTTCGCGACCACTTCTCTCCTCGACGCTTCATCCAGTGACGCTGGAGTAGTAAAACCGGGAGGAAGGTTGGCAAAGAAGTCGTTCGGATGGGGAGCCTCGCTGGTTCCACTCCCATCACCCGGGGTGAAACCCGAGTTCCATCCGGGTAGCGGAAGATCTTCTGAGACAAAGTTTCTGTCTTCGAGAGAGATTCCCTTGTCCTTTCGGGGCCTAACTCTCTCCCTCTGATCGGGAACAGCGTCGGAATGTGGCTCGTCCATATCCGATGCACGTAAAGGTCGAAAGATGCCTCGCGGTCGGTAGAGCGCCACTGCATTCCGGATCCTGTCTAGGGTGAAAAAAATCCCAAAAGAATGAACCGTTGCGGAGAAGATCGCGCTTAGCAAACAGGTCCCTGGGGGTCGCGGGGAGGATACTGTTCGCTGCAAAAAAAATGCGTTAGATACCTCCGAGTATCTATACGAACCAAATTTCCAAACATCGTACCACGATGAAAGTTACATTTGCCATGGAACAAGGGGAGACAGTTCTCCTCGACAGATGCGCCATCAATTCGAACATAGAAAAAACGCTCGAACCATCCCTTGGCATTTGAAGTATGCCCCTGGATTATCGACATATGTTTCTTAGGAGCCAAATGGTATGAGTAGTCAATCGAGGTCTTTCGTGTCGACCATAGCCCTTCAAAGTCGTCGGGGCTGAGGTCCATTCCTAGCTCGTAGCTCAGGATCAACACACCAAGAAAGTTCTGCAACGCCGCAACGTTTAGCCGACTGATCGATAGCTAAAAACGGTCAAGTGCGCGGACGATGGCCTCAGGAATCGGGAACCGCATACGACAACGTGTTAGGAAAGCTTCGTAGCATGTGCAGAATCCCTCCGGGGGATCCTCCGCACTCTCCCTATGCACCGGGACTCGAAACACAACCCCGCTCGGGACTCTGTAAAACTCCCGAAGGGTCTTAAGATAGGCGGGAGAGGTCCTGCTCGGAAGGGTAAGATCAAGCTGCGTCGCGGATCTTGTGGGATAGAAGACTTCAGGCGGAGGAGTTATCGAACCGCATAAAGCGTCCCAGTACGCTTCCTTCTCTTCTTGCTCGGGTAAAGAGAAAAAGGATAAGAGAAATTTCTACCTTGAAGAAATTTTCTTGTGAAGAGAAGTCAATAAAGACTTTGAAAAAACTTACTTCATCTATATATAGGAAAAAAAGTTACTATTCATTCTCGGACTTTAGGCAAACGATTACGTCTAATTCCATCAAAACAAGTCATACCGCAAGCTAGGACCTCACACCCAGGTCCACGGATCCTAGCTAGCTGGGGGGCTAACTGTTGGGGTCAAAACCGGTCACGACAGAATCAATGCCTGAAAGTTCCCGGAAAACCAACTCTCGATCGATCCTTGAAAATTAGACATTCCCGAAAAACGGTTAAATCAAGTAAAAGATAGTTTTTCGCGGATGCGAACCGAGGAACGTTGAGAAGAGGATCAGTCTGGATGAGGTCTCAATCGTAAGCAAGGACCGACCACCTCGCCTTAGGGAGATGACCGTCTCAACACGGGTCACCTTGCCCATGGGCGAGGACGACCCGCACCGAGATGTCCTCGCCTATGGGCGAGGACGACCCGCACCGAGGTCACCTCGCCCATGGGCGAGGACGACCCGCACCAAGGTCACCTCGCCCATGGGCGAGGACGACCCGCACCGAGGTCACCTCGCCCATGGGCGAGGACGACCCGCCCCGAGGTCACCTCGCCCATGGGCGAGGATGACCCGCGCCAAGGTCACCTCGCCCATGGGAGAGGACGACCCGCACCGAGGTCACCTCGCCCATGGGCGAGGACCGACCTCCTGTCCCGAAACCGTGCATCCTCGTCTAAGTTCTCGTAACATAATCCTCGGGCCCTTCGACGCAATACCCATGTCTCGTCTCGCTTAGGATTATCAAAGAAAGACTTCGGGAAAATTTATAAAAAAACTTGGTCGTCGAAACGGATTCCTACCTGCCATATAAAACGACTATGGTTAGCTTGAACACCAGTTGCCTTAACTATACGGGGAATTGGAATCCTTTCGGAAAAACCAACGGTTGTTTCTTAGGAAAAATCGTAAAAACGTCTAAGTCCCAAAACGGCCCAAAAGGGGCCAGAACCGCGGCTAAATGGCCCACTTACGATTTTAGAACATGATTGAGCCTAAGGCTGATATGACGGTCTATTTATTATTCGCAGGAAAAGATAAATGTCAAGTTTCCGAAAATAATCATGAAGGGTGACGAAAAATGGAAAAGCCCATCTCGCGATAAATCCGGCCCAGGAAAAGGTGCAAACCGACCTAGAGAGAGTATATAAGGAGGGATTAAGGCGAGGAGTAAGGAGGAGCTTTCTCAGAGCAAACTTAATACTTAGAGCAATTTAGGCATTTTTCCGTTTTTACTATCGAGCTGCGACTCGACTAGGTTAGAACTTAGGTGGCTAGACTAGCTAACGTATCGGCAGCTCTTGTGGCCTAGGATTTTACCTGTTGTTCACGCTCAAACGCGAATTCGGAAATAAGACCTATTTGTTCTCTTTTCGCTCTTTTATGATTTATTACTTTCGACTCTTTCATATTGATTGTGTTGTGCGTGGCCCAACAGATAACCGAGACCTTCAGGGAAGGCTAGGTTGGCTTGGCTTTCCTCCGATTAACAAATCTCGACGGTCTGAATTCCGGTTCCCACAGCGTCTGAGTCGAGGCTTTGTCGGTGTCTGTTCATGTCGTTTTGATCTCGATTTTTACCTCCCAACCGTTACAAGTCGCGTTGATTCAACGTCATTAACCAGTACTTATCTCTTCCTATCCACTACAACCACGATCTCGCATACAATGAATCTTATCCTTCTTGCAGGCGGTGATTCTCACCTATAAAAAGTTATGGCTTCATCTCATCCTCTTAGCATCATCCTCAGAGTTTCTGATATCGAGAGAAAAAAATATTTTTAGTATAATGGCTGCCTCATCTATTTTGCTCTCTGATTTGAAGCATGGGAGATGTTCTTCCACGGTGAAGGTGTTACTGCTCAGATTCTGGGGAGCCAAAAACCTGATACGCGGTGGCGAATTGATGGGAGTTGACATACTCCTCCTATGCTAAGGTATTCTTTTCTTAAAACTCATGAATAATAAACTATTTCCGGCGTTCTAACTTATAATAAATATTCAAACTTCTGGATTCAGATCTTTATTCAAAGTAGAATGAGAAATCTTGAACCGTTTGTTGAGTACTCTTTCTTTTTCACATGTGTTTGAGTCGACGTTCATGCCATCTACCGTGAATGTCACCCGTCTCACCACCTTCCGACACCGGCTCAACACAAATCTATATGTGTCAAAGGTAAGCTGGTAATGAGATGAAATCTACCTTTGAGACACATTCCTCTCAGCTTAGCCAACTCACTTGATAAGGTAAAAGCATTTGGCGTAGTTGCTTAAAGTGTTCAAATTTCTCATTCTCTTTAGTATTATGCTTATGAGTATCACTGAAGGATTTTGTATATCATTGATTCTCCCATACGAGTAAATAAGATTTGGTTGTTCAAATTTGAGTGCCCATTAAAATTTCAGTCAATTGTTAGAGAGATGAGTTGGATTAAAATTCTCACTGTTATATGTTTCTTCAGTGAAACAAAATATTCTCACCATTATCTGTTTGCAGGAATGGTTTCCAGAGGTTCGGCTTCTTGTGCAACAATTTTGACGAGCAAACAACAGTTCACTGGAGAAGAAGAAGCAGGAGACTCAAGCACTCAACTCTCAGATTCACGCTTCTGTCTGTGTAGCGGGTGTGGATGCAGCTGTTACTGCTATCGCAGGAGCCACCGCCGTGTCTTCGAGCTCTGGGAAGGATGAGCAAATGGCTAAACCTGAAGTGGCGGCTGCGGCAACCCTTGTGGTTGCTCTGTATATGCAGGCTGCTGAAGTGATTGGAGCTAGAGCATTTGGCTTATGTTGTCAGCTCTGCCATCGACGTTCTGTACTTCTGGAGATATCATGACACTCACTGCCGGTATAGCCACATGTTTAGTAACTTCAAAAACAAGTATTTATGGTATTTTAGGTTTTGATAAAGTTGCTGATTTTGATGAACAAAATCAAATGAGTTGATTTTATATGAGACACGCTTAATACTTCTCGACAATGTAATCATTATTGCTAAAGTTTTTATTTCCATGAAGACTCAAGGATTAGCTCAGATTAATACTTTATAAAGAGATCAAAGTCAATGTCTGGATATTTGGTAAAGTATTAAGAGGAATGGCCACAGTAAAAGTGAGGTCTATAAAGAAAGTTTGGAACAGTGCATGCATCAACTTAATAATGGTAGCAGTGTCTTGAGTAGTAATCACAGTGGCAAACTTATACAAGAGGAGAATTTTTTAGGAACTGGTTGAGAATGGCTCGCCAGAGGCCGAAGCTTCTCAAACGGCTCGCCAAGGAAATAAAAATATCATATCATTTCTTTTTTATTTAGTCTACGTTTCAGTTCTTGGATATATTTCCTAATGTTGTTTCTTTTTGCAAGTGATCACTGGAAAATAGATTCATACATCAACAACATGAATAAGATAAATAATTGTTGATCTGATGTAAAAGATAAAAGAGAGCCAAATTGTTTGTAAATCAGTGGGAAATTTTTAGCTTTCTTTAGCTTACTTCACATGGATGTTGACTGTGTTAATATCAAACACACAAATAAATTTCAAATGACGGGTTAAGAAGAGAAAGCAGAAACAAATTAAAGCTAATAAAAGAGCATTTGTTATGAGAACGATGACGATAATGAAGTTATGGGGTCTACATTTGTCTTTTACTCAAGTTGAAAGACTGTAAAAGATAGTCTTTTAGTGTTAGTTTATTTGGTCATAAAGAGATTTTTTGTTTGGAGCATATATATATATAGATAGATACTCATACACATGTTTGTGACTAAGTATGTAAAGTCTCTGGAACATTTTTGTGATATGCCTTTTGGTTGTAAGTTCCATTCTGCAGCATCAATCGTATTCCAGTTTGGTCAATTTAGTTGCATTTGTAACCCGAACTACCGCTTATAATACATTAGCCACTTGTGAAGGGTCTTTTGCTTATGCTTCTCCACAGAGACATTATTTCGGGAACTCTCACACACATTGCGGAAATAAATATTAAAAAAAGTGGAGTTCAGTAAGGAGTCTGCCTGCTTCACCAGGTTCAGAAGTCGTTTACTTTTGGGAGTCAGGACAATGTCAAGACCGTCTAGGTATTAAGTCTGTCTCGAAACAGTATCAGAGCCACCATGCTTCTTCAAATGAGAATCATTAGTGGGACGGAGTGGAAAAAGTGAAGCAATGTCCAATTCGACCAGGCAAGAATTATATTTATAGTATTGATCTTATAGTCGAAGAAGGAACGATTTGGTTTCACACCCATAGCCAAGGGACACATGCACGTTCCATGGAGCGTTTGTTGTCTATCCCAGTAGCAGCTCATCTAACCCTTTTTCCAAGCCTCGCCTCTAGATCCCTCTCATCTTATGTACACAGATACTGCTGGGACGCAAAGGCGTATTCTGTCATGATAATTTTTTTATGCCGCCACATGAAACAACATTTAATGAATCAAATAATATTTTCAAAGAAATCATGATAGTGAAGCAATCTTGACATCTAGCAGGTGAATATGGTGGAAGAAGAAAAACGTAATGGATATTTCGGGAAACCAGACGTGAACCAGCCATCTCAATATATATACCATAAAACAACATCAAAAACTTTACCCCTTCTCCAATCTGCGTAAGCCTCTTCCAGATTATAAAACAAGCTCAAAATCTTTAATCAATCTAAATGGTACCAGCATTATTTTTATTTTTATATTTTTGGTCAAAATGGCACCAACATTATATTTTGTGAATTTAACTCAAGTATCACAATAATCTTTAAAACTATACTTACCATCTGAACTAAGATTAAGAAATTGAAGATATGTAAAATAATTAAATTTTCATAATTAAGCTTGAAATTATATTTATATTTATAAATACTCTTTCAAATTTATATTATTTATATGTTATTCGTTTATTTATTTACCTCTCCGTCATGTATATTTAGTAAAATAAAATAAAATTGTTGCAAAATATTATGAAAGGTAATGTTGTTTTACTTAAAATAAATTAAACATTTAAAGTAAATTTATATTTTTAATTTATTTATTCCTCCGTCCGTAGGGCAGGTTTACCCTAGTATTAGCATATAGTATTTTTACATTAATAGCATTGGGGTTTTTAAAACACAAATAGCATTGATTAGTTAGTTGAATATTCATCTTATTAGTATCACAAATACTAGCGCCGGCGGTCCTCTCGTGATTTTCGCTGTTGACTATTTGGGTTTTTTAAACACAAATAGCATTAATAGCATTGGGTTTTTTAAACACGACATAGTCGGTACTGGCGCCAACGGTCCTCTCATGATTTCCGACTCCTCTGGTGAGAATCAGAACGAAGAATCGAGCAAAGGGGTGTCGGGACTTGACTCTGGGGACGCGGAATGCGATTTGGGAGAGGAAGGAGAGGAAGCAGCACTGTCGAAGGAAGAGCATGCGTCATTCCCTCGGGGGTCGATCGAGACAGAGGATACAGGCTTACCGGATACTACACTAGGGCTGTCGATCCTGCAGGACCGGGTGCGCATATTGACGAAGGCGACGCCGACAATGTCGAAGGATGAATTTAGTGTTGTTGTTGTTCCTCTTAGAGTTTTTGTTCTTGTTTTTTGGCCATGCGAGGCTTTTGTTGTTGTAACTCTCGAACCCTTTCTTTTATTTCGGACTCAGTTAAATTTCAGTAAGTCGTAAAATCGTGTTTATACTTAGAAATCTAACGAATCTTTTAATCGCATCGTTCTGTCGACTCCGAAGTGATATCCAAGCCCGGTCAATCACTTAGCTTCTAGTTAGATTTATCGAAACTACGAAGTCGTCTCGTTTTTACAGTCCGTGAATCGTTGAGACGTCTGAGTCTAGTCAGTTAAATTTCAGTGAGTCGTAAAATCTTGTTTTAGACTACAAATTTTAACGAGCTCTTCAGTTAAGCTGTTTCGTCGATCCCAAAGTAAATCCAGAGACCGACCAGTCGCGTGATGACTTTCAGTTTGGTTTTATCAAGACGGAATGCTTAGTATTGATGCTCGCGAATGTTTGAGTCGCTCGTCTCTGTCCTGTCGACGTATACCATTGTCGTCTAATCGAAAATCATCCCAGGTAAGGGTGACGACAAAGTCGTTGTAGTTTCGAGCGATAAAGGTTCTCGACCAGTCTTAAAGTCATTTTTAAGTATTTGGTCGGCCAAACCCAACTTAATAAATTATAAGATGATTGAAAATTATCGTCTCAGTTGTATCAGCCGAAGCTGTGATGCAACTGAATATCCCCTGAGTACGAGTCTGATCAGGATGTAATCAATCATGGGGCACGAGTGCTAGTACGTTTATCCGAGAGTACGTTTATCCGAGAGACCGGGTTGTGCTCGTGCGTAAGCATCGTGGAGGCGAGTTGCGCTTCTTCTCGTAGGAAGATTTTTGTTTTCTCATAGCTGGACCGATTAAGGCTGCCTACATACCTCCGGGAGAGGATCAAGCCGTTCGTAGTTCTTTTTATCCGAGTAAAAGTGGCAGTGCATTCCTTCGGTGTGGAAACCGAAAATCGCACTGTCGATTTCCGTTTAAATAAGGAAAGTTAGGAAAACCCTAATTTTCCAGAGGTACCGGATATCTGCTAAACCACACGTCAAGCAATAAGAACACGAAATAAAGACGAGAAAAAATAAGAAATCGAAAAGAGAGCAAAATAGATCTAAAACCCTAAGACTACAAGACCTAATTGAGTCGCAGCTCAAATAACAAAAACGGAAAGTTGCCTAAAATTGCTCTAAGTCCTAAGTTTGCTCTGAAAAAATTCTCCTTTGTGCGTCTCGCCTAGGACTCCTTATATACTCCTCCAATGTCGGTTTTAGCTTTTCCCTTCCTGCCTTTAAGCCGTCTTAAGTGAAAAATGGAAATATTCCATTTCTTCCGATCTTCATGTTTATCCGCGGAAACTTAACATTTCTTCTGCAAAAACTTATCTTTATATTTGTTTTTATAACAAAAACATAAATCGCCATAGTATTTACGAGCTCATTCTTAAACAATCGTAAGTGGGTTTGTAGTCGCGTTTTAGACCTCGTTGGGCCGTCTTTCGACATGAAACGTTTGTTAAGATTTTCTTTTCGACAAAAACAAGTTCTTGCGGTTTTATCGTAAAGTTTCAACGGTGACTTTGATCGGAATGATGTGAGAAATGATATGGCTGCGATACATGGGATCTAGCATTGAGGAACAGACGAGAATGCACGGATTTGGGTCGTATCTGTTGATCGATGTCCGAGACAGTTCGGTCGCTACGTAACGACATGGTCCACGCTGGATCGGTCGCTACTTATCGACCGACCGAGTGGCTAGGTCGGTCGCTACGTAGCGACCGACTCGTTTGCAGGTCGATCGCTACGTAGCGACCGACCCGCGAACGAGTCGGTCGCTACGTAGGGACCGACCCGCGAACGAGTCGATCGCAACATAGCGACCAACCGAGTGGACTCGTTCGCGGGTTGGTCGCTACGTAGCGACCGACCGAGTGGCTTGGTTGGTCGCTACGTAGCGACCAGCTTGTTCGCGGACCGGTCGCTACTTGGCGACCTTGTTTGGATCCTTTTCTGACGTTTTATGAACGTGTTCTTGGACTATGGGTGTTTAGTTTTGATGAATCAACCGAGATCAGTGCAAGATTTCACCGCAAAGTTCTTCGTAAAGATTTCTTTACGAAGATTACTTTTCGTAAAAAGGTTCATGCTGATTTTTACGGATATATGGATGTTAACTTCGTCGTGTCCGTTTTTGACCCCAATAGATGTTAACTTCGTTGTGACCGGTTTTGACCCCAATACTGATCCTTAGACTTTTGATAGTTTTTCCGTTCTTTCTTGGCTTCTTTTTTTGTTTTTATTGCGAGAAATATTTTCTGGGGACTTTCAGACATTGATTTCATCGTGACCGATTTTGACCCCAACAGTTAGCCCCCCAGCTCGTTAGAACCATGAGCTTCTAGCGTGAGGTTCTAGCGAGTGGCTTGGCAAGTTAGGCAAGTTAGGTAAGTTAGGCGGAATTAATTGTTGAAAAGGTCTGTGGTAAGTGGTCTTCTCGCTCTTCTAAGAGTGGAACGCGATAAGATTGGGGCTGCGCCTTATTACAGCTGCCTACGTACCCTTGTTGAAGGGATCAAGCCTTTCGTAGTTCGTCTCGGAGTTAAGGTTCTTATGACCTGTTTTCCAGCGAGACCTTTACTATCTAGTTTATATGTAGAGGTTAACAGGCATGTTGCTGCCGATGGCATTTTATATGGCTGTAGAGGAAAGACTACGAGTTGTCATCTCGTAATCTAACTCTGTGTGAACTGTTATATCTGTGATCTGTTTAGATAGTTTTCCGCGGTGTGTAAACTTGCGGGATTTCTGAAGACGCTCGAATATTGGCCAAGAGACAAATTTTGGGATCTCGTATCAGGGTGTTTGATACTAAGCCTAGAGATGTTAGAGACCAGTGTGCTGGGTTTAGGGCAAGACCTAGGTCTAACTCTGTGTGAACTGCTATATCAGTGATCTGTTTAGATAGTTTTCCGCAGTGTGTAAACTTGCGGGATTTCTGAAAACGTTCGAATATTGGCCAAGAGACAAATTTTGGGATCTCGTATCAGGGTGTTTGATACTAAGCCTAGAGATGTTAGATACTACTTCGACTTACGTTTCCCGTATCATTTTCGACCTTATTCCATCCCGCTTTAAAGTCCATGATATGTTCTCGGCTTACGTGACTTGTATGGTAGGAATCGAGCATCTTTTCGAGGACAATTTTTAAGTCTCCCGAAAGTGTCGACCAAAATTTCGAATTTTTTTATATAGTGCAATTACCCTTGTGTCGGGTGTACGAGAGCTATCTCTATGAGATGGCTAAGTCTGTTTAGGACGTTAAGAGTTTGTTGTGATCAGCAACAAATTTATCGGTAGATATTATCGTTTTTGAGACTTCGCGAAGAATACGTGTTTGAGAAGATGTTAGTATGTATGACTGTTTGGTCTTCCAAGAAGGTGTCTTTATCGAGAAAGGTAATTTTTCGAAAAATAGTTCTTCAGGCGTCTGCGACGTCTCGCAATGCTGAAGATTGATTTTTTCTTTCGTATGCCGCGTTTCGTGCTTGAAATGTTCGCGGGCTTGAAGATGTTTCGCGATATTGCAAGGGTCTAGTCTTAGCCCTGCGTTTGAGAAACATTCTGGTTTGTCTACGGATGTTCGCAGCCAAAAGTATTGTTCCTGTTCGGATGCTAATAATTTGATTTGCGATCGAAGAATTAGGACAGAGGGGTCGCGTAAATTATTCCATGGGAAGAAGCGTTTTCCTTCATAGTGAAGTGTTAGCCTTCCGGGATCTATTTCGTGCATTTTTGAGGATGCTTCGTATAGCTCTAGAAGCTTTGTTACAAATTTTTCCTTACATGCTGCGTATTATGGGTAAAACATAGCGGGCTTAAAGTGAATTGTGGAATGTATCGAACTTGGTCGATCGTCGATAAGTTTTGGTTTCCGTTAACCGTTTGGTTGTCAGGACTGAGTTTTGTTACGAAAAATTTACGATCGTCCATAAAGGGGATGGCAAATTTTGGTTTGGACCTTTACTGGAAGGCGTAATTGACCGAGGGCCAAAGAGCGCTTGTCGAGATTGATAGGCCAAGTTTTCCAGAGTTATCCGTGTTAAGATGGCTGATAGTCATAGAAAACGATTCTATACTTTAGGTTTCAGTTATAGGATGAATGTTTCGTATAATGTTACCTATAGTCTTATGAAAATTGATTCGTTTTTATCTGAGGAAGATGTAGCCTAACAAGTTTGATACAGAACCAGTGCGGAGTCAGTTGCGGGACGATTGCCTGCTCTGATGTGACCGAGGGGAACGAAACGCATAAGCCAGTGAGTCGCATGGCCAAAATATGAAATCTATTAAATCGTAATGCGAAGAGATCTCTCTTTAGATTGGTCATCCAAAGTCAGATTTTACAGCTTTGTGTTTGCTATACAAAATAAACTTCTTCGTAAAACCAGTTATGTTTACTTTCAAAAGTTTCTTCGTAAGACATGGTCTGATTGTACGAAGGATTTTTCGTGTAAGTAATGGGGACCGGTTTTCCGAAGATTGTAAATCGGTAATATGTATACACATGTCAAAGTAGCGTTGTTTCTGCGGCTTTTCTGAGAAACGTTTCTGCTGTGATTTTGATCTTAGGTGAAAGTTGCTTGGAGTTACTCATGGAGTGTTATCGAAGTTTATTTCACTACGATCTAGTCGCAGAACGTTTTTCATTGGTTTTTTGAGAGGATTCTCACGACACATTCGTTTCTGGAACGAATTGGTCAACCAGAGGTAGATCTAGCTAACGATCGGGAAGAAAGTGTTCCCTTTAATGTGCTCGATGCTACATTTATTCTCGAGTTTTCTACATCACAAATGTTCTCGATGCTTTTCCATGACTCACCTGGTTCAATGGAAACTGAAAGAAATCCTTTGATGCTTGAAGATTTCTCGTATAAATTTTTATAAGAAAATGGCTTTATAAAGCTGGAAAGGACTTCAAGACTTTGGCTAATCGTCGAGTTTCAGTTTGATATTGGTGCAGGTTTTCTATACGCATGATTGCGACAAGAAATATTGTATAGTCTTTTGAGATATGTTCATAATCGTCTGGATATGTTGCTAGCGTTTAGACAAATTTTGGATTGTCGTTTGCATTTTTAGGACGATTTATGGAGGCATCGTATTGCCTAAATGTTTTTCTGCCCATTGCTGCGAGAGTTTGCTTTGACGAAACTGTTTTCTTGATGACAAGGCAAAAATTTTTGAAGTTTGGGAGTATACGAGTATAGTATATGTACCTACTCCCTCCCCCTTTTTTTTACGAAAGAAAACAGTTGAACCGATACTTTGAAGGGTTGTGTAAGTTTCTTTTTCCGAGGATTGGAATGATCGACAGTCTTGGTCGATTTAAATGTGAATTGGATGTTGACGACTTGCGATATGTCGGCTTTAAGAAAATCGCTAGAAACGAATCGGTTTTAAGACGACGTTTGTGTCTCTAGTTCTTTCTTTCTTTAGGAAGTGATATGAATATGCGTGGTGATCGTTTCTCGATTTTCAGAGAGTTTAGATCGGTTTGCACGATCTGCCTGAAAAGTCATTGAACAATATATCGGGACATGAAAAATCGCCTAAGACTTAGTTCGCTAGACTATCCACCTAGGTTTTAAGTTCCCTGAAGTTCTACGGCAGTCCCAAAGGCGTTTCTATTTCTTAGTAATTTCCTACGAAAATTACAAGCCTGATTTCAAGTCGGAAATACCTTAGTTCTCTCGAAGATTCGGGTTAGCCTCTTCTCCATTTTGCTTGCTCATTTGGCCTTACTCTTTTCGTGTCTGTCTGCCCATTTCGAACAGCAAGAATATTGATTCTTCCTGGAATTCTCTGCTTTCCCGGTCGCGTTTAGGCTGCTGCTAATATTTGCGGTTTTCGGGATCCATGTTTCAATCTTAGTATCATTGGATTTACAAAAATGAATGCGCATCTCGTCGAAAACTTTTTTAGCGTTTAGGAATAGCCAGGGATGATCAAGAGGTGCCAAGGATGATCAGGAAGACTTGCCAGGTGATGAGATTTTGGCGACAGATCGAGGCACGAGAGGAAGGATGGTGAGACCGTGGAGAGAGGCGGATGGGCGAATTTTGATTCTCGGATTTCGCTCCATCTAATTCCTTTTCCGAGATTATTTTATACGATTGTTGTTAGATTTTCGAAGGTTGTCAAATGTTGCCAACTTTAGTTTTACGAAAAAAATTTCGAAAAATAATATCGAGTTTAATTTTACGAAAGTTATTCCGCAAAATGTTATCGATTTTAATTTTACGAAAGTTGTTTCGCTAAAGGTTGTCGAGCTTAATTTTTGCAAAGGTTATTTCGCAAGATGTCGTCGAGCATAATTTTACGAGATTTGTTCCGTAAAGAAGTTTTCAAGTTTTGGTTGTACAAGAGCCGTGACGAGGTTAATTATTGCAACCAAACTTAATCAGAAGTTTTTCTCATATATGTGGGATTGATCCGTGGAAGTTTCGAGTAGTTTTTTCCGAAGTAAGAATTAGGTGACAAACATCGACAACTCGCGGAATTTGTTACTATGGAAGTGATACTTGAATTCTTACAAAACCTTTTGCTTCATAAAAAGTTTTTGCGGTGGGGATACGATCTCCCGTTTTGCTTTATTTAGTCTTCATCAGCCGTTTTAGGTTTCAAGTGATTCTATAGAAATTAACTTCGTTTCTCTGAAAGTAAAGTTATTTGGAAGAAGTCAGCTCTGGGGGTTTCTACGATAAATCTAGGGTTTTTCCGATTCGGAAGAAGTACAGCGGCGAGTTATGTACCCGATTTGCTGTGCTTCTTTTTTCGCGACTAACCTAGGGTTTTCCGCAAGATATTCGGAAGAAGTACAGCGGCGAGTTATATACCCGATTTGCTGTGCTTCCTTTTTTCCGCGATAACCTATGGTTTTTCCGCAGGATAGTCGGAAGAAGTTCAGCGGTGAGTTATGTATCCGATTTGTTGTGCTTCCTTTTTTCACGATTAACCTAGGGTTTTTCTGCGGTTTTGGGAAGAGGAAGTTTTACTTTTCAAAAAAGTTTTCGGAAAACGTGTTTTGGTAAAACCCTTACACGTTGAGATTTCTTTAGTGCAGTAATGAGCCAAACTTACGGGGTTTGATAAGATTTATCGTTTCCCTTTATGTTTAGAAAGAGAAATCGCGAGCTCGTTTCGTTGCACTTCCTGTGGCGAAAAGTCGCGAGCAAGGATTTCTATTTTCTCAAGAACTGTGGCGTTTGCGTAAGCGTTGGCCATTGGCGCAGTGACGGTTGGAGTTGTATTACCAGCGTTGTTGCGAACTGCGAATTTGTCTTTCGTATTTCCAGACATTGTTTTAATCAAGCGTTTTGCGGCTATGAGTTAGAGTAATCTGTACCCCCCCCCCCTCTCCTTTTAGCGCCAAACCGTGGGAACCGAAATTCGCACTGTCGATTTCCGTTGAAATAAGGAAAGTTAGGAAAACTCTAATTTCCCAAAGGTCCCGGATATCTGTTAAACCACACGCCAAGCAATCAGAACACGAAATAAAGACGAGAAAAATAAAAAATCGAAAAGAGAGCAAAAAAGATCTTATTCCGAATTCGCATTTGAGCGTTACAACAAGGTAAGAGTCTGGGCTACGAGAGCGGCAAGATTCCTAGTTCTAAAACCCTAAGTCTACAAGACCTAATTGAGTCGCAGCTCGAATAACAAAAACGGAAAGTTGCCTAAAATTGCTCTAAGTGCTAAGTTTGCTCTGAAAAAGTTCTCCTTTGTGCCTCTCGCCTAGGACTCCTTATATACTCCTCCAAGGTCGGTTTTAGCTTTACCCTTCCTGCCCTTAAGTCGTCTTAAGTGAAAAATGGAAATATTCCATTTCTTCCAATCTTCATGTTTATCCGCGGAAACTTAACATTTTTTCTGCGGAAACTTATCCTTATATTTGTTTTTATAACAAAAACATAAATCGCCATAGTATCTACGAGCTCATTCTTAAAAAAATCGTAAGCGGGCTTGTAGTCGCGTTTAGACCTCGTTGGGCCGTCTTTTGACATGAAACATTTGTTACGATTTTCTTTTCGACAAAAACATGTTCTCGCGGTTTTTTGACAAATCGTAGATTGTCGTTTAGCCGTTAAGTGATGGAGGATGGTTTCTCAAATTGTTTGGCTTGGTTCACTCAAATAGCCAAGGATGTTGTAGGTCAAGGATTAGACCATGGTACTTTAACATTTAAGGTCATGTTAGTTTACGATCGTCCTTAAAGGGGATGGCAAATTTTGGTTTGGACCTTTACTGGAAGGCGTAATTGACCGAGGGCCAAAGAGCGCTTGTCGAGATTGATAGGCCAAGTTTTCCAGAGTTATCCGTGTTAAGATGGCTGATAGTCATAGAAAACGATTCTATACTTTAGGTTTCAGTTATAGGATGAATGTTTCGCATAATGTTACCTATAGTCTTATGAAAATTGATTCGTTTTTATCTGAGGAAGATGTAGCCTAACAAGTTTGATACAGAACCAGTGCGGAGTCAGTTGCGGGACGATTGCCTGCTCTGATGTGACCGAGGGGAACGAAACGCATAAGCCAGTGAGTCGCATGGCCAAAATATGAGATCTATTAAATCGTAATGCGAAGAGATCTCTCTTTAGATTGGTCATCCAAAGTCAGATTTTACAGCTTTGTGTTTGCTATACAAAATATACTTCTTCGTAAAACCAGTTATGTTTACTTTCAAAAGTTTCTTCGTAAGACTTGGTCTGATTGTACGAAGGATTTTTCTTGTAAATAATGGAGACCGGTTTTCGGAAGATTGTAAATCGGTAATATGTAAACACATGTCAAAGTAGCGTTGTTTCTGCGGGTTTTTCGAGAAACGTTTCTGCTGTGATTTTGATCTTAGGTGAAAGTTGCTTGGAGTTACTCATGGAGTGTTACCGAAGTTTATTTCACTACGATCTAGTCGCAGAACGTTTTTCATTGATTTTTTGAGAGGATTCTCACGACACATTCGTTTCTGGAACGAATTGGTCAACCAGATGTAGATCTAGCTAACGATCGGGAAGAAAGTGTTCCCTTTAATGTGCTCGATGCTACATTTATTCTCGAGTTTTCTTCATTACAAATGTTCTCGATGCTTTTCCATGACTCACCTGGTTCAATGGAAACTGAAAGAAATCCTTTGATGCTTGAAAATTTCTCGTAAAAATTTTTATAAGAAAATGGCTTTATAAAGCCGGAAAGGACTTCAAGACTTTGGCTAATCGTCGAGTTTCAGTTTGATATTGGTGCAGGTTTTCTATACGCATGATTGCGACAAGAAATATTGTATAGTCTTTTGAGATATGTTCATAATCGTCTGGATATGTTGCTAGCGTTTAGACGAATTTTGGATTGTCGTTTGCTTTTTTAGGACGATTTATGGAGGCATCGTATTGCCTAAATGTTTTTCTGCCTATTGCTGCGAGAGTTTGTTTTGACGAAAGTGTTTTCTTGATGACAAGGCAAAAATTTTTGAAGTTTGGGAGTATACGAGTATAGTATATGTACCTACTCCCCCCACCCTTTTTTTTACGAAAGAAAACAGTTGAACCGATACTTTGAAGGGTTGTGTACGTTTCTTTTTCCGAGGATTGGAATGATCGACAGTCTTGGTCGATTTAAATGTGAATTGGATGTTGACGACTTGCGATATGTCGGCTTTAAGAAAATCGCTAGAAACGAATCGGTTTTAAGATGACGTTCGTGTCTCTAGTTCTTTCTTTCTTTAGGAAGTGATATGAATATGCGTGGTGATCGTTTCTCGATTTTCAGAGAGTTTAGATCAGTTTGCACGATCTGCCTGAAAAGTGATTGAACAATATATCGGGACATGAAAAATCGCCTAAGACTTAGTTCGCTAGACTATCCACCTAGGTTTTAAGTTCCCTGAAGTTCTACGGCAGTCCCAAAGGCGTTTCTATTTCTTAGTAATTTCCTACGAAAATTTCAAGCCTGATTTCAAGTCGGAAATACCTTAGTTCTTTCGAAGATTCGGGTTAGCCTCTTCTCCATTTTGCTTGCTCATTTGGCCTTACTCTTTTCGTGTCTGTCTGCCCATTTCGAACAGCAAGAATATTGATTCTTCCTGGAATTCTCAGCTTTCCCGGTCGCGTTTAGGCTGCTGCTAATATTTGCGGTTTTCGGGATCCATGTTTCAATCTTAGTATCATTGGATTTACAAAAATGAATGCGCATCTCGTCAAAAACTTTTTTAGCGTTTAGGAATAGCCAGGGATGATCAAGAGGTGCCAAGGATGATCAGGAAGACTTGCCAGGTGATGAGATTTTGGCGACAAATCGAGGCACGAGAGGAAGGATGGTGAGACCGTGGAGAGAGGCGGATGGGCGAATTTTGATTCTCGGATTTCGCTCCATCTCTTTCCTTTTCCGAGATTATTTTTATACGATTGTTGTTAGATTTTCGAAGGTTGTCAAATGTTGCCAACTTTAGTTTTACGAAAAAAATTTCGAAAAATAATATCGAGTTTAATTTTACGAAAGTTATTCCGCAAAATGTTATCGATTTTAATTTTACGAAAGTTGTTTCGCTAAAGGTTGTCGAGCTTAATTTTTGCAAAGGTTATTTCGTAAGATGTTGTCGAGCATAATTTTACGAGATTTGTTCCGTAAAGAAGTTTTCAAGTTTTGGTTTTACGAGAGCCGTGACGAGGTTAATTATTGCAACCAAACTTAATCAGAAGTTTTTCTCATATCCGTGGGATTGATCCGTGGAAGTTTCGAGTAGTTTTTTCCGAAGTAAAAATTAGGTGACAAACATCGACAACTCGCGGAATTTGTTACTATGGAAGTGATACTTGAATTCTTACGAAACCTTTTGCTTCATAAAAAGCTTTTGCGGTGGGGATACGATCTCCCGTTTTGCTTTATTTAGTCTTCGTCAGCCGTTTTAGGTTTCGAGTGATTCTATAGAAATTAACTTCGTTTCTCTGAAAGTAAAGTTATTTGGAAGAAGTACAGCTCTGGGGGTTTCTACGATAAATCTAGGGGTTTTCCGATTCGGAAGAAGTACAACGGCGAGTTATGTACCCGATTTGCTGTGCTTCCTTTTTTCCGCGATAACCTAGGGTTTTTCCGCAGGATAGTCAGAAGAAGTTCAGCGGTGAGTTATGTATCCGATTTGTTGTGCTTCCTGTTTCCACGATTAACCTAGGGGTTTTCTGCGGTTTTGGGGAGAGGAAGTTTTACTTTTCCGAAAAGTTTTCGGAAAACGTGTTTTGGTAAAACCCTTACACGTTGAGATTTCTTTAGTGCAATAATGAGCCAAACTTACGGGGTTTGATAAGATTTATCTTTTCCCTTTATGTTTAGAAAGAGAAATCGCGAGCTCGTTTCGTTGCACTTCCTGTGGGGAAAAGTCGCGAGCAAGGTTTTCTATTTTCTCAAGAACTGTGGCGTTTGCGTAAGCGTTGGCCATAGGCGCAGTGGCGGTTGGAGTTGTATTACCAGCGTTGTTGCGAACTGCAATTTTGTCTTTCGTATTTCCAGACAATGTTTTAATCAAGCGTTTTGCGGCTATGAGTTTGAGTAATCTGTACCGCCAAACCGTGGGAACCGAAATTCGCACTGTCGATTTCTGTTTAAATAAGGAAAGTTAGGAAAACCCTAATTTCCCAGAGGTCCCGGATATCTGCTAAACCACACGCCAAGCAATAAGAACACGAAATAAAGACGAGAAAAATAAAAAATCGAAAAGAGAGCAAAAAAGATCTTATTCCGAATTCGCATTTGAGCGTTACAACAAGGTAAGAGCCTGGGCTACGAGAGCGGCGAGATTCCTAGCTCAAAAAACCTAAGACTACAAGACCTAATTGAGTCGCAGCAAGAATAACAAAAACAGAAACTTGCCTAAAATTGCTCTAAGTGCTAAGTTTGCTCTGAAAAAGTTCTCCTTTGTGCCTGTCGCCTAGGACTCCTTATATACTCCTCCAAGGTCGGTTTAAGCTTTACACTTCCTGCCCTTAAGTCATCTTAAGTGAAAAATGGAAATATTTCATTTCTTCATGTTTATCCGCGGAAACTTAACATTTTTTCTGCGGAAACTTATCTTTATATTTGTTTTTATAACAAAAACATAAATAGCCATAGTATCTACGAGCTCATTCTTAAAAAAATCGTAAGCGGGCTTGTAGTCGCGTTTTAGACCTCGTTGGGCCGTCTTTTGACATGAAACGTTTGTTACGATTTTCTTTTCGACCAAAACAAGTTCTCGCGGTTTTTATCGTAAAGTTTCAACGGTAACTTTGATCGGAATGATGTGAGAAATGATATGGCTGCGGTACATGGGAGTTAGCATTGAGGAACAGACAAGAATGCATGGATTTGGGTCGTACCCGTTGATCGATGTCCGAGACAGTTCGGTCGCTACGTAGCGACCGACCGAGTGGCTTGAAGTGACATGGTAGGGTTTCGATAGCTTCTTCAAGTGACATGGTAGGGTTTCGATAAAGATCGTCTCTGAACGCGGAATGGCCAAAGAGAACGTTCATCAAGGCGTAGACGGCACGGCGATGCTGTCTGAGACTCGTCAATCGAATGTTCGCCGACAAACTGGGAACACAATGGAGGTCTACATCGAAGATATGCTGGTCAAGTCACTTCGCGCGGTGGATCATCTGAATCACCTACGAGAATGCTTCAAGACATTAAACAAATATGGCATGAAACTCAATCCGGTGAAATGCACCTTCGGTGTGACCTCCGAAGTGTTCTTAGGCTACATTGTCACCCATAGAAACTCAATCGAAGAAAATCCTAAGCATATCACCGCGATACTCGACCTTCCCAGCCCGAAGAACAGCCACGAATTCCAGCGACTGACTGGGAGAATCGCATCACTTAACCGTTTCATCTCTCGATCCACCAAACTATTGCGCGGCAACAAGCGTTTTGTCTGGGATGATAAATGCAATGCAAAGAAGCGTTCGGCCAGTTGGAGCAGTATCTCACCCCTCCCGTGTTATCCAAGCCACGCTCGCTAAGGACTGTGAGTTCGAACTCACAAAAGTCCCACGAGGAGAAAATGTATGCGTCAATGCCCTCCCTGCCTTAGGCGGCAGACTCCGCGATCAAGTCAAACGCACTATCCTGATTCACAAGATCGAGAAACCCAGCATCGATCTGTCGCTCAGTCAGACCTTTATCATCGAGAAACCCAACATCGATCTGTCGCTCAGTCAGACCTTTCGTCGTGACCGAAGCAACATCCATGGAAGAAGATCCGGCGACAAAACGAACTGAAGCGTCAACCCCCGATTGGAGAACATAATTTATCGACTATCTCACCGACGGAATCTATACCTCCCGAGAAGTGGATCGCAAGACGACTCAAAGCACAAAGTTCTCATTATGTCATCATAGATGAAAATCTTCACCGAGAAGAAACGCGTCTCGTCGTCATAGCCAAAACACGAAGGCGCCGCCAGGAACCATTCTGGACGCGCCTTAGCTTTGAAGATTAAAAGCCGCTTTGAAGATTAAAAGCCTCGGGTTTTATTGGCCGACGATGAACATAGATTGCGAAGCATACGCCCAACGATGTGACCAATGTAAGAGACACACTTCAACTATTCATTGTCCGACAGAACTCCTGACCAATGTAAGGAGTCGAAGCTATGGCTCCCGCCGAACGAGCTTACATAGGTCAAGTCGAGCTCAACATTGACTTGCTGCTCGACGCGCTGGACGATATCATACTTCGCAAGTAATCCAGAGTCTGCCGACTCGAGACGTCCACCGGCAAATCCATCCCGAGCACATGGATCCGTCCCGAGAGCGTGGAATTACATGCATCTCTGACAATATTACTCCTAGAAGACATCGCATCGTCGAGTAAATGACTACACATCACTTTTACTCGACCAAACTCTACGACCATCGAGTAAATGATGCACTGTCACGCACTGAAAGTCTCCAGAAAATATTTCCCGCAATAAAAACAAAAAAAGAAGTCAAGAACGGTCACAACCTGTTGGGGTCAAAAACCTGTTGGGGTCCCCGTTTTGACCCCAACAGGTTGTGACCGTTCTTGACTTCTTTTTTTGTTTTTATTGCGGGAAATATTTTCCGGGGACTTTCAGACATTGATTCCGTCATGACCGATTTTGACCCCAACACTCGGTTTTTTTTGGTCGAGTAAACGTAACAGTGTGTCATTTACTAGATGGTCGTAGAGTTTGGTCGAGTAAAAGTGATGTGTATTTACTCGACGACTCGATGTCTTCTAGGAGTAATATCGTCAGAGATGAATGGAATTCCATGCTCTCGGGACGGATTCGCCGGTGGACGTCTCGAGTCGGCAGACTCCGGGTTTGATTACTTTGGCGACCATATATGGACCTTCCCAATTCGTCCCGAGTTTTCCGGCGTTCAGCTCCTTTGTGTTTTCGAAAACTTTGCGCAGTATGATATCGCCCAACTCGAGAGGTCGAGATCTGACTTTCTTGTTGTAATGGCTCTCGATCTTGTGCTGGTAGTTCTGAATTCGGAGCAGTGCTTGGTCGCGTCGTTCCTCGATATCGTCCAGCGCGTCGAGCAGCAAGTCAATGTTGAGCTCGACGTTCTGCAGCATTTTTGACCTATGTAAGCTCGTTACGTAAACTTTGGCAGGAGCCATAGCTTCGACTCCTTGAGACAACGTAAATGGGGTTTGTTTTAGTCGCTCCTCAGAGAGTCGTTCGATGTGACCACAAGACGCCGTCGAGTTCGTCGGCCCAGCAACACTTCTTTAAGTCGAGGTGTTTCTTGATGCCGTCAATGATTGTCTTGTTGGATGCTTCGGCTTGACCATTGCTTTGCGGATTTCTCGGACTTGATGTGTTGAGGAGGATTCTCCATCTGTCGCAGAATTCTCAAAATTTGTTGGATATGAACTGGGACCCGTTGTCGGTTACTATCTCGTAAGGTAGCCCGGGGCAACAGATGATATTCTTCAAGACCAGAACGAAGCGCTTCTGTCAGGAGTTATGTTGGACACTGAATAGTTGGAGTGTGTCTCTTACATTGGTCGCATCGTTGGGCGTATGCTTCGCAATCTACGTTCATCGTCGGCCAATAAAACCCGAGGCTTTTAATCTTCAAAGCTAAGGCGCGTCCCCCGGAATGGTTCCTGGCAGTGCCTTCGTGACGTGTTTCTTCTCCGTGGAGGCATTTTAAGAGTATTTTGGTCGCGGTCCATAAGTGAAGATTTTCATCTATGATGACATAATGAGAACTTCGTGCTTTGAGTTGTCTTGCGATCCACTTCTCGGGAGGTAGATTCCGTCGGCGATATAGTCGATAAATTATGTTCTGCAATCGGGGGTTGACGCTTCAGTTCGTTCTGTCGCCGGATCTTCTTCCATGGATGTTGCTTCGGTCAACGATAAAGGTCCAACTGAGCGACAGATCGATGCTGGGTTTCTCGATCTTGTGAATCAGGATAGTGCGTTTGACTTGATCGTGGAGTCTGCTGCCTAAGGCAGCGAGGGCATTGGCGCATACATTTTCTCCTCGTGAGACTTTTGTGAGTTCGAACTCACAGTCCTTAGCGAGTGTGGCTTGGATAAAACGGGAGGGGTGGTGAGATACTTCTTCAACTGGGCAAACGCTTCTTCACATTGCATTTCTCATCCCAGACAAAACGCTTGTTGCCGCGCAATAGTTCGTAAAATGGAAGGCACTTATTGGTGGATCGAGAGATGAAACGGTTAAGTGATACGATTCTCCCGGTCAGTCGCTGGATATGTTTAGGATTTTCTTCGATTCCTCTATGGGTGACAATGTAGCCTAAGAACTCGTCGGAGGTCACGCCGAAGGTGCATTTCACCGGATTGAGTTTCATGCCATATTCGTTTAACATCTGGAAGCATTCTAGTAGGTGATTCAGGTGATCCGCCGCGCGAAGTGACTTGACCAGCATATTGTCGATGTAGACCTCCATTGTGTTCCCAGTTGTCGGCGAACATTCGATTGACGAGTCCCAGACAGCATCGCCGTCGACGCCTTGATGAACGCTCTCTTCGTCAGTTCCGCGTTCAGAGACGATCTTTATCGAAACCCTACCATGTCACTTCAAGATGCTATCGCCAGATTGAACAACTTCATCCGAATGGAAGAAGATACATCAGCAATATAAGAGAAAATGAATGCGACTAAACCGGCGGTCCCAAAAACTATCTAAGCGCGACAAGAACCTCGACAGCACGCTCCCGGTAACAAACCAAACCAAAAGAAAAACTTTCTTTATGTCATCAACGAAGACGAACTCTCGGGATCAGCCATCGTCGTGCGCGGGAAAGGATGGAACCATAGGTACAGAGAGGCCGACGAGAAGCCGCAAACCTCCTTGGCACCTTCGAGGTCGAGTCCTAACCCTGACGACCTCAATCAATGGTGCAGCTACCACAACTCTAAGGCTCATGATACAAGAGATTGCAGGCATTTGGTCGACGCCTTGTTCACATATCCTACGAAAAAGGAACAACAAACGTCGAGCTACCTAAGCTGAGGCCGAATAACACCAAGAGCTGTTGCAAAACAAAGAAAAGAAAGCCCAGAGGCCCCAGGACAAGGCTGCTCAGACCGGTGCGCGACCAAAACATGTAGATGATGACAAATCCGATGAACGAGAAACAAGTGAAGCGTCCACCGACGACGAACAACCCCGCAATCGACGACGCGTCCAAGTCATCCTCGCCCGACCAAGCTATTCCTTCGATGAGGAAGGAAGGAGATACTGAAGCTCAAGACTCTCACGATTGAGCGAAAAGAGTAGCGCAAACGAAGCATGCGACTTAAGGAGCAATCTCAAATGAAAGTCGCGAGAGATTAAAGGCGCACATAACTCCAAAAACAACCTCCGAGCGGTCATCGAAGAATCTAAAGCTAAAGCTAAAGCTAAAAGAGTTGATAGTACCAACGTTCAACCTAACCTGAGGCCTTGAGTCATCGACCTCCGCGACCAGCTCAACTCGAAATCAGAGGACCTCAGAATAGAACTCAATCGACCGAAGCGTTCCGACTTAAGCAAAAGTTGGAAAATTCAAAGATCTGTCCGACAATCTAAGGACCCAACTCCGAAACAAGTGAACGGAGCGCGCCGCGTTCCTAAACGTTATCATGGGAGGATCACCTCCTTACGGTGACTCGGTTCGATCAGTCAAAGATTATCATCGACAAGCGCTCACTTTAAAGAAGTGGCCATCAAAACCCGAGAATGATCACCAGATCACTTTCTCGCCTGAGGATGTCATTGCCGTCCATCTGCCGCATAACGATCCTTTACTCGTCGAGCTAGGCATTTCGACATGTGACGTCGCCAAAGTGTTGATTGACACATGGGGATCGACCTACGCGACATGAAGCCATCATCTCGATTCCTCACAGGCTTCATTGGAGCTTCTGAGACGATGATCGGGACGATCAAACTCCCAGTTTTCGCGTGCGGAGTAACACGCCCAGTCAAATTGTCCGTAATCTCCACGACTGCCTCGTATAATGCGATCTTCAGAACCCCTTGGCTACATTCGATGAAGGCAATATCGTCTACTTACCACCAGTGTATAAAATTCTCGGGACTGGGCGGTCAAATAGAAACCCTCCAAGGTTGATCGCCACAGTGAAGATGCAGCAGTACATTCCCCACATCAATGCAATCTCAAAAGGACGAGTTCTTGGAGATGTCGCTCGACGAAGCCGACCCAAGCCAAGTGGTCCTAGCTTTTGTGTCCGACGAAATGCAACGAACAGTCGTCGACTTCCTAAAGCAGAACATGTCGACTTTTGCGTGGACGACCGCGGACATGAAAGGCATTGACCCAGCCATAACCGCCCACGAGTTGAACGTTGTGGGAACCAAAATTCGCACTGTCGATTTCCGTTTAAATAAGGAAACTAGGAAAACCCTAATTTCCCAGAGGTCCCGGATATCTGCTAATACCACACGCCAAGCAATCAGAACGTAATAATGACAACAATAAAGTATAAGAAATCGTAAAAAGAGAGCAAAGAGAATTCTTATTCCTAATTTGCGTATGAGCGTTTACAACAAGGTATAAGCCTGGGCTCGAGAGCTGTCGGCTAGATTCCTAGTTCTAACAACCCTAAGACGGCTAAACCTAATTGAGTCGCAGCTCGAATAACAAAAACAGAAAGTTGCCTAATTATCCTAAGTGCTAAGTTTGCTCTGAGAAAAGTCCTCCTCATGCCTCTCGCCTAGGACTCCTTATATACTGGCTCCTAGGTCGGTTTACGCTTTTCCTCTTCTGCCCTTAAGCCGCCATCGCATAAAAATGGAGATATTCCACTTTTTCCGATCATCGTAATTATCTTCAAAATTTCGTATTTATCTGCGGAAACTTGACATTTATCTTTCCTTGTGAACCAAGCGTAAACCGCTATGCGGCTCACGGGCTGTAGGTTAAGAAATCTTAAGTCGGGCCTCGAGTCATGTCTTAGGTCCCTTTGGGCCGTCTTCTGACTCGAAGCTTTTATTACGGCTCCTTTCGATAAAGAACGAACTTTCCGCTGTTTTTACGGTGAAGTTTAATCGATAACTTAGAATGGTGGGGAACGTGAAATGGGTTCGCTACGGGCTTCGGGAGATAGCATTGAAGGATAGACGAGAATGCATAGACTAATGTCGCATCGACGTTTCGGAAGAGCTCGGTCGCTACGTAGCGACCGAACTTCAGCTCGAGCTTGGTCGCTAAGCGGAACACGCGTTCGGTCGCTGCGTAGCGATCCTTTTCGAGCTCTTGTCCGATGACTCGCGTTTCCTCCGCAAAGCTTTTCGTAAGGAAGAATCTGTCGAAGAAGGTTTTTCGTTTTTCTTCTTCGGGGATTTGGACGTTAACTTCGTCGCAACCGTTTTCGACCCCAACAGTTAGCCCCCCAGCTCGTTGGGATCGTTGATTTCTAGTGAGATCCCAATGCGCGTGGTATGGTGAGTTCGGACGAGATTGGTGTATTTGGGCGAAGTTCATGTCCAAAAATCCGCAAGTAAATAATAATTTCTCATCCCTATAAGAAGGGTGGTAATTTCTTCACAATCTTTACACTTACTCATTCTCATAGAGAGGTTTCTTGAAAAATTCTTTTGTCTTTCTCTTTCTCTCTATCATTTCCTTCTTGATAAAAAAGAAAAACACGAGATGTCGAGTAAGAAGAGGAGTTCGAAGAAAGGGTCCTTGCCCGCGAACGTTTCTTAAGAGCTTCGTGTGCCAAAGATGGAATTCGTTACCGACCCGGCGAGAACGAGGCATGGTGGGTGGCGTGTTACGGTTCGATCACGCCTCCCAAAAAAAAATCGTTCCCGGTCATGAACCATCGCCCGGTGGAGGTTGGTGCACCAAGTAGGAGTACTAGTGAATTCCTCGAGGTCATGCGGTCGTTATACCATATTTCGGATGCGGTGGAGTTCAGGGTTCCTCGTCAAGGAGAGCGTGCTAGTAGTCCCCCGGAGGTTTACTTTACATGTTACGAAGCATTCGTAGTGGGATGTCGTTTGTGGTTCCCGATCCCCGAAATTATCGTTCGTGTGTTGGATCGTTTTGGGGTGGCGATAAGCCAAATGAATCCTCTTGACATCCAGCACCTTATTGGAGTCCTGATCCTGAGCTACGAGCATGGTCTCTCCCTCACCGTCGATCACTTCGAAGCGCTTCTTCGGTTACAGATCATCAAGGATACGGACACGTACATGCTGGTTCCACGGAACTTCATGTCAGTGGTAAAGGGGTTTACTTCTAACTTCAACTCGTGGAAGAGGTTTTACTTCTTCGTTCGTGTAGACGTCGCGTCCATTGAGGAGAGTTGTATCCCATTGTTCCGGAGGTTGCCGAACGATCGTCCATTCATTAATCCTCTTGCTCCGTTTCCTGAGGACATTATTGCGGTGAGGGATCTGCTCAGGAACGGTCCTTTTTTCTGGACTTCCTTTACGCCAAAGAGAGTTCGAAAGGCGCTGAGGTTTGTGCATCCTAGTCCTGCTTTGGGCGGAGAAACAAGGAGTGATGCCGAGCCTGATGACCAAGGTCGCGACGCCGCTCCCACGATTGCGACGGGGCTGAACTCATCGATGGGGAAAGATATTGACCTATTGACCTCGGTGACCTGGAGTTTTCAGTGGACGCTTGTTGGGGTCGAAAACGGTTGCGACGAAGTTAACGTCCAAATCCCCGAATAAGAAAACGTAGAAACCTTCTTCGACAAATACTTTTTCGAAATAGATTCTTCTTTACGAAAAGCTTTGCGGAGGAAACGCGAGTCATCGGACAAGAGCTCGAAAAGGGTCGCTACGCAGCGACCAAACGCGTGTTCCGCTCCTGAGCAGATCCCTCACCGCAATAATGTCCTCAGGAAACGGAGCAAGAGGATTGATGAAGGGACGATCGTTCGGCAACTTTCGGAACAATGGGATACAACTCTCCTCAACGGACGCGGCGTCTACACGAACGAAGAAGAAAAACTTCTTCCACGAGTTGAAGTTAGAAGTAAACCCCTTTACCACTGACATGAAGTTCCGAGGAACCAGTATGTACGTGTCCGTATCCTTGATGATCTGTAACCGAAGAAGCGCTTCGAAGTGATCGACGGTGAGGAAGAGACCATGCTCGTAGCTCAGAATCAGGACTCCAATGAGGTGCTGGATGCCAAGAGGATTCAGTTGGCTTATCGCCACACCGAAACGATCCAACACACGGATGATAATCTCGGGGTTCGGGAACCACAAACGGCAGCACACTACGAATGCTTCGTAACAAGTAAAGTAACCCTCCGGGGGACTACTAGCGCATTCTCCTTGACGAGGAACCCTGAATTCCACCGCGTCCGAAATATGGTAGAACGACCGCATGACCTCAAGGAATTCACTAGTACTCCTACTTGGTGCACCTACCTCCATCGGGCGACGGTTCATGACCGGGAACGATTTTTCTTTGGGAAGCGTGATCGAACTGTAACACGCCACCCACCATGTCTCGTTCTCGGCCAGGTCTACCGAATGAGGAACGAATTCCATCTTCGGCACTCGAAGCTCTTCAGAAACGGTTCGATCATGGTAGAACGACCGCATGACCTCGAGGAATTCACTAGTACTCCTACTTGGTGCACCTACCTCCACCGGGCGACGGTTCATGACCAGGAACGATTTTTCTTTGGGAAGCGTGATCGAACCGTAACACGCCACCCACCATGTCTCGTTCTCGGCCGGGTAACCCGAATGAGGAACAAATTCCATCTTCGGCACTCGAAGCTCTTCAGAAACGTTCGCGGGCAAGGACCCTTTCTTCGAACTCCTCTTCTTACCTGACATCTCGTGTTATTTTATTTTATTTTTTTATCAAGAAGTAAATGATAGAGAAAAAGAGAAAGAAGAAAAAATTTGCCAAGAAACCTCTCTATGAGAATGAGTAAGTGTAAATATTGTGAAGAAATTACCTCCCTTTTTATAGGCATGAGAAATTACTATTTACTTGCGGATTTTTGGACACGAACTTCGCCCAAATACACCAATCTCGTCCGAACTCGCCAACGAGCTGGGGGGCTAACTGTTGGGGTCAAAAACGGTTGCGACGAAGATAACGTCCAAATCCCCGAAGAAGAAAACGTAGAAACCTTCTTCGACAAATACTTTTTCGAAATAGATACTTCTTTACGAAAAGCATTGCGGAGGAAACGCGAGTCATCGGACAAGAGCTCGAAAAGGGTCACTACGTAGCGACAGAGCTCGAGCAGGAGCTCGGTCGCTACGTAGCGACCGAGCTCGAGCCAAAGCTAGGTCGCTACATAGCGACCGAGCTCTTCCGAAACGTCGATAAGACATTTGTCCATGCATTCTCGTCTACCCTTCGATGCTATCTCCCGAAGACTGTAGCGAACCCATTTCACGCTCCTCGCCATTCTAAGTTATCGATCAAACTTTACCGTAAAAACCACGAAAAGTTCGTTCTTTATCGAAAGAAGCCGTAATAAACGATTCGAGTCAGAAGACGGCCCAAAGAAGCCGTAATAAACGCTCCGAGTCAGAAGACGGCCTAACTTACGATTTCTTAACCAACAGAACATAAGCCGCATGTCGGGTTACGCTTGGTTCGCGAGGAAAGATAAATGTCAAGTTTCCGCGGATAAATACGAAATTTTGAAGATAATTATGAAGATCAGAAAAATGGAATATCTCCATTTTTATGCTATGGCGGCTTAAGGGGAAAATGCGTAAACCGACCTAGGAGCCAGTACATAAGGAGTCCTAGGCGAGAGGCATGAGGAGGACTTTGACACAGCAAACTTAGCACTTAGAAGCGATTTTAGGCAATTTTCCGTTTTTGTTATTCGAGCTGCGACTTAATTAGGTTTTTGCCATCTTAGGGTTTTAGAATTAGGAATCTCGCCGACAGTTCTCGTAGCCCAGGCACTTACCTTGTTGTAAACGCTCAAACGCAGATTCGGAATAAGAACAATCTTGCTCTCTCTTTCGATTTCTTATTTTATTACTGTTCTCGTTTCGTGTTCTGATTGCTTGGTGTGTGGTATTAGCAGATATCCGGGACCTCTGGGAAATTAGGGTTCTCCTACTTTCCTAATTTAAACGGAAATCGACAGTGTGAATTTCGGTTCCCACAGTTTGGCGCTAGAAGGAGGGGGATACGAATCAATTTAACTCTCAACCACATCACGCTCAACCATACATGTCAACTGACGACACGGATAACTTGCAGACTCCTCTCAACGGAGGCAGTGGCACTGATCTCCACACTCCTGCAGCGGACGTATCCGCAGCCAACGCACCAGCCAACGCCGCGGCGCTCGAGGAGTTTAAAAAGATGTTCGCCACCTACGAAAAAAAGTCGGAAGAACAGGATAAGCTCGTGAGCACCTTGACCAAAAAAGTTAAAACTTTAACGGCAAGGACTAGAGCAATCCGCCACCCGCGGAACCACAAAAGTCCGCGGGAAAAGACTCGACTTTGCAACCCCACTCAACAGGCCTGGAGCCGCGCAGGAACGACTTCGGGTCAAAAACCTAGCGAGAAATCTCTGATCGGAGGACAACGGAGTCGAGCAAGTCGACCTGGATCCTAGCGATGTCTCCAACGATACTGATTCACTCGGGAAAGCTCTCCTTTCGACAAACAAATGAAAGAAAAGGAAATTCTCTATTGGAACGAACAAGAAGAGCTGGCTGAAAAGCAAACCGAGCTCACTCGCAGTAAACACCGACAAGCACGGAAATCTGCTGGCGAGACGTCGGATATACGCGATCTTCGCGACTATATCACCAAGACTGCCGCAGAAGTAAGAGCCGTAAAATCTCAAATCCATCACGGTACCAGTGCGGCCCCCGAGATCGACAGGCTGCTGGAAGGGGCTCGGAAGACCCCTTTCACCACTCGCATCTCAGATACGAGGGTATCCGATCCAGGAAAAATCAAAGTACCGAAGTATGATGGCACGACCGATCCGAGAGCACACCTTCAGGCTTTCCACAACACGATGGGAAGAGCGAGGCTGAAAGACGGCGGAAGAGACGCCGACTACTGGCGCCTGTTCGTCGAGAATCTAGAAGGAGCAGCCCTCGAATGGTTTGCACGCCTCAAGCGAAACTCTATCGGAAGTTTCCGACAGCTCGCATCGGAATTTCTCAAGCAATACTCTATGTTCATAGATAGAGAAACATAGAGAAACTTCCGATGTCGACCTCTGGAGTCTGTCCCAGAGGGAAGACGAACCCCTCCGCGAGTTCATCAGCCGATTCAAGTTGGTAATGTCCAGGGTCAGCGGGATAAGCGACAAGGTGGCCATCGATGCGCTCAGAAAGGCGCTCTGGTACAAGTTGAAATTCAGAAAATGGATATCCCTCGACAAACCGCAGACGATCTAGGACGCCCTCCGCAAGGCAATGGAGTACATCATGATCGAGGAAGAAACGAAAGTCTTATCGCAAAAACATAAGTCGGCGAGACCATCCTCGAAAGATGTAGATCCAAAAACAAAGAAGAAGAACCCTCGTAACGACAAGTATGTCCATCACGAGGGGGAAGATCTCCAAGAAGCACATAATTACGCGATCGGCTCGGACCAGAAGGAACCACGGGTAATACGTGGACTCGCAATCAAGGATATGATGAAAACACCTTCTGCGAGTTCCACCAGTCCCGAGGACACTCCACGACTAACTGCAAAGTCTTGGGAGCAAGGCTGGCCGCGAAGCTACTAGCCGGAGAGCTCTTGGAAGTGACCAGCGTGAAAGATCTCATCCTCGAGACCAATCGCCCCCCGAAGCCAGATAGAAATCTTCCCGCGGAGAGATCTCCTCAAAGAAACCAATCTAGGGATAAACGCGGCAGAAGGCCAGGCGACAAAGGGAACGATAACAATCGTCGCAGAGTCAACATGATCTTCGGAGGATCGCAATTCTGCAACGATACGGTTTCGGCCATCAAGGTTTACATGGTCGCCTACCCGAGATGATCAGAACTGCCCAATCACCTTCACAAAGGAGGAAGCCAGTAGGATCGATCAACCTCACTGCGATCCGCTCGTCATAGACCTCGTCATACGAGATTTAGAAGTCAGAAGAGTACTCATTGACACGGGAAGCACGGTCAATGTAATCTTCCGCGACACTCTCAATCAGATGAGCATCGAACTCGGAGAAGTAACTCCAACTCCGAAACAGCTCACAGGCTTTTCAGGCGAAGTATCGATGACCCTCGGGTCGATTCAGCTACCAGTCATGGCCAAGGAGATCACAAAAATCGTCGAATTCGCGGTAGTCGATCATCCTGCCATCTACAACGTGATCATGGGAACCCCATGGCTCAACGCTATGCAAGCCGTTCCATCGACGTACCTGGGTGTCAAATTCCCGACCCCAAACGGAGTCGCAGCTATCTGGGGATTTCAGAAACAGTCGCGACTGTGCTTCCTCGCGGAGCACAAGTTAATGCAGACGACCTCTGCAACGACAAATCGCAAACGCACGGAGATTGATAAATCTTCGACCAAAAACCTTTCAAGAAAAGACGATTTAACATCGTCTGCTGACGCAAACGCTTCCGGTGTCGAAACTCAACATGAGTCCGAAGCCGACACTACAACTCAACCGGAACATCCAGAAGAGAACACTGACCCAGCCACGATCATCACGATCAAGGCAGTCAGTACGGCGACAACCGCCGAGTGAAAACGCTCGCGGCATAAAACAGAACTACGAGATGGCTTGATCCTCGAAAGAGGTACGTAGGCAGCTCGTCGAAAGACGAGTTCAGCTATCCCCCTCTCTTAAAAGGGGGGGGGGGGGAGTGGGTGCATATACTCGTATACTCCCACATACGAGTTCTTTAGGAAAAGATGCGTTATTGTAATAGAGTTCTTTAGAGATTTCGAAAATTTTTACGATCAATATGCGTCGCTCCTTTTTAAGACACTTGCAAAAGTCTCAGAACACGCCTAGAAAATCTACAAACGTTACTATTCTTGCCAGCAGCCTCGTACGGCCCAAAATCGCAAAACAATCTCACTTCAGCACCGAAAATATACGTATAGTCTTCGAAATAACTGCTAGACGTCGCCAAGTTAAAAATCGAGATGATACGAACAAATTGTCCGAACGCGACCACTACAAATCTTACACTCCGTTCGTCGATTGGCCCCGACGAACACATCAGCCGTCTTAAACAAACGCAACTTGATCACTCTTTTGATCTTCGAACGTCCAACACAAGGACTAAAGCGCGCTACAAAAAAAATCTGAAATTTTGGTCTAGCACTTCCAGTTGGCTTAAAAATTGTCTATGGAAAGATGCTCGATTCGTACCATACAAGTCGTATAAGCCGAGAACCTATCGCGGACTTTAAATCGGTACGAATCAGGAAGAAATCGCAACAGGAAAACCGATAGCCGGCTAGTCACTGCACAAACCTTAAAACCGAGAGTAAACCTAGGTCTTGCCCTAAACCCATCGCATTTGTCTCAAAGACATGATATCTAAACGATACGAGATCCTAAAACATGTCTCTCCGTTCATATCTTAACGTTCCCGAAAGATCGTAAATAATTTTTACGAAAATTCACATCTCGAACAAACCAACAGATTGAACGCCTCAACGAAGTTAAATATGAGATGACAACTCATGTTTACTTCAAACCCACTCGAAACAAAGTAACTCAAACAAACATCCATTATATAAACCGCATAGCGGTAGGGGTTCAAAGCCACCAACGGCCAGTCCCGATAAAAACGGCCAAAACAGGCCCATACAAAGTTCGAAGGCCACACTCGGCCAGACATATATGAACAAAGGCCACACTCGGCCGCTAAATACTAGATAAGGGAAAAACTTCTTCCCGTCAAAACACTCACAGATCAAAGTTAAAATTCCCGGACAAGGAAGCTCCGAATGCATCCGCGGGACAGTTCACTTCCTCATCGTCATCGGCAAAATCAGTCGGCAAAATCAGTCGTCATCGTCATCCGCGGGACTGTTCACTGTATCAGGAGAAACCGGGATGGGATCCCAGAATCCCTAAATCTTCCCATCGATCGGAGGAATGAGCGTCTCAGCGTGAGCATGATCCTTCATGCCACCCTTCATTAACTCCATCTCCCTCTCGAAAACGTAGTCATCCGCCCGCGTCTTCCAAAGGCTCCCGACAGAGCCGCGACACTCACGGAAGTCGCCCAGCAAGTTGAAAGCGTCCTTAAGATTCATGTACTCAACCTGGAATTGAGAAGCGCGAGTCTTCATCACCTCGACAATTTCCCTCTTTCCCTTCCGTTCCGTCCTACGAACAGCCCTAGCATGATCACGAGCGAGTTGAGCGTCTCGCGCCAACATCTCGTCTCGCATGCGAGCAAGATCCTTTTCCGCCTTCTCCGCTTTAAAGCATAGATCATGGCCTCTCTATGGCTCGCCTCAATGGCCGATCCAAGCAAGTTCAAGCCCTATAAAACCGATTGACACGTTATAAGCAAAAAAAAAAATAATAATAACGACCGTCAAAATTCTTAAAGTTTATACCCCGTTGATGATACGAGATCCTTCCGCAATGACTTTCGGCCTCCCCAACTCGCTCGTGGCCGGAGGAGCATCGAAGCCCGACGGAAGACCAGCGAAGAAATCATCAAAGTCCAGAATAGGGACCTCGCTCATACCGCTTCCATCGCCGAAAGCAAGGTCCGAATCCCATCCTGGAAGCATGCAATCGTCCACCGAAACTCCAGGTCACCGAGGTCAAACTCCAGGTCACCGAGGTCATTATCTTTCCCCTTCGAAGAGTTCAGCCCCGTCGCAATCGTGGGAGCGCCGTCGGGACCTTGGTCATCAGGCTCAGAATCACTCCTTGTTTCTCCGCCCAAAGCAGGACTAGGATGCACAAACCTCAGCGCCTTTCGAACTCTCTTCGGTGTAAAGGAACTCAAGAAAAAGGACCGTTCCTCAGCAGATCCGTCACCGCAATAATGTCCTCAGGAAACGGAGCAAGAGGATTGATGAAGGAACGATCGCTCGGCAACCTCCGGAACAATGGGATACAACTCTCCTCAACGGACGCGGCGTCTACACGAACGAAGAAGAAAAACTTCTTCCACGAGTTGAAGTTAGAAGTAAACCCCTTTACCACTGACATGTAGTTCCGAGGAACCAGCATGTACGTGTCCGTATCCTTGATGATCTGTAACCGAAGAAGCACTTCGAAGTGATCGACGGTGAGGAAGAGACCATGCTCGTAGCTCAGGATCAGGACTCCAATGAGGTGCTGGATGCCAAGAGGATTCAGTTGGCTTATCCAACACACGGACGATAATCTCGGGGATCGGGAACCACAAACGGCAGCACACTACGAATGCTTTGTAACAAGTAAAGTAACCCTCCGGGGGACTACAAGCGCATTCTCCTTGACGAGGAACCCTTAATTCCACCGCGTCCGAAATATGGTAGAACGACCGCATGACCTCGAGGAATTCACTATACTCCTACTTGGTGCACCAACCTCCACCGGGCGATGGTTCATGACCAGGAACGATTTTTCTTTGGGAGGCGTGATCGAACCGTAACACGCCACCCACCATGCCTCGTTCTCGGCCGGGTCTACCGAATTAGGAACAAATTCCATCTTCGGCACTCGAAGCTCTTCAGAAACGTTCGCGGGCAAGGACCCTTTCTTCGAACTCCTCTTCTTACTCGACATCTCGTGTTTTTTTTTTTTTTTTTTTTATCAAGAAGGAAATGATAGAGAGAATGAGAATGAGTAAGTGTAAAGATTGTGAAGAAATTACCTCCCTTCTTATAGGCATGAGAAATTACTATTTACTTGCGGATTTTTGGACACGAACTTCGCCCAAATACACCAATCTCGTCTGAACTCGCCAACGAGCTGGGGGGCTAACTGTTGGGGTCGAAAACGGTTGCAACGAAGTTAACGTCCAAATCCCTGAAGAAGAAAACATAGAAACCTTCTTCGACAAATACTTTTTCGAAATAGATTCTTCTTTACGAAAAAGCTTTGCGGAGGAAACGCGAGTCATCGGACAAGAGCTCGAAAAGGGTCGCTACGTAGCGACCGAGCTCTTCCAAAACGTCGATACGACATTAGTCCATGCATTATCGTCTACCCTTCGATGCTATCTCCCAAAGACCGTAGCGAACCCATTTCACGCTCCCCGCCATTCTAAGTTATCGATCAAACTTTACCGTAAAAACCGCGGAAAGCTCGTTCTTAACCAATAGCCCGTAAGCCGCATAATGGTTTACGCTTGGTTCGCGAGGAAAGATAAATGTCAAGTTTCCGCGGATAAATACAAAATTTTGAAGATAATTACGAAGACCGGAATTCCATTTTTATGCTATGGCGGCTTAAGGGCAGAAGGGGAAAAAGCGTAAACCGACCTATGAGCCAGTATATAAGGAGTCCTAGGCGAGAGGCATGAGGAGGACTTTGACACAACAAACTAAGCACTTAGAGCGATTTTAGGCAATTTTCCGTTTTTGTTATTCGAGCTGCGACACAATTAAGTTTTTGCTGTCTTAGGGTTTTAGAACTAGGAATCTCGCCGACAGCTCTCGTAGCCCAGACACTTACCTTGTTGTAAACGCTCAAACGCTGGTTCGGAATAAGAACTATCTTTCTCTCTCTTTCGATTTCTTATTTTATTACTGTTCTCGTTTCGTGTTCTGATTGTTTGGCGTGTGGTTTAGCAGATATTCGGGACCTCTGGAAAATTAGGGTTCCCACAACGATTGCATTCTTCCAGGATGGGATCCGGACCTTGCTTTCGGCGATGGAAGCGGTACGAGCGAGGTCCCTATTCCGGACTTCGATGATTTCTTCGCTGGTCTTCCGTCGGGCATCGATGCTCCTCCGGCCATGAGCGAGTCACGGAAGGATCTTGTATCATCAACGGGGTATAAACTTTAAGAATTTTGACGATCGTTTTTTTTCTTTTTTTTTTTCTTTTTTTTTTCCTTATAACGTGTCAATCGGTTTTATAGGGCTTGAACTTGCTTGGATCGGCCATTGAGGCGAGCCAAAGAGAGGCCATGATCTATCACTTTAAAGCGGAGAAGGCGGAAAAGGATCTTGCTCGCATGCAAGACGAGATGTTGGCGCGAGATGCTCAATTCGCTCGTGATCATGCCAGGGCTGTTCGTAGGGCGGAACAGAAGGGCAAGAGGGAAATTGTCGAGGTTGAGTACGGGAATCTCAAGGACGCTTTCAACTCGCAGGGCAACTTCTGTGAGTGTCGCGGCTCAGTCGGGAGCCTTTGGAAGACGCGGGCGGATGACTACGTTTTCGAGAGGGAGATGGAGTTAATGAAAGGGGCATGAAGGATCATGCTCACTCTGAGACCCTTATTCCTCCGATCGATGGGAAGATTCAGGGATTTTCCTGATACCGTAGAAACCACGACTGATTTTGCCGGTGACGATGAGGAAGTGAACTATCCCGCGGATGCATTCGGAGTTTCCTTGTCTGGGAATTTTAACTTTGATCTGTGAGCGTTTTGACGGGAAGAAGTCTTTCCCTTATCTAGTATTTTGCGGCCGAGTGTGGCCTTCGAACTTTGTATGGGCCTGTTTTGACCATTTTTATCGGGACTGGCCGTTGGTGGCTTTGAACCCCTACCGCTATGCGGTTTATAAAATGGATGCTTGTTTGAGTTACTTTGTTTCGAGTGGGTTTGAAGTAAACATGAGTTGTCGTCTCATATTCAACTTCGTTGAGGCGTTCAATCTGTTGGTTTGTTCGAGACGTGAGTTTTCGTAAGAATTATTTACGATTTTTCAGGAACATTGAGATACGAACGGAGAGACATGTTTTAGGATCTCGTATCGTTTAGATATCATGTCTTTGAGATGTCTGAGACCAATGCGATGGGTTAGGGCAAGACCTTGGTTTACTCTCGGTTTTAAGGTTTGTGCGGTGGCTAGCCGGCTATCGGTTTTCCTGTCCGCGATAGGTTCTCGGCTTATATGACTTGTATGGTAAGACTCGAGCATCCTTCCGGAGACAATTTTTAAGCCAACTGGAAGAGCTAGACCAAAATTTCTGATTTTTTTTAAGCGCGCTTTCGTCCTTGTGTTGGACGTTCGAAGATCAAAAGAGTGAATCAAGTTGCGTTTGCTTAAGACGGCTGATGTGTTCGTCCGGGCCAATCGACAAACGGAGTGTAAGATTTTAGGTGGTCGCGTTCGGATAATTTGTTCGTATCGTCTCGACTTTTAACTTGGCAACGTCTCGCAGTTATTTCGAAGACTATACGTATATTTTCGGTGCTGAAGCGAGATTGTTTTGCGATTTTTGGCCGTACGAGGCTGCTGACAAGAGTACTAACGTTTGTAGATTTTCTAAACGTGTTCTGAGACTTAAGATTACAATAACGCATCTTTTCCTATGTGGGAGTATACGAGTAAACGCACCCACTCCCCCCCTTTTTAGAGAGGGGGATAGCTGAACTCGTCTTTCGACGAGCTGCCTACATACCTCTTTCGAGGATCAAGCCGTCTCGTAGTCTATTTTATGCCGCGAGCGTTTTTACTTGGTGATTGTCGCCGTGCTGACCGCCTTGATCGTGATGACCGTGGCCGGGTCAGCGTTCTCCTCCAGAAGTTTCGGTTGAGTCGTAGTGGCGGCTTCGGACTCGTGCTGAGTTTCGACACCCGAAGATTTATCGGTTGAGTCGTAGTGGCGGCTTCGGACTCGTGACAGTGGCCGGGTCAGCGTTCTCCTCCAGATGTTAAATCGTCTTTTCTTGAAACGTTTTTGGTCGAAGATTTATCTATCTTCGTGCGTTTGCGATTTGCCCATTGCAGAGGTCGTCAACCGCCTTAACTTGTGCTCCGCGAGGAAGCACAGTCGCGACTGTTCTGACATCCCCAGATAGATGCGACTCCGTTTGGGGTCAGGAATTTGACACCCATGTGGTACGTCGATGGAACAGCTTGCATAGCGTTGAGCCATGGGGTTCCCATGATCACGTTGTAGATGGCAGGATGATCGACTACCGCAAATTCGACGATTTTTATGATCTCCTTGGCCATGACTAGTAGCTGAATCGACCCGAGGGTCATCGATACTTCGTCTGAAAAGCCTGTGAGTGGTTTCGGCATTGGAGTTACTTCTCCGAGTTCGATGCTCATCCGATTGAGAGTCGCGGAAGATTACATTGACCGTGCTGCCCGTGTCAATGAGTACTCTTCCGACTTCCAGATCTCGTATGACGAGCTCTATGGCGAGCGGATCGCAGTGAGGTTGATCGATCCCGCCGGCTTCCTCCTTTGTGAAGGTGATTGAGCAATACTGATCATCTCAGGTAGGCGACCATGTAGGCCAGTTTGCGCTCGACTCCGCCTTCCGCTGGTAAGCCTTGATGCCGAAACCGTATCATTGCAGAATTGCGATCCTCCGATGATCATGTTGACTCTGCGACGATTGTTATTGTTCCCCTTGTCGTCTGGCCTCCTGCCGCGTTTATCCCCAGATTGATTTCTTTGAGGAGATCTCTCCGCGGGAGGATTTCTGTCCGGCTTCGAGGGGCGATCGATTTCCAGGATGAGATCTTTCACGCTGGTCACTTCCGAGAGCTCTCCAGCTAGTAGCTTCGCGGCCAGCCTTGCTCCCAAGACTTTGCAGTTAGTTGTGGAGTGTCCTCGGGACTGGTGGAACTCCTAGAAGGTGTTTTCATCATATCCTTGATTGCGAGTCCACGTATTACCCGTGGTTCGGCCCAGGTCCGAGCCGATCGCGTAATTGTGCGCTCCTTGGAGATCCCTTGGAGATCCTCTCCCTCGTGATGGATGTAATTGTCGTTACGAGGGTTCTTCTTCTTCGTTTTTGGGTCTACATCTTTCGAGGATGGTCTCGCCGACTTAAGTTTTTGCGATAAGACTTTCGTTTCTTCCTCGATCTTGATGTAGTCCGTAGTCCGTCGCCTTGTGGAGGGCGTCCTGGATCGTCCGTGGTTTGTCGAGGGATATCCATTTTCTGAATTTGGATTTGTACCAGAGCGCCTTTCTAAGCGCATCGATTGATTTGTACCTTGTTGCTTATCCCGCTGACCTTGGACATTACCAGACCAGCTTGAATCGGCTGATGAACTCGCGGAGGTGTTCGTCTTCCCTCTAGGACAGAATCCAGAGATCGACATCGGAAGTTTCTCTATCTATGAACATAGAGTATTGCTTGAGAAATTCCGATGCGAGCTGTCGGCAGTAGCCTGAAGGTGCGCCTTCGGATCGGCCGTACCCTCATATCTGAGATGCGAGTGGTGAAGAGGGTCTTCCGAGCCCCTTCCAGCAGCCTGTCAATCTCGGGTGCAGCGCTGGTAGCGTAATGGATTTGGGATTTCAAGGCTCTTACTTCTGCCGCAGTCTTGGTGATATACTCGCGAAGATCGCGGATATCCGACGTCTCGCCATCAAATTTCCGAGCCTGTCGGCGTTTAATGCGAGTGAGCTCGGGTTGCTTTTCAGCCAGCTCTTCTTGATCGCTCCATCATCGGTTTGTCGAACGGAGAGCTTTCCCGAGCAAATCAGCTTCTGGTCCTTCATGTCTGTCGATGTCCTCATCGGTATCATTGGAGACATCATCGCTAGGATTCAGGTCGACGTGCTCGACTTCGTTATCCTCCGAATCTTTCGCGGGAGGCGGAGGACTTTCAGGTTCCCATTTTCGACGGGAGATTTTTCGCTAGGGTTTTGACCCGAAGGTTGTTCCCGCGCGGCTCCAGGCCTATCGAGTGGGGTAACGAAGTCGAGTCTTTTCCCCTGGACTTTAGTGCTCTGGTCCTTGCCGTTAAGGTTTCAACCTATTTGGTCAAGGTGCTCAAGAGCCTGTCCTGTTCTTCCGACCTTTTTTCGTAGGTGGCGAACATCTTTTTAAACTCCTCGGCGCCGCGGCGTTGGCTGGTGTGTTGGCCGCGGATACGTCCGCTGCGGGAGTGTGGAGATCAGTGCCACTGCTTCCATTAAGAGAGTCTGCAAGTAATCCGCGTCGTCAGTTGACATGTCTGGTTGAGCGTGATGTGGTTGAGAGTTAGATTGATCCAGTTAGATTGATCCGTACCCCCCCACCTAGCGCAAAACCCCCCTCCTTCTAGCGCCAAACTGTGGGAACCGAAATTCGCACTGTCGATTTCCGTTTAAATTAGGAAACTAGAAAAACGCTAATTTGTTAATACCACACGCTAAACAATCAGAACACGAGATATCAACGACAAAATACAAAAATCGTAAAAAGAGAGCAAAATAGATCTTATTTTGAATCCGTGTTTGAGCGTTACAACAAGGAATAAGCCTGGGCTCGAGAGCTGTCGGCGAGATTCCTAGTCTAGCAACCCTAAGACGGCTAAACCTAATTGAGTCGCAACTCGAAATAACATAAACGAAAATATGTCTAAATCGCTCTAAGTGCTAAGTTTGCTCCGAAAAAAATCTCTCCATATGCCTCTCGCCTCCTAGGTCGGTTTACGCTTTTCCTCTTCTGCCCTTAAGCCATCATAGCATAAAAATGGAATATTTTCCGATCTTCGTAATTATCTTCAAAACTACGGGCTGTTGGTTAAGAAATCGTAAGTTGGGCCTAGAGTCATGTCTTAGGTCCCTTTGGGTCGTCTTCTTACTCAAAGCGTTTATTAAGGCTTCTTTCGATAAAGAACGAACTTTCCGCGGTTTTTACCGTAAAGTTTGATCGATGACTTCGAATGGTGGGAAACATGAAATGGGTTTGCTACGGTCTTCGGGAGATAGCATCGAAGGGTAGACGAGAATGCATGGACTAATTTTGTATCGACGTAGCGATCGGACAGCATGCATGTGCGGTAGTTGCGTAATGACAGAGCTTGGTTCGTCAGTGTTCTGATCGTCATACTCGGACCCTATCCGTAGCTGGTCTGGGTATGTTTCCGATGGCTTATGTTTGATCCAAATAGAATTCGAACAAAGCTTTATCTCGGGAACATACGTTGCGACGTTTTCTTGATTTGTTGCGGAAAGACATACTTGTATTCTACGGGGATTTGGACGTTAACTTCGTCGTAACCGTTTTCGACCCTAACAGTTAGCCCCCCAGCTCGTTAGAATCGCGGATTTCTAGTGAGATTCTAACGCACGGTATGGCGAGTTCGGACGAAATTGGTGTATTTGGGCGAAGTTCGTGTCCGAAAATCCGCAAGTAAATAGTTCTCATGCCTGTAAATAGTAACTTCTTCACAACCTTTTCACTTACTCATTCTCATAGAGAGGTCTCTTGAAAATTTTCTTTTTTTTTTCTCTCTACCCTTTTCTTCTTGATTCTTAAAAGGAAAATACGAAATGTCGAGTAAGAAAAGGAATTCGAAGAAAGGGTCCTTGCCCGCGAACGTTCCTGAAGAGCTCCTTGTGCCAAAGATAGAATTTGTTCCTCATTCGGTAGACCCGGCCGAGAACGAGGCATGGTGGGTCGCGTGTTATAGTTCGATCACACCTCCAAAAGAGAAGTCGTTCCCGGTCATGAACCGTCGCCCGCTCGAGGAAGGTGCTGTACTAGCGAATTCCTCGAGATCATGCGGTCGTTCAATCAGATTTTGGATGCGGTGGAGTTCCGGGTTCTTTGTCGAGGAGAGCGCGCAAGCAGTCCCCCGGAGGACTACTTTACTTGTTACGAAGCATTCGTAGTGCGCTTTCGCTTGTGGTTCCCGATTCCTAAAATTATCGTTCGTGTGTTGGATCGTTTCAAGGTGGCGATAAGCCAACTGAATCCCCTTGGCATCCAGCACCTCATTGGAGTCCTGATCCTGAGCTACGAGCATGGTCTCTCCCTTTGAAGAGAGAACGACTTCTCTTTTGGAGGTGTGATCGAACTATAACACGCGACCCACCGAATGAGGAACGAATTCTATCTTTGGCACAAGCAGCTCTTCAGGAACGTTCGCGGGCAAAGACCCTTTCCTCGAACTCCTTTTCTTACTCGACATTTCGTATTTTCCTTTTAAGAATCAAGAAGAAATGGGTAGAGAGAAAAAAAAAATTCAAGAGACCTCTCTATGAGAATGAGTAAGTGTAAAGGTTGTGAAGAAGTTACCTCCCTTCTTATAGGAAAGATAAATGTCAAGTTTCCGCGGATAAATACGAAATTTTGAAGATAATTACGAAGACCGGAAAAAATGGAATATCTCTATTTTTATGCTATGATGGCTTAAGGGCAGAAGAGAAAAAGCGTAAACCGACCTAGGAGCCAGTATATAAGGAGTCCTAGGCGAGAGGCATGGGGAGAGACTTTTTTCGGAGCAAACTTAGCACTTAGAGCGATTTAGGCATATTTCCGTTTTTCTTATTTCGAGCTGCGACTCAATTAGGTTTAGCCATCTTAGGGTTGCTAGAAATAGGAATCTCGCCGACAGCTCTCGAGCCCAGGCTTATACCTTGTTGTAACGCTCAAACACGGATTCGGAATAAGATCTATTTTGCTCTCTTTTTACGATTTTTGTACTTTGTCGTTGATATCTCGTGTTTTGATTGCTTAGCGTGTGGTATTAACAGATCTCCGGGACCTCTGGGAAATAAGGGTTTTCCTAGTTTCCTAATTTAAACGGAAATCGACAGTGCGAATTTTGGTTCTCACAATACTCGACCTTCCAAGCCCGAAGAACAACCTCGAAGTCCAGCGACTAGCCGAGAGAATCGCAGCACTTAACCGTTTTATCTCTCGATTCACTAATAAGTGGCTTTCGTTTTACGAACTATTGCGCGGCAATAAGAGTTTTTGAGGTGAGAAATGCGAAGAGGCGTTCGGCTAGTTGAAGCAGTATCTCACCCTCCCGTGTTATCCAGCCAGAAGCAGGCGATACACGTTCCATTTATATCGCAATGTCTTCTACCGCAGTCCGCACCGTCCTCATCCGAGAAGATCGGGGTGAGGAAAAACCTATCTTCTATACCCTACGCTCGAAAAAATGGCCTTCGCCGTTATCACTTCGGCGGGAAAATTACGCATTTATTTCCGATCGTACACGATCGAAGTACTAACCAACCAGCCCCTTCGCACCGTGATGCAGAACACCAATAAGTCGGGTCGATTGTCAAAGTGGGCTATCGAGCTTAGCGAGCATGGCATTATATTCAAGAATTGGACAGCGGCTAAATCATAGGTTCTAGCCGACTTCCTGATCAAAACTGGAACAAGATTTGATCCTCCCAAGCCAAAACTGGATGTTGCACATTGACGGTTCATTAACAAACAAAGGGTCGGGAGCAGGAGTTTAACTGCAATCACCAACTGGCGATTTAATCAGACATTCGTTCAATTTCAGTTTTACCGCATCCAACAACGAAGCGGAATATTAGTCGCTCATCGCAGGCTTACGATTGACCAAGGCAGTAAAGGCAAAACCACTTAGTGTATACTGCGACTCGCAACCAGCCAATTTAGTGGGGACTATGACGCCCGCAACGAAAGAATAGAAGCCTACCTTAAACTCGTCCAAACGCTCGCTAAGGACTTCGAGTTCGAACTCACGAAAGTCCCTAGAGGAGAAAATGTATGCGCCGAGCCCTCGCTGCCTTAGACAGCAGACTCCGCGATCAAGTCAAACGCACTATCCCGATTCACAAGATCGAGAAACCCAGCATCGATCTGTCGCTCAGTCAGACCTCTATCGTAGCCCCCGTGACCGAAGCAACAGCGATGGATGAAGATCCGGTGACAGAACGAACTGAAGCGTCAACCCCCGATTGGAAAACATAATTCATCGACCATCTCGCCGACAGAAAGCTACCTCCCGAGAAGGGCATCGGTGAAGATTTCCATCTATGACGAAATAATGAATTTTTTTCTCCAATCGGGGGTTGACGCTTCAGTTCATTCTGTCGCCGGATCTTTTTCGATGGTTGTTTCTTCGGTCTCGGGGGCTACGATAGAGGTCTGACTGAGGGACAGATCGATGCTGGGTTTTTCGATCTTGTGAATCGGGATAGTGCGGTTGAATTGATCGCGGAGTAGGCTGCCTAAGACGAGGGCATCAACATACATTTTCTCCTCTAGGGACTTTCGTTAGTTCGAACTCACAGTCCTTAGAGAGTGTTTGGATGAATTTAAAGTAGGTGTCCATTCGTTCGTTATGGGAATCGTAGTCACCACTAAATTGGCTGGTGACGAGTTGCGAGTCGCAGTATGCGCTCAGTCGTTTTGCCTTTACTGCCTTGGCCAATCATAAGCCTGCGATGAGCGACTCAAATTCCTCTTTATTATTGGAAGAGGTAAAATCAAAACTGAACGACTGTCTGATTAACTCGCCGGTTGGTCACTGCAGTTGAACTTCTGCTCCCAGCCCTTTGTTTGTTGATGAACCTTCGATGTGCAGTATCCAATTTTGGCTTGGGAGGACAAGATCTTGTTCCAGCATAGGGTATCACGTTTCTGGGTCAGTTATTTGCTTGCTCATATAGAAGATAGGTTTTTGCTCGCCCAGATCTTCTCGGATGAAGACGCTGCTGACAGAATTCATTAAGAGTACTTTGAGTCGTCTTGTGATCCACTTCTCGGGAGGTAGCTTTCCGTCGGCAAGATAGTCAATGAATTATGTTCTCCAATCAAGGGTTGACACTTCAGTTCGTTCTGCCGCCGGATCTTCATCCATGGCTCTTGATTCGGTCACGGGGGCTACGATAGAGGTCTGACTGAGCGACAGATCAATGTTGGGTTTCTCAATCTTGTGAGTCGGGATAGTTCGAAGAACTCGAAGTCCTTAGCGAGCATTTGGACGAGTTTAAGGTAGGCGTCCATTCGTTCATTGTGGGCGTCATAGTCGTCACTAAATTGCCTGGTGGCGAGTTGCGAGTCACAGTATACACTAAGTGGTTTTGCCTTTATTGCCTTGGCCAATCTTAAGCCTGCGATGAGAAACTCATATTCCGCTTCGTTGTTGGAAGCGGTAAAACTGAAAATGAACGACTGTCTCGCCAGTTGGTGATTGCAGTTAAACTCCTGCTCCCGATCCTTTGTTTGTTGATTAACCGTCAACGTGTAGCATCCAGTTTTTGCTTGGGAGGATCAGAGATCAGATCTTGTTCCAGTTCTGGTGCAAGTTTGATCAGGAAGTCGGCTAGAACCTGTGATTTAGCCGCTGTCCGATTCTTGAATACGATGTCATGCTCGCTAAGCTCGATAGCCCACTTTGACAATCGACCCGACTAATTGGTGTTCTGCATCACGGTGCGAAGGGGCTTGTTGGTCAGTACTTCGATCGTGTGTGATTGGAAGTAAGGGCACAATTTTCTCGTTGAAGTGATGACGGCGAGGGCCATTTTTTCGAGTGTAGGGTATCGCGTTTCCGGGTCAGTCATTCGCTTGCTGATATAGAAGATAGGTTTTAGCTCTCCCCGATCTTCTCGGATGAGGACACTGCTGATTGCGGTAGAAGACACCGCGATATAAACGGAAAGTGTATCGCCGGCTTCTGGCTGGATAACACAGGAGGGGTGGTGAGATACTGCTTCAACTAGCCAAACGCTTCTTCGCATTTCTCATCCCAGACAAAACGCATGTTGCCACGCAATAGTACGTAAAACGGAAGCCACTTATCAGTGGATCGAGAGATGAAACGGTTAAGTGATGCGATTCTCCCGGCTAGTCGTTGGACCTCGAGGTTGTTCTTCGGGCTTGGAAGGTCGAGTATCACGGTGATCTGTTTAGGGATTGCTTTGATTCCTCACTGGGTGACGATGTAGCTTAGGACTCGCTGAAGGTAACGCCGAAGGTACATTTCGTTGGATTGAGTTTCATGCCATATTCGTTTAATGTCTTGAAGCATTCTCGTAGGTGATTCAGGTAATCCACATTCAGGTAATCCACCGAGGGAAGTGACTTGACCAGCATATCGTCGATGTAGATTTCCAGTGTGTTCCCCAGTTTGTCAGCGAACATTTGATTGATGAGTCGTTGGTAAGTCGCTCCTACGTTCTTTAAACCGAATGGCATCATCTTGTAGCAGTAAGTTCCCCTATCGGTGAATGATGAATGCCGTTTTCTCTCGGTTGTCTGGATGCATCATGATCTGATTGTAGCCCGAGAAAGCATCCATGAAGGCCAGGAGTTCATTTCTGGCAGTCGACTCGATGAGGCGATCGATATGTGGGAGTGGGTAACACGCCATTTTCCGTTCTTTTTTTTTTTACAACTACCGGGTTGGCTAGCCATTCCGGATATAGTAGTTCTGCGATGGAACCGGCCGCTAGCCATTTGGATCGCTTAGGGCCAAGTTTCCGTCTCTTCTGGCGGATGGGCTTGATGGTTGGATCAACGTTCAATTCGTGGGCGGTTATGGTTGGCTCAATGCCTTTCATGTCTGAGTTCATCCACGCAAAAGTCGACATGTTTTGCTTTATGAAGTCGACGACTGTTCATTGCATTTCGTCGGATAGAAAAGCACCGACTCGGACCACTTGGCTTGGGTCGGCTTCGTCAAGCGACATCTCCAAGATCTCGTCCTTTTGAGGATGGATCTGTTTTCAGATTGCATTGATGCGGGGAATAGACTGATGCATCTTCACTGTGGCGATCAACAGGTCGCGTGCGGCCTGCTAATCTCCTCGGAGGGCTTGTATTTGACCGCCCGGTCCCGAGAATTTTACACACTGGTGGTAAGTAGACAATATCGCCTTCATCGAATGTAGCCAAGGGGTTCATTTTATACGTGGCTATCGTGCAGATTACGGAGAAATAGGCTGTGTGTGTAACTCCGCACACGTAGAGTGGGAGTTTGATCGTCCCGATCATCGTCTCGGAAGCCCCATTGAAGCATGTGAGGGATCGGAACGTTGGCTTCATGTCGCGTAGGTTGATCCTCATCCTATTGAGAGTGTCGCGAAAAATCAGATCTACTGAGCTGCATGTGTCAGTCAACACTTTGGCGACGTCACATGTCGTGATGCCTAACTCGACGAGTAAAGGATCGTTATGCGGACGCAGGCGAGAAAGTGATCTGGTGATCATTCTCGGGTTTTGATGGCCATTTCTTCGAAGTGACAGCTTGTCGACGATAATACTTGACTGATTGAACCGAGTCGCCGCAAGGAGGATCAATTACGTTTAGGAAAGCGGCGCGCTCCGTTCGCTTGTTTCGGAGTTGGGTCCTTAGATCGTCGGACAGATCTTCGATGATAGGTTCGGGCTTGTCGAAGGCCCTTGATTCTTCCAACTTTCGCCTTATGTCGGAACGCTTCGGTCGATTGAGTTTGATTATGAGGTCCTCCGGTTTTGAGTTGAGCTGGTCGCGGAGGTCGATGAATCGAGGCCTCAGGTTAGGTTGAACGCTGGTACTGTCGACTCTTTTCGCTTGAGTTTGCTCCTTAAGTCGCATGCTTCGCTCGCACTACTCTTTTCGCTCGATCGTTCCACCAAACAATCGTGAGTGTCTTGAGCTTCAGTATCTCCTTCCTCATTGGAGGAATAACTTGGTCGGGCGAGGATGACTTGGACCCATCATTGATTGTGGGGTTGTTCGTCATCGGCGGACACTTCGCATGTTTCTCGTTCGTCGGATTTGTCATCCTCTGCATGTTTTGGTCATGCGCCGGTCTGAGCAGCCTTGTCATGGGGCCTCTGTGCTTTCTTTTCTTTGTTTTTGCTCCAGCTCTTGGCGTTATTCAGCCTCAGCTTAGGTAGCTCGACGTTTGCTGTTCCTTTCTCGTAGGATGTGAACAAGGCGTCGACCAAATGCCTACAATCTTTCATGTCATGCGCCTTAGACTTGTGGTAGCTGCACCATTGATTAAGGTCGGCCGAGTTAGGACTCGAACTCGAAGGTGCCGAAGGATTTGCAGCTTCTCGTCGGCCTCTCCGTCCCAGTGGTTTCATCCTTTTTCGCGCCCGACGACCGTTGATCCCGAGAGTTTGTCTTTGTTGACGACATAAAGAAATTTTTTCTTTTGGTTTGTTTTGTTTCCGGGAGCGTGCTATCGAGGTTCTTGTCGCGCTTCACTAGTTTTTGGGACCGCCGGTGTAGTTGCGTTCTTTTTCTTTAATATCGCCGCTGTATCTTCTTCCACTCGGATGAAGTTGTTCGATCTGGCGATAGCATCTTGAAGTGACTTGGTAGGGTTTCGATAAAGATCATCTCAGAACACGGAATGGACGAAGAGAGTGTTCATCAAGGCGTCGACGGGGATGACGTCTGGGACGTGCACTTTCGAGACAACGGCTTTGAACCACGGTGGGCGCCAACTGTTTGAACCAAGAACTGTCGGAAACTAGTAAAAGAGACGAGAGCTCGTCGGTGGGTCGAGGCAAAAACGTTTATTAGATCAGATAATGTTTAGTCGGTTTACAAATAAGGAAATGTGCGGTAGAAAGAAAATCGACGACAGCTATTTCGCCGGGAAATACAAGTCAGCGAGAAAGAGAAAATGAACCCTAGTTCTAACTGCCGAAAGTATGTGTAGTCGATTTCGGATCCCTTTCTTGGTGCTTCTAGCCTTCCTTATATAGTCGATCCGATCCTCTTGACCTAGTTCGTCTTATCTCCTTGGGCCTTCAGAATAAAGCGCTTCGTCAAGCCGTTGAGGGGAGTGCTTTTAGTCGCTCGCTCGAGTCGCTTTAAAAGCAGTCGAGAGCCGTTCCCATGTTCCGTCACCGAGCTGAGCCGACAATCCGTATTCTAGCGAGCCGGGCCTACTAACTGATGGGCCTTGTGGGACGACGCAATCCAGTCCATATAACTACCACCAACCAGGCACTTTCCATCTTTTGGACATGCGCTACCACCAACCAATAGTTGTTGGGGCCATGATTTAATAATTTCTATGGGTCTAGGCATCAGGCAACCGGACAATGTCCCCAAATAAGAATATGTCAGCACACTATTAGATTAGTGTCTCTACCTATGCTCCTATTTGGGGTTTGATGAAAAACCAAAAAAAAAAGCTTCTCTGTTTTGATAAAAACCAAAGCAAAAAAAAAGCTCATATCTTGGATTGGATAAAAACCTTTGAAAATCTTATTAAAAGACGAATTTTGTTGTTCAATCAAGAAAACAAAAAAAAAAAGAGGAAGTAAAAAGAGCTTATCTGTTTTGTTGCTTCGGCTGTTCGGCTCACAGATTCGAACTTATCTTCAGTTGATATGGCTTCTCCACACAAACACACACTGAAGAAAAGAAACAAAGAGAGACTAAAGTGAGAGAGACATTATTGCTTCTACGGTTGCAAACAACTAGAAGAACAAACTTACAACTCAAAACAACCCAAAATCTCTCTTTGAATATTGATTCACCAATATATATATTCACATCAACCTTTAAATTAAAGTAATCGTTCAATCTGTTCACTTTGTATGATCAATCGTAACTCGCAAGTCCCATCCATGAATAAACTTCAAATACCCCAAATCTAAAGCACGATCAAACTCTAGCAAAAGACAGAAAAGTACCTCAACGACGAGCGCTTCCGTGTAGATTCAACATCACTAAAACAAACAACGAACGATTAAGGAAACTTGAAACCCTAACTCACAAAATTGCAAAACAAGATAGCACGATCGCATTAGTTTAACGCGAACCCTAAACAAGATGAGAACGAACAAGAGCAAATTCGAGATCTAGAGATTAGAGAAATCGAAAAAAGCATACTAATCTAAGAATCTCACCAGTTTGTAAGAAGAGATAGAGAGAGACGAGACGAGAAGTATGTCTTCATTTGCAATCGGCTCCTAACGGATATTATATATTCAAATACCAGAGCCGAGCCGGTATGAGATCTTTTGTTGATCCGTTAGATACTCCAATCGGACGGTCCTGCAATTTTCACTACTCTCAACCGTACGATCTTACTTCACTCTCAACGGTCCGGCATATTAGATGGGTTTCAATATGGGCCTAACGGAATTTATAAATTAGGCCGATAAAAAACGCACCAATTCAAATTTCAAAAAATCTTAAAATTTACTTTCTCCTACGCTCTCCTTCACCTTCGGTATCCGTATCTCACAACGTCCATCTCTGCGAATTTTTACACTCTTCCTTCTTCAATGTCGAATTCAAACACATACCTAACCACACCGACCAGAACCCCCATCTTCTAGAAGAATATCACTCGAAGATGCAGTCTTCTACATAATAACGATTTTATATATTGACGAGAATCCTTCTTACTTTCCTACAACAGGCGGCCCAGTATCTGTCATCTCTATGGGCCTTTAGGTTAAATTGTAATTTGCCATCTCCAACCCAACTCCAAAACACAATTTTAGTGTGATTTTGACACTAAAACCTTTTCCAATCCAACTGCAAAAATCACACCATTTTAGTATCACACTATAATTTTACACCAAATTTGGTGTGACACTATTCACTGCACTATAACACTATTCACTCCACTAAAACACTATTTACTTATTTTATTAATAAATTGTACAATTAAATAAATGATAAATAAAAAGTTAAATATATATAATATTATAAAATAACTTTTGGTGTGAAGTTTAGTGTTGTGGTTGGAGAATAATTTTTTTTTTTTTGTCAAAACTACACCAAAATAGTGTAGTTTTGACACTAAAATAGTGCTATGGGTTAAAGATGCTCTAAGGCATTAAAGTTAGATGGCTATAGACCAACCAGCAAAACCTCCGGTCATAGAGCATGTGTGGAACCAGAAAGCCATCTTAGATGTTACGGAGTGTATGGAACGGGTTCATTTGGTTTAAAACATCTTATCTATTAATTTAGGGTCTTAATTTTTATCTACTATTGAAAGGTCGTCATTTAAATTTGGACCTGTTCAGGATATTATCATTTAATATACACTCTCATTATACAATCTAATTAATGTTGACCTAACTACTTAATTTAAACCTGTAATCAAATCACTACTAATTGAAAACACTATTCACCGGTTTAAAATACTATGTTATATGTATCAGACTATTATACTAATATGTTTGTATCACTGTTTTGTAATTGAATCCAACTAAATTATGATTTAGCATAGCCTTTAAGGCTTTAACTTATGTATCTCATTCTTATATTAACTATTTTGCATTACATAAGACATTATTATTAGCGTAAGTTATATATATTTCTATTATTCATAACTTTTATGAAAAAATATATCATTTAGACTACTGATGCGTAACAAAAAAAAAAATTTATTAATGAAAATAACTTATTTTGACGTTCAATGTTTATGATGAACATTAATTACCTATAGTATATCATGTCATTTTTTTTCTTTTTTTTGCTAACCTATTATCTTTTCTTATACGGAAATTATTTCAATAAATTATCCCAAGGATATTAGACGTCACTTTGTCATATATTGACAACTCCAAAATACAAACAATATAAATAATGATCTCTCATTCTTTATGAAATATTATCGGAAATTAATTAATTATTCAATAGCCAATACCATTCCCAAAAACTAATCAAAATTTTCTGGAAATCAAATATTTTTTATAATCAAATCAAATAGTCTTTTATATATATTCATTAATCTTTGAAACATCCCACTTAAATAGGACAGAATAAAAACCTAAAATCTTTTCAAAATCTCGCCATTTTTCCGAAAGTCTTTTTATTTGAAATCTAAGCTTTTAAGAATGAATCTTAACAATAAACTTAATTTTCCAATTTTAGAAATATAATCCAACAAGCGTGTTTAAATTTTCAGTTTTTCAAATATGGTATGTTTAAAATACTGGTAATATATTATTTTTATATAAAAATAATTATTTCCTAAGTCTAGAACTAACAGCTTCAGAATTATAGGGTAGCAAATTTTACTCATAGATATCATATTCTTAAAAGTAAATTTTAAGAAAACTATAATCGGTTTAATGAACCCAGTGTCACTACGGCTAACTCACTGCTTCCTTATTTCCAAAATTATTTGCTTAACGTAAATACAATTTATTAGGGCCTACTTCTGGGTGAATCATGGAGCATCCAAGTTCAATTTCTTTATTCTTGGAATTAAATTTACTACTTTTGATAGAGAGTCTTTGGAACTTATTATCAGATGAAACTGTAAGTATACTATCATAATAAACTTTATAGTTAAAATTTGATACATTATTAAAACAAAATTGTTAATATCTATTATGTAGACTGTAAAAATCAATGGTTCGTGCAAAAAAAAAACGTTTTCCCACATGTTCAAAAATGAATTAAATTGTTGATTTTTGACAAAGATGAAAATTATGAATGTAGTTTTGACACCCTGTTTTCAACAACCTAGAGTACAATGATGCATACTGAAAACTACATTAGGATGAGCTGTATTTGTCCTCATGTTTGCTATTGTTTTGATTTCTTATTTTTCAAACTATAAACTGGTTTTGGTTAGTTTATGATGGTTTCCAAGATTGTTTTATAGGTTTTTATTTTATTTTAGATATAATTGAATTTTATATTAGATTTAACTTTTAAGTATTACATCATGTTGATTTCATTTAGTCTCATGAATATACAGACATTAGTAGTAATATGGTTTCTAATAACTTGGATCATATATTATCTTATGATGTTAATGAGTAAACCGATAATAATAGTAATCTGAAGCAAATCTTATACAAACTTTCATATTTTTGTTGAGAAACAAAATACTAAAGTTGATGATTTCATAAGTCGTAAAAATAAAGGAAAACTAGACTAACATATGACAGATTTTTAAAATTGTAAAATGGGAGTTCAAACACCCTAATTTCTGAGTATCAAAATTCTCTAACGTAAAACAATTTCGCGCTTAGCGTGGATTAGAATCTAGTTTATGTAGTAAAAGAGTGTTTTTTGGCATTATAGCTTATAAGTTCTTACTTTCGTAGTATATTTTAGTAGAGAGAATAGAAAAATAAAACCATGATTAGAGAAAATATTCGACTAGAAATTACATTCTTGATAATACTTTAATTTTAACACAAACAAAGGAGGAAGATGATTCAAGATCAACAGAACGGATCCTGGAACAAAGTGAGGAAAATGGATTCTTACAAACTAATCTAAAACAATTTACTACACTTAACCATTTGATTTCTCTGGTCTTGAAAATCTTACAAAACCGTATAGAGATCAGATCCTATATCATTAAACAATAACCCAATTACCCAACAAAGCAAGGCCACACGCTTTCCATAAACGCCACCGTTTCGCTTAACAAAAAGTCAAAAACACTCGGGAATATTGTTTACTCCGCCGGTAAAGTTTCCGGCCGCCATGAAAACATGTCACCGGAATCTAAACAAACATCGGAATATTCGAATAGCCCATCATCCAGATCGAAAGCTCCGAAACCCGTAACATCCTCCTCAAATCCACTTAACACGTCGACTTCCGACGACGCGCGTACCAACTCCGTAACCGTCTTCTCCGTTTCTTCAGACGACGGATGAAGAAGCGTAGACGGTGGCGGTGGTGGCGGAGGCAAACCTAGCTCGTCGTCGGAAGCTTCGAAAAGGTAACCGAGATCCGGCAGAGTCTCGCCGGATCCTTGCTCCGTCGTAGTCGACGACAACTCATCCTCGAAGCTTTTCATCAACGAGTCAAGATCTTGAATCTCTGAGTCATGACCCGAGTCATCGAATAAATCGTCTCTCAACCGCTTCACGTCAGGCGAGTCGAGAACTAGCTCGTCCAACTCGTGTCTGACTCGCTTCTTAGCAACCGAGTCACTCCGTGTTAGTGTCTCAGCTAATAAATCGCTCATAGCTTTAACTGGTTACGGTTTATTTCCGGTTTAGTTGGTACGTGTGTTTAGAAATCAGTGGCAATATCGAAATTAGCATGAGATGTGTGTGTAGAATCGGAAGAAGGGAAACACAAGATTTATAGTGGGAGACAGAGAGAGAAGATATGAAAAGATAACCAGAGAAGCGCGTGACTACAGACCCAAATATCTGCGCGTGTAAGAGCGAATCCTTTGGGCATCACGGATCTCTCGCTATTTGTATTTTTTTCTTTTTTTTTATCATCCGACTTTTATAGACTCAAACTCTGAGCGTAAACCAAACTAATAGTTACCAAATAAAAAAAAAAAAAAAAACTAATAACTCTGCCGTCCACGTGAACGACGAAATATAATTACTTTAAGGCACTGCGTACTAGAATATCAGCCTTTAAATTCTTCTTTCTTGGTACATGAATGATCTCTGAACTGATAAAACTTCCTTGAAAGATCTTTATGTCCTCCAAATAATTTGCAAAGGCAGGCCATTCATCCGGTTCTGAAACCATCTTTACCAACTGAGAACAATCTGTTGCAAACGTAACTCGAAACTGACGCAAATTCTTCATACACTTCATTTCCCAAAGCAAAACTTCAATCTCGGAGTGAAGAGGAGACAAACTAGCCCTTATATTTCGTGCGGGCGGCTCCTCTGTTGGGGTAGCCACCCTTCGCCTGAAAAAAACTTTATTTTCTTTCCAAGAACAATATGCAAAACACCATCTTCCTAGAATTGACGGTAAGTTTGTTTCCTCTGCAGATTGTGCTACCCTCTGTGTGTTCAACACATGTGCTTCAGTCCAAAGCTACTTATTTTATTTTTTGATTATTTTTGACACTTTTATCGTTTTATTTATTTTTTTTGGTAATATTAGTTTTAAAATAAGTTAATTTGCTCAATAACCAAAATGTAAATAGAAATTAAGTATATGATACTAATTTTGATTTTTACATATTTAACAAACTACCATTTACAGCACTTATGAGTTGGTTATACCCCTTTCATCAGCATGTATCCACTTAGCAAAGGAGAAAAATGATGACGTATACAAAGAAATATATGGAAAAAATTTAGTGGAAATTATTCACCATATAAAGACACGTGAAGCTATCCACGTAACATTTTTAGTTACCGCATTACATATTATCGGTAAGACTATGTACATTGGTTGGAAATATTCAACACCTTAATTTACACATTTTATCAATCCACCTCACCTTCTCTTTCTTCCACCTATTGCATCAATAACTTTTCAAATTTTATTCTACTTTAATAAATTCAACATTATATCCCATAATTTTATCTAATATTAAAAAAAATATTTTTATGTATCCAAATTAAATAAACCAAATCTCTATTTATAAACCACAAAAAATGATGAATTTTCATATAATTTATTTTACAAAATATATAATTTATTATAAGATAAATGACTTTAAAGATTCAAGATGACACTATAAATTAAAAATAACAAGATGGATCCCACTTGTGAGTATTCAACATGTTGAATACTTTCAAATGCAATGAATCCATCTCAAGATTTTTTTGGTTTTTCAACTACCTCAGTGTAGCTATTAAACTGTTGAAAAACTGATTCAACATCCCCATTGTAACTAGTCTAACGGAGCATATGGTTTTAACTTAGATGATGACTGGAACGAGTTTGGGATGTCTGAGAATCCATTGATTGTGCTTGAAACCAACCGAAAAGCACAAACACTGATTTAAAAGTTCTTGAATGTGCTGTTGCATACCGCTGACATAGTATATGACTACTTAGTCCCAAAACTATTCCATTTGAAACCGGTGGAATAGAAATTAGCGAGCATGAGTATATTACTTACTGCTAAATTCTTCTAGTGGAGCGCATGATGAAGGGAAAGACAACTTTTATCACCGAAATAGTATAGGTGATGGAGCTGATGATATCGTATTACCAAAAATAGTATAAGATTGTAACCCCACTCACAATCCCTCACTTTTAAACCCCACCTTCCAAATACTAAACCATAAACCCAAATCTTAAAATCTTAAATAGTACATATTGGTGAAATTATGAAGTGTCTATGCTTGCATGAAAGAAGTTAATATTGATCCCAACTTCAACCCCCACCTTCCAAATATTAAACCTTAAATTCTAATTATTAAATCATAAACTCAAATATAAACCCTAAATCCAAATCTTAAAATCTTAAAAAATACATAATAATATGTAATATTAAACTATATTATGTAATATTAAACTATACAATATATATCATTCATTGTAATATTCTACTTTAAATGTAAAATAACCATTATAAATAGAATAATAGAAATTTGTGTGAAGTTTATACTTGTATGGTGTGGTTAACTAAATGCTAATATCGAGTTTGTAAATGTTTAGTTTTAATCAATATACATAAATCAAGATTCATATCAATGATACAACAACAAAACATAATTCATGTGTATGTACTTTAGAATAGCATTTTTATTTTACGTTCGTCAAATAGAATAGAAAAAAAACAAATAGTACATTACAACATAAAAGAGGTGAGAAGACATGGGTGGCGAGCTTGAGGAGGAGAAGACAGTCACGTCACACCGAAAAATGTATGGGACCCAATCTCCAGTACTTTCTTAAACCAATTATGTACATTTTTTGTATCCCTAAATCTTTCAGTCTGTTGAATTTGAAGAGCACGACAAACTGTTCTATTTCATAAATAGTATGGAAATATGTGAATAAAGTAGACTATATCTTAAATAGTACAATAACATTTCTCTTCCCTTCCCTCGCCCTAAACCTTTCTTTTTTCTTCACCATGGAAGGCAACTATTTCATCGCAGTTGAGACCAGTCACTTGTACGGCATACCGGATTGGCTTTTCCACGAATACCAGAGTTTTAAGTCCTTATCAGTTACCAACTTTCGGGAGAAGGTAACGAACAAACATTGCAGAAAATGTATGGGACCCCATTTACAAAAAAAAAAATCCAAAGAACACTATATAAGTATGAAAATTGAATCCATTCTATGTGAAACAGTATAGTAACACAAGTTCTATGGGTAACCATACAAGTACTTAATGATATATATGATTTATAAAACACAATAGAATAGTGTAGAATGTATGTTTCCCTATTCTATGTGAATGCATGTCATATAGACGAACTCATTTTTAAACATATTCAAAATCCAAAAGTTATTTCCTGAACATGACAAGCGATTTTATTCTATATAAAATAACATAGAAACAACGTACTATTCTTATAGACATTTTAACTAGTTATACTATGTACTAATTGAGTAACACGAGAAACAGAAACTAAACAAGTAGATGTCACATGGGAACACCATCAAAAAAGAAAAACAACTTCTGACTCAATTGAATCTTAAAGTAGGAGAAATGGCTTGTTACTCGTAGGGTATCCTCTCACTCGTGATGCCGACCCTGTTAGTTGGTTTGTATACTCGGCTAATTTCAGAATCTGAGAATAGTAAGCAACGGCACATGCATAATCGTTTGAACGAGTGGTGGCTTTGTGAAGCAATGCCGTAAATAGAGACTGTGGTACAAATCTGGGAAGATGACTATTCACATTATACAAAGTTATCAAGATAAAGTAAATATAAAAGGGTGTGTGACTTTCAAAATGCCAGGTAGGTCTGGGCGTTCGGGTACCCGTTTGGGTTTGGATCGGGTTTTTTGGATTTCAGTTCTATTTTGTAACACCTCCTAGGCTCCATTCTAGTAAATTTACAGGTATGGATCGGATTCGGATATAACACTTTGGTTTCGGATCGGTTCGGATATATCCGTAGTAACCATATATCATTCGGATTCAGGTTATATCGGATCGGTTCGGATATATCCAAAGTAAAATCTAAAATTTAAAAGTAAAACATAATAAATATATACTTCTTTGTATATAATGGAGTATTTAAGGTATTTATTTAAATTTCAAATACTTATTGCTAGATATCATATCCAAATAAATATGAAATTGAATATTTGAAGTACATAATTTATGTTTCAAATATTTATATTGTATATTAATTTGACATTCGGATCAGTTTCTTTGGATATGTTTTTTGGGTTTTTGGGTTACCCATTCGGGTTCGGTTAATAACACTTCGGGTTCGGATATGTTTTAAAACACCCTACAAGATCCATTGAGGTATTTTTACATTTCGGATCGGGTACGGATCGGGTTTTTTGGTTCAGATTCAGTTCGGATTTCGGGTTACAGGTTTTTTACCCAGCCCTAGTGCCAGGAGTTACTTTTCCCTGTTATTATTATTAATTTATTTTCCTTTGGAGGCTTCATCGGTTACATGTGGAGGTAATACGGCAATATCATGTATAATAGGCACGATGTATAGGTGATATAGGGCTTTTGGTTACACATTGAATTATAGTTTGTTTGGAGGCTATACAACGCAATTTCTCTTTTAAAATTTCAGAAACCGCTCTCCAATATTTAGAGGTTATATATGAACTGTTTTTTTTTTAACGTTGGATTGTATTATTAATCATTCTAGGTAAAGAGTTATGAACAATGAAAACTAGCAAGACAAATGCAGAAAAGGGATACACTAGTAGAGATCCAAAATAAACTAACACACATCTATTTTGCGTATGGATGACTAAATATTTTTTATATAATTTTCTTCTAGAATAATTGAATCTCAAGGAAGATAACCTTCGTATTAATCTAAAATACCACGCTCTAGTCTGAATTGAGAACTATTGTCACTCTCTTTTTAATGCTCCAGTATGAGCCACCGAGACGAGACAAGACAATTCTTTATACTGCTCTATTGATAATAACACAGTCAAAAATATTTTCGTTCCATAAAATTTGATGATGTCTTACGAAGTAACCATAGTTTACATCAAGAATTCTATCACCATCACGTGAAGAACCATCAATGATAGAAGCCGGTAAGACCCATCACCACCATCCGCAGTAGATCTGTCAATTACCTTTTCTAAACGGTTCAACTGAACCGAAGTTTTTGTTTTTCTAAATCCATTGGAAGAAGCATACAAAAGATCAATCAAAATTTTTGTCAGATTTAAAATAATTGGCAATCAAACAAACTAAGTAACTAGAAGTAAATCAAATCAAATAAAAAAAAAAAGTAAAACGAATTAAACAAGCAGATGACGAAGCTATAGAAGCCTCTATCCATCGGTTTGAAATTAGAAAAATCTTTATTTTCTCTTGACGGCTAGGGTTTTGAAACTAACTAAATATGTATTAGTTTTAATTCGGCTTGAAGTTTTAGAGCCTTACATGATGGAATTAGATTATGCGTCAATAAATATTTCTATTTTTATTGATAAAAACTATTATAAACACATATTTTTGATTGAGGGTATTTCTGAGAAAATAGATCTGGATTAATATAGCAGATCAATAAACAATAAAATACTATAAGACGAATCTCTTGAATAAATATATTATAACCTAAAGAACACACAACAAATTGTGCAAAGAAAAAGGAAACCATGAGGGAGCAGGTGTGGGAACGTTTGACTAGATATGGATTGTCGAGATCGGAACCTTGGTTTATTATTGGGGATCTAAATGAGATTACAGGAAACCATGAAAAGGAGGGGGGCTCTCTGAGGAGTGCTGCATCATTTGTTCCTTTTAATAACATGATTAGGAACACTGGTTTACTGGAGTTTCCTGCAAAAGGAAATAAATTGTCATGGCGAGGACGACGAGGAAAAGGAAAAGGGGCAGTGACGGTAAGATGCCGATTAGACCGAGCACTAGCGAATGAGGAGTGGCACACGCTATTCCCATGTTCCCATACTGAATATCTGAATATGGTGGCATCGGATCATCGTCCATTGGTGGCTTACTTGGAAGATAAGATTGTTAGAAAAAGAGGCCAATTTCGATTTGATAAGCGATGGCTTGGTTAGGAAGGCCTAATGGAATCAATTACGATGGGTTGGTCGGAAAATAATGAGGATAGCGGAAATGGATTAGTGGAAAAGATTAGTAATTGTCGCCATGCAATTTCCAGATGGAGGAAAAATAATCCTCCTTTTGGAAAGGACAAAATTGCGGATCTACAAAAGGCTCTCGAGGAGGTTCAGAACGATGATACCAGGTCTCAGGAGGAGATATTGGAAGTTTCCAGAAAGTTGCAAGAGGCATATCAGGATGAAGAGGAGTATTGGCATCAGAAAAGTAGGAACATGTGGTATTCATCAGGGGATCTCAATACGAAATACTACCATGCTCTAACTAAACAACGGAGAGTGCGTAATAGGATTGTTGGACTTCATGATGCAGCTGGAAATTGGATTACGGACGATAATGGGGTGGAAAAAGTAGCAGTTGATTACTTCGCAGAGCTATTTACTACCACTGCTCCATCAGAGTTTGATAATTTTCTATCAGAGATAACACCGGGGATTACGGCTCAAATGAATCAGTGGCTATTGAGGCTGGCGACTGAGGAAGAGGTGAGAGAGGCTTTATTTATGATGCATCCGGAGAAGGCACCAGGGCCTGATGGCATGACAGCTCTTTTCTTTCAACATTCGTGGCATCTTATTAAGGGTGATCTGGTGGAAATGGTGAATAATTTTCTGATATCGGGGGAAATGGATCCAAGGTTAAATATTACACATATCTGTATGATTCCAAAGACAGAAAGACCTACGAGGATGACGGAATTACGGCCAATTAGTTTATGTAATGTTGGATATAAAATAATTTCTAAGGTTTTATGTCAGAGGTTGAAAGTCTACTTACCTTCTTTGGTCTCAGAGACTCAATCGGCATTTGTGGCAGGGCGCTTGATCTCTGACAATATTCTTATCGCTCAGGAAATGTTTCATGGATTACGGACTAACAAAGCATGTCAAGGAAAATATATGGCGGTTAAAACAGATATGAGTAAAGCTTATGATAGGATTGAATGGGAATTCATTAAGGCATTACTGCAGAAGATGGGCTTCCACCAACATTGGATTAAATTAATGATGGAGTGTATATCGTCGGTTCAATATAGGATTTTTCTAAATGGTCTTCCAAAAGGGCTCATTGTGCCACATAGAGGGTTACGGCAAGGAGATCCGTTATCTCCTTACTTATTTATTTTATGTACTGAGGCTCTGAGTGCAAATATTCGGAAGGCGGAGAGAGAGAAGAAGTTAACAGGAATTAAGGTTGCCAGAGCATGTCCATCGATTTCCCATCTGTTTTTTGCGGATGATAGTTTGTTCTTCTGTAAAGCTCAAAGGGAAGAATGTCTTACTATTCTCAAGATTTTAAAGGAATATGAGGTGGTCTCTGGTCAGCTGATAAATTTTGAGAAGTCCTCAATTCAATTTGGACATAAGATTGAAGAATCGATGAGACAGGAGTTAAGAGATGTCTTGGGAATACAAAATTTGGGAGGAATGGGATCTTATTTAGGATTACCGGAAAATCTTGGCGTTTCTAAGGTTCAAATTTTTGGTTTTGTTCAGGATCGCTTATATAATAGGGTAAATGGATGGACTTTTAAATTTTTCACAAAAGGAGGAAAGGAGGTGATCATCAAATCAGTGATTACGGCATTGCCGAACCATACGATGTCTTGTTACCGATTACCTAAGGCCACCGCAAAAAAATTAACGAGTGCAGTAGCCAAATTTTGGTGGAGTCCTGGAGGTAGTACAAGAGGACTACATTGGAAATCTTGGGATAAGGTATGTGTCAGCAAGGAAGAAGGGGGATTAGGTTTTAAGGATATAACCGATTTCAATACAGCAATGCTTGGTAAGCAGTTATGGAGGCTAATAGAAAAGCCACACACGTTTTTTTCCCGGGTTTTTAAGGGTAGGTATTTTAGGAATGCCTCACCACTTGAACCGGTTCTATCATACTCTCCGTCATACGGCTGGAGGAGTATTGTCTCTGCTAGATCTCTGGTAAGCAAAGGACTAATCAAAAGGGTGGGAACAGGATCTTATATATCAGTATGGAATGACCCGTGGCTCCCAACCACTCGCCCGAGACCAGCCAATAAAAATCAACACAATTTGTTTCCCGACCTTACAGTGGACTCCCTTATTGATTCCACTTCGCGAAGATGGAATTCGCAGGTTCTTTGGACTTTGGTGGATCCACAGGATGTGAAAATCATAGAAAGTATACCTTTGAGTAGACACCAGATGGCAGATAGTGATGGATGGCATTTCACAAATAATGGAAACTTTTCGGTTAAATCAGGATATCAAGTGGAGAGAATTTACCCGGATAGGGAGAGAATACCGTTATTCATTGGTCATACGGTTGATGTTCTAAAGGCTTTTTGTTGGAAAATACAGTGCCCACCAAAGATAAAACATTTTCTTTGGTAATTGATCTCAGGATGTATAGCAGTCAAGAAGAATTTGCAGGCACGAGGGATGCAAGGGGAGATATGCTGTGCAAGATGTGGAGCAGAGGAGGAATCGATTAACCATGTGTTTTTTGAGTGCCCTCCAACTATTCAGGTGTGGGCTCTGTCAAAGATTCCAACAAATCGAGCTATTTTTCCGACAGACTCTTTATTTACAAATATGGATCATCTATTCTGGAGAGTCGCTCCACCGATGGAAGATCATCAATTTGCTTGGATACTTTGGTACATTTGGAAAGGAAGAAATAATAAGGTTTTTAGTAATCTGGAGATAGATCCTAGGGATACTCTTAAATTGGCTGAGATGGAATCAACACTCTGGGCTGAGGCACAGTTACTGAAAGATCAGAAGATGGGAGCGGAGACTCAGGTTACGTTTCCTCCGTCGATTCCCGGCAGATGGTGCTTTACGGATGGATCATGGAAAGAGGGAGATATGTTCTCTGGCCAAGGCTGGTTCAGTATTTTAATTGGATTTGCGGGTCTGATGGGAGCTAGGAACGTAAGAGCGTCTCTATCTCCTCTGCATGCAGAGTTCGAGGCGTTACTATGGGCAATGGAATGTATGAAGAACTTAAGACAATTTCAGGTTACGTTTGCAACGGATTGTTCTCAATTGGTGAAGATGGTTTCGGAACCAGAAGAATGGCCAGCTTTTGCAAGTTATTTGGAAGATATCAAGAATCTGAAAGAGAGTTTTACACGTTCAGAGATAATACATGTACCAAGGACGCAAAATAAAAAGACGGATAATCTAGCACGCAGTGTCAGAAAACAGCCGTCTTTCGTCGTTCACATGGACCAATATCTCCCGGTGTGGTTTACAGAGTCTATATGAGTCTGTAATGTTGTCGACAAAAAAAAAAAAAAAATGTGCAAAGAAAAATTCATTTAAAAATAAATAAAAATTATACATTTATTTTTTGGACATATAAATATAAATAAATATTTTAATTAATAATAAAAACTCACAGTCAAATCTAAATTCGCAAGTTAACTATATTCAATATTTGAATTTTTTCAAATTTTATTTTGAAATCCAAATTTTTTTTGTTGAATATATTTTGTTGTGTCGATGTGATAAATGAGTGAAAACAAAGAACACGTAGAATTGTACAACACATCACGTGAGTAGCTAAAGCAAATCAAGTACACAATCTTCGCACCATGAATCACGCCGGGCCCATTATCCTTAATGATCATCACCACACCACATCTAATCGATTCAAATTACTCATCTATTTATTAACAAGAATCAAATCATTTTTCGAAACACAAAAAATGAGAAAAGTATATATGATATAACTTATGTTATTTGAAACAACTTTCCATGATTGATTATTTTAACTGGCTACTTTTACGTGAGAGAAGCTATAGTCTGTATTCATCTGAGTGGTGCAAGGCATTTTGTTTACGATTAACCTTTCAGTATCAGATAAAATAGGTTCACGAACCATTCTCATGGAAAATGATTAAATGCATTTTAATTGAGTATGAGTGTCCAGTCACATAGGCCAAGCCAGAAAAGGCACAAGCATAGCTCCGTGACGTGCCCGGCATTTCTTATTTTATAATTTATATCAGCATCTACAACCATAATTAATATTATTTTTGTTATATATAAAATCATGTTACAGATAACTTTATACAATCTGTAACAGATAAACATAACCAATAACAGTTGTCAAAAAAAAAAAAAACTAATAACCAAAAGTTTAGTTTGCAGTGTGGTATAACATTTAAAAGCTGGATCTTCTCTCTCTAGTATTTACATCAAATTTTCTTCGCTTCGTCTTTTCCTTACTGCCCCTCATTCATCACTTTTTCTCTAGCATGTTTTTGGCTCTGGTTTCAGAGTTTTACTTAGGTTTAATGGTTCGCTTACGAAGTTTTTCGACATCAGTGGTGAAGTTATCGTCTCTAGTTCCATGACGAGGTGGTGGGAGTGATTTATGGCGGTAGTAGTCGGCTTTAGGGTTTCCATGGTGGATTTGTCTTTCCCCTTTCAGATCCACTTGTTGGGTTTTGTCGCACACATTGAAGGAGAGATGGCATGGTTACCTATGGACCATCTTGTTTGTAGGTTCCTTATGGTGGTGGTGGCGTTTTCGAGGTTGTTGGTTCAGGTGTCTTCTACGGCGTCGTGGAAAGCCGACCTCTTTGTATCTTCAACTAGGTTGACGGAAGCTTCATTGGACGTCTGCTTCCCGCTTCGGAACCGGAATCGGAATCGGAATCACCGTTTTGAAATCACCTTTCCATTTTTTAAAACATAATGTCACAAATCAGTAAAAATAGAAATTATATATAGTTTTTAATTTACATAAAATCCAAATTTTAATTGAAATGAAATAGAAATATTCAAATATTGAAACTAATACTATAAATTGTTTTTATGCATTGAAATTTTTATTAAAGATATAACATATATTCAAAAATATTGAGTCAATTATTTATGAAGTATTAAAAATATTTAATATAATAATTTGTTTTAAATTTAGTTTATGTGTATTTTCACAGTTTTAATATGAAATCATTTCAAAATATAAATAAACAAATGTTTTATTTTAAATTTAAATCATATAATTTTTATTCCTAATTTGTTTTTTAATTTTTCTTATATTTTAGTATATACTAGTATTATTACCCCGTGCTAAGCACGGGTGTAATTTTTGATTGCTTTTAAATTACTTCAAAAATATAATTGCAATGTTTTAAATCAAAATTGAACTTATTTTAAATAAAATTTTCTGAAGCTAGGTAACACCTAGAAATATCATATTTGCTATATCAGTTATATTAATATGTATTTGTTTTGTAAGTATTCTTCTTTAAATAAATTTCTTGGAATTAATATAAAAAACATGAAACTAAACATGCATATAAAATAGTCAATAGAGTAGACTTACAAAAAGCTGTAGATTTTTTTGTCAAGAAAAAATAATTGTAAGAATATGCTATATTACATTAAAAACAGATTTGTTAATTAGTCAAAATATAACAAAAAAATTTGTAAATACCTATATTTCATCATCATAGTTATTGTCTTATTGGTATATTTTCACTTGGTAGTCTCGCCATCATTATTGTTAGCCATGATATTTGATTTCAAAGCTACAAAAACAAAATAAAAAATCTTAAAGCATAACATAAGAAAGAGAATCAGTGAATAACTAAATATAAAAGATATGTTATGAACAATGTGGATTGCTAGGAACCAAATGGCCAAGACCGAGGCCCAGAGAGAGAGAGAGAGTCGGCGGCCCAAAGGGGAAGAGAGTGGCCGACCTAGACTTAGGATAAGTTTTCATTTATCTTTCATGTTTATCTTTAGGAGATTTTCCTTTTCACTCTAGGATTATGATTTGGATATTTTCCTTTTATCTATCCCTTGTATCCCCTATATAAGGGAACACTTTGATTCAGAAATAATAAGACAGAGAACACGATTTCATCTCTTGTTCACGACACGTTATCAGCACGATAGCCTCTGAACCCTGAGACCAAAAATCGAATCCCAAAAGCCTAAACCGGCGACCCAAAACTCAAACCCTAACCCTAAACCTTGTTCTTAGTTTGTCCAAGAACTCAGGACATCAATCTCAGCTTCTCAGATCACGTTCCAGATCAGAAGGACCGCAATCCAGCTCGCGATCGAACCCGAACCCCGCGACCGACCCGAGACGATCCGATCCCCGTCCAGCTCGCAGCCGAGACACCTCCAGCCGCGATCGACTCCATCCGCGACCCGATAGGAGGCAGCAGACGTCCGATCATCTCAGCTCGAAGTTCCATCCATTCTCTGGTGGTCCGGTTCATAATCCCCTACGAAACTAAGGTATAAACACAACCTGAGAACCTAGAACAGTAAGAACCCTAATTCCATCATTATGGAAACAATGTCTTGATGAAACCCTAAAAGAAACCATGAGATTAAAATCGACAAGCCTTAGAACTAGAAACATGAATTGATTCCAATTAGAACCTGGTTGTATGTTGATTGATTAAATCTGAAATTGACAAACCCTAATCAAGGAATCGAAAAACCCTAAACCCTAAAAGAACCTAGTGTCCGATTTCATAATTGATCTTGCTTGTTTTGATTTCTGATTTGAATTGAGGTTTAGGATTGTTTAGATTGCTTGAATCAATCTGTCTGAACATACAAATACTTAAGGCCTTGAAACCTTAAACATAAGTTGATAGAACTTTAAAGATTGAAACCCTAGGGATCATAAGAATGTTTTTAAATCGTTTATGCATGAATCCGAACATGATATTGCATTCACAATTGTTTAAAACAAGATCGGCCAGCATATAGAATCACATGAGCTTAGGTTGTTTGCATTAGAAAACTGACAGGGTCGTGTGGCTCTTGATTGATAGCACCATGGTCGATTAGTATTGCTTGAACATCATAAATGCATAAGACGTGTTGTGGCCGAGCTTGCTTATATCATGCGGCCACGTGATCCCATTATGAATCTAATGTCTTGTGTGATAATGTGGATCAGATGTCGAAAATAGCAAACAGAGACTATGCAGCCCTTAATCTCTCCGGAGACAATTACTTGCAGTGGGCGCTAGACACAAGGATTAGTCTAAAATCCAAGGGACTCGGTGATACTATCATCGAGGACAGCAATGAGAATGAAAAGAATAGATACAGGGCCATATGTTATATGCGCCATCATCTCATTGAAGGTCTTAAGGATCAGTACATGACGATTGAGAATCCATTGGATCTTTGGAATGCTTTAAGGCACAGATATGATCACCAAAAGATGGTGTTGCTTCCAAAGGCAAGGCACGATTGGATGCATCTCAGATTCATGGACTTTAAGTCCGTGGATGAGTATAACTCAGCCTTGTTCAAAATCGTCTCAATACTAAGGCTGTGTGGTGAAGAAGTGTCTGATGTGATGATGAGTGAAAAGACCTATACGACTTTCAATCAGTCGAATTCTGTATTGCAGCAGCAATATAGAACAAAAGGTTTTGCCACATACACTGATCTGATCTCCTGTCTACTCTTGGCCGAGGCAAACAATGAGCTTCTCATGAAGAACAGTGGAGCTAGACCGGCCGGGACAGCACCATTACCCGAAGCCCGTGATGTTGAAAAGAAAGATCCCAAAGAAACCTACTACGCCCAAGACAACAGGAAACCATACGGTCATGCCCGTGGTGGGTACAGGGGGCGTAGACGTGACAACCATAACGGTCGAGATAACTACTCAATCGGCCGAAGAGGAAACCACAATAACCGTGGTCGTGGTTCCAATTACGGTCGGGGCCGAGGGAGTTATGGCCGTGGACGAGGTGGCATATCAAAACCATCTCACACGTCCAAGTCTTTATGTCACAGATGCGGGTTGGACAATCATTGGGCCAAGAACTGCAGAACTCCAAAGCACTTGTGCGAACTCTATCAAGAGAGTATCAAGAACAAGAACCCGGAGGCAAACATGATCCAAGAGAACGGTCATGACGACAAAGGATATGGATATGATGCTGATGATGAATCCGACAGGGACAACAAAGATGACCAAATGGATTTTGAGACATCTGACTGTCTAAAGGACTAGTTTTTCGAATCACATTGTCTTATTGCTTTATGTTTTATTTTATGAAATGACATTTATAATAAAAGTTTTAAAGATCTTACAAAGTCTCTAAAGTCTAGTAAATTTTACTTATAGAAATGAATGATGAGATGAGTATACTTGTGGTGGATAGTGGCACAAGTCATACGATCCTTAGAGACAAAAGGTATTTCATGAATCTCACATTGCAAAGTGCAAAGGTACAAACCATTGCGGGTGAGGCCAGCCTGATTGAAGGTCACGGCCAGGCCTATGTGATGATGCCCAAGGGCACTCACCTAGAGATCAAAACCGCCTTGTATTCCCCAAGCTCTAGAAGAAGCTTATTGAGTTTCAAGGACATAAGGTTGAACGGTTTCCACCTTGAAACATGGGAAGAAGGAAACAAAGAATTCCTTAACATAACTTTGATCACCAAAGGCAATAAAAGGATCCTAGAGACTATGCCCGCAATGTCTACTGGTCTTTACTATGCAAAGATCAGTATGGTCGAGGCAAATACCTCAGAGCTATTCACTTTATGGCATAACCGGCTTGGCCATCCCGGAACAGGAATGATGCGAAAATTGATGATGAATTCACAAGGGCACACGTTTAAAGGAGTGATCCCACGAAATCTCACATGTGCTGCATGTGCACAAGGGAAACTCATAACTAGGCCATCACCAGCCAAGGTTAATAAAGAAACCTTAAACTTTCTGGAAAGGATCCAAGGGGACATATGTGGACCGATACACCCACCTTGTGGGACGTTTAGATACTTCATGACCCTCATTGATGCATCGACCAGATGGTCGCATGTATGTCTGTTGTCCACTCGGAACTTAGCCTTTGCACGGCTGCTTGCTCATATGATAAGGCTGAGAGCACATTTTCCAGACTTTCCACTTAAGACTATACGTCTAGACAACGCTGGTGAGTTCACGTCCCAGGCGTTTAATGAATACTGTATGTCCATGGGGGTAAAAGTAGAACACTCCGTGGCACATGTCCATACACAGAACGGCTTGGCCGAATCCTTCATTAAACGTATCCAGCTGATAGCCCGTCCATTACTTATGAAGTCTAAACTTCCGGTATCAGCATGGGGACATGCGGTTTTACATGCAACAGAACTGATTCGCATCAGGCCATCTAGTGAGCATAGATATTCACCATCCCAATTACTTACGGGTCATGAGCCAGACGTGTCCCACATCAAAACATTTGGATGTGCCGTCTACGTTCCAATTGCTCCACCACAGAGAACTAAGATGGGACCGCAGAGGAGGATGGGAATATACGTAGGATATGAATCCCCAAGTATTATAAAGTATCTTGAGCCAGCAACCGGTGATTTGTTTAAGGCCAGATACGAAGACTCACAGTTTGATGAGTCCACATATCCGTCCTTAGGGGGAGATAACAGTCGGTTGATAACAAAAGAATTAGAATGGTTTAGACCATCAACATCTTGGCAAGATCCTCGGACTAAAGATTGTGATTTAGAAGTCCAAAAGATAATACATCTTCAAGAGCTAGCTAATAGACTGCCAGATACATTTGCTGACCCAAATAGAGTGACAATATCACACATCCCGGCTTGTAATGCACCTGTAAGATTAGACGTTCAAGATGGACAATGTCAAGTGGCTACAGAGTCTAAGCAATGTCTAAAACGTGGCAGACCAATTGGTTCCAAAGACAAACAGCCTCGGAAATCCAAGAAAGGTGCTGGATCCAAGAGCATCAAGGAAACCATCCAGGACATAGATGGACCGGTCGAGCCGACCATGATAGTTGAGCCGAGTGTACCGGCCACACCCGATGATCCGGTCGTTCCTCAAAGTGAGGTCCGGGACGCTGGACTTCACGGGACACCAAAGCCGGACAACCAAGAGATCTCTATAGACCATGTAATGTCTGGAAAACAATGGAACAGAAAAGATATCAACGTTGATGATTTATTTGCATACAAGGTAGCACTTGAGATCATGGATAAAGATGAGGATCTAGAACCCACGTCCATACAAGAATGCATGCTAAGATCAGATTGGATCAAATGGAAACAAGCTATAAACGTGGAGTTAGAATCATTGAGAAAGAGACGCGTTTTTGGCCCTATAATCTTGACACCCAGAGATGTCAAACCAGTGGGATACAAATGGGTCTTTGTAAGGAAGAGAAACGAGAAAGGAGAAGTGGTGAGATACAAAGCACGGCTTGTAGCACAAGGATTCTCACAAAGACCAGGAATAGACTATGAGGAAACTTATTCCCCTGTGGTGGATGCGACTACATTGAGATATTTAATCAGTCTGGCCGTGAGAGAAAACATTGATTTGCGCCTAATGGATGTAGTTACAGCATACCTATATGGACCACTGGACAATGAAATACATATGAGAGTTCCAGAGGGTATTGAGCTCAAAGATAAGAAAGGTTCTCGAGAACAACATTGCATTAAGCTGAACAAAGCTTTATATGGTTTAAAGCAGTCAGGTCGAATGTGGTATAACCGGCTATCCGAGTACCTAACCAAAGAGGGTTATAAGAATGATCCAATAAGTCCATGTATATTTATAAAGAAATTCGACAGCAAGGGCTATGTTATAATATCTGTCTATGTGGATGACCTGAACATAATAGGAACCTCTGGAGAGATTTCCCAAACCGTCGAATGTCTAAAGAAAGAATTCAAAATGAAAAACTTAGGAAAAACTAAGTTCTGTTTGGGATTACAGTTTGAGTATAAAGCAAATGGCATCCTTGTGCATCAAGAAACTTATACAGAAAAGATACTCAAGCAATTCAATATGGACCAGGCACACCCCTTACCGTGTCCTATGGTCGTAAGGTCCTTAGACCTTGAGAAGGATCCATTCGGACCTAAGAAACCGGACGACGAAGTACTCGGATCGGACGTGCCTTACTTAAGTGCCATTGGGGCCTTAATATATTTAGCTAGTCATACTAGACCGGACATAAGCTTTGCCGTGAGCTTACTATCCAGATTTGGATCATGTCCGACCTTAAGGCATTGGAACGGAGTGAAATATCTGTTCAGGTATCTGCAAGGAACAAAAGATCTCGGTTTGTTCTACACCAACCGGCCAGGAGAGAACTTGGTCGGATATGCAGATGTTGGGTACTTATCTGACCCACACCAGGCTAGATCTCAGACAGGATATGTGTTTACACATAGTGGAGCCGCAATATGCTGGCGTTCAACAAAGCAATCCTTAGTTGCTACATCGTCTAATCACGCCGAGATCATAGCAATGTATGAGGCAAGCCGTGAGCTTGTTTGGTTGAGGAACATGACCGGCCATGTCTTAAAAGAGAGTGGTCTGGCCGTGGGACAAGAGAAGGAGGAGCCAATGATCATCTACGAGGACAATGAAGCGTGCATTGCTCAGCTCAAGGAAGGATACATCAAGGGAGACAGGACTAAGCACATACTGCCCAAGTTCTTTTTCACCCATGACTTGCAGAAGGCAAAGGAGGTTCAAGTGGTCCAAGTCCGATCCAGCGACAACTCAGCCGACCTTTTCACCAAGTCTCTGCCAACCTCAACATTCAGGAAGCTGGTTCATCAGATAGGGATGCGCCGCCTGAAGGATCTGCAGTGATGTCTTCATCAGGGGGAGTGTCATGCGTTGTACTCTTTTTCCTGTCTACGGTTTCCATTTTTTCCCACCTTGGGTTTTTGGTTTTCCTAGAGAGGTTTTAACGAGGCAACATCGTGCATGATACGAGCCCATATGGTTCTAGCATCCAAGGGGGAGTGTTATGAACAATGTGGATTGCTAGGAACCAAATGGCCAAGACCGAGGCCCATAGAGAGAGAGAGAGTCGGCGGCCAAAAGGGGAAGAGAGTGGCCGACCTAGACTTAGGATAAGTTTCCATTTATCTTTCATGTTTATCTTTAGGAGATTTTCTTTTTCACTCTAGGATTATGATTTGGATACTTTCCTTTTATCTATCCCTTGTATCCCCTATATAAGGGAACACTTTGATTCAGAAATAATAAGACAGAGAACACGATTTCATCTCTTGTTCACAACAAGATACCACTTGTTTACAGTTTTGCTTGTCTTTATGTTTGTTGCAGAGACGGGCGGATGTAGGCTTGCGGGTACGGGGGCACGTGCCCCCTACTCTTTTTTTATTTTTTTTCTAAACAACTTAAGCTAATTTGATTCAATTGTTTGGTTTAGTGAATAAACAAAATTGTCCCCCCAATTCATAATGTTTTTATTTTGTTTTTAGTAATGTGACCCCAACTATTAATGGTTCTAGATCCGCCACGGCTCTTACGTTTTATTTTTTTGGTCTTTTTTTTCTTTCTTTTTCATTTCTGTTTTTCTTTGGATGTAAAGAAATGTAAGTAGTTTCACAAGATAAGACGTATAAAATAAAATATTAGTATATACCAATTTAATTTGTAGATAATAGAGTTGAAATGCTTATATATTTGGTTACCTTCGTTATGAAAATTTAAGCTTTGAAACATAAGCACATTCATGTGACGTTTTACCTGGATAATTAAGAAAAAGAAATTTATTAATTGAGAAGAGGAGGAAACTGAATCTTAACTAAGAGAAAACATTTTTCTTTTTTTTTTTGACGTAAGTGAAAACATTTAGAAACATTTAGAATTAGGAGAAAAAAATAACTTGTATAGAATTTTTTTGATCAACAGCAGGAGAAGAAATGACGAAGGAGAAAGTACAACTAAATAAGATACAAAAAGTATACAGAAAAACAGTTATAAAATACGTGATCTTTATTTCTTGTTACAAAAAAAAATGATCTTTGTTTTGCACGTGGATGTGATCATGTGAGAAAATTTAGGGATCTAGGTTTTTTTTTTTAAATCAGTTTTTTACGTGGAGTTTGAAAATAAAATTTTAATCAATATTATTTGTTTTATTTTTGCAAAATATTTGGTTTGCCAAGTGTTAAAATTTGATTACTTAGTTGACTTGTGCTTTAGTATATAAGAGATATGTATATATATGCATATATGGATATACGCTTCCAACACATACCCGCTTCCTAATTTTGTAGAAAATCGCGCTTCCATACGCTTCCGCTTCCACGTACCTGCTTCTGTTTCTATGTAACGTAGATCTTCAATCAAGAGGGCACCAAAGAATTTCTTTATCTCGGGGGTGCTCTAAGGGTCCGTCGTATGCAGGCGGTGCTGGTGCAATGGATTTATTCTGGTGTGTGAGTGTTAGGCGAGTTTCAATGCTTAGTCATCTGTCATGGCTTCTCGGCTTTTCCCTACCGGTTCTTCTTTCTTCTGATTTCTTCTATGCAATGATGTGTTTCGGGGCTCTAGCAGAAGGCGACGACTTTCTCTATTGGACATTCCTCTATATTTTCATCGTCTCCTTATCCTAATCGACACCAAGGGTTTGTTTAGTGAGATAGGGTCTTCGTTGTTCATTTCTCGGAGATGACACCAGGCGTAGTGGCTCTTTCTTATGTAGCTTGTTGTTACGGTGTCTTTGGTGGTAATTCACATTTCCCAGTGCCAAGTAAGGTTGATTAATTTTGTTTTGATAGCGTGGTTGCAAGTTTTGTGCAGGCGTATGAGGATCCTTTTCGAGTGCATTGGCGTTTCTAAACGCAATCTTTGGCTTCTTGTGTGAGTTTGTTCTATTGGGGTTGTTGTTAGCTTGCTTCAGGTCTTAATATGCTTGCCCGTGATGTTTAGTTTCGAGTTTGATTGTCTTATTCTCGGTTTGTCTTGTGTTAGTTTGTTTAGGTTGTTGTGTGTGTTGTGTGTTCTTTTTTATGTTTGTGTATGGTTTTAATTGTCTCGAAGGTTCAGTGGTGAGTAGAGACCGGAGTCTATGTTCTTCCGCCCCAATAAATTGAGAGCAACCTGATTACTGCATTTTGCCACATGTCAATTAACATAATGTGCACGCTACCACAATCACATGGTATATCGATGCATCACTTTAGGATCGAATCCACAAAAAACTAGTGATATATAACACTAAGAATACACACATTTTTCTAATCTAACAAACTAAGAATATGGATTACTGGTAACAAGCTAAGATTCTAGATATATAAACATGTTATCTCAAATTCAAACAATAAATAAGTGCAAGAACTAAAATTTCAATCAAGTGCTAAGGATGGATCCATGGACAAGGATAATTGATATAAGGTGGTCAAGGTTCTATCTAGGATGTTAAAAAACAATCAACAAGTCTATAGGTCTAGATCTCATTCTAATAGACTAATCCAAATACTTCTTATGCTAATCATGCATTAAACATCAACTCTCGTTGGCCTAACACATTCAAGCATGCATAAATCACAAGTCTACTAACCATTTAACGTCCCCAATATCAATTCTCATTGGTTAGACATGTAAAAGACAATATTAGGTTGGTTCAAGCATTTAATCGAACATCTTTCGGACATAAAATTATTTAAGCTCTAAATCAACTTGATCAAGCTTAATCTAGCATTAAGAACACCTAACAAGCATAAAACAATGTTAATCAAGCAAGAAACACCCTAAATATCCACCTAATCACCCAATCCACCTAACCCATGAATCACAAGGTCACTACTCACTAATCTCCATGAGAAACCTTAAACACATGTAAAATTCAAGGCTAATCATGTTAATGAACAAGAGAAACACAAATATAAGATGAATTACTTTCTTAAATGATCAAAAGATTCAAGCATTTACAAAACTAGACAAATTTTCGAGAGAAAATGAGATATCCTAACATTTTTATGTTTAAATATATTTATACTACGGTAAAAATCGCACAGGATCAACCCAAAAACCCTGGGCCGGCCCAACTTAAAGTTTGATCAAATTTGGTTCAAATGACGGCCGCAACCACCTCTCAGCCGCGACAGTATTCTGTGATCGCCATGTGTCGGCCGCATGTTCCGGCTGCGGCCGACACATGTCGCGAATATGGTCTGCGAAACTCCCTGGTCAAACTCGTCGTGACGCGGCCGCAACCATCCTCATCCTTCAAAAGTAGCATGCGGTCGCCAAGTGATAGACCATGGATTTGATCAATTTTCATCCATTGTTTATAAGTGTTTTAACTATTAATTATTATATTATAGAGTATATTTAGCATATTTATAGGATCAGAAGTGATTTGGAGATAAGTGATGATTTTGGAGTATTTTGGAGATATTTGGAGCAAGCACCCGAGATGACCATCGAGCTCGACCATCGGTCGATCGACCATCGGTCGATCGACCATCTGTCGATATTGAAGAGGAATAAATGATCGATGTTCATGTCTTGACATCGATCGAGTGAAGCGCAGAAAGGCCGTTTGGTCACAGCCAACTTGAAGCCCAAGTCTTCACCAATTTACAAGATTACTCCTGACGATTTTTAACCTAATTATATAAGCTTTGCCACCATGTTAGAGGCAAATGAGTGTTTTCTTGTTTTATTATTTTCACAGCATGGTTTTCTAGGATTTTGATAGATTGGAGAGAACATCCAAAGTTATAATTTGTGATTGGAACTCCATTAATATCTATTTACTATTCTAATGAAGTTTTCTTACATAATTGCTGTTATGAATTGCTTGACCATGTCTGAGTAGTTCAATTGTTAGATTTTAGGGTTTAAATAGGTTAGGAGTGATTAGCCACAACTATAGATTGCTGAGTTGTGGTAATTGTCATTAGGATTGTTCATTAATGCATGTTTCTAGATTAGCTACCTAGAACTTGCCCTAGGATTGATAGATAAAAGCGAGAGCTTCATTCTCATCCTGAAAACATTCTAACTGAGCTAAGTTTCTTGCTATGAGTAAGGCGAGAGCTGATCTAGTGAGCTTAGTAAGCTACCATTCAACCCGTGCATAAAGCTTAACTAGAAGCGCGTCGATCGATATCATTATTGCATAATCGATCGACGGAGCCAAAGGTGTATCGATCGATATCCCTATAGTATCATCGACCGACACTTTCTAATTAATCGACATACAATAGTTGAGATCATTAGATCTAGTTAATAGACAAGTCAAAACATGCGAGAGCTGATTGACTTGTTGACTAAGTAGTTGAGCTATACATTATCATGCATGTAACTCATTAGGCATCTGTAGGATTATAATCCCAAGTTTTCTTAATAAAAACCATAAGTCTAGCTATTTCCTTTTAAGCACCAAAACCTCAACCAATCAATTGAACAAACATTTGTTCAATAAAAACTGCAATTTACATTTAAATCATTAAACCATCCTGCTTAACAAATCATATTATATTCTTAGGTTCCCTAGCTCCCTATGAATTTGATCCCTAAGTGCTACAACTCGACATCTTATTTGAGAGAGTATAAATCACTCCTTAGGATAATTTGAGTGGTATCAAATTTGATGCCATTGCCGGGGAGCTTTGATCGCCTATTCGATCTAATTTTTTGTTAAGTTTTTGACATAATTTTTTTCTTGGATTTTCAGGTACATGTCCAGCAGTACCATAAGCAACAAGGAAACTCAACTGCTATTCTCACCAGACCCTGCAAGTTTGGAGCATTCAATCCGCAAAGAAGCACGCTCCTCATCAATCGACAACAACACTTGTTCGTCGCTCGATTTTGTTCAACCATCATCGACCCAGACACTAATTCCATCGACCGATACTCGCTCACCACCGTCGACCGAGGACACTCATCTTCTATCGACCGACATCCTCCATCCGACATCGATCAATACTCCAACCCAGACATCGATCGATACTGAGCCGCGAGACATGGTTGCGACTTTGATACTTGTACGAGATGATAAGGGAGACCTGCATGACCAGGAAGGTCATCTGCGTAATGCAGCAGGTCCGAGGATAGATGCTCAGGGGGCTGCAATCCCTGAGCCTGATGCTAATGCTACAGGCATTTCTCAACCTGTAGATGAGGCTGCGCGAACCAAAACGTTGGCTGATTACAACCGTTCAGATCAATACTACACCAATAGATCAGCCATTCGTCCTCCCACTATTCAGAGGGATTTCGAGTTGAAGGCGCAGTACTACACACTTGTGGGACAGATACCCTACCATGGATTATCTCACGAGCATCCTATGGACCATCTGGAGAGGTTCGAGGATCTGATATCTGCTATTAGAGTCGAGGGAGTTTTTGAGGATTACCTCTAATGCAAGCTCTTCAAATACTCACTTGCTGGAGAAGCTCTACATTGGCTTAAGCAGTTATCACCAGGATCTCTCACATCCTGGAGCGACATCAAGAATGCATTCTTATGCAATTTCTTTGATAAAGCATGTGCTGAAGACTTGAGGAGCAAGATTGCTACATTCACTCAGGAGCCTGAAGAATCATTCAGAGGCTCTTGTATCAGATTCAAGTCTTATCAGAGAGACTATCCACACCATGGATTCAATGAAGAACAACTGCTCAGTACTTTCTACAGAGGCATCACGGTGCAGTACTAGATGGCTTTTGATGCTTCCAACAATGGAAACTTCAACACCAGAAATCCAGAGGAGGCAGTAAAGGTTATTGAAAATCTAGTATCTAGCAACAACACCAAGAACACTGATTTTGAGGGGAAAAGATCTGCCACCATCCTTGGGAACGATCAGATGGATGAGGTGAAGGCAAAGCTGGATAGTGTTCACAAGCTTCTTAGGAAGCAAGTCTGCTTGGTTGAAGATGTAGAGGCTGTAGAGGGTAGAGCAGAGGAAGAAGAAGAGGTGAACTACATTGGTGGAACTGGATTCCAAGGTTCTGGAAACCAAGGTGGAAACAGAAACTCCTATGGAAATAGGGGTAATTTCAACCAAAATTCACAATACCAGAAACCCTACAACAACAACTACAACAACAACAGAAGTTATGGGAGTTCCTACAACCAGAAGCCACCGCCGCCTACTCAAGAGAGTAAGATTGAAGAGATGCTTGATAGGGTTCTTGAGGCACAATAGCCCTTGACAATGGACTTCAATGGAAAGATTAATTCTGTCTACACAAACCTGAACACAAAGTTTGAAACTTTGAGCACTCATGTGAAGAAGCTGGAGATGCAGGTTGTTTATACAGGAGAAGCTGTTAAGATGCAGGAAGCCTTGACAAAAGAGGTAGGAGATGATGTGATGAAACACCACGTGAATGCCATCATTGGGGATGATTTCTGGCAAGTGATTAAGGAAGAGAAGCTGCAAGAAAGAGATTTCGAAGTAGAAAGTCTGATGAGTTTTGGCGGATCACATTGGTGTCGATCGACGCCAGACTACGAACACGATCGACAGACCCAAGTCCAAATCGATCGACGGGATCTCCAGAGCATCGATCGATGACACTTACGGAGTCAACCGCATCTTGCAATGCCGTGAGGATTCTGACTCACGAGGAGTTCGCAGCAAAACACCCACATCCGCCCAACCCTGATAACGTAAGAATCGCTTGACGTGCTGCCACCCCCATCGATCGACAAATAGATGTCAATATCGATCGACAACCTCAGGCGCCCATTGATCGACGAGCACCTATTACGTACCGAGTGAAAATGCCAAAAATACATGTTGCACATCTTAATGCACTCAGGCCCAAGCCTAAACCTTCTGAAACCCCACCAGAGACCGTCAGGATACCTTCAGATGATGGAGAAGATTCGATGGAAGTCGATAGGGTTCATATGGGAAGAACCCTAAGGAAAAGAAAGGAAAAAGTGGAGAAGCATCTGAAGAGGGGGGCCAATGATAAGGAAAAGAAAAGTTTCCGAAAAAGAGTCTTCAGGATTCCTCTAGATAAGCCATTCGAGGAGGCTTATTATACCCACATATTGTGGATGTTCTTCAGAGAAACTAGAGAGAAAGAAGAAGACATCAGAAGAATGTTCTGTCAAGCTAGAAAAAAGATGAGGAAGAGGGTTACATTGAAGAAGAAGAGTGATCATGGGCCATTTGCAATACCATGCACGGTGAAGGGTATTGAGTTCCCACATGCTTTGTGTGACACATGAGCATCAGTCAGCATCCTACCTAGGGTTATGGCAGACCATCTGGGTCTGCAGGTGGAGCCTTCGCAGGAATTGTTCACTTTTGTGGATTGTTCCCAGAGGAACTCAGGAGGAATTGTGAGAGACCTAAAAGTGCAGATTGGTAATGCCCTAGTTCCAGTTGATTTCCATGTCTTGGACATCAAGCTAAACTGGAACTCTTCTCTATTACTTGGGAGAGATTTCTTGTCAACAGTGGGAGCTGTGTGAAACTTGCAAACCAACCAGTTGTGTCTAACACTCATCGATCCTAATGCCCACTACGACCCTATTCCAGTCAAGAAGCCACAGACGACCTCCAGAAGAATCAATCATCAAGGAATCATTGCAACTTGCCACTGTGGAGTGGAATACGAGACAGATTACTCGGCGTCGGTCGAAACTCATACGGTAACATCGATCGAAAATGCCCACAAGGAATTGACCGACACATCAAAGGAAGAATCGGTCGACAGTAGTCCAGATGATTGGGAAAATGACTACTACAACCCCACTATTGCCGCATACTCCAGACAAAACACACATACTGAAGAGTATGATGAAGACTATGAGGAGGAACGAGCTACTGAGTACAAAGCCATCCTTGATGAGGAAGAGAAACTTCTACATCATTCCTCCTGGAAAAGGAATGCACCATTGATCGACATAACGAGATCACCATCGATCGACACTCAACCTTATCAGAGAAACCGAAAACGAGCATCGACCGACAATGCCTACTACTCATCGATCGACGCTGAAGTCGACCGTGCGCGAGAAGGAGACTACTCAATTGGCAGTTGGGCAGATGAACACCATCATGAAAGCTATGCAGTAGAAACAACAATCTATGCACCAGGAGCAGATGAACTACATGACAGCTTCACAGACGAGGAGCTTCTCAACATGCAAAGACGCGACGAAATAGATCAGAATCGAGCAGCAACTGCTTGGGAAAGAACACATTTTAGCCATACGATCGACAAAGAAAGACGTCCAACGATCGACACCAATCGTTCACAATCGATCGACATTTAAAATACAACATCGATCGACATTCGTCCAATACGAAAAAACCACTGTAAGCGAAAAAGATAAATCTGATAACCAGTATCTAACTCCAGACGAATTTGATAATTTCAGGGACCCAGATAGCTACGCAAGAGCAATAGACGGACGTACACTGCACGTATCTCGAGAAAATATCGCAGATATCCTTCAGACAGCCAATGGAGCAGATAATTTGTTCAGACATCAACGCAACATTCCAGAACACCAACAGAAGGTTACAAAGGAGTTCTATGACACAACTGGTGGCATAGACAAAAGATTCAAACAAAGGTTTCACCATCCCACCCGACCATCGATCGACGTTGACGTCCCAACATCGGTCTACAGATAGCCAGAATTCGGCAGAAGAGCCTTTGATGTCTACGGTACCCGAAAATTCTTCTGGGAAGAGAAGGATGAGTATGGAGTCTACAAAGATGATCTGGGATACGCCAGAGATCTAGAGGGACGCACCGTTCGTGTTCACAATAGAGATATCAGAAGACTTCTGGAAAGAGCTTCGAGAGATGAGCCAAGCTACATATGTCTTCCTGAACATGCTACCTCATTCACACAGACAAAACTGGTACCATAGATCTACACCAAGGACGAGATCAATGAGATGTTCTATGGAGTTTGTGGAGAACAAAAGAAGAACAAAGAAGCCTTCCAGATGAAACTTGATGGTGTCTACTATCCATTGAATGATAGTATCAGTTGGCTGACTACTTGCATGGAGGAGATAAAGCAAGACATAGACAGAATTCAGCACGCGACTGACATTGCTCGACCTACATCGATCGACAAAGGACATCATCCATCGATCGACAATCGCTTACACACATCGATCGATAACCGCATACCAGCATCGGTCGACAACATTCCACCACACTCACCTCTGATGAAGTCTCCACAAGATTTTCACACCAGAGAAGAGATAGATCAGTTGGTAGAGGGGATCTACAGAGCTCTGGAAACTACAGAAGAGAGGCTTGATGGGAGATGTGATGACATTTATTTCCCAATGGATCTTAGCATTAATGCTTTGACTTCCAAGATTGAAGCTATGCAAGGGGAATTGGTGGAGATTCAAAGTTACATTGCCCCTAGACCAGAAGCATCCGCATCGATCGACAGACGCAAACACAAATCGACCGACATTCATCAACGAACATTGGTCGATGACGCTACAAACCGAGGCCGGCTATTACCAAAGGTGACATCAAACACGTCTAACACATATTACCATGGAGAGGAGATCTCAGCTAACACTTACGCCACATTAAAAAGACATCAGTTCAACCTTGAGAGTGTTGGAGATAGATTGCAGAGGATGGAAAACACAACTGCAACAATGAAGGAAAAAATGGTGCAGAGGGGATGAAGCAATTAGAGACTTCACTGGTACATGGTTCAACAAGCGCAGAGAAGAGATGGATACTTGTTTTCCAACAAGTTCCAGTTTTCAACACTACTAGCCCAATCACCTCCAAAGTCAAGCTAAATGACATTAACAAAGCGCTGAGTGGGAGGCAACCCACTATTAGGTAATATTTATTTAGTTTTTCTTAGTATACTATTTATGTTGGTTTTTAATTATTGACGGTCATATATTAAAAAAAAGAGAACCGAGTAGACGATTGCCGTGAGTATCGACCGACGAGAAGCTGTCGACATCGATCGACATTGCCTTACCTGCCGCGACCGATATCAACATCCTTACATCGGTCGACATCCATTCCGGTCTTGTATATCGTTCTAACTTGTTACATTGAGTCCTTATGATTTAGCTCTCACCATAACTCCGACTGAATTTACACCGGGGACAGGTAGTTTAAGTCTGGGGGAGGTTTACTGATAGTAATCTATTTATGAGTCGTATTAAAACGTTTTTCAAAAAAAAAAAATTTATTGAGTCAAGAAGGGGATAATGAACTTTTAGATTTTTGCTTGTTATCTAACCACTCTTTAGCACCATTCTAGACTTACTGATTGCAGATAGTACTAAAGATACTAAAGTGAATCAACCTGTCAACTATCCACACTTGCTGAGATTGTTTGAAGGAAACAAAGATGACCTCCAACACTAAACTTGACACAACTGCTTGTCTTGGGGCTTGATATACATGAGAACGGATTCTTCAAACAAGTCTGGAAGGTAAAGCCTTGTGTAAATAGATTTATCACTCTTTCTCTCTCTATTTTCGAATTAAAAAAAATATATATTATGATATATATCTATTAGAGATTTACTAGGAAGGAATTCGAACATGACTTGGTGGCTACAACCATTAAGGCTTCCTTCATAAGAATTATATAGGTAAATGATTAGAACAGGACTTGGTGGCTACAACCATTAAGGCTTGCTTCACAAATAATCCTAGGATATAGGTCAAAAAAAAGTGAACAGAACTTGGTGGCAACCACCATTAAGGTTTGATTCATGGAAGTCTGTCCAATCTTGGTCAATGATCTTGCAAATATAAGCAGACTTTGACCACTACAAGAAAACATAACCTTAACGAGGGCGGTTTTCGTCGTTATTTCGTCGTAAAAGAGGCTTTACGACGAAATAGCGAGGAAGCGCGTTTGCTCGTTACTCGTCCGTCGTAACACATATTTCCTCGCTAATTCGTCGTAACTTAGCGAGGAATATATTTCATCGTAAAGACGAAGTAGGGCGATTCGTCGTAAAGACCACGTCAATATTCCACGCAAGGACGTCGCTACAATTCCTCGTAAATACCTCGAAATGAGTTCCTCGTAACCTACATGTAAATACCTTGAAAGAGTTTCCTCGCAAAATACACGTAACTACCACGAAACGGTTTCCTCGTAAAATACTCGTAAACTTTTCCTCGTTATTTCCTCGCAAATGTTTCCTCGTAAAATAGTCGTTAACTGTTTCTCGTCATTTCCTCGTAAGGTTTCCACGTAAAGAAGTCGTATATTAGCTGCGAATTTACTTCGTTTTTATTATTTTTACAGAATTTAAAAATATAATTAAAAAATAATTAAAATTATTTAATTTAATAATAAATTAAAATTTAAAATAAAAATAAATCAATATGAAAATATTTTATATATAACTAAGTTTTGAATTTATATAATACAACAACCAAAAAAAAAAACTAAGGGTCGTTCATCGCCCGGTAGAATTCATCACTCCTCCTCGTAACATCCGCCTCGTTATGTACGTCGGATGACTCGCCTTGAATGGGATGTTGTTGTCGCATGTTCCTCAACATGGACTCCCATTCCGGATTTGTGGCCGCAATAACGTCCAAGAAGCCCTTGACTCCACCCATACGAGATTTTGTCGCGGTCAACTCGTTACGCAGCTGAGCGGACTCTCTACGCAGCTCAGTGACTTCATCATCCCGTCGCTGACCATAAGACGATGTCGCTCTTGGAACATCGTTGACGGAACCAATACCCAACGTCCGTCCCTTTTTTTTAGGGACAACCTTAAAAACAAAAAATAAATATTGTAAGTAAAAATTTAAAGTTAAATTAAATGAATAATAAAAAATTAATTTTTTTGAAAATTTACCTCCTCGTAAATCTTATCCACGTCAAGTGTGGATAAGGTGACGGGTAATCCGTCGGTAGACTGCTGGGTCAGCTGAGTCTGGCGGTCTTCAACCCGAGCAACTACGTCGTTGTAGATTTGCTCGGACTTGCCATCTACAAATACGCCCGCCTTGTTCTTGTGGGTCCTCTCGTAAAGTTCCATAAGAGACGGGAGATGTCCCGTCTCTTTGGCCTAAAAAACAGTTAAGAAAGTTAGAATAAATTAATATATATATTAAAAAAATTATTTAATAAAATATTTAATTACCATTTCCAAACGGACACCGGCGTGGGGTTTTTGGCCCGTAGTGTGAAGCATCGGCCCGTTCCCGTGCTCATCGACCGTGTTACGGGAGTTAGAGCAAGGCTGGGCGATTCTAATGGAATCAGGAAGGCGCCAATAACGGATGAGGCCATCCCACACATCCGTGGTGAGCTCAGCGGGTTTGCCACGCTCATACCCCTTCACGATCCAGTCACCCTTCCATTTGGAGACCGTGTCCAACAAGCGAACTTTCGCCTTCACGTTAAACTTCTTCCTCACCCTCTCAGTGATCCCCAAGGCCCAAGTATATTTTTGCTGTAGGAAAAATAAATTAACAATTAGTTTTTTTAGAAAGTATATGTATAAATCATGAAAAAATTAAAGTATATATAATTAATTAATAGAAACTTACAGCGTAAATTTTGAACCACGTCTTTCTGACGTAGTGAGGCGTCTTACTCCAGTTTGGATGTGGCATGGAGAAGTAACCCTTGATCGTGTCGGTTACGTCCGATGCAAGACATCCGTCAACCCCCCCACCTGGAAAATACAAATTTAAAATATAAATTATTTTTTAATGTTATAAAAGAAATTTAAACGAATTAAAAAAAATTAATGCAACATACCACAAAGTTCCGTCCGGTCGGTCTGGGTCGATGACTGGTAAACCTTCTCTGTCTGGCAGACTGAGAATGTCCTCTACAGTGTACTGCGAGTAAGGAGCACTCGGAGGCACCATCAAATCAGGATGAATATCGGCGGCCATCGGAGGTGCCATCGGAGGAGGCACAGGAGGAGGCATCGGAGGAGGCACATGAGGAGCCGATGGTGCAGTAGAAGAAGTAGACCCAGAGACTCTCTGAGTGTACTGAGTCTCGGGGACAGTCTCCTGGCCCGAAGAACTGGGAGCGGAAGAAGAGGTCGGGTCTAAACGACTACCCGGCTCACCGAAGATCTCTCTGTAATGGGCAGTAAGTCTTCCTTTTCGAACCTGGGAAAAAAATGAAATTTTTAAAATTAACATCAACAATATATTTCCCAACATTATCCACATAATCAACACTAAACAACATAAAATCCGCAAACCTATCTAAATTCCCTATACTAACCACCTAATCTATCCTAAACTAACCAAATTAGAGAGGAATCAGAGAGGCTTACCATTGCTACGAAATGGAGAGGAAGTAGAGAGGAAGTAGAGAGGAAAGAAAGAGTGAGCGCTCGGGTGTATATATAAGATTACATATCGTCGCAAATTCCTCGTAAGTTTACGACGAAATAGCGAGCAGGTACAAAGGCCCGTCTTTTTTTTTACGAGGAAATTGCGAGGAATCACAAAGGCCCGTGTTTTTTTATACGAGGTATTAACGACGATTTACCTTACGAGGAATTAACGTGGCTTGGTTTCCTATAAATATACCCACAACTCTCACTCTCAAACCACACACAAACTCCCAAATCACACCTTATCTCAAATCACAATCCTCAAAAAAATCCTATTCAAATTATAAATATTTGAAAAAAATAGGAAAAGGAGAAGATATTAGAATTCATGTGGGCGAGACATACGTATTATAATTCCTGGAAGTCTTGCCACATGTTAATTTGGTATTTCTCTCCTTTTCCTTTTTTTTTCAAGTTTGTACAGTATGAGATATTTACGACGATTTGTACTTACGTGGAATTAACGGGTTTATGTATAAATCCGTTTACGTGGTCTTTACGACGATTTGTGCTTACGTGGAATTAAAGAGTGTTTTGTTTAAATCATTTTACGTGGTAGTTACGACGATTTCATCCTACGAGGACTTTACGACGATTTGTGCTTACGTGGAATTAACGAGTGTTATGTTTAAATCCCTAGAATCCAAAACCCGAAACCCGAAACCCGAAACCCAAACCCGAAACCCCATACCCGAAACACCAAACCCCAACCCCCAAACCCGAAACCCGAAACCCGAAACCCAAACCCCCATCTTTAATTTTCTACTTCATATATTCCAAACCCCATATTTAATTTTAAGTTTCGTCGTTATTTTTAACGAGTGTTATGGTTAAATCTCTAGAACCCCAAACCCGAAACCCGAAACCCAAAACCCGAAACCCGAAATCCGAAACTCGAAATCCAAAACCCGAAACACATCTGTCGTTTCATTACAATATGGACAAGCTAATCTCCCATGTGTAGTCCATCCAGACAACATCCCATAGGTAGGAAAATCACTTATGGTCCACAAAAGCATCGCTCGCATCGTAAAATTCGTCTTCGTTGGACAGTCATACGTCCTCACCCCTGTTGACCACAAATCCTTCAACTCTTTTATCAGTGGTTGTAGGAAAACATCCAGGGACCTTTTTGGATGGTTCGGACCAGGTATTAATATGGTCAAGAATAGTAACTCCCGTTGCATGCACATCTCCGGTGGCAGGTTGTATGGAGTAAGAAAGACTGGCCACAATGAATATTGTCTCCCTGACATTCCGAACAGACTAAATCCATCTGTGCATAATCCGAGATACACATTCCGGATATTGCTAGCGAAATCTCATCTTTCCAGCAGTCTCTTGCATCTGATGGATGAGTCATCTCACCATCCGTCTGAGTATGCTCGGCATGCCATCTCATCTTTCCAGCAGTCTGCTCTGATTGATACAATCTTTTCAATCTGTCTGTAATTGGTAGGTACCACATCCGTTGGTACGGTACCCTATTACGTCCCCGTCCTTGCGGCTTGAATCGTGGCTTCTTGCAGAATCGACATTCTTCTAGCTTCTCATCATCTCTCCAATAGATCATGCAGTTGTCGATGCAAACATCTATCATCTCCGATGGCAACCCAAGACTATAAACCAGTTTCTGAATCTCATAATAAGAATCAGCAGACACATTGTCTTCCGGCAAATACTCTTTAAAGAAGTCCGCCCATTCGTTCATGCAACTTTCAGGTAGATTGTGATCAGTTTTAATATTCATCATTCTAGCAGCTAACGACAATTTAGAAAGACCTTCTCTACAACCACTGTAAAGTGGTTGATTCGCCGCGTTTAACATTTCGTAAAACTTTTTTGCATCTATATTAGGTTCTTCATCTTCATCATGAGCTACGAATGCATCAGCTACCATATCATGAACCCTATCATAATCTACCATCTCCTCCTGATGGTAACTATGTTCATTATGCAAATGATGATCAACCGGTTCTTTTTCCTGAAAATTACTATTACTACTACTAGCTTCGTTCTGATCATAATTAAAACCTTCTCCATGTTGAAACCAAATATAGTAATTTGCCGTGAAACCTCTATTTATTAAATGCTTCCAAACATTTTCACGGTTTGCCAGTTTCGAATTGTTGCATTTCCGACAAGGACATAACATCTTACCACTTTCTTGGGCGAGCGGTGTTGAATTTGCTTGATGCATAAATGTCTCCAGACCCGCAAGGTATTCTTTCGTCACTCTCCCGTTAGCATCTCTATGCATATACATCCACTTCCGCAACTCGTAAATAGTCCCGGAGCCAGCCATTTTTTTTTCTTTCACGTTTTTTGTTGTTGGTGTGTTTAAAATGATGTTCAAACATCCATATTTATAGGAAAAATCGAATCTGGTAGTTGTAATTTTCCTATGAATTTACGACGAAAATTAATTAGGTGGGCAAAAAAAACGTGTAACACCTATAAAGTTGGTGGATTCAAAAATTTCCTCGCTAAATACACGTAAACTATTTCCTCGTAAATACCACGCTAAGTTTACGTCGTATTTACGAGGAAATAGTTTTTCCTCGTAAAATACTCGTAAAGTTACATCCACTTTACGACGAAACAGTTTTGTCGTTACGTTGCGAGGAAATAACGATGACTTTAGTTTTTCACGTAAATTCCTTGTAAACTCGACGCAAATTTACGAGGATTGTTTTTCCTCGTTAAATTTCGTCGTTAAGCATGTGTTTTCTTGTAGTGGACTAAGAGATAAAAGTAGTAGAGAGAGAGGATAAGAACTAAAGCTTACCTGCAGGTCCAGATACTTGTTTGAAAGTCCTTGCATCATGTGATCGATACCCCCAAGGTAAGGTCTGCACTTTTATTTATGATAAGAAATAAGGTTAGTAGAGGGAAATGTCATACAAGATTTGCTAAGTTGCTGGCTAGATGAATTTGGTTGCTAAGCTAGGATATGGTATAATGTGCTTTTGTGATTAGGAATTTTTAGATGTGGATTGCAATATTGTAGAGGTGATGATTCTAAGTGTTAAATCATGTGAGTCCCTGCTGTTTTCAAACCTCTTTCAGAGAGACTGCATGTTTGTTTTGCTTGAGGACAAGCAAAATGATAAGTTTGGGGGAGTTGATAGACCATGGATTTGACCCATTTTCATTCATGGTTTATAAGTGTTTTAACTATTAATTATTATATTATAGAGTCTATTTAGCATATTTATAGGGTTAGGAGTGATTTGGAGATAAGTGATGATTTTGGAGCATTTTGGAGATATTTTGAGCAAGCACCCGAGATGACCATCGAGCTCGACCATCGGTCGATATTGAAGAGGAATAATCGATCGATGTTCATGTCTCGACATCGATCGATAGCGAAGCGCGCAGAAAGTCCGTTTGGTCACAACCAACTTGAAGCCCAAGTCTTCACCAATTTACAAAATTACCCCTGACGAGTTTTAACCTAATTATATAAGCTTTACCACCATGTTAGAGGCAAATGAGTGTTTTCTTTTTTTATTATTTTCACAGCAAGGTTTTCTAGTATTTTGATAGATTGGAGAGAAGATCCAAAGTTATAATTTGTGATTGGAACTCCATTAATATCTATTTACTATTTTAATGAAGTTTTCTTACTTAATTGTTGTTATGAATTGTTTGGCCATGTCTGAGTAATTCCATTGTTAGATTTTAGGGTTTAAATAGGTTAGGAGGGATTAGCCCCAACTATAGATTGCTTAGTTGTGGTAATTGTCATTAGGATTGTTCATTAATGCATGTTTCTAGATTAGCTACCTAGAACTTGCCCTAGGATTGATAGATAAAAGCGAGAGCTTCATTCTCATCCCGAAAACATTTTAACTGAGATAAGTTTCTTGCTATGAGTAAGGCAAGAGATGATCTAGTGAGCTTAGTAAGCTACCATTCAACCCGCGCATAAAGCTTAACTAGAAGTGCGTCGATCGATATCATTATTGCATAATCGATCGACGGAGCGAAAGGTGTATCAATCGATATCCCTATAGGATCATCGATCGACACTTTCTAATTGATCGACATACGATAGTGAAGATCATTAGATCTAGTTAATAGACAAGTCAAAACATGCGAGAGCTGATTGACTTGTTGACTAAGTAGTTGAGCTTTACATTATCATGCATGCAACTCATTAGACATCTGTAGAATTATAATCCCAAGGTTCCTGAATAAAAACCCTACGTCTAGCTATTTCCTTTTAAGCACCAAAACCTCAACCAATCAATTGAACAAACATTTGTTCAATAAAAACTGCAATTTACATTTAAATCATTAAACCATCTTGATTAACAAATCATATTAGATTCTTAGGTTCCCTAGCTCCTTGTGAATTCGATCCCTAAGTACTACAACTCGACTTCTTATTTGAGAGAATATAGATCACTCATTAGGATAATTGGAATGGTATCACCAAGCGCCACCACGGCCCTCTCTTGCATGCGGTCGTCACCCGCTACTGCACCATTCTTCATCTTTGAATTCAAAATGGCTTCAAACTCCTCCAAAGATTCCAAATGGAAACTTCAACACCTAATATGGACACATGCATGAAAAATGCAACTTAATGATGCCTAAATACTAATTTAAATAATCAATATATACATTAAGTGATAGTTAAAATCATGCAAATTCATGAGACATCACAACCGGTGATCACGGAAGTTGGGTCTAAAGATTACGATAAACGGTTTTTCTGCGTTGTCATTCATTAGAACTGAGTCTGGAGTTGACGGTGTGTCTTTCGGAGATGTAACTGGGAAGTTTTAAATCATATGAATTTTACTCAATTACTACTTGCAACCGTTGTTTATGCATGGTTGAACATTTAGTGGAATTTCATTATTTATTTTCTAATAGGCATTCTTAATAAATATGCCGAAAAATGTTTACGAGCTTAAAACTTTTGGTTTTTTTTATGGCGCTAGCCTAGTAAATACCCAATTGAAATAACCCGTATAAGAGCTTCTCCAATGTACACCTCTATATTTTCATCTAAAATAGAGATCTATATTATAGAGATGAAAATACTCCAATGTATGCCTCTATAATATAGTTTCTCTAAGATGTGATTGGTTTAAAGTGGAGTAAAATGGTGAAAAAATAAAAATGAAAATGAGAGGTAAGAAAAAATTGAGCGCAAGTGAGAATAACAAAAGGAAAAAGAGAGAGAATTAATAAATAGTAAAAAGAAATAGGGAAAATTGTTTTTTAGAGCAAAAAAAAGATAACTATATCCTTTTAGACTAATATATATTTCGTGTCATTTTTGCCTATAATACCCTTTAATATTTTTAAAATAAATGTAATAAATAGTTTTACAAACAAAATTTTTTTGGAAAAATAATAACTATCGATAAAATACCTATATGAACTTAGTGGTATTTTTTTCAGTTTTAAAAATGTTTAAATCATAATTTTCAGATTCTTTTCTAAATAATGTAGAAAAGACATTCTACGAAGTAAAAAACGAAATCCACCTTTTTCATTGAATCTACGATGTTTAGAATATGTGATCTACTTAAATAAGAGTATTATAAAAATATTTACAATACACATTCCGCGCTTAACCAACCGATCTAAAATCTTTAGAAATCAAAATCTGTACATTAATATAAATCTAAAACACGTAGAAACCGACTTCTACAGATTTACTTTACATATAAAACATGTAGAAATGAAAATCTACACATTACTATAATTCTAAAAACCTGTAGAAACCGATTTCTACATATTAGTTGTATTCTACGGATAAGAAATCAGTTCCTAAAAATATGGAAACAAAATATTTGGGAATATTCACTTTCATATTTTGAAAAAAACAATTTAAAAAAAAACAAAAAAACGAAAAAAAGTGGTAACCTTCTTCTCACGGCGTCTTCTATATTCCATTGATTGTTCACAAAATTTTCACAAAAAATTTCACATTATTTCTACCATGATTCATATCTATGCTTCCACGGATCTATCGGTCTATAATTCGAGATCGGTTGATCTGTATGAAATCGACATTTTCCGATCGAGTGAAATGGACCAGGTCGATCAGTATATACTCCGCGTTTTTTTGTTCTGCATAATGATCAGAATCGATCGATCCGTTCAACCTTTTAATTTCGGATCGATCGATCCCGCTTGATCAAATCTATTATTTATTATATTTTAAAATTACAATTTTAAGGGTATTATTGCTATTTTGAAAATAATTAGCCTAATGGGACATAAAGTATATGAGATTAGTCTAAAGAGACATAGTTATCACACTACAAGAAAACAACGGTATTCTGACGGACATTCAGACGGAAAATGAAATCCTCGGAATATCCCAAGGAATTTCCGAGGATATTCCGAGGAAACACAAAATTCGGAATTTCCTCGGAATATACCGACGGAATTCCGAGGAAATATTAATCCGTCGGAATATTCTTATGGAATACCGAGGAAAAATGTATTCCTCGGAAAAAACCGAGGAATTCCGAGGATATATTATAGCCGTTAGAGAGCCGTTGGGGGATTTTAAAAATTCCGAGGAAATTCCGACGAACTAGCCGTTTCCGTCGGAATTTCCTCGGTCTGTCGGCAGGATTTCAACTATAAATACAAGCACCCCTCTTCCTCTTCATTCACTCCATATCTTCATCCTCCCTCTTACTCTCTTTACACACGAATTTGATTCATAAAAAACATGTCTTCTTCAAATTATTTTCGTTCTTGGATCGATCGATCTCATTTGGATCCGAACACGAGATTGCTTACGGAAGAATACCAACGAGGTATAACCGAATTCATGGGGTTAGTTCACCGACAACCGGAAGCAAAAACAGGTATGTTAAGATGTACTTGCTCTAATTGTAAAAATAGAAAGGTTATTAAAGAGTGGGATGTTTGGACTCATCTATATTTGAGTGGGTTTACACGAAGTTACAAAATTTGGTATCATCATGGGGAAACTGATTATGAACATGGTAGTACTAGCAAACCTCATCCAGCGGTTAGATTAGAAGAACCAATTAGAACGGATGTAGATTATGGTGTAGGTACTGAGGAGATGGTAAATGATCATTTTAGAGGGGAAGATTTACCCAATGCACAAGCTAGGAGATTTTATGATATGTTGGATGCTGGAAAGCAACCATTGTACGAAGGTTGCAGAGATGGTCATTCAGCTTTATCATCTGCCACAAGATTGATGGGCATTAAAACATATTATAATTTGGTTGAAGACTGTGTGGATGCGATTGCTAATTTTGTAAAAGGTATTCTACCCGAGGATAATGTAGCTCCTGGTTCATACTACGAGGTTCAGAAACTCGTAGCTGGTCTTGGTTCATCGTATCAGGTAATAGATGTATGCAGCGACAACTGCATGATTTATTGGAGGGCGGATGAACAGCGGGTTACATGCAAATTTTGTGGAAAGCCTCGTTATAAAGATACGAGTGGAAGAGTTCTAGTGCCATATAAAAGGATGTGGTATTTGCCTTTGACGGAAAGGTTGCAGAGGTTGTATCTGTCTGAACGCACAGCGCAACCAATGAGATGGCATGCGGAGCACTCAACAGATGGTGAGATCAGACATCCTTCAGATGCAAAAGCGTGGAAGAATTTCCAATCAAAGTATCCCGAGTTTGCGTATGATAGAAGAAATGTCTACCTTGGATTATGTACTGATGGTTTCAGCCCGTTTGGCAAGAGTGGAAGACAGTATTCTCTATGGCCAGTCATTCTTACACCATACAACCTACTCCCAAACTTGTGCTTGCGACGAGAGTTTTTGTTTCTCTCGATTCTCGTTCCCGGACCAGAGCATCCTTAGAGATCACTTGATGTGTTTCTTCAGCCACTAATATATGAGTTGCAACAACTATGGGCTCAAGGTGCTGAAACATACGATGTTTCGTGTAAAGAAAACTTTCAAATGCGGGCAGTACTAATGTGGACAATAAGTGATTTTCCAGCATATGGTATGTTATCTGGATGGACAACGCATGGAAGGCTATCATGTCCATATTGTCAAGATAACACTGATGCTTTTCAACTAAAACACGGAAGGAAAACGTGTTGGTTTGACTGTCACAGGAGATTCCTACCACCTAATCATCCATATCGTAGGAGTAGGAATTTGTTTACGAAGAACAAGAGGGTATTTGACAGTCCACCTCCGGAAATTTGTGGGAAAGATTTGAAGACACAACTAAGAGATTTTGGTGCAGAAAGGACGCCAGATGTCGGTGGACATGAGCGTTTTCCGGTATATGCTGTTGGAGACCTACATAACTGGCACAAAAAAAAGTATTTTCTGGGATCTGCCATACTGGGAGGATCATCTGCTAAGGCATAATTTAGATGTCATGCATATTGAGAAGAACTTTTCTGACAATCTCATGAACACGATCCTTAATGTTCAAGGTAAAACAAAGGATAATTTGAAGTCAAGACTGGATTTAGTCGATATATGTGCTCGTTCAGAACTTCATGTTGATGAGAATGGTAGGGCTCCTTTTCCCATATACCGACTTGATGCAGAGGGAAAAGATGCGTTCTTTGATTGGATTTCAAACGATGTGAAATTTCCAGACGGTTACGCATCCAATTTGCGTAACTGTATCGACAGAAAGGAAGGAAAGTTTACTGGCTTGAAAAGCCACGATTGCCATGTAATGATGCAGCGCCTCCTTCCGTTTGCCTTCAAGGAACTATTACCACGAAATGTTCATGAAGCAATTGCAGGGATAAGTGGTTTCTTCCGCGATTTATGCACGAGATCAGTGACTCTTGAAGGTATTGAAAATTTGAAGACTAACATAGCCGTGATTCAGTGCAACCTTGAGAAGATATCTCCTCCCTCATTTTTTGATGTTATGGAGCATCTTGTTATTCACCTGGCAAGAGAATTGGAACTTGGTGGTCCTGTGCAGTATAGATGGATGTATCTGTATGAGCGGTATATGTTCCATTTGAAGAAGATGGTGAAAAATTTAAGTAGGGTGGAATGTTCTATAGTCGCACAGATGATCAATGAAGAAACTTCAAACTTTGCCGAGTACTACTTTCCAGCAGAAGTTCAGACCAAAAACAGAAGACCTGCTCGGCATGATGATAGAGGCGAACGGGCAACATATCATGTTACGGTTCCAGACATTTTCACAGACGTTGGATGACTTAGCGGAAAACCAAAGGACCGTCGACTTACTGAGCAGGAGCGCAGTAATTTGCAAACATATTTGCTCACCAACTGCGAAGATGTTCTTCAATATGAGAGGTAAATAAATAAGCTTACAAATTTTTATTTTAACAAGTTGAAATTTAAATCTTAATTAATTACATTATTGTCATCATATGTACATGATTTTCATGGCAGAAAAGAGGTTCGAATATAGATACGCCACAGAGGACGAACTAGAAGAAATGAAGCAGAGAGAATTTTCTGGATGGATGTTTACTTATGTGAGTGCTTTAAACAAATTAAAATATCATTTATCACATATTTATACTAATTCACATTTATTGATATATAGGTGTCTGCTGGTTTGGCCAGAGGTGAAACATTTGACGATTGGATACGCGAGATGGTCGTTGGACCAAAATTTGTTGTGAAGTCATATCCGAGATTTTGTACTCGAGGATATGCATTCACAACTCAGAAGAGGAGACGTTCGAGTACGACTTATGATGCTGGCGTTTGTTCTGCATCAGGAGATGATGTATACTACGGACACATACATGAGAATTTGGAAATCAAGTATTTGGGCATGGTTGGATTGCGCTGTACTGTTTTCTATTGTGATTGGCACGACAACACTCTAGATCGAGGTGTGAGAACATATGCATTTGGTGTTACATCAGTAAATTCGAGGCGAAAGCTGCAATATTATGATCCTTTCATTCTTGCTTCTCAGGCCGATCAGGTAATTAAATGTTAATTATTTAGAATGATTCATCATCATGTGTATTAATTTATTATTTTACTAATATTTTTTTAAATGTTACAGGTTTGTTATATCAAGTACCCCCCGGGTAAGGAACAGAGATGATCCATGGGTTACTATTACAAGACTCAACCCGAGAGGCCGAGTTCAGGGAAGTTCTGAGCTGGAAGACCCACTACAACCAAGCACATCCGGCAACTTAAGTGCAGCAGAAGATTTAGCTGGAGTTGGCCTTGTAGTCGATTTAACCGACTTCGGAGAGGAAGCCGTCGTTCACGTCGAGGATGAACCAGTGATTGGAGAGTTTCACCAAGATCCAGATTCAAATTCATCTGGTGATGATGACTCGGAAACAGACTAGCATCCAATTCCGAGGAAGATAAGGGTTTCCTCGGAATTTCCTCAGAATTCCGAGGAAATAGGGTTTTTAAACCGAAAACAACGTTTTGCAGTTTGAATAACACTTATATAACCCTTATTAAGTGTCTTAGACTGATTATGAAGTCAAACATTTGTTCCTTACCCTATAATAAACACTTTTCCGATTGTATGAACGAAATCCCCACAACGTAAGAGAAACATTTATACACTTTAATGAACGGTAAAGGGAATATTTTCAATTCGTTTTGAAATTTGTTATTTCATGGTTTATGATCATCTATACAAAGAATCCTCAATGGTATACATTACAATTGTATAAGAAATGAAATACGGCAAAAAAAAATTGATGTTTTGAAACCCCAAACACTAGTTCCTCGGAATTCCCTCGGAATATTCCGACGGAATTCCGAGGAAGATAAGGGTTTTCTCGGAATTTCCTCGGAATAGTCCGAGGAAATTCCGAGGAAATAGGGTTTTTAAACCGAAAACAACGTTTTGCGGTTTGAATAACACTTATATAACCATTATTAAGTGTCTTAGACTGATTATGAAGTCAAACATTTGTTTCTTACCCTATAATAAACACTTTTCCGATTGTATGAACGAAATCCCCACAACGTAAGAGAAACACTTATACACTTTAATGAACGGTAAAGGGAATACTTTCAATTCGTTTTGAAATTTGTTATTTCATGATTTATGATCATCTATACAAAGAATCCTCAATGGTATGCATTACAATTGTATAAGAAATGAAATACGGCAAAAAAATGATGTTTTGAAACCCCAAATACTAGTTCCTCGGAATTCCCTCGGAATATTCCGACGGAATTCCGAGGAAGATAAGGGTTTCCTCGGAATTTCCTCGGAAAATAGGGTTTTTAAACCGAAAACAACGTTTTGCGGTTTGAATAACACTTATATAACCCTTATTAAGTGTCTTAGACTGATTATGAAGTCAAACATTTGTTCCTTACCCTATAATAAACACTTTTCCGATTGTATGAACGAAATCCCCACAACGTAAGAGAAACACTTATACAATTTAATGAACGGTAAAGGGAATACTTTCAATTCGTTTTGAAATTTGTTATTTCATGGTTTATGATCATCTATACAAAGAATCCTCAATGATATGCATTACAATTGTATAAGAAATGAAATACGGCAAAAAAAATTGATGTTTTGAAACCCCAAACACTAGTTCCTCGGAATTCCCTCGGAATATTCTGACGGAATTCCGAGGGATATTTAAGTATCCGTCGGAATTTCCTCAGAGTATTTTCATTTAACCGGGCAAATATTTCGCGAAAATTGAAATTGGAATTCCGACGGAATTCCGACGGATACTATCGGCCGGACCCTAGGTTTTATAACCACGAGCCGCTTATTCTTCCCCATTTCTCTCTTCTTCCTCTGCGCCTCCTCTCCCTCTTCTCCGGCGATTTACCCCTTCTCTCCGACCTCTTCTCCGGCGATCTCCCCTTTCTCTTACACAAATCATGTAAGGACCCTATCACACTCTCTTAGGTTCTATTTGTTAGGTTTTTGTGTAGATTTGATAGATTTTTGTTAGGGTGATTGGTTAGGATTGTGATTTGGTTGTATAATAGGTTTAGAATTGTGATTTGGTTGAATAATTTGTTTTGTTGAATTGATTTAGAATTTTTTTATAAATTTTTGATTTTTTTTTGTATTTATAAATTCGATTTTTGTGTATAAATTCGATTTTTGTATTTTACAAAATGATTTTTGTATATAAATTCGTTTTTTTGGATTTTACAAAACGTTTTTTGTATATAAATTCGATTTTTTGGATTTTACAAAACATTTTTAATATCTTTAAAACTTTTTTTTGTTATTAAAAACTATTATTTGGGATTTAAAAAAAAATAATTTTTTTTATATTTATATTATATAAATTTCTATATTTATTAAACATTTTTAATATTATTAAAACTATTTTTTTATTTATTAAAACTATTTTTTGTTTATTAGAACTATTTTTATATATTTATTAAACATTTTAATGTCTATAAAACTTTTTTGTGATTAAAAAAACTATTATTTGGTACTTTAAAAAAAATTAATTTATATATTTCTATATTTATTAAATATTTTTTTTATAATTTACAGGTCGCATGATGATCAGACCCGGCCTCGACAGCGTCGTGGTCGTGGTGGTACGGAGAGCCAGTCTCGGGATTCCAGCCATTTTCAGGATTCCCATTCGCCCCACAGCTCCTACCATACATCTCCATGTGCTGCACACGCTCCTGCTCCTCTCGCTCCCGCTGCTGCACCCGCTCCTGCTTCTCCGGGTCCTCCGGGCCTGATGAGTGTTGCGGAGTTGGTTCGACAGCCCTGTCGTGACCATCTTCCCTATCTCACTCCGTATCCACATGGACGGGGTCAAACATGGTAATTAAACATATTTTTTTTTCATTAAAATTTGATTCATTATTAAGCGTTTGTTCTTTTTATTAGGTTCAACCGATCCGGGAACGGGATCAGCGCATGGATCAACCGTATGATGTACTCGGCCCTCGACAAGGGACATCCGACTTTCACTGACTTCCCTACCGACAAGCAGCATCTGTGGTTTCGTCAGTTTGCGGTATGTATTCTAATTTTTTACTTATATTTTTAATCTTTAATATAAATTTTCTACTAATTGTGTTTTTTTTTTCTGCAAGAATTCACCTGGAATTTCGATGAGACGTTCTTTATCTATCACCACTTCGTCCATAAAGTTATGGACAACTACGGGAAGCAGATCCACGAGTGGAAGAAGAAGTGGGAAATCAATAAGGTTCGATTTAATTTATTAAACAATTTTTTTAATTTATTAAAGTATTTTTTAATTTATTAAACTATTTTCTCTTTTTTTTTATTAAAAGGTCCCAAAGTCGATAGGTCTGGACGGAGTTGTGTGCGCATTGAGATAAGGAAGAGACGAAAGAAACTTCTTCCACCAACTCCACCAACCGCAGGAGCGACCGTAAAGGGAAGGGCGTCTTCAAGCATAATTTGGGTGCTCAATCTATTGCCTCTCTGGGAGATCGCATGGTAAGTTCAGCCGCTTTTCCTTCAATTATTTAAGTTTTGAAATTTTATTTTTTGTTCATTTCTTCTAATTTCTAATGTTTCTTTAATTTATGTTTTTTTTCAAGGCGGAAGAAAATGATGGCGAGCCGGTTGATGATCTCGCCCTAATGAAGAGGGCGTATACCAACAAGAAGACCGGCCAGATTGATGACGGAGTGTCTCAGCCTGGTCCAAACTCAGGTGCAAGACGAAGTGTCTCAGCTTCAAACCGAGGATGACGCTTCGACGGCTTCGACCAACTTATCCCGGTTTCGAGTCAACGAAATCGTTGAATCCGTAAGTTCTTTTTTTTTAAAGTTCAATTTATTTATTTCTTGATTTAAATATTTGTAAATTTGGCTATTTTCAATTTCAGTCGGTTCCAAGGAAGAAGGGACGTTTGGTCGGTTTGGGTCGTCGCACCCGGTCGGTTCCTCCTTCTTCTGCACCACCGCCCTTTGTTGATCCAGAAGTACTTACGGCTCAGTTAAAGGACAAGGATGATCGTATATCTTTGTTGGAGACCCAGATGGCGGCTCAACAGGCGGGCTATGAGGCACAGAGGAGGCTGAACCAGCAAATGATGGAGATGATGCAGATGATGTACCCGAACGAGGTGTTCCCGGACGTGCCAGACCCGTAGTTTTTTCTTTTTCAAAAACTCGGAATGTTTTATTTTTATTTGTGAAACTTTGAATATTAATTAATATGATTTCAATTTTAATTTTAATTCTATATTTTCGAATTTAAATTTCAAAATTTTTTTTTTAAAAAAAAATTAATATTTTTTACATTCCGAGGAATTGGACCCTCAGAATATACCGAGGGACATCTTCCTCGGAATATACCGAGGGACCCCGTTCCTCGGAATATACCGAGGGACCCCGTTCCTCGGAATATACCGAGGGACCCCGTTCCTCGGAATATACCGAGGGACATGTTTCTCGGAATATTCCGAGGGACCCCGTTCCTCGGAATTTTCCGAGAAACATGTCCCTCGGTATATGAATCCGTCTATGATTCAGCAATCCCAAAGTGTCTTTTTTTTGTTTTTGTAAATAAGCTTCCGGTGTGAAAACAAAGTTTGTGACGCTGGGATGTGCCCGAATAGGGAAGATATCATTTTAAATACCCCTTTCTTATCCCATACTACTCTTTCAATATATAATCTAATTTTTTTAATCTAAAAAATTTCATATCGAATTCGAAGTGCCATGCTATTATTACTTAACTAATTCATATTTCCGAGGGACCCCGTTCCTCGGAATTTTCCGAGGGACCCGTTCCTCGGAATTTTCCGAGGAATATTTCGTCGGAACTTCCGAGGATTGGACCATCGGAAATTCCATCGAAATATCCCGACGAAGTTCTCCCCCGGTATATTTCGAGGAGCTTTCCGACGAACTGGTTGTCCTCGGAATTTCCTCGGAAATTTGTTTCCTCGGAATTCCGTCGGAAAATTTCGAGGGATTTCCGAGGAAAATTGAATTTTCGAGGAGTTATTTCCGATGACTTGTTTCGTCGGTATGTCGTCAGAATAACGTTATTCCGACGACATACCGACGATTTTTTCCCTCAGTATGTCGCTGTTTTCTTGTTGTGTCATTTTTTTGCTATAAAAAAAAAACAATTTTCCCAAAGAAATAATATGAAAAAGCAGAGTAAAAGTTATATTCTCATTGTTGCAAGTGTGTGATTATTTACTCCATTTTCAGCTGTATTGAGATTGAAGTGACTGAAATACTTTTTAACTATATTTTTCCTAATTGGTAAACATTAAGCTGAAGATAGAGTAAAAACATTTACTCTAAAACATTTACTCTAAAGTGACTCTCCAATCAAATTCGTAGTGACATATAGCCCAATAGAAAAGAACCCACGAAACTAGTAAGAAAGAACCAAAGTGATGATCGATCGTTGGACAGAGAGATCAAGGAAAGTTGCGGAGTCAGAAAAACGAAAAATCGAGTAAATTTCATTATTATTATTTTTTTAAGGCAAAAAAGTTAAATCCGAATTATGACACAGAGCTAACCCTGGGAATTTCATTATTTGGGGGGAAAAAACAGTCAAAAGCTTGCATTCACGGTCGATAAGAAATTTAGTTTTTTTATTGATAGAACATCAAACCAAATGTGAAAACAATCAAACATCAATCGATGGTCAAATCTGTTTTTTTTTTAACTTATTTTTTAATCTGCCACATTATAATATAGATATAGCCATGATTTTATTATAAATGGGTCAGTCCAGTATTTCCTTAAAAAAATTATGCAATATTATTATATACTATTCGAAAGATGCCTAAAATGCTTTTCTCTTTTCAATTAAAAATTTGTTAAAATGTTAAAGGAAAGAAACTGTTGACAAAAAAAACGAACAAAACTTAAGTTCAGTAAATTTATTAACGATATCAGAAATATGTTTAGCTTACATTCATTTATTTTACCAACGATATCAAAATATGTAACTAATGGCCATCCAACCGGTTCATCTATTATTTTTTATCAATCGGTTTCATTTAATCTTTTGATTGTTTATAGAGAAAATAGGACAAAAAACACTTAGAACTTGGTTTTGTCTCAATAGAACTTTTAGAAGATTGTTTAGGGAAATATGATTTAGATTTATGTTAATACCATAACACCTTTAAATAAACTAATTAATCTGAATTATAAATAATAATTTTTGTAATTAATTTAATATTAAAAAGAAAAAGGTAAAAACAGAAGGGAAAAAAAACTAAAGATGTGAACCTTAAGTCATTTTACTCTAATTTATTTTCAACTAGGGGGGTGTTCGCGCGGAATATTGTTTTATTATTGCGAGCATGATTTTTTTTTTGGATAATGTAATTATGTTATCGTTTTTATTTGTTAAGATTATTTGATGTTTTTAGTTTGTTATATAGTAGGTGATAAGTTAATATATTTTGCGTTTTTTTTTTTTTTGAATAATGTGTTGTTGTGTGTATAGTACTTGTTAGTAGTCAAATGAGCCTCTAACGTAAACTTATATTGAATTTCAATAACTTTACATGTACGCATTTGTTGATTATAAGATTAACGGTTTCATCGTCAAAATTGTATTATATTTTTTTCATATTTTTGAAAATTATAATTTTTAAGATGTTTTTTGCCCTCTCTCCATATTTTAAACTTGAGCCCTTACCGTCTATGTATTTCATTACATTTCTGGTGTGCGGTGCTTCTCACCATCACCGGAAAAAGACTCACATTTTTCTCTTGTTCTTCTTGCCTTTTTCACCTATGAGATTATATGGTATTTGTTGCAGATCGGGTTTATGAGTTTTCAGTTGTTCAGTTGCTTCCCACGGCATTGTAGGCTATTCCAGTCAATATTGATTGCTCCTATTCTTCCTTAGATTTCAGCTGATGTTAGGAACTGCATCTCCTTGGTTGGGTCAGAGTTTATTCGTCTTTGATTTTGTATTCCTCGTCGATGGCTTACCGTCAATAGTCTCTGCTCGTTTTGGTTTTCAAAATCTAGTTTTTGGTGCTCTGACTTCTATGCTCTCTTTCATAGCTCGAGGACGGCTCCATAGTTTTCTGATTTCGCTCCGTCTCCCTTTCCCTCTCTATTCTTGCATCTCTATCTCTGGTGGCTCTCCCTTTCACCATGTTTGCCACTCGAGATTTGGATAATGTTTTCGTTCGTGTATGCTATGTGGGCTTGGAAGGTTATTTCTGGTCTCAAGTTTAGTCTCTGATTTTTTGGTGGTTGTCTTCCATTCTCACTCTCTCAAGTTGTTTCTTTTCTTTCCATATTTTCCTTGGTATAGGTGTGCGGAGTTAGTCTCTTGGAGCTTTGGTCCTTTTTATCCAGAGCTTTGTGGTTTTTCAGTTGCACGTCGTCTTGTATGTTCTTGTTTAGTTTGTGAGGTGTTTCTTACTTTTTAGCTACTGGTTGTGATTCCGGTGTTTTAGGCATATATTTTCCTGCTTTTTGGTGGCTTTGGCCTTTCGATTATTATTCTCCCTTTGGCCCGCTTTCTTAGTTTATGTGTTGGTTGTCTAGTTTCTTATTCTTAATTTGATTATCTTATGATACTAATACTGAAATAAATATAATTTGTAAATGAAATAATAAAAATTAGTAAAAATAATAAAATGATGAAAAGTCTTGCTATTTTTAGGTGTGAATAAATTAAATATTTAAAATATATTTATATTATTTTATTTATTTCTTGAATTTTAGAGACCAATAAATGTGAGAAGGATTAGATAATAGACAATTAGAAATTGATGGAGAAAATTGCAATAATTTAAAAGAAGAAGAATTTAAATACAAAAAAAAACATGAGGACACATGTCAACAAACCCCCTTCCACATGTCATAAGAAGTAAAAAAACCAATTATATATATATAGATATAGTTGTCTTCTCCGCCAAAGCTTTTTACTCTATCAATGGTGATTTAGAATTTTTGGAAAATACTTGTTCTTCATCGATGCTTATACACTTGATCCAGTCAAAAAATTGGGAGAAATTTTGTTTGGTGTTATTTAGATAAAAATGGACGGCTAAATCCCAAATCTATCATGTTTATGTGTTAGTAATGAAAAAAATAAGTTAAAACGGAACGAATAACTCAAAAAACAATGAATTTTGTTGAAAAAAAAACCATGGCGGCTGTAGATATTAGGGTTGCATGCAGATTTGACCGAATAAGGAGGCGAAGTAAAATTATCTTTTTATCCTTCATCAAAGAAAAAATAAAAGAACATAAAAAATATACTGAGTATGGATTGAAACCGTGACTTACCTCTCATTTAGAACAAACTACACCACTAGGTAACAGTAACATATGTGATATGTTTACGAAACATAATATGGAACTTTGTGGGAGAGAAAAAAGTTTGAGAAAATATACAATGCGAGATTTAAGGTAGATTTTGTGTAGATTTAGAAAATATATTAATTGAAATAGGGAAGTTTCCATATTTTCGTCATTTGACTATAATATGTGTCTTACGTTGAGTAGAACACTGCATAATGGGTGTGAAATTTATTATTTCCTAGGCATAACATAAAGTAATAGCTAGAACAGGTTATAACACACAAATAAGATAAAGTAAATCGCAGAGTTATTTGTATAAGTTGTAATCAAGCTTTAAGTACACTAACGACATCTTGCCAGATTAATACCAAAAGAATTATATTTGTGTATAGTACTTAGTATCAGATTTCTAAACTAAATAGATGACCGAATGAGTATTTTATCCTCATTTAGGATTTAAAAAAAATATGATTCCACTATTTAAGAAAAAAAATTAAACATATAAATAGTCATACTAATGTTTATAATAGTTTCATAATTTTTTGAAATTTTAAAACTTAAAATACTATTTTCTATTACAAAAAAGTAAAATATGTCCAAAAGTGGTCTAAAGATCAAAAGTCTTATTGAGACAAATAAAAGTTGAGAGTATCTCATTTTGTCAATTTTCCCATGTTTATATTACTTAACTTTTAAACACACAGCTAAAATATATGTTTTCGGGTTATAGGATCAAATGATTAATAGAAGTAAGCTTTGTTTATAATCACACTTATGGTGTCAAATGGTTGGCTGTGAAGTGTCTTCTCATAAAATGGAAGATTTACATTTCTAGCTTATAACAAAACAACCCAACCCAACCAGTAGCATACGGTAAATGTTTATTTCACATTAAAAAGCCTCAAAACTTTAATATTTGGCAGAATCTAACGTTTCCCGGTTCATAAGTGTGACGTTTAAAAATTTTCTTATCTTTTACCAACCACTGAGAAAGAAAAATTAGCATAAAGACACTATATTCTTTAATTTTTGTAACTTTTAATCTTTTGCACTTTGTAGATGCGAATATGTGGAGGACTTCTCACTTCTCACAGGCACATACATGATATCGAACAAGTTTTAGTTGTGTCCTAACGTCCTTTGTGGTCCTTAGGCAAGTAGTTCGGATGAGAGTTAGGTCCATCGATTTAGGTCGTATCAATTATTGTTATAATTTTTTTAAAAATGTAAGGACAGTCGAAAGTTATTCGACCAAATTGTATAGATCCAGCACATGTTCAGCAATTAATAAATACTAACTAGAGTTTTGATGGATTTATTTTCTATATTTTAGTTTTTTGTTAAGTGTATTTTCTCAAATGTAATAAATGTATTGTTATTGTCTAATTGAAACATCTTTATTGAAGTATATTGAACAATATAAGATGTTTTGTGTTTCATTTCATTTATAATTTGATCATATGTTTTTTGATCTTCTAATGCTTTGTTATCTTGGTTATTCTTAAAAAAATTATTTTTAGTATTTATGTGTCTCCTTTAATCACATTTAAACTAAATATTGTTTTTCGTGTTGGTATTAACTAAATTTTTTTGCTTCAAAATTTTTGAAGATGAGTTATAAATTTAAATAAATTTGATTTAATATTTTAAGAGTTTATATATTTAGAAGAGAAAATTATAATGTTTTTAATTAAACTGAAAGTTGAATAGAGTTAACTTATATCTTCGCTGGAAATTTTTATTTATTTAGAATTATGTTTTTGAGAAGTAGTATAATACATACATGCAAAGAGTAATAAGTTTGTAGGTATAATATGGAGCCTTTTCCATTTTGTTACCCTTTTTTTTCCTCTTCAACGAGAGTTTAGGGGATTTGTAAAGCTTTTTTTTTTGAAACATAAACAGTATGTAAATTTTCGTAACACTAATCAATGCTTATATTTGTTTTATTTGTTTGGTTAGTAGCAATCCTCAATTCACATTGTTGCAGTTCGAGCATGATTAAAAGTGCAAATGGTTATTTCTGAACTTATCAATAGAAGAGTGTTTTAAAAATATATAAATTTGATCTATTTTTATAAATATGTACATTTCTTCTATTTTATACGTAATATTATTACAGAAAAAGATAAACTTTTATATTCTAATATCTGTAGTATGCTATCCGGTTTAAAATTTGGAATTTTAAGTTTGATAATACTTTTACTTCATATATTAATAAAAAAATAAAAATAGCTTTATCTATGAAGTTTTCTGAACCCATTACAGTAGAAACTCTATGAGTTAATATTCGATAAATTAATAAACGTAAAAAAATTAATAAACTCCATCAATTCTGAATTGGGTCAATATAAAATATGACACAATTCGATAAATTAATAAAATAATAAATTCTTGAATTTTTTGTGTAAATATATATTCCCAATAAAAACATAAATTAATAACCGGTGCATATAAATTTATATAAATATAATAATATATTGTATAGTTTGCCTGTATTTTATTCATAGTGAAGTTTATCTTTAAACTTTATAAGTATTTAAAAATATTTAAATGTTATTTTGTCATTTTATACTTAAAATGCATATACATTTATGGTAAATATTTTCTATACACCTTATAGTTGAACAATAGTAACATAAAAAGTTTTATCTATAACAATTAATCAACCATTCATATATCTTAAAATCAAATACCTTTTTAAACAGAAAATATATTCTTCTAAATTTTTTTTTTTTGTAAATTAATAACTCGAAGAGAAAGATCTAAACATCGAGATCAATATTGTTGTAATGTGATCCAAGTTAATGATCCGCTCTGCTTTTTTTATTCATCTCATCGTCGGCAATAAAATAAACGACACAAATAGAGTGTAATGTAAATAGGTGCAGATCACAATATAAGACGTAATAGTCTTTTATGTATTAAAAATTTTAAAACCTAACTTTATAATTACGAAAACACAACACATGCTTGGGAGGAAATACACTAACTTCACAAGTTATTATTCATTATATATAAAAAAATGTAAGAACAGAGAATTCAAAAATAGTTTGGATAAAGTTGTGCTAGACTCCCTCGTCATTCTCGTCCTCGATGTTGCAGCTATTGTTGCAGCTCCAGTCACACTTCAAGGTAATGGGGAACGCGTGTTGTGTTGCTCCTCGTGACAAAATGGTCCTCCTGCCTAACTCATCATCAGCTGCTGAGAGGAGGCATTCTCCTACTTGAAGTTTCCGCTGGGATAATAATAATAGAGGCCGTGTAGCTGGTGAAGAAGCCTCTCTCAGTTGGTTGTCTGATGGGATTAGCCGGAACGATGTGTCTGACATCAAATCTGATTTTTTATCATCTCAAGGTTCCTCTTTGGACAGCTTTCGGACACAGACGATGCAGAAGTCTCCGGCCTCAGGTAAAATAAGTTCAGCTTGTTTAGTATTTTTTTAGCTTGAGGGAACACATGTATGGTGTGTTATTTACTTGGGACTTTTAGATAGTATTTTTCAGAACCTGTTAAATCATGTTTCTCTTGATAGGACTTCTCTACTTGCTTCTTGACTTGCCTACGCATCTGTCTACAGATCATAATAATCTTACATGACATTAATGAATATTTTGGCAGATTTATCTTTTTCAAGAAATTCTTCCATGGATACAGTCTTTGAGCAGGTAAAACTTGTTTCACCTATAGTTGAGTTTTCTCACATCTTTGAAACTTCTACATTTGTTGATACATAACCTCTCTTTTGCGTTTCTATCTCTCACACAGAAAGAAAATGATTCAATAGAATCTGCAGCACCTTCATACCCATCTCCTGCACAATTGTCTCTTTCACTTGCTTTACAACCATCTTCTTTCCCAACGTCACCACTTCCCTCCCAGATCTACTATCACCCTGCAAGTTCATCGACACTTAATCCAACACAGCAAGTCTCCGATGGTAAGATCTGTGGAATGAACTCACTTAGCAGAAGCTCAGCAACTGAAGAAGAAGAAAAGGGAACTCCTTTTAGAGTAATTCATATACTACCACAGTAAATGAAAAATAATGTGATCCAACCAAAGAACGTCATTTTGTTACAGCTCCCACTTGCATCAACATAACTCAAAAGCAGAGTCTTGAAGATTTACCAAACTCCTTCATATCTTCAATGGTGCTTTCTCTGGTAAGCAAAGAAATTCAGCGACTGCAACAACAACATAACTGAGTAACGATCCATTCAAGCGGGGTATACAAAAGCATTCTCTCAATCAAATTAATGATAGGAGAGATTTTCATTCATTGTACTTACACCGAGCTTTTAAACAGACGTTTGTATCACTGTTCTTTTCCTCAAAAATTCTGTGGTATCAGTTTTGATGAAGGATGTTTGTAGTTCTCGCCACCTGAAATATATATATGAACGTTAGTGTATAATCAACAAAATTCTTGTTAACAATAAGTTGCAGAGATCACTCCACTGTCATCCTTAGTTCGAGCTTAGCCTAGAGATTCCTCCTTTAAATCACAGTTTGCTTCGAAGTCTTCAAACAAATGCAACCTCCTTGTGCTTCCAATGCTGATGCAAAATTTTCATTACACCATCAAAGACTCCTCTTCTACCTAAATAATGAAACAGATACATATTGAATATTGTGTAAACCAATCTGGTAACCTTTCGAAAAGGAATAAGAAGAAGCGAAGAACAGATTTGGAGGCTGTTACCAAGAACCAATCTGCTGTACATATTCAGTCAGATTCTTCTCAAGCATTCTCTCTCTTCATGAGTCAGTATCTCAATGTCATCGTCGTGCTCAGATGGTTTCCATACTGAATTAAATTTAAACAACTCTAGTGTTGATTTCAGCTGCTATAAAAGAGGAGCAACCCATCGAAGTAATACTCCATCTGCATAGTCCATTCCACAAACACATGTATTTTTGGCCCTGAATTAAGTTTCGCACCTTTCAAAAGAGAAGAATTTGCTAAATATTAAACGAACATAAACACAAAACAAAAAAAATCAGACAACAACAAACCTCTTCAAAACCTCCCTCTCTCTGTTTGTCTCTAGGACAACCTTACTGCATTGATCTCAGCGTGTGCGTCCGTAACTCTAGATCTTTATATGCATTCCAATAGAGACGAACATTAATTAATTAAGCAAACACAACCAACCAAAAAGAAGCAAAATAATTTAAATCAAATCGCCACATAATAATGTGCATAATTAAACTGTATTCGACGACAAAACCTAAACCTTAGCAGAGATCACCTCTGAGAACACAACTCGTTTCAAAATTTTTGGATGAATGGAACCTGATCTGTTGAACTAAATCGCTAAACTTTGTTCGTGAAGCTCGGAAAGGACTCTGAAAGTGTCATCTTTTGAGATAAGAGGTAAAAGAGGCTGAGATCCACGCTTCAGAAAACATTTATACCGGCTTACTCGAGCTATGCACCTTGTATCACAGATTCATTTTGAGGTGTAGAATAGGTTAGATTATACAAAAAAAAATTATGAAATTCAGGGGTTTAGCATATCAGCTCATACCTTTCGCCGATAAATAACAGATCAAGTCCTATGAGGATCCCGCTTTGTGCATGATTCAGGGCTGTAGATGGAGCTACACGCTTGAGGGAGCCGTCATAGAGACCAACTCCTTGTTTCTTAGTTGGAGTGGATTTCGCTGGATTATTAGCCATCGATGTGGTGGTCGATATCGCCGGAGTTCGGTTCTAGCCGAAGCTTTGGAGCTGCAAACAGTTTATCATCCATAGCCATAGCTTGATTTTCATGGCCATAGCTTGATATTCTTGTATAGAGGTTCTACGATGTGGTTTGATTTAAGTATCGATAAAGGGTTATATAAGATGGAAAACAAAGGGAGGTGAAGGAAAAGATCTCATGAAGATAAGAGTCAAAGAAATGAATTGAATGTGTTATCAAAACTCTGAAACGGAGATTCATAGAAATCGGAAACGATGGTGGTGGAGCGGAAAAGTTGCGTCGTTTGCTATGAGCGCGAGATGGGCAGTGTTATAATGGGCCACTTTGATTTGTTATAAGCCCAGCAAATAATGATGTGCGAGATAAATTAAATTGACGTGGCAGTATAGTACTCCCTCATTCGTTGATTTTATTTGCTGAGGTGGACACCCTCTCCTTTGAGTATATTCTCCTTTTATTACTTGTTTGATGTTTGTTCATTAAATAGTTTTAACATTTTGCGACACTACCATTTTTATCGATTGTAAATGACGAATACAAATGTTGGTCTATTAAATATATCATCGTTGTTGAAGAGTTAACGTATTATAGCTCATTTAATTATTTTTAAGACTTCATATATACAAAAAGAAAATAAGTTTTACGGGTGACACAAATTACCAAAACCAGTTAGGCAACATTGATTGTAAAATGAGAAAATAAAATTAGGTTTTCTTCTCTCGATTTGTTTACTATTGACTTTGCATAAGTGATTTCATTTTCTATCCCTATAACATTGTGCTTTCGTTCTCGTTTCTTTTTACTAATAAAAATTTTGTCTCTTTTTTTTGTACTTTTTCTGTGAATTCGGTGAATTACATAAATGTCAATTTAAAAATATGGACATCTGTAAAAATTAGTTCCACTCTAGATACATATGTAAGAATCATTGACCAAAAGTTTAAAACTCGTTTTTTAAAAGAAAAATCATGATGCATAAAAAATATTTATATTGATAAACACAACATATTTTATTCGAGGACATGTTAAAATATTATATTCCACTTTTTAATAACTTTTTATTAATCTTCTTCAAAATATTTAATAAATTAAATAATTGATTGCAACACTCAAATAATTTATTAAATTTTTAAAAGTAAATATAACTATTTTTTGCAGATTTATATACTATAAAATAATTTTATTTAATATGAAATCAATTAATTAATAGATTATTTTATTTTATATTTTCATTAATAAAAACATTAATTAATTTAAATAATCTTTCATATTAAAATAAATAATTTATGTCAATAAAATATTAGAATCAATAAATTAGTATCAAATAAATTTATATTTAAAATTTATCAAACATATATATCACATAACCAATCAAATATATTACAAAGATTTGATTTAAAATTCTTTAAGAGATTGAAATAATTAAAAATGAATAAATAATATCTAATATCATTTTTATATTTAATATAACTAGATTCTGATCCGCGCTTTTAAAGCGTGGAAATATCTTTTTAAATATACAAAAAATAAAATATTTTAACATATTTATTTTGCATTTTCTAAGAAAATAAAATAAAATAAAATACAAAATATTAATATTTAAATACACTAAAATAAAATATCAAAACATTTTAATTTTTAAATTATATTTTTAATATAATTCGCGTATTAAATTCTAGTTTATTAGTTTATTGTTATTTCAAAAGCTTTGAAGGTTTTAATGATTGATTTCATATCATCATTACTTCTTTATCATGACTCATTCAAAGATTTATATTTTCAATTATTATCAATTGAACAGGGTCTTTTTCAATAATAACACGTACAATGTCAGATTTAAATTTTGAGTGGTGCGACATCGACAACAGCAACATTTTGTTTTTGTCAACATAAACCATTAAACGATAAACTATGTTCTATAATTATATACAACCGTGTCGGAATCTCCAATGGTTCACTCTAAAATAAAATAACTTTATAATAAAATTGAGTTATATTTCAATAATATTCTATTTTTGAGTAAAAATAGAGTGATGAACAAAAATAAATAACTTATTCTATATAGAATAAACTCATTTTTACTCTATTATAGAGTACAAAATCAAATATTATCTGAGCATTTTTACTCAAAATTTTATTTTAGAATGAAAAATAAAACGTGGTCAGAAATACTCTCAGACATGTTAAATTGATAATTTTGGACTAATTAATTCTCCAAAAGAAGTGGATCTGATGATTTATAAACATCAATTTTACAAAAAAAATACTTACTCAATTTAAAATATGAAAATATGAATTTAATATGTGCCTGGTGGTATGGTAGTGTAAGAGCAACATTATCGCACAAGTAAATAGTATATTATACCCCGGGATCAAAATATAGTAAATGGTTAGTGGGTGTATTCAACTAAGAGTTTTAGGTGATTTGTATTAAAATGACAAATCCACTGTTATTCAAATATGAATTTTAAAAACTCATTTAAAATCCACTGTTATTGAACTTAACATTTCGTAGAGTACTCTAAAATCCACTGTTATTGAATATATTTTAAGTTGTGGAGTTTTAAAGCTTTCAGGTGATTTTAGAGTGTTTGACTGGAGTTTCTTAGTTAAAAAAAATTAAAACTCAAATCCCATGGTTTTAGGTTATATTCTAGAGTGGTTTAACAAAAATCACCTAAATCTCTGTGACTTATTAAAATCATCTAAAATTCCATTAAAAATCAAATCACTTCAAATGTTATATTGAATACACCCCCTAAGATTCTTGTAAATATATGATAATTGCTGAAGTTGCTATCAGAAAATCTATAGTATATTAAAAGAGATATATAATCAACAGGGAGAGTGTCCACTTAGGACATTAAAATCATCCAATCAAGAGATCCCTTTTTGACACGTCAACAAGCCCAGCTCCGTTGCTTTGGTTCTTCTTCACGCCTTTCGCGATCCGAGAGGCGATAAATTCGACGTTTCCCTTTTTCATTTCTCCAGATCCCGTTTTGCTAGATCGAATCGTGAAACCCTTTGCTTTTCCTCTCTTAATCCACGTTATCCGGTGATCCTAAAAGAAGTGTTATTATATCTCGATGGATTCCGATGGGATCTAAACGCAGCGATGGAGGCTTGCCGCAGAAAACCTTGCCGGCAGCCAAGACCGGGAAATCAAAGGACAAAGGTTTTTTTTTTTGGGACTTGGCGGTCTGGATCCACATCCTCAACCTCCAACATCGAGAGACCAGCTCGGTTTTGGACAATCTGCTCGGTCTTGGACAATCTCCCCGTATGAATCTTATAATCGCCTCTGCCGCCACCGTTCATCGTCTTCATGGTTATAGTGGCCAATGCTCCGGTAATACTTGGAAGGAGTGACGATAGTGATGATGACTCCGCTGGTGAAAACGTAAGATCAACTGGTCTAGATAGTCAGCCATCTGTATCAGTCGTGCTTTCGAAAACCAAGGAGAAAATCGCTTGCTTCACCGCCGACCAACCACGCCAGCAGAAGAAGCACAAGAGTCAGAGCACTGTTAGTGATGCCAACGCTGGAGTCGACCCTGAGAGAATCTTCTCTCAATTTCACTGAGAAAGGTAAAACACAAAAACTCATTTTTTTATCAAAAAATGGAGAACAAATATTTCTCTATTTTAAAGCTGTAATTTTCTATGGAGATTCTCATCGGGTGCACTCTAAAACACATCTTTGTCTTCTGCAGTAATGAATGGCTCTTTGTAACAGTTTCTAAATAAGGTTCTTCGTTGCGTAAATCTTTTAAAGACAATGCAAATGAGATTCTCAAACGTCACTTCAATCTCAAACAAAGATTTTGCTTCAAGGTATGTATCCCAGTTTCTTTCACGGGGAAGACTATCACACTTATCATTAGCAATCAACATGGTTTGTCTAATGATTTGCCTTCTTCTCCGTACAGGTTTCAGTTAATGGGGATGCATAGACACATGGAATAGCGAGTTGATTTTATGGACTGGGGTCCAGGTTATGTCTCATGCTCAAATCTTATATTTTCACTATGGTTCTCCCTATGGTTCTTAACTTACGTTGAATTCAGGTGCTCACTGTGGTGAATAATCATGGTTTTTCAAGGGATGATTTTAACATCGAGCATAAAATCCATCAAAGGACGTTAATTCGGAAATGCTACAATGAGTTTTTTATCTTCTAAAATTTGTTTTAAAGTTCTTCGAAATGGTCTAGAAAAGCCTTCCATTGATTTTGCAGATTTTCTTACATACGCAGAGCCAGAAACTGTCGTCCTTCTTCTCAAGTTTTCCAACTCTGGTGCTGTCTTGAATGTAATCTCTCTTCACTTTTTCTTTTAAAGCATTATTAAGAAAAAAAATTATGATTACAAGAAATTGTTGCTTATTGTTGTGTGCAGGTTTAAATTGAGAAGATCCAAGGAGGCAATGATTTAAGGTAAAATATTTTCTATATAAGTTATGTGTACTTTCTGTTATTGTATTGCTTCAATCCTGTTAGGAGATTCTTAATTTCGTGTTATAGCAGATTTGTTATATGAAAATAAGGTCAATACTTTCCAAGGAGGATAGCTTCTGAAGCCCTATCAAGCAATGATGAATTAAAGGGATATAAAGAAGATGTAAGGTTCTTGGTTCAAATTTCCACTGAGAAAGTTGTATTGATCATTTGTGATTTTCACAGGGCTATGAGTGTTGGTCTAGGAGTTTCAACTGATTCTATTGGTGAATCAGGTGGATGGATGGTTCGGAAGGGAATGCACACTCGCCAGTTCCTGCAACAAAGAACGGACACTGACGATCAAACAGAGACAGGTGAAACATGGACTCCACTTCTGAACATGTACAAAGCCCAAATGCAATTCTGTGAGGATTCAAAGCTTATGAAAGTTTTCTTAGAAGTTGTGAGATCACTCTATGAACTTTTATGAGGTTACAAACAGTAACTATACACAGGGTGTTTGTTCTATTCCTGAGGTCACTTTTAAACTGAAACTCTTAGACCATTACATGTATGATTGTTTTATTGTTACGAACGTAGGATTGAGTTTCTACTGTTTTCAGGGGACATTTAGAGATGAGACTTTATATATTGTTCATATATAGCACTAATATTAGAGCTGAGTTATATATTGTCTAATGTAGTTTAGCGAAAAAGAATAGGAATTTACGCATATATTGTATCTGTAGTAGCTAGCATAGGAAACAATTGAGGTATGTGATCTAATTTTTTGATCATTTGTAACTTTCTTACTTTAGTCTCACACTTTTGTGCTCATCTTTTTTTCTGATAGGCAAGATACTTTTTCAAGCAGATTATATCAAGAGCGAGTGATTGCCATGATGTAGTAAGGAATGACTTACGAAGGTCTACTCAACTCCCACAGACATACTAAAGCTTTGTTTATCATCCCTGTAGTCACATTATTTTCAATATTCTTATAGCAAATACACCAAACTTAGAGGAAATTGGAAATATACCACTTTGTTTATAATCAGGGTCGAATGAAACCATTTATGACATTGAATTTCCATTTTGGTGAAAAGAGTTCTGTGTTTGGGTAAGGGTAATATCACCTTGATTTAAAACTCATCTATGTTTTAAGTGATTGTATGGGATCATCATTCCCTGTGTAGCCTGAACTCTTTATTAATTAATCAGCACCAGATAACCACAAAATAAAAAAATAAATCGTTGACAGAGTCTTTGATTTTCAGATTAACCTAAAAATAAAAAAGAACATGAAAAAGTTGGTTGTTCATATGACGCCAATTATATGACACCAATAAACACTTCTAAACTAAAAATAATAAACAAGCCTTAAAAATTGGTTGTTTATATGATCCATCAATTAAAAAAACATTTTCAACAATTCTAAATATATTACAATGGGATTTTAATGTTCTGGTTTTTTCGTTTACAAGCCATAACAATAGAAGTTTTTCTCCTCACTTAAAGTAACAAACCTAGAAATCTCATAATCAAACATTGTACCATATCATGCAAAAGATTGCTAAACTAAGAAATATATATATATAATAATTAATAATTATAAGAAAGTAAAATACTAAGAAATAAACAAAATAGTAAAAAAAAATTATCCATGCTATCAATATTTTTAAACCCGACTTGGACATTGAACCATACTAATTCCAGGATCACCAGCTCATTGGATCGATTGTTTCTAAACCATGGATCAATAAATTAATAAATCTTATTATATATTTATATATTAATATAATATTATTAATCGTCTAAAATATTAGATAATATCAAAAAACATGTTTTATATCAAAATATAATTGCAAATTTTATTTTAAATCTCAATTTTTTTATTTTGCAATGAAAAACAAATTATTTAACTAATTTATTAATAATAAATTAGGACTTTGGACAAAAATTAAGAAAAAATAATTAAATAGCAATTACTATTTATAAAAGAAAGTTTTGGCTATTAGAAAAAACTTTTAAATCTAAAAAATTACATTGCGAAGATTTTCTTTAATTGTTACCTCCCGTCTATTATGTATATACTATTAGATTTCTATATTTATTTATAATGTTATACCAATTAAGTTTGTGTAAAAGTCAATTTAGGTTAGAGCATTACCAATTGATGCATTTGGCTTCTCGCTATACTACATCCATCATAAACTGCTTAATATTTAACTTTAAGAGTCTAAAATAATAATCAAAGTATGTTTATACTCTAAGATACATACGATATTGCAAGGTTGTGTATTTTATACACAATATTAACGAAAAATATATCTGCATATGTGTAATACAAATAATCAATCCAAAGTACTTTATGTAGTATCTAAGCATGGAATTGTTTATAATGAAATCTTACACAGGTTTCACAGTATTATAATAAATACTGATTTACAAAATAATAAGTACCAAACACATTTTAAAATTGAAATATCATATTAAAACAAATAAATGATATAATATAGCACATAATAAAAGTACTCTATTTTAAACTTCTATGTTTAAGTTATACTCCCTCTATTTCAAAATTATCAATGTTTTGGATAACAAAAAAAGATTTAAAAGATATTTATTTTTTTACATTCTCAATGTATTTTTACTAGGTAATAATTGTAAATTGTAAATTGTAAACTTTGAAATAAATAAATTGTGATTACTGAATTTTGACCGGTTAAAAATTATAGAAAATAGTTAATCACAAAGAATAATACATTTATAATCAATATATAAGATAAGTTTTTATATGTATGAAAATTTAAAACTTACATCTTTTAAACATTAATTTATAAACAAACAAACCGCGCGTAGCGCGGTAAAATCTCTAATAGTATTAAAAACAGTGAAAACAGAACACCTTATGTTTAAATGAACTTTTAAATATAATCATTTATATATATGCACTAGATATTTTTAGAAATATAGTAACTTTTAAAATAATAAATCATACAGTTATACAATGAAATTCTCAAGAAAATCTAGGCGACAGCATGAGGCCTTTTCTTTAGAAATATGTGTAGGGAACCAACCACGTCTCTCAATCTGAACCCTTTTCTTCACAATTCACATCATCTCATGTTCTCAACCATCCATTAATTTTATTTCGGCTAGACCTTTGATAAGTAGAAAATTTGCAAAAAGATAATTATCCTCATTGTCAATCACCATTTATTAAAAAGGAATTTTAATTATCAATTTAGAGTTGTAAATGCTCTTCAACTACTCTTTGCTAATTTTTTTATGAAAATTTTGGTAAAAAATAATATTTTAAGTATATAAAATTAAATACTATTTATTTTATTTAATAACACTTAAAATTATATTTATATCCAAAAACAAAATATATGTTTCAAAACTAAATTTTATAATTAATTAATTTTTAATTTTTAAAGAACAACATTTTGAATTAAAGTTAAAATGTAATATGCATAATTAGATAAAATACATTTATTTCAGTAACAGAACTAACATATATATCATATTCCATGTTCAAAAACTCGGCTAACTCGGCCGATTAACCGGCGAGTACACGCTGTGCGGCCAACCACCGTAGTGAATCGACCATAATCGGCCATAAAATCGGGTTTTTGAAAAAATCTCGTTTTAGTTTTGATTTCTGTTAAAAATCAGTGCGTTTAAGTTAGATCTATGGATATTAAATGGAATTGTACAAACAAATGATGAAAATAATGAGAAAATTGAACACAAAAATGGAGGCAGGCGGTTGTTGCAGGTTACGTTCGCAGGGCAAAAGGAAAGGGATGACACTGCGAATTACCGTTTTGCCCTTCGTTAAAAGAAAAATTAAAACTAGGCCCAAAAAGACAAAACAGGGAGTTGAACCCGGGTATTGTCGCTAGAAAACCACACTTTTACCATCTGAGCTGGACCATTTCTGATTAACCTAGTGCAAATACAAGTTTATATACGCATATAAACATAAAATGATGAAAAATTAATCTCCGATTAATCTGTGATTAATCTCCGAGTTTATGTTAACTCGCTAGGCCCGAGTGTGCCGCACGGATAGCGCCTAGCGAGTTTTCGAACATGGATCATATTATAATTTGATATAGTAATAATATAATATAAATTATATACTGGTCTATCAGTCACATCATACAACATATGTTGCACGCTGAGGTTGTGACTGGTTTTAAGTGAAGTAAAAGGGTGAAAAATGGAGGTAAAATCTGAATGCAAATGATTCATCAAAAACTTTACGGATCCGAACGGTGACCGCGGTTCGAATAATAAAAACATTAGACAAAAAGCATTTGAAGAGCATTTACATTTTCTAAATCCTAATCTAAATGCTTTTTTAATAATTGGTGACTGAATAATAATGTTTATGCTACTCTTTTACCAATCGAGCTTTACTATTACTTTATCACCAACTCTATCAATCAATGCATTAATCACTTTCGGTATTTGCAAATTCATTTAAAATCTACATTTCTAATAGGAATTGTATTAATAAATAGTGGATATTTTGCTTTTACCTTATATTTATATCATATTATTTATGTTTACATTCATTAAATGGCTTTTTAACAAATACCTAGAGTATGAGATTTTATTAAAGAGGCAAAATACTTTTTTACCCTCAATTTATAGATAAATAAATATAGATAATTATTTAGATAAATAATAAAAATAAAAATAATATATTTTTGAATTATACATTTTTTAATTCGAACTTTTTATAAAAACAAATTATTTTGAAATTTTAAAATTCTTTTTGAAGCTATTTTTAAGAAATTTATTTGAATTTTAAGTTTTTTTTTCAGATCCAAAACCCCATCCCTCGAATTTAAACTCTAAACCTAGATTAGTTAACCATAGGGATGTAAGCATCTATTTACTTCTTTAAATCTAAAGGTAAATGTGGTTAAGATAAACATGAAAAATGATATTAGTAATGTGGTAGTTTAAGCAATTTCTCTTATAAATACTAGTACGAAGTCTTATATATAGAAAATCTTTAGTTGTTAGAGTTTTAACTGGAAAAGTAGAATCTATTGGATAGTATTTAAACTGTTCTATCTGAAATTAGTTTTAATTTTTTGAATAAATATAAAATTGTATTAATCAAAAATATTCCTTTTTAAATAAAATGTAAAATATATTTTGAATAAATTAAAATTCATACAAACTAGAATTTGTTTTGAATAAATCTGAATATTTGAATCAATATTCTACATGTTTTGAATATATATGTGTATATATATGTACATATATTAAGGACTAGTTTATTTCATATTTTATCGTGAAAGCTAGATCATTTAAAATAGAGTGAATTTGTTTTTTTTTTTTTTTTCGTCAGCCATAGAGTGAATTTGTTAGAAAACCAAAACAAAGTGTAAAATTAGAAAAATGTAAAACTAGTGGACACACAGTGTACATATCATCATACTACAAATTAAAACAGTGAATAATAGAGTCTTTAGATATATAACTAATTATGGGATAATATTAAGATACGAGATGCAAAATACTCTTTAAAATAATGTTTGATGTGAATTGATCGTCTAAAGAGTTTCTAATGCAATTTTTTTGGTTTCATAAGGTTTATAATAACATATGTATTCTTAAATATTATTTTTTGTTGCAAAATTGTTTCCGATTACTCGACAACAAAGGACGACTGAGATTTATTTGATGAGAAGATGAAGAATGCGATGAAGCAATACAATTTGATTGAACAAAGCCTGGGTCCCTAACAATTTTTTTTAGCTCTGGTCAACGAAGTGAAGATTAGTGGAAGATAGAATACGAAGGCTACAATGAGTTGAGAGTGGAGATTGGCTAAAAGAAACTAGGATTTTCTAGAGTTATAGAAAATGAAACGATTTATTTTAATATATATTAGAATTGAATTGTAAATTAAATTTTGGTTTAGTATTGTGATTAAGTGGCTAAGGTTGGACATGTAAATGGTAAACCAAAATTAACTATGGTTTTATGTTCAAATTGATTTTAAGTATGAATATATGTCTATGTAAGTTTTCAACTTTTATTCCGAGTAAAAAGATGTTTTAAACATTTATTTGATTGAAAAATAAAATAAAGCATACTTTTGTAGATATAGTGGTATATGAAAGTTTAGAGGAGAAAATAGATCTTAATTCGAGTTTTATCATATATAAATTTGTTAGTACAAAATAAGAATTAGATACACTTTAACAACAAATCATTACAAAATAAATAAAATTTTAATATTTTAATATTTAAAATATAATCCAAATAAGTCTAAGTTGTAAATATGTTTAGTTTTATGTGTCTATTTGTTATATATTACATATGTTTAATATCACAATATCAAATAGTATTATCTACAGTTTTTTACTTTACTAATATAAATATAATTTTTATATCATGAAAAAAATAAAATTGAGTAATAAATCTATTGTAAAAAAAACTAATTGAAAAGTCAAATTAACACTCTTTGCTATGCATCCGGAGAAGACTCCTGGACCAAATGGGATGATAGCTCTCTTTTATCAGAAATTCTGGGATATTGTCAAGGAAGATTTAACTCATATGGTTAATCAATTCCTATTTGATGGGTTGGTGGTGAGTGGACTGAATGATACAAATATGACAACTAAGCCTAATGAGATGTCTCAGTTCCGGTCCATTAGTTGTACAACGTTAGTTACAAGATAATCTATAAGGTCTTATGCCAGAAATTAAAGAAAGTCTTACCAGACAGAAATGCAGAAACCCAGTCACCTGTTGTTGCTGGAAGACAGATCTCGGACAATGTAATGATTGCTCAAGAGATGTTCTATGCCCTGAGAACTAAACCAAGTTGACACAATAAAAAGATGTCCATTAAGACGGATATGAGTAAAGCGTATGACATGATGGAGAAGTCGTTCATTGAAGCAGTTATACGAAAGATGGGATTTTTTGAAAGTTGGATTAACTGGATAATGCGGTCTATCACTACGGTCGAATACAAGGTGCTTATGAATGGGCAACCAAGGGGAAATATTGTTCCAGAGAGAGGTCTACGTCAAGGGGATCCTTTGTCTTCTTTCATTTTTATTATATGCACGAAAGCGCTCGTTGGTCTTCTTAATCATGCAAAGAACCAAACAAAAATAACGGGGATGCGCGTTACACGCGTGCGTCCCTTAGTATCCCACCTTCTCTTTGCTGATGATAGTCTTTTCTTCTGTAAGGCGGAGCCTCGTGAATGTGAAGAAATGATGAAAGTAGTTAGGAAGTATGGACAAGCATCATGACAATGTATTAACTTTGAGAAATCTTCTTTACTCTTTGGTAAGAGGATTGATGCGAATGTTAGGCAGCAGATTAAAGATACACTTGGAATCCAAAACAAAAGAGGAATGGGGACATACCTAAAAATTCCAGAAGATATTAGTGGATCCAAATGCAAGCTCTTCGCTTTTCTTAAGGACAAATTACTGCATATAGTGAAAGAATGGACAGGTAGATGGCTCTCTAAAGGAGGAAAGAAATTTTTGATTAAATATAGCTTGTTAGCTCTTCCGACATATGTTATGTCTACTTTCATGTTGGAGATATGTAAAAACCTTGCGAGTGCCATTTAACAGTTGGGATATTGGAGGATTATGTTTCCCCTGCCGATATACCTTTCATAAGAAGTTTGGCCATAAGCTCAACTCATCGTCGTGACACATTCTGCTGGAGGTACACCAAGAATGGCCAATACACGATTAAGTCAGGATATTGAGTAGCTCAGAACATATTGAAGGCTGAGAATAAGAAAGAAGTGCTGGAGCCAAGTATTACTAGGCTTCAAGCCTTTGCTTGGACGATAAAGGCACCGCAGAAGATATGTCATCTTATATGGCAGCAAATAACATGTCATGTGACAGTAACGAATAATTTGGTGCGGCGTAACATGAGATGCGATAACTATTACCCACGATGTGGTGAGCCAGAAGAATCGGTTACCCATGCCATTTTTGAGTGCCCGCCAGCTTTACAAGCTTGGTCCTTATCATTTACACCAACAAGTCCATATATATTTCCAGGCCCGAGTATCTATGCTAATATGGATTATCTTTTCTGGAGAAAGAACAACATTGTCGAGCCAGAACTAGACATGAGTCCTTATCCTTGGATAATTTGGTACATTTGGAAGGCCCGGAATGATAAAATTTTTAGGGAACTTGATAGACATCCTTTGGAGTTAGTGCACTATGCAGAGAACGAGTGTGAAGCCTGGTTCGATGCAAACGAGATGGTGACTCCAACTCTACAAGGCTATAGTATTGAGGAACCTCAAATCTTAAGCTTGGGTAATATATGCATGATAGATGGGTCATAGACGTCAACATCAAAGTTCAGTGGGTGTGGATGAGTTTGGATGGATAGCTTGGGGAAGGTTCAACTTATGGGGACATAAAATTATATACGACGGGAGTTTGCCCTGCATTCTGAGGTAGAACATTGCAATGGGCAATGGAGAGCATGCTTCAGTATTCGACATGTCAGAGCTTTGAAACGGACCGCAAGGATTTGATCGCCATGATAAAGGAGCCTCATGCCTAGCCAACCTTTGCAACAAAATTGGAGAGAATAGCGACTCTGAAGATATGCTTCACGGACTTCAAAATCACTCATATTTCACGAGCGCAAAATCAGATTTCAGATTCTTTAGCTAGGACTGCGAGGTCTTTTCATATAGAACTTTGTTTTGTTGGTTGTTATATTCATGTCTAGTTACCCAGACCACATCAAATTTGAGTAATAGAATAGTCGTTCGTTGCAAAAAAAAAAACCTGATTTAAAATTTAAAAGGTTAGTAACATTATATATTATGATTAGGATTAAGATATAAAATAAATAACAGAGAAATTAAAATAAGCAATGAATGATACTAGCGAAATTAATTGAAATCCTAAATATACTTTTACTTCATAAATTTGTGACTGATGTGAAAAAATATATATTAAATATTAAAATAGTAAGAGAAGAATGAAAATGAAAGAAATATAAATGCAATCTTTCAATGGTAGATATCATATTTTATGAAGAAAAAAAATAAGGTAAGCAAACTGGAGAATATAAAGAAAGAATCAAATGTTGAATTAGAGGTTATTGTTTTGTGTTGACAAAAATCGAAAAAAAAGTGTCCGAGAGAATTATACAATTTTAACTTTGATAAAAGTCAAGATGAAATGTCAATTAGAAAATTATTCAATGTCTTCAAATGGACAACTTGAAGCTATAACAGAAATTTCACACTAGATAAATGTTATACATTTAAATAAGAATGTGTTAGAGAAAGTAACGTGATGATTGTATATTTAATTCCAATACAATATGTCATTGTAATAACATATGAATACAAATGGATTCTCTAAGCAGCTATACCTCATAACATATTCTAGTGTCAAAACTATATTTAGAATTTCTTTAAAAGGTCTCTTTTCTAATTAAAATACCAAATTTCACACTGAAAACTATTTTATCTTATTAAATTATATTACAAAAAAAATTATTATTTAGTTTACGAATATTAATAATTATTATGTATTTATATGACATAAGACACTTTTCAATAAAACTTTTTAGTATATATACTATCTAAATAACAGATTTATATATTCCATTTCAATACAAAAATACCCTATTGTAAATATTTAATTGACTATTTTATATGTATTTATTTTTGTTATTTATTTAGTTGTATATTTTATTAATTAAATAAGTGAATATTATTTAATGTAGTGATAGTACATCATTAAATTTAATATGATATTATAGTTTTACGCTAAAACAGTGTGACTTTTAGCATTGGACTAAATATATTTTGTGTGAAAGCTATAGTAAAATATAATTTTAGTGATTAATTAAAAGTGGTCTAGATAAAGATAAAAATTCCTTTTTATAAAAATAATAACTGCTTTCAAGAGTTTTATTTGGCTAATCTATCTTTGAGTACACTATACATATTTGTTATTTATTATTCATCGTTAGTTTAAATCTCCATATAATTATTTGTATATTCGTGGCTAGTTAACTCCTACACAGATTTATCCACATGTGTAATCAAGCAGATGTAGATATCAGTTCCATGTAGAATAACCGGGTTTACATGTCAGTTTCCAAGAAATTAATCTGACCTCCGAAGTTGGATACCCCGAATTACAAAAAAAAGAAAACTCTTTTCCTATTAGACACGAACAAATGAAATTTATTACAAGATTTGTTTTTATTTTAGCTTTATAGTACTGTTTTAAATGGGCAACGCACGTTCTGGACGTCCGTACTCGTCACATGATTCCGACATTACTTGATCATCAGTTGTTAGGTGTATAGCCGCTTTGTAAATTGGGGTGCAACTAACAAAAAAACATGGGAAAAAAAAGAACATTGTTATGAAAGTCATACAGAGACACCGCCGAATATGTTGAAAATATAAAAGATGTGAGGTCCGCTGCACTATTTGCACAGTAAATTTCTTTTCTATATATACGATCGATTTCGATCATTTGTAAGATCATCATTCACTCTTCTCTCCTCTCTATAATAAACTCTTTCTATCAGTGTTAAAAATTCTACGGGTATAAAATTTGCCCTTATTTAAATTCCCGCGATACAATAAAATTCTAGTTCCTTTTATAACACGTTATCAGCACGATCACTCTGCGATTCGGTAAAATTTATTTGTATCATTTATACCCTGTTATAATGGTTGGTATACCGCCTCTACTATTATTTATATCATGTTATAATGGCCGGAATACCGCCTATATTATTTACTAGCAATTTAATTTATTTATTGGTCGGCCGAGCCGCCTTATATTCTGTTTATTATTTATTGGTCGGCCGAGCCGCCTTATATTCTGTTTATTATTTATTGGTCGGCCGAACCGCCTTATATTCTGTTTATTATTTATTGGTCGGCCGAGCCGCCTTATATTCTGTTTATTATTTATTGGTCGGCCGACCCGCCTTATATTCTGTTTATTATTAATTGGTCGGCCGAGCCGCCGTATAATTTATTTATTACTCTGCATTGATCGGCTGAGCCGTCGCATGATTTGTTGTCATAACATAAATATTTCATTGCCATAATTTTTTCTTTTATGAAATTTTATAGATTTGATTGACCATTTAATACGATATTTTCAGACTGATTTTTAGTGCACTCGATTTAACCCCAACGGTCACAAAGAAATTTTTTCAAAATTTCCCCTTTCTCCAACGGTCATGAACAGTGATTTTCATCTATAAATACAACTCATTTTCACTCCATTTCATCATCCAAAACATATCATCTTCTCTCAAAAATTTCAAATCGCTCTCCTCCGATTTTTCATTTCAAGAAAGATGATTCGCGCACTTTTGTTTTTATGTGCCATTTTTATTTGTGTTTCTATTTATGGTTTATTCGTTGGAGAATTTACTCCGAGTGAATTTAAGATGAATATCGGTTTAATTTTCTTTACATCGCTTCTCCTTGTAATTGCTTGCATGATTAATGTAAACGGTTCCTTTTAATATCAATAATATTCTAATAATTTTTATTTATGTACTTTAGAAATACAAATGGCAAAAATCGAGAAACTTCAGTTTCCGGCATTGGAAGTAACTGGCACAAACTACACGGCATGGGTCACAAACATGGAGCTTCATCTAGATTCCGAGAAAATACTCGAAACAATAAGAGAAGGCAATATATCAACCTCTCATGAAAAGGCTAAGGCCGTGATATTTCTGAGAAGGCATCTAGATGAAAATCTTACGCATGATTATGCGAGAACCAAAGATCCCTTAGATCTTTGGAAAGCTCTGAAGGAGAGGTTTGATAACCAAAAGAAAATTACTCTCCCCCATGCACTCGATGAGTGGAAAAATCTACGATTTCAAGATTTTGAAAAAGTGGAAACGTACAATTCCGCTATATTGAGAATAGCGGCGCAATTAGATTATTGCGGTAAGCCTGTCTCGGAAGCAGAAATGCTCGAGAAAACTTACCAAACGTTCCACAAAAATCATTATGTTCTACAAGAACAATATAGAAATTGTGGGTATACGAGGTTCTCTGAACTCGCTGTGGCGCTTATAATAGCGGAGAGAAATAATGAACTCCTCATTAAAAACCACAATGCCCGACCCACGGGAACCAAAGCATTTCCTGAGGTAAATGCAACGGATATAAAAAATCCGGAAAAAGGAAATTATTCCTATCGTGGGCGTGGTCGTGGCCGTGGTCACAATCGTGGTTTTGGTCGTGGTCGTGGTTATCGATTTAACCGCAACCATGAAAGGAGTAACAACCCAAGAGGAAGGGGATCCAACACATGGAATCGATCTGATCGGGTAAAAGGGAAAGAAACCCAAGAAAACCCTACTCATAAAAATGAGAACGTCTGTTACAGATGTGGATCGAAGGGACACTGGTCTCAAGTATGTCGAACTCCTCGGCATCTATGCCAATTGTACCAAGAATCTATTAAAGGCAAGGCAAAGGAAGTAAATCTCAATGAACACCTTGTGGGTACAACATCGACATACCTCGAATCCTCTGACTTTATGGGAGATTTCGACGAGGCCACTCATCAAAATAATTGAAGTGCTTGTACTGATCAAGCTTAATAATGCCTAGTGATGCCATAAAATATTATGTATTTCACTTTCAAAATAATGTTGTATTTCAAAATATCTAATGTATAATTATTGTGTACTTGTTATTGATGCATAATATGTTTACTTATGAAAGTTTATTTTCTTTATTGATATTAACTGTGTGTTACAGAAATGGATAAGAAAGCAAATGGAACAACAACTAAACAAATTGGTAGAGAAGTTTGCATACCAGATAGTGGCACAACGCACACTATACTGAAGGATAAGAGATATTTCTCTACTTTAAAGTCAGTAAAAATGACTATAAACACAATATCAGGTCCTACAGACCTGATCGAAGGAATTGGCAAGGCAAACTTTATGTTGCCTAATGGAACAAAGTTTTCCATAGATAATGCCTTATATTCTCCAAATTCTAAGAGAAATTTGTTGAGTTTCAAAGATATATACCGTCAAGGGTATAACACTCAGTCTGCAACTGAGAATGGAAAGAAGTATTTGTATATAACTTCTGAAAAATCAGGCAAAGGCCTTGTACTGGAAAAATTTCCAGAACTTCCTTCTGGATTGCATCACACTTATATTGATGCTATAGAATCACATCTTGTGATAAAAAGAAATCCAGAAGATGTTACATTATGGCATGATCGCCTTGGTCATCCAGGCACTACAATGATGCGAAAAATCATTGAAAGCTCACATGGTCATTCAATAAAAACCCAAGATATATACCAAAGTAATAAAATGACATGTGATGCGTGTGCTCTTGGGAAATTAATCATAAGACCATCACCAACCAAAGTTGACAAAGAATCACCAAAGTTTTTGGAAAGAATCCAAGGTGATATTTGTGGACCAATACATCCACCGTGTGGACCATTCTACTACTTTATGGTATTAATCGATGCATCGAGTAGATGGTCACATGTTTGTTTGTTATCATCTCGAAATATGGCATTTGCGAGATTTCTAACTCAGATAATCAAATTAAGAGCACAGTTCTCAGATTATCCAATTAAAAGAGTTAGATTAGATAACGCTGGTGAATTCACATCCCAAGCTTTTAATGATTATTGTATGGTATCAGGGATTGAAGTAGAGCATTCTGTTGCTCATGTTCATACACAAAATGGTTTGGCAGAATCATTAATTAAACGGCTGCAACTAATTGCAAGGCCATTGATCATGAGATCAAAACTCCCAACCTCTGTATGGGGACATGCTATTTTGCATGCAGAAGCACTAATTCGGATAAGACCAAGTGCATACCATAGATATTCCCCATTACAGTTAGCATTTGGAAAAGAACCAAATATCTCTCATCTAAAAATCTTTGGTTGTGCGGTTTATATTCCAATAGCACCACCACAACGTACAAAGATGGGACCGCAAAGACGGTTGGGAATATATATTGGCTATGATTCTCCATCAATAATAAGATACCTAGAACCACAAACTGGTGATGTGTTTACGGCACGATTTGCCGATTGTCATTTCAATGAGAAAGAATTCCCAACTCTAGGGGGAGACAATAAACAAGTAGGAAAAGAGATCAAATGGAGTGTACCATCGTTATTACACCTTGATCCTCCTACGAAACAGTCAGAACTAGAAGTTCGACGTATCATGCATTTACAAAATATAGCAAATCAGCTACCTGATGCATTTGCTGATACCAAAATGGTAACTAAATCACATATACCCGCTGCAAATACTCCTGCTCGTATTGAAATACCACAAAATGGTGGAACGGCAGTTGATACACGTGAATCAGGAACACGTTTAAAGCGCGGTAGACCTATTGGTTCAAAGGATAAACTTCCTAGAAAACGTAAGGAATGTGAAAAGCATGATACTCCCAAAATAACAGAAAATATTTTGGACGAAGAAAATTGTGAATCTAATGACAATATAAAGCATCTTGAATCTGAAGGAAATCATGAGATTTCTATCAATTACATCCATAATGGAAAGATATGGAAACGAAATGAGATGGATGATATTGATGACGTTTTCTCATACCTTTTAGCAAAGGAAATAAATGAAGAAAACGAAGATCCAGAACCAAAGTCTGTATATGAATGTCAAAAGAGACATGACTGGATAAAATGGAAAGATGCAATTCAAGTCGAATTAGATTCGCTTAACAAACGAAATGTATTCGGACCTATTGTGCTCACACCCAAAGATGTAAAACCAGTTGGGTACAAATGGGTGTTTGTCCGAAAAAGAAATGAGAAAAACGAGATTACAAGATACAAAGCTCGTCTCGTAGCCCAAGGTTTCTCTCAAAGGCCAGGAATTGATTATGAGGAAACTTATTCTCCTGTCATGGACGCAATCACATTTAGATTCCTGATGAGCCTAGCGGCCAATGAAAATTTAGAAATGCGTCTCATGGATGTCGTTACGGCATATTTATATGGATCATTAGATACTGATATCTATATGAGAATCCCAGATGGATTTAAAATGCCAGAAACGTTAAGTTCCAAACCTAAAGAGTTATGTGCAATAAAATTGCAAAGATCATTATATGGGTTAAAACAATCTGGACGAATGTGGTATAATCGTCTCAGCGAACACTTAACAAAAGAAGGATACACGAATGATCCTATATGCCCTTGTGTTTTCATAAAGAAAACAACATCCGGATTTGTGATAATCGCGGTGTACGTTGATGATCTTAATATTATTGGAACTCAAAACGAAATCCAAAAGGCATCAAACTATCTGAAAGGAGAATTTGAGATGAAAGATCTCGGCCAGACAAAATATTGTCTAGGATTACAAATTGAGCATTCTCGAAAGGGTATATTTGTACACCAGTCTACATATACCAAACGAGTATTGAAACGCTTTAACATGGATAAAGCAACTCCTCTTAGCACCCCGATGGTCGTTAGATCACTTAATGTTGAAAATGATCCGTTTCGACCATCTGAGGAAAATGAAGAAATACTTGGTCCTGAAACTCCATACTTAAGTGCAATTGGAGCTCTTATGTATCTTGCAAATTGTACTCGACCTGACATATCTTTTGCCATTAATCTTTTAGCGAGATTCAGTTCGTCTCCTACGCGAAGACATTGGAATGGAATTAAACATGTCTTTCGTTACCTTCAAGGAACAACTGATTTAGGCTTGTTTTATCCTAAAAGTTCAAAAGGTCAAATGATTGGTTTTGCAGATGCAGGTTATTTGTCAGATCCACACAAAGCTCGATCCCAGACAGGATATGTTTTTACAATTGGAGGCACCGCCATATCTTGGCGTTCTCAGAAGCAGACACTTGTTGCTACTTCTTCAAATCACGCTGAGATCATTGCACTCCATGAAGCAAGTAGAGAATGTGTATGGCTAAGATCAATAAGCCGACACATCTGTTCAAGCAGTGGGATTAACGAAAATACGGAGCCAACTATTCTATATGAAGATAACGCGGCATGTGTTGCTCAAACGAAGGAAGGATATATCAAAAGCGATAGAACCAAACATATACCTCCGAAGTTCTTCTCATACACTCAAGAGCTCGAGAAGAATAAAGAGATTGAAGTAAGATATGTTCGATCATGCGACAATGCAGCCGACCTCTTCACAAAATCACTCCCTACCTCGGTATTCAGAAAACACATCCATAACATTGGAATGCGTAATCAGAAGGATATATGACTGCTTAATCGAGGGGGAGCTTACGTAGTTGTACTCTTTTTACCTTGCTATGGTTTTTCCCATTGGGTTTTCCTAAAAAGGTTTTTAACGAGGCAACAAAGACATTAAGCGAGAGCGGATAGTGACACCGGCCCCCAAGGGGGAGTGTCATGAAAGTCATATAGAGACAGCGTCGAATATGTTGAAAATATAAAGGATGTGGGGTCCGCTGCACTATTTGCACAGTAAATTTCTTTTCTATATATACGATCGATTTCGATCATCTGTAAGATCATCATTCACTCTTCTCTACTCTCTATAATAAACTCTTTCTATCAGTGTTAAAAATTCTACGGATATAAAATTTGCCCTTATTTAAATCCCCGCGATACAATAAAATTATGGTTCCTTTTATAACAAACATGACTTTTTTTGTAACCATGGAGATTCAAAAAGCTTTCTTAGTGCAAATATTAATCCTACGAAACTTTGTATATAGGTACACAACTAATCCACTAAGTAGCACGGCTGCGTGGCCAAATTTCAAGCCATCGCTATGACTTTTTGTTTTTTGTTTTTTTTTGTAACAATGTTAAATCTTTATTACCATTTTCAAGTTTTAGATAGAACTACAAGGGATACAAGGAACAGAAGATGCAAGAAATTAAGCTAAACAACAACTCAATCTAAGCAAAACAAGGCTAACTACAACTACAAGCAAAGCAACAACAAGACCATATACTACACCAAAGTCATCACAAACTCTTCCCACAAAATTGGAACCACAGTTAAAACGAGAACTGAACCCGGTAGATTTGGCAGTACCCGCTGATCAGTTCTTAATGATTAGCTCCTCAAGAACAGCTCGAGAGAGACCTCCTTGTCGGCAGCAACCATAGACAGTGGGCAACGCTGAGCAAGCTCACCCGCGTAGACAGAGACGAGCTTTACTTGGAAAGAAAGAGCACCCGAGATCACCACACGCCATGGACCTTCACCAAGAGACAGAGAAAGCCAGCACCACTTCAGAGAAGTGGACATGAGACAGCTCTAGATCATACCCCTGAAAGCTAACTGGCTCAGCACGAGCGCCACCGAGACAGAGAGTTACGGTTGACAAGACCATCAACAAACCGCCTCTCTCGCACTCACCACGGAGAACCCGCAGCAGAACCTCCTAGCTTGGGACAGTATCTCTGGGGCCCGTCCGAGAGCTTGACTGACCGGCCTTAAAACACAAGCCGTCGGGATCTAAGAAAAACAAGCGGAAGAACACCGAACCTCCACCGTCAGACAAGACCCAACACCGGTGCAAGCCAAGCGAGCTAGCTCACCCACCACGAGAAGGAGGAGCAAGGCAGCGAGAAATGGGAACAAACCACTTCGAACGGTCAGATCTGACACCAAATCCAGACTGCCGCTGCCGTACTCAACCAAAGAAACCTCTCACCAACACCGCCTCCATGCTTCACTGAAACTCCGAGCAAAAACCGCCAGATCTGAAACCGCGGTGGCGAAGAAGCTTAGAGCTGCGAGAAAAGAAGCACAAAGGAAAAGAATTGAAGAGAAGCAAAGAAGGAGAAAAACAAAAGGGAGGGGGGGGCAGCCGGAAGCGGAGAGGAAGCCGCCGGCCACCCAAAACACAGATCTAGATCTAGGGTTTTTTTGGGTTCTTAGAGATGGAAGAGAGGAAAAAGGAGGTAGAGAGAGAAAGCTCTTCTCGCCCTAAAGTTGTCGTCGCGTGTGAAAATGTATTCACTTTTTGTTTTTGTTTTGCAAGCTATGGCTTTTTTATATCAATCTGAAAATTTCATATGGTTTTAAAGCAACATCTATTCAGAAATTGAATAGGGCAACTTTTTATATTATGGACTAACAATTTTGAAACATGTTCAACTTGGCTCTCAGACGTCTTCAATGATTTTAAATGAACAATTTTTATTACCAAAAGCAAATTTTATTATTATTCCACATATTATCCAAAATTTTACTCAATATTTCAGGAAGTGTATTTTTTTTATAATCGTGGGGATTTCAAAAGTTTTCTAGGCTCAAAGACTAATATCACGAAGCCTTGCATCCGGTATGTAACTAGTCCATCTAAATGGTACAGCTAGGTGGCCAAGGCAAACTAAACAGATAAAAATATCTTTTTGGTTTTTCAAAAATTTGATTAATGATTTTTTGGTCTGATATTTTTAAAAATTTAACATAGAAGTTAATTTCTTGTTCTTAAAACAAAATAAAATTTATTAAAAGAATATATCACAGAATTTCATAAATGGTAGCAATAGTAAGCATATTATTCTTATTAATCCTTATTTGTTTATAGTAGTAATTATCATTTTTTGTTTTTTAATATTAATACATAAATATAATAAAAACAATTTAAAAAAAATTGGAAACCCACCGTAAGTGAAGTAGAAACCATGAAAACTTTTATTTTGGTTTTTATGTTGAAAAACAGTTATTTGCAAAAACTAGTTTCCCTACATTTTACGGAATCTATTTTTTTTCAAAATCATAATTGGATGTAAAATGTTTTTTGGAGAAACTAAAACCAAAAACCAATCCAGATTGAAACAAATTGTTATTTCCTGAATCATTTTGTAACAAAATGAAAATTTAGATATTGATTGTTTGTAATTTTTGGATTAGTTTTTGGTTTTTGTTTTTTTTTTAAATCCATTTTTCAACCAATCAAGATTTCCAAAAAAATGGATTTCCTAAAATGTAGGGAAACTATTTTTTTCAAATAACTGTTTTCTTAACACAGCAACCCAAAAAACAATTCATAGGTTTTTCACTATTTACTATGGGTTTTCAGTTTTTTTTTTTCTTTTTTTTGCCATATTTATCCATTAATATTGAAAAAATAATAAAATGCTAATCACTATATAAATAAGATTTTGTAAGATTCGAATCTGTGTTTTATTGTGACAGTGCTTTTACTATTCTTAGGTTTTTCACTATTTACTATGGGTTTTCAGTTTTTTTTTTATTTCTTTTCTATATTTACCCATTAATATAGGAAAAATAAATACAAATGCTAATCACTATATACTTTGTATAAAAGAACATTTTTTTAAAAAAAACTTTTCAATAAAATAAAAAGAATTATTAAAACTAGTTTTATGTAAAGTTAAGTCAAGTTCTTAAAAATAATAAACAGCTTCTAAAATTAAATAAGTTACTAATGAAAACTGTAGAGAAAAAAGAAAAATATACAGAAAATTCAAAATTAAAAAATAAGCAAAAACAAAAATCAAAAACCAAAAACAAATATCTAAAATCACCATTCATGTTTTTGAAAAAAAACTAAATGCTACTACAAAATCTAAAACCAAACACTAAAAACTAAAATCCAAAAACCAGAAACTAAAAGCAAAAAACCGAAAATGAAAATCTAAAATCTAAGTAAACAATCATCACCTTATACTTTTGACTCCATTAATTTTGTCTCAGTATGCTTTTATTTTTGTAAATACTAAATTAACTCTCTAATTTATAATTTAATACAAAATTAACTTTCTAATCTAATTTATAAACTACATTGGTTAATTAAGAATCAATATTTAAATAGGTATATGGTTATCTACTTAGTTTATTAATCAAATAATTCAAAATATTTATTCTTTTTCTCACGATTAACATTGTGTTCTTCACTAAAAGAAAAATCTTCCTCTCAGCCTTGGCGATTCCGGTGATCGGTTACGGCTTCATTTTTCCTTATCAACAATGAGCCTCCATTCATTATTCACACTTCGTCTCTAAGCATCACATGTTATATAGCTATGAAACATTTGATTTGATGAAAAAGAGATATGGAAGAAGAAGAAGAAGAAAGAAATAAGATAGTTGAATAAAGAAAGGTTGAATTCAACATGATTCAATGTAACTAAACGTCAAGAATAAGATATGTTTGAATAAAATTACTTATGATTGCTTTCTATATTTTCTTATATTTAAAAACATAGAATATCTATACTATTATTTGTGAATTTTATGGTAATTTCACTTATTTTCATGTTCTCAATAATGTTAGTTAGTATATAGTTTTGCTTATTTTCATATTTTTAATTAACTCATTATTTTGATTAATCTATAAAATAATTGAGATTGAAATTTGTGTTATTGAGTTACATAAGTTTAATATTTACTTGTTCGTACATGTTTTCCCTTTCTTCATGTGACAGCTCATGAATTAACTGAAGAGATGGAAAAATATAACAATTAAATTCTTGTGTTTATTTATGTAGATATATATTAATAATTAATAATAATATTATATTTAAAGATGATCAGTATGTTTCTCTGAATAATCCAAAGCGCAAAACATAGTTTTCCAAAATCGGTGTTACTTCCGTTATACTAAAGAGTAGAGAGACCATCTTATATTCAGTTATAGTTCTATATATACGAGTAATTAGTTCAAAATTATATTATTTGTATACTTATATTTGATTAAGTTTAAACCTTAAATAGAGATATATCTAAAGTAGACATATTATAATTTACCTTGGAAATTTTATTTTTTATAAAAAGTATATTTATTTTATTTAGGAATCAAGGAGTGTATTTTCTGTATTGGCGTAAATGTCACATGTTACGAAATGTTGGATTGTTTTTCCAAAAGAATAAGAGAAACGAAATTGAAAATCTTGATATCTGATGAATAAATAAACAAAAAGAAAAAATAATGAATATAGTGAGTGTATAAAGATTTTTTTCAAAAAAAATATCTTCCGTTTGTTTTTCTATTTTTCAAGTGCAATAAAAATCATATATATATATATATATATATATTGATAAACAACTTTGTCATATATAAATAATTTGATTTTCAGTTTAATTCTGAAAAAATAAATAATAATTTATTATGTTTATTTTTTAATTAATATTTATGTATTAATAAATATTCTTAAGATAATGATGCCCACATGTGCGGGCAAAACACCAAGTGTGAAAGGATAGAATACATATTCTAAAAAGATAGAAAATAGACAAAATCTAAGAATGCATATTTTTAAAATGATAGAATATGGTGAAAAGAATATAGTTTAAATTCTACCACCGGGTGTGTATTTAACATAATCATTTTTTCATTCAAAACAAGAATATAGAGAAAATATTAGAATTTAAATCCTACCATAGTTAGAACATAGCATAAAAGTGAGAACTCATTTTTTATCTACGATATATAATATAGTAAATAACGTTTTTTAGATTTTTCTGCAATAAAATAAAAAAACCTACAATCAGGGGCGGATCCACGTAAACATATATGGGTTCACCTCACACCTGTAATATGAAATTTTAAAGTTTTGTAAGCCCAAGTTATTAGTGTACTTTAGCAAAATTGTTAAGATACATAATCTGACCCCTAGCCCGGATTTAAGTGTCACCCTATTTGCTATATTTCTTTTAAATTTCTTCCTTTTTACCGAAATTTGAAACATTTTTTTAACAAAGTCGAAATATGCTATCTTTCATCACACCCTTAATTAAATATACTTTGACCCCCGAAAATTATTTTCTGGGTTTGCCACTGCCTACAATATGTATTGTATTTTATAAAAAAACAAAGACATTTGGTTAGAAATCATGCAGATGTATTCTATATTTGGATAGATCATAGAGAAGACTTTACAATACGAAATATAACTTATATAAAACATATAAGATAACTTAGAGCATCTTTATCGGGCGTATGTAGGGGGTTTCCTATGTTTAAAAGAAAATCAAAAATACAAATAAATGGAAAACACGTCTCTTATTTTGGCTTAACAAGAGACGTTTTTAGGGAACACGTGTAGGCAAAATGAGAGGAGAGAGGGGGAGCGTATTCTCGTTTCGTTATTTCTCTCTCAAAACGTCTCCATTTTCGTATCGGAGGAGATCAGAGAAGACGATTGGCGAGTCAACACTCCTCGAAAGCGGAAGCTGAGATCCGATTCCGCCGCGGAGGTTGCAGTAACCGAGGTCTCGACGCCGATGAAATGGAAATCTCATCGACGATGTGCTGTTTCAAGCCCAAGGACGCCTATAACGGTAATTCCTAGCGATTAAGACTTGTTTAGTTACGAATGGAATCAATCCGATTGAAGTTCTTATTGGATGTATCATCATCATTAGATCAAATTATTTCTGGAATTTTATAATTTGATTTATTACTGATTATACGATTGCAGGAGGTTGAGAAAGAATCTAATGGAAAGCTATTTGATTGTTTAGATGTTAAATCGAAGTGGAATCCTAGAGGTATACATCAAACTTCAGTGTCGTATTGATTTCAATGCTCTCAGTTTTGTTGATGTACAAGTGTAATGCACAAATGATGATCAAATGAAAGCTGTGAAGGAGGCATTGCACGTTTCCAAGGCACCATCAACTGTTGTTTGCCGTGAGGACGAGCAAAGACGTGTTTTAGAGTTTGTAAAAGCTTGCACAGAACAGAAGAAGGCTGGGAGTTTGTACATATGTGGCTGCCCTGGAACTGGGAATTCATTGCCGATGGAGAAAGTTAGACAACAGGCTGAAGACTGGGCAAAGCAGGTGATCAATCTTGTCTCTTTATCTTATGGACTTGTGAATCTATATATCAACATAAAAGACTGATGTTCGTTTATGAGTTATTTTAGGAAGGCTTGCCTTGCTTGGAAACAGTGTATGTTAATTGCACGTCATTGACCAAAACAATAGATATATTCTCCAAGGTAAGACCTTATGCAATTGATTTACATCCAAGTTCTTGGTTTCATATCGGTATAGTTGTTTATTGGGTTGTTTTGGATTCAGATACTTGGTGAAAACGAGACAGGGAAGAAAGCTGTTGCCTCCTCTTCACCTCTACAACAACTTCAGATTATGTTTTCTCAAAAGCAACAATCACCTAGCTTAAAGATGATGTAGGTTCTTTTTCATTCCTGTGGTTGCTGCGATCTGATCACTTGCTCAGATTGTTGTTTTTGCTGTTCTATAATTTTTTTTTTAAGAACCCATAGTTAAGAAACTTGCAATAAAGCACCTAAATGTTCAAATCTCTTTCTAAGTCTCTTAACTCACTTTTACAATTGAAAAACTATTAAAAATTAACTAAGAGACCCTTAAGGGGTTTAGGGATAATGATGCTCTTAGAATATCTATTGGCCGGTTCGCCTAACTTTCACTCTCCTTTGTGCTCTCCCTTCTCTCTAGCCATCGCCTTCACCGATCTTAGTCTAACCGACCGGCGGAGTGGGCTACTATAGCCACCGTCGGTCGGATTCTTCCTCTTTTCTCTTGTATCGTATATGTGTGTTGTTCTTTAGGTTGTGGATAAGAATCATGTGGTGAGATGTCTAAATCTAGTCTCCAAACAAACAAACACAAAAGGAAATTGTCTCGGCTTAAAATCTGTTGTGGTTCATCCCTTTCCGGTTTGTTTCCTTACCCTAAGGTCTCGATTGGGTATTGGGTCACGACTATGTGTGCGTCAAGATCCTTGGTTCTCGTTACTGGGTCGTCCTCTCGTATTTAGTTGTTTGATTGTCCTTGCTGCTCGTGTGAGTTATGTCGTGGTTGGAGGGTGTGCTGTCCCTTGTCTCCGATTGCTTCAGAATAGTTCCTGGTTTGTTTCTCTGTCGGTCTTTGCGTTATCCGGCTCAGATTCAAGGGCAGACAGGGGCCTCGCCCCTTTTGCATCTTGCCAAAGGAGTTTGATTGTTAAATTGTGTTCTTCATATCCTTGGGTTGCTGGTCTGTGTTCTTCTTCATGGCTCGTTGGTGTGGTCTCCCTAGCACTATAATGAGTTGTGACGGCCCCTAATAAAGTTTGGCTTATGATGTGTGCTTATCCACTCCCTCCTCCTTCAATGATTCTTATCACTTGGATAAGTTATTGTTTGATCTAGGTGTACTCTCTGCTGGATCCTTAATCCGTGTTTGTAATGTCGTTTGTCTTTGGCTCCTGACAATCTTGTAATGCTGCTGGCTTTTGTCTTCGGAGGAGGTTTGTCTCATGCCGACTTAGTGTTTTATGATTTGTATTCCACCATGTATAACTCCCTGGTTCTTAATCAATGAATCGTTTAATGTAAAAAAAATTAAAATGTCTATTTTATCCTTGTTAAAAAGATATAATATACATTCTAACAAATTTTGATCAACATATCTAAATTGTTTTTGGATTTCAATTTTTTATATCAAAATCTAAAATATTATCATGATGGTATTATCATTTTGATATACGTTTATATATATATAATTTTAATTATTTTTATTATTAGAAGAACATTTATGTTCAAAACTAATTAATTAATCAAAGGTATGAAGGGACAAAATTATTTTTATTATGGCTTATTTTGCAAGTTTCCCTTTTTATTCTCATTGGGTTCAAGGTTTCTTACCTTTTAATTCATCAACTATTTCTCATTGCTATCTTTCAGAGGATGTACTGTAGACGACTTTGTGTGTATTCTTACTCCGACAGTCTCTTCGCATCTCACTGCAACGTTAGGAGAGCCATGCATCTTCAGAGACAGTTTTTAACTGCTCTCAAAATCCATTAGTTGGGTTCCTCAACGTTTATTTTAACTTATGTGTGTTTTTTCGAACATGAACTTTAGGATTACAAGTGAAGATTTTTTATGAGTTTTTTTTTATCCTTAGCCAAATCTATATTTCGTTATGTTAGTTTATCAGCTTACCGTCGACTATTTCTCCGGTTGTAATCAACTTAACTTATCAAGCATCTAATTTTAATATAAACATTTGTTGTTGTTAAAAAGTATGTAAATATCGGAGGTGATTGGTTGGGCTTTATCTCCTCACTTTAGCTTTATTTACTTTTAAATCACTAAACTTTACCAATCATGTTGTAGCTTTATTTTTAATAGTTAAAACCTAAATGAAGTTTCTATAAACTTTTACCAATCATGCTTTAGCTTGATTTTTAAAGTTACAGCAAAAAAACTAAAGCAAAATTTTTTTTAGTGTATTTTAGGTAAAAAACGTAAAGCTTTCTTTTATAGGCTTTAGAATATGTGAAATAAAAAAAAACTATCTATAATATCAAATAAATTAGATAATCATAATTAAAAACATCTATAAATATTTAATTCAATTTTGGCTGTTGTAAAAATTATTGAAATATTTTAAATAAAATATATATTATTTACATATCACATTTTAAATAACAATAAACTTTGAGAATTTATAAAAAATATTAATATAAATTATTTCATTGATAAAAATAATTATTTTATATATACATCACAGATTTCACATATTTTATTTTAAAATATCTACAGCCTATAATTTACAGCTATAACAAATTTAATTACAACAAAAGTTTCTTCAACAAAATTTACAGTAACAACTTTACAGGTACAACCAATTTACTTACAGCTAAACTTTTACGGCTAAACTTTTAGAACCACAGTTGAACCAATCATCACCATTATTTTAATAACGACTTAAAAACGGAGAAAACATAAAATGGATTATGTTCTGTTTTACACCGAATATATATGAATTTCAACTATATTAAAACCGTTTTAGTAACAGGGGAAATAATAAGCCATATCTTGCGTTATAAGATTCACGTAGGCCTGAGCATTTTAACCTGGACCCAAAAACCCGAACCAGAACCGACCCAAAAATCCGGATCCGGACCGAGAATTTACAAGTACCTTTTGGGTCTAAAATTGTTTTATCCGAATAGACCCGGAACCGACCCGAATAGACTCGGACCCGAAAAGAACCGATCCGAATAGACTCGACCCGGTAAGAACCGATTTGTACCCGACTTAAAAACATGTATATCTAAAACTATGATATTTTTGTGTTCTATTTTATACATATTATTTTATGATTTAGTTGAAATATCTTTACTCGCCACCGCTTAAACTGTGGAATGTTTTTATTAATTGGCTTTATTTTCTTTTTTAACCTCTTCAGTGTTGTTGCTCATCATCCTCGTCCATCTGCCTCTTCATACTCTGCAAAACCCATCGCCAATAATTTTAAACTCTTGAATGTTATTGAGTTACCGGAGGAGGCGGCGAAATGAACCGTCACGTTGATATCGCCTCCAACCAAGGCGAAGTCAGTAGCATCCAGAAACTCACGGTATGCTCCTTCTTTTCCTTCTCGTTTCCAAAGTTTCAGTCTTCACATATTTTTTCATTATAGTGGTTATTCTCTGTATTTGGGCAATATCACGGTATGAACAAAAAGCCCACTAAACTGTAAACAATTATGAAACGCAGCAGCCCACATCAAAAGTTAATGAAACGATGAGTTTAAGGCAAAGATGACATGTGTCGCACTCACAATCAACGACTTTATGACGTGGCGTCATGTGAGAGAAGCAAACATTTTTTTATATATATAGATTCCTATAGATAAAGTAAATTTTCTTAATATAATTAGTAACTTGAGATAATATAGTTTGTAATTAAAATATTTAGTTATCTTATAAATTTTAGCATTTAAAGGTTAAAGCTCATGTTTCATGTGTTTTAGACTTTCAGTTAATGACAAACATAAATGAGAATTTCTAATTCGAGCAAGTCTAAATCGCAAGTGCATTGTATCCATAAGAGTGGAATTTTACTGAGAAGGATGGGCGACATCCGACATTATCTGCAGTTATGCACCAGTGTGCTTGATTTGCTTAGGCCACCTGACCACCCATCAGTTAATATTTTGTGTGTTACCAATGAGCTAGATTCTCTGCACCCGCCTATCAAACTGTTTGGACTTTGTTTGATCTGGTTTAAACACCTGCAGAGAAGACCTATATTAACCCAATTAACACACGTTTCACCTTGCATGATTTGTCAGAAATAAATTACCTAAGGTAAAGGACATATCCACTAACTAATTTTATGGATCCTGATCTGGATTTATTACTAGAGCATGTCTACTAGGCCCAGAGTCTCATTAGGCCAATTTCTTCATAAGGCCCATTATCTGTGGAAAATAAAGAAACTTAAATTAGGATGAAGTCAAAGAAATACTAATAAACGCTTTGTTAAATATCAATTCACTAATCCATTTTGTCAATAATATAAACAGTGTATAATAGACCATATCTAACAATACTAAAAGGCTAATATACTCAATGGAGAGGCATGTCACGTCCTCAAAATAAATCAACAAATCAGGGATAAGTGTTTTAAGACGTCATTACTACTTCCTTCTAATGGTCTTCCTTTGGGCTGTCTATACATTTTAAAATATCCCAGTTCAAGCTCATTTTCGTATAATCCTAATTTCTTCTGAAGCGTAGAACTGATCTTTTATCGAGTCTTCCCCTTCATCTTCACCGGTTGTCTGTAGCTCTGTTTCCTCTTGGTCCTCGATCAATTAATGAAGCTATTTAATCTTTTCTTTATTGTTTCGTTTTACCTCCCTCTGTTTCTTCTTATAGCTAATATACTCAATGGAGAGGCATGCCATGTCCTCAAAATAAATCAACCAATCAGGGATAAGTGTTTTAACACGTCATTACTACTTCCGTCTAATGGTCTTCCTTTGGGCTGTCTATACATTTTAAAATATCCCAGTTTAAGCTCATTTTCGTATAAACCTAATTTCTTCTAAAGCGTAGAACTGATCTTTTATCGAGTCTTCCCCTTCATCTTCACCGGTTGTCTGTAGCTCCGTTTCCTCTTGGTCCTCGATCAATTAATGAAGCTATTTAATCTTTTCTTTATTGTTTCGTTTTACCTCCCTCTGTTTCTTCTTATAGCTAATATACTCAATGGAGAGGCATGCTACGTCCTCAAAATAAATCAACCAATCAGGGATAAGTGTTTTAACACGTCATTACTACTTCCGTCTAATGGTCTTCCTTTGGGCTGTCTATACATTTTAAAATATCCCAGTTCAAGCTCATTTTCGTATAAACCTTAATTTCTTCTGAAGCGTAGAACTGATCTTTTATCGACTCTTCCCCTTCATCTTCACCGGTTGTCTGTAGCTCCGTTTCCTCTTGGTCCTCGATCAATTAATGAAGCTATTTAATCTTTTCTTTATTGTTTCGTTTTACCTCTCTCTGTTTCTTCTTATATATAAATTGCTGCCATATCTTCGTCTCTTCTCCTCCACTCAACAAAGCCATCAATCAAAACTCAGCGCATCCATGGCTAACAACAATGGGAAAATCATTTGCTCCAGCTAATGGTAAATCGCAAAAATCCCTCACCTTTTTAATCCCAAATTTAAGCATTTTAACTATGCTGAGATGACATCGTCGTGGCTGATCTGGTTCATTGTTACTTTGTTGTTTCTGCTTCGTTTATGCCATGCGGTTTTTGGCGCAATTTGAAACGCGCTCCTACAAAGATATCATGTTTTCGTAATATCCGTGTTTCATCAATCGTTAGTTTGATTTTAACTCTATGTGATTACTCCTACAGTCTTTCCAGATATATTGATTCAGATGATAACCAGAGAAGAGCTAAACGTCTATTGTGATAAAGGTGATTTGCTTGGTCATTTTATCAATATACATTTTAGAATACATATATAATTTCATCTCCCCAGCACTAATAAAGCCATACTTTGTTCTTGGGCAGCGCATGTCAAGTTCTTATTTGTCTAAAACGAACTTATCCACTTAATTTTGAAGCAAAATTATTATGAAAATTTGAGGGTTCAAGTTAAAGTAAGAAGCATGGGACGACACTGCTTTGTGGATATCAATAGCCTCAACTTTCTATTCATGTACCAAGTATTTACAAGGTAAACTATTTTAACATCTCAAATTCGAATCAATTTTTACATTTGAGTATAACAATTATTTAAGCATTGGGAGTCAGCTCTTGAAAGAGTCACAGATGTTCATGTTCCATTCAGTTGAAGTTTTTGAAGCTCACTGCAACATGAGTGGTGATTTATACGGTAACTCCAACATTCCATTAGTTAAGTAAGATTTTCCACAGTCATTTTCTTTTGCCAGCCTATTTAGAGGTCACTCATATTAGTTTATTTTCAAATTTGAAGATGTGGTAGACCATATGAAGCTGATCGATGGGCAATAACACCAAGAAGGCAGAGTTGACATCACAGCCCGAACGAGCAAAAGACCGTGCATCCTCCTACTGGAAACCATCTTCCCATGCCCCGTGATTGATTTACCCAATTTATAAACATGAAATGCAAAGGATCGCTCCTGAATGTTTACCTCTGCGATACCGTTGGGGCAGATTTCCGCGGCAAGTTCAACGCTAGCCTATCTACCCCTGTCATCGTCTTGATCACAACAGTAACACAAAATGAGTTTGTGGCTACACATATACAATTACGTAAGTCACAATATAGCATTTACGTCATTCGTTATTAGTTTGTCTTCAATATCAATAAATTTTTAGCTGCCCGTTTTGTTATAATCTAAGCTTACGTATCCTTGGTTTACTTTTGTATTAATACTATCTCCACATGTATGTTAACGTTCAGCTCTATGTCGTCTCTAACTTTATTCCCAGATACAGAGTGGAAATATTTGTATATGGTAATGGGGACAACGCATCTTTTGTGCTTCTTGGAGACTCCGGTGCGGAGTCTATTGGGCGAGAAGTTTCTGAGCTGATGGACAACTATGGGGAGGTAATTAAATTTCTTAAAAACTACACAACTCTCGGGACACGACAACTCTCTCACTTTGTGTTGAAAACTTTCAGGCTAATGGGGGTAATGGTAAGTCATCCAACCCAGCGATAAGTTGTGATGAAGAAAACAAGGCCAACCACCCCCACACCAGCACTTAAAAGGGTCCCTCACTGAACATTGGCACTTGAGGGCCCATGCACATCCGCATCACTACATTACAACTGTGTTTCGTTTTACGCTGCGTAGAGTTTACCTCTTTTTTTTACAGAAGTTCAGTATGCATCTGTTCAACAGGCCGCTGTTCAACTTGCAATCTACAAATCTTTAAACACTTCACTTTATAAACAAATTGGAAAAGATATATAAGTAAATGTGGGATTTGTAATAGGATCGAAACAAAGGAGACACCACAATCTAAAAAACATTCCTTCCCAACAGAGAGAAAAAGATTTTTAAAAACATTTACTTATATATGTTTTTTTAATTACTTATATATCTCAAAGAGAGAAAATTTACTTATATATATTTTTAAAAAACACTTACTTATATATCTTAGAGAGAGAAAATATTTTAAAAATATTTACTTATATATCTTTTTTTTAACACAGAGAAAAAGATTTTTAAAAACAGAGACAAAAACATTTACATATATATCTATGAATCAGTTTTGATAAATCCATAAATATTATTAAAAATAATACAATTGAAAAAAAATCAGAAGCCAAAACAAATACTACACGACCGACCCGACCCTACATGATAACTAAATGCACATCATTATCAACATCTTAAAAATATAAAACATAAATCGAACTAGAGATATATTCCTCTCATTCGCTATGTTTGTTGCACTATTCTTCTTTTGTAGTCAAATATAATACATATTGTTTATAAAAAATGCCTACATGCAGTAACATTACAATCTCAATATTAACTTATTAAGTTAATTTTACTGAAAAGAGATAAATAAAAAAAAGAAAACAATACAATATAGAACAAAACATACTAAAAACATACACAATTTTTTTTTTAATATATATGTGTAAAAGTTTCTACAGCTTAAGCCTATTTCAATATTAGCCATGTTCGTTTCATCACCGGTGCGTCCAGCGGCAGCGTCCGATAATTAAGCCCTTCATCACGGCAACATACAACGCCGGTGAAGCATCACATAATTGTTTTCCAGTCGATGTGGCAGTTAACAACAAACGAAAGGGAGATGGAAAGTTTCAGCATTCATAAATATAATTTCTTTAGCATTCAATCGGCGTTGTTTTAACTTTCAATTCCGTTTTTTTCTCCATTGCTGTATTTTTTCTCCATTAACGCTGCAGCTGGAACCAGCGGTGATGAAACGAACATGGCTATTCTTAGAATGTATTTCAGATGATAATTTTTCAGATAACAAGGTAAAATGTTTAACTACCTAAATGAAAAACATTGTCTTAAATCTATTTAACTTTTTAAAGAATCATATTTATGAATAAAGAAAATAAACTAAAAATATCTCAAACTTATTTTGATGTCTACTCTAAATGATTTTAAATTTTTTTATCAAAATAAATTAACATAAATTATGTCCAAAAGATTTCCAAAACACATTTTTTTTTGTATTTACTAAAGAAACTAAATAGATAATGGAACTTTGTGGCTTGTGGTGTATACCACTGAAACAAATCATCATGTACATTAGTATTAAACTAAATAAAGTTAAAATATGTTTATGGTTTTTGATCATGCTCAGTAAATCACAATACAACTAAATTTTCTTTTTCACCGTTACCTCCGGTCTATCATATATTCACCATAGATTTTTCCATCATTTACTTATAATGGTATACCAAATTAGTTTGTTTAAATATAAATTTAGGTTAGAGCATCACCAATCCATGCATTTTAGAAGGCATTACAATTTTTTAGAACATTTCTAATTTTTTTCTCGCTATTAAAACACCAACTTAAGCTGTTTAATAGTTAATTTAATAGAATAAAATAATAATGGAAGTATGTTTCTACTCTAACATACAAAAAATATGATAAGGTTATATATTTTCTACACGATACCAGTAAAATAATTGCATTTGGATAGTGCACATAATCTATCCAAAGTACTTTTATTTATATCTAAACATGAAATCATTAATTTTACATTTATACAATTAATACTTATTTACATAATAATAAATACCAAAAAATATTATTGAAAATATATTATTGTTTCAAAATTTCAAAAATTTATTGAATCACTTTATTGGTAATAATTTATATATTTATATATTCAAAGTGATACATATTTTATGAACATATATATATGAAATTAAGGTTATTTACCTATTCTTCAAATAATAATTTAATAATTGAATCAGGTGATATATATAAACAAATATATGATATATAAAATAACAGATTTTTTTAAAAAAAATATTTAATATAGAATATTTAAACTTTTAATAAAGATTTAGACACGGTTACTAATAGATTAATAGAGACTTATCTAAAATATATATTAAATATAAACTAATGATATTAAAACAAAAAATTCTTCTGAATTTATCAAATATTATATCAAAACAAATAAATGATATAATATAACATAAAAGTAAAATTAATTATTTATAAATTGATATTTTATGTTATATTTCACATTAAAAATTTAAAATTTATTGACAAATAAACCGCGCATAGCGCGGTCAAATTACTTAATAATAGCGCGTCAAAGGACCACAATGTAAAATTTTTAATACCAACGGAGACTTCTCTTCTTTTATTGTTTTTTTTTTAAACAAAGACTTCTATTGGCAGAGCATTTATGATTTATGCTCACGAACAAGAGCTAATACGAAGCTTTCGTAAATATACTACTACGAACTAATACTTCTTCCACGAAGATAAAAATAGATTTTTTAATATTTTCACACATATTAATAAAATACATTTAACTACTATGTCTTTTTTTTTTTGTAATTTTCAATTTTCAATAATTTTTAAATAATTCAGTAAAGCCAATTAATTTTTTCGAAGTTTACAACTTTTTTATAGAAAACACAAAAAATACATCTTGTGAAACAATTTTTTTTCTAAAAAGTATATAATAATGAAACAGAGGAAGTATTGTTGTATTGATTTGATTAGGAGACATTATTATAAAATGTTAAAAATTATTTAGGTATATTGGAAATTAATTATAGGAAGAAAGATGTAAAACTCGGCAGAAGGATTACAAACTAACGGTTTCAGATTCCGGTTTACAGTTCAGATCAAAACTCGATTTTCTTAACCCTACCGGAGTTACTCCATCGAGTTCTCCATCTCTAACGCCGTTACTATGCAATGAGTTTACCAAACCAAGGCTCTGACTCCGTTTCCTCTTCTTAGTCGGTAACCCTCGTTCATCGACACCGACGTTAACTTTCGCACCCGTCCGTGTCGCCACGTGTACTCTACGTAGTATCTTGAAAAACTCATCCACCTCTTCCTCCGTTACCGTACGTACAATTTTAGTTGACGATAACCCTTTGTTTCCATTACCGTTATCTTCTTCGCGGCGTTCTTGTTTCTTCCCCGAGCTCATGTTTACCACAAGAAACGATACTTTTAGACGTGAAAGTCTTCAATAAGCTTATTTTCTTTTTGGGAGAATTATCATGATACTCTTCTTTATAGGCCGTCGGTGTGAGACTTTGAACGGTCGATATCGTCGACCTCAAGATGAAGAAATGGACGATAGGGATCGATGATGACATCATCATTGCGACGTTAAAGCATTAGCTGCATGACGTTGTCGTTTAAGTGGGGCTTTATAGAATAAAGGAAGTCATGTGCAATTTTTGGTATCGATTTATTATTTATAAATAGTCTATAGTTTTTTTTTTGTTTAAGAAAGACCAAGAACGGTTGACAAAAAAAAAAAACCAAGAACGTTGAGACAACATACAAAGGAAAAAAGGAAGCCCAAGACCTTATGAATTGTTATCATGTTAACGTGGAAAAAGTACTCCTGCTACTATTTATTTACGGGTGTTTTTCAAAACCAACCCATATTTTCAAGTCAAACACAAAACCAACCCTTTTTTTTTTGTCCATACTATTCATCAATAAAATTTCCATACTATCCTTATGTTTTTGAATTATTCACAAAATTGCCATTTTTATTTATTTTTTTATTAATTTCGAAATTAACAAAAAACCAAATACACCCTAACCATTTCTTCTTATTTACAAAAATGCCATCATCATCAATTTTTCCAACCACCATGAACCACCATTTTTGAGCTCTAAAACTCTAGAATTCAATTTTCAACCACTTGTTTTCTCATTCTAACCCAAAAAAACTTCATTTCCTCTCATCTCCTCTACATTTCCATCTAAAAAACTCTCATAACTATCATTTTCATAATCACAAACTTCATATTTTCGAGTTTTTTCATTAGTGAATCGTTAAAGATGCTTCTTTTTGCTCATATTTGGAGTTTGGACGGTTGAAAAGGTTGGAAACGAGCTTTACACATGAAAAAAGTAACTATTTACATGGTTTTCGTTCCTTTTCAGATCTGTGTGGCGACGGTAGACTGTTTTGTATGTCTACGCCTCCGTGGAGACTTACGATGCAGTCTATTTGTCAACGCACGGGTTAGTTTTGCAATTGACCAGACAAAATTTTTTTCTAACGCAGACTTCCCCATTAGTCTCCGTCTTTACATTTGACAACAAAAATAAAACTTTCGGTAGACTTACTAAGACGTCTACCTAAAAGAGGCTAGTTTTTCATTTGACCGAACTTTTGACTTTTCAAAATAGACTTCAACGGAAGTCTACAAAATGTAGACTGCCAACGAAGTCTATAAAAGGTCAGTTTTGCATTTGACCAAAACTTTGACTTCGTGGAATAGGTTAGTTTTGTGTTTGACCAAAAAGTTTAAAAAGCAATCAAAAATTTATTAAATTGTAGACTTCATATGCAGTCTTCTTATCTTAAAAAAAAAATTAGACTGCATATAAAGTCTACTTTTTATTTTGGTCAATTGCAAAACCAACCCGTCGGATTTGAGAGTAGACTCCACAAGAAGTCTACACACCCTTAGACGTTCATTTCAATCTACTGATTTGAAGTCAAACTTGGTCAATTGCAAAACTAACCTCTTTCTAAAAAATTCAAACATGTAGACTGCATATGAAGTCTAGTTCTGAAAGTCAAATCTTGGATGAATTCTGGTCAATTCCAAAAAGTAACATTTTTAAATTGTAGTCTGAAATGAAAGCCTACATGTACAAAATCACAACTTTTATTCAACTATAGAAAGCAACCCGTAAAATGGTCAATTGCAAAAACCAACCCAAAGAGTAGACCTATTTGACAGTCTACGTCTGTAAACTGAAAAGAACATCTACATCTTCAGAGACTGAATATTAAGTCTGCATAGAAAAATCTATACAAATGTGAATTTTTGTATTATTCATTAAATTTTTCTAGTTTTTTTGTTTGACAGTGTGTGTTAGTTAATCCTAATGGGTTTGAGTGATTTTGAAAAGAATTTTTTTTATAATTATGAAGGTATAATTCATTTGATTTGACAATGTTGTTAGCTAATAATTGTAGACGTATTTGTAAGTCTTCGTTTATAGTTTTGCTAGTAAGGCTGAGCTTGTTTCAAAGCTGAAGTCGGTGACTGTGAAATATAAATTTACATTCTCAGCATATAAGACAAGGAAAACTCTGTATGTGGCTAAGTGTCGTGTTCAAGGATGTGGTTGGAAACTTAGAGCAAGTGTGAATCATGGGCCAAAGACATTTTGGGTGACAAAATATTCGAAAAGGATGAAGAATCGGAAAGGTTGAAGAATTTTCTTTGTGCATGATGGCTGTACACATGGTAAACTTCTTGAAATGACACAAGAAGATTATGATCTGGACAACAAAATTGAGAAGATGGTGCTAACCTATTCCTTACCAAACATCATTTAAAACAAATGACTCCGAATAGGAAAATAATCCTCTTATGCATGTCACGAAAAATCGACAAGTACGGAACTTGATCGAGTTATCTAAGACACACTTTGTACGCCTTTGTGTATCAAGCATGCGCCAAATACACTAAAAAAAATTTGATTGACTATATGTTAGATAATAAGTGTAGACGTTTTTGTAAATCTACAAATGTAGACTGCAGTTGAAGTCTACGTCGTAAATTCTATTAAAAGTGTATTTGTGTATTATTCATCATATTTTTTCATGATTTAATTATTTTACAGTGTTGTTAGTAAAATTTTAATGGTCTTTGATGAATTTCACAATTTAATGTGTTATAATTATACACTTGATACTTATTGCAAATTGTTTTGATTACTGTTATTCTTGAAAATTTTTGGGAAAATTTTGTATAGATTTTCTTCTTCTCACATGTGTGTTAGTTATTATTTTAGCTTATGGTGGTTTTACTTGTTTGGTTGGTTAGATCTTGTGAAAAAATTGATATCTAACAAAAAATTAATAATATCATACAAGTGAAAACAACTAAAAATGAATACAATGTTTATAGATTATGCATTAAAAAATTATTTAAAAATTAATATTTTATTATGAAAGTTATTACAGAGCAATATATTAAAAAGTATTCTTGAGTATGTTTGATTTTTCATAATCTTGATGCTTCAAATAAAGTCTTGGAAAAAGTACCTGCAAAATAAGATAGAGTTATGAGAAAAACATAAGATAAAAAATGAAATCATATTTTAGTAGACTTTTTATTAAGTCTACGTAAAGTTATTGTTTAGTAGACTTTAGTTAAAGTCTACACTAATGGAAAATTTTCATATCTAAAAGTGTGCATTTAGAAAATTTGAAAATATTTTGTTCTGGAAAATATTTCAAAAATGGTTTTTTGTCATCCTTGTAACAAAGCAAAAACATAATGTATGAATCTATAAATTTAGTTCATTATAAACACAAAATATCTTATAATGAATATATGGAAAGCTTACATTTTTGGGAAGATGATTTGAAAACATTGGAAGAGAATACCTGCAAAATAAAATAAAATTATGAAAAATAAGATAAAAATTAAAATCATATTTGAGTAAACTTCTAATGAAATATGCTTAAAAGTCAAGGCTAGTAGACTTCATTTGAAGTCTACCAACCGTAAGTTTTAAGTAGATTTCAAATGAAGTCTACTCTATCAAAAAAAATAGATCTGAAAAATAAATACATTAAAAATATGAAATAAGTTTAAATCTAAAAAACTTTTAAAAATATTATTTAATAGACAAAATAGTTATAAATTAAGGACATATTAATATGAATTTTAATATGTAACTTTATTTGAATATAAATACTAGAACACATATTTTAAATCTATAGATGTAAACCTTACATTTCTAGGAGGAGAAGAGAACAACTATGGAAGAAAATACCTGCAAAATAAGATAAAATTATTAAAGAACATAGAAAAAAAATTAAAGTTATATTTTTGTATGCTTAAACTTTGTGGTTTAGTAAACTTCATATGAAGTCTGCAAGCTTTAGTAAACTTCTTTAGAAGTCTACACTGTCTGATAATTTTCAGATCTGAAAAAATCTATATATTTTGAAATGTGAAAATAATTTTAAATCTGAAAATACTTTACATAATAGAATTTATAAGGTAAACTAGTAGCAAATTAATGTAGAGAGCTTGATCTATAAATTTATTTGAATATAAACATGTAAATACATATTTAAAATCTATTAATCTAAAACTTACATTTTTAGAGGAGATGATGAAATCCATGAGTGATAATACCTACCAAAAAAAGATAATATTGTGAGAAATAAACATAAAAATACACATTTAAAATCTATAGATCTAAAACTTACATTTTTTAAAGGAGAAGATGAAAACCATGAATCATAATATCTAAAATGACAAGATAATATTGTGAGAAAGACTTGAGAAAATTTTAGAGAGAAAAAGATAATGAGAGAGATTTAGAAACAATTGAGAGAATTTTAGAGAGAAGAGAGAAAGTTTTAGAGAGAAGGGAGAGAGTTTTAAAAACTTGTGCAGCCACTTTAGAGAGAGATTGTATAAATTTTGTTTATATAGGGAGACAAAAATGTAACTAGGTTAAAATTTACGATACTGTAGACTTCGTTTGAAGTCTACTAAAATTAAAATTTTGGAGTAGATCTTACTATAACATAGTAGACCTTTTTGGAAGTTTACTATAATAATTTAATTATTGTTGTTTATTCTTTATTATTTTAATAATTTTAATATATAATTTATTAAATTTATTTCTTTATTTTTTAATAGTTATATTATATGATTTCACTTTTTTATTCGTAAGGAACTTAACTTAGTTTAAATATAATGATTTTTTGTAAAACAAATTGAAAAATATAGACTGAAAAAGACGTCTTCAGATAAATAGACTTTATTGTAGGTCTACGAAACCCTAAACCACAAATCTCAAACCCTAAATGTTTTGCTTGATAATCAAAAAGTCTCATTTATACAAAATATAAACTACTAAACATTAATATGCAGATTTAAGTTAATAAAACAAAATCTAAAATCTAACCCTATGAAATCAATTACTTAAAGACATAACATGTTAGAATCTTTTGTTTCTAAACTATGAACATAGTCTAACACATGATAACCAAATTAGTATATATTCTTCAAAATTATTCGATTATATGAAATTTTAATTTATTTACTTCATATTATCCATTATATTGATGATTAGTTAAAAATATCACAATAATTATTTTTTTTACATTTTCAAAATTAAATTATTAGATCAAATTAGAGTGTAGACTACAAAACAAGTCTATAAAGTAGACTTTGTAGGAAGTCTATATATATGTAGACTTCTTTTATTACGTATAGACTTCCAAAAGATAGAAACGTAAAATACATTTTTGTTTTTTGTTTGGCCATAAAAGTTAAATAGTACTTTCACTATTCCTTTAGGTTGGTTTTGCATTTGACTGAAAATGGGGTACACTTTTACATTTGACTTGAATATTTGGGTTGGTTTTAGCAAATGTCCCTTTATTTACAGCTTTTTTATTCGACTTGTCGTTTCAAAACAAACACCGTGGTGATTGCAATGGTTTTCCGAATAATATAAGCACTAATAAATAATTGATATTGGTCTCTTAGTATATTTAAATGAGCAACTAATGATTTACTTAGTGCACCCTTATCCTAGGTACCCATTATGGGTTGCCTAATTATTTTTTAGTAATATTTAAGAAGTAAAAATTGATCAGGGGATTTGGTAAGCGACTTATAATTTTTGCACCTCCATTGCAACTCTCTAAAATTTTTAGGTTGCTTACATTTATTTAACATTTTTTTAAAAAATTAAAATTTTTTATTACATAAAACATAATGAAAGATAACTTTTTAAACATAGATTTTTAAATAAAAACATGAAACCAAAAATAAGTAAAATAAACGATAATTGTTTGAAAGAAGCATCCGAGCTTAGTTGTTGTCTTCACCATCCCCAAACCTACGCCAGATATTTTCAACCAAATCATGTTTCAGTTGGTGATGCGTTGGGTTATCACGAATGTCTGTTCGAACATCCATCATATTTGCGATATTTGTAGGGCGATCTCTATCAAAATCATAATCGACATGTGAACTTCCGTTTTCTTCTCTTTGGATGAACTCTGCAAGATTATATTGAGTGTATCCATCTCGTTCGTCTTCTACTATCATATTATGGAGTATGATACATGCTCTGATAATATTCCCGATTTTTTCTTTATCCCAGAAGAGCGCTGGATTTTTAACAATGGCAAAGCGAGCTTGCAAGACTCCAAAAGCACGCTCGACATCTTTTCGGGCAGCTTCCTGTTTTTGAGCAAATAAAACTGCTTTCGGGTGTTGTGGTAAATGAATTGATTGGATAAAAGTTGTCCAATTTGGATAAATACCATCGGTGAGATAGTAAGCCATTTTATATTGTCTTCCATTGACAGAGAAGGTGAATTTTGGTGCTCGACCTTGAATTATGTCATCAAAAATAAGTGATCGATCAAGGACATTGATATCATTTAATGTACCTGGAGGTCCAAAAAACGCATGCCATATCCAGAGATCGTATGAAGCAACCGCTTCTAAAACGATTGTTGGTTTACTCGAACCACGAGCATATTGCCCTTTCCAAGCGGTGGGACAATTCTTCCACTCCCAATGCATACAATCGATGCTTCCTATCATCCCGGGAAATCCACGATACTCTCCAACAGCAAGTAGACGTTGAAGATCAGCCGGAATTGGTCTTCTTAGGTACTCATCACCAAAAAAATTATTATTCCTTCCACAAAATGTTCCAGACATAACCGAGTTGTTGATTCACCGATCCGGAGGTATTCGTCGACCACATCAGCCGCAAAACCATATGCCATGACACGAATGGCTGCAATACACTTCTGAATGGGAGAGAGACTAATCCTTCTGAGACCATCTTTTTTTTGGTGAAAGTATTGAACTTCGTTGGAGAGTCGATCAACAATGTGCATGAACAATGGCTTGTTCATTCTAAAATGTTGTCGGAAGAAATTTTCAGGATATGTGGGAGTTTCACTGAAATAATCATTCCATAAACGATTATGTCCTTCTTCACGATTTCTTTCGATATAAGCTCGTTTTTTTCTTTTTTTTTTCTTTCTTCTTGATCACCATGAATTTTAAACTCCTCAAAAGCTTGTTCAAAATGTTGATCAAAGAGCTCATCAAATGCATCATCAAGAGATTCATCTACATTGATATGAGAAGAAGAAGAAGCCATATATGATGATGTAAGAGTTCTAGAAAATGGTGATGTAAAATTTAGAGATAAAGGAAAAAAAGATTTGAGAGTTTGCTTGGCCAAGAGTTTTATAACTTATGATAAAATTGTGAGAGAAGAGAAAGATTTGTGAGAGAAGAGAAAGAGGTGCAAGTGACATGATAATACCAATTGCAATATATAGACATGATAATATTGAGTTTGGTACAAGTTTATACACATGAGAATAAAAAAGTTTGGTCGAAACACACCACACAACAACAATGTCGTGACACTACACGACAATAACATAAGCTTACGTGACACTACACTACACAACCCCGTGACACTACACGTCCAATGATCTGTGACACTACACGACATTTGACTTCATACTGGTTCCTCCGTGAACCTTCCACTTCCAATGCTCCTGTAAGAACAAGACACAAATGATCAAGTATCAGTATGAATAACATAATAGAACAGAATAAATACTTCCACAAATGATCAAGTATCAAACACAAATGATCAAGTACCAAGCACAATGATCAAGTATCAAGAAGACAAATCAAATACTTCCACAACAATGATAATTAGACATAACATGAAATCATTAAAAAGAGGTAATTATACATAGCAGGGAAGATGAACCTGAGAGTTACAAGACATACTTAACATGACATAATTAGACAGAAAAAGACACAAGTCCTATGAAACAAGTAGAACAAGAACATGACCGACTGTTACATCAACTCAACTATGAGTCTTTTCTTGAGATCTTCTTCGTAAGCAGGTAAACCTTCTCCCCTTGCAACAAGACTCTCAAGAACCTTCATCTTCGAGAGCTTTTCTTTCCTATCGAAGTCCACCTCCTTCAGTTTCCACATAGCCTCGAAATCAGTGCGATTTTTTTCCTCAGCCAACGCCTTCTTCCCACGGGCTTTTGCTGCCTTAACACCCGGAGGACGACATGTTACCTCATCCGGAGCTGAGCTTGCTGTATGTGAACCATCCTCGAACTTCCTCCTTTTGGAGCTGCTTCCACTTTTTGGTGTAGAGAGTTCACACCACTTCTGGTCAGTGCGAAGCTCCTTCCACGCATGCTCAATGGTGAACTTCTTCTTATTGTTGTTATAGTAGATTTCGTGGGCTGCTTTTATCACATCATTCTCGTTCATACCACTGGTTTTCTCTCTGGTTGCTGCCTCATACGCCCAACAAAACTTGCTAACCAATTCATTCAGCTTGTGCCAACGATGCTTGCATTGAGATGCTTCTCTTTTTTCACAGCCAGCAAGCTTAGGAGACGCGAAGAAGTATGCTGCAATTCTCGTCCAGAAAGCCCCTCCCTTTTGGTCATTCCCAACAACGGGATCTTTGCTCGTGTTCAACCACGAGCTGATCAACACTAGATCATCTGTTGGCGTCCACGTCCTTCTTTCCTTATGCTCAGATGGAAGCTCGTCAGCAATAATAGGATCTCGTTGACAGCCAAAGACAACATTTTGTTGACTATTAAGTAGATCAACAAAATTGACAGTGTCTTGAAATGGATTGAAATCCATTCCCGAAGTCAGAGATAGAGGAGAAAGAGGAGACAGAGGAGCAATAGGAGACAGAAGAGAAAGAGGAGAAAGCGGAGACAGAGGAGTAAGAGGAGACAGAGGAGTAATAGGAGACATAAGAGAAAGAGGAGAAAGCGGAGACAGAGGAGCAAGAGGAGACAGAGGAGTAATAGGAGACAGAAGAGAAAGAGGAGAAAGCGGAGACAAAGGAGCAAGAGGAGACAGAGGAGAAAGAGGAGACAGAGGAAAAGGAACAAGCAAGCGCATTCAGATCAGATGTTGGAGATTGAAGAAGAAGACATTGGCTATAAATAATTCAAGAAACCGAAGTAGCATTCAAGACACCCAACCAAACAATTCATCACATAAACCTTTCTATCTAACATTAAAACAAGACTTCAATGCGTTAAGACTTGACATTTATCTAACACCAAACAACAAACAATGCTATCTAACCATCAGTTCCATTCAACACACTTCACGTTTGCTTTTCTATCTAACCATCAGTCCTATTTATTACCATACACAACCATAATCTTACACTTAATTCAATTCGTAACAGAAGCTAACCACATCAGTTCTAATTCAATTTACTTCATTTCATTTCCGACAAGATGGAAGAGTAACACTAACCTGTATTGATGAACCGTGTGTGGTGAATTTCCGACCAGATGTTGACAGAAGCTAGCCACATGAAATGCTTGTTGCTCCTGTAATCTCTCCAGACAGACCTTCATCTCATCACACAAAGACAGAAACAAAATAAAATTAGCTAAGAAATATTTGGCAGCTAAACCCAAAAGAATCAAAGGACAGAAAAATTAGCTAAATTGATTAACTTGCAACAAACAAATCAAAACTGATCTAAGCACAATCTGAGACATGGATCATTGAAGCTTTACCTGAGCGAATCGGAGCCATCGACAGAGACCTCCGGTGCCGTTGACGAGATCCACTGACACAGAGCCATATATCGCCGTCGACGAGAGCCACCGCGAGAAAGAATCGAACCTACAAACAAAAAAAACATGTGATCAGAACAAGAATAACTCTGATCTAAGACATGCATGCTTGAAAACACAACAAACGATTTACCTTCCAATTCCAGTAGATCCACAGAGACGCAGAGAGCGGTCCTTCGACTTCGAGGACACCCACGGAGAGGGAGATAATCAGTGATTTCCGTCCTCGATGACAGCCACCGAGAGAGAGGTCCGTCTTCGTTTCCTCTCGAGGAGCCACGAAGAGAGCGAGCATCGTCGTTTCGTCTACGAGACACGGAGATAGAGGATCCCGTTTCCTCGACGACCGGGGGAGAGAGGGATCATGGCCGTCTCGGAGAGGAATCATGGAGAGGGAGAGAGAATCGCCTTCTCCTTCGCCGATGATGGAGCGGATTCGAGAGAAAGAGAGGAGAGAACCAAAGCAAACCGTAATCAGGCTCATCCTCTCTCTTCTCATCTACCCTACACGTGTCCTAAACTACCGTTCCTTGCGTTGCCTCATCAAGCGACGTCCCGTTTAATTTTTAGTCTTTTTCATTTATTTTAATTGCCTCATTAACCTAAGCAACTCTCTAACTACGGTGGATAATGATGCTCTTATCACACATGTAATAAAACTGTTGAATTTTGTTTTAGTTTTTTCCTTAATTAGAATTAATTTAGACTTTGAACTTTTAAAATTATTTTTTTTATGGTCTGTTTCTAATGTTTGTTGCTATTTTTTTCGAAGATAGAAAATATTATAATATATATGGAGTTTGATTCAGTGTATTTTTGTAATAACAATAGTTTTGATATAGTGTAGAAATATAAAAATGATATTATTTTTTAAAAATATATCTAATCTATTAAGTTAAAGTTCTATTGAAATTTATCATGACATGTTTTAAATTTGGACTTACTGAACATGTTGTGACTAAATATATACACATTTATTTTTATAATTTCAGATGTCATTTTTATCTTCTTAACACATCTTTACCTAATTATTAGATTAGACATATCTATTAACCTGTTTTCCCAATCATGTAATTAAACCTATCGTTTGCCAAAAAAAATTAAAAATTAAAAATCTATCTTTGCCACACAATCGATTTTATGACTTTGCTTTAAAGTTTTGACTTTATAATCTCAAAATTGACTCAGATCATCGTAAAGTTCACATGATGTGCTCTTATGTTGATAACTTTTTTTTTAGAATCTAGGCAAACAATTTCTCTACCAATTGTGTATACCATATGATCATACCTAGCCATGCTTTCTCTTTACAGTTATACCTCGGTAGATCGAAGAATCACAAAATGGCAATTTGGCAATTGGCGTTGGATCAGCGTTAGGATTGTATCACTGATCTTCATTGCCTTTGGGTTCTTTATCTGGTGGAGACAAAGACATAACCAAAAGACATTTTGATGTTAAAGGTATGAGATATTTCTCAGTTTCTTACTTGCACACAATACAACATTCTTTGAAGATTCATTTGGAAGAAACTTATGTTGTAGTGGCTTATCAGACGGGCATCATCATGAAGACGTTTCACTTGGAAACCGCATGAGATTTAGTTTCAGGGAGCTTCAGGTCGTGACAAATAACTTCAGCAGTAAAAATCAATTGGGAAAAAGGAGGTTATAGAAATGTGTACATATTCTTCCTAAGTTCTTCTTTACACACGAGCTTCAGAAGGCAGGAGAGGTCCAAGTATTGCAAGTCCGTTCGAGTGAGAATTCAGCCGACCTCTTCACCAAGTCACTACCAACCTCAACGTTCAAAAAGCTCATATGGAAGATAGGCATGCGTCGACTGAAGGATCTTCGGTGATGCATTCATCAGGGGGAGTTCATGTGTTGTACTCTTTTTCCTGTCTTGTTTTCCCTTTTACCACATTGGGTTTTGGGTTTGTCAATAGAGATTTTAATGAGGCAACATCCAAAGCATGAATGAACCTTGACCGGATGTGTCGATCAAGTTGGAGTGTTATAAACCATTTAGTGATCGACCCATTTATCAGCCCGTGTAGCAAGACGGGCCAAGCCCATCCGCAGGATCATACTGGCGCCTATCTACTCTTGTGTTTATCTACATTATAGTTGGTGTTTATCTTACGTATTGCTAGTCATTATCTAGTTAAGGATAAGTACGATCTCATGTCGATCCAGTACTTAGACCGTCATTACCATATGTATATAAAGACCAGTTGGTCGACCTAATAATACACACAAGTTCCCCTCTTCATTCACAACACGTTATCAGCACGACCTTGTCTCTAAACCCTTCCAAAAATCCACCACCCATAAATCAGAAACCAAACGATCTCTTGCTATTTTCCGGCGACTCCTAAAGCTCTTCCAGTCGCCTCATTTTCTCTCTGTCAGCAACCAGCAGCAGCTCTCTCTCCTCACAGACCGTTCAACTCATCACAAAAGGTTCAGGTATCTTCAGAAAACTCAAAACAAAACCAAAAAGGATTTAAACCCTCAGCCGCATACATACAGCTACATCTAGCCGTATGTCTTTGCAGAATAAAATCTAAAACCCTAATCTATTTTTAAAGCTTAAATCTCGTATTGTTTCACCCTCTTTAAGCTTGTTTGATTTTTTTTTTTTTAATTTTTCTAATGTGAGTTAATTGCTAGAACCTTTTAGGTTGACAATTACACCAATTTTTTTTACATATCTGACTGCTGCATCAACTTAATTTGATTGTTTGCTTGTATTAGAAACTTGTTCTTGAATGTTTAAAGTCTTTCTCTGATATGTTGAAATCGACTAGAACCTGTCTCAAATTTGAAAGAATTTTTTTAATATTTTTAAGATAAATCCGATTTTTCTTATAGATAAATCTGAAATTTTTAAAGATAAATCTGATTTTTTTTTTTTGATAAATCCGACTGAAAACAATATATTATATATTTTAATTCGATTTTCCTATTTTTTTAAAAATCTTATATCTTTATCTTAAATAAAAAAAAATAGGATTTTCAGCATTTATCAGAAAAATATCGATTTATTTTTCCTAATCCTACTAGGAATAGGAATTGCTAGTATTTATCTGAAAATAAATAAATTTCGGATTATTACTGATATACTAGCATTATCAAATCATTATATTTAATCTGATAAATATCGAAAACAAATAAAAGTAAGAAATGATTGCATTTTTTTTTTTGAAAATGTATACTAATCTGATTTCATGCATGGATTTAACTTTATCTCGATTTTGTATAGGTTTAACTTTACCTTCCTGCATATCACATGAAATCATCTGATTAGGATAGATAATTCACACTGATTAGTTTACTTTCATGTCGAAAATTGATAAAACTGATCAGATTTCATGCAATGGATTTAACTTTATCCTAGATGTATAGGTTTAACTTTACCTTCCTGCATATACATGAAATCGTTTGGATCATTGAAAAAAAAAATATTGTTATTTACTAGCATTGCTTGTACCCGACTGAAAGAGTATGTGAATGATCCGATTATTTTCTTACTAATGGGGATAAACTACAAATACTAATGAGGCTAATGCCGTCTTGAATAAAGAATTCAAAGAAGAGTTCACTCTTTGGCACAATCGGCTGGGACACCCCGGTTCGAACATGATGCGAAAACTCATATCAAATTCAAATGGTCACAGTTTGAAAACAAAAAGAGTTATCCCTAAGAATATCACATGTGAAGCATGCTCACAAGGGAAACTAATTACTAAGCCATCATGTACCAAAGTGAATAAGGAAGTGACAAATTTCATAGAAAGAATACAAGTTGATATTTGTGGACCAATACACCTACCCTGTGGGACATTTAGATATTTTATGGTCCTGATTGACGCATCCACAAGATGGTCACATGTTTGTCTCCTATCAACTCGTAATCTAGCACTTGCAAGATTGCTGGCTCAGATAATAAGACTGAGAGCACATTTTCCAGATTTTCCATTAAAAACTATACGTCTAGACAATGCAAGTGAATTCACTTCCCAAGCTTTTAATGACTATTGTATGTCCATGGGGGTAAGTGTGGAGCATTCTGTAGCACATGTCCATACTCAGAATGGCGTGGCTGAATCCTTTATAAAACGGATCCAGCTGATTGCCCGGCCACTCTTAATGAATACCAAACTCCCAGTATCAGCTTGGGGACATGCAGTACTACATGCAGCTGAGCTAATTCGCATCAGGCCATCTAGTGAGCACAAATATTCGTCATCCCAACTACTAACGGGTCATGAGCCAGATATATCCCATCTAAGAATTTTTGGATGTGCCGTCCAAGTGCCTATAGCACCACCACAGAGAACAAAGATGGGACCTCAGAGGAGGATGGGAGTATATGTTGGATACGATTCCCCTTCTATTATTAAGTACCTAGAGCCAACAACAGGTGATTTGTTTAAGGCCAGGTTCGCGGATTGTCATTTTGATGAATCCCAGTATCCAGCATTAGGGGGAGATTATGGTAAGCTGGTACAAGATATAAAATGGAATCAAACATCCTTAACATGGCAGGATCCTTGGACTAGAGATTGTGATCTAGAAGTCCGGAAGATTATACATCTTCAAGAGCTAGCTAACAGATTGCCAGATTCCTTTGCTGACCCAAATAGAGTAACCAAGTCATACATACCAGCTGCAAATGTACCAATAAGACTTGATGTCCGTGATGGACATAATCAGGCTGCTACTACGTCTAAACCACAATTGAAACGTGGTAGACCAGTAGGTTCCAAAGACAAAGAAGTTCGGAAAAGAAAGAGTGCAAAGAAATCCAACAAAGTGGAAACTCTAGACATGGAAAAGGAAACTCATGTACCACCAAAAGATACTTGGGACGCTAAGAATCAAGGTAATGAAGTTCCTGACAATAATGAGATCTCAATAAATTATGTCATGTCTGGAAGGAAATAGAACAGAAAACATGTCGACATGAATGATATATTTGCTTATAATGTAGCAGTCGAATTGATGGATAATAAGGATCTAGAACCCACATCTATACTAGAATGTATGCAACGACCAGATTGGTTGAAATGGAAAGAAGCCATTAATGTGGAGTTAGAATCACTGAAAAAGAGAGGAGTGTTTGGACAGATCATCCGGACACCTCACAACATAAAACCAGTGGGATACAAATGGGTTTTTGTGAGAAAAAGAAATGAGAAAAAGAAATGAGAAAAGAGAAGTTGTGAGATATAAAGCACGACTTGTTGCACAAGGATTCTCACAAAGACCAGGAATAGATTATGAGGAAACTTATTCCCCTGTGGTGGATGCTACGACCTTAAGATTTCTAATAAGTCTGGCTGTAAGAGAAGGTCTTGATATGCGGTTAATGGATGTTGTAACTGCCTACTTATATGGTCCACTGGATAATGAGATATACATGAAAATTCCAGATGGTATTGAATTGAAAAACAAAGAGAGTTCTCGAGAACAACATTGTATCAGATTGAACAAGTCTCTTTATGGATTAAAGCAATCAGGTCGAATGTGGTACAATAGACTGTCCGAATATCTCCTGAAAGAAGAATACAAAAACGACCAGATCTGCCCATGCATATTCATAAAGAAGTTCAATAAGGGTTTTGTAATCATTGCAGTATATGTAGATGATTTAAATATCCTAGGAACCTCTGGAGAAATTTCCCAAACTGTTGAATATCTCAAGAAAGAATTCGAGATGAAAGATCTTGGAAAAACAAAGTTTTGTTTGGGATTGCAACTTGAGTATATGAAAGATGGAATTCTTGTGCATCAAAAGGCATATACAGAAAAAGTACTCAAAAGATTTAATATGGATCAGTCTCACCCATTGACTAGCCCCATGGTCGTGAGAAGTCTTGGTCCGGACACTGACCCATTTGGTCCGAAGAAGAAAAATGAGGAAGTCCTTGGTCCCGAAGTGCCTTATCTCAGTACCATAGGAGCTCTGATGTATTTAGCTGGCCACACACGACCAGACATCAGCTTTGCTGTGTACTTACTTTCTAGGTTCAGCTCCTGTCCGACCCAAAGGCACTGGAACGGGATTAAACATATACTTCGTTACCTACAAGGAACGAAAGACTTGGGTCTTATGTTTACTGACAAATCTAAGGAAGATTTAGTTGGTTTTGCTGATGCAGGTTATCTCTCTGATCCACATTATGCTAGATCTCAGACTGGTTATGTTTTTACACACGGTGGGACAGCTATATCCTGGCGGTCCATGAAGCAGACCATGGCAGCCACATCCTCTAACCACGCAGAAATATTAGCCATGCATGAAGCCAGCCGTGAGAGTGTATGGATGAGATCCATGACACAACATATTCGTACCACTTGTGGTATGATCAAAGGAAAGGATCCACCGACCATCCTATACGAGGATAACACATCATGCATCGAACAGCTTAAGGATGGATACATTAAAGGAGATAGGACGAAACACATTCTTCCTAAGTTCTTCTTTACACACGAGCTTCAGAAGGCAGGAGAGGTCCAAGTATTGCAAGTCCGTTCGAGTGAGAATTCAGCCGACCTCTTCACCAAGTCACTACCAACCTCAACGTTCAAAAAGCTCATATGGAAGATAGGCATGCGTCGACTGAAGGATCTTCGGTGATGCATTCATCAGGGGGAGTTCATGTGTTGTACTCTTTTTCCTGTCTTGTTTTCCCTTTTACCACATTGGGTTTTGGGTTTGTCAATAGAGGTTTTAATGAGGCAACATCCAAAGCATGAATGAACCTTGACCGGATGTGTCGATCAAGGGGGAGTGTTATAAACCATTTAGTGATCGACCCATTTATCAGCCCGTGTAGCAAGACGGGCCAAGCCCATCCGCAGGATCCTACTGGCGCCTATCTACTCTTGTGTTTATCTACATTATAGTTGGTGTTTATCTTACGTATTGCTAGTCATTATCTAGTTAAGGATAAGTACGATCTCATGTCGATCCAGTACTTAGACCGTCATTACCATATGTATATAAAGACCAGTTGGTCGACCTAATAATACACACAAGTTCCCCTCTTCATTCACAACAAGCAGATGTTTTCTAATTTGATGCGTAACATTGAGATATACCGATTCTCTAAATATATTTAAAATTTAAAGACATTCAATAACAAAAAATAACCAAAAACATAGCTTACCTAATTCAAAATCAAGATTAAAAAATTTCATATCCCTCTAAAGATCTACGGGTTCGAATTGGACTAGAAATTTTATTAGGTTCCTGACATTGTTATTTGAACCAAACCAACAACCAAAATAACAAAATCTAATGCAAATCAAAATTCATAAATAACCAAACTATTACTATATTTTGTGAACCGAAAATCTATAACCAAACCGGAATCAATCAAAAAATCAAAAAATACAATCTAGACGCAAAACCAAAATTTATAAATTATCATCAAAACCAAAAATCATAATATAAATAATTTTGCGCAACCGCGCGGGTCAGAAACTAATATATATTAAAAAGCAATGAATTGGAGTGAATTACCTGTAAAAAATATTATAGATTTAAAATAGCAATGGATTAGAAATGCTGTAATTAGCCTAAATATAACGTAAAATATTATTTTTATCAAATTTTAAAATTAAAGCAAGGTAAAACTAACATTTATGCTTAAAATTTAGTTTATTACGTCTAGTGGTAATTTTGTTTTAGTTGATATTGGTGTTTTGATTTTTGAAACATGTTACTGATTTACTAAAAACAATGAATTTTGTTAATAATTAAAATGTAGATATATATATATATATATATATATTTTATATATTAAAACAGAAGTAACGACTTTGATTCATGTGTGATTTTTTTAAAAAAGGACCGAATGGACCTATTCCTAGAAAGTCATGTTACATTTAATATATAATCTTATCATTTAAATTTTGGGCCTACCAGAAACTTTTATTGGTCTATCAATAATTATATTTAAACAATAGATGATCAATTGAATTTATAGATAGTATAAATTAAATAGATATAATTTAATGTTGTAATACTATACCTCCATATGTTAAATATATAAATATTTGTCGATGTTAACTTTTAAAAGTATAAAAAAAAATTTAAAATAACAAAAATCATATTATCTAACAATGATTAATTTTTACTACCTTAAACCAATGAAAACAAATTTTAAACTATATAGTTTATTTTAAAAATTAAACAAAAACTAAATGTTTAATTATTTACTCGATAATATAAATCTATGAAGCAGAAAGTTTAATTTTTTAAAAACTTTCTAAATTTGTGAAATGTTACAATATCTTTGAATATGACAATAAAACAATATTTTACTAATCTTTATATATATAGTTATAATTTTAATAAAGAAATAATAATCCGAAAATATATATAGAAGAAGATACAAATACATGTGAAACCTTAAGACAATATATTCAATGAAATAAATATGCCGTAAACTTATTATATTTTAAAAATTGATAGACACATATATTATAATATATATCAATTTAGAATTGAAATCAAAATATATATATATATATAAATAAACGAAAACAAAAACCCGTGCGGTTGTGCGGATCGAGATCTAGTCTTATATATTAAAACAGAAGTCACAACCTTGATTAAAGTGTGATTTTTTTAAAAATGGACCTAATGAACCTATTCATAAAAAGTCATATTACATTTAATCTCTAATCTTATCATTTAAATTTTGGGCCTACCAGAAATATTTATTGGGCTATCAATAATTGAATTTAAACAATAAAAGATTCATTGGATTTATAGATAATATAAATTAAATAGATATAATTTAATGTTGTAATACTATAACTCCACATGTTAATTATTTAAATATTTGTCGATGTTAATTTTTAAAATTATAAAAAAAAATTTTAAATAACAAAAATTATATTATCTAACAATTATTAATCCTTACTACCTTAAACCAATGAAAATCAATTTTAAACTATATAGTTTATTTTAAAAATTAAACAAAAACTAAATGTTTAATTATTTACTCGAAAATATAAATCTATGAAGCGAAAAGTTTAATTTTATAAAAACTTTCTAAATTTGTGAAATGTTACAATATCTTTGAATATGACAATAAAAAATTATTTTACTAATCTTTATATATATAGTTACGATTTTAATAATGAAATAATAATCCGAAAATATATATATAGAAGAATATACATGTGAAAGTTTGAAACAATCTATTCAATGAAAAACATATACCTAAACTTATTATGTTTTAAAAATTGATAAACACATATATATATATTATAATATATACTAATTTAGAATTGAAAATAAAATATTTATATAAAAATAAATGAAAATAAAAATCTGCGCGGTTGCATTTGTCGAGATCTAGTATATATAGATTTTAGGGCTACTAATACGTGATTCTAGAAAACACTCCCCGATTACTAACAAAACGAAATAGAAAATAAACAACGACTTCAAAGTACCTGATAATACAATAAAATTATAAGGTTTTTAACGAAAACAAAATTAAAGACCTAATAATCGTGGCAAAAAATATTAAACAAAGACCTGGCATGTTTTCTACATAAAACATCTCCAACCCAAGACCTTATTTTAAGGGGAGCAAAACCACGAAATAAAAATTTGAAAATTGATTACTCCAACCATGAATCCTCAAAAAAATCTTTAAAATTTTATTTATTTACATTATAATCTTTGACATTAACAAAAATTACTAATAATGATAAAACTTCACAAACACATATAAAATATATTTTTAATATACTATACAACACACAATATTATAATATTATATAATATAAGTTACATATATAATAAAACAACACACATACGCACAAATTTTAAAAAGTTTCATATAACATGCCAAATTACTCAAATATTATTTTTAAGATATGTAATATATAAATGTTTATATAATTTTCTTTAATTTGTGTTAAATTTGTTTATTGTATTTTTTATTTTGTGTGAGCTTTATTTAATGTATTTTTCTATTGTGTGAACTTTATTTTCATGTTATGCAATATTTATTTTATTTTATTTTATTTTATTTTATTTTGGTGTACTTAAATTATCCTAAATAAAGTTATTAGATACATTTGTTAAAGAAAATAATTATAAGGACCAAAAAGAAAATGAATAGTAGTTTTGAGGTTTGAATAGTGAAACCTCAAATTTAAGGTGTCACTATTCAAAACCTCAAAATTTGAAAATTTGAGGTTGCATTGGAATGACAAAAACCTTAATATTTGAGGATTTGAGGTTGGATCGGAGATGCACTTGTAACAGTCGGCCTAATTGGGCTTTTAGTTAACAATACATTGGATTTGGGCTCTCTATTGGGAGTATAAAGTGATAATTGTTTCAATAGTTTCTAGGTTTAGTTTTTGGTTTTTAGATTTTGGTTTTTGGTATTCAGCTTTTGGTTTTTTGTTTTTGGTTTCTAGATTTTGATTTTGGTTTTTAGTTTTGCTGTATTTTTTCTATTTTTCAAAACTTAATTAATACATTACTTTAAAATAATACAACAAAATAGCAATATATTTACAATTAAAATTTATCAAAATATTGTGATTATTATTTAAAATAAAATACAATAACATTTTTAGTGATTATATTAAAAATTATATTGTAGAAAGAAAATATACATAAAATTTATATAAAATTACACAAAAAATAAAATTATTTAAAAGTTTGAAACTACTTAGAAATTTTTCTTATATAAATTATTTATAATTTGTAAAAACTTGAATATCAATAGTTTTCTTATATAAATATTATAAATTATACAAAAATAAAAATACTCAAATTTTGAAAATAATTATAAATTTTTAAATTATTTGTATGTTCTTAAAGATGAATGGCCATTTTTATTTTTCAAGATTAGTACAATATATTTTATGAATAAAACATATTATGTTTTCTAATTTTTAGTTATTTTTAAAGTGACTAATAATTATTAAAAATATGCAATTATTTTATTTATAGAAATTAATAACTAATTTTAAAATTAATTAATATTATTTATAAAATATATAAATTTATTTTAGAGATATAAAGCACAAATAAAGTATTTCAGATTATTATTTAAATGATATCTAAAGTACAAAAATTGTATGATAATTTTATCTTTAAGAAAATACTATTTATTAATTATTAATTAATTAAAATGTAGTAGTTTTTTTTTAAAAAAATTCGTTTTTTTTCATAAAAGCTAATAAAAGTTGGTTTTTGGTTTTTCTTCGTAAATTGATTTAAATTTTCAAAAACTAGTTTCTCTAAATTTTAGAGAATCCATTTGATAAAAAGCTTGATTGGCAGATGAAATGTTTTTTACGAAAACAAAAACTAAAAGTTAAAACTTGATCGGAGAAAAAATAGTTTCGGAGGAAAACAAAAACTAGTCTAAAAACTACAAATATCTGTAAACGTTGAAGAATCAATTGTAGCGAATCTGAAGGTGACACTGGGGACCACAGTAGGCGGCTAAGCTGTTTCCTCGCTCCGTCGCTACTTGTCTGACGTGTCCACTTATCACATACTACTATAATTAGATGTACTATTTATTTATTAAAAGTTTCCACATTTAAATGATAATAATAGTTTTTTTTTGCTTATGTACGAACTAGCCTTCAGACGGATCAGGATATTCGAAAAATTTAGAATATCCGGATCCAGATCCATAGATTTAATATTCGGATCCGAATTCGTGGTATCCTGATATCCGGGTTTCGGATATCCATCTCGATATTCTATTATTCGCGGATATTCGGATCCGTCAAAATAATTAAAAATATTTTTTTAACAAAAAATATTATTTTTTTTTAATATAATACATAAATTAAATATTTATAAATATATTTATATATGTTTATAATATTGTAAAAACTAAAATATAATATTATAAGATTAATTCATGTATAAATATTAATATATCAAATATAAATATTAATAAAATTTAAAAATTTAATGTATTTTAAAAATACGGATCCGGATCCGGATATCCGGACCTAAAAATTAAGATATCCGGATCCGGATTCGGTTTCCACGGATCCAAGATTATACTATCCGGTTTTGGATTCGGGCACCTCGGATATCCTATTTTCGGAGCGGATCTAGAGCGGATCTCGGATCGAATCCGGATCTCGGATCGAATCCGGATCTCGGATAATAAGTCTCCCGCCTAGTATGAACCGTATGGTTGTTGAATAGCTTACATATTTTTTTAATATTTTTTTGTGGAACGTAAAAGTATTATACTCCACGTGATCTAGTGTCTACATTTTAACATTTAAACACCACGTGATTGTGACAAAAAAAAAAAAAAACCACGTGACAAATGACAATTCAAGTAGACACCTGTAATGAATTAAGGATGTCCTCTCTTTCCGACCGAAGAAATGAAATAGATATCGTTATTTGTTAATAGAGGCCGGTTTTAATTATTGGTTTAATTATACAATGACATTATTTTTTAAACAACACACTGAAATATTTAAAGTGTTCGTTGGAATAATTATCTGACATAAGTAATACTCCCTCCATAGGTTTATACGCACAGGTTAATAAAACATATAATTTGTATATTTCCAAAATAAATACACAATTACTTATAGATTTAATCATATTTCAACCAATAAAAAAATAAAATAAAATTTATTTTAAAAAATAAATTATTTCAAAACAAGTGTCGTTTTACGGTTTCAATATAAAATTTATTAATAAGATTAAACAAAGATTTATCATGTGACCAGTCTGATATAACATATACCATTATTGCTCTCATACTTACGTTTTGTTTAGAAAAATAACATCTTTTATGCCCTAGCAAAATACTTTGTATGAACATTTTTCTTGTACAGTCCATCGTTTTTTTCTTTTGCAACTATCGATTGAAATAAACCCTTTCTCAAAAAAAAAAACGATGGAAAGTTTGGGCCATTGTAGTGAATAGTGATTATCACTAGCATGGGCCATTGTATATTAATTTGGAAAAGAAAAAAACAACAAGAAAAAAAAATTATCTTTCTGCAATTGTATTGTTTTCACGTAGGATAAGCAGTCACATGCATTCAGGCATGCGTTCAGTATTAACTTTATTTTACTTCTCACATTCCTTTATTTTTGTTTTAGTTGTCACAAATTAAATAGTTTTATTTTGTTTTACTGGCGGTCTTGTAAATAAAGAAGGGAGTCTAGAGTCTGGACGAATGTGGCAGACATCACTCGCCAGCGATAAGAGAAAAGGCTGTGAAGATCGCATAGAAGAAACAAATCTAGAAATCACGAGTGCTTAAGACATTATATTTTATGAAAACGAAAGAACATGACATATTTTCTTTAATTTCAATTATTTCTTTTTTTTAATGAACCGGCGCAGGTGGTATGGGTTGGTCCATCATCCGCAGATATCTTATATACTAAATCACAAGTCACATGAGACGCATAAGATATGTTTTTTAATTTTAATGTTAAAATAAAAAAATATTTAATGCAAAAAACAGTTTCGTCTATTTGTCTTTTAACTGATTTTTTTAAAAAATTTTAATAAAATAAAAAATTCACAAAATTTCTCACACTAACCCCATGATCTCACCATTTTTGGAACCGTTAATATTTTTCTAGATAGAATTACAGTGCGTATAACGTAAGTAATTCATCTCTATTTGCTTTCAGAAATGGTTAATTCCTAAATTCTTCTAACAGTTTCTAAATCTGATAAAATGCGATGAAATTTCAATTTTTAAGCAAATAGATCGAAAACTTCTACTGACGTATCCACGGTATTGAATCTACAATTCTGGATCCATCAACATAATCTCTGGTGAAATGTAAGCATATTTCTAAGTCGGCTGCTGTAATTTAGTAAAAAGAAAAAAAGTTGACTGATGTATGTTAAAGTCTAGGTTAGAAACTCTAAAAACACTTAAACTCTTCATGCTCAATTTCTAATTTGCATCACATCAAATTTGTTTCTCATAAACAGTTTTCTTTTCTAGTCTGCTTATTGTTTTTTCCTCTTTTTCTTTTATAGATATAGGAAAAAGTTACAGTACTGGATGAGAAAGATAAGCGTAAACTAAACAAGTCAATAATTTGAATATTTTCAAACTGATTATATCAATTCTCGATTTGCTAGAAATGCTTATTTTGTGTGGTGGTGATAGATTATATAGGGAATGAGAGTAAGAGATATTCATCTTAAAACACACGTACAATAATTTAAAATTTTAAGAAGTGTCCCCAGAAGAAAAAAATGTGATGATAATTAGAAGGCAACAAATGGAGCGTAAGACTCATCTACTGTCTAGGTAAAAACCTAATCTGATCAGGATGGTCTTTTTTTTTTTATTCATGTGTTTTTTGTTTGCTAACTTTGATCAATATATAATTTTTTGCTTTATTGTTCTTATAGTACTGTAACTAAATTTGTAGATCGTTTTAGAAACAAAAATGTTGAAGCAAGTATGCACAAAAATGAAGAACTGTAAAGGATGCAATGAAAGAAAATAAAAGCATTTATAGGCAAATTAGGAAAACACTACATAACTTCAATTATCTACAAAACTAAGGTTGGTATTTTAATTGTACTTATGCAAAATTTGTATATTCACCTTATTAACCCTTTCTTTAATTTGTTTTTCATATGTACTAATTTTTTCCTTGATTTTGTAAAGCTACCAGTATTTTACATTCAATGGTTTATATCAGACTATTGTGAGATATAAACATCAAATTTGTAAAGCTACCATTAAAGTTTCAAAATATTTTTTTTTCATTGTTAAGTTTACACATACTATACTTGGGATATACATGTATATATAAATAAATAACGCACGGGATCTGATACTTAAAACCTATTTCAGATTTATACGATGTCCCGAAAACATATGCATTCGATATATACTTATCGAATGGTGTGTAACTTAATATCCGATACATGATTTTGGGCCTGGGCAAAATAACCGAAACCGAAGAACCGAACGGGAACCGAACCGAAATACCTGAAACTGGAACCGGACCAATACTCTCAAATACCCAAACGGCTCCTATATTTTTATACCCAAAATAACCGAACCGAGAACCGGACGGATACCCGAATATATAAATATTAATTATATATACATATAACATCACTAAATACATATTTTTAATTTAAAATTCTATTAAAAGTATCTGAAAATAGTTGAGGATAACTAAATTATTATAAAGTATCCAAACTACCTGAAAGTATCAGAAACTATCCGGATGGTTTTATCCGAAATATCCAAAGTAATCCGAAATGTCCAAATTTTTTTATCTAAATCATCCTAATTATTTGATATTTTACCCTAAATAACCGATATTTTATCCAAATTATCCGAACTACCCGAACTATCCGAACCCAAACCGGATTGATGATGGGAGTTTCAAGGCTCCTAATCAAATGTTGTAGAATAAAGGATGTCAAACCAGTTCTAAGTGATTCTAAAGCAAAGGGAATGCAAGACCATGCTTAATCTAAGTGCTATCAATTGGTGAGATGATTTTTGAACTAGAATGATACTAAAATGCAATAAAGGACAAAGCTTTCTTTCTTATTAGATAAGAGAACTCATGAGCTAAAGGAATTGACCTTGGGTGATCAAGTTTCAATCTAAAGATGTTAACTTTCAACCAATTTATCTACCTTAGACCTAGACACCATCCTAAACAAACTTTATCTCTAGATGAATATTCATTTACTAAGATAACTCAAGCATCAAATCTCTTTGGTTGAATGTTATCTAAGTAATCATTAATCTCAAGTCTACTAGCCATCTTAACACCTTTAACAACAAATCTCTTTGGTAAATAATGTTAAAAGCTTAGGAGAGTTCGTTCAGGCATTTCATCAAACACCTTTCAGGCATAAAATGCCTAGAGCTCAACTTTAGAGAGGCCAACTCTAGAGTTGCATTAAAAGCACTCTACTAGCAAGGAACAAGATGAATCTATACTAAAACACCTTAGATCTAGCTTAATCACCCTTAGTCTCCCTAACCCATGAATCCAAAGATGACTACTCACTACTCTTCATAATGAGCCCAAGAATCAATGATGATTTGGTGCTAATCATGATTAGTGATCCCAATAATCAAACAATCACAAGAGAAAATGATCAAGATAAGATCTTTCACCTAAAAGTTCTTTGTGATTAGATAGAGAAAACAAGATGATCCCCCAACTTTGGGATTACAAGAGTATTTATATCTCCTTGGTAAACCTAATGGTTTCCATTAAAAAGTCTAAAAAGCCCTTAAAAACATTAAAATTTGACTTAGGATAAATATCGACTCGGGTTGGAGACTCTGGGCATACCCCGCGTCACACCACCCGCGTCGGATGGTTGTCGATCTTCTCCGTCATGCGCGCGGGTAATGGAACCCGCGGCCTTTGTCCCGCGTTAGACCGTCGAGGCTGCTCTCTCGTCATGCGCGCGGATAGTCGATCCTGCGTGGCTCCGTCCCGCGTGACTCCTCGGTTCCTTCTCTTCGTGACGCGGGTTGAGACGATCGACACCAACCCGCGTCATCCTCCCCGCGCTGGATTTTTGATGATTCTTCTAGCTCGTGCGAGCGGGTACTCGACCCCGCGTGATCCAAGCCGCGTTGGAGTTCTTCATTCTGTTCTTCTCGACGCCTCGACGCGGGTAAGAGAACCCGCGTTGGCTCAACCCGAGTTGTGCTCGCTTGAACTCGAACTAACATCATTTTTCGTCTCTTTTTGAGCCATAATGCTTCTAAACACTTCCAATTACTCCATAGGACACTCCACTACCTGATTAGGACATATGAATGCAATATGAATTCTAAAGATGCTAAATTCCTAATCTATATGATCATTATGTGTGAAATGGGGACTTAAAACAATGCAAATATGCAAGATATCAACTCCCCCAAGCTTGTTCTTTACTTGTCCTCAAGTGACTTTGCAAGAACTCATAAGGGAAAGAGGTTTGAAGGTGGGAACTCATAGCCAAAAGTAACACTCCCTAGTACTCAACTTAACATCCTAAGGAAACATAGCAAATAGCATGAGCAACTCTCTTATTATACTCTAGCTTCTCTAGGCCTATCAATACTCCATATGCCTCTACACAAGTTGCAATACTCATCAACCAACAAGTTCTTTAAACCAGCTCTCACATTGATTCACACACACACACACATGGTGAATTCTCACAGATGGGCACATGATCTCAATCATTTGGCTAGGTAAGGATGGTCTAATATGAATGAAGAGAGAAAGGTTCAAATGTCATCATTTCAAGGTGGTTATCACTCAAAAACAAGGAGCTTGATCATTATGCAAAATTTATCTAAGATTAGAAGCAACTCATGCATACATAGATTCATTCTCATCATACTACCCCTTTTGTTATAATCACAAGTCCTACCCCTTTTTATCATAATCTCAAAATCAAAGTAAACCCCTCACATCACTCACCCAATGAACAACTCTCTTTTTCTTTTGACTCAACTACTAGGGATTTTAATTCACTCTTTACAAACTCTAACTCTTTTTCATTCCCTTCCCCAACTTCTCATTGATTTTTTTTTTTTTTTTTATTTTTTTTTATTAGGGGGAAGGTTCTTTGTTGCATAATCAAGAGCTTCATCTTTTCTTTATCCCTAGAGTTTTCATTTCTATTTAATCTCTTTTGCTCATCTCTCTCATCTTTCTCACTTTCCAAAACCCAAGTTATTAACATTTAGAACACACAAACCCCTCTCACCATCCCCAAATGCTAGCTCATTTTGCTTGCAAGAGATGAGAACAAATCTATGTCGCCTCCAATACTCTCAAGATTTTGCACATGACAAACTATCAAAAGAGGCCTCACTCATGCAATTTAAATGTTTTGATCTCAAAGAATGGCTAGGGTTGTAGGGTATGGAGTGCCATTTGGGTTAACAAAGATTGGTATATAAAGGAATAAGATAACCCAAATGTGTATGAGATCCATGATCAAGTATGCAAATGCCCATATGTAAAAAGAGATTAAGTTCATTCAAGCCAAGTTCGGGTTGGAGCTGATCTCAAGAACAATGCCAACATCAAGCAAGCAAACAAGTTTCAAGAAGAGTTTTCAAGGCTCGAAGCGTGCAAGGTTTTCAAGAGATGCTTAAGCTACTTGATATGTTTAACTAGGATGTCATTTTGAGTTCTAGACAAGGGTTCTTTGCAAGGCATTTTAAATCATTGTTCCCAATGCAAGTGAATGCAACCTATATGTTCTAGACTCAATCCTAAAAGTGCAAGTGACGCAACTACATGTTTTTTTTTTTTTTTTTAATGCATATATGTATGTACAATGCAATGCATGAGACTCAAATCATCAAAGAAAACGTGATCAAATACTTGATACCTCCCCCAAACTTAGTTCACACAGTCTCTGTGTTAGGAAGTTGAAGGAGATATCGAAAAGAGAAAAAAAATGCAAAGAAAAACTGGTATATACAATGGGAAGTGGTAGAGTACCTCTCTATGAAGCGTGGGAGGAGCCCGATGCCTCATCCTCGGTGTCAGCTTCCTCATCTGTAGAGGCAAGGGATGGAGATTTGTTTCCTGAGTCGCACTGTTGAGCTGGTGGGTTTCTCTTCTGGCGGAGCAGCTCTTTCTCGGTGGCGGGAAGTCTGAGTGCTAAAGGACCAATTGAAGGCTGAGGCTGGGGGTAAGGAAGTCAAATTCTGATGATGAACATCCCGTTACAGCTCCTCTAGTCAGTATATCAGCTACCTTCTTCATGAACTGAGCTGAAGCTTCTGCTTGCCTCTTCACAGTCTTACTCAACGCCTTACACTTGTCTTTGAGCTTGAAGATTGTTCTGTCCTGAGCTTTGTTCCATCGTTGGAGTTTGCTGATATGCTCATGAGCCTGGCGATGGGGTCCATGGGGAAGAGCTCCCGGATGCTGCTCAAAGTAGTAACGAGGAGGACCATAGAGGAGCTCGGAGTTTAGACCGGAAGCTTCTTCTTGGAAAATACCACATCTATCTGCTGTCTTCTTCCTCTTGGGAGATCGTATGGGGCCTAGAGGACCATGGGGACCAAGGAAGTGCTCACTCCCAATATCAAAGCTAATAGCTCCAGGCCTAGTCAAGCTTGTCAGGGCGGTGTTTGGGAGAAGCACTTCAACCTCTCGTGTAGACTGTATGTAAGAATAGACGCAAGTTCCATTGAACCTTCCACTGAAGTACTGAGCTTTCTTCAAGTAGCTTCCGTCTAAGAAGGCGGGACCAGTTGGATTATCTTCTAAGGGTATATCCTTGAACTGAAGCAATGGGGTTATCAAACCACCAATGCCAACCTGAGGCTCTGAGTCACTTGTTGTCCAAGCCCATTCCTTGTAGTGGACGAGGCGCTTCACAAAGAATCCCACCATGCCAAAGTTCTTGTAGAAGTCAGCATCGACCAAAGGCAACTGAGAGGGATGAGCATAATGCTGAACGGTTTGGTGAAGAAGTTGTAGCTCCTCATCATTAACAGTGCCTGGTTCTTTTCTTGGAAAGATGGTGTGGACAATTAACCGGTGGAGATAGTGCACTGGAGGGTGGCGAATGGAAGCATTCTTGTCACGGCTTGGCTTGCGAGTCTTCCCCGCCAACACCTTCCAAACCATTCTAGCCATGCTTTCCTCCCTAGGGGCATCATATAGGATAGAGATGGAAGATTCCTCCAAATCCTGAAGACCAAGAGCTTGTCCAATCTCTTTGAAGGTCATGTTGTAAACCTTCTCATGGACTTTGAACTTGATCTTTCCCCATCCTTGCCTCACATGTTTGGCGGTGTGAAAAGTAGCTACCAATGATGACAAGAACTGACAAGACTCATCTTCGTAGGTAGGATAGGCCATAGTGAAGAAGCTTTGCATGTTCATGTGCTCCAACATTTGCTTGATGTCGTCACCTATCTCCAACTCTTCCATGATCTTGATATCTGCAAATCGAGTTGGAGGCCACGATACACCATTCTTCAAATGCCCATATAGCTCATCTTCAGTTGGTGTCTTGGTTCTATCCCTCTTAGTGTCGACCTTCTTCCCCGTAGACACTTTGGCTCGCTTGTGCGGGGCTTGGTCTTCTTCAGTGATGTCTTCATTCTCCTCCTCTTGGGGAAGAGCTACCCCCTTGCCTTTCGGTTCCTTTGACCTTTTGGAATGGGCTGACCTTCTACCACCAGCATCCACACTCTCAGCAGTGGCGACTTGCTTGCCTTCTCTCTTTTTTGCTGCCAATACTTGCTGCCTAGAAGTTCCTCCCGGCGTAGATACTGAGGATAGAGACTTCCCATGTCTAGCAGTCTCTTGCCTTGCAAGCTCTTGTTTCTCAGCTTCCATCTTTTGTTGATCCTTTCTCCCCATTTGTACCTGAAAATTTCAAATCTTGGAAAAAGATAAGCAAATGGAAGAAGGAAACATTATAAATGCAAATGTGAATTCAATTCATGATCACTTAGCTAAAGCTAATTAGCACAATGCACACAAGTTATTTATAGAAAGCTACTAGAGATGATCACAAGCAAAGAATAAGACTTTTAAGCAAATTTTAAGTGTCAAATGAGTTCTTCAAGTGGACACTTATCAAATGAGGTTCCCAAACATCTTAACTAACCCAACCTAGCCAAAGTCGTATGGAATTATAGGAATTTCGAAAAATCCTCAATTCTCATGAACCCTAATTTTTCAAAGTTCAAATTTAACTCAATTTCACCATAGAATCAACAACCCAACATGAAATATAAGCTTTCCCTAGTCTATTTCACAAGTATCAAGCAAGAGAAGGATCAAATTTCAAGTTTAAATTTCTAGGGTTCATGGGACCTACGAAATTGAGCTTTAGGATACAATACCTTGTTTTGGATGAAAGGAAATGTTGATGTGAAACAAGAAAATAGACTACAGGTGCGAAAGCTTTGATTTAGGAAGAAGAATGGATTGATTTGGTGAAGAATTGAGTGAGATATGGGTGATTTGGTGAGGGAAGTTTTGATGTTTTGTGAAAGTGAGATGAGGGAAACGGGAGAGAGAGAGAGATGCGGGGTAGGTGTTTTTAGGGTGTAACTGGGTCGGGTTTAGGGTTAGAAACCATACCTGAGCGGGTTAGACCCGAGTGACGCGGGTAGAAGTCAACATCGGAACCCGCGTTGCCCTCCCCGCGCTGACAATGTCATCAAACTTGTTCGTCGTGCGAGCGGGTTGCGCACCCCGCGTGACTCCATCCCACGTCAAGCCATCAAACTTGTGCGTCGTGCGAGCGGGTTGAGCACCCCGCGTGACTCCACCCCGCGTCAAGACATCGACGAAGTGACGCGGGTAAGGCATCCCGCGTGGACTAACCTGCGTTTCAACTGTCTTTTTTTTTTTTTAGTATGTATGTACAAGGATAGACATGGGACTTCCTCCCAAGTGAGCTTGTTTTATGTCACTAACTTGACTTTGCTTCCTTTTTGGCTAGACGGTGATGGGGTCGGAGAGTGAAACCGAGATTCTTTTCTCCTCTATTGTGGTTCCCATGTAGAGTTTAACTCTTTGTCCATTGACTGTAAAGTCTCCACCATTCTTATCCCATAACACAATTGCCCCATATGGCCTAACTTCTTTGATCTTGAAAGGACCAGACCATCTTGACTTGAGTTTCCCGGGAAACAACTTCAGTCTAGAGTTGTAGAGAAGCACTTGATCTACAGCACTGAACTCTCTCTTCAAGATCTTCTTGTCATGAAAAGCTTTGGTTTTCTCCTTGTAAATCTTTGAGTTCTCAAAAGCATCCAGTCTAATCTCATCAAGCTCATTGAGTTGGAGAAATCTCTTCTCTTTGGCACTCTTGATGTCAAAGTTCAATAAATTAACAGCCCATAATGTCTTGTATTCAAGCTCAACTGGTAGATGACAAGCCTTTCCATACACAAGGTTGAAACGTGTGGTTCATCTAGCTTGATAGACCAGTCTTTCCTTGTAGTCCCCACAGTTTTCTCCAAAATAGACTTAATTTCTCTGTTGGAGATCTCAACTTGACCACTTGTCTGATGATGGTAGGGAGTTGCAACCTTATGCTTCACACCATTCTTCTTGAGAAGACTTTCAAACAGTTTGTTGATGAAGTGGGAGCCTCCATCACTGATGACAACTCTTGGAACTCCAAACCTTGGAAAGATGGTGCTTTTGAACATCTTGATCACCACTCTAGCATCATTGGTAGGACTTGCTACAGCTTCTACCCACTTGGAGACATAGTCAACAGCTACAAGAATGTATTTGTTGTCAAAAGATGATGGGAATGGTCCCATGAAATCAATACCCCACACATCAAACACCTCCACTTCTAGAATTGGGTTTTGAGGCATCTCATTCCTTTTGGTGATGTTCCCTCTTCTTTGGCATGAATCACACCTAGAGACAAAGTCTTGAGTGTCCTTGAACATATGAGGCCACCAAAACCCAGCTTGTAACACCTTTGAGACAGTCTTGAAAGTAGCGAAATGACCTCCATAAGATGATCCATGACAGTGTGTGAGAATCCCTTCGACTTCTTCTTCAGCTACTACTCTTCTATAGAGTTGATCTCTACAAAGGATGTAGAGGTAAGGCTCATCCCAATAGTATCACTTCACATCTTTGTAGAACTTCTTCTTGGCATATCCGTCAAGACCCATTGGCTCTCTTCCACAAGCTAAGTAGTTCACCAGATCAACATACCGAAGGACCTTTCTCTTCAGTTGCCTTCACCTCTTCAAGCTTCTTTCCAGTTTCACAAACCGCTACCACTGCTCCAATTGCCATGATCTGTTCCTCTGGAAGCCCTTCATCAATAGGGATCCCACTATCAATCTTCAGTCTAGATAAGTGATCAGCTACACCATTCCCGACTCCTGGTTTGTCTCTGATCTCAAGGTCAAACTCTTGTAGCAGCAAGATCCACCTCAACAGTCTTGGCTTACCATCCTTTTTGGCCATGAGATGTCTCAACGCAGCATGATCAGTGTAGACTATGACTTTTGACCCAACCAAGTAGCTTCTGAACTTCTCAAAGGCGTAGACAATGGCTAGAAGTTCCTTCTCAGTTGTAGCAAACTTCATTTGGGCTTCATCAAGAGTTTTACTTGCATAGTAGATCACATGAGTCTTCTTGTCCTTCTTTTGACCAAGAATAGCTCCCACAGCATAGTCACTAGCATCACACATGATCTCAAAGGGGAGATCCCAATCTGGTGGCTGCACAATGGGAGCACTAACCAGGTTGTCTTTCAACTTCTTGAATGCTTCCAGACATTCCCAATCAAAGTTGAATGCAGCTTCTTTGCATAAAAGCTTAGTCATTGGCCTTGCTATCATTGAGAAGTCTTGGATGAATCTTCTATAGAATCCAGCATGACCAAGGAAGCTTCTAATGTCCTTAACCGTCTTTGGTGGAGATAATCCAATCATCACTTCGATCTTCGCCTTGTCTACCTCAATCCCCTTTTCTGAAATTTTGTGTCCAAGCACAATCCCTTCCTTAACCATGAAGTGACATTTCTCCCAATTCAGACTAAGGTTTGTCTCTTCACATCTCTTGAGGACCCTGCTAAGATTGGACAAACAAGCAGAAAACGAAGATCCGTAGACAGAGAAGTCATCCATAAATACCTCCACAACATCCTCTATAAGATCAGAGAAAATAGACATCATGCATCTTTGGAAAGTGGCTGGAGCATTACATAGCCCAAATGGCATCCTTCGATAAGCAAAGGTACCATAAGGGCATGTGAAAGTCATTTTCTCTTGATCATTTGGATGTATGGGGATTTGGAAGAACCATGAATACCCATCAAGAAAACAATAATAGGGATGCTTTGCAAGTCTCTCTAGCATTTGATCAATGAATTGCAATGGAAAATGATCTTTTCTAGATGCTGAGTTAAGTTTTCGATAATCTATGCACATCCTATGTCCTGTTATTGTTCTTGTTGGTATTAGTTCATCCTTATCATTTTTGACCACAGTAATTCCTCCCTTCTTTGGGACAACATGCACAGGAGACACCCATTTGCTATCTGAAATAGGATATATTACTCCTGCATCTAAGAGTTTCAGAATCTCTTTCTTAACAACATTTTTCAAGTTGGGATTCAACCTTCTTTGATGTTCTATAGAAGTCATAGATTCATCATCTAGATGTATCCTATGCATGCACAAAGAAGGTGATATCCCTTTAATATCATCTAGTGAGTATCCTATTGCCTTTCTATACCTTTTAAGTTCATTCAAAAGTTTAGACAGTTCATCTTCACTAAGCTCACTACTCACTATGACAGGGTAAGTTTCATTAGGGCCAAGGAAAGCGTACCCTACACCATGGGTAAGAGGTTTAAGCTCCACTTTTGGTGCCTTGAGTTCACTCCAATCATCCTCTTGGAGGTTCTCTTGTTGAGTGGCCGAGGAAGCATGGTGAGCCCCATATGTAAGCTCCTCATTCTGACCTTCACCACTAATCCCCTTGTGAGAATCCAGCATTTTCACATCGGCATCACTTTCTTTGTTCTCAATCACTTGGACTTCTCTCTCAATTGTTAAAGCATGCTGTAGAGAGTCTTTAAGTGCCAACTCTTCTAGAAGCTCATCAGCTAGAGCATCAATTTCATCAATGTAGAAAACTTGGTTCTGGATGGTTGGCTTCTTCATCACTTCATTGATGTCAAAGTGGAGAATGTTCCCTTGTCCAAGATGAAGAACAATCTTTCTTTGTCTAATATTCACAATAGCTCTTGTTGTGGCTAAGAATGGTCTTCCAAGGATCAAAGGGTCTTGGGCTTCATCCCCCATCTCCAACACAACAAAATCAGTAGGGATCTCAAAGTTACCAACCATCAGGGGAAGGTCTTCAAAAATACCAACAGGAATCTTCACTGATCTATCAGCCAACACCAAAGAAAGTTTACACTTCTTGTATTGAGTAAATCCAAGCTTCTTTGCAATAGACAAAGGCATCAAGCTGACACTAGCCCCAAGATTGCAAAGACACCGTTCAAATACCATGGGTCCTAGAGCACAAGGTAAGGTGAAACATCCTAGATCCACTAGCTTCCTTGGAACATCTAACCTCTGGATAATGGCACTGCACTCGTGGGTAAGGATCATGATATCTTGCATATTTACATTGTTTTATCCATTCACCCATGCGCATTTTGATCATATAGACTAGGATTTAGCCATGTTTAGGTTGCATTTTGCATACATGAGTCTTTATCAGGTATTGGAGTACCACATAGAGTTCTTGGAGACATTTGGGTGCGTTTGGAGCTCAAAAAAGGTGATTAAGGTGATCATTGGACGAGCAATGCATGGGAGCGACCTACCGGAGCGATGCCATGAACTCGTTCGCCATTTACGCTTCGGAGCGACCTCCTAGAGCGACAAGGCGAAGTCGCTCCAGCTCCTGAAGCGACCTCACCACAGCGACACCCAGAGGTCGCTCGGGTTGTGTCGATTTGAGAGCGACGAACAAGCCGGGAGCGACCTCCTAGAGCGACACCCTAAGGTCGCTCGCGTCTATGGTTTCTGAGCAAGCCCGGAGCGACGTCTTCAGAGCGACACAGCCAGGTTGCTCGCAAAGAAACGACCCGGGAGCGACGTCTTTGGAGCGACACAGCCAGGTCGCTCGCGAAGAAACAACCCGGGAGCGACCTCTCGCAGCGACGAGCCGAGGTCGCGCCGCGTCTATTTGTTTGGCCGAATTCATGTTTTCTCAAGGGCCTTTTGGTCATTTCATTATGCACGTTTTTACTTTTCAAAGCCTATGTTTTTAAGTACCGTTTTGGTAACCACCAAAAAGACAATCTCTTTTCTGGAGAGAACAACTAATAAAACTTCTTTTGATTGAGATTTCATTGCTTGGATCTTGTGTTCTTGTTGATTTCTTATCTATTTCTCTACATGATTAATCTGAAATACACCATGGGTTTAAGAGGAATCATGGAGATTAGTGAGTAATCACCTTTTGAATTCATGGGTTAGGGAGATCAAGGGTGATTAGGTTAGTTCTAGGATGTTTAAGTGTAGATCATTCTTGTTCCTTGCTAGTAGAGTATTCATAATGCATCTTCTGAGTTGGCCACTCAAAAGTTGATCTTTACGCATTTCCCACCCACAAGGTGTTTGATGAAATGCCTGAGACAACTCTCCTAAGCTTTTAACATACTTTACCAAAGACATTTGTTGTTAAAGGTGTTAAGATAGCCAATAGACTTGTTAGTAATGATTGCTTTCATATTATTCAACCAAAGACATTTGATGTTTGAGATATGTTAGTAAATGAACATTCATCTAGATATAGAGTTTGTTTAAGATTGTGTCTAAGCTTAAGGTTGATAGTTTGATTGATCGTTTGCCATCCTTAGTTCGAAACTTGATCACCCAAGGTCTAATCCCTATACCCATGAGTTCTCTTTTCCCTTAGTCAAGAAAGTATCATTCTGTAATTGCTTTCTAGTATTAGTAGTAGCTTAAAACTCATCTAAATCATTGGTTGCACTTAGATTAAGTGAGTACTTGCATTCTCATTGCTTTGATATCCCTGAGAACTGGTTCGACATTCACTATACTACAACATTTGTCTTAGGAGCCTTGAAAACTCATAACATCAAATTGGCGCCGTTGCCAAATTCTGAGTAGATTTAAACATTGAGATTTAGTCACTTGCTTGAGACTAAGTCATTTTAATTTTGTTTTGTTACTGATTCTTCTTCTTCACCTACCTTTCACTTTCAGGTGTATGAACTTGAGGAGCAGGGGTCCATCAAACCTAGTTCCAATAGTATCAGACATCAGAGCTTTTAAGAGGGAGTGTGCTAGAGCTAGAAGAGAAGAAGAACAACAAGCCCACTTGCAGAGATTCGATATTGATATGGAAGATCAACCGCAAGGGGCAGAACACCAACCGCGGGCAGCTCGACCCATTGGTACTTATGACCGGCCCAACATTCATGGTCATAGACTGGGAATCCGAGCACCAGCTGTGGCAGCCAACAACTTTGAGGTCAAGTCAGGACTCCTCAACGTGATCGAGGACAACAAGTATCATGGCTTGGCTCTAGAGGACCCATTTGATCACTTGGACAAGTTCGATAGCTACTGGGGGTTGTCAAAAACCAATGGTGTGTCCGAAGATGCCTTAAAACTCAAGCTATTCCCTTTCTCTTTGGAGGATAAGGCACATCAGTGGGAGAAGTCTCTACCCAGTGACTCTATCACCACTTGGGATGATTGCAAGAGAGCATTCTTGGAGAAGTTCTTCTCTACTTCAAGAACTGCTAAGCTGAGAAATGAGATTTTCAGCTTTCAACAGAAGAACTTGGAAGGCTTCAGTGAAGCCTGGGAGAGATTCAAGGGCTACCAAGCTCAATGCCCACACCATGGTTTCTCTAAGGAGAGCTTGCTGAGCACATTCTACCGTGGTGCTCTTCCTAAGTACAGGGCCAGACTGGATACAGCTAGCAATGGGTTCTTCTTGGGAAGAACTAAGGAAGATGCAGAGGAGCTGGTTGACAACATGGTAAAGAGTGATGCAGTCTACAGTGGAGACCACGACAGAGGCAGTCGAACAGATGATAAGCAGACGAGGAAGGAGTTGAAAGCTCTACAGGATAAGATAGACATCCTCCTTGCTGATAAAGCCACACAAGAGCAGCTGCACTTTGTTGGTAACCCAAGCCAAGAGACACCACCTGTTGTCCATGAGGTTGAGGGGTTTGGAAGGTCAGGAGGAGCTGTGTTTCATCAACAAAAATGGTAGCTGGTACAAAAAAGAGCCCAACTTTCAGTACAACAACTACCAACAGAAATCCTATCCCAACAACCAACAGAGTGGTTATCCGCCTCGAAACAACCAGCAAGGCAGCTATCAATCTCAGCAAAACCCCTCATTTGGTTCGTCTGCTCCTCAAGAGAGCAGCACTGACATCCTGCTGAAACAAATCTTGGAGTCTCAGACTAGAAGTGAGAAGCATGTTGGTTATGAGTTGAAGAACCTTCATTCCAAGATTGATGGGAGCTACAATGAGCTCAACTCATTCCCCATAGAAGGTAACCCACTACTTTTCCTTGTATAAACCATTTTGTTTTTGCATATTAGTTTTCTCTTTTTGGGTATCTCTCTCTCCTTGACAACACAGAGACTGTGTCATTTAAGTTTGGGGGAGGTACCAAGTATTTGATCATGTTTGCTTTGATGTTGTTTCATTGAGTCATGCATTGCATACCTATTTGCATTAAAAAAAATTCATTTAGTTTGCATCATTTGCATTTCTAGGAGAGTCTAGAGCATATAGGTTGCATTTACTTGCATTGGGAGCAATGATTTGAAATGCTTTGTAAAGAACATTACTTTGCACCTGAGTAGCTTATGCACCTCTCAAAAAGACTTGTATGCTTCGAGCCTTGAAAACTCTTCTTGAAACTTGTTGATTGCTGAAACTCAGTCTTTGAAGACAACTACAACCTTGTTTGGACTGAATGAACTTAATGCTTCTTGCTTATGGTCCCTTGTGTACTGAGTCATGGATATACACACTTGAGTTGTCACATCTTTTATGCCAATATTTTTGACAAACTCGAGTGGTACACCATTCCCAAAACCCTTCCCTCTTTTTGAGCTTTCATTATTTGATGAGTGAGGCCTTTTTCGGAAAGCCTTACATGTGCATAATGTTGAGAGTATCGGGAACGACAATGCTTGATCTTCATTCTTGCTAGATTAGGCACATTATTGTCTAGCCATGGGATGGGGGTGAGTGTTGTAAAGTTTGATTTGGGAGTATGAGAAAGTAGAAGGAAAAGAGTGAACTTTTGTGCTTAATTGACTAGTCTTTATGGGATAAGTAGAGAAACTTCTAGCTCAATTTGTGAAAAGTCTTGGCCCCCAACCATTAAAAAAAAAAAAAAAAAAAAAGAGAAAGAATAAAGAAAAGGGGGCTAGCAAAATTAGTATGAGCTAAGAGGTGTTCAAAAAGTGTAAGAAATCCCATGTAAAAAAAAAAAAAAGAGTTTTATGTTGGGAAATGCTTTTGAAGTCTTTTGGTGAGAGATGGGAGTTGGGTTTGACATTGGGAAGTGATTGTGTAACCTGTATGTTGGGGAAAAGGGTAGAACAATGGAGATTGAGCATTGTATGCATGAGTTGGTCCCTTTCTTAGATATATTATGTGCAATGTCAAGGCTACTTGTTTTGAGAGTAAACCACTTTAAAAGATCATGGATTTTGAACCTCTTGACCCACTTGAATAAAAGCCTTCCCTTACTCAACCAAATGATTTGGACCAATTGACCATTTGCAAGAATTCACTTGATGTTATGCTTAATGAACTTGAGAGTTGGCTGATTTGCATGTGTGAATGCATGATGATGAGTGTAGGGATGAAAAGAGTTGAGATATGCCTAGAGAAGCTAAAGTATAATGAGAGAGGGTGTACGAATGCTGAATTTAGATGTTGATTTGAGTGCTTTGTGTGTTCCTTTTGGCTATGAGCTCCCACCTTAAAACCTCTCTCCCTATGAGTTCTAGAAAGTTCACTTGAGGACAAGTAAAAGAATAAGTTTGGGGGAGTGATATCTTGCATATTTACATTGTTTTATCCATTCACCCATGCGCATTTTGATCATATAGACTAGGATTTAGCCATGTTTAGGTTGCATTTTGCATACATGAGTCTTTATCAGGTATTGGAGTACCACATAGAGTTCTTAGAGACATTTGGGTGCGTTTGGAGCTCAAAAGAGGTGATTAAGGTGATCATTGGACGAGCGATGCATGGGAGCGACCTACCGGAGCGACGCCATGAACTCACTCGCCATTTACGGTTCGGAGCAACCTCATAGAGCGACAAGGCGAAGTCGCTCCAGCTCCTAGAGCGACCTCACCACAGCGACACCCAGAGGTCGCTCGGGTTGTGTCGATTTGAGAGCGACGAACAAGCCGGGAGCGACCTCCTAGAGCGACACCCTAAGGTCGCTCGCGTCTATGGTTTCTGAGCAAGCCCGGAGCGACGTCTTCAGAGCGACACAGCCAGGTCACTCGCAAAGAAACGACCTGGGAGCGACGTCTTCGGAGCGACACAGCCAGGTCACTCGCGAAGAAACGACCCGGGAGCGACCTCTCGCAGCGACGAGCCGAGGTCGCTCCGCGTCTATTTGTTTGGCCGAATTCATGTTTTCTCAAGGGCCTTTTGGTCATTTCATTATGCACGTTTTTACTTTTCAAAACCTATGTTTTTAAGTACCTTTTTGGTAGCCACCAAAAAGACAATCTCTTTTCTGGAGAGAACAACTAATAAAACTTCTTTTGATTGAGATTTCATTGCTTGGATCTTGTGTTCTTGTTGATTTCTTATCTATTTCTCTACATGATTAATCTGAAATCCACCATGGGTTTAAGAGGAATCATGGAGATTAGTGAGTAATCACCTTTTGAATTCATGGGTTAGGGAGATCAAGAGTGATTAGGTTAGTTCTAGGATGTTTTAGTGTAGATCATTCTTGTTCCTTGCTAGTAGAGTATTCATAATGCATCTTCTGAGTTGGCCACTCAAAAGTTGATCTTTAGGCATTTCCCACCCACAAGGTGTTTGATGAAATGCCTGAGACAACTCTCCTAAGCTTTTAACATACTTTACCAAAGACATTTGTTGTTAAAGGTGTTAAGATAGCCAATAGACTTGTTAGTAATGATTGCTTTCATATTATTCAACCAAAGATATTTGATGTTTGAGATATGTTAGTAAATGAACATTCATCTAGACATAGAGTTTGTTTAAGATTGTGTCTAAGCTTAAGGTTGATAGTTTGATTGATCGTTTGCCATCCTTAGTTCGAAACTTGATCACCCAAGGTCTAATCCCTATACCCATGAGTTCTCTTTTCCCTTAGTCAAGAAAGTATCATTCTTGCTTTCTAGTATTAGTAGTAGTTTAAAACTCATCTAAATCATTGGTTGCACTTAGATTAAGTGAGTACTTGCATTCTCATTGCTTTGATATCCCTCAGAACTGGTTCAACATTCACTATACTACAAAATTTGTCTTAGGAGCCTTGAAAACTCCTAACATCAGATCATCATGCCCTCCATCTCTTTCTTCTTTGCAGCTACAGCATCTTTCAAGAATTTGCTGTATTGAGGAACCAGCATAAAAGCATCAATGATGGGCATTGTGACCTGAACTTCACTCATTTGTTTCTCAAAGAGTGCCTTGTATTTCTCCAATAGCTGTCTTTTGAATCTTCCAGGGAATGGTAGCTTTGGCTCATAGGGAGGAGGAACAAAAGAGGAGTCCTTTGTTGGAGTAGCAGTTTCACCATGTTTCACTGTCTTTTTCTCTTCTCCAACCTTTCATTTACCCTTAGCTTCAACAATCTTTTCTAGAATTTCTTCATCAACCTTCTCATCTACAATCACCACTTCATCATCAATGTTGATAGCTACCTCCCCACCTTGCTTTTCACCATCCTTGGTGAGAATTCTTGGAGATAACTGTTTACCACTCCGTAGGGTGATTGCTTTCATAGTTTCCTTGGGATTTTGCTCTGGCTTTCCAGGTAATGCCCCTTGTTGGCGACTTGGTTGAGAATTCATTGAAGCAAACTGGTTCTCCAAATGTCTGATCTTGTTGTTGAGCTCATTGTAGCTTCCATCAATCTTGGAGTGAATGTTCTTGAGCTCATACCCCATTGTCTTCTCATTCTTTGCCTGAAAATCCAAGAATTTCTTGAACATTGCATCCACACTTGTATCTGAAGCTGGAGCTTGGGAAGAACATCCTTGAGCCTGAGTAGACTGATTGTTGTTATTGTTGAAACCAAGAGGGTTGTTTTGTCTAGGTTGATAGCTCCCTTGCTGAGTGTTTTGCTTCTGTTGGTACCCTCTTTGCTGGTTGTTAGAGTAGGATCTTTGTTGGTAGTTGTTGTACTGAAAGTTAGGCTACTTCCTGTACCAAGAACCATTGTTGTTGATGAAGCATAGCTCTTCTTGGCCTTCCAAACCATCAACCTCATTGATCTTGGGAGGAACCTCTTGATTAGGACCACCCACAAAGTTCATCTGCTCTTGCTTAGCTTGGTTGAAAAGAAGCAAATCCATCTTCTCTTGCAAGGACTTGATCTCTTTCTTTGTCTGCTGATCATCACTTCTGTTGACCCTATCATGCTTCTCACTGTAGACCGAGTCACTCCTAACCATGTTCTCTACTAGTTCCTCTGCCTCTTCCTCGGTTCTCCCCAAGAAGAAACCATTGCTAGCAGTGTCAAGCCTGTTTCTGCACTGTGGTAGAGCTCCTCTGTAGAAGGTGCTAAGCAAACTTTCCTTGCTGAAACCATGATGAGGGCATTGAGACCAATAGCCCTTGAACCTCTCCCATGCTTCACTGAAACTCTCTAGACCTTTCTGTTGAAACCCAGAGATTTCGTTCCTGATCTTAGATGTCCTTGAAGTAGAGAAGAACTTGTCTAGGAAGGCTCTCTTACACTCTTCCCAAGTGGTGATAGTGTCACTTGGAAGAGTCTTCTCCCATTGGTGTGCCTTGTCTCCCAAAGAGAAAGGGAACAGCTTCAACTTGAAGGCATCTTCAGAAACACCATTTGTCTTAGACAAGCCACAATACTTATCAAACTTGTACAAGTGATCAAAAGGGTCTTCAGCAGCAAGACCATGATACTTGTTGTTCTCTATGGTGTTGAGCAGCCCTGACTTGATCTCGAAGTTGTTGTTCTCCACTGGTGGTGCTCTGATTCCTAACCTATGACCATTAATGTGAGGTTGATCATAGGCTCCAATGGCGCGAGCTTGTCGCGGTGGATGTTGTGGCTGGCGATGTGGTCGAAGGTGATCAGCTATTGGATCAATGCCTCCTTGGGCATCACCAGCTTGAGGCAGATTCTCCATATCAAACCTCAACCTTTGCAAATGAGCTTGTTGCTCTACTTCTCTTCTTTGTCTTGCAATCTCCCTCTCAAGTGCTCTAATGTCTTCAACTCTTGGAACTAGGTTTGTTGGACCTATGCTCCTTGTGTTCATACACCTGAAATCCCAAGGGAGAAAAAAGAAAGAAAGGCAATAACACAATTAAACAAAAATTGACTTAGTCTCAAGCAAATGACTAAATCTCAATGTCACAATCAACTTAGAATTTGGCAACGGCGCCAATTTGATGATAGGAGTTTCAAGGCTCCTAATCAAATGTTGTAGAATAAAGGATGTCAAACCAGTTCTAAGTGATTCTAAAGCAAAGGGAATGCAAGACCATGCTTAATCTAAGTGTTATCAATTGGTGAGATGATTTTTGAACTAGAATGATACTAAAATGCAATAAAGGACAAAGCTTTCTTTCTTATTAGATAAGAGAACTCATGGGCTAAAGGAATTGACCTTGGGTGATCAAGTTTCAATCTAAAGATGTTAACTTTCAACCAATCTATCTACCTTAGACCTAGACACCATCCTAAACAAACTCTATCTCTAGATGAATGTTCATTTACTAATATAACTCAAGCATCAAATCTCTTTGGTTGAATGTTATCTAAGTAATCATTAATCTCAAGTCTACTAGTCATCTTAACACCTTTAACAACAAATCTCTTTGGTAAATAATGTTAAAAGCTTAGGAGAGTTGATTCAGGCATTTCATCAAACACCTTTCAGGCATGAAATGCCTAGAGCTCAACTTTAGAGAGGCCAACTCTAGAGTTGCATTAAAAGCACTCTACTAGCAAGGAACAAGATAGATTTATACTAAAACACCTTAGATCTAGCTTAATCACCCTTAGTCTCCCTAACCCATGAATCCAAAGATGACTACTCACTACTCTTCATGATGAGCCCAAGAATCAATGATGATTTGGTGCTAATCATGATTAGTGATCCCAATAATCAAACAATCACAAGAGAAAATGATCAAGATAAGATCTTTCACCTAAAAGTTCTTTTTGATTAGATAGAGAAAACAAGATGATCCCCCAACTTTGGGATTACAAGAGTATTTATATCTCTTTGGTAAACCTAATGGTTTCCATTAAAAAGTCTAAAAAGCCCTTAAAAACATTAAAATTTGACTTAGGATAAATATCGACTCGGGTTGGAGCGACTGGGCATACCCCGCGTCACACCACCCGCGTCGGATGGTTGTCGATCTTCTCCGTCATGCGCACGGGTAGTGGAACCCGCGGCCTTCGTCCCGCGTCAGACCGTCAAAGCTGCTCTCTCGTCATGCGCGCGGGTAGTCGATCCCGCGTGGCTCCGTCCCGCGTGACTCCTCGGTTCCTTCTCTTCGTGACGCGGGTTGAGACGATCGACACCAACCCGCGTCATCTTCCCCGCGCTGGATTTTCGATGATTCTTCTAGCTCGTGCAAGCGGGTACTCGACCCCGCGTGATCCAAGCCCCGTTGGAGTTCTTCATTCTGTTCTTCTCGACGCCTCGACGCGGGAAAGAGAACCCGTGTTGGCTCAACCCGAGTTGTGCTCGCTTGAACTCGAACTAACATCATTTTTCGTCTCTTCTTGAGCCATAATGCTTTTAAACACTTCCAATTACTCCATAGGACACTCCACTACCTGATTAGGACATATGAATGCAATATGGATTCTAAAGATGCTAAATTCCTAATCTATATGATCATTATGTGTGAAATGAGGACTTAAAACAATGCAAATATGCAAGATATCACGGATCCAAATGACCGAACTTTTTCCGGATATTTTCCGGCTCCTACATTTACTATCCGAACCGAACCGAATCCGAAACTATCTGAACCGAACCGAACCGAAAATAGGTCAAGTACTTAATGGATCCTCTAGCCTCTATCTGAACTACCCGAAACCCGAAATACCCGAACCGAACCGAACCGATACCCGAAATGCCCAGGCCTACATGACTTGAATATTCTACATTCAAATTATAGGTATGGCGAAGCTATACATTTCTTTCATGCAAGAGTATGTAAGAGTAGTAGAGTACTAACTACTAGCAGTTGAGATTTCGAATTACGAATAAAGATCCTTTTGGGCTTGTAAATTCTTCAATTTCCTCAATCATTGACTTTATGAGGACTCGTATGAATTGAAAACATTTGTTGATTTGTGAATTATTCTCATTAATTTAAGTTCATACTAAAAATGGGAATAAAAGACTTGTGAATCGGAATGAAAAGTCATGATGATAGCAACTAGCAGATGTGGGGATGTGCACGTTCGAAATCGGCCTCCTTTGCCTCCATCAAGAAAGGTAAACTAGGCTCTAACTCATTTATTTAACCTCCCAATTGATTGGTGTGATTTGAGTATTAGTCAGTAGTCACTACTACCCAATATATTTTTCAACTGTACTTAATGCTCTTTCCGTTCCACAAAAATAGATTTTTTTAGTATTTTTACACATATTAAGAAGACACATTAAACTACCATAATAAATGTATCATTTTCTGTAATTTTCGATTTTCAATAACTTTTAACCAATATTAATTCAATAAAATCAATTAATTTTCTTGAAATTTATGATTTTTTCATAGAAAACAAAAAAATATATCTTTCTGAAACAAACTTTTTTCTAAAAAATATCATTAAAGAACGGAATGAGTATTTACTAATATTTGTCCACTTCACAGAGCCACAGCCACAGTGCCGTGTATACTATCTCTAATTCATTTACTTAACCTCCATTAAGAAAAGTAAACTATCTCTAATTCATTTGTTTAACCTCCCAAGTGATTAGTGTAATTGAGTATTAGTTAGCAGTCACTGTCCAGCACATTTTCAATTGTATTTTGACTACTAGGGGTATAAGTATAACCCGCGCAAGCGCGGAGCCGGATAAGTTATTGATCGTTGTGTAGTTTTGTGTACGGGATTTTGTCGTTTATTTTTTTCCACTTTTGTTTTTCCGTGTTGTATATAATGGTGATGAACATAACATTTGGAAGTCACGCAGTTTGATTAAGTTGATATAAGAATGACCGGCGAATTCATATGCATTATTTTCGTAATGATTTGATCGACCATTAGCGTTATTAGCGCTTTCATGTCAAAAGATAAAGTTTATGAAGTTGTTTAGTATTTACTTAGGTAGTTGTTAGTATATAAAACAAATAGTGTAAGGAACAAAATATAAAATTTGAATTCAAAAAATTAAACAATTTATCGAACAATAAATTAAATTATTTATTCATTTTACCTAAATTAATTTCAAAAATATAGAACTGTAATAAACTATTTTTTAAAAAGAATTAATAACTCTAGAAAAATTTATAAAATTATACGGTTGCAAAATTATTTGTTTTTAGAGTTTTACTCGACTTTGTTAAAAATAGTTTATGGTGGACAAAAAAAATGTCAGAAATAGGTAAACCAAAAAAATACACCATTGACAAATCTTGTATGAGTTAGAACCCGTCGACGTTTCATTAATAATCCAAAATAGAAATAAAATCTCCGAACAGAAAAAACATGCAAGGGAAAAAATATCCAAAGTTTATGATGGAAAACAAAGATAATAGCAGTTTTTAAAAATGCATAGAAAAGTCGTTGACGGGCTGATAGGAATATAATATATATTTCCAATCACTCACGGCAGCGCTTGCGGTTTTTCTGAGCGTCTGAAATCTCTGGAGGATATGCTGCAGCACATTCCTCATCGACCTTGTCTCCCAAAACAGACGGGTCCGATGATGCTGCCAATCCTACGTCACCTTCACTGCTTGGAAGAATGTTATCACTGTGCTCCTGAAATACATGAACGTGATGACAAGTAAAATTAGACAACCTTGCCATGGTTCTCTATGATGGTATCTTCAGTGATGGTGGAGAGAGTGATGGTACGGTGATTGCTATTAATGGCTTCCATCAATTTGAGAGCTCTCCATGTTTTGGGCTGGATCTTAGCAAGTAGCTATGAATACATCAAACACTATGTTGCTGGCATGAGATTTGAACCGACCTAGAGATCCTGCAACAACATAGACGGTGAGGTTCTTGAGTATATTGAGCTCCACCAAGCCAGACACACTCGTTTTCAACACCTTGTTCCCTATCTCTCTTCTAATTACTGCCATGTCCCTCGATGCAGTTCACCGCAGCAGGTTTGTTAATGTCGGAGAAGAAGTTATCTGACCAATAAATTTCAAGTTTTTAAGTCTCAAGATGACACTAAGCTAAAATGCATTGTTTTAAAATCAAACCAATAACATACAAAATGAACTCACCAGAGATTACGATCACATCCATGTCAGGGGAATCATCGCTGAGGAACTCAATAACATTATGCACACCTTTGGTTACCATGTCCATCCCCATTGCACCACACCGGTATTACAACTGAACCATACATAGCCATTTTTTCCCTGCCAATGTACAGTGAACAGTTTGTAGCCTCGTAAATCTAATTGACATGCATCCACAAAATCATTATTTCATCAGCAAAAGTTTCAATCTTGAGCCGAACCACACCACAAACATAAAAAAATTTACATCTTGGTGGTACCTGTTGAAAATGACAGCCGACGTTTCGAAGTGATCTGGATTCTCCTAGGAAGGCTTAAGTTCCATAGCACGTTGGCACGACAAAAACCGGACAATAGGCTCTCTAGTTGTACCGTCCTTCAGCTCCGCCTGAGACGTACCCAGCCTTGCAGCCTTTGTTAGTCCTAGCAACCAAATAACTTTCCGTCATAGCCCATCAGAACAGAGTTTACATCATATTAGTTAATCGGACAACTTCAAAACGATCAATCAACTTTCACGATCGACCCCCTATCGTAGCGATGGATGGTAGTGATTCACACGAACTGGGATAGAACCATGGATCTCGGAATTCTGCCCAGAGAAACATACGCTTAAAGTATTAAAACTGATAGCTTGAATATTGATTAAACATATATGGTATATAGTATTCCATAGAAAGTCAAATTGTCAATACCTTTTCCTGGGTACTATGTTCTAGGCGGAGAAAGGTGGCGGGGACAACGACCGATTAAGCAACAACAACACTGGAGGTTAACATCTTCGAAAGTTGGCTAAAAGCTGCGACAGTTCAATTTAGGAGTAATTTAATAAGAGATATGGGTCTCAAGGTTTGTTTGAGCAATTATATATACTGAGACGGATTGATTCAGAGGTGAAACGGTACCATAACTGATCGTTGGAGATATAGAGAGGTGAAGATGAAAAGTTTCAGAATTTTTTTTGATAAGCTAAAAGGGTAACGCTTCGGTTTATCGGTGGAGACAGAGTACTATAAAAATCTTAGATACATACAAAAGAGATTTAGCCCACTTATAAGTTTTATTGGGCCAGAATGCGGATTTTACTAAATAGGTTTCGATGATCAAAGTTACACGTGAGTATTGAAACATTACAGTTATGTGTGGGATCCACTATAAGAAATCCTTTATAAATATATATTAGTTTCGGTAATCCAAGTACAAAGTATCCTTTAGTTTAGTGGTATAAATGTTAGTGTTTATAACATAGTAACCCGGGTTCGAACCATAGACTTGACATTTTTTCACACTTTTTAAAAGTGGGGTCCACTTATCTGTTGACGTGTCGCATCAGGAGTGATGAAACTGGCTCATTATAATGTTGATTTTCTAATATTTGTCCATCTGACAGACCCACAGTGCATTATCGCAGCATCGATAAGACCACCATCAATGGGGTGCTTAACAACTTAAAAAAAAATGAAAAAGGGAAAGCATCGACGTTTAAACAAGCACAATAAGCACCGTATCTTAGAGGAACGTGGCGTGCTGCCATTGAGCAGCTTTTTTTTTTCTCAAACACTTTTTTTTCTTCGGAAACACTGTTTTTATGACCAAAATAATACCCAAATATGAAAATGACCTAACTAGCACCAATTGTTTTTTCTGAAAATGACCAAAATGACACTTAAATACTGTTTTTATGACTAAAATGACATCCAAATATAAAAATGACCTAACTAGCACCATTTTTTAAAAAAAATGACCAAAATGACACCAAAAGATGAAAAAGAAAAAATCTATGTTTCTATTTTAGAATTTATGTTTAAATGTTTCTTTTTTATGTTTTATTTAATAAATAAAATGCATCTTTCAAAAATTAATATTTTAATTTTTTTTTAAGAACTCCAAAATAAGAACTTCCCATTGGAGCACGAAAATGTTCAGGATATTTAGCGCTGCATCTTAAATCACTTTTACAACTTAAAATTATTAGAAAAAGAATAAACACCTCTATTTGGGGTTTTGGGTCAACGGTGCTCTAAGCTGTGGTCACTATTTTACCATATGTGCATAAAATAATGCCAAGAATAGTATGTTCTGTTACACCAATCTGAATACAATAAAAGGGCCATCGTAGTCTGTGGTTAAATTTAAAGACTCTCCAGAATGAAAACCAAAAGATAATAAACCAAGGGAATTCAATTCATCTACGTTTGTAAAAACTTTATTGCTCTTTATTATTGAAATTTTGTGTTCGTTCAATCGTTTTTTTTCTTCTTAAATTGATGATTTTTTTTTGAAAGTAGCTTTTTATTTTTCGACATAAACAAAATTTTTGTCACTGTTATTAGAGTGAGAATCAGGAAAGATCTCGGCCATATATCTATCTGTTGGGAATGTCCTAAAATCATTTGTACTTACTCTTGTTTAAGTCGTAAATCGAGGTTCGACAATCGATCGTATAAAATTAGGTGGTTATAATGTTTTGCTAGAAACCGCTTATAATCTATAGATTGAGAATCTATTACTAATTTTATATGATCCTACAGGGTCACACACCTAAGCAAATTGAATCAATAATATATATTGGAATTATGGGAATGAAATATCATAATGTATATATATATGTGTTTTATATGATATAACGATATATGTATACATAATCTCTTTCACGTCACATTGTCTACATGGGCTTGGCCCACATTCCTAATTAAGAGAATTAGATTAATGACATTTGTTATAAAACGTGAGACGTGAACATAACAAAAGGTTGAGACAAAACCCTATAAATCCAAGAGAGCCACAAAAGAGTTTGTCAAGGTTTTGACATCTTATCTCGACGGCACTAGCATCCCGTTCTGATCCAGTTTGTGTGTGTGTGGATACCGGTGGAGACACGACGTTTGGAATGCTTAAAATCTCGACTTGGTTTATTCATCTTTCCACTGCGAATAACCAAATATATTCGGAACCCTAAAATCTATATTCATTTCAGGATTTGCATGAGATCTAGGCAAACTAAATTCATAAGTTAATTTATAAATCGTTATAAACCGGTATGAATTCCAACAGTGGTATCAGAGTCTACTTGTTTAATACTGAAATTGTTATTGTTTGAACTTGATATGTTAGCTTGTTAATAGAAACCCTAATTTGATTATGGTATATTACGGTATAATGATATTGATTTATAACTAGAACCGGCATGTCAAGTTAAACAATTAGAACATCTGAACGTCCATATGAGACACACGCTTTGGTTGAAGTGCCTTTAAAACTAATGGGCTTATGTTCAGAATAAGATTATACGAACATTGTGATTACTGTAATCAATTAGCTTTAACATGCTTTTGTCTCGTAGTGGTTTTATGCATGTCTCGAATGTGCAAGATGCATAAATTATATTTAGCACATGTATATAGTAATAACACTAGTAAAAAAAACTCAAATAGCAACGAAGTTGCTACGGTACAATCGTAGCTAGCAATAGAAAAGCTACGGATTTGCTACGTTTTAGCTACGAAAACATAAATGTAGCAAATCGTAACAAAATCGTAGCTAATTTGCTACGAATGTGCTACGTACAAAAATCGTAGCTAGTGGTTGCTACGATTTTGCTACGAAAAATAACGTAGCAATTTACTACGTTTCACTAACGTGTCATTTCGTGTTTAACCTAGCTACGAATTGTTTCGATTCTATCGTAAGTTTAGTTTTAATTTATTTTAAAAAAGAAAACGTAGCTACGGTTACCAAAATCGTAGCAAATTCGTAGCAACCCACCGAAAGAAACGTTCCATCATCCATCATCCATCGTGCGCAAGTGTCGGGAGAAAAATACAAAACGTAATAAGCCACGAGACCTTTTCGTAGCAAAGATCGTGGTTTTTTTCTGAATGCAACGTCCCCTCGGTCCGACAATGTGCAGGCAAAATAATTCAAGATATTTTGAGCAAGCTACGAAAATTTTTTTTCTAATCAAAATATAAACTTTATCTAAACCTTTTATATAAAACCTAATTATTTTCTAATCAAAATCTAAACTTTATCTAAACCTTTTATATAAAACCTAATTATTTTCTAATCAAAATCTAAACCCTATTTATAAACGCAATTAAACCTATATTTTTTTATCAAAACGTAAACCTTACCTATAAACCCTATCTAAACCCTAATTAACCCCTAAATTTCTAAACCTTCGATACCCTCCAAATCCCTCTAAATTTCTAAACCCAAAATTAATTCCCTCTAAAATTCTAAACCCAAATTCAATTCCCTCTAAAAATTTAAGCCCAAACCCATTTTCTATACTTAGACAAAATATCCCTAATTTCCTAAAGACAAACCTTTCTTCTCTCTCTCCCGTGTCTCAACTCTTCGAGCTCTCATCTCTCTCGATCTCTCTAATCCCTCGATCTCATCTCTCTCTTGATCTCTCTAATCCCTCAATCTCTCTTATAGCTCTCTCGTTCTCTCTCAATCTCTCGTCTTCCATGCCTAATTCCTCCGCAAACGCATCCAACGACCGTCGTCGTTCTCGCCCTCCAGGCTTGAATCTTGAAGGTAAGGTCTCGATTTCTCTGTTAATTGATTAGGGTTTCAATTTAGGATTCTCTTTCGGTTTTGATTTGGGTTTCAAATTAGGGTTTAGGTTTGGGATTCGCTTTCAATTTGGGTTGCGGTTTCAGTTAGAGTTTGTATTGCAATTTCGGGTTTCAAATTAGGGTTTCGATTTAGGTTTCAAATAAGGGTTTCGATTTGGGTTTAGGTTGGGTTTCAAATAAGGGTTTCGATTTGGGATTCGCTTTCAATTTGTTCTGCGGTTTAAATTTGGGTTTCTATTTGGGTTTTGAATTGGGTTTCGTTTTGGGGTTTGGTGTTGCTGTTGGTTTCGAGTAGGGTTTTGATTTAGTGTTTTATTTTCGGTTACAAGTTAGGCTTTTCAGTTTTTCAATCTTAACGCTTCTTCTGTTTCTCTTTCTGCAGATGTAAGAAACGTGAGACCGCAAATGAGAGCCGCTTCAATGCCTCCTGGTAGGACTCCTGCTTCAATGCCTCCTGGTAGGACTCCTGCTTCTTCTCAACCAACAAGACCTCCTGGAGTGGTCGGCTCTTCAACTTCATCTACGGCTCCTCCTCCTCCTCCTCCTCCAACCTATGCGACGAGAACAGAAGAGGTGCTGCTACGTGCTCCAACCCGAATTAATCAGCCACACCTCCATCCTGATAAGATCAATGGAGCATTGTGGTAAGTAAATGGGTGTTGCTACAAATCTCGTGTTATAACATAGCAAAACGTAGCAACTTGCCACGTTTCTCTTTCGTAGCAAGGTCGTATCAATTTGCTACGATTTTGCTACGATACAAAAATGGCTACGATCGTATAGCTACGAAAACAGAAACGTGGCTTTTCGTAGCAAAATCTCCATATAGCCACAAAAATTCCCCTATAGCCACGATTATATGTCGTTGCTATTTCAGTTTTTTTTAACTAGTGTAATCGATTGCTTGTCTAAATTAATATATATATTTAAGATATTATATCAAAGAGTTGATATAGATTCGGTTAAATCGTTTAACCCGTTTTGATAAATTTAGTTATAATTCTAATTTGATTAGAACTAAATACTAAGATTATCTAATTAATAATTTTAATTAGATTAAATTAATTTAATTATTTATAGTTCAATTAAAATACATATAAGATATGTATTAGTTATATTTATATTTTATATTAGATATAAAATTTAAATATAAATTAAAATTGAATTAAAATTTGTTCCTCAATTAATTTCAAGTATTTTTGATGTCTACCCAATCTTATCAACTATCAAGACTCGTTTCATTGTAAGATGGACTTGCCAAAGCAAGGTGTGTGCAATTACATGAGTGAGGTGGATGGTAACGGTTACCATGTGAAACAAAATTGGTTTACTTGACTAGGCCATCAAAACAGTTTTGGGCTTAGAGACATAGGTTGGATAAGATATAGGATGTCGTCTGACAACCAAGAATTATATTGGATATAATTAGCAAAGTGTTGCTTACCTAAATAGCTTTATATTTGGGCGATGAACCAAAGCTCACTCGGATTTTAGTGAAATATGGATCTTGGATTATTATATTCATTTGAGGAAAATGTTTTGAATATAATATGAGTTTTCTTAATTGTTGAGATTTCTCTAATTCCTGAACATCATATTAATATTTGCTATTCTTCTATTCCAGCAATGTTAACTCCTCACAACCCATTTTAATTCCAATATGCCCTTAAGAAGGACAAATTGAATGGATCAAATTTCCTCCAATGGTATCGAAACCCGAGAATTGTTCTCGAACAAGAGTTTAAACCCTACTTGGAAGATCTGAAAAAGAAAAAGACTTTTGAAACATCGTCTAGGGGTATTTATGTTATAGAAGTAAATGTTACTACTTTTGGTTCTACTTCATGGGTATTGGATACCGGCTGTGGTGCTCATATTTGTACGAATATGAATGGTCTAAGCAACAATAGAATTTTGGAGAAAGGTCAAGTGGACCTACGAGTGGGAAATGGAGCAAGAGTGGCTGCATTAGCCGTGGGAACATTTTACTTGTCTTTACCTTCAGGCTTGGTTTTAGAACTTAAGAATTGCTACTATGTAGCTGCTATAAGTAGGAATATTATTTCCATTCATTGTTTGGATTTGGAAGGAATTCAGTTTTCGATCAAAAACAAGTGTTATTCCTTTGATCGTAATGATATCTTTTATGGTAGCGGTTCATTAGAGAATGGATTTTATATTCTAGACCAAAGCGTGCATGTCTATAATATCAGTACCAAGACCTTCAAGTCTAACGACACGAATCAGACTTTTCTTTGGCATTGTCGTTTGGGCCACATAAATGAGAAACGCATTCAAAAGCTTCATAGTGATGGACTTTTGAGCTCATTTGATTATGAATCATATGAAAAATGTGAATCTTGTTTATTGGGTAAAATGACTAAGGCTCCTTTTACTGGACACAGTGAAAGAGCCAAAGACTTGTTGGAACTTATACATACCGATGTATGTGGACCAATGAGTATACATGCTAGAGGAAACTATCAGTACTTCATTACATTTACTGACGACTTCAGTAGATATGGTTATGTTTATCTAATGAAACATAAGTCTGAATCTTTTGAAAACTTCAAAGAATTTCAGAATGAAGTACAAAATCAGCTTGACAAGAAAGTAAAAGCTCTTCGATCTGATCGAGGTGGAGAATATTTGAGTCAAGCGTTTAATGATCATCTGAGAGAATGTGGAATTGTTTCACAACTCACTCCTCCAGGAACACCACAATGGAATGTGTGTCCGAAAGGATAAATCGAACTTTATTAGATATGGTTCGATCTATGATGAGTCATGCAGATCTTCCACCATCCTTTTGGGGATATGCTCTAGAAACGTATGCATTTACGATGAATAGATGTCCATCAAAATCAGTTGAAATGACTCCATATGAGATGTGGACTGGAAATGTTCTAAATTTGTCTTTTCTGAAAATTTGGGGTTCGGATGCTTATGTCAAACATATGTTTACAGATAAGCTTGGACCAAAATCTGATAAATGCTTTTTTTTTGGTTATCCCAAAGAAACCAAAGGTTATTACTTTTACAACTCCACTGAGAACAAAGTGTTTGTTGCTCGTAGTGGCGTTTTTCTTGAGAGAAAGTTTCTTTCTAAGAAGAACAGTGGGAGTAAAGTACAACTCGAAGAAGTTCGAGAGACACAGGAAAATGTTTCATCCTCTCACGAAGATGATCAATTAGATCTACGAAGAGTCGTAGAATCTACACCAGTGGAACCTGAGGTACGTCCGAAAGGACACGTCACGAACCTGTTAGATATGGGGTTTGGGTGACAGATAATCATGATCTATTGATAATAGAGAGTGATGAACCTACGTCCTTTGAGGAAGCTATGATGGGCCCAGACTCCGATAAATGGCGAGAAGCCGCAGAATCCGAAATTGACTCTATGTCAGTAAACAAAGTGTGGACTTTGGTTGATTTACCTGATGGTGTTAAAACCATTGAGTGTAAATGAATTTTTAAGAAGAAAACTGACGTGGATGGTAATATACGGATATACAAAGTTAGATTGGTGGCTAAAGGTTACAAACAAATTCATGGTATTGACTATGATGAAACCTATTCACCAGTTGCAATGCTTAAGTCTATTCAGATTCTCCTAGCAATTGTCGCTCATTATGGCTATGAGATTTGGCAAATGGATGTGAAAACAGCTTTCCTTAATGGAAATCTCGAAGAGAATGTGTACATGACACAACCTGAAGGTTTAACAGTCCCTGGAAGTACTGGGAAAGTATGCAAGCTTCAACGTTCCATTTATGGTTTGAAGCAAGCATCTCGGAGCTGGAATCTTCGTTTTAATGAGGTTATCAAAGAGTTTGATTTCATTAGAAATGAAGAAGAACCTTGCGTTTACAAGAAGACTAGTGGGAGCGCAGTTGTTTTCTTAGTGTTGTATGTAGATGACATACTTCTCATTGGAAATGACGTTTTTATGCTTAATTCTGTAAAGACTTGGCTTGGAGGTTGATCCTGAATGAAAGACATGGGTGAAGCTGCATATATTCTTGGAATAAGAATCTATAGAGATAGATTAAATAAGACTATTGGATTATGTCATGATACTTATATCGATAAGGTTTTGCATAGATTCAAGATGCATGATTCCAAGAAAGGCTTCTTACCGATGTCTCATGGCATAACTCTCAGCAAGACTCAGTGTCCGTCGACACATGATGAGCGAGAGCGCATGAATAGAATCCCATATGCTTCTGCTCTAGGATCTATCATGTATGCCATGCTCTGTACTCGTCCAGATGTTGCATGTGCTTTGAACATGACGAGTCGATACCAATCTGATCCAGGTGAAAGTCACTGGACAGCAGTTAAGACTATCCTCAAGTATTTGAGAAATACTAAGGATAAGTTCTTGGTCTATGGAGGAAATGATGAACTTGTTGTGAGTGGTTACATTGATGCCAGCTTTCAGACGAACAAAGATGATTTCTGATCACAATCTGGTTTCATCTTTTGTCTTAATGGAGGAGCAGTGAGTTGGAAGAGTTCCAAGCAAAGCACCGTAGCAGACTCAACAACTGAAGCTGAATACATCGCTTCTTCTGAAGCAGCAAAGGAAGTTGTTTGGATTCGGAAGTTCATTGCTGAACTGGGTGTGGTTCCGAGTATTTCTAACCCAGTGGATCTCTATTGTGACAACAATGGAGCCATCGCACAGGCGAAGGAACCTAGATCCCACCAAAAATCCAAACACATTTAAAGGAGATATCATCTCATTCGTGATATCGTCGATATAGGAGATGTGAAGATTAGGAGAGTCTCAACGGATGCAAATGTTGCTGATCCATTGACTAAACCTCTTCCACGACCTAAGCATGAGAGTCATACTACTGCTATAGGCATAAAGTTTCTTAAGATGTGATCTTGATTCTAGTGGGAGTTTTTTCTTTTATGATATGATGTTCAGATTTACATACATTTGGTTATGTTTTAAAACTAAAGAAATTGTTTCAGATTTATTTTATTATTGGATAATTAAATAAAAGTCCCAAAATGATTTATATCATTCTTATAGATCATCAAGTACGTGACTTGATCATGAAACCTTATATCTGAGAGATGTTATAAATTATTGAGGTCCCTTATCAAGGTTGTTAACTTGGGACATTAACAACCGAGTATGACTAGTATGTGAGGTGATTGATGACTAAGTTTCATGGAGTCATTCAATATGTGGTATTGAAGTCAATCACATGGATATGTGTTAGAGAACACATGATCGGACTGACCCGCTATGAGAACTCTACAAGATTGTTATATGAGTGCCATAAGAGTTTTTCATTACGACTATACAATATAGTCCTTAGACATGAGTTCATCATGATTCTTTACTTGTGGATTAGTTCACTTTGACCTTGTCAAACGTCAGCCGTAACTGGTGATTATAAAGGTATTGATTAGGTGTTCTATGAAGATTGTAAGGAGCATGGATGGAACAAGATGGGATTTGTCCCTCCCATATAACGGGAGATAAATATCTCTGGGCATATCGAAGATTTGATACTGAGAAATGCATGGCCGTGCTCAAACGAGGTGAATGTCAGTTGTTTGTTTTATCAGTATAAATCATAGTTCGATAAACGTGATCTAACTTGATAAGGATGACACAAGTTCTTGTCTTATGTTGAGATCGAGATATAGAGACAAAGAGATTATAAGAATAGATGATTCTAGTACAAGTGGGAGATTGTTTGGAATGTCCTAAAATTATTTGTACTTACTCTTGTTTAAGTCGTAAGTCGAGGTTCGACAATCGTATAAAATTAGGTGGTTATAATGTTTTGCTAGAAACCGCTTATAATCTATAGATTGAGAATTTATTACTAATTTTATATGATCCTACAGGGTCACACACCTAAGCAAATTGGATCAATAATATATATTGGAATTATGGGAATGAAATATCATAATGTATATATATATATATGTGTTTTATATGATATAACAATATATATACATAAACACGTGAAGGAATCAAGAGATGATAATCTCTTTCACGTCACATTGTCTACATGGGCTTGGCCCACATTCCAAATTAAGAGAATTAGGTTAATGACATTTGTTATAAAACGTGAGACGTGAACATAACAAAAGGTTGAGACAAAACCCTATAAATCCAAGAGAACCACAAAAGAGTTTGTCAAGGTTTTGAGATTTGATCTCGACGGTACTACCATCCCGTTCTGATCCAGTTTGTGTGCGTGTGGATACCGGTAGAGGTATGACGTCTGGAGTGCGTAAAATCTCGACTTGGTTTATTCATCTTTCCGCTGCGAATAACCAGGTATATTCGGAACCCTAAAATCTAGATTCATTTCAGGATTTGCATGAGATCTAGACAAACTAAATTCATAGGTTGATTTATAAATCGTTATAAACCGGTATGAATTCTAGCACTATCTTCTTCTTATATATACTATTATCACTTTTCTATTTTCACTTTTGGGGAGTGCAGAGAAGGAAAGACTGAGAGAGGGATCTCCGATGACTACTCTCTCTCTCTCTCTCTCTCTCTCTTCTTCTTTCTTCTTCTTGATCGCTTTATGCTCTGTGCTTCTTGGGTGTGCCTCTCGTTCATCAAAGCTGCATCTTCAGGCTTACCCAGTTGTTGACTTCTTGTATTTACATCGGATCCCATGCAGTTAAGCCCTAAAAGATAACTGGGTTTTATAAAAAATCCGTACTTTTGTGTTCATAGTCTCTATTCGGGTCTAAAGAGGGTTGAAACAGGACTTGTTCTGTAGTAAAATCTTGTGGAGTCTTTCGCTTAAGTCAACTCTTCTTGTTCTTGAGAGAAGCCGTTTCTTGACTTTGAAGATTTCTACGGTTTTTAGGGTTTGAAATGTCTGAACCAAAGAAACGATCTTCCTTGCAAGCCAAGAAACCCTCCAAAAACCACAAGAGAAAGACTTTCCAGCTAAACCGTCTCCCTGGTCTGTTGTCTGAGGATTTGAAAAATATGAGAAAACTTTGTTTCGTAGTGAGTGATCCTTACGCTGAGATATGTCAATCCAAATCTCACATTGGAAGTTTAGACAAGGAGTGTCTAATATATAAAGAGATGCCCAACTCTAATTAGTACGAGGCCTTTTGGGAAGGAAACCAAAAGTAAATACATGCGGGCTTGCCTAAGGCCCAAAGTGGACAATATCGTACTAATCAGATAATATAGAGTTGGACATGGGCTTAATAAATCCCAACAATTGGTATCAGAACGGTTGACGAGAAATCTGCAAGAAGACCAAAATACCCTTCGAATAGGAACGGGACCCATCGAGTTAGGATTGGGAGGTGTGTGTGGCAGGGATCAAGTCAAAAGATCCTGGAAGTTCCTCTGTGGAAAGGGAGCATCTTCAAAGCACCTCAAAGTAACCTTGCGACTAAGGGTGTCGAATGTCGAAGATGCAACAAGGCACCGAGATGATTCGCTAAATGACACAAGGTGTGTGGTCCTTGGCTTGAGGGGGAGAATGAGAGATGTTAATCCAATTCCCACATTGGAAGTTTAGACAAGGAGTGTCTAATATATAAATAGATGTCTAACTCTAATTAGTACGAAGTCTTTTGGGAAGGAAACCAAAAGTAAATCCATGCGGGCTTGCCTAAAGCCCAAAGTGGACAATATCGTACTAATCGGATAATATAGAGTTGGACATGAGATTTCACAATCTCAACATACGCTACTGACTACTCATCCAGCGAAGAAGATGAAACGTGTCAGACAAGGAAACGTTATGTCTGCGAGATCGACCGTCCTTTCTCTCAAGCCACTGCTCAATCAGAATCCGAGAGCTCGTCTTGTCATAACGGTGGAAGCAAAGCCAAAATCACCCATGTCGTTGGACGATCTAGTGTCAGGAAGCCTGTTGGTGTAAGGCAGAGGAAATGGGGCAAATGGGCTGCCGAGATTATGCATCCAATCACCAAAACAAGAACTTGGTTGGGTACTTACGAGACCCTTGAACAAGCAGCTGATGCTTATGCTGCTAAGAAACTCGAGTTTGATGCTTTGTCTGCTGCCACTTCCTCTGTTTTGTCTGAGAATGCCCTGTCAGATGACTCAGCTTCAGGGTCTAACGTTGAAGCTGTGTCAAGCATTGATCTTGATAAGAAGTTGATAGACTTTAACTTGGCAGATCTACCGATTCCAGATATGGGTTGCTTCATTGATGAGTCACTGATCTCAAATGCATGTACGCTTGATTTTCACTTACCAGAAGAGAGTGACCAGTTCTTAAATGACATGAAATTCATTGGTCTTGAACGTGACGGTCCAAGCAACCTTCCAGACTATGATTTCTCCGACGTGGAGTTCGATCTTGGTCTCGTTGGAAACACCATTGACAACAGGTTTAATTTCTTCGATCATCTCGCAACAACAACTACAACTCCACTTAATATCGCGTGCCTATAAGTTTTGAAGCTAGGTGTTATTATGAGTTATAGGAGCCAAAGTAAAATGCTATGTTTTTTTTTGTTCGGTTTTTGTCCAAGTTATTACAGTATAGCGGAGGTAGTTAACCTCAGGGGAAGCAAAGAGATAAGTTTTGCGTGTTTGGTGTTGCGAAAAAGTTTTGTTGACATAATAGTTTTGATGTTGTAGAGAAGATGAGAGAGGTGAGATTGAAATTATAATCGTTATTTATGTGAAACCTAGTTTATTGTTTTGTGATTTCTTCTTCTTCTTCTCCTCTTTAAATTCATTAATAATGTTCCATTTTGATTTGGTTTATCATATGATCAGAAAACTTGAGATTCAGCTATATATTGATATGAGTCTTTTGACATTTAATCCAAAGTCCAAACCATATGGTAACCCCTTGGAGTTCAAGATGTAACCCCTGTGTTAGGGTTTAAGCTTTTTTAATATGTTTTCAGTAGTCTTCTTAGAAAGTCGACACAAAAACAAGTGTGGTCCAAAGTATACGTGAATGTTAATGCAAGATAGAGAGATTAGTGGGGTTTGGTTGATGATCACAGTAGCAAACTAATAATCACAGGTCTAATTGCGTTTGTTCTTAACCCATTTCCAGAAGTTATATGTATAATTATTTCTTGTTTTTGTGAAAGAAAAGTAGAAAATCATTGCGTCTATATCAAGTTTGTCAAAATGTTTCCTTAAAGCTATATATTTTAAGTTTTCAACTAATTCCAGCTTTAGTAAAATTAAATATTGTAACTACTGACTACAGCTACTTTTAGTCATTTTGTGTCAAGCGATCTCTTAAATTCAAAAGGAGCTTATGTATAATATACTGAATACTGTTATTATTATTTGTTTTCGAAAGATTTTAATGAATTCTTAAGATGCTGACAAACAGAAACCTTAAAATTAACTGAATCCAGGGAAAGAAGACATCTACCTTAGAGCAACTCCATCAATGGTATGTGCATGGAATCCTCGAAAGGTGATTAGTTGCCATAGCATTGATAAGGGTGCTCTTACATATGTCATTTGAGTCAATGTATAATTGGGTGTCTAGTTTCAGTTGTCATTATCATTCGGTAGAAAAATATTCAAAGCGTGGAAGTTAGTAGTTTGGAACTAAATGAATAAAAGTAAAAGTTTAGTAGTACTATTTGCTTTCTTCAAGCAATCAGCTATGCAATTAATTCTAAATTAGATCATTTATTAATATGTAACATTTTGGAACACGTTGTCTTTGTAAGTAGAAAAATTGACACACTACTCTTATTCCACACCAGAAAAAAAAAAACAATCCGATATAATGTTAAAAATTCAAATAGGTTTTCATATGATAGACAGAGGTATAGAGCCCAACGAGTAATACCGAAGGCTTAAATCACAGACTAAATTTCTTCATGGGTTAGTGAGTTATGAATAACCGAAAGCTGCCAGAATCCAGATGACTATTATGCGAAAATAGTATGGAATTACAAAAGGCTTCCCGGTTTACAGGTTAAGGAAACGTGTGTATATTTTACTTTATTACAAAAGACCAAGCCCATTATCCATTACATTTTCAAATGTAGAGTGGGAGACAAGAAAAATAATTGTTAGGGAGAACAACATTAAACTAACAAAGGCGACTTTGATTGATTCTCCGATTTTCCTTTTCTTTCTTTGAAGAAACGAGACACATTGTATGGAGTCAGTGCGAAATGGGTTTGGAGAAGAAATCCGCATTGTTGGTTCTGCTTTACATCTGTAGATCAGTAGATAGTTATTTTCTTAGTTTTTCACTTAACCTTTATTATCTTAAGATATGTGTATTCGTCAACTAGGCCCTGGGCTTTTTCATATAAAGGCCCGTAAAATGTTTCTTCTTCAGAATAGCCCCATTTTGAATCTGTAACACATCAATTTAATTAACAATTAAGGTTTGGGTATTGTGTATATTGGACAATTGGTAGTCCAATATGATTAGTGTCACTTGTGTGTATTTGCAAGATTTTCATGTGATTGAGACTATGCTAATCGTCGTATTAAATTTAAACAAAATAAGAATTTGATTAGCAGAAACTTATATGATGTTACTTTGCTCTAGGTTGTATAATGTATTTCGCGGAATGCAGACATCTTATTTTTGTAATGCAGGCCAGTGTGACTTTATATCACCTCATATTCTCTTTAGTGTCTTACTTTACAAACAACAGAAATAATGTCATACTTTATAATGCAATCCTTTTACATTATGCAAGGAATTAGTGACATAAAGTCAAGTTTCAAAATAAACATATAATGTCATTTGATATGAAAATAATGAAATTTATATATACTAGAAAGGAGAGAGTAATTAGTTTGTCAACTATTATTACTTTTATAAAGGGAGACAAAAAAAATTGTATTACGAACAAAATAATGAATCAAATTCCATAAAAATGAATTTATCTTTTTTTAGAAAAACGTAACACAAAAAGAACAAAATATCGGGTTTACATTTTCCTTCACGTTTTAGCTAAGACATACACATGAATTTTCGAGATTTCGACCGACATTATAGTACGTACAATTGCAATTTGCAAATGTGAAATAGCAAGTACTCATAAATTAATACGATGATAATTAAGAAATGAGCATTTTTAATTTTAAGATTTTTATTACATGTACTAAATTAGTGAAAAAAAACAAATAGTCAAAGAGATTCTAAAAGCCAAATAGAAAGGGACAAACATGCAAAGCCCCTTCGCCGCATATTACGTGGAGCTTCTTCACACATTGGCTTCTCTGTCTCTCATAAAACACCCAAATTCGAGACCTCTTTTTCCTACATTTTATTCTGACTTAAAAAAAAATACGACTTATGAAGTTATAATATATAATTGCTTGACTTCGTATTGACTAGACAACAATCAAGTGGCAATAAAATGGAAGAATTTCGAAAACTCCAAGTCTTACACAAGAAAATGAATACATAGAACTTGTTTACTCGCTCTTTTTAAGAAAACAGTACTAAGATCAATTCTTATTTCAATGATACAGCCCATAGTATTAGCATTTCTCACATAGTATTAGCATTTCTAGCTAAAAATTACAATTTTCCAATAAAATATATTAAATATTTATTAAATAAACAGAAAAGTTACAGTATCATTTGCATTTTCAACTTAACTACAAATTTCTTTTTCTTTTTCTAAAATCTTAACTACAAATACGACTGTGTAAAAAAAAATTCTTTCACATGATGACTATATAAAAATTTAGAATGAAGTACATAAGCTCAAAAGATTTAAGTCCATAAAACGAAAAGATATAATTAAGCCATTGTGATGTATACTATAGCAGTTCAATTTTTATTGTAGGTTCATATATTGTCCGTCGTCGGCGTAATTTTACATTTTTTTTTTCTTCTTCTAACTCCCAATGAGAGATACCATTTCTGAATTTAAAGTTTTACAAGGTGATTGTTTCCAAAAGAAAGTACAACATCACTCATACGGAAAAATGAACCTCAACAAAATGAAATAGATGCTCTGGTCTAATCCTGTATTTTTTTCAAACCAGAGAGATAAGTAGTCGTCGTTGAATGTCTCCGGTTTCTTTGAGCAGCAGAAGGGAGAGCTCTTTGCTCCATATCGAGAGAGTATAGTTTTGCTCTAAGGAGAAGGTAGATATCTTTCACAACAGAGTGAGCGGGCTTTGAAGTCTGGTTGTGGAGTCGTGAATGACGTAATTTTACATTTTGTTGTGGGATGGATGCTAAATTAGGAATGTTTATCACTTTATCTACGGTCTACATGAATATTACATATGTATAAAATATTTCTTGCATGAACATGATCACTCGTGGATTTCGCTTAACTAGACCGTACTATTTTTAAAATATGTTCCGTAAGTTTTTAGCAGGTCACGTGGATTTCAGTTTTACCTTTTTCCATGAAGCTTTAAGTTTGAACATTGCAATATATTACTAGTTGTCTTTTTTATTTAATGAGAACTGGTACAAATGTAATAAATATATTGCAAAAGAATAATTCCAAACGCTACCGTCCAGACTATTTTTTTAAAAAAGTTTTTCTATCATTTTGTGACTGTAAAACAAAATCTCAGATCTCTCGTGTTGTTAACTTTGCATCTTGTCCGTGAATCCGAATGGTAATTAAAACCTTTTTCTTTTCACCTTAATAATACGTACCTATAGGTATTTTGAAAAGAAAATCATATGTTGCTAGTCCAAGGGGCTTGTATCAGTTTTATTTCTTTGTGCAATTTTAAATATGAAAGCCTTTTTACAAAAAAAAATATCATACAACTAAATGCAACCATACTGTCCAGATTTAAACAAAAAAAATGGAGAAAGCCAAACTGTCTAGACTCTAGATGACTTTATTTTTGGTTTAAACTTTAACCAAATTAGACTCTGGATTGGCCTGTCGTAAAGGCAATAGCCGTCAACACCAGAATTCCTGCTAAGAGGTCAACTGATCTAACGGCTGTTAAAACATCTCACCATGCACAGTACTGCATTTTGCTTCCCAAACTTTCTTGCCGCGGTTTATTGTAAAATGTTGTTATAGATAAGAGCAAAACTAAAATTGTAATATGTAGATTTTTCCCGGGGGCATGCAATCGAAACTATTTAAATTAAGAGTATGATCTGTTGATCACTGAATACTAATATATATATATAATTTCCCGGTTTGGTGAAGATTTTAAGATGTACAAAACATATTAAACTAACAAACATTCTGTCATACCAAAAATATATGTTCTTTTTCTCAAAAAAATAATAAAAAACTTTAATTCAACGATATTAATCTGATTCGCTGCAAATGCATGTGTCATCAGACGTGACGAGTACCAAGAAGAAATTGATCAGAACTTTCAATTTAAAATCAGGACCTGTCCCAAACAAGCAAAAAAATATTATGGTTTATACTCTTCCGCTTCTTATATGCGGAATCATAGTGCAGAAAATAACAATAGACATTTCTAATAAAACATCAACATTGACACGGTCAATGTATATATCAGAAAAAGTTTGTAGATCAGTGATTAAAATCTCCAAAATACCCTCGTTTTTCCCATCTTTTGACGAGAAAAACGTGGGTATTTTGGGTAAAACACTTATTGATTGATTACGGCTCAAGAAAATAAAACATAAATGAAGAAAAATTTAAGAAACTGCGTCGACTAGTTATGGAGAGGATCTGGACAACTTGGTACCGTTCTTTTAGTGTCACTGGTCCCTTTTCCGGCATAAGAATTCACCGGAGGAAACTCTCCGGCACCAAAGTACTTCTTCATTAGATTTTCTTGGTTATTAGCCGGTGCAGGAGAGGCAGCCTTCGTCGGTGCTTCTGGATATACCCGAGTTGCCCCTATAAGGGAAGTTACAAAAGAGAGATAGAGTAGATAAGAAAGCAAGATCACCATTAGCAGAGAGGAGCTTCTCCATTCTCGAACATGAGTCATATCCCAACCCTAAACCCTAACATAAAGCTTTTCTTCTTGATTAAACCCTAACCATCTATTTCTCTCTCCTCTCCTCTCAGGGTTAGATCTATCTTCGATCTGTAAATATTTCTAAAATTGAGAGAGAGAAAGAAAGACACTGAAATTTTGTCTTGTGAGAAGAAGAGTGGCTTTCATGCAAATTATGAATGGCCCACGTGAATGGGTACATATAAATACAAGACAAGATCTGGAAATTTCTTAGCTTAGATTTTTTTTTAGTTTTTCTTTTTTTTGATCAACTTTTAGTTTTTTCTTTAGACAGATTTTTTGAAATTTTATTAATAGTACATATGACGTATCTAATTATGATAAATAGTTGTATAGTACGATTATTGGTGTCTAGTCTTTTATGTGTAATTGTGCATATATTTTTAAGAATGACCATATACTAAAATAATAGCATAAAATATTTTCTCTTGTTAAGGAATTGTCAAGAATTTCATACATAAATTTATAATTAGCTTTTGTAAATGTAATGTATTATAGATTCATGTATTATAAAAAGTAGGGGTTATTGGTTGATGTATTTTAATGGATTTGAAAATCCGAACTAAATTTAGTGTTATTGGTTTTATGATTTTCAAATATGTATTAAAATCTGTTATTGGTTTAATGATTCATAAATTCTATATAAAATCAAGTGTTATTTAATCGCACAGATTTACTAATATATTTGATTTTATAATGGATTTGAATGGATTTGTTTGGATTTTTTAGTTAAAAATACAAAGACTCAAATCCGAAGGAAAACCTCCGGATTTGCATATTTTACTTGGATTTATAAATACTATATGGATTTCTAAATCAATCAAAATATATAAACCAATAACAAATGTATATAAAATTAATATATAATACATAAATTTATCATAAATGTATTATAAATTTATGCATTATAAATTTATAAACTTTTTTAATACTCCCTCTGTTCCTGAAAGTAAGATTTTCTAGAGTATGCACGCTTATTAAGAATTTAATAAATGTTTATAATTTAATTTATTTTTTACTTTATTATACACTTTCCAATAACTTTTCACCAATGAAATTTAATCAATTCAAATATTTTCAATTAATGTTCCTCAAAAGTATTAAAAAGTACCTTAACAATATAGAAAATCTATCTTTGTGGAACAAGAAAAAAATCTAAAACATCTTACTTTCGGAAACGGAGGTAATATATATTATATAATACATAAATAGTTTATAACTTAAGATATTCTTTAGACCCGCGAGAAAACATAAATTTCAGTAAACCAATTAATGCACCACCCACCAACGTACTTGCCTTTTATGGAATGCATTTCAAAAAGTTATCGTTCTGGAATTGCTTTATAGATGTAGACGTAGTCATGTAGAATAGGTTTACTTTTAGAACAACTGATGTAAAAGTTAAAGTGCTGCAGTTACAAAAACAGAAGTTAAAGTGCTATTTCTTTTTGTTTTTGGTTGTCAACCTCTATATATATATACACGAACTGTATAATGGATATACACAAACTGTAATGGATTTGAATGTGTATATGAAAAAGAAAATGGCTCTCCTTCATTAGTTCATTAAAACACTTCACAAAAATGTTACACAACAAACGTTGAATGATAGATAGACATCGTGCGTAAAGAGCGCGAACTTTTTCTCCCAGACCCTTTTCCCTGGAGAGACAGTTAACCAGTGAACTTTTCCCTGCTTTACACTTTACCCGGAAAACTATTGCCTGCAGATTTCAAATTCTTCCCTCTTTGGGAATTATCTATTGGGTCCTAGCAAGTTCTGCTCTTTACACACCGGGTTCTTCCCCCGACCCGTGGTCGGAGGGACCGCTGCTCCGCCGCCGCTCCGTCTTGCTCACCGTCGAAACTGTTCTACCATGAAATCCATCAATAGAGCTCTTAAAAAGACAAATCCCAGCTACTACGGAGAGCCCCGGCGCTAGAAAACTCGCTACTATCTCTACAAACCCTCTCTTGTGAAAGCAAGAAGAACCTTTGCAACCTCCTCACCGGCTACTTCTACTACTACCACCAGCTACTCCGAAATGCAGAAAAGACTCTCTTATGCTGAGAAGGGGAAAGGCCAGACGGAACCCTCAAGCCCTCCCCGCTTAGCTAGAATAAAGGTGCATGCTTTCGATAGTACGGAGCTCATCAGAAAGCACTCTCTCACGTTGGTCGGTAGGATGACAAACCCGAAGTTTCAAAGAATGTGGTCCCTAATCCCATTCCTCTCTGACCACTGGAAATGCGATTCTCGACCTATAGGATCAGATCCGGGCCAAGGATGCTTCCAACTCCAGTTTGCGTCAGAAAGAGACCTCTTAAAAGTGCTAGACAACCAACCATATCATTTCGCTCATTGAATGGTGATAATCCAACGTTGAGAACCATCGTTGTCCCTCTCCTTCCCGAACCAGATCCCTTTCTGGATCTAAGCCCAGGGGGTCCCCCTCCATCTCTGGTCTGCTGCAATTCTTGAGCGCATTGAAAGTGATATTGGAACATTTGATACCTCCGAGATAACAAACACAATGGCTCGAATGAGGGTGTTCATCGATGGCCTGCAGCCCCTCATCTGGAAAACAACGCTGGAGTTTGATGATGGCCGCGAACTGGTCGTGACTTTGGTTTATGAGAAGCTACACAATCACTGCACCACCTGCTATAGTCTCGGTCACGACAAAGAAGCATGCCCTGATAAACCACCAACCCCAGCTCCCCTGAGAGATAATTTTGAGCGTCAAACCTCTGACAGAAGCTGCCCTCCCCAACATAACTCTCTCAAGGAAACATCAAGCCTCTCGAGATCTAATTACCAGAGCGCCTACAGATCGTCCCCTCAAAACTTTTTACGATCAAACTCAAGGGGAAGTTTCTCCCCGGGACCTGAAAGACATCGTAAGAATCATGAGCGAAGAGCAGAGCCGTATAAGGTACACAATCATCCCTCAACGGAGAGAACTTTAACTGTAAAAGTCCTCTATAGAGACGGTCCCATATATGAATCAGCAAGAAGAGAAGACAGCTACAATACGTACCAGTCTCGGGAATATAGACGGTATGAGCAATCGGGATCACGCCGAGGCCACCAACATCCTCGGCCTGCTAGATCTTTATGGGTGGAAAAACCAAACCAAAAAGATCACATTCCTCTACCCGTAGAGAGATCTGAATCATCAAGACTGGTTGGCCAACCGATCCAGAATGTGATACCTCCACCCCCTCCGCTCCCTGTGGAAGTACATGAAGAAGCTATAAGTCAAGCAAGGGAGGAAATCAGAGACTATATGATGCAGTACACTAACTACCAGGACCCTACCGAGAGTGCAGCTTGTAAAGAAAGGCTCCGAAAAGCTGAGGAACAGGGAGAGATTGAGGAAGCTGCAACCAGTCTGGTCAGAAACAATTTGGTAACTCAAGCATTGCTTCCCCCTGACCCCCATGTGAAATATCACCTGCAAGAGTCCCTGCAACCCAAATACTGGGACCTATGAGTGAACCTTCCTCCGCATTTGATAGATTGGGGCCACTAAACCCACCTCGGGAGAGGGAAATCTTACCTCAGTCTATGCAACCTACTCAGAAAAGGAAGGTGGCTAGGCCTCCACTAAGACGCACCACTCCTCTATCCTTAGCTATGATCAATGAAGGATTGCGCAAGAGGAAAACTTTGAGAGCGACAAAAACTGCAAAAACAGTCCCTCGTAATGAGGAGAAAAATTCAAAACATATCCCTCAAAATGAGGAGAACAGTTCTAAAGCAAGGACAAGGAAGACCCACCAGAGTAACGCGGGCCCCTCAAGCAGACCGCAGCATGTCGACACCTCAACTGCTAGACCTCCACAGAGAATTGCAGGTGCGGATTTTTAAAATCCGCTCTGTCCTCTTCCTTAAAGGTAGTGGCTTGGAACTGCCAAGGGCTGGGAAACCCTTGGACAGTTCAGAGGCTCCGAGAGATCTGCAAGAAATATAACCCTGATGTTATTTTTCTCTCAGAAACCAAAAATCCCCACCATGTGGTGAACAAGAAACTAGAGAAATTGGGATTCACTAACCTGAAAACGATCCCACCACATGGAGTTGCTGGTGGAGGACTTGCGATCATCTGGAAAGAATGGCTCAATCTTGAGATTATGTCCTCTTGCAGCAGTTACTTCGATACACATATCTCCTACGAAGGCAATGTTTCTTATTTGACTTTCATTTATGGAAGTACAGACAAAAGAAGGAGGAAGCAGACGTGGGACTATCTAACCTCATTGGCCCTCATCAGGGATGCTGCTTGGCTGATCACTGGAGATTTTAACGACATCTCTGGAAACCATGAGAAACAAGGTGGACGAGAGAGATCAGAGGCCTCTTTTGCAGATTTCAGGGTCTTTCTCTCTGAAGGAGATTTATATGATTCGCAACATAGTGGCGAGAGTCTCTCTTGGAAAGGGAAGCGAGGCACACATGAAGTCAAATGCAGATTGGACAGAGCACTGGCCAACAGTTCCTGGTCAGAGCTATACCCCTCAGGAAGATGTGAGTACCTCCGCTTTGATAGTTCTGATCACAGGCTAGTTGTCACTTACTTTGAACCCCTAAGAAAGAAAAGGAAGGGTATCTTTAGATATGATCGACGCCTGAGTAAAAATGTGGAGGTTGAGAAAATTGTGGAAGACACTTGGCATCACAACACTCAATTAAAGGTAAAGCAGAAGATTGATAGCTGCAGAGCTGCAATTATTTCTTGGTTTAAAAAACAAAGAGAAGCAAACAGTGCAAACCTGGAGAGACTAAGGAAATCGATCGAAGAGAAGACCACCTCCCTGCAGCCAGATGTGGAACTCTTAAAAGGAATGGAACAAGAACTCCTGGAAGCCTACAGATCTGAAGAAAATTACTAGAAACAACGCAGTAGGCAACTCTGGCTTCATCTGGGGGACAAAAATACGGGCTTCTTCCATGCGTCTACAAAGAAACGAAAAGCAATATATAAATTTGCAATGCTGGAGAATGAGGATGAAGTTGTGGTCTACAAAGAGGAAGAAATAGTCGCTACCATTGAGAAATACTTCAGCAAACTCTTCACTCCAAATGCTTGTAACCTAGTGCACATGAAGGAGTTCATATCAGAAGCAATTGATCCTCAGGTTACAGATGCAAAGAATGCAAAGCTAACAGACATACCTTCTACTGAGGAGATAAAGGAAGCAATGTTCTCCATCCACCAGGAAAAAGCCCCAGGGCCTGATGGGTTCTCAGCCTGTTTCTTTCAATCAAACTGGGAAGTGGTGGGTAGAGACAAGATAAAGGAGGTACAAGACTTCTTCAGCTCTGGTTGGATGCCGCAAATAATAAATGAGACACATGTGAGATTGATCCCGAAAGGATTGGGAGCAAAAACTACTGCTGATTACCGACCAATTTCTCTCTGTAATGTATATTACAAAACAATCTCCAAATTGCTATCCAGACGCATTCAGCCGATCCTCCACTCCCTAATCTCGGAGACACAATCTGCGTTTGTACCAAAAAGAGCAATTTCAGACAATGTTCTGATAACCCATGAAGTGCTTCACTATCTAAAAAACTCAAGAGCAGAAAAACATCTCTCAATGGCTATAAAAACCGACATGAGTAAAGCCTACGATAGGCTAGAGTGGGACTTCATCAGGCTGGTCTTGGAAAGAATGAATTTCCATCCTACGTTCACTAGTTGGATCATGCAATGCCTAACTACAGTAAGCTACACGTTCATTATCAATGGAGTTACTAGAGGCTTTGTAAAACCAGGGAGAGAAATCAGACAGGGAGACCCTTTATCGACTTACCTGTTCATACTCTGCTCGGAAGTCCTGACAGGATTGTGTAAGAGCGCTCATGTTAAAGGCCTGATGAAGGGAGTGACCATCGCCTCTCAATGCCCAAGTCTCAATCACCTGCTCTTCGCTGACGACACCATGTTTTTTTGCAGAGCAAATAAAAAGAATGCTGAGTCACTTAAGGCTTTGCTCAACACCTATGAGATAGTGTCGGGACAGCTAATAAATAAGTAGAAATCATCGATCTTTTCTCGAAGAGAACAAACCCTGAGATTCGTAAACTGATGAAGGTAGTTCTGGGAATAGAGAAAGGAGGGGGAATGGGTAAATACCTGGGGCTTCCTGAACACTTTGGAAGAAAGAAGAATGTTGTGTTTGCTTCGGTTGTGGGTAAGATACAGCAAAGAGCAGTTAGCTGGTCATTGAAGTTTCTATCAAACGCTGGAAAAATGATCATGGTAAAGAGCGTTCTATCTCCAATGTCGTCACACACCATGTCATGCTTCAAGCTCCCTCAATCTATCTGCTCCAACATCCAATCAACCCTCACACGATTTTGGTGGGATACAGACCCTGGAAAAAGAAAAGTATCTTGGATCTCTTGGGACAAAATGGCTAGACCAAAGAAAGATGGGGGTTTGGGGTTTAAAGATGTTACCTCCTTCAACGATGCCCTCCTGGCCAAGATAGGATGGCGTATAATCAAGAATCCAAACTGCCTTCTAGCTCGATGCCTTCTTGGGAAGTATTGTCACAGCGAGATGTTAATGAACTGTCAGGCATCTTCTGCTTCTTCGCATGGTTGGAGAAGTGTACTTGTCGGTAGAGACCTCCTCAAGCAGCAGCTTGGATGGATGGTGGGTTCTGGTGAATCAATAAGCGTATGGAACAACCCCTGGCTTTCTAATAGTGAACAAATGAGACCGTATGGCCCAGCACCAGAGGCTCTGCAACTACTCAAAGTCTCGGACCTCATACAGCAAGATAACTATGAATGGGACACGGGGAAGATTGATCAGTTAATCCCTTTCCATAAAGAGAAAATACTTAAGATAAAGCCCAGTATCCTGAGAGGGGATGACTCCTTGGTCTGGTTAAAGAACTCTACGGGGGAATATTCTACTCGATCAGGTTACTTGACAATCACGCAAGAAAAAGCGGCAAATCTCCCCCCAAGATCCTACTACTCTAACTGATTGGCTCCCAAGTGTCTGGAACATCAAAACAGCAGAAAAAATTAAAGTCTTTCTTCGGAAATCCCTACAGTGCGTGCTACCAGTAGGAGAACAGTTCGCAATTCGAAACATACCGGTCTCACCTCTCTGCACCAGATGCAACGCAGTAGAAACCGTCAACCACCTTCTTTTCCAATGCCCCTACGCAGAAAAGGTATGGACTTTAGCTCCACTTGCTTCTGATATAAACACTCTCGTATTTGGGGATTTTAAGGAAGGCTGGGAAAGAGTGAGAAGGGTACCTTCACAACCACCAGCAGGGATCGGACCGGGACCGATCTTCACAGACGCTGCGTGGAACGCCTCCTCGGGAATTGCATGACTCGGTTGGATCATTGATGATCGCGTATCTTCATCCCAACATGCAGCGACAGAGACCTCAGTCTCATCGCCTCTAATGGTAGAAACCTTGGCGATTCGAACCGCCCTAATCTTTGCCCTCTCCATCAGTATTGAATCTCTCTCAATCATCTCAGACTCTCAGATCCTCATCAACGCCATCAACAAGAAGGAGATTAATCTGGAAATTTATGGAGCTTTGAATGATATTCACCAACTCTCTTTATCGTTTAATTTCATCGCTTTCAAGTTTATTCTCAGATCGGAAAATGTATGGGCAGGTCAAGTTGCAAAACAGACCCTTTGGGCTGTAAACTCAATTTAAATTTCTAATGAAAAATTATGGTTGAACAAAAAAGTATATGAAAAAAAAAAAGTACATGGTTGTGTCATCATTCTTGACTTGCGTGACTAAAACAGACCGGTAATGAACACGGTAAATCTTTCGCTGTTATTTTTCAAAATATTATAAAAAAGAACTAGCATTTTTTTTTTTTTTTTTTTTGATTAACCTGGAGGGACTTCCACCCCCAGGGGCCAACCCCTCGGCGCGAGGCGGACCATTTGGTACTATGGGGAATTAGATACCCCAATTGCCTGGCCAGCGGTTCGAACCCGGGTGCGTATTGAGGCCGAAGCTCTCTCAACACCACCAGACCAACCCCGCTGGTTAAAAAGAACTAGCGTTTCAGTACATTTTTATTGTATATTGTTTCGACATACAATAATGTAAATCTCTTGTCTCCAGAAATGAGGATAACGTGACGGAACAAAATGGTGAATAGGTTTGGTTTTGTTGTCGAATATATATAACACAAAATGTTAGTTTGGATATGTGAGATGAGTTTGAATAAAGGGTGTCGTTTTATTACTGCACTCTGCCGTTTTGTATTTGTTTCTTTTCCAGTTTTGCTCTTTACGTTCGTCTCTTCCTCTTGCCTTCTTCCTCTTCGTGTCAGAAATAAAAGATGAAGATCCCATCATGATTACTATCATGCGACTGAACCAAAGTGTTTAATATTTTCTTATTTAAAAATTCTGTAATTAAGCATATAATTAATCCATTATATAAATTTTAGTAAACTAACTTTTTCGGTAAATATCGATTCTTAAATCGAAACTATGCCGAAAGTTCTAATAATCTGATTTTACCAAAAAAAAAAAAAGTTCTAATAATTTGCAACAACAAAAGAACAGCAACCCATTTTGTTTTCATCTTTGGAATCAGTATTCCTTATAAAATGTTTATATACCAGATGTATATACACTGATACAACTCAAATGGCGTACTGCCACTGAATAAATTAACTTGTGCTACTATAAAAATTAAGTCCTATTCGGTTTTATCATTGGTATTTTTTATCTTAGGGCTGAAACTTTTAGGGGGTTTCTTAAATTTTGTTTTGTTTTGTTTTGTCTGATTAAAAAAAAATTAAAAAGTGAACTAATCGCGGACCGCCACGTGTCAGTGGGGTCCGCAAACAGTACGAGAAACTAACCAAGGTCGATTCTTAATTCATTACTTTTATAACCGACTCTTATGCTTTTATGGGGCCCAAGCCCTTTAAACTCCCCCCTAAGGATTTTTTTAAATACCTCGATAAAGATGGCCTTAAGGTGTCTAACTGTAATACTTTTCGTAATGTTTTTTTAAACATATATATCTTGCATTATGAAATGAGAGGACTACAACAGGCAAGTACAAGTGGACTTGTAGATGAATATTTTTTTAAAAAAATCTCAGGGTGGGTTTGTATCTCAAATGAGGGATAGAGAGTAATTGGGTGTTGGTTCTGTCCAAGTGGTCGAGCTCGGCTTGGTTTCACTGACCCGGCCAGTCCAAGCCAGGAAGTGATACATGCGGTTGGAACGATGGCCCTTCGGGTCACATGGTTCTTAAAGTGGACGCGTGAGGCTGGTTTCATATATCAGAGAATACTTCCTACCGATAAGGTATTTCTAACAATGACACCAAATTTAGCGTTTTGGTATCATACTTTTTTTGTTATCTCGAACAATAACACCAAATTTTACACTAAAAATAATATTTTTTTATTTTTTATATTTTAATAATATTTATTATTTTATTATTTGTAATTGATAAATAATTATTTTAGCAAATTTAGATATTGTGCTTGTTAAATTTTTGTAGTTTTAGCATTTATAAAAAATAGAATATGAAGTAAATGATGATATTTATTTAGTGATTTATTAACTGAAATATATGTATTAAAAATAATTTAAAAATGCAAATAATACAATATATTTATGTTTACTTACAAATTTGAACTAATTAATAATAATAATAATAATAATATATTAATAAATAAAATATAATAAAATATGTATTTTAAATATCTGGTGTGATGAATAATGTTACATTAAATTACAACAAATTGATGGAATTATGTCAATTTTGGTATCTTATTAAACATGAAATTATACCAAATTTGATATTTTGGTGTTGGTTCTCTCCAAGTGGTCGAGCACAGGCTTGGTTTTCACTGAATCGGTTGGGTTCAAATATGATCTTGTGGACACAGAATTGGGTTCGAATAAGTCGGATCTTTTTTTTAATGCAACTGTGATATATGGTTTCACTAGCCCACTGATTTAGTTTCCATACAGAATTATCAATTGTGACAAAAAGAAATTAAGTTTCCATGTGGATTTTTACAAGAGATTCTTTCAAGTTCCAAGTGACTATTGGTACTAATTTAGTTTTGATGATGGGCCAAGTTCCAAACATGGTTTTCTTTGCACTGTGTCTCCGTAGCTAATGAGCACACTCTCATAAATGAAAAAGGCTACTAGCTCATGGACTAGGCCTTGTAGAACATATTTAATTCTCTTGTAACTCAATTGTATAATTTTGATCAACAAAAAAAAATGTTGTTTATTAGTATTACTTTACCAGGTAGCCAATAATATAAGCTTAATAAATAATTCTGAAAAATCTTCAAAAATAGTCAATTTTATTATTAAAAGAAAAATCCAAAAAACAAAGACCAATTTAAGAAAAATACAAGATGTATTCATTGTTAGAAAGAAGTATCTATATATATATAAAAAAATGTTTGTCTCTCTCCTGTTGTGCCACTTCAGCATCCAGGTCACAAAGTCAAGATATGTGGGTGTGACACGTGTCCATTAACTAAAACACAACGTTTCATTAATGTTATAACCCCTGTTCTAAAAATCGGCCGCCTAGCCGCCTAGGCGCTACGCGTCACTCTTCCGCCCCGATTTATGCCAAATCGGTTTAAAAAATCGGATATCCGATTTTTTCCGCCTAGACCGCCTAAATGACCGCCTAGCCGCCTAAATGACCGCCTAGCCGCCTAATCTATTTTTTTTTTTTTATTTTTTTTTTTTAATAATTTTTTTTTTTATTTGATCTAAAATTTTATAAATATCATTTATATTCATAATTTTGATGAAAAATACACTATATTAAGTTTATATATTCTATTTGTGTGTTTTATACTATCTTAAACATGAAAATGTATTAATGTTATACACAATTAAAGATTAACATGTTTTATAACACAGTAAACCATCTAAAAATTCCGCCCCGCATAATTTCCGATTAATCTCCGATTTTCTCTTTAGGCGTTAGGCCCAACCCGACCGCCCGACTAGCGCCTAGCGCGTTTCCGAACATGGGTTATAACTATGGGATTGAGGTTTGTTTGATGAAATTTTAAACGAAAATATTTTGTGTATGTGGGCTACTATGTTGACCTTAAACCTTTGTGATAATCTCTTTAGAGTTGGGCCACTCACAACAATAACTATCTATTTAGAATTGGACCATAGAATAGATAAAACGAAAGTCCAAATTGGTTTAATGAATAAACCGACTCATGTTGGCTACATCTTTTTCGGGCGACGTTGCCATCTTGATGTCGATTCTTTTTTTTTTTGGAGCAATTCCTGATGTCGATTCATGTTACTCATAAGACACAGGGATTTAGTCAACATTACGTTGCGTTTAACACAACCGACCCACTCCTCCCACTTTGTTCACTAAATGCATTCTTTCTTTTTTCTTTACCTATAAATAAGTCTTTGATTCTATGAAATTCATCAGATCTGCTTCTCGATCTTGGCTGCGTCATAGCTTCTCTCGCCTTGAAATCGACGTTGTTCCACCACCAAAGAGTTGTCTGCCATGAACAAACATAAAAGAACGACATCAAGCAGCAAAACTTAAGAGCATAGGAGTAGAAAAAGCGACAAGATGTTTTACACCTTTGAGCTGAGAAGCACCAACATTGGTCTGTGAAGCAAAGAGGAAGAACGGAGAGGAGACCACCGGAAGCTTCGTAAAGAGAGAGAAAGAGAGGTTCCATGGCTTCACCAAAAACAGAGAGCGAGAGGTTTTCACCTATCGGCGGGATGGGGAACGTCACCGTGAAACCATCAGCACAGATCTGAAAGACAACGACATGAGTAAAATTAGCTAAACCCAAGCATGAAACTCATATCAATACATGACCCAAAATCGAATCAAACAACTTGCTTGATTCTTTGGCATCAGAAAAAGAGAGTGAAGAGATCAAACGCCGTCAGAGAAGATAAAAAGAATGAAACAAGGGTTTTCATTATTTTCAAAAAAAAAACAAGGGTTTTCATTTTATTAATATTTAACCAGGAACCCAAATTTAACTATTGAAACTTAAGCGTAAATTAGTAGACTTCACGTGCTAAACCAAAATTTATATTTATATTTTGCTGAGTTCGGCAGATTTGATTTTGAATTCTCCTTTTTATGCCTAATTCTCCGTAGATTTAGGATATACACAATTAATGCTTACACACAATTCAATTCCCAGAAATTTGTTTCCCACAGAATTATGTTTGTAATTTTACTACTTATTAAGATTACATTTGAATTTGATTAAATAAAAAAATATAGAATTGATTTTAAAATAAAATTAAATCACAAAGATGTGTCATATGCTACTATCACAAAGAAATGTGTCATATGTATCAAACCGAATAGTTCACCAAGTTTTCTATCTGATGGAAAAAGACAAATAACTTGAATTTAATTACAAATTTAAACATCAAATCAATTTAATGTAAATCCATAAAATAATTCAAAATACATAAAATATAGAAATAAATAGATCATAATAAGAACAAAAAAAGAGAAATCAAATTACGTTATTGTTAACATTTTATCAAACCTAGGCCAATAAAAATAAAAAGCTATTAACTCATAGAATTCTGTTTCATCTGACCAAAAATAAATTTAGAGAACTAAAAAATAATACTGAAAAACTTTAACCAAAAATTAAGAAATAGTTGAAAAATTAAACAAAAATCGGTTTGGAAAATTAAAAAGTAACAAAAATATTTAACAATAAATTTTTAGTTAGATCACAGAATCTAACTTAATAATGGTGAAAATTTAGTCAAAAAAAATATTTTAATGAAAATATATAAGTTTAAAAAATACAAAATTTAATTAAAATATTCACTTTGATCAAATGTTTTTACAGTATTCACATTTTATTAAAGAGAAATTTCCTAGGATAGCACTTTTAAAAATTTTAACCCTCAATGAAAAAAATAACCAAAATAAGTTTTATTAAAAGGTAAAAATGTATTTTTACCCTAAGATTAACTAATCTAGACTTATCGTTTAGAGTTAAGGGGTGGGGTTTTGGAGATAAGGTTTCAAATTTTTAAAAATAAATATTAAAATTTTCAAAATAAAAAAGAAGCTATTTTGGTCATTTTCTTTTTGAAGGTTATTTTTTTGATAAAAACTTAAAAATGACTATTTGAAAGAATTGCTATTTATTAAATCTTATGCCAAGAAAGATGAAAATTATGGAAAAGCATAAGTAATAATTATTATATAAAAATACAAATATTTTCAAAAATTAGTCTGGAAAAAAATAAAATATAACATTGCTTCACTCAAATAAAGTAACTATCGTATAATTTAACACTTTAGTCTCCTAATATCTTTTTTTAAACAATCTCCTAATGTCTTATATAAACAGAGTTAACAATTAATTTGACGCTTAATTTTCTAATAACAAAAGAAACAAACAAAGACAAAAATACAACAACAAACAATTGTTAATAATATCAATTACTAACATTCTACAAAACAATTATAATAACTTTGAAACGTGGTATCTAAATAAATAAATGTGGACACAAAACTTTGTAACGTTGTTATAATGTCAGTACTAGGTGATACCCGCGCCCTGCGCAGAGTGAATGGATTAAAAGAGATTATAATTTTTAATCTATAGGTATTAGAAATGTAAAAGTCATAGTCACAAGACTACATGTTATATAATGAGTTGAGACTCACCATAAGTGTTTTGCTCAAGAGATCGAATCTGTAATGAAGATTTGGGAAGAAGAATGTGATGAGTAGATGTGCTCAAAACAACCTATTTATATATAGGATGAGGAATGATTAGATTTCAAATTATGAAATCGTATGTGATTAATTATATAAAACATTCACGAATTCATTAACCAAAACTTGCTCTCCGAGATTATCGCCCAAATTACCTTAACAGACCATAACCATATTGATCACGTAATTTGATGTAAATAAAAAGATTTTGTTCTTCAACTTACTTTACATACAGACACGGATCACGCAAATTCAGTAATGGAAAGAAAAATAATTTAAAGATTTAATAAAGTTAAGGACACAGTGATTCAATCGATGCAACTCGTTTAAAACGTATATAATGAATCGACCACGACTCTTTTAAAAAGAATATAGTATTTTTTTGTCAGCATTAAAAAGAATATAGTATAATCTGATAAAAAATGTAAAGATTTGATAATGACTTGTGCATCATGAGATAATGTATGAAAATATTTATGTTATATAATAATAAATATGTGCGATATAATTTAATTTTACAATACAATATAAAAAATTAAAAAAATTATAATACATGTACAGTAGAACCTCTATAAATGAATACTCGATAAATTAATAATCTTTATAAATCAATAAATTTTATCGGTCTCAATTCAGGCAGGTTCAAAATTTGACACAAATCGATAAAATAATAAGATAATATTTTTTTAGAAAATCAAATTCTATGTAAATATATGGTCCCATTAAAATTATAAATTAATAATTTATATGTATACATATTTTATATAAGTAAGAACCTATTATTATATTGTTTGTTTTATATTAACAATGGAATTATCTTTATATTTTCTTAACACTTAATATATTTTTGATGAAATTTAGTAATATTATATTTAAAACCACATTTAAGTTCTATATAATATATATTATATACACCAAATAATATAATAAAATTAATATAAATGTCAATTTTCAAAATACAACAATTAATGTCTATACACTAAAATCAAATATTTTTCTTATCTTAGAATAAATATATCATAAAATAAAAAAAATCTAAATAAGAAAACTTTTGTAAATTAATTTATAGATGTTCTCATGTACATAATGTATCATGCCTCATTCTTAATTAATAATTAGTATTCAATGTGTCATATATATTCCTTAACGGATATACAAAATTAAAGGATGTTCAAATTAAAAATCCATATATGGAAATGCTAATTTACGTCTCATTATTGCTCATAAATTAATCACTATAATTTAGGCAAAATGTATTTATGAAAATTGGGTATGAAATATTACCAAATGACCAACAGTTTTCCAAGGTTATATACGCGAAGATCTAATATACCATATACATATATGATTGGACCAACCTTTAATTTAAATTAATATAAAGAACTCTTATGATTTACAGTACGACCATATCAATTATATAATATAATTATTTTGTATATATTTATATACATAATATAATTATTTTTGTAGACAATACGATCATATCAACTATATAATATTAATGTTTTGCATATATATTTATATAACTATTTTATAATTATTTTTTTGCTATATGGTACGACTATATCAATTATATAATAAAATTATTTTGTATATATTTATAAAAATATATAACTATACAAGTTTATATCAAGGCGGCTTATATGGACATTGTAAACATGTTTTATCTAAGTTTAATATACAAACATAACCATGATAAATTATTGTTGAAGCAACTAATGATTACAAATTTCTAATAAGTTAGGTTTATAACAATGACAATACATGTAATTATTCTGGTAAAAAAAAGATTTTTAGTTAAAGAATGTGAGAAAAACTCTTGTGATGACACGTAAGAAATAGCATTTTGGTTAATAACACATTAGTGCAAGGTTAATTTATAGGAATGATCCTCTTTTAATATAAAAGAAAAGAGATATGCCAATATTGTTGAAAATAATAGGAGTATATTTTATTGGAAATAAATTTGTTTATTAGTGTTGCTAAATTATTTTTATATAATAAATTAAAGGGGAAAAGACAAAAATAGCACTAAATCAAGTTTATGTTCCCAAACTAGCACTCAAGGTCAAAAGTCACAAAAATATCACTTAATATTTTATCAAAAGTCACAAACTTAGGGTTTAGAGTTAAAGGGTGGGGTTTAGGATTTAGGATTTAGGGTTTAGGGTTTAGATTTTAGGGTTTAGAGTTTAGGGTTTATGGTTTAGGGTTTAGAGTTTAGGGTTTAGGGTTTATGGTTTAGGGTTTAGGGTTTAGAGTTGAGAAATGAGGTTTTGGGGATAAGATTTCAAATTTTGAAAAATAAAAAAATTAAAATTTTCAAAGGATAAACTTAGAAATGTGCTATTTTGGTCGTTTTAGTTTTTGAGTGCTATTTTTGTGATATAACTCAGAAATATGCTATTTTGTAGATTTGACCTAAATTAAATCTCGAAAAGGAAAATAAAGAAAAGAAGGAAAGTAGCCGCCTCATCTTCCTCGTCTCGACTCGTTAGCTCTCTCTCTCTATGGGGAGCCCGATTTAAGGGTTTCCTCCGTTTATCAATCGATTCATCGTCTCGTCTCCCTCAAAGCTCTCTCTCTCTCTACACCTTTGTCCCGGTAATCTATCTCTTCTTCTTCGTCTCTTCTATCTCTCACTCAGTTTTAGGGTTTGGTTCACATTAGGGTTTTGATTCATGTAATCATCTCGTATTCATCTAGGGTTTCTTCCTTTCGTCGATTGAACAGATGGGTTAATCGATTAGAACATAAAGTACGAAACTTTCGAGTGCTGTAACAAGTTATTTAGGATCTTTATCGAAGAACAAACCTTTGTGCTTAAGTAACTCCATAAATGTTGTTGCAGGTTTAAGTTGTTTTCGTTTGCATCCTAAGAGCCATGCCTAAAGAGAGGAAACACCGCTCTGTATCTCATGAGAGGCTTAGAGGATCGTCTTTGTATTGTGAGTCAAGCCGTGCTTTGAAGCCAAGTGAGAAGCAAGTTAAGGAATGGGAAGAAGCTCGATGTCCCGTCTGTATGGAACAGCCTCACAACGGAATCCTTCTCGTTTGTTCTTCCTATGATAATGGCTGCAGGCCTTACATGTGCGACACTAGCCACCGGCATTCAAACTGTTTCGATCAGTACCGTAAAGCTTCTAAGCAGACACCAACTGAGACAGAAGGTGTAGTAGCTGAGGCTGCATCTGTGGTAACAGTTGTGAATCCGAGAGAAGGAGAAGGCATTGTAGAAGCAGAGGCAGAGCAAGAGAAAGGCAAACCGAAGCTTACTTGCCCGTTATGCCGTGGAAATATAAAAGAATGGGTAGTTGATGAGCCTGCTCGGTGTTTCATGAACGCAAAACGTAGAAGCTGTTCTTCCGAGACTTGTGAGTTCAGCGGAACCTACTCTGACCTGAGAAAGCACGCCAGGCTGCTGCATCCAGGGGTGAGGCCATCAGAAGCGGATCCCGAGAGGCAGAGGAGCTGGAGGAGGCTAGAAAGGCAGAGAGACTTGGGTGATTTGCTCAGCACACTGCAGTCTTCTTTTGCAGGAGGAGAAGGAAGAAGCAACAACGACGATGAGATCATGTCGTTTGATGACGGTGGTTGGCTTACAGTTTTCTTCCTCATCCGCGTGTTTAGACCAGAATCGAGTGGCGGTGCAAGGAGTGGTAGTAGTAGCTGGTCAGGTACATCTAGAGCTAGGTCACAGGTAGGTGTGAGGAGGATAAGGTCTTCAAGGCTTTGGGGAGAGAGCTATGAAGGTGAGACAGGAACATCACGTAGAGATGGGGAGAACAATAATAATCCGTCTTCTGATGAACAAGAGTCTGGAACTCAAAGACGCCGTGTCAGAAGAAGATTTTACATTGATGATGATGATGATGATGATGAAGAGGCGTAATGGCTCTCTCTCGCATAATATACAATTTGGTTTTCTAAACTCTATAAAACAAAATATGGGGGAAGCTTTGTATTAATAACCCCATACTCGTTAAAAACATATTCTGTAAAATTTCTTTGCAGTTTGAAAAAAGTTTCCATTGAGAAACAAAATGTTACAAATAATCTTATTATACCGTTTTACAAAATGTTAAAATAATGGCTCCAGTGACACTTCATCTCCATCTTCAAATCCAGCTGTATCTCTGTCTTTGATGTTCGCAGGCACGTACTTGGGGGTAACCCTGAACGCATACCTGTTGAAAGAACACAACAAGAAGGTGATTGCTGCATCAACAAACTAAACAAGGGCATAGATTTACAGAAGGATCTTTCTTCCAATGTGGATGCAGAAACTGGTTTGAGCTTATCATCGAAACAAAACATCTTACATAACAACCAACTACAATCTAGTTCCTTGGTTCTCACTTCTTGCCTTGAGGCCACAAACACATCTAACCAAAACATCACCAAGACTCTCATCTGGGTCACATTCTATCGAACACTTTGACTACACAAGTTTTTTTTGGCAAAAAAAAAAGGATAAAAAATAACGCCGTTGCCGGGAATCGAACCCGGGTCACCCGCGTGACAGGCGGGAATACTTACCACTATACTACAACGACTTTGTTGCTGACGATACTACACAAAAGCTTTATATTTCGTGAATGTATGTTAATAGAAAAGGAATGAGGAGTACCTTAAATGAAGTGGTAGGGAAGTAGAGACGGTGACAATAGCGGGAGGAGAGAGTGAGAGGAACGGCCATGGAGGGCACAGCAGATGAGAAACTTCTCAAAAGCTTTCAGAGATAAGATGATGTTGATGAGAAACTCAATTAAACGACGTCAGTTTAGGCATAGTACTCAATTGCTTAATGGGCCTTTATGCCGCATTTTGTGTTTTTTACCGAACACCTATTTCACTGTTTTCATCCAATCCTTCTTTTGATTAGGTTAAATGTCTCCTATCTTTCACTCTCTTTTCCCTCGGTTTCCAATATGCTAGTTTTATTGGTTGTGTTTGTTGTACTATTACGATCTGTGGTAACTGTATCGCTCTTGATAGGAACATTTTAACAAAAGGAAAAGAAGTCTCATCTTGTAAAATCTCTTCTCTCCATGTTCTTAATTTAGCAACTTTGGTCTAGGAAAAATATTTATGGCTTTCCAGATTTGTCTTCTTTCTATATACTACTTCTCCATTTGTAAACAATAATTTTTCAACTATATATAAATTTTTAAACAATATAGATTTTTCTAATTTATATATTATTTATTCATATACATACAACCAAATGTTCAACTATACAACCCCAAACTAACGTAATCATATATTTTACATAATCACAATCGCATACAACACTACATATACTTTTTTGCGTTTTGTACCATCTGAATGTTTGCCAAATCCTCGCTTCATTTCACGACCACAAGAGAACACTCTGTAGTAGGTAAACACCTGCATTTATATAAGGATAGTGGTCATTGTATTTGTTATTCGTTCATTACAACAAATTATTATACTGAACTAAACGATAAACGAAGACTACTTAAATATATTCATAACGATACTTCGTAGGCGTGGAAGTTCGGATCTTCTGATAGCGTTCGGACCAGTTCCTTTCAGGACCGGGTCTTAAAAATTTAGACCCAATAGATACTTAGAAATTTTAGGTTCGGGTTTGGATCGGTTCTTTTCGGATCCGGGTCAGTTCGGATCTATAACTAAAAAAATCCATAAAATACCCGTAATTTTCCTGGTTCATATTGGGTCCAGGTCGGGTTCGGATATTTATGATATGAAAATGATATGACATATCCAACTCCATCAAATATAGTCGATATTTGTCATATATATCTAAAATTTTACAAAATAACTTTAATAAAACTATTAATAATTAAAATAAAACATTTTAAACTCTAAATTTTACATTTTAAAGCTTCATATTACTTAAAAATATCACAAAATAATAACAAATGTTGTTAACAAAAGATATTTAAAACTAAATCATAAAGTAATATATATAATAGAACACAAAAAATCATAGTTTTGGATATACATGTTTTAAGTTGGGTTCGGGTCTATTTGGGTCAGTTCTTTTTGGATCCGGGTCTATTTGGGTCGGTTCTTTTCGGTTCCGGTTCTTTCGGGTAAAAAAAATTTAGACCCAAAAAGTACTTGTAAATTTTTTGTTCGGTTTTGGCTTCGTTCCGGTTCGGATTTCGGATCCAGGTTAAAATGCCCGGACCTAATACTTCATTTGAGATTCTGAAACTGATGTTCTCAAGGACATACTCTCGGAATATTCGTTCATTACTCATATTTCATATTGCGTAGTGTTCGGGTTAAAAACCCAAAAAAGAAATTTATCATTAAATAAATTATTATCATTAAATAAATTTATTTTATAATTTAAAATAAAATAATATGCATTATTAAATCATAAATTATATAATAAAATACTTTTGGTCATGCAATTTTTTGTAAAATTAAAATTATCTTAAAAATACATATTTTATATTTTGAAAAAAAAAAATATTTTTATAAACATTTTATATTATGAAATGGATGGAATATTAAGTTTACTGACCGAATAAAAAAACCATCGAACTATTTATGAATTTCTTACTTTTTAAGATTTCGGTTTTGTTGATCGCTGATAGCTATTAAATTGATCTTTCGCTCTTGAATTATTTTGTGGATTATATCTTTCACGTCTCCAACATCAGTAAATGTATCTGCTTTAACCTGCTTTCAACATGATTATGATGAGATTAAACATTTCAACAAATGGTTGTTATTTTTTTTTTTGAAACACAACAAATGGTTGTTAATGAAATAAACTTTAAACTTATTAATATATATCCACAAATGATGCCATAAATACGATTTGGTCAAAACATTACCCCATGATTTCCACATAACTTCTTGGCTTTGTCTAATATACCCAACGCAATTTTTGTATTCTTTTCTTGAGCCAATCTCATGAGTTCTGCATCTGCGAAACATAAAAACACATAAGAAAAAAAAAAACAACCTTTAAAGAAAATCTAAAGAACATGGTCGATAAGACAAGACGACTTAACTGGCAGAAAATGGATAGAAAATCTGAGCAAAGCCCACCGACGAAGAAAGTGCGGTAGGAGGAGTGAAGGAATTTTGTGGCTGTTTTGCGAAGATCACAACTTTGGAGCTGTCAATGACATCTTTTAGATTTGTGAGGACCCAAACAAGTAAATCATAACTTGAGTTGCTCTCGTCAATAATCACCATAACTTTCTTCATCTTCTCTTCTTGTTGTTGTTGTTCTTCAAGTTTTTGTTACAATTAAAATCTCTAGTCAGTGTACTAATTTATAATATAGTTTGAAATGGAACATGTCTAAGAAAGTAATTAGACGATTGGGTAAGGGAAAGGACTCGTTCACCAACTAGATTCTTTGTCTTTTAAAGATTTCAAGAAATACACACAAATAATATTTGAATTAAAGAGCAATCGAATAATATGATTTCATCCTATGACATTAATATATTATAATAATTAATATATAACCAATTCATCATTGAGATATTAATTTTTAAACTTGTTTGAGTGGATGGGTTTGGTATTTGCCGGATACACGCCAGTGGGTGACTAATCACGCCCTTTTTTTATCGAAATTTTAATCAAAATAAAATATTATTAGGGTTAAGCAAACTAAAAACACCTCTATGGAAATTAGCTAAACAGGGTAGCGAGGACTTGAGCAAATCCAGCCGTATCCAGTGGCTGAGCTATTGCACGAGGAGGGGGGTCACATGACCCATATCATTTCTTCTAGAAAATAAAATTTACTTGTATTTTCTTTCTACAACCTGATGAAATATCAAGAAATTAACATATTGACCCCCATAAAATGTAGTTGCTGTAAAATTGACCCATGTAGAAAAATATTCTGCCTCCGCCGCCACTGGCCGTATCCAAATTTTATTATTAATAATTTGATATGGTGGGTTTAAATTCAGCGTAATATATATAAAGCATTAGCATATATGTCGTAGTCATATAAATTATAACTGGCTCGTTTTTTTTCTTTTTCTTAAACTAATTTGATGCATCAAAATAACTGATATGGTTTTTGAGCCATATAGTTTGCTACAAATTTGATGGAAAGCATAGAAAATTACAACATTTTGCAGTTGAGATAAAGCTTAAAACAATTTAAGCTAGAGAAAGAGACAAGGTGAATAAATTTTAGGAGTTTTGGTTGCCTCGACCTCTTGAGACATGTTTTCCTCTATTCTTAGGCCTTAGATAATGTCCATTCTATTTCTTGAATTTTTTGGGTTGGCTTACTTGACTTCCTACCTCTAGTCGTTTTTTTGTGCTTGTGACTCACTCTTTTGAGCGAGTTCAGTGGAGGGTATAACTCGACGTGGACCAATTAAGGCATCATCCCCGAAGCGTTTGCTCCATAATATTTTTGGATAATCATGTAGGATGGAATTTCCTTCATAATATTTTTGGATAATCATGTAGGATGAAGTTTTTTCCTCCATAATATTTTTGGATAATCATGTAGGATGGAGTTTTTTCCTCCATAATATTTTTTGCTACTTGGAGCAAGAGAATCTCCCGCTAATAGTGTGAAAGTAGGCGTATAATACGAAAGATGTACCTCTTTAAGTGGATGGGTTTTCTTTTGTAGTCACTACTTATAGAAGTTTCTCCATTTCTTTTTGGGCATTGCTCATTTCCTCATGAGAGGCTAGAAGAGTATTAACAAAAGTAAAATTCTCTTGAAGTGAATTCAGTTTAGGAGATGATATAGAAAGCACATGCATATATTTTTTAAAAAAAATTGGACTATTTCTCGATTTGTGCATGTCATGCTTATGAATAGTTCATACTAATCTTCTATGTATCATTTTAATTTTATCGTATGACCCCAAAGGGACAGCTGGCTCGTTGTAACGGTATAACCTTCAGTTCGAGATAAAGATCACAAAACAATACCAGTAGACATGATTAATAATTCAAATAGCAAAATGTTTTTTTTTATTTTGTTGTTGTCAACGCAAGTTAATATTTAATTGAAAAATGAATTTGACAAAACCAAGTTACATAATTCGAAGAAAAGGTTTTAACACGCAAGCTGTTCGCGCGCTTCAACATTGCGACTTTGTAAATTGAAGGCCCACCACATATATGGGCCAAATGAAAGCTACTCCAGACATTGTTTAATTAATCATAATTATCTCATTTTCTTATATCATCACGTGATTATCAATGGTTAAGACATTTCTTTGAACAACAGTTTGATATAAAAAGCTGAAACTAAGAGTGATTGACATCAAGAAGTGAAGCTTGCTCATCAAACTCATTATCAGTCTCAAACCACTTCATTTCCTGAGTCAAATCTTCAACCATCAAATAAATCTCTTCGCAAAGAGGATGAGATCGATCTTCAGCATTAAAGGCACAAACTTCATTTCTAATCTCAATCCAGCTCCAACCTGGAACTTTCTTCACACCTCTCTCCTTCATCACCTTCTTCACACTCGCTTTCTCTTCCCACTTCTTGGCATCACTATACATATGAGACAACGAAACATACGTGAAATGATCATCAGGCTCCATCTCCAGCAGATGGTTAGCCACCTGAGTAGCCATCTCAATCTCCCCGCAAGCCCTGCAAACTCCAAGGAAAGTCTTCAACACCATTGGATCAGGACTCAGTGGCATTGATTCGATCAACTCTTTGGCTTCCTTCACAAGCCCTGCTCTGCCTAGGAGATCAACAGCAGCTGCGTAGTGTTCCATTCGTGGTTGGATTTTGTAAACCGGTTCCATTAACCGAAGCAATTTCAGTCCTTCTTGTACCAAACCGGAGTGGCTACAAGCTGTTAGAACTGCAGTGAAGGTTACATGGTCTAGCTTCACATTTTGGTTACACATTTGAGAGAAGAGTGATAACGAGACTTGGCCTGAACCGTGCTGAGCGTATCCGAGGATCATTGCGTTCCAAACTACTGTACTGTGTGTGGAGGAGATCTTCTCAAAGCATTTTCGGGCGTTCTGGATGACTCCACACTTTGAGTACATCAAGATCAGAGAGCTAGCTACAAACTCGTTTGATTCAAAGCTTGATTTAATGGCTAAAGCGTGAACCTGCTGACCTAACTGGAGCGTTGCAAGGTCAGAGCATGATCTGAGAACTGCAGAGAAGGCGTAATCATCTACTTCTGTGTTTAAAGATCTTAAGTAGGTAAAGAACTTAACCGCGTCCTCGCTTGGACCTTTTTGAGATAGCCCTGTCAACACCGAGTTCCAAGAGACAAGATCCTTAGCTTCCAGGGATTCAAATAGAGAGAGAGCATCGTTCATGGCGCATGTAGGAAACTGAATATACATAGAGATCAATGCGTTTGAAACCGAGGTTACTTGTTTCAGTCCCTTCTTTATAACCAAACAGTGCAAGGACCGTCCGAAGACTTGATGTTCTTCTCCACAGCAAGTGCTTATGATGCTGGTGTAAGTATAAACATCGATCTCGTTTCTTGTCCTTAGCATTTCAATAAAGAGCTCAAAAGCAGAGTCCTTTTGCTCTAGCTTAGAGAAACCTGCAAGCATCGAGTTCCACGTAATCAAGTCCTTTGAGCCTCCCAAGCCATCAAAAACTCTCTTGGCATCTGATACTGAACCACAATCCGCATAAGATCTAACCATAGCATTGCAGATAGTAATCTCTTTCTCAAGCCCAAGCTTCAAAACCTTACCATGTACCTCCTTTAACAAGTTACACAACAACGGATCATCAAGCAGAGTAAGAAGTGGAGCAAAAGTCCCATCGTCCATCATCATCATCTCCATACAACCAAACAACCAAAACGCAGTCTCCACATCTCTCACCTGCACAAACCCACCAATCAAAGCGTTCCAAGAAACAGAGTTAGCCTCTGAAATCTCCCGAAACGCCTCGAAAGCATCTTCAACTCTCTCACATTTCGCGTACATATCAACAAGCGCACTCCCAACGTACACATTACTCTCGTAACCTCTCTTTATAACCAAAGAATGAACTTGCTCCCCAAGATCAAACCTTTTCGCAGAAGCAACTCCTTTCAATAGTCTACTAAAGCTATACCCATCAGCATCAGAACCGGATCTTCTCATACCCGTGAACAAGCACCATGCGTTGTTCAACTTCCCGGAGCTTGTGTATCCGGATATCATGGTGTTCCAAGAGACGGTGTCTCTGTGAGGCATTTCGTCGAACAGGTTGTGGGCGTGACCCAAGAAGTCTGATTTTACGTAGGAGTCTAAGACTCTGTTGGATATGTAAACGTCTGTGATGTAACCATGTTTGATGGCGTGGCAGTGAGTGGAGGAGAGCTTGGGGAAGGAGTGGAGAGAGCTCTCTAGTAGAGAGGCTAAGAAAGGTTTCATTCATCTGTTTAGTTTTTCATTTGATTCACCAGAGACACCGAGTTACTTACTGGTAGGAAAAAGAAAGAAAGATGATTACTCTTTTATTCTCAACATCAAAGAATCTAAATAAATATTTTAAAACGTTTTTTAATTATGTTTATAATTGATTTTGTATTAATTAGTAATATACCTATTGTTATGAATTAAGTGGTTAATTTGATGTACAACATTTTCAACATTAGTAGATTAATAATATTAATTGATGTAAGTAAATAGCAATAATTGTGAAATTTTGAGTTATTATTTGTAAAATGTGGACTAAGGTCGAAAAATCTTCCATTAGTGTTTGATCACTTTGATGATATTAGTGTATTTTGAGAGAGAAAAGTGTTAAGGAGATCATGTCATGATCATCATGAGGGAGATCCAAGCTATCATAACCAGGTTGCTTCCAGCGTTACTTGCCTTGTCTCGATGAACCATGTAAGAAACCACGTACCTTTGTTGTTTATGTTTGTCCAATAGCTAACTAGCTTTCTCATTGTCTCTGTCCCTTGCAATGACCATTTTGTTTAACAACCAAACAACATATCTTGGATTCAGCTTTTTTAAAGTCTATCAGTCTCTGACCATATTTACAAAAAAAAAGGAGTCTATCTTCTAGCTTTCTGCAGTACTTATTTTCTCATCTCATTCCACGGTACAAGACACCAGGTTGAAGATCATCCATACTATCTACATTCCGAACCATACTCTCTATGTTCCTAAACCCTCCATCAAACTCTCTCAAACACGTCCATCCTCTTCGACCCAAGAACTCTCTGTAATCCTCTTCCGTGTAAAACACCTTCTCCTCTTGATGAACTGGTAACGGATCAGACTCATCATAGTGACACACTCTAACAGCTATTCCTGCATTTAGACATAGATGCTGAGAAACCTCAAACCAGAAGAGAAAGCAAAAAGACTTACCTTCATCGACATGGAGTGTATAGTTCCCTAGAGGCATGTCCCTGTCAAGAGAACGTACAACCTGTTCTTCATCCTCTAGCCAAAAAGCTCGTCTTGTTCTGAATCTAAACGCAGATCTGATAGCTTCCTTAATGGCTTCAGCTGTACCATCGATCCCAACTCTTCTTGTATAGTCTCCATACTTCACCGTTATGATCTTCCCCACAAACGGCTGACCATCACTGCCTGCTTACATAACATGAGTTATGAAACCAGACAAAACACAAGTTGGAACATAAAGTTATAAACTCTTGCCATTTCCAGCGGGTTCCCTCCAATTCCAGGGAGGAACTCCATTTGCTGTGTCGACATCAGCAGAAGCAATGGCGAGAGGATGCCCGTCATGATCAAGCTGCCTTTCAAGATTTAGCGTTGGCCTACCATTAGCTGGACACATGTATAAATAACTCATATCAAACTAGTTCCACAAATCAAGCTACACTACTAATGTAAGAGGCTAGAGAACTAAACTAACTAGCTAGCAAAACTAAACTTCCTCCCAACAAGCAGCCAAGAAAGACAAACATCAGCTTCACATTATCACAATACCATTTCAAAAAGATTAACTTAGATACTTGAATGGATTAGTACCTTCAACAGATGCAAAGGAAATGCCTGTATCTTCAAAACCTACAGTAACATAAAGACACATCAACAAAGACAATCCAAATCTAGTAACCAGCCATTAATGGTCAAGATCCTTTATAGCACCAAAAGGGCAAACAAAACTGAAACCTAACGACCATTCTCTTCTTCTAAAACACAAAAACAAGCAAAAAAGTTTCAACCTTTATCAGTAAACTGCATAAAGGAATCAACTTTAGACGGAGCAGTAACACTCTTATAAGACGTCGCCACTTTCTTACTCCTTTCTCTAAGCAAATCTTCGATCTCCTTGTAATGCGACATCTTCCCACTCACTTGTTGATCCTTAGCCGCCTTCTTGAACTCTTTCAACAAGTTCCTCCACTTGTCCGTACACATAGCCGGAGACCGATCGAACCCTTTCTCCCTCATCTTGCTCGAAATCTCTTCCCAGAGATGCTTGTTGGACTTGGAGGTGTTGAAAAGGCCGTCCATTTCTCTCCGCAGCGCGATCAGGATTCGGGTTTCGTCTTGTACCCACGTCTCAGCTCGCTTCTTTGGGGCCTTGTTGTTGATCTCGTGGTCCTCGCTGCTGCTGTTGTCTCCGAGGAGGATTTGGTGTTGGTGTTGGTGATGTGGAGGGGGTTGGAGATCTCCGTCGATCATCATGTTTATGTCTCGTGAGGTTGGAGATGATGGGTTGTTGTTGTCGTCGTCGTCTTTGTAGAAATCGATCGGAGAACGAGGTTTTTCGGAGGAGACGAACATGGTTTCTAGTTTCTTGACCCTCGTGACAAGGAGGAGGAAGAAGAAGAGGATGATAAGACCATGGAAGATTATAAAAGGTTATTTTTGTTATAAATCATTACGTGAATGACCCATAACCAATGACAATGTCCAGGTCCAGCCGTGGCCTTGTCTAAGAGTAGACAAAGTCGGCGTCCAAGAGCAGAGAGAGTCGGCGTCCAAGAGGAGAGAGAGTCGGCTATGTCTTGGCCGACTTTAGATCTTAGGACGTTTTCCATTTATCTGTTTTAGATCTTTTCATATTTCATGTTGTATTAGTTTTTGGATAATTTCCTTTTTCCTATACTTTGTAATCTTTATATAAGGAACCTCTATTAGTTATTAATAATATACAGAAACAATTCCCCATTCTTTTACAACACGTTATCAGCACGATCGTCGATCGTCTCTAGATCCTGAGACAAATCGAAACCTCTCTCTAACCTAAAAGCCAAAACCGGCGACCACAACCCAAAAACCCTAAACCCTAATCTTGTTCTTAATTCATTCAAGAACTCAGTTGATCCCTCTTGAATCCTAGAAGTTCTCAGATCACGTTCCAGCTCAGAAGAACCGTCCAGCTCGCGATCCACACCCGAGACGCGATCGCACACGACCCGCGTCCGAGAGACTCACACCCGAGACAGCCGGTGATCGTCCTCAGCTCGCATCTGCTCCCATCCGCGACCCGATTGCATCCGCTCATCCTCTCTCTCTCTCTAAAGGTGGTCCGGTTCTAAATCCCCAACAAACAAAGGTATAAACTTAATCTGAGAACCTAGATTGATCAGAAACCCTAATCCATAAATATGGAAACTTTGATCTTGATCAAAACCCTAAAAACCTACAAGATTAAAATCGGCAATCTCTTAATTAGAAATATAGAAATCGATTCCTTAGAACTTAAATTGATTGTTCCTGATTTGATTTTGAGAAACCCTAATTTAGGAATCGAAACCCTAAACCCTAAAGGACTGAATTCGATTTTAATTGATTGAATGTTTGATGTTTGAGGTTTTAGGATTGTTAGATTGATTGATTGAAGTAATCTAATCTAGAACTTGAATCCTAAAGGCCTTGAAACCTTTAATTAAACCGGCAGCCTTAGTTTTAAAGTTGAAACCCTAAATTCATAAATCAATTGCTAAGGTTGTTTGCATTACATATGAATTTGAATTGGATTGCATTCACATTGATTAATGAAATCGACCAGCATGTAGAAAACATACGAATTCGAATCTGATTGCATTTAAATTCATATGGCCGTGTGGCATTAATCTCCCTGGTACATGTAGAATCAAATGTTAGGATTGTTCGCACCATGGTCAATTTAGTTTTACACGTCCGATCCTATTGTTTGTCTACATAGCCGTGCGGCTTGTTTGTTCGTACCATGGTCGATTAGATTGATTATTTTTCATAGATGCGTAAGAAAAGTTTGTGGCCGAGCTTGTTATACCATGCGGCCACATGATCACATTGTGAACTTAAATTGAAATGATAATGTGACACAGATGTCGAAAATCTCAAATAGAGACTACGCAGCCCTTAATCTCTCCGGAGATAACTACTTGCAGTGGGCGCTAGATACAAAGATCAGCTTAAGGTCAAAAGGTCTTGGTGATACAATCATCAAGGACAACAATGAGACCGATAAGAATCGGTACAGGGCTATAAGTATTATACGCCATCACCTCATTGAAGGTCTAAAAGATCAGTACATTACGATGGAAAATACACTAGAGCTTTGGGATGCTTTACAACATAGATATGATCACCAGAAAATGGTGTTACTCCCAAAAGCTAGAAATGACTGGAAGAATCTAAGATTCATGGATTATAAGTCAGTGGATGAGTACAATTCGGTCTTGTTCAAGACGGTCTCAATGTTGAGACTTTGTGGTAAAGTAGTAACCGAAGAAGAGTTGCTCGAGAAAACATTCTCTACTTTTCATTCCTCAAACATAATCCTGCAGCAGCAGTACCGAATGAAAGGCTTCGCCACATACACTGATCTGATCTCGTGCCTGCTCCTGGCCGAGGCAAACAATGAGCTCCTGATGAAGAACAGTGAAGCTAGACCTGCCGGATCTGCCCCGTTACCAGAGGCCAATGGAGTTGAAAAGAAAAATCCCAACGAGTGCAATTACATCCAGAATGATAAGAGATCACATGGCAAAGTCCGTGGTGGATACAGGAACCGTGACAATTACTCGAACAGTCAAGATAAGTACTTGGCCGACCGGAAAGGAAACCACAATAACTGTGGTCGTGGTTCCAATCCCGGCCGAGGCCGAGGCGGATATGGACGAGGTCGAGGCGGTATATCCAAACCGTCTTACTCGACCAAGTCCGTTTGTCACAGATGTGGGATGAGCAACCATTGGGCCAAGAATTGTAGAACTCCTAAGCACTTATGTGAACTCTACCAAGAGAGTCTTAAGGACAAGAACCCGGAGGCTCATATGGTTCATGATTCCGGTTATGAGGCTGATAAAGAATCTGATGTTGCAAATGACGACCTGATGGACTTTGAGACTTCTGATTGTCTCAAAGACTAAATTTTCGATACGACTTGTTTTTATTGTTTTATGATTGTTTTTATGATTGATTTGGTGTTTTTAATTTTGGTGTTCTGCAACTTTAATAAAATGAAAGTTTTGAAGTCTCTGAGAAATGAAATCTTATTTATAGAAATGAATGGCGAAATGAGCATACTCGTGGTGGATAGTGGCACAAGTCATACAATTCTTAGAGATAAAATATATTTCTTAAATCTCACAATGCAAAGTGCAAACGTACACACCATCGCATGTGTAGCCGGCCTGATTGAAGGTCACGACCAGGCTTATGTATTGATGCCTAAGGGCACTCATCTAGAGATTAAAAATGCCTTGTATTCCCCAAGCTCTAAAAGGAGCCTATTGAGTTTCAAAGACATAAGATTGAACGGTTTCCATCTTGAAACATGGGAAGAAGGAAATAAAGAATTCCTTAACATAATTTCGATCACCAAAGGCTATAAAAGGATCCTAGAAACCTTACCTGCAATGTCTACTGGCATATACTATGCAAAGGCCAGTATGATCGAGGCTAATGCCTGCGACAATTTCACTTTATGGCATAACCGGCTTGGCCATCCCGGTACTAACATGATGCGAAAGTTGATGATGAACTCACAAGGGCACACGTTCAAAGGAGTTGTCCCATACAATCTCACATGTGCAACATGTGCACAAGGAAAACTCATAACTAGGCCGTCACCAGCCAAAGTTAATAAAGAGATTATAAATTTTCTGGAAAGAATTCAGGGAGACATATGTGGACCAATACACCCACCTAGTGGGACGTTTCGGTATTTCATGGTCCTGATTGATGCATCGACCACATGGTTGCATGTCTGTCTACTGTCGACACGAAATTTGGCATTTGCACGCCTACTTGCTCAGATAATAAGACTGAGAGCACATTTTCCAGACTTCCCTTTAAAGACTATACGTCTGGACAATGCTGGTGAGTTTACGTCCCAGACGTTTAATGATTATTGTATGTCCATGGGGGTAAGTGTAGAACACTCCGTGGCACATGTACATACGCAGAACGGCTTGGCCGAATCATTCATTAAACGTATCCAGCTGATAGCCAGACCATTGCTCATGCGGTCTCAGCTCCCGGTATCAGCGTGGGGACATGCCGTATTACATGCAGCAGAACTGATTCGCATCAGGCCATCTAGTGAGCATAGATATTCGCCATCCCAGTTACTCACGGGTCATGAGCCAGACGTGTCCCACATCAAAACATTTGGATGTGCCGTCTACGTTCCAATTGCTCCACCACAGAGAACGAAAATGGGACCACAAAGGAGGATGGGAATATACGTAGGATATGACTCCCCGAGCATTATAAAGTATCTTGAGCCAACAACCGGTGATTTTTTTAAGGCCAGATACGCAGACTCACAGTTTGATGAGTCCACATATCCGACCTTAGGGGGAGATAACGGCCGGTTGAGCAAAGAAATTGAATGGTCTCGACCATCAATATCTTGGCAAGATCCTCGGACTAAAGAATGTGATATGAAAGTCCAAAAGATTATACATCTTCAAAAGCTAGTTAATCAACTGCCAGATTCATTTGCTGACCCAAATAGAGTGACAAAATCGTATATCCTGGCTTGTAATGCACCAATATGAATAGACGTCCAGAATGGACAAGTTCAAGTGGCTACAGAGTCTAACCAACGTCTCAAACGTGGTAGACCTATTGGTTCCAAAGATAAACAGCCTCGGAAGTCCAAGAGAGGTGCTGGATCCGAGAGCATCAAGAAAACCGTCCAGAACACTGATGGACCAGCCGAGCCGACCCAAACGGTCGAGCCAAGTGAGCCGGCCATACCAAATGATCCGACCATTCCAAATGATGGGGTTCGGGACGCCGAAATTCATGGGACACAAGGGCCGGACAATCAAGAGATCTCTATAATTATATAATGTCTGGAACGAAATGGAACAGAAATGATATCGACGTCGATGATATTTTTGCTTATAAAGTAGCACTTGAGATCATGGAAAAAGATGAGGATCTGGAACCCACGTCCATATATGAATGCATGCAAAGATCGGATTGGATCAAATGGGAAGAAGCTATAAACGTGGAGTTAGAATCATTAAAGAAAAGAGGCGTTTTTGGCGCCTATAACCGTGACACCTAGAGATGTCAAACCAGTGGGATACAAATGGGTCTTTGTGAGAAAGAGAAATGAGAAAGGAGAAGTAGTGAGATACAAAGCACGGCTTGTAGCACAAGGATTCTCACAGAGACCAGGAATATATTATGAGGAAACTTATTCCCCTGTGGTGGACGCAACTACATTACGATATTTGATCAGTCTGGCCGTGAAAGAGAAGCTTGATCTGCACCTAATGGATGTAGTAACTGCGTATCTGTACGGTCCACTGGATAATGAAATTCATATGAGAGTTCCAGAGGGTATTGAGCTCAAAGATAAGAAAGGTTCTCGAGAACAGCATTGTATTAAGCTGAATAAAGCCTTATATGGTTTGAAACAATCAGGTCGAATGTGGTACAACCGATTATCAGAGTATCTAATGAAAGAAGGTTATAAGAACGATCCAATAAGTCCATGTATCTTTATAAAGAGATTTGACAGCAAGGGCTTCGTGATTATGTCTGTTTATGTGGACGACCTGAATGTGATTGGAACCCCTGAAGAGATTTCCCAAACGGTCGAATGTCTAAAGAAAGAATTCGAAATGAAAGACTTAGGAAAAACTAAGTTCTGTTTGGGACTGCAATTTGAGTATGTGGATAATGGAATCCTTGTGCATCAAAAAACATATACAGAAAAGATACTCAAGCAGTTTAATATGGACAAGGCTCATTCCTTGTCAAGTTTTATGGTCGTGAGGTCCTTAGACCTTGAGAAGGATCCATTCGGACCAAAGAAGCCGGACGAGGATATGCTCGGGCCGGAAATACCTTATCTAAGTGCCATTGGAGCCTTAATGTATTTGGCTAGCCATACTAGACCGGACATAAGTTTTGCCGTGAGTTTACTGTCTAGATTCAGTTCATGTCCGACACTTAGGCACTGGAACGGAATAAAACATCTGTTCAGATATCTGCAAGGAACAACCGATCTCGGTTTGTTCTATACGTGCCGACCAGATGATAGCTTGGCCGGGTATGCAGATGTTGGGTACTTATCTGACCCACACAATGCTAGATATCAGACAGGTTACGTGTTTATACACGGTGGGGCTGCAGTAAGTTGGCGGTCCACAAAACAAACCTTAGTGGCAACATCATCTAATCATGCCGAGATCATAGCCATGTATGAAGCAAGCCGAGAGCTTGTGTGGTTGAGGAACATGACCGGCCATATCCTAAGGGAAAGTGGCTTGGCCGTGGGAAAGGAAAAGGAAGAACCAACGATCATCTATGAGGACAATGCAGCTTGTATAGCTCAGCTCAAAGATGGATACGTTAAGGGAGATAGAACAAAACACATCTTGCCTAAGTTCTTCTTCACCCACGACCTGCAGAAGGCTAAAGAAGTTCAAGTGGTTCAGGTTCGGTCCAGTGACAATTCGGCCGATCTGTTCACTAAGTCTCTGCCGACCTCAACGTTCAGGAAACTGGTTCATCAGATAGGAATGCGCCTGTTGAAGGATCTTCAGTGATGCCTTCATCAGGGGGAGTGTCATGTGTTGTACTCTTTTTCCTGTCTACGGTTTCCATTTTTTCCCATCTTGGGTTTTTGGTTTTCCTAGAGAGGTTTTAATGAGGCAACGTCGTGCATGATACAAACTCATATGGTTATGGCATCCAAAGGGGAGTGTTATAAATCATTATGTGGATGGCCTATAACCAATGACCATGTCTAGGCCCAGCCGTGGCCTTGTCCAAGAGGAGAGAGAGTCGGCGTCCAAGAGGAGAGAGAATCGGCTATGTCTTGGCCGACTTTAGATCTTAGGACATTTTCCATTTATCTGTTTTAGATCTTTTCCTATTTCATGTTGTATTAGGTTTTGGATAATTTTCTTTTTGCTATACTTTGTAATCCTTATATAAGGAACCTCTGTTACTCATTAATAATATACAGAAACAATTCCCAATCCTTTTACAACAATTTTTATTTTATTTTTTACAGCATTGGCGCGTGGCATCAACGTGCTGATATGAGGGCGCGTAAACCATAGCTACTAGGCTTGGTATTTGACCCGACCCGAATCTGTCGAACCGAAATTCTTGGTTTTGATTCAGATACAATTATGAGTTACTGTTTAATTGGCAATCGATTATCAATTGGGTTCGGTAATCAATTTTCATTTTAGAAAAAAAAGTCTTACCGGTCATATCAATCATAACCAAATTTAAGCTAAATCAAAATCTAATCAAAACCAAAATTTTCAATTAAAACAAAATTTTCATACCAAACCGAAATAACCAGATATCAAAACCAAGCCGAATTTTTATTTGAATAATTCCACAAAATTTTGTGCGAACCGAACCGAACAAAACAAACCATTTAAACCAAACCTACATGCCTAATTGCAGCTCTTAACTCAAATCACATATTTACTGGATTGCATACAGAGAATAATCCAAAGCTCATCTTTCATAAATTTATTTATTTTATAAATGTCTAAAGCCAAAACAAATCTTTATGATAATTATTATTCCTTCATCAAAAGATGAAAGGGAAACTTATTCATCACACGAGAGGGAACTTAAGGAGCTTCGAGCAACCAGAGCACAAAAACTCCAAACAAAACGTCTCCTCGTATACGCCATTGATGCACCGACCGCACTGAACACACCTCTGTACGCAAAGAGAACAAGCACGACACTCCTCCTTCCCTTTACAATCTTCCGCTGGACAGTCATAGACAATCCTCCAGTTCTGACATTTCCGACACATCTCAATATCCAGCGCCCGGACAACATCGTCGCAGGAGGCGAATGTGTATCCTCTATGGTAATAACGCGGCTTTTGGATAGTCTGTTCCACATTGTTGCCTATGTCCAACAAATCAAGCAGCTCATCATAGTGATCTTTAGTAACTCCATAGAGGCCACCAGTCTCTAAATGTTTCACTTTAAGCTTCCCCGAAGACTTCAGGTCCCTCAAGATGCTCACAAGGCCGTCGATACTGATCCTTGTGCATCCAGGTACGCCAAGCTGCCAACAACAGAAAAAAAAAACAATATTAGTTTTGAGTAATCAATATAAACTTGACAAAACAAATGAAGAGAAACCTCACCTTGACTACTTGTGGATTGCGTTCCAACACCTTCCTAAGACAATCCTCTGTAATTTTCGAGCAATCTACGAGTCTCAGACACTGCATAGTGCCATGAGCCCTCTCGGTTAACCGCAGAAGAGACTCATCATTGATCTTCTCATTCAACGGTTGAGAGATGTGGATGTGTTTCCACAGTAGCGAGTCATCACAGACAGTGGTATGCAGAGACTTGCAAACCATACTGACTGAAAGAAGATCCTTCACTCCCAAGTGGTAAAGACAAAAACCAAGCGCTGGATGAACGTTTGCATTCTCGCCTCCATCACTGCTTTCTCCAACACGACTCATTACCTTATCCACACTAGTAGGGGATACGAATGAACCAGCACAAGATCCATCACCATCAAAACCCTCTTCAAACCAGTGACTCTCAGGAAACTCCTGAAACCGCATTGCATTGTTCCAAATAAAACTCAACCCAGCAAAGAGCTGGTGGTCTCCATCACCAATCTCATCTCTCCCATATCGGCTATAATCAAACTCCAAATCCTCAAGCCACCCAGTAATGGCAGTGAAAGTATTGTTCATATCCATCCCAAACGGATCAGATGGCAGAACATCAACAATGTCGCCAGAAGCTGGACCTCCAGTGCTCATTCCATAGTCAAAGCAATCACCTTTCTCGTCACCGGAACACCAAGGCTGAGAGAAAACACCACCAGTGTTCCTTCCGTAATCAAAGGAGTCACCTTTCTCAAAAGACTGGGAGAAAACACCACCGTTCATCTCAGAAACTCCCTCAACAAGATACCCATCAGCTATCTTCATTGGTTTCTCAGAGACATGTCTGTGAGAAAAATTCAACGCCATTCCTATATAAGTCTTATCTAAAAGCTAAAATCCCCCTTTTTGTACAGAATCCCTAAAAAGCTAAGTCCTTTTTTTTTTTGTGTGGGTTAATCTATAGAAACGAAGCTCTTTGATGGCAACAACAAAAAAATACAAGTCGCCCTAACTTTCAGAGCTTCCGAAACTCTATAACTAAAAAAAGCTAGAAGAGACGTATCAACAACGAATTGGTTGACAAAAGAATGAATTGAATAAATTGATTTTCTGATTTTAACAGCTATCTAAACTAGGGTTTTCAGAGACCTCCTAAACTAAAAGATTGCTGATCGAATTGGATAAACTAATATAGAAACCCTTCAACGGAGAATCCTAACCGAACCGAACCCTCGCCGCGAGATCTCCTTTTCAATCGGAATGTAAACAACGCCAGCAAGTTTCTTCCTTTGAGGTGAAGCAACTTCGATTCAGGAGAGAAAGAGATAGATAGAGATAGAGAGAGAAGGAAGGAAGGAACGGGTTGGTCGTCGTCGACCGAGTCAAAGAGAGAGAAAACGATGGAGAGGAGAGGACGATAATATTTTGCGCGAGGAAATCTCCCAACTTTTTTGTTTGTTCTTGATCGAGGAGATTTCACGAGGGAGAAAAAAGTAATATATACTAATCGAGGAGGACAAATAATTAAAAAAAGGAAAGATATAAGATTAGGGTAACGGTGAGATCTTCAAACACTTTAGGGTGTTGGACACGTGTCGTTTTGTAGAGCTCTCTGTCATTCCGCTCGCTCGCTCTTCGATCTGTCGACGATTTCGGATTATCTGATTTTTTTCTAGATTTGATGATGATAAATACACATTATTAACTATAAAACATGTTAATTAACGATTTATTTACGCAGCATACACCTTTTAATTTATTGCAACACACCTTTGATTTTTTTTCCGTGGATAATTACAGCTTTTGAGATGAAAATTGAAGATTCTTTCTTTTGTTAATGATGACAAAATTCATTTAACATCATTATTAAAATAAAGATATGGTGTTGACAAAAGAAAATGGTAATCTCGTTGTAAATCAATGGTTGCTACTTGTTATTTATATCCTAATTAAAAACATTGTACAATAAATAATGGTAATCTAGTTGTAAATCAATGGTTTGAGACATGTTTCTTTCGTAAATAGAAAGTGGAATACTTCGGATTGTAATGTTTATTTGACTGTTAGATTGTAGGGGTTACTTCTTCTTCTCTTTCCCTGTTGTCGCTTAGTTCAATTTCCCACTATTTGTATCTGTGTAATTTCTGTCAAAAACTCTGAAAATTGGTATAAAATCTTAACATTTAAAAAAAAAAAAAAAAGTGGAATATAAATAATTTGTTTGCTTTTAAACCCATACAACTTCACCAATAAGAGAATGTAGGTAGATAGATAGAGCACTAAGAACTATGTGATGTAGATATCTATCTTCAAAGCGAATAAAGGCTTGTTAAGATGTGGTGGCATCAAAGCAAAGCAAATATATCAGATAAAAGCGAATGTGTTCTTGATTTATTTATGGTAACAAACTACTTTTAAAATCATGTTTAAGTAAAAAAGGGGAATATATGCCGTATAAATATGAGTTTGTTCTAACAACACGTTAAGTTTGACGCAGACGGGTAAAGGAATGTTTCGTAGAAGAAGCTAAACTTCGAACCTTTATGAGAGTCCAAGATTCTTCTCCTCTTTGTGACATATTCGGAAATGAACAAAATATTAAGAATAATAATACTGTGAACATTTGACCCAAAAAAATTCTATGAAGAGGGCAGAACGATTAGTTTTGGAAGATATTTGCTGGGTCAATAGGTTATAGAATAATAGTATAATACTGAGTTAGACAAGTGTTTAAACAGCATGAGAGTAATCCGTCTAAGAGTCAGAATGGAATGGCAGGAGTGAGACAGGACGTACACTGGGGTGGGAGACCTGCCTTTTTATTGCCATTCAACGTATGTTAACAACAAAGAATCAGTTTATTTATAAAAATAATAAAATATACATGAACTGGCAGTTCAATTTTACAAGCAATAATAATGATCTGCACTCTACAGTACTAACACCACACATTTGATGTGTTTCAAGCGAACTTTCTGCCTTTTATTTTTTATTTTAGGTATTTTAACATAATAATAAATAATATTTATGTACTGAATAAAATTATATATATGTGTAACTGTTGTAATTAGAGAGTTTAGAGACTGAATATTTCTCTGTGTATTATTAATGATCAATAGAGGTTCCTTATATATGAATTACAAAGTATAGAAAAAAATGAAATTATCCAAAACCTAATAGAACATGAAATAGGAAAAGATCTAAAACAGAAAAGGAAAACGTCCTAAGACTAAGACGGTCTAAACCGACCGTCTCTCTTTCCTCGGAAGACCGCCTCTCTCTCTTTCCTCGGAAGACCGCCTCTCTCTCTCCTCCTTTGGCCACGGCTTGGGTCTTGTCTTGGTCATTAGTTATGGGCCATCCACTTAATGATTTATATCACTCCCCCTTGGATGCCATAACCATACAGGATTCGTAGTACGCTTCATGTTGCCTCATTAAAACCTTATCAGGAAAACCCAGTGGGACAAAACCATGATGAAGGAAAAAGAGTACAACACGCACTACTCCCCCTGATGTGAACCTCACTTTAGGTTCTACATTCTACGCATCTTGGTGCGTGATATTTCCTGTATGTATAGGATGAGAGTAATCGGCCAGTTTCATTACTGAACCGTAATTAGACCATTTCGACTTCTTAGGTCATTTCTCATGTCTTTTGACATTGAGTGTCCCGGTAAAGCATGTGTCCTAAACAATATGAACCATATTGTTCTCGGAGATCACTATTTGGCCTTTGCAAATCGTGTTTGCATATGTCCATAGTCTAGACGTGATCGTCTACTATCAACTGCTCTTTACTTTGGCGATTTATGGTTACCATCGACCATGTATCAATCTGGCCGAATCATGACCGGGTCATAGACCCCGTCTATAAGTGTCCACTACTTGTCTTGTGGAGTTTATACGGCAGCAGACCGTTCTGTTATGCCAGATCCTTACTTAGGGGATCTGATGTCGGATTGCAACCTGATGGTTGATCTACTAATCCGTGATCAAGGGATAAGGACTGGATGCCTTTTAGCCGATGGGCCGGACGTTTTTAGTCGGAGTGTTGGACGCCTTTAGCCAGAGGGTCGGACGACTTTAGCCGGGCACCCATATAGATTTATTCTATGCTTCCTTTAGGTTTAGTATAATCACAAGGAATTTCAAATATATGGAGTGTATTGGATTGTCTTTTATACAACTCCAAGATCATGCGTGATCACTTTATTTTACATACTATAGGCAGCTGCTTTTCAGTCCATGAATCATCTTAGAAACAAAGTTGTTCTTTCAATTTATCCAGTGATCCATATGCTGCTTACTACATCATTTGTATCTAATTTCTTTCTTATGACCAGACCATTTTCAATTTCGAAAATTCTGTAGCAGCAACCACCACATAGGAGTTTATCTCCTTATAATCTGTTCCTTTGATCTCTGTGAGTACCTTGTGTAACAAGCTATAATCTAATGCTTTTATTAGGAAGACATGAACACTCTAGACCTCGTGATTATGTGTCTTCTCTCACGGTTTCATTACCTCACAAGATCCATCTATTTCACTGGTTGATCAGATGGCGTTTCTGTATATGTATATGGTCAATACGCCCATCTCTCTTTTAGATACTTTGAACCTCCACATTTTATCTTTTCTAATCTCTATGATTGTATGAGTACTCTTTCGTGGGTTCATGATCCTCGTTCATCTCTTTATGTTCAAGTGCTATAACTTTATGTATCTTTATACAAATGTGTGTGTGTGTGTCGACACTTTCATGTGGTTCCATTATGTTCCAGACATGATCTGATCACTTTGAGATTTCATTATTCAGGACCTTTGTTACCTAGTAGCTTGGCGTCCCAAGACTACATGGTTTGGTACCTTTGATGCGTAGCTGCGCAGCCTTTTCTCAATGTCTGTTTAGTTTCTAGTATGATCTCGGATCTATCATTCCATGCACCATTCCTTTCTATCCGAGATCCCTTTATCTTATGGAACACTTGGTCTATCTTGTATAGACTCTATAGCAACTTGATTATGTCTCTTTTAGGACATTCATTTGGTGCTAAGCTGGTTAGTCATTTTTCTTTTCTTTTCGGGTCAGTGTCTGGCCTTTCAATTAGCTTCTCTATTGGCTAGCTTTGTATAATCTTTCTTTGGATGTCTTAAATCATAATCTCTAGTCTGAGGATCTTGCCAAGACAATGATGGTTTAAAACCATTCTTATCATTCTTTATCCAGCTTATAATCTTTCTCCTTTAATGTTTGGATAGATGGATGGAATCCGTGTACTTGGCCACAATCTGATCACCCATGTTTGGCTCAAGTTTTCTTTATAAATCGTGGGAGAAAGTAATACTTCTATCCAACATATATTCCCAATCCTTTTCTGAGGTTCCATCTTTAGACGGCACATGTATGTATGTGGTGGTTTATTCAAAATGTCTAAAGATGGTGTATGTTTGGTTTTATGACCCGTATTCAATCTGAGATGAGAATATCTATGCTCACTTATATGGCCTGATGCATATGATCATATTATCATTCTATACATGTAAAATCATAGTGTTCCAAGCTTATAGACTTTAGAATCTTAGTCTTATAGATAATGGCTTACTTGGCCGAACCTTTTATGGTAATGGCCTCTCTGGCCGGTTATGGCCCTTGCGGCCGACCTGTTCATAATATGGTCTCTTTGGCCGAGTAATGTCCTTATGGTTTGGCCGTTTTGAAACATGGCCTCTACGGCCAAGGAATGGCCTTTTAAGGCCGAGCCATTTAGTAACATGGTATGGCCTCTACGGCCGAGGAATGGCCTTTTATGGCCGAGCCATTTATAACATGGTCTTTAGACCATAGTGGTACACGAACTTGTAGTATTGATCATGGTTTTATCCTCTCTCCCCCTCATGACCATACTATAAGGTCGTGGTGCTTGGGACAATTAAGCCTAATGAGTTTCCCTTTGTGTACATGTTTCACAACGTGAGATCTTTTACGGGATAACTCTGTGCCTTTTCAATCTTTGCATCGAGTTTAGACTTTAGGATGACTAATCCTATCATGCCATATAGTGTAAAATTTAGTGGTGTATCTCAATATGGTCACCACGGTTCTTGCCTCTCATCATACTGATCTTATAGCATAGTTTAAATCAGTAGAGATCATTAGGTATAGTCTCGACCACTTTCTTATAAGGTCTTAGGCGATTTTTCTTTCAAAATCTGAAGGAACTTGTTTCCTTTTGTTTGCCCATTGTTTCTATTTAGAAACCATATTATCATAACTCAATGGGTCACATATTATTGGGTGTATCTAATGTCCTTTAGACAATGCCTTAGCCATAGTTTCTTTACTAGGCTCACTATACTACTTTTACGATTTCTTACTTGGATATTATGCCTTTTAGGTAATTCTTTATCAGTAAAAACATTCATATGTTCAAGTAAGATCAGGCAAGATATAATGAAATCAAAGCAAATTCTTTTATATATATATAAAAATCGTGAATCATCAAAGCAAATCATAAAGCAATAAGACAAGTCGTATCGAAAATTTAGTCCTTGAGACAATCAGAAGTCTCAAAGTCCATCTGGTCATTTTTAGCAATGTCGGAATCATTATCGGCCTCATATCCGGAATCGTGAACCATGTGAGCCTCATGGTTCTTGTTCTTAAGACTTTCTTGGTAGAGCTCACATAAGTGCTTAGGGGTTCTACAGTTCTTGGCCCAATGGTTTCCCATTCCACATCTGTGGCAAACGGATTTGGTCGAGTAAGACGATTTGGATATGCCGCCTCGACCACGGCCATAACTACCTCGGCCACGGCCATAATTGGAACCACGACCACGGTTATTGTGGTTTCCTTTCCGGTCGGTCGAGTAGTTGTCTCGGCTGTTCGAGTAATTGTCACGGCCATGCCTCTTGTATCCACCTCGGCCTTTACCGTGTGATCTCTTGCCATTTTGGACATAATTGCACTCGTTGGGATCTTTCCTTTCAACCTCATTAGCCTCCGGTAATGGTGCTGTTCCAACAGGTCTAGCTTCACTGTTCTTCATCAGGAGCTCATTGTTTGCCTCGGCCAGAAGCAGGCACGAGATCAGATCAGTATATGTGGCGAAGCCTTTCATTATGTACTGCTGTTGCAGTATCTCATTCGATGAATGGAATGTAGAGTAAGTCTTCTCAAGTAACTCTTCTTCGGTTACTACTTCACCACAAAGTCTCAGCATCGAGACCGTCTTTAATAAGACTGAATTGTACTCATCCACCGACTTATAATCCAAGAATCTGAGATTCTTCCAGTCGTTTCTAGCATTTGGAAGTAACACCGTTTTCTGGTGATCATATCTATGTTGTAAAGCATCCCAAAGTTCTAGTGGATTTTCCATCGTGATGTACTGATCTTTTAGACCTTCAATGAGGTGATGGCGTATAATACTTGTAGCCATGTACCGATTCTTATCGGTCTCATTGTTGCTCTTGATGATAGTATCACCAAGTTCCTTTGACCTTAGACTGATCTTTGTATCTAGCTCCCACTGCAAGTAGTTATCTCCGGAGAGATTAAGGGCCGCATAGTCTCTGTTTGAGATTTTCGACATCTGAATCACATCATCATTTAAAATTGAGTTTCACAATGTGATCATGCGGCCGCAAGATATATTAACAAGCTCGGCCACAAACATGTCTTACGCATTTATGAAAAACAATCAATCTAGAAATGACAATGGTGCGATCAATTCATCAAGCCACTCGGCCATGCAGTTATATCTAATGCAACCGGTTTCAAGATTGTATAAACTACACGCTGGTCGATTCTTATTTAAACAGTATGAATGCAATCCATATTCAGATTCATATGTATGCAAGAAATCCTTAATCAATCCTAGGGTTTCTGATTTAAACACTATTAGGATTCGGTTTTAAGATTAAGGTTTCAAGGCCTTTTAAGATTTAAAACGAGATTTAGAGTTTTAAACATTCAAACTTTCAAACAATGCCTCACGGCCAAGGTATATGCCTTACGGCCAAGTAGGAGCCACACGACTATTTAGTTCAATTCATGTCATCCTTAGAGTAATATCTAGGTTCAATTGCAATCAATCAGGTATGATCAAATTCGATTATGAAAGCAATAAGGCCACACGGCCATGAGATGATATAATCAATATCTTTATCAAGTTTAATTAGGATTTTTAGTTTAAACATGTCAAGCAATACAGATTCGAGTTTAAACAATCCTATCAATATCTCTAGGTGATCAAACAAACAATCAAATTTCAAATCAAACAATTTTAAAATCGTTTTTCCAAATTAGGGTTTCAGGGGATTTCGAAAACTTTGATCTTTGATCAAGGGAGTTTGATTTGAGATTCAAAATCATTAAGACTTTGATTTTAATTGATCAATGGATCAATCTCGAATTATGGTTTAGGGGACCGGACTTATTCGAGCTCCGATTTACTCTTTTAGGGTTTGATCTATTTGTCTTAAGGCTTTCATCTTAGAGATTAGTTTTTAGGGTTTCAATATTTACAAACAATAAGGTTCGATTCATGTTCTCAGAATTTAGGATTACCTTTGTTTTGCAGATTGTAGAACCCGGACCACCAAGAGAACCTCGAACGGACACGAGATGGGACGAGCTGGAACGGTCGCGTGCTGAGGCGAGACGCGTCTTCTTCTTGAGTTCGCGAGCGGGTTGATTGGAAACTCAAGCTGGCTGTGATGTGAACTGGAAACTGAGGTCGTCTAGGATCAGGAACACCTTAGGGCTGGAGCTGATCGGGTGTTTGTAAGCCGGAACGCAAGCAAGAACAATTTGGGATTTTTTCGGAATTAGGGTTCCAAAAGACCAAGATGGCGCCGAGTATTGTTTCTGCGAGTGTGGGCGCGTCTGAGATCGGATCGACGAACGGTTTGCGCTGATGGATTTGTATCGTCAAGAGCTTCAATTTGATATGTGACTCGTCGTCTGGTTCCTCCGGGTTTGAGAGATAGATCGATTATAAGTTGCACCTGTTTTAGGGTTTATGTGTGACGGATTTTAGGTTAGGTTTTGTCTCAGTGTTTTGGAGTCTATCGTGCTGATAACGTGTTGTAATTAGAGAGTTTAGAGACTGAATATATCTCTGTGTATTATTAATGATCAATAGAGGTTCCTTATATAGGAATTACAAAGTATAGGAAAAATGAAATTATCCAAAACCTAATACAACATGAAATAGGAAAAGATCTAAAACAGAAAAGGAAAACGTCCTAAGACTAAGACGGTCTAAACCGACCGTCTCTCTCTCCTCGGACGACCGCCTCTCTCTCTCTCCTCCTTTGGCCACGGCTTGGGCCTTGTCTTGGTCATTAGTTATGGGTCATCCACTTAATGATTTATAACAGTAACAATACAAAATTGTAAAATACAATTTTCATATATAAATACTATTTTCATTTATTTTACTTAAATGCAACAATACAATTTGTGGTAAATTAAATTTTCTTTTTTATTATTTAAATATATAATATGTTTTATTTAAATGTTTTTACCATTCAAAACTGTAATAAACTATTTGATCTAATTTCTAAAAAAAACACATGCTAAAGATCGTCATGCAAGCTTCTCAAATGGTCTTGGACTTGGGATTTGTCAGGCCCATCCTGTAGTCTTGTTTTAAATCTAGATCATATGCTACACAAGAGAGTGGAACAATAAGTGATTGTTATTCTGATGAAAAGGAATTGAAGAAAGAGAGAGTTGTCTTTCTCATCTCTTTCAACAAGTTTTCCCCCACGTAAACAAAGCAAGAAACCTATCTCGGGTAGAGAAGCGTTGTAAGTATGGTAAGCATGGGGACTTCCACTTTACATCCATAGAGGATGATATTCTAATTTTACGTAAACGCCACGCTCGAATAAAATGTCATCCTTACAACTCAAACTGCTTAAAAGAACTAAAACGAAGTCGTACGTTCCTGTCCTAGTCTTAAATTTTTGGGTTAAGTGCTCGCTTCAAAATTCGTAATCATACAAAACAACATTTGTATGCAGCCCCAGACGCATTTGCAAAAGAATTAATTAATTAATTAAATTAAATCCTACTATATAAAAAGAACTAAATTCAAGGCTTTTGGGACTATCCACCTCAGCTAAAATATTCTCATCCAAAAAGAATTAGAAATAAATGTCATTTAGAAGATAATTAACTAATATACGACTTTTTATATTTCTAGAAATTTCAAATTTGTAACTGCTAATTTATTAATAGAATCATATATCTATATTGAATTATGTTCTATTTTTAATCGTTAGATTTCAAGGGTAAATAAATTATTAATTTATAATATATATAGTTTATAACTTTATATTGTAATTATAAATAAAGAGAAAATAACCGGGAAGGGTGAAGAAGCTCATGTAAAATTATGTAATTAAAATGGTAAAATGGTGAGTATGATGAGGTGAATCTAAGAAAAATTGTTGTACAAATTATGGTGCTTTATTTGTCCATTATATATTTACATAAATAAGTCAATATTTGTTGTTTTTTTTTTTTGATAAGATGTTAAGATTATCATTTTCTGAAAGGTTACACTATTGTTTTTAAACAACTTATTACATCAAAGAAACAAAAACAACCAACAACAACTCAAAGTAAAAAAAAATCTTTAAAGAGGTATTATACAAGAAAGATAAAAAGAAGTAGAGAAGAAGAGAAAGAAGAACTTGCCGGGTAAGAGAGGAGACGGTCACACATCATACGGTCGAGAGAGGCAAGGATGACTGATGAAGGTGAGGAGACAGCTGTGAACACACGAGCATTACGCTCTTTCCACAGCAGGTAGATGGCTGAATGAAAGTAGAGCTTGATGACTGGAGTAGCATGCGCATCTGCGTTGACGCGAGGTTGATTGATCTATGCTGCAACAGAGTCTAGATCAGCCTGAGGAGAAATCCAAACTTCAGCAGCAAAAGGCTCCTATATCAAGCGAGAGAAAGAGCACTCAAAGAAGAGATGATGGTGAGTCTCTATTTCCAGATTACAAAGGACGCACGTTCCGAAGACATTTAACCCCCAACGCCTCAAGCGATCCTTGGTTGGCAGTCCTCTCCGCAAAGCCAGCCATGATATAAACGCATTACGTGGAATATGTTCCTTGAACCAAATAGTCTTGTGCCAATATTTATTGTTGATAGTGTTTATATTCTTTTCTGACATTAGTATCCATATTTTTTTAGTAAACTGATCCAAAGAGATTAGTTTGTGGAGCTAACCAAACGAGGATTATAGTGTTTACTTTGGAAAAAGTAATAGGTTGAATGATAGATGGCGTGCATGCTTTTTCACATGGAAATCTGCACATATATTAAAATTGTAAGATTTGAATCATAGAGAAAATATAGTGTATATGACTGAAGTTGGTCCATTCCGAAACTAAAGATGGCTAAAATTCTTCTTTGTCAAAATGCGTAGATGTGAATCTTATATGAATAGAATTCTCCATTTCTTATAGCAGTGTAATAAACTCCGTGTGTAAAGGAGAAAAAATGTTATATAAGTGAAAACAAAAATTATGATTTTTTTTCTTGTGCCTATAGGCTCTTCGCAATTTGAAGAAGAAAGAACATATTGTGTAAAAATCTTTGGCTCGGTCAAATTTTATCCAGTTGTTTATAAAACTGTTGTTATCTGATTCATGTAATTTTTCAGTGTTGATTTAAAAGCTCAAAAAACCCATCTATACTGACTTTTTGATATTTTTTTCTGTGATTTGAATTTAAAAAGAGATAAAACTTTCGATAAGTTATGTAAACTCAGAACAAGTATTTAGCTTTAGAAAACATTTACATGTTTCAAACGTATAATATATACATATATAATGTTTAAAATTATGCATATAAAACCTGTGTAAAATGTGCCTGAATATGTTTCTCTTCTTTAATGTGTTAATCGTACTATATATAACATTATTTTAAAATTTCAAAAAGTTTATGTCACATACAAAAAACCATCAATAAAAATATAATTCTCCATCTACAACAAGAAAAATGAAAAATTATAAACATATAAATTTAAATTAAGAAAAACTAACATTGGAAAAAACAAGAAGTTAATATAAAAGAAAAAAACCGAAAAATAATATTATAAATAAAATAAATTTATAAGACACGATACGCGCGAAGCGCGGAAAAAAAACTCTAGTACTATTAAAAGAAAAGAATGCGCATACAAGAAATCAATTGAAATAATTAACAACAGAAACAAATAAAAAAAAGTTTGATCGATCAAACGAAAGCCGTTGGATCATTCATCCGAAAGGAAGAAGAATTATAACTGGATCACACCCAAAAAAAAATTTTTTTTGTTCTCAAGTCAACAAAGAACAACGAAAAAAAATAGGTCCGAAGAACTTTGAATGTTGTTGTTATCATCATCATCATCACCATCATCATCATCGTCCTCATCGTTGTAATCGCATTTCCTCATCTGGGTATGTCTTCTGTTGACCTTAATTCGTATAATAAAGCTTTCAATCTTGTTTTCGTTATCTGATTCTCTTCATCGCGTTTCATTTGCGATTGTTACAGACCTGCAATCCCCGAAAGGTCGAGTCTTTTTGGTTAGATTGTTCTGGGTCTCGCGTGATTAAGGGAAGAAGAAGAGAAAATTAGGAACTTTTCTCGATTTTCTCAGGTTCGTGATTTGATTCTGTTTGTAAAGCTGTAACCTTTGATCTTAGATTCGAACCTTTCATGTTTTTTTTTTTTTTTTTTTTTTGCTTTTATCAGATGATGAAGAGAATCTAAGTTGGGGTGTTAAAAAATTAAAGAACTATGTGGAAACAGATTCTAAGTAAGCTCCCAAACAAAAAGTCTTCAAAGAACGAACACCATCACCGTGGACGTGAGCACGGTGGCCATTCTTCTTCATCATCATCATCTCATGCTTCTACTTCCAAAAGCAGTGACAATGGCGTCGGGAAAACAAAGCATTCACAGACAAAAGAGAGATCCACTGCTTCTTCTGATGTGAATCCAAAGAGCAGTGCTAACAACAACAACAACAACAACGGAGTCTTCACTCCTTATGAAGCATTACCAAGTTTCAAAGACGTCCCCAACACCGAAAAACAAACCCTTTTCATAAAGAAGCTAAACCTATGCCGTGTAGTCTTTGACTTCACAGATCCCACAAAGAACATCAAGGAGAAAGACATCAAGAGACAGACACTCCTCGAGCTTGTGGACTACGTCAACTCCGCCAACGGAAAGTTCAGCGAAGGGAGCGTTCAAGAAGTCGTCCGAATGGTCTCTGCCAACATATTCAGAACGCTGAACCCTCAGCCGCGCGAGAACAAAGTCATCGACGCATTAGACCTCGAGGAGGAAGAGCCTTCCATGGACCTCGCCTGGCCTCACTTGCAGCTAGTGTACGAGCTTTTCTTGAGGTTCGTCGCTTCACCCGAGACAGACACCAAGCTCGCCAAGCGTTACATAGACCAATCCTTCGTCCTCCGGTTACTAGACCTATTCGACTCCGAGGATCCTAGAGAGAGGGACTGCTTAAAAACAATCCTCCACCGGATCTACGGTAAATTCATGGTCCACCGTCCTTTCATCAGGAAGTCCATAAACCACATCTTCTACAGGTTTGTATTCGAGACGGAGAAACACAACGGGATCGCTGAGTTTCTCGAGATCTTGGGAAGTATCATCAACGGATTCGCTCTTCCGTTGAAAGAAGAGCACAAAGTGTTTCTGGTTCGGGTTTTGATACCTCTCCACAAACCCAAATGCTTGCAGATGTATCACCAGCAGTTGTCTTATTGCATCACGCAGTTTGTGGAAAAGGATTGCAAACTCGCTGATACGGTTATAAGAGGGTTGCTGAAGTACTGGCCCGTGACGAATAGTTCTAAAGAGGTTATGTTTTTGAATGAGTTGGAGGAAGTGCTGGAAGCAACTCAGCCACCGGAGTTCCAGCGGTGCATGGTGCCGCTGTTTCGCCGGATTGCTCGGTGTTTGAACAGTCTGCATTTTCAGGTGCCTGTATGACTGTTGTATTCTGCCCTGGATGATGCTTACTTGAAAAAGTTTCTTTGATAGATAGTTTCGTTAAGGCTGTTGTTGTTGATTACCGAGTTATGAAACTAGGAAATGTCTTTGGCATTAGGAGGTATAGTCTCGTTTGGCCTGGGATTTCCAACCGAACTCGCCGAATCCAACTGAACCAAAATTTTGGTTAGTTCGGCGAGAAGCTTGGCAGGTTTATAGAAAAACTTCGGTTTTTGGTTTGGTTTGGTAATAGGTTAGTTTAGTTTTTCAAAAAAAAATTTGTTAACCAAATTTTGAACTGAACTAACCGAATTAACCAAAATTTTAAACCGAACTAACTGAAATTATCCGAATTTAACCAAAATTTAACCGAAATATTATCGAAACCAAAAACTTCGGTTAGTTTCTGGCAAAAATTTCTAAACCGAACTACCCGAATACCTACCGAACCAAACTAAAACTTTTTTTGGTTCAATTCGGCGAGATTTTGGTCGAAGCGAACTACCCGAATTCCAGACTACCTGAACCCGCATGCCTAGGCTAAACAATGACTGCATATGATCTTCTAGAGGGAAAAATTTGTTCATTTCAGTTTAGTAAGTTCAGCATCTAGTTGAGTTGTGACTCAAGTCTCTAGTCTTTGTTTCAGTCTATTAACATGCATCTGTTTTGGTGTTTTTTGTGCAGGTTGCAGAGAGAGCTTTATTCTTATGGAACAACAATCACATAGAGAATCTGATAATGCAGAGCCGCAAAGTCATTCTCCCAATCATATTCCCTGCGTTGGAGAGAAACGCACAGAAACACTGGAACCAAGCTGTTCACAGCTTGACACTAAACGTGAGAAAGATATTCCAAGACCTTGACCCTGAGTGGTTCAAGGAATGCCTTGCTAAGTTCAAAGAAGATGAATCAAAGGAAGGTGAGACCAAGGCCAAACGTGAAGCCACTTGGAAACGGTTGGAAGAAGCTGGGATGCGAAAGGGTAAATGAGGTTAGAGCTCTGTAGAGAAAGCAAAAGGAGAGAGCTTTCGCATCTTCAATTGGCACGTGGCATATGTATGTATGTGTCTCCATATACTTCTGATACTATAACTCAGGACAAGCATTGAAGAAATGTTTCAATATTTGGTCTCTTCTTCCGAGTTCCCATTATTATTATTATTATTATTTTTTCATGTTTCCTGTAAAATCTTATTGTTAATGTTTTTTGTTGCTACACTGTCTATGATCCTCGTTCTTGACACTTCATCTTCTGCTTTTGATACCGGCAAAAATGCAGCTTTGGGAGTATGCCACGCAAAAATCAGTTTGTTGTTTGTATTATTAAATTACATTCCCTTTTGGATTTCACACTTGTATAAAATCAGAAAAAAAATCATGACTTTATTTTAAAATCTTTAATTTTGATTTAAATCTCGGTTAGTTCATTGGTTTTGAGTTTTGTCTTAAAACGTTCCTTGTTCAGACATTGGAACTTTTCTCTGGTCACGCGGTCTTCTCTCAGTCACCTTCCTTTCTCTCTCTCTTAAACTTTCTAATCTCTATCCACTTCTTTTTTCTCTCTCCACATGCCAACGAAGCAATAGGCTATGAAAATCTAAACCCTTCTTCTCCGTCCTCCTCTTCCTCTGATTCATGATAAAAAAAAAAATAGATACTACCTTTTTTGCCCTGAGTTGTGTTCTCTGTCTGCTTTTGTCTTGATGACTGAGATCTAGTCAATAAGAGATGTGCACAAGAGTTGTTCTTATTGCGTGTTGAGATGATCTTAGGGGTTTCCGAGATCTGACTTTGTGATTAGTCTGATCTGAGTCTGTTGAAGTTTGACTCCATAGATCGGAAGATGTTTAAGCAGATACTTGGGAAGCTTCCTAAGAAACCTTCTTCCGCTAAGTTTTGGGATAATAGTGAGTCCCAACCCCCAGATAACAACAACCAAGGTGAAGAAGTTTTAACCCAGAGATCATCATCAGATGGAGATTCTGTTTCTTCTGTTGAGGTGTTGCCAAGGCTGAGAGATGTTCCCATCTCCGAGAAGCAAGAACTGTTCCTCAAGAAGCTTAGACTATGCTGCGTAGTGTTTGACTTCGTCTCCGAGCCTCAGCAAAACCTCAAGGAGAAAGAGATCAAAAGGCAAACACTTCTCGAAGTCGTGGACTACGTCATCTCCTCAGGGAACAATGGAAAGTTCCCCGAACCAGTTATCCAAGAAGCTACAAAGATGGTTTCGGCGAATCTCTTTAGTAGTAACACTCACCAACAATGGAAGAAGAACAAAACTCCAGAAGGATTAGACTTGGAACAAGAAGAAGAAGGAGGGTCTCTGAACCCTTCTTGGCCTCACTTGCAGATAGTTTACGAGTTCCTTCTACGACTCGTCGCGTCTCCCAACACAGACGCCAAGATATCCAAGAAATACATCGATCCCACCTTCGTCCTCAAGCTCCTGGACCTGTTCGACTCTGAAGACCACAGGGAGAGGGAGTATCTCAAAACCATACTCCACCGGATCTACGGGAGGTTCATGGTTCACCGCCCTTTCATCAGGAAAACGATGAACAACATCTTGTACGACTTCATCTTGGAGACAGGGAAACACTCTGGTATCGCCGAGTTTCTCGAAGTGTTGGGATCAATCATCAACGGGTTTGCGTTGCCTCTCAAGGAAGAACACAAGCTCTTCCTCACTAGAGTGCTGGTTCCTCTGCACAAACTGAAGTGCTTGCCTAACTACCATCAGCAACTTTCTTACTGCGTTATACAGTTTGTTGAGAAAGATTGTAAGCTCGCTGATACCGTTATTAGAGGGCTGTTGAAGTACTGGCCGGTTACTAACAGCTCTAAAGAGATCATGTTCTTGAATGAGTTGGAGGAGATTCTAGAATCGACTCAGGGAACAGAGTTTGAACGGTGTATGGTTCCGCTCTCTCGCCAAATTGCTCAGTGCTTGAGCAGTTCTCACTTTCAGGTAGTAGTTAAGAGTCTTGCATTGTGATACTACTGAATAAATATTGTCATAAATAACTGCAACATATACGGTTTGGTATAGAAACCGAATAAACCGATTAATTAAAATATAATAGTATAGTTTTATGTAAATTATATAATACAATTGATCATATACATATTTATTTTATTAATATAATCTTCATGTTTTTAACACCATATGAGAGTCTTGCATTGTGTTCATGAGTTGTACCGCTTGTCTGTGTATGTTTAGGTAGCGGAACGGGCTTTGTACTTATGGAACAACGATCATGTTAGTAGTTTGGTGAGACAGAACAGTAGAATCATTTTACCAATTGTGTTTCCGGCTCTGGAGAAGAACGGTAGTAGTCATTGGAATCAGGCTGTGAAGAACTTGACTGAGAATGTTCTCAAGGTTTTGTCTGATACGAATCCGGAACTGTTTGAAGAGTGTTTGCGCAAGTTTCAAGAAGATCAGCAGAATGCAGAGGACAACAAGAAGAAGAATGGAGAAACATGGAGACAGCTAGAGGAGATTGTTGCTTCCAAAGGACACACATCAATGGAGAAGTAAGAAGAGTGTTCCACTCTTCTGAACACTCTTCTGCAATTTACACGATACACAAAAAAAACAAGAAAATTGGTTTTATGTTTTTTTTTGTATGGTCTTTAGGCCTAAAAGGTATATACAGTTTACTTGCTTGGTTGCTTCAAGTCTCTTGGGTTTTATTAGACAGATGTTTGTCGTCTTTCAGTTCTTGATTTGTCTGTTTTGTATACTTCTGTTCATGTAAACATCTTCTTATGAAAACAAGAGTTTTCTATAGTATGGTTCGACCATCTTTGGTCATATGGTTTTCTCCCAATTGAGCAATTGCAGAAACTGATGAAGTCGTTTTCCAGAGACTTCAACTCATTTCCTAAAAGAGAGCTTGTAACAGCTGATTCCCTCATCAGTTAATTGATTCTATAGAGACAAGAACTAAAACTGCTTCTTGCTCAAGCGAGTTTCTCTGAATGTGGGGAGGCATGGCTATAGGAGTTTGCATCTAGTTGAGTGCTTGTCGGTTTGGTCTATTTGAAACGGATTTCGGTTGGGGAAAACCGGCTTGGTTCGGGTTTCCTTCGGTTAGATAGAAGAACATCGTAGTGATTCAAAGAAGGTGATGGAATTGAAGCTTGTGTGAACCTGAATTAACAATAGATAAAGCTGTTTAAAGTAGATACCGCGATCCAACTTTTCTCCATGTTCTGTGATTATAAATCTGGTTAAGATCACTAAACCGGATCTATTTGTTGAATTGGTTCTATTTTGAGGCTTTGGATTTCAATTCAATAAAATAAAAGTGATTAAATAACTAGCCCTCAGCAAAAAACCGGAACCGAAAAACCGAACCGGGACCGAATCAAATTACCCGAAACCGAAATCGAACCGAAACTCTCAAATATCCGATTGGTTCTTAAATTTTTATATCCGAATAACCGGAACCGAACCGAAAACCGAATGGGTACCCGAATATCCGAAAAACAAGTATCCACTTTCTAATATAAGATAAAATGTCATCAACCCCACTTGAACATAAAGAGTGAGAACATTGCTATCACCAAACCATGTTATCTTTTATGTACTCTCTTATATATATATATATATATATGGTCTTTTTATATTAAAATTCAATAAATACTTATAAAACTAGCACTTGATTCGAACTCAAGTTGGATTGACAAATATGCAAGTGTGTAACCACTAGACCACTTTGATTAACATATTAACTCATATATTTTGTATATGTATATTTGTTTCATTTATTAAATGGATACCTGAAACCGAACCGAAACCGACCGAAACCGAACCGAAACCGAACCGAAAACTCCTAAGTACACATTGGGTATAAGAATGATTTATCCAATATACACGGAACCAAATGGTTCATACCCGAAACCGAACCGAATACCCGAATGACCAGGGCTATAAATAACGGTCAAAAATAAGGTGAAGTTATAAATAAATACTCCATGAGATGGAACTGTATCAAAATAAAATATTATTATTCAACGCAGAAGTCATTTAAGCCAACTCCTAAATAGATTACCAAATTTTGTTGCTAAAATATTTTACCATATTTTAGTATTTTCTTTTAAGAAAATATCAAAACATGTAAAAATTTGTTATATTTTCATAATAGCACCTTCAAAACTTTAATTACTTTCAACACCAAACTTAATTAAAGGTTTTATGATTGATTGCAAAACATTTTACAATTCTTCTTCTACTTCAAGTCTTTACAAAAAAAAGGTCTTCCTTTTTTTTTTGACAACACAATTTGCTTCCTGTAATTGGGAAAATATTATTCTATAAATGACGTAAAAAAAATGGGAAGTAGCCGTTAGGGGAAAGTTTCAAATTATATGAGCTCAGACCTACTGGAGAGAAGCTGCGTATCCATAAACGTTTCTGCGATTTGGGGATTAAAATTAGGGTTTTGGATTGTGAGAGAGAGAGAGAGAGACTATGGGAGACTCCGTCTGTCTTGCGAGATCCTTCTCGCAACCTGCAGATACTTCGTCGCACGAGGTCAGCTTCTCTCTACTTGATTCGTAGAGATTCTGATCTGTTTCGCTATCTAAGAAGATTAAATCGTTTATTTAGGTTTTTGATGGATCTGAAGTTTATGGGAAGAGAATTTGAGATTTGAGATTTGAGATTTTGTTTTTTTTGTTTTTGCAGGTGATTCCTCGTGGTGTGCTGACGGAATCAGTATCCTTCGGTAGATTTGCGTCGGAGACGCTACAGTGGGCGAAATGGTCGGCTTTTACTCAGAATCGTTACTTGGAAGAGGTTGAGAGGTTCACGAAACCTGGTTCTGTGGCTGAGAAGAAAGCTTTCTTTGAAGCTCACTTCAAGAACCGAGCGTCCGGGAACACCACAAAGACCAAGAAGACCCAAGAAGTACAGAAAGAGAATCTTGTTGATTCTGAAGTACCACTTGTGAGTGAAGTAAGGCGTGGAGATGTGGTGTGTAGTGCTGTGAAGATTATTCATGAAACTGTGTGTGAAGTACCGGAAGAGAATCTCGTTGATTCAGAGGTAACATGTATAGAGGTGTTTAGTGCTGAGATGGGTTCTGTTGCTCCATCGGTTTCTGTAACCGATGCAATTTCTGAGAAGTTTGATTCTGTGGTTGTTCCTGAAGACGAGGATCTTGACAAGGTAAGATGTTCTTGTGCAGCTTTAGAACTCTTATAAGCCAATGTTTTTGTGATTCTCTTAACGTCCATTTGCATTTTTTTCAGGAAAATTCTACTTCCTTGAGCAAAGAAAGACATCCTAGTTCTTCTTCAGGATCAAAGACCAACAGTAGAAGTTCAATCCCGGAATCCTCCTTTTCTGTAGCACTTGATCTGCCACTTAAGAAAGCCAGGAAAGAGCCACTTTCGACTAGGAAAAGGTCAACTAATGTATCGAGAAACCAAAGCAGATCACCTCCTCAACCCTTTCACATGTCAATCAATTGTGCTCCTACTGATAATTCCGGCAAAAAGATGCACCAGAGCGGTTCTAGAAGCAGTACCAAGGTTAAAGATGCATTGAAAGCAGATAAGGAGAGATCAGGTCCAAGTTCAGTGCACATGCCACTCAACTCTGCTACCTCTACTCGTCAAACGACCAAAACAGCTCCAAAAAGGCTAGCAAGAAGATCCACTACACAGAAAACAAGTTCATCAAATGCTGGAACCAGTGCAAAACCGAAGGGAAACGAACCAACAGTAGCTTCAAAAGGTCGCAAGAGACCATTGTCTAGAGGAGCCAAAGAAGATTCAGATGTTCCAAAATGTTCAACCAGAGTAATTCTCCTCCCAAGTTTCTCCATTTCATGACTATATATCCATATTTGGTGTGACTGAGTCTTGCATATACTGTAGGCCTCTGCTTTAGGGTTACCAAAACTTCCTCCTCCTCCTCCTAATAGTCGGCCATTAGACGAGAAAAGGTTACTGATCAAACCTAACTTTCAATATTAGTTATACTTAAACCAATCCTATGATTAACTTGGTTTCTTATATACAGGAAAAACATAACTGTAGGTAGCTCAGTTTCTAGCAGAATACCAAACAATGTGCAAAGACAGCCTTCTGCCAGGTAAGCAGCTTGGTTGGTTTATAGACTGTGTTTGTGTTTGTGTTTGTTCCCTGGTTTATTATGCGGGAGTAAGTTTTTTGTCTAATGCATTTGCAGCTGCGAGAATCTTTCAACTCATAGCAGAACCAGAGCAAAGTCTTTCACTGTTTCTACTCCCTTCAACTTCAGAAGTGATGAACGGGCTGAAAAGAGGAAAGAGGTGGAACTAGAGAAGACTCTTTATTTCTCAAATTGAGATAAGTGAACTTTAACAGAGAGCATAGTCTAACGAAGCTCTCTTTTGTTGTGGTTTTGTTTGTATATAGTTCTTCAAGAAGGTAGAAGAAAAGAAAAAGAAAGAAGATGCTGTCAAAGAGCAATCGTCTTGTGGCTTCAAGGAACATCAAGAATTCAAGAACCCGCAAGTTGGTGGTTTTCAGGTATAGTACAGATTGCAAGTTCTTATAAGTTTTGATTTCACCAAGATGAATGTTGATGAATATGGCATTATAATCATGTGCAGGCACCAATGATAAGTCTCACTTCACCAAGCGTCCGCAGGAATCAAACTCCAGGAAGAGAGAACATGCAAAAGTCTCGTGAATCTCCCCAGAAAGTTGCCTCAGTGAAGACCACAAACGCCAGAAATCCAACGACGGAGAAGTACAAACGCTGCAAGATTCATCCCTCGCTGACAAAGAAGAAAACTCAAGAAGATTCGTCTCCTAATGTTCTCTAGAAGTAAGGTGCGTACGTCAGAGACAAACCCTATCAATCATATGTTTCGTTTCCTCTTCTTCAACACAGCTGATATTAAAACACACACCAGATGATCATCATGAAGATTCAGCTTTTCACGTTGAAGATTTTGAAAAGTTTGTAGTTTCAGCATGTAACCTTGTCAAGCTTATGATATAGGTAACTAGACTGTATAACGTAAGCTTTTAAGGAGCTGTGTAGTGCATTAAGTAGAACTTAATTCTCCATATAACTATGTACTCAATACTTTTTCTTTTAACTAATGATAACTGAGCAAAGTTCTTCTCTTTTTCCTCGTGTATCTGAGTTTTAGTGTTTCTCTTTCAATTGAAAAGAGCAGGGGCGAATGTAGAAAGATTTTTTAGTTCTTGTACATAAAGGTGTATTCGGATAATGTTTAGGTTCGAGTCGGTATTTCGGGTTTACAACAAAACAAATGACTAGGGATTTCAAAGCTCGTGATCTTTTCATGTCCTTGAAGATGAAGATGTATGATGATATAATGATGAATTGATGTTGTTGAATGCTGCATCACATGTTTCATGATGTGTATTTTATCACACCTTTCGACATCACATAATTATCCAAATATATTTCACGTGGTACAAAGGACAAACATCTTAACAAGTTCACTTGCACATTCAAACCCAGCCAAAACAAGTTTTTTTTTTTTACATGGTTATTTCTTTTACAACTTGGATTAGCTCCTTTTTAACAACTTTCATAAAAGAAAGAGAGTTCAAGGTGGAAAATGAATTCATTTAAAATGTATTTTGGTTTTATTTATATTTATGACAAAAGTGATTAGGTATCTTCCAAATTAGACATGTATATCAGCTGTTGAATGTTAAAAAATGTTTCCAGTAAATTAATTAGGTAAAGAGTCTTCAGTCTTGTCAATGAAACAAATTTTTAACCATCATTTGAGATTAGAAAAACAATAATTTATATATTAAGTAATTATAAATTATCATGGTGACTCTTTCCAAATATTAATGATTCTCATCTCTTATAATATGGGAAATTATTTCCCAAAGAAGTTATTTTTGTGTGCTGTCTATTTAAAAGGATTTGGTCAAATGTAAATGGCAATTATTGAGTCTCGTCGCTTGCAACTCTTGATGATGTTCTCCCAAGATAGTTTATAAAATTGAAGGGTATCTTTATCAGTTTACCTTTCACCTATTGTTAATTCAATAGTTGTTGAATAGTAGTTTATTTATTGTTTAGTGTGTTTTTGCATTTCAAAACACTACAATTGTACTATTATGAAAATTCCCAAAAATATTGGCCCTTGATAATTTATAAACAAGAAAACCGCATAAAAAAACTCCTAAAAGTGTCACTTCCTAACACTTTAAACTTTTGTAATTTTTTCACTAACACTTTTAATTTTTAAAGTGACATTTGTATCATAAAAAACCTCAAAAAAAAAGTTGATGGCTGAACAAGTTAAACAATGATGATAACTTTTGTTTTAAAAAATAATTATTTAATTAATAAATAAACAAAAAAATGAAATAAAAATTCAGAAATTAAATAAAAATCAGAAAATTTAACAAAAAAAACTCATAAAGTTAAATAAAAATTCAGTTTTTCTTTTCAAAAATCAGAAAATTAAATAAAGATTTAAAAAATTAAATAAAAATAATAATTAAAGAAAAATCCAAAAAAAAAATAAATAAGATGAAGTTAAAATACAGAAAATCTAAAAAAAAAATAATAAATTAAAAAAAATTGAAAAAAGTTTTTTTTGTCATTTTCAATGATAACATCAGAAATTATCATTGGAGATATGTCAAAAACTGTCATTGTTAATGATTATGTGAGAAACCATCACCGTTATTGGTGATATATTTGAAACTATTATTGTCGACAATAATATGATATATATTTTTTAACAAAATCTTGTAATTAAATATATTTTTTTTGAATTTTTAATTTTCTAATTTTTTTGAATTTATGAATTTTATTTTTCTGTATTTAATTTAATCTTATTTATTTTTTGAATTTTAAGTTATTTTTTATTTTTATTAAATTTTATAAATCTTTATTTAATTTTCTGATCTTTTAATTAATCTGATTTTCTTTTGTTTTTCTAAATTTTTATTTAATTTTATGAATTTTTGTTTAATTTTCTGATTTTATTTAATTTTCTGAATTGATTTTACTTATTTTATTTTATTGATTAACTAATTATTTTTTGAAAAAAATTGACACATCGTCTTTTTACATGTACAACCGGTCAAATTTTTACTTTAGAGTATTTTTGTGATATAAATATCATTTTGAAGGTTAAAAGCGTTAGTGAAAAAACTTCAAAGTTTAAAGTGCAAGTAAATGACATTTTAAGAGTGTTTTATGCGATTTTCCCATTTATAAACTCATCCTATTCTTTGGAAACATTTTCTGAAACATATATGTGTGAACCGTGGTACTTTAGAAGCAATGGAAATTGATATATATATATACATATATATATATATTTGAAAAAAAAAATAGTTTCAGAAGATTTCAAATCATTTTTATTGAACTTCATCAATGATTTTGTAAGTTATAGATGAATTTCTAATTGATATGGTAGTTTAATATAATAGATTAAGCAGTCTCGATTAGATTTATATGTCTCTGAAATTAATCTTTCATATTATTTTTATTTGAATGTATATGTTTCAAATGTAATTTTAATCCAAACAAAAAACTTCTAACTTATCATTTTATTATTCATACTAAACACTTATTCAAAGCTGACATAAAATCATCATCACCATCGAATAAAATCAAAAGAAAACAAAACCTTTGCTTTTCTATAATTTTAAATATTATCCTTCACTTGGAAAGAAAACAATATGAAAAAAGCAGATGGGAATATTCTTGTACATGAAAGCCACAACTTGCGCTTTGTATTGTAACTTGGGAGGTTGGTATTGCTTCCAAGCTTGCATATCTTCTTATCAAAAAATTTGTTTGGTTTATAAAGTTACAGAAACAAACACTATGGGTCTGACCGGAAACAAGAGGAACGAATAAAAAATTAATATATGAGAATAAAATAGCAGGAATGAAAATAAATGGTCGTTACTTATAAAATTTAACAAAGAATAATTTTGTTCTTTAATTCTCTACCAAAAAAAAATGAATGAAAAGGAATGAAAGGGAATTATTATTCTTTGTGAATGGTGATTTTTTTTAGAAACGTTAGGGAATGCATTATTCCTCGCCGTTCCCTGGTCACCATTCATACCCTATATGAATAGTGACTAGAAAACGGCGAGAAATACTGCATTCTCTAACGTTCCTGAAAAATATCACCATTCACAAAGAATAAATTTTTCTTCTCATTCCCTACCATTCCTTTTTTTTTGTAGAGAAATAAAGAACAAAAGTATTTCTTATTAAATTTGAGAAGAAACAACCATTTTTTTTCATTCCTACAATTTTATTCCTTTACATTCCTTTTCTATTCGTTCCTCTTGTTTCCAGAATGGTCACCAGTCAGAATTTGGAGTTTATAAAGTTACAGAAACAACCATTAACACATTAAACTGTGTTTAGTTTACAAAGTTATGGAAAAAAACACCGTATCACTGGTAACCATCAAGAAACATTAGAAATGAATAGGAATAAAATTTTGGGAAAGATGAGAAATTAAGGTTCTTTATCAAAATTAACAAATAACAAATTTGCATTATAATTATCTAAAAAAAAAAAAGAAATGAGAGAGAACGAAGAGGAAAAAATATTTTCATGAATGGTAAATTTTTTAAGAAACATTAAAGAATGTAGTGTTTCTCTTTTCGTTCGCTTGGTTATCATTGAAACTCATTTAATTTTCTTTGGTTTATAAAGTTACGAAAACAAATACTAACACATTTCATACACAATTAGAACAACTGTAGAAGAATCAGTGGATAACTATGTCAGGACTCATGATGAGTAACTAACATTTTATACTCCTAAGTCCTAACTATTAAACTATAAAGATCCGTTGGATGGATAACTTGTTCCACCAGTCGAGCCCTCTTTCGGATGCACACGCATATGTATACAAGATGTTATACACCACTACAAGTATACGTATATGTGCACATTATACATACATACCACATCACAAGTTATCAGAGAATGTTGTAATAGAGAGATCCTAATTGCCTTGAGACCACCGCATAAAAGAGACATTTCCTCTTCATCCACTTCCCTCAACGCACAAATTTGCAGACTTTCCGAGAAGAAAAACAAAAGTTTAATAACTAAAAATAAAAAGAGAATTTTCACCGTCAATTCTCTATAGGAAAACATCGTCCGATCATTCTTTTCATATCCCTCTTTCTTCATTGCTCTGATCAGACATCAAAAACAAACAAAGAGAAACCACTTGGGGCTGTCTGTAAAATTCCAGAGGTTCGATTCTTGATGATGATGATGGTTTGATGCATATGGGTTTTCAGAAACTTCGATCCTTTACGATTGATTGATCATAACTTTGCTTGGTTAACTCTTGATCTCTTTGATGTGTTTGGTGTTGTTCAATTAAGATTTGGTTTTGAGTTTTCTGGGTTTGTAAAGTCAAAACAGAGTTGCCGTGTGCAGAGGAGAAGGAGAAGTTCTTTGCGTGTGACAAACAGTTTTCTTTAAGATTCATCTTTATTCTTACCATTATTGATTACTACACTTCTCCTTCTTTCGTTCTTGAGCTAAATTTGATTTGATTGTTTTCACAGAGTCTTGCTCTGTTCTTGCTTAGAAATAGAAAAGTCTTTCTCTGTTCTTGATTAGGAACAAGAAGCCTTGTTATATAACCCATAACATTGCTTCCTTGATACTATTTTACAAGCTATAGTTTGAGAGTTGTGACTTGGATCCTAACTTGTTTCTGTTTCCTCTGTAGATCATAAGCTTCAGGACCTGTAGTTGAATCTGTGTTCCGAAATGGATGCTACAACTAGTGGAACTCAATCTTTACATTGTCATAACTTACCGGAGCAACCAGTTTCCTCTGCTGCTTCTCCTCCCGTGACTCCATTTCAGAGGCAGAAACGCCAATGCTTTGGAGACTCAACTCCTGGAGAGTTTCCTTTAGCAGCTAACCCTTCCATTGTCCTTCATGTTCTCACTGAATGTAGATTGGATCCTCGTGACCTCGCAAATCTTGAGGTTTAATTCTCTAAAAAAAGTCTAAAATCTTTTTCTTTTTTTAAAAAAAATTTCAAGAATTTATTAATTTTGTTGTTGTTGGTTTAGGCAACATGCTCCTTCTTTAGCCAGCCAGCACACTTTGCACCGGACTGTAGCTTATCCTTACCTGAGCTCGCTGCTCTCGACATGTGTAATAAAAGGATGATTTTCAAACCGATGAGTGAACAAGAACGTGAAGAAATGAAACGTAGATGCGGAGGTTCATGGAAACTAGTCCTTAGGTATTTGCTGGCTGGTGAAGCGTGTTGTCGAAGAGAGCAATCTCAAGCCATTGCTGGTCCTGGTCACAGCATTGCCGTCACATCAAAGGGACAAGTCTATACCTTTGGTCACAATAACTCTGGTCAGCTAGGACATGGCCATACCGATGAAGAAGCTCGTATACTGCCCGTCAGGTTTACTCCTCATTTAGTATTACAACCGCAAGAACCTGAAGACGGCCCTGACATTTATAGGCTTGAAACAATTACTAAAAAAAAAAAAAATTTTATTTATTTGAGGGCATATACATACTAAACACTAATATTTTGGGGTCATAGGCGAATGTTTCATAACCAGCACGAGTGTTGTCGTGTTGTGCAGGTCAATGTTGGGAATCAGAATTATCCAAGCAGCAGCTGGTGCTGGTCGGACAATGCTGATAAGCGACAATGGGAGTGTTTACGCGTGTGGGAAAGATTTGTTTGGTGAAGCAGAGTATGGAGGGCAAGGAGGGTCTAGACAGGTTACAACTCCTCAGCTTGTGACATCTTTAAAGAACATATTTGTTGTGCAAGCGGCGATAGGGAACTTCTTTACTGCTGTTCTGTCGCGAGAAGGGAAGGTTTATACATTCTCTTGGGGCAACGATGGTAGACTTGGTCATCAAACCGAGGCTAATGATGTCGAGCCACGTCCTTTGTTAGGACCGTTAGAGAATGTACCCGTTGTGCAGATTGCTGCTGGTTATTGCTACCTTCTTGCCTTGGCTTGTCAACCAAATGGCATGTGAGTTCCTTCTCTTATACACACACTCATTGTTGTGAATAAACTCGAATTAATCGCAAAAAAAAAACAAAGAAACTTAAAGATCAAAACACACAATTAAGTTTTTTTCTTGTCACAAACACAATTAAGTTAAATATCGGTTTTATACACTAAGACCATCTCAGGCCCATTTCTATATTTTATTTAGAGATATAAAATAGTATTTCTCTATATTTTCCTCTAAAAATATAAGAACTCTATTATTATTAGACTCGTGCATCGGAGCAAACTCATTTATATAATAGAGTTTCTCTAATTTAAAAAAAATATATATAGAACTGAATTGGATTGGAGATGCCGAGATGCTCTAATATTTGTCAAAGACCGGTTCTGACGCAATAGCAATGCTTGTTTTAGGTCGGTTTATTCGGTTGGTTGCGGTTTGGGAGGCAAACTTGGTCACGGGTCAAAAACCGATGAGAAGTATCCTCGGGTTATCAAGCAGTTTCAGCTACTGAACTTTCAACCTAGGGTAGTTGCAGCGGGTGCTTGGCATGCCGCGGTTGTAGGTCAAGATGGAAGAGTGTGTACTTGGGGTTGGGGAAGATACGGTTGCTTAGGACACGGTAACGAGGAGGGTGAGTCAGTTCCTAAGGTCGTTGAAGGGCTAAGCCATGTCAAGGCGGTTCATGTAGCAACAGGAGACTACACTACTTTTGTGGTCTCGGAAGATGGTGATGTTTACTCTTTTGGTTGTGGTGAATCTGCTAGTCTGGGTCACCATACAGCCGTTTTTGAACAGGTTAGCGCTTGCTTAATGTAACATATAAACACAACACAAACACCTTATGTTTTGGTTTGGTTTTGGTTTTGTCTGTAGCGTGATCGGCAAGCTAATGTGTTGAGTCCAGCGGTAGTAACATCGCTGAAACAAGTGAAAGAGCGGGTGGTTCAGATTAGTTTAACGAACTCGATATACTGGAACGCACATACGTTTGCTCTCACGGAATCAGGGAAGGTATTTGCGTTTGGTGCGGGAGATAAGGGTCAGCTTGGAGCAGAGCTTGGTCGTGACCAAACAGAGAGGTGTGCACCTGAAAGAGTAAATATCGATCTCAGTTAGCGGTTGCATGGTTTGACGCCAGGAAAACGCAAGGAAATTGCGTTTTTAACTTTGTTATGTTGATAAGACTTCGGAAGTTTGTTACAAAGGGGGGGGGGGGGGGGTATAAGTTAAGGAACTTGTCTTTAACATTTTAATTGTATAGGGTTTTAGATCATTCTAATTGTTCATTGGGGTCATGTTTTAGGTTATGTTGTTAGTAATTGTCGAATAATTTCAATTAATCCATTTGATAAGGGAAATTAATTTCATTTGTATAGAAAGCTTAAAGGGCTAAACCCAATTTCTGGTTGAAAAGGTCTTCATCGGCTGTTTAGACGAAGGTGAGTTATGGAAGTATGTTTACTTGTGAGACACGGGAGGGAGCCCAAATGAAATATTATACATTGGTTAGACCATTTTTTATTCGCATGTTATAAATCATATTGTGGATGTCCATAACCGACCCAATGCTAGAGAGAGAGAGTCGACCGTGAGGGGAAAGAGAGAGAGAAAATCGGCATCTTGCCTTTTCCTTATTAGATTATGATTTGTACTTTTTCCATATTTGTATTTCCTTTCTTTAGTTTTTCATTATTATATGATGGTGTAATTCCCTATATATAAAGAGCTCCTTATGTTTATGAATAATACAGAAACATAGATTTTAATCCTCTAGTTTCACAACACGTTATCAGCACGATAGAATCTAAATCCCTAAGCTAAAACAAACCGCCTAAAACCCTAACCCTAATCGGCGAACATCCTTACCGGCGAACCATCCTAATCCCGATCGCGAAACCTTACATCCCGATCCTTGTTTGCAATCTGTTCCCGATCAGCTTCAGCTTAAGGCGTTCCTGATCCTAGCTCAGACGATCTCGGCTTGTTCAACCTCAGCTCGCAAACAAGACGATCTCAGCCAGCTCGCGGACAGCTCGCGACCCGATCAGAACGTTGGACAGATCGCGTTCCCGATCTCAGCAATCAGACAGCTCGCGACAACATCAGCTCGCGTTCCGATCAGTTCCAGCTCGCGGTTCATCTCTTTGGTGGTCCATTCAACCCTACTTAAGGTTAAGGTAATTCGAAACCTTAAAGAGAACCCATAATCGAATTTGATTGTTTGATAAGAATCAAAACCATAAAAACTACAAACCCTAATAGTATGATCTAATGTTGAAATCAAAACCATGAGGTAATAGATCAAAACCCCAATGAGTAAATCGAAGCTCATAATCATAAGTTCGATACCCCAAACCCTAATCGAGATTGATTGTTTGATCAATTAAAATCGAAACCTTAATGGTTTTGAATCTCAAAACCCCAATGATGTAAGATCAAAATCGAAACCCTAATATCCATGATCCTGGCCGCATACATGCTTATTGCATGAATGCATGAAATCAATTTTATTTAAAACCATAATACTAAAACACATTCGATTTTATAAACCCTAATTTGAAATCAAATTGATTGATTGAATGAATTAAAATTGAAACCCTAATCTAATGCTTTGAATCGAAATTGATTGTTTGAATGATTGTATGTTTGGATATAGTATGCTAGCCTTGATTAATTAAAACCGTACTGAATTTGATCACATAGAAATCGAATGCTAGGATTGATAATCTAATTCTTGAATTTGGTTGTTTGAATTGATAAAACCGATTGAATGATTTTCAAATTGAAGTCGTATTGATTGTTTGATTGAAACCCTAATGTCTTGAAATTAAAATCGAATACTATCTTGTTTGATTGATTAAAACCGAATGCTTGAATTGAAATAGAAATCGCTTGCTAGGTTAAATGATTTATGCATTCTCGTCTTGATAATGATCCGGCTAGTATTGATAGTTTTCATACATTCTCGAATGAATCCTAATTGTTGCATTGCTCGACTGTTTGATTGCAATTACACATTGAACTCTTAGAAAACTGTTTGCTAAGATTAAAAACGAATAACCATTGTATTGATTGCATTGAAACCGTTTGCTAAGATTGTAGCTGTGCAGCTTGTTTGCATCATGCAGGCATAATAGTACGAACTGATTGCATATAGAGTCTGAATGCAAAGATTGAACATGTATGCATCATATACGAATGACCTATTTGCATCATACCTAGAATCCGGATTGCTTGAGCATATTGATTGCATTCGCTTGAACACTTTTAAATCTAAATTATGAAACATATGATTTCAGATGTCGAAAATCAACAACTTGGATTTTGCTGCCATAAGTCTCTCTGGAGATAATTACTTGCAATGGGCACTTGATGCTAAGATCATCTTAAAATCCAAGGGACTCGATGAATGTATCACCGAGGGCACTAATGCAAGTGAGAAAGATAGATACAGAGTGATATTAATTATACGCCATCATCTTATTGAAAGTCTCAAAGATCAGTATTTAACTATTGAGAATCCTCTAGACCTTTGGACATAGTTGAAAATGAGATATGATCACCAGCGAACAGTGTTATTACCAAAGGCTATGTATGATTGGAGGAATCTCAGAATCCATGACTTCAAGTCCGTGGACGAGTATAACTCGGCCCTGTTTAAAATAGTTTCAAAATTCTGATATGCTTGAGAAAACCTTTTCCACCTTCCACACAAGAAATGTGTTGTTACAACAACAGTACCGTGAGAAGGGTTTCACAACTTATGCTAATCTGATCTCTTATCTCCTGCTCGCTGAGCAGAACAATGAACTGTTGATGAGAAACAGTGAATTGAGACCTCCTGGAACAAACCCACTACCTGAGGCACATGCGACCGTAGAGACTAAGAAAGAGTCGAACCATATCCAGAGTGATAGCCAACACAACCGTGGTCGTAGAAAATGGCATGGACGTGGTGGTCGAGACCAAAACTCGTTTGGTCGAAGCCAAGGCAACTCATATGGCCGTGGCTCCAATGGAGGCTGTGGACATGGCCGAGGCCGTGGTACATCTTTCAAGCCACAAAACTCGACCAAATCTGTGTGCCATAGATGTGGTATGGATAATCATTGGGCTAAGACATGTAGGACTCTCAAACATCTCGTTGACTTCTACCAAGAGAGTTTGAAAAGGAAGAATCATGAAGCTCATATGACTTATCAAGATGGTGAAGATGATTTCAATCATGAACGAGACGATCTTATGGATTATGAAACTTCAGATTGTTTAAAAGAATGAAATTGAATTCGACATCTATGTTTTCGTGTTCTTTGCTTTATGTTTTCTATGTTTTGATTCCTTTGAACTTATTTTATTAATGAATGGAAGTTTTTATATGAAGTCTCAAAAGTATCATTACAGGTATAACCAGTCTCATAGAGGGCTACGGCCAGGCTAACATCCTGTTGCCTAAGGGTACGCATCTAGAGATATCTGATGCATTGTATTCACCCAGCTCTAAGAGAAGCCTATTGAGCTTTAAGACATTCGAATGAATGGCTTTCATATTGAGACTAAGGGCGAAGGAAACAAAGAGTTTCTTCAGATCATAGAGATCGGTCAAGGCTATAAGAAAGTCCTAGAGTCTATACATGCACTCTCTACTGGCCTTTTACTATGCTAAGGCCGGAATGATAGAGACCAATGCTGGTGAGTTCACGTCCCAAGCGTTTAATGATTACTGTATGTCCATGGGGGTAAGTGTGGAACACTCCGTGGCACATGTACATACACATAAAGGCTTGGCCGAATCATTCATAAAACGAATTCAGCTAATAGCTAAACCATTGCTTATGAGGTCTAACCTTCCGGCCACAGCTTGGGGACACGCGGTCTTGCACACGGCCGAACTGATTCGTATCAGACCGTCTAGTGAACATAAATATTCCCCATCACAATTGCTTACGGGTCATGAGCCAGACATATCCCATCTTAAGAAATTTGGTTGTGCCGTCTATGTACCAATTGCTCCACTATAGAGAACAAAGATGGGACCTCAAAGGAGGATGGGGATATATGTTGGATATGATTCCCCCACGATTATAAAATACCTTGAGCCAACTACGAGTGATTTATTTAAGGCCAGGTATGCGGATTGTCACTTTGATGAATCCGAACATCCAACATTAGGGGGAGATAGCAGTAAACTGGTAAAAAAAAATTACATGGAATCAAATATCCTTATCTTGGCAAGATCCTCGGACTCAGGAATGTGATTTAGAATTCCAAAAGATTATACATTTACAAAAGCTAGCTAATCAATTTCCATATTCCTTTGCTGACCCGAAAAGAGTAACTAAGTCATATATACCAACTGCTAATGCACCAATCAGAATTGATGTTCAAGATGGACACAATCAAGTTGCTGCAGAGTCTAGACAACGTTTGAAACGTGGTAGACCAATAGGTTCCAAAGATAAGAACCCTCGGAAAACTAAGAAAGGTGCAGAGAATGAAACCGAGGTTGTTGAAACCCTAGACACGACCGCGACCGTTCCTAAATCCTGGGACTTAGCCGCGGTTGATCCCAAAACCCTAATAGCAATCGCGGCCGATCATGAATGCTTAGATGCGGCCCTGATGTATCTAATACTGATTCTTGGGACGCCAAGGTTCAAGGTACTGAAGGTCCTGATAATAATGAGATCTCAATAAACTATGTCTTGTCTGAGATACAATGGAACATAAAGAATGTCGACATTGATGATATATTTGCATGCAATGTAGTACTTGAAATCATGGATGGTAATGAGGATCATGAACCCACATCTATTTATGAGTGCACTCAACGATCATATTGGAACAAATGGAAAGAAGCTATAAACGTGGAGTTAAACTCTTTAAAGAAGAGTGATGTCTTTGGACCAATAGTCTGGACACCATATGATGTTAAACCAGTCGGCTATAAGTGGGTCTTTGTGAGGAAAAGAAATGAACACGGCAAGGTCGTGAGATATAAAGCACATCTTGTTGCACAGAGACCAGGAATCGATTATGAGGTGACATACTCCCCTGTGGTGGATGCTACTACTTTTAGATTCCTGATAAGCCTGGCTATAAGAGAGAAATTAGACTTGCGGTTAATGGATGTTGTAACTACATACTTATATGGGCCACAGGATAATGAGATTTATATGAAAGTACCAGAGGGTATAGAGTTGAAAAACAAATCGAGTACTCGAGAACAACACTGTATAAAGTTGAATAAGTCACTTTATGTATTGAAACAATCAGGCCGAATGTGGTACAATAGGTTAAATGAGTACCTAGAGAGAGAAGGATACAAGAATGATCCGATCAGCCCTTATATCTTTATAAAGAAATTCGGCCAGGCTTTGTGATTATAGCAGTGTATGTTGATGATTTAAATATCCTAGGAACCTCTGGAGAGATTTTCCAAACAGTTGAATATCTTAAGAAAGAATTTGAGATGAAAGATCTAAGAAAAACGAAATTCTGTTTGGGATTACAGCTTGACTACATAAGAGATGGAATCCTTGTGCATCAAATGACATATACAGAAAAGGTACTCAAGAGATTTAATATGGCCGAGTCTCACCCGTTATCCAGCCCCATGGTCGTGCGGTCCCTCGGCCTGGACACTGATCCCTTCCGTCCCAAGATGGACGATGAAGATGTCCTTGGTCCCGAAGTGCCATATCTCAGTGCCATAGGAGCTTTGATGTATCTGGCTAGTCACACACGACCAGATATATGTTTTGCCGTGAATCTATTGTCTAGATTAAGCTCTTGTCCAACCCAAAGGCACTGGAACGGGACTAAACATGTTCTTCGTTACCTGCAAGGAACGAAAGACTTGAGTTTATTTTATACTAACCAAAACAAAGAAGGTTTAGTTGATTTTGCTGATGCAGGTTATCTTTCGGATCCACACAATGCTCGATCACAGACAGGCTATTTTTTCACACATGGTGGAACGGCCATATCATGGCGTTCCATGAAGCAGACGATCGCGGCCACATCTTCAAACCATTCGGAGATCTTGGCTGTTCATGAGGCCAGCCGCGAGTTGTTCAGAACAGGGGGAGTAATACGTGTTGTACTCTTTTTCCTTCACCATGGTTTTGTCCCATTGGGTTTTCCTGGTAAAGTTTTAATGAGGCAACATCTAAAGCGTATTACAATCCCTGTATGATTATGACATCCAAGAGGGAGTGTTATAAATCATATTGTGTATGTCCATAACCGGCCCGGTTCATAACCGGTCCGGTTCATAACCGACCCAATGCTAGAGAGAGAGAGAGAGTCGACCGTGAGGAGAGAGAGAGAGAATCAGCATCTTGCATTTTCCTTATTAGATTATGATTTGTACTCTTTCAATATTTGTATTTCCTTTGTTTAGTTTTTCAATTATTCTATGACGGTGTAATTCCCTATATATAAAGGGCTCTTTATGTTTATGAATAATACAGAAACATAGATTCTAATCCTCTATTTTCACAACAAGACAAATTTTTTTTTTGAGTAACTGATTAATTCATAAATTAAAAAACATAGGAGTTCTAGCCCATTAGAGACCCAGTAGGGTAAAAACGGAGGGCCTCTTTTGACAGAGTATCAGCTTCGACGTTTGCAGAGCAATAAACAAAAGAAAACGTGATTGAAAGGAAACAAGCTGCAAGACGATTGATATCGGAGACGACACCAAAGATCTCTTTTGGGGGCTGCTTGCTGTTGATTGCTCGAATGAGCGTTTGATTATCGGAGAGAACCTGTAGATCTTCAAGACCCAGGGCTATCGCGTGGTGGAGACAGTCTCTTCTTCCGTATAAAATATTGAAAAAGAGAAAAGGATGAGATATGTGAGGAAAAGTTTTTCAATGTCTAATGGTTCAAATTATTTTAAAATAGAAAATATAATTTTGTCATAAGTTATCAATATTTTTGTTTCTAAAAATGTGTAATGTCTCATTAACGATGATGTTATTAGTCAGATAATCTAGGTTTGAAAAGAGCCCCATAGATTTTGACTTGATACATAAATATTAGATCAGGTACATCATCATCTTATTACTCATTCAGTTTTACAATGTTATTGTTATACTTCTCAGATAAAGTATAAGTTAAAAGGAAGTTAAAATCCAAGATATTACTAGTTTGAAACGGTTGTAATATTTTTCTACCTTTTTGATCATTAATCCAACCTAAATTGATCACCAAAATCTGTTAATATTTGGATAATTATTTTATGATTAACTGTAGCCAAAGTTACTACATTGGATTAAAGAACATTTATGGAAAAAGTTTTAGTTGTTGATTTTTTTTTGTTTGTTTGCTATGTTTGATAGGATTGAGACAAAAGGAGAACAACACACTTTAATGGGCAGGGAAGAAGCTTAAATTAGCAGTATAAGGTATATGTCATTAACCCTTTTTTTTGGCAAACCTTAAATTTCGCATTTTGATCAACAACTATATAAATAAAGAGCCTCTCTACACAACAAAAAACCGTAAATAAATAAAGGAAAATACCCATTAAACATTTGTAAAAAAAGGTTTTTTGGGGATTATTAACTAACTAACATAATGGTGCGCCTTCACGTAGCTCTCCTTCTTCTCTTCATTGCCGTCTCCACCGCCATCGTATCAGCTACCGATAAACCGTCGGTAACCACCGCCGGACCTCCAACCGCAACAACTCCGACCAGTGGAGATGTCGAGGCAGCAGAGGCTCCAGGAGACGACAATGCCATCGGAACAACCGACGATGATGCACCTGGTACTCCCGGAGATGATGATGTGGCAGTCGCCGGACCTATCGGAAGCGAAACTTCGTACGCAAACTATCCGCCGCCTCAGCAAACTTCCGGCAGTGGCGTCACCGCTATGATTGGAGTCGTTTCTGTCGCTGCTACGACGGTTGGATCGTTCTTCTTTTTCTGAGGTGTGATTGGTGCATGTAATTTAAGAAATTAATAATGTTTTTATTGAATGTTTTGGAGTAATAACTTTTTTCCTTGTAGATGTATCATGTATAAGCATTTTGCTTGTCCCTTCATGTATAACATTGGGACGGTACATATCATTACAACATAAAAAACTTTGTGTATGTGATTCTCATATATATGGTTTATTGTGTATAATACCTTGTGATTATTTACGTGTAACCTAACGACAATAGTTACCTTTCAAGTAGGTAAATACTAAACAGGTAAAGAGACGATGAGAAATGATGAAAGAAACAAAAAAATTTAAAACTTTGGTTCGTATATTTTAGTTACATGCCATTTTGCCAAAAACAAACTCGTATGAAAAACGTCGTTTCTCTACTTCCAGAAAGCTTGATGCTATGTTACTACTTCATCAAAATCATAAAGCTACTGATTTGGTGAGACTGAGTTAAAAAAAAAAAATATTTATTCGACCCGATAAGTCAAGAGTTCAAATCCGATTACAAAACCGATTTGAACAAAATTTTCCAAATCAATTTATTACATCCTAGTTTTGCACACCCACTAAACTGGCACGTTGAAATCGGTCATTCTCAACCATCGACAAAGATCACAGAAAAGTGATGCTCTTCTCATTGCTTCGGATGCCGGAACTTTACATGCCTTCTCCGGAGTAATAATTAGCTTCCGATGAACTCCTCGGAGAGTTATCTTCTTTTTCAAATCTATTATGATTTGCCTAACCAGTTTGATGGATATTTTGGTTTTGTGGGCCGGGGGGAAGGGGGCGTTGTTCCGGTTTGGTTATCAATTTCAGTTTGGATAACCAAACCGGAACAACGCCCCTTCCCCCGGCCCACATAAAAAGATACCCAAGTCAATTTAGAATTTTGAAAGAAAAAGAAACAAAGAATAAAGAATAATAAAATCATTAAACAAATTCTCTAATATTTTGACCATAAGTTGAATGATACTGTATGGTTGCCGAGAAGAATCATATTTGTACAACAAATAAGAAAAACTAGATTTTGATCCGCGCGCCCGCGCGGATATATTTTTCAAAAATATGTTGCTATTTATTTTTTTTATCACTATTTAAGACTGGACAAACAACTCGAATCTGAAAAACCGAACCAATTCCGATCCAAAAAAGTAGTACTAAACTCGAATCGAAATTAATTAAATATGTGAATTATTCAAAATTTTGGTATTTAGAGAACCGAAACCTTATCCGATCTGAACCAAAGTATTTCGGGTATTTTAATGTATCTGAAATAGATTTATATACTTATATATTAATTATTTTTAGATTTAATGTACATAAAAATATCCATAATATATATGATACTTTTAAGTTGGTTTAAATACTTGAAAATATATACAAATAGTCAAAAATAAATATATAAAATAGTTAATGTATACTCAAAACACCAAAAAACTTAAAATAATTATTGATTCTCTGTCCAAATATTTAAACCTAACCAATTTATATGTTAAGTTTAACATATGTTATTCAAATTTATATGTAATATATTATTATTTTTTTAGGATTTCGGAAAATTTAGAGCATATAATGAATTTAAAAAAATTAAAATAGTTTAAATGGGTTATTCTATTCCAAATCGAACCTGCAAAGATCTGAACCGAACCCAGGCCAAAATTTAGAAATATCCGAATGGGGCTGAAATATTTGATCCCAAAACCCAAAACCCAAACAGACACGTCCCAAACCCGAATGGGTACCCGAACGCCCACCCTTAGTCACTATTATATATCATATATGTGTCATCATATAATTAATCGTATTTTATAAATACCATCATACAAGTAACCACATAATTAATAGTATTTTATATGTACCATCATATAAGTAATCACATATATTATATTTTTAAAATTTTATGTGAAATATAAAAATCATACTTTAAGTTGGTGTTTGAAATTAAGCTTTGTATTGTATTTTTATTATATATATTTAAAAAACAATTATAATGGTGATTTGAAAATATTTTAGTAAAAATCAATTTTTGAATATATGTATATTTTTGAATAAATTTTTGATATAAAAAAATTTTAAATTATTATTTTAATTTGAACTATGTATATCAAGTAACATAAGCTCATTACTTTTTAATATAACATAACAGACTTCCAATTTTTTTATAAGATAAGCCCATTATTTTTTTTTTTAATATACTACTATCAATGTTTCCAAACAACATGGTTAATTATTTTTATTTTTTATCTATGTTGCCAAACAAAAGCTTAAAATACTTCTACTTTAATAAGATAGATTTGTTAATGTAGTCATATTTGTAAATGTAAATGTTATATTTGTACTTAATTTATATATTAGCATTTTAGCGTAAAATGTATAACCGATATTATGTATTATATAAACAAATCTAACATTTATATAATAAGATCCATGTCTAAGATATATAGCGAACAAATTTTTTTCAATAAAAATTACGAGACAATTGTGAATTAGCATGCTAATTATAAATGAAACATTAGCTATAATATTTGTAAGAAAATAAAATGATTGTTAAACTTCTATAAAATTTGTAACATATACAAATTAAGATTTAAATTTTTAAGAAAATAATATAAAAATATAAATTTGATGTAACTGATAAGAAATTATAAATGAGTTTAAATTTGTGTATATTTAAACCACGACCTTGCGGATGTTTGCTTTTATTTTTATAAATAAATATTTATTTTTTCTAAGTGATAATATGTATTTTAAAATTTTACATGTGTTAAATAATTATTTAATAACATTTATAAGCATAATAATTTTATAGTTTATATTTTTTAAGAATTTTATTTTATCTTATAAACCGTCAATTGTATTACCACCATTTTTAGAATATGATCTGTGCATCTATACAAATGTTTTATTTTGTTTTTTGTGGATCAAAATTTTATGAAAATGTCTAATAAATTATTTTATATACATGGTAAGTTTGTAAATAATTATGATGGTGAAGAAGAATTTGTTCAAAAAAAAAGAAGAGTAACGTGAATTGTGGGGGAGAATGAGACAAAATGCAACTTATATTGTTACATAAATTAAAATTTTGTGTATATTATTGATATTCATTAATGTTTATAATATTAATATGACATAGATAAGTTAAAAGATTTATATTGAGGGTGATTGGTTGGGCTTTAACTTAGAACTTTAGATTTATTTATTTTTAAAACACTAATTCTAACCAATCATGATATAGCTTTATTTTTAAAATTTAAAGTTATAGCAAAATTTTACCAATCAGAATATAACTTTCTTTTTCAAAGGTACAGCAAAAAAAATGAAAACTTCCTTTTTATATTTGTTTTAGTCCAAAATGCTACATCCCTATTATTTAGACTGTAGAAGTTTTAAATGAAAACAAATAACTCGTACTTTTTAAAATAACCTTAACATATACCGTTCTTCATATTTAAATTATTATAACTGGAATTTTCATAAGTATAATTTATTATTATTTAGATAATAATTTTATTATTAATTATTATTAAATGGTTTTTAATTATAAATCATTAAGTTTTTGGGGTTTTAAATAACATAAAATTTCTTTATATCTATACTATTAAAGCAGAATCTCTCCTAAGATTCTAACATTAGTTTTTTATCATATTTACAATGCTATGCCACTGACATTTAATTTTAATATAGATATTATATATTTAAATTAAACAACAAAATATTCTCTATATTTATGATAAGTAATATTTTCCATATTTCTTTTGTGAGTTATTATAGTTCTAATTTATATGCAAAACACCTTAATTATAATCTAACTATGTGATACATTTAATCACCCAAAAATCAATAACACTATATTTAAAAAAATTGATATTACGAACATACTTCGTTTAATGTCTTTGAGTTAAAAAAAATAATGTAAAATGGCTCTTTTATAAAATTGATGATACATAATATAGTTACATTTTCATTTATTATATGGGTTTACTTTGTATAACACTTATGTTACAATGGTAATTATTATGTATTATTTTAAACAATGATAAAAATTTATATTTTAATCAACACATACAATTTAAATAAATTGGAATGATAATTCTTATTAATTTAAATAAGATAGGGAAGAAAAATTGCAAAAAACTTATTTATTAAATTAAATTTATATAAAGCCCATAATCTTATTTAAACTCAGAACCTTCTACTACCTAATTGATTAATCACTTATATTTTCCCTTTTTGATTGAAAATCTAATATTCTTTAGATGTTTGATTACAATTTGAATATAGTTTCTAAAAAATTGACAAAAAAGTACATAGTTTCTAAAATATTCTGGAAACTTAACAAAAAAAAACTAAAAAACTTTAAGAATATTACTCCAAATTCTTATTAAAAATTACTATCAATTCTAAGACAGGTTATACAAACATATTAAAAATTAACCAGTATATTTATTCACTAATACAAACATTTGTTTGCAGGGTTTACAAATTGCTCTTGATACTGTTCTCCCAAATGCTGAGCATAGGGTATGTGCAAGGCATGTGTATGGAAATTGGAAGAAAAAATTTGGGGATCTTGACTATAAGCCTTTCTTCTAGAAAGTGGCATATAGTTACACTAAAGGAGAGTATAAAATGCACATGGACGAGCTGCTTTTATATGACAGAGAGGCGTATGAAGCATTGTTGGCTGCAGAACCAGAACATTGGTGTCGAGCTTTCTTCTCAAAAACTGGAAGGTCGGCTAATGTTTGCAACAACCTTTCAGAAAGCTTCAACCGGACCATCAAAAAGGCTAGAGAATTGCCTTTGATTAATATGTTGGAAACCATCAGAAGACAAGCCATGATGCGTATTTCTCGTAGGTTTAAGAGGGCAGCCAAGTGTATAATGCAATTCCCGCAAAGAATAGCAGATGTGTTGGAGGTGAATAGAAAAAACAGCAAAGACTGCCAAATCATGGTAAGTAGTGATAACTTGTATGAGGTTTTAGTGCATGATTTAAGTCATGAGGTCAGCCTGAGAATGGGAACGTGTGCTTGTGGGCGTTGGGACCTAGTTGGCATACCTTGCAACCATGCAATTTGTGTCATCAATGACATTCGTCGAAAACCAGAAGAGTAAGTCAAATTTGCTTTCAAAACTCTGATAAATTAGCGTATGATGTTAAGTACTATAAAACTTTGATGTATGTTGTCAGTTACTAGAAAATCTGAATTGTGCTTGGTTTTTCATATTTGCAGGTATGTTGTTAACTACTATAAAACTCCAGTGTGGATAGACACATATAGGGACAACATCAAACCAGTCAATGGGAGCTCTATTGGAATAAAACTGGTAAGGGACCCATTGGTGTTCCTGGATTTAGAAAGATGCCAGGACGTCCTAAGAAAAAGATAATTGCACCAGCTCATGAGTCCCCATCAAAGCCCAATAGAACAACTCGTGGTAGGAGGACTATCACTTGTAGTAATTGCAAACAGGTTGGACATAACAAAGGGACTTGTAAGAATCAATCTTTTGTGGTCGAAGGTCCAAAACGAAAACGTGGAAGACCTCAGAAGATACCTGTGAGTGTAACTATTTCCCTCAACTACTTAGAATTGTCATGTTATCTTACGTTTTTTTTCTCAAACATTTAAGGTTGATGGTGAAAGCTACCAGTCTCCTCCACCTAAAAAGACAAAGAAAAACTAAGTCTGAAGCTTCCATTTCAGTGCCTCAATCCCAACCTGCAACATCTACAGCATCTGGTGCGACCTCTGGTGCGACCTCTACGTTTCCAACATCATCTAGTGCACCACCTGCTTCAGCTACGGGACCTCGACGTTGCCGACCACCAGGACGAGGTCAAGGTCGTCCACCAGTCCGAAGACAGCCATCGGATCCCTAAGGGAGTTGGTATTTACACATGTCCTTTCACAAATCGAGTATTTGATGTGAGAGGAAGCAGAGCACGAGATCTTGGACAATCTCAGGGACCACACTAACTCTAGTTTATTATCATGCTATCTTTTGGATCCTTCTAGTTTTTAGACTTTGACTATCTAAATTATGATTTTCTTTTTTTTGTTTGCGTTAAGATTCTTTTCGGTTCGTAGACTAAATTTAGCATTTCTTCCATCTATGTGACAAGTAGTTTGGCTTAACATTTATTTTGTTTATATAATATCAATAGCTAACACCACTTGTTAAATTTAAATTAAATATTCTCATAAGAATAATAAAGTTAATTTTGATTCGAGAAAGTTTTTTTCAGATTTATAAGTTTAACCATAGTTAGAAAGTTAACCACACTACTAACAGTGTGAATAGTGTTGTTGTTGTATACCGGATACACGATCAACATATAGAGTAGTGAAATAGGTAAACAAATTAGTTAGTGTATATTTGTGGTAACTCTAAAAGTTGGTGTATTAAAGTGGAAATAGATAAATAGTTATATCATTACGAATTTTATCACGCGCACCACGCGCCCCCAAAACAGCGAACGTAAAAGCGAATCTCTAGCCCTATCACGCCGTGAAATTCGACGAGTCCACCGCAGTGAGTTGTCGCCGGTAGGTCTATCCACTTAGTGGTGACCTGTCTCCTCCCCTACCCCTCTGTATCTCCTTCCTCTGCCATGGACCAGGTGAATGAAGGTTTGTCTACTACGCCGTCTCCAACTGATGCGTTCTCGGTTCCTCTCTCTTCGTCGTCTCCGCCTGTCCCTCCTCTATGTACGGCTTCGGATTGTTGTGACAGTTCGCCATCATCTCTGATGCGTTCCTCGTCTCTGCCCATACTTCCATCAACGACTTGGGAAAGTTTTGAAGGTTTGGAGATCTCTGAAACTAAGCCTCCTCCGGGAACTGACGTGAAAGAAACAATGGAGAAAGCCTCTCTCGCTATCACCAGTACTCTTTTGTCTGACACCACCACTCTTCTACCGTTGACCTCATCTGCTCCAGTAATGTCATCTTACGAAACCTCTCTGCCCGTGGCTCCTACGTTGACCTCAGAAGCCGTTATAGTTCAATTACGTGACACTACTTCACCGTCTCTGGCTTCAGTTATCTCCATCAATGCAATAACCTCTATTACTGTGAGCGATGCTCCGACGTCTTAGCCAGCTCCGTCCGAGACCCTTGGGTCACTCTCTCACGATGACAGCGGGGTCCAAGCTTCGGAAAAATTTGTCCCTTCTTTGGGATCATGGGCTAAACCTCTTTATTTCAAACCTCTGGCAACTCCTCCTGAACCAAGTACTCCTCGAGACTATGATCCTGCAATAGTCGGGAATCAGTTAGCCGCTCTCTGGCCGACGTTAAATGACGAGATCTTAAATAAGCAACCAAAGGGTAAATACCCATCTCGTACACTCCAACCTCCAATTGAAAAACTTCCACCTCCGGAACTCAAATCTGATGGGAGTCTCCGCTTCCCGTGGGCTGCGAGATTGAGCCCTCAATCTCGAAATCTTTACCGAGCAGCCACGCCAACATATCGACTTAATGGTACACCTGAGGTATCCATTCCTTCGAAAGTGCTTAGGTTAGGCCCGGAGAATAAGGACGAGTATATTATTGGCAAGTTTCATAAGTGTTCTCTACCCCCAGGTGGTTTGATACATGCTGTGGTAAATAGAATTTGGGGAAGAAGTTGTAAGATCAGTTGTAAGAAGCTTGGTGATTCATCTTTCATGTTTCATATCCCGCACCAACCTACTCGTCATTGGGTGATTCAGCGAGGTGTATGGCATATTGATGATTGCTTACTTTTCGTACTGCCATGGACTCCAGAAGGTTCTTTTAATATCCCTGAAATCTCTACGCTTCCGGTTTGGGCCAACTTGAAGAATGTTCCGGATTGTTGCTACTCAAGATTAGGAATAAGTCATGTTGCTTCAGGACTTGGAGAACCTATTCTTACGCATAAACCCCGGTTTGATCCTACTAGTATGGGCGAAGCAAAGGTTTTAGTTGAGATGGAGCTGGATAGAGACTTTCCAAAACTTATTGCCCTGGATGATAAACAAGGTAACATCTTTCTTGTTAATGTTGAGTATACATGGATTCCATCTATGTGTGAGAGGTGTGGTAATCTAGGGCACAAAGCGAAGAGATGTCTCCTCCCTTCTACAACTGCTCAGGTCGCTGCCCCTTCTATAGACACATGTTCTGAGGTCCCGGTAGTGGATATTGATATCCTTCAGCAAAAGGATAATGTTGACTCATCTTCAGCAGCTATCCATCAAAAAGAAATACATCCCAATGCAAAGCTCTCTCTTCCAACTCCAGATTGTAGTGAGCCTCAGAAGCATATTACAGAGATTGAAGGTCTCGTATATGAACTTGAAATCACTCCGGCTTTGCAACCTACTTTAGAGCAGGAGAACTCCACTGCTTCGCCAAACTCTGTCACCACTTTGCCCATATTAGTAGATTCACAATCTACTCCCACTGCAACACCTATTATGGAGTCTCCTCCATCAATCATTACCAACACTAAGGTTTGTAAAACTTTAGTTGTTGATCCCTTAACCACATCATCTAACCCTTGCGCATTTGAGAATCCTTCTCGGTTCGAAGTGTTAGGTGATGTGGATGAAGTTGTGACAGAGCCATCCAGCTCGCTCAGCTTGACAAGAGGTGGGAGAGAGACAAAACTTCCTATTAAATACCAAGATATGGAATGGAAGACTATTCGAGAGAGAGGAAAACGTGGTCGCCGTGGCCGTGGTTCTTATCACTAGATATTGTCTTTCATTGCTTTATTGGTTATTCTAGTCTTTACCTTTGTCGTTTCATAGGTTGAGATTCAATGATTCATGAAGCTTGTTTCATGCAAACTTTATCCAACTATAAGATTCATAGTCTTATTTTGTAATAGTTTATGTTTTTTAATTTGAAAGCCTTTATTCAAAAAAAAAATAGATAAATAGTTGGTGTATTTTTATGAAATTTTCTCTTATAAAATTAAGAGTAATTATTACTTTACTAATTTTGGAAAAGACAAAAATTAATCAAAAATAAGTTTATTTAATTATTTCAATAGCATTAAAATGTAAATGTTGTGCAAATTTAAGGGGTAATCTTAATTTGTACTTCGCTTTTAATAGATCAGATAAGTATACATTTTAGTTTTTCTAGTGGGGAAGCAAAGCAAACGTCGTAAGCAAGAAGTAGTAATTATTTTATCTTAAAAAAGCGAAAACCAAGATTATGGTTTTGGGGGAGTCTTCTTCTCGAACCGAGATTTTCATGTGCACGTGCGTTTGGTCACTACTTCGTGTTTAACAAAAACTTTCTTCGTTACACAAATATGTGCACTGAACAAAACTGATCCATTCTTTTCGAAATAGACGATATTTTCATATATCAATATACTTTTTCATCTTATCAAAAATTATGTAACCAATAATATTTTGTAATCTGTTTTATGATTGGTTGAATAACTTTTAATTTTATATTTTAAAGATATTTTTAAAATAAAAGACAAATTTTTTAATAGTTGTGCACAATCTTAAAACTTTATGTATTTTGAAACATATTGAGTATTTGTTAAAGAAACAAAAAAACAAGATCACAAATATATAGTTTCCTTTTCTAATATTTATTTAAGACTTATTCTTGGATTCACCTCCTAGGATGAACTTTTAGGTTCACTAACTAATAAGATTTAATTATTTTAAATTTGATATTTTTTTAAAAAAGAAACAAAATATTGTCAAATTATATTATATTTTTAAAATAAAAAAGTAAGAAAATAAATAAAAAAATAGTAGTAGTTACAAAACAAAAAAAATTTAAACAATATTTTTAACGTCGTCAACAAAACACTAAACCCTAAATCCTAAATCCTAAACCCTAAACTCTTGGATAAACCTTAAACCCTTGGATAAATCATAAACTCTAAATCAAAAACACTACATTAAAACACTCAAAGGTTTAGTGTTTAGGATTAGGGTTTAGGGTTTAGTGTTTTAGTGTTTAGTGTTTTTGATTTAGAGTTTCCAATTTATCCAATGGTTCTTGATTTACTCAAGAGTTTAGGGTGTAGGATTAGGGTTTAGTGTTTAGTGTTTTGTTTACGACGTTAAAAATATATTTTTTAATTTTTTTTTGTAACTACTATTATGTTATAAATCATGGAGTGGATTGCCATTAACCAGGCCCGGTCCAAGACCGGTCCAATACCTAGAAGATGGAGGGACGGCCGAAGCCTAGAGAGAGGAGAGAGAGAGCCAACTTCAGGAGAGAGAAAGACGGCCACAAAGCTTAGAGAAAATGAAACTTTTTCCTTTTCTTAGTAGATGTAATCTTTCCATTATTATGTTTTAATAGTTTTTCTATTTCCTGTTGGATTAGGATATGTACACTTTCCTTTTATCTTCATCCTGTAATCCTTATATAAAGGAACCCCCTTGATCATTAATAAGAACACAGAAATATTCAGTCTCTAAACTCTCTAATTATAACACGTTATCAGCACGATAGACTCCAAAACCCTGAGACAAAACCTAACCTAAAATCCGTCACACATAAACCCTAATCCAGGCGCAACTTAAGATCGATCTATCTCTCAAACCCGGAGGAATCAGACGACGAGCCACATATCAAATTGAAGCCCTTGACGAGACGAATCCATCAGCGCAAACCGTTCGTCGATCCGATCCCAGACGCACCCTTACTCGCAGAAACAGTACACGGCGCCGCCTTGGTCTTTTGGAATCCTAACCCCGAAGAACCCTAAATTGTTCTTGCTTGCGTTCCAGCTCATCAGCATCCGATCAGCTCCAGCCCCAAGGTGTTCATGATCCTAGACGACCTCAGATTCCAGTTTGTATCACGGTTAGCTTGAGTTCCTAATCAACCAACTCGAGACCCGATAGGTAGAAGACAGCTCGCGTCCGCGTCGCAGCTCGCGTCCGAGGTTCATCCATTCATCTTGGAGGTCCGGTTTCTACAACTTGCAAAACAAAGATAATCCTAAATTCTGAGAACATGAATCAAACCTGATTGTTTGTAAAGATTGAAACCCTAAAAACTAATCTCTAAGATGAAAGCCTTAAGGCAAATAGATCAAACCCTAAAAGAGTAAATCGGAGTTCGAATAAGTCCGGTCCCCTAAACCATAATTCGAGATTTATCCATTGATCAATTAAAATCAAAGTCTTAATGATTTTGAATCTCAAATCAAACTCCCTTGATCAAAGATCAAAATTTTTGAAATCCCCTGAAACCCTAATTTGGAAAAACGATTTTAAAATTGTTTGATTTGAAATTTGATTGTTTATTTGATCACCTAGAGATATTGATAGGATTGTTTAAACTCGAATCTGTATTGCTTGACATGTTTAAACTAAAAATCCTAATTAAATTTGATAAAGATCTTGATTATATCATCTCATGGCCGTGTGGCCTTATTGCTTTCATAATCAAATTTGATCATACCTGATTGATTGCAATTGAACCTAGATATTACTCTAAGGATGACATTGAATTGAACTAAATAGCCGTGTGGCTCCTACTTGGCCGTAAGACATATACCTTGGCCGTGAGGCATTGTTTGAAAGTTTAAATGTTTAAAACTCTAAATCTCGTTTTAAATCTTAAAAGGCCTTGAAACCTTAATCTTAAAACCGAATCCTACTAGTGTTTAAATCAGAAACCCTAGGATTGATTAATGATTTCTTGCATACATATGGATCTGAATATGGATTGCATTCATACTGTTTAAATAAGAATCGACCAGCATGTAGTTTATACAATCTTGAAACCGGTTGCATTAGATATAACTGCATGGCCGAGTGGCTTGATGAATTGATCGCACCATGGTCGTTTCTAGATTGATTGTTTTTCATAAATGCGTAAGACATGTTTGTTGCCGAGCTTGTTAATATATCTTGCGGCCGCATGATCACATTGTGAAACTCAATTTTAAATGATGATGTGATTCATATGTCGAAAATCTCAAACAGAGACTATGCGGCCCTTAATCTCTCCGGAGATAACTACTTGCAGTGGGCGCTAGATACAAAGATCAGTCTAAGGTCAAAGGAACTTGGTGATACTATCATCAAGGGCAACAATGAGACCGATAAGAATCGGTACATGGCTATAAGTATTATACAGCATCACCTCATTGAAGGTCTAAAAGATCAGTACATCACAATGGAAAATCCACTAGAACTTTGGGATGCTTTACAGCATAGATATGATCACCAGAAAACGGTGTTACTTCCAAAGGCTAGAAATGACTGGAAGAATCTCAGATTCTTGGATTATAAGTCGGTGGATGAGTACAATTCAGTCTTATTTAAGACAGTCTCGATGCTGAGACTTTGTGGTGAAGTAGTAACCGAAGAAGAGTTACTTGAGAAGACTTACTCTACATTCCATTCATCGAATGTGATACTGCAACAGCAGTACAGAATGAAAGGCTTCGCCACATATACTGATCTGATCTCGTGCCTACTTCTGGCCGAGGCAAACAATGAGCTCCTGATGAAGAACAGTGAAGCTAGACCTGTTGGAACAGCACCATTACCGGAGGCTAATGAGGTTGAAAGGAAAGATCCCAACGAGTGTAATTATGTCCAAAATGACAAGAGATCACACGGCAAAGGCCGAGGTGGATACAAGGGACATGGCCGTGACAATTACTCGAACAGCCGAGACAACTACTCGACCGACCGGAAAGGAAACCACAATAACCGTGGTCGTGGTTCCAATTATGGTCGTGGCCGAGGTAGTTATGGCCGTGGTCGAGGTGGCATATCCAAACCGTCTTACTCGACCAAATCCGTTTGTCACAGATGTGGAATGGGAAACCATTGGGCCAAGAACTGTAGAACCCCTAAGCACTTATGTGAGCTCTACCAAGAAAGTCTTAAGAACAAGAACCCTGAGGCTCACATGGTTCACGATTCCGGATATGAGGCCGATAATGATTCCGACATTGCTAAAAATGACCAGATGGACTTTGAGACTTCTGATTGTCTCAAAGACTAAATTTTCGATACGACTTGTCTTATTGCTTTATGATTTGCTTTTAACCTACTTGATGATTCACGATTTATATATATATATATAAAAGAGTTTGCTTTGATTTAATTATATCTGCCTGATCGTACTTGAACATATGAATGTTTTTACTAATAAATAATTGCCTAAAGGGCATAATATCCAAGTAAGAAATCGTGAAAGTAGTATAGTGAGCCTAGTAAAGAAACTATGGCTAAGGCATTGTCTAAAGGACATTAGATACACCCAATAATATGTGACCCATTGAGTTATGATAATATGGTTTCTAAATAGAAACAATGGGCAAACAAAAGGAAACAAGTTCCTTCAGATTTTGAAAGATAAATCGCCTAAGACCTTATAAGAAAGTGGTCGAGACTATACCTAATGATCTCTACTGATTTAAACTATGCTATAAGATCAGTATGATGAGAGGCAAGAACCGTGGTGACCATATTGAGATACACCACAAAATTTTACACTATATGGCATGATAGGATTAGCCATCCTACAGTCTAAACTCGATGCAAAGATTGAAAAGGCACAGAGTTATCCCGTAAAAGATCTCATGTTGTGAAACATGTACACAAAGAGAAACTCATTAGGCTTTATTGTCCCAAGCACCACGACCTTATAGTATGGTCATGAGGGGGAGAGAGGATAAACCCATGATCAATACTACAAGTTCGTGTACCACTATGGTCTAAAGACCATGTTATAAATGGTTTGGCCATAAAAGGCCATTCCTCGGCCGTAGAGGCCATACCATGTTACAAATGGCTCGGCCATAAAAGGCCATTCCTAGGCCGTAGAGGCCATGTTTTAAAACGGCCAAACCATAAGGACATTACTCGGCAAAAGAGACCATGTTATGAACAGGTCGGCCGCAAGGGCCATAACCGGCCAGAGAGGCCATTACCATAAAAGGTTCGGCCAAGTAAGCCATTATCTATAAGACTAAGATTCTAAAGTCTATAAGCTTGGAACATTATGATTTTACATGTATAGAATGATAATATGATCATATGAATCAGGCCATATAAGTGAGCATAGATATTCCCATCTCAGATTGAATACAGGTCATAAAACAGACATACACCATCTTAAGAGATTTTGAATAAACCACCACATACATACATGTGCCGTCTAAGATGGAACCTCAGAAGAGGATTGGAAATATATGTTGGATAGGAGTATTACTTTCTCCCACGATTTATAAAGAAAACTTGAGCCAAACATGGGTGATCATATTGTGGCCAAGCACACGGATTGCATCCGTCTATCCAAACAATAAAGGAAAAAGATTATAAGCTGGATAAAGAATGATAAGAATGGTTTTAAACCATCATTGTCTTGGCAAAGATCCTCGGACTAGAGATTATAATTTAAGACGTCCAAAGAAAGATTATATAAAGCTAGTTAATTGAGAAGCTAATCGAAATACCAGACACTGACCCGAGAAATGACTAACCAGCTTAGCACCAAATGAATGTCCTAGAAGAGACATAATCAAGTTGCTATAGAGTCTATACTAGATAGACCAAGTGTTCCATAAGATAAAGGGATCTCGGATAGAAAGGAATGGTGCATGGAATGATAGATCCGAGATCATACTAGAAACCAAACAGACATTGAGAAAAGGCTGTGCAGCTACACATCTAAGGTACCAAACCATGTGGCTTGGGACGCCAAGCTACTAGGTAACAAAGGTCCTGGATAATGAAATCTCAAAGTGATCAGATCATGTCTGGAACATAATGGAACCACATGAAAGTGTCGACACACACACACATGAATGTATATAAAAGATGCATAAGAGAATAACACTTGAACATAAAGAGATAAGCGAGGATCATGAACCCACGAATGAGTACTCATACAATCATAAAGATCATAAAAGATTATATTGAAAGATAAACGTGGAGGTTCAAAGTATCTAAAAGAGAGATAAGCGTATTGGCCATATACATATACAGAAACGCCATCTGATCAACCAATGAAATAGATGGATCTTGTGAGGTAATGAAACCGTGAGAGAAGACACATGATCACGAGGTCTAGGGTGTTCATGTCTTCCTAATAACAGCATTAGATCATAGCTTGTTACACAAGGTACTCACAGAGATTAAAGGAACATATTATAAGGAGATAAACTCCTATGTGGTGGATGCTGCTACAGAATTTTCGAAATTGACAATGGTCTGTCATAAGAAAGAAATTGGAAACAAATGATGTAGTAAGCAGCATATGGATCACTGGATAAATTGAAAGAACAACTTTGTTCCTAAGCTGATTCATGGACTGAAAAGCAGCTGCATATAGTATGTAAAATAAAGTGATCACGCATGATCTTGGAGTTGTACAAAAGACAATCCAATACAGTCCATATATTTGAAATTCCTTGTGATTATACTAAACCTAAAAGAGGAATAGAATAAATCTATATGGGTGTCCAGCTAAATGCATTCGACCTTCTGGCTAAAGGCGTCCATCACTCCGGCTTAAAAACGTCCGGCCCATCGGCTAAAAGGCGTCCGGCCCTTATCCCTTGATCACATACTAGTAGAAATAAAAGATCAACCATCAGGTTGCAATACGACATCAGATCCCCTAAGTAAGGATCCGGCATAGCAGAATGGTCTGCTGCCGTATAAACTCCACAAGGCAAGTAGTGGACACTTATAGACGAGGTCTATGACCCGGTCATGATTAGGCCAGATTGATACATGGTCGATGGTAACCATAAATCGCCAAAGTAAAGAGCAGTTGATAGTAGACGATCACGTCTAGACTATGGACATATGCAAACACGATTTGCAAAGACCCAATAGTGATCTCCGAGGACATTGTGATTCACATTGCTTAGCACATATGCTTTACCGGGACACTCGATGTCAAAGGACATGAGAAACGACCTAAGAAGTCGAAATGGTCTAATTACGGTTCAGTAATGAAACTGGCCGATTACTCCCATCCTATACATACAGGAAATATCACGCACCAAGATGCGTAGAATGTAGAACCTACAATGAGGTTCACATCAGGGGGAGTAGTGCGTGTTGTACTCTTTTTCCTTCATCATGGTTTTGTCCCACTGGGTTTTCCTGATAAGGTTTTAATGAGGCAACTTGAAGCGTACTACGAATCCTGTATGGTTATGGCATCCAATGGAGAGTGTTATAAATCATGGAGTGGATTGCCATTAACCAGGCCCGGTCCAAGACCGGCCCAATACCTAGAAGATGGAGGGACGGCCGAAGCCTAGAGAGAGGAGAGAGAGAGCCGACTTCAGGAGAGACAAAGACGGCCACAAAGCTTAGAGAAAAGGATCTTAGTAGATGTAATCTTTCCATTATTATGTTTTAGTAGTTTTCCTATTTCCTGTTGGATTAGGATATGTACACTTTCCTTTTATCTTCATCTTGTAATCCTTATATAAAGAAACCCTCTTGATCATTAATAAGAACACATAAATATTCAGTCTCTAAACTCTCTAATTATAACATATTATTATTTTTATTTTATTTATTTTACTTTTTTATTTTAAGAATATAATATAACTTGACAATATTTTTTTTCTTTTTCGAAATGATACTATCATATACTACCTCCGTTCTCGAAAGTAAGATTTTTTAGAATTTTTTCTTGTTCCACAAAGATAGATTTTCTATATTGTTAAGATATTTTTTTTATACTTTTGAAAAACATTAATTGAGAATATTTGAATTGATTAAATTTCATTGGTGAAAATTTATTGGAAAATGTATAATAAAGTAACAAATAAATTAAATTACAAACATTTATTAAATTCTTAATAAGCATAAGTACTCTAGAAAATCTTATTTTCGGGAACGGAGGGAGTATGAAATAATGAGATCCTATTGGTTGGTGAACCTAGAAGTTCCCGAGAATAGCTCTTTATTTAACATTGAGTTATTCTTGGGTTCACCCGCTAGGGTGAACCTCTAGGTTCACCCCCTAGGGTCTAGGTTCACCAACCAATAAGATTTCACTATTTAAAATTCGATATCTTTTAAAAAAGAAAATAAAATATTGGCAAGTTATATTATGTTTTTAAAATATAAAAGTAAAAAAAAAATAGTAGTTACAGAAAAAAGAATTAATTTTTTTTTTAACGTCGCAGCAAAACACTAAACCCTAAATCCTAATTCCTAAACCCTAAATCCTAAATCCTAAACCCTGAACCCTTGGGTAAACTATAAACTCTTGGGTAAACCCTAAACCCTTGGATAAATCCTAAACTCTAAATAAAAACACTAAACCCTAAAACTCTAAACCCTAAATCCTAAACCCTAAATCTTTGAGTGTTTTAGTGTTTAGTGATTTTGATTTATCCTAGAGTTTAGGGTTGACCCAAGGGTTTAGGGTTTAAGGATTATGATTTAGGATTTAGGGCCTGACTGGTTCAACCGCAGCGGTTGCGGTTGCGGCTGCGGGAGTTTGCGGATGCGGGTGGTTGCGGTTTCTAGCGGTTTTAAGAATTATACGACTGGTTCTGCGGTTAGAAATTGGTGCGTTTGCGGGATACTTATGACTGGTTAACTGCCAAACGCAACAGCGGTTAAATAATAAATTAACAATATTTACATTTTATATCATTATAAAATATCAAAAATAATAATATTATAATAAATATAAAATTTATATTTAGAAAGTTATAGTTTAAACTTTTTTAAAATTATAGAAAATATTTTCATTTTAAAGTTTTATAATATTAATTAAAACTTAGGGTTTAAGGATTATGATTTAGGATTTAGGGCCTGACTGGTTCAACCGCAGCGGTTGCGGTTGCGGCTGCGGGAGTTTGCGGATGCGGGTGGTTGCGGTTTCTAGCGGTTTTAAGAATTATACGACTGGTTCTGCGGTTAGAAATTGGTGCGTTTGCGGGATACTTATGACTGGTTAACTGCCAAACGCAACAGCAGTTAAATAATAAATTAACAATATTTACATTTTATATCATTATAAAATATCAAAAATAATAATATTATAATAAATATAAAATTTATATTTAGAAAGTTATAGTTTAAACTTTTTTAAAATTATAGAAAATATTTTCATTTTAAAGTTTTATAATATTAATTAAAATATAATAGATATATTTTAGTATTTTTATAATTCTAATTTAAATTTTTTATTGAATATTTTTATTTTTGTATTTAAATTGTTTTAGAAAAAAAAAAAAATTTATCCTCCCGCAACCGTCCGCAACCGCAAACGCTAGCTGGAACCAGCTTTTGAATGTATGAGGTTTAGAGTGATTTGGAGCGGTTTGGAGCGGCTTGAGCGATTGTTGCAAAACGCCAACAACCGCTACCAACCGCAAAAGCTGCGTTTGCGGGTGGTAGCGGGAAAACCAGTCATACCTTTAATGTTTTGCTGATTATGTTAATTTTTTTTTTTTATAACTAGTCCTATTTTTTATTTATTTCTTCTTACTTTTTAATTTTAAAAAGATAATATTAATTTGACAATATTTTATTTTTATTTAAAAAATATATTGAATATGAAATAAACTTGGTTCTTGCCTCGTTAAAAACAATCGTGTTTTTGTTTAAAAGCAATCATCGTTAAAAGCAATCGTGTTTTTGTTTAAAACTAACCACAGATTCGCGAAACGCGAGTATCATTACGACTTAAAACGCAAAGAGTTAAGACCAGCTAAATAATGCCGATCAATGGCTTGTTTTAGCCATCTGGAGTTTTGAAATGCTTTCAACGAGATCTTTCCCATTTTCATATGCTGCCGTAGTTACTCTCGATTCTCCCATCATCCTCTTTGTTCGATTCAGTGATGGTTTTTCTCTGAAACATACTCGACAGTAATTAATATACAACTTCTCTCTTGTCAAAAAAAAAAATACAACTTCTCACTTTTTGGGTTTTTTGTTTTTCTTTTCAGAGTTTCAATTATTTTTGTAAGAAAATCTGCAGAACATAAAATTAAAGACGAACATTTTCCACGTACTCAGTATTCGTGTCGCGTATGGACTTTAATCTACATATATATACTGCCTCGTAAACCAAGAACCCAAACCTACAAAAAGTTAGTAGGGGTATTAACGTAACTTCGTGAAAAGGATTATAAGCCACAGTCATTTTCGAGGAAACTTAAATGCTTATGGAAAGACATAAAGAATATAAAAATAAAAAATTAAACATTTGTTCTCTTCCACTGTCTTGTCTATAGTGTAAAGAGAGTAAAGAGAGAGAGACGACGTTACAGTACTCTCTCTCACACGATCACGTTCACCGGTAAAAACATCAGAACTCCGGTAAGAAAAACAACAAACCCTAATGGAAGATTCTAGAGCTTTTCCTTTAGACCCTCGAGCTCAAGAGTTTGTGCCACTAAACCCTATCTCCTCCCGTTTTTACTTTCCCTACACTTCTCCGCCGCCGCCACCTTTTCCCACGCCTCCTCCGTCGTCGTACGGATTATCTCCGACGGTACCAAGAGTTTTCACGTTCTTTAATCTCCCACCACATCCGATGATGTTTTCTCCTCCTCCTCCTCCACTACCACCACCACCGCGTCCGTATTTTAACGGTGTCTCAGCCGTTCAACGGCTTCCTTTCCAGTCGAAGTCGCCGACGCGATCTCTTTCTCTGATCTCCGTACCGCGTGACGCCACCGAGTCTACGGTGAGACGCGACTTAGAGGTATTCGGCGACGTGCGTGGCGTGCAAATGGAGAGAATCTCTGAAGGAATCGTGACCGTCCATTTCTACGATCTCCGTGACGCTAAAAGAGCTGTTCGAGAGATTTGTGGTAGACACATGCAGCACCAAGCCAAGGTTGGTGGCAGTGGTAGCGTTTGGAGCTTGCCATCTTCTTCTTCACCGGTGCGTGGGTTTGTTTCCGGTAGACCTGTGTGGGCTCAGTTTGTAGTTCAGGCTACAAGTGCGGTTCCTAACGGTTGCAACCAAGGAACGTTGGTGGTCTTTAACTTAAACCCTGAAGTCTCGTCCATTGCTCTCAGACAGATTTTCCAAGTTTACGGTATATGTTTTTTTTTGTAATGTTTCTGTCTTGATTATGTTACATTTTTTTTTTAGTTATGTTTACTCGATTTGTGGATGTCAGGTGCTTAAACATTTTCAATTACAATATGATTAGTATCCATCATGCCCTTATTTACCTTTTGTGTACTGACAATATTATACCGTTTAATTAGCTCTAGCAGTTGATAATATTGTAATTTTTTGGCTTCAGGTCCCATCAAAGAGTTGAGAGAGACACCGTACAAGAAACATCAAAGATTCGTTGAGTTTTACGATGTAAGGGATGCAGCGAAAGCGCTTGATGGAATTAACGGTGAAGAGATTTGTGGGAAGGAAGTTGTAATCGAATATAGCCGACCAGGTGGGATTAAAAACAAGTTCAGGTCACTAAGGCAACCACATGTACTGTTTCAACCACCACCTATTCTAGCTCCTCCTATGAGGCAGCCTCTTACTCTGATGAAGGATAAAAACAAGAATGTGAGCCCTAATAATGGAGTTTCTGTTGTTGAAGCTTCTATGGGTTCGTTGTGTATCAAAGATAATGAGCATAATAAGATCCGAGGAGCGGAGTCCGAAACAAAGAGCAAGAACGTGGCTAAGTGGGGGAAGAAAAGACATATGAAGAGCATGGAACTAAGTCAGTTTCTTATCAGTGAAGAAACCATGGATGATCCAAGTTGCAGAGATCCACGTACCACTTTGATGATCAAGAACATACCAAACAAGTACAGGTTGGCTATATAATCTAATTATTAGTATTTTAAAGTTATTTTATTTCCAACTATCAGTATTATAAGGACTAGGATGGCTAAAGACTTTCAATTAAGTATTTGTATGGATTAAAGTTTCAAAGCTTTTTAAACTCTAGGATTGTTAAAGATTTAGATCTTTCTAATCTTTTATTATAATATTCACATGGATTCCTGTGCTAATATGCTGTTTATATATTCAAAGCTTTATATTCTAGATAAAATTCTCTTATGCTATGTTCCATCAAGCTTTTAATTATATTCTTGTTTCATATTACACTAATTGACTATCATTTTCCTGGATGCTCTTATATTTCAGATTCCTATAGGTTTTGTATATGAGATTCCACTTTAATTTTTTAAAGGTACAATGTTTCTTTTTGGGTTTGATATTAGCCAAAAGCTGCTGTTGAATATGCTGGATAATCACTGCGTTCACATCAACGAAGCGATCACCGAGGGGAAAGACGAACACGAAGCTCATCATCAACCATTTTCTTCTTATGATTTCGTGTATCTCCCGATGGATTTCAAGTAATCAAACATCGAACTTCACTGACAGTATAGTATCGGTTGTATCTATTACCAAAAATGACAACTCTTTTATTTTTTTTGCTGTGATATTAGCAACAAGTGCAATGTTGGTTATGGGTTTGTGAACATGACGTCTCCGGAGGCAGCTTGGAGGCTTTACAAGGCGTTTCATCTTCAACGTTGGGAGGTTTTTAATTCGCAGAAGATTTGCCAAATCACATATGCGAGAGTTCAGGTATACATTATATTACACATTTATTTAGTGTTTTGAAGTCATAGAGAACATAAACTTGATTTAACCCTCAAAATATTCTGCAAACATATATAAGTTCCACCAGATGACTCATGGACATATACCAAAGTCTCAGCCTTAAGTTATAATTAAACAAAAGTCTTGTATTGAATTTTATGATAATTAGGTGTCACTATGTGTTTTTATCTTGTTATTTTCAATCGTCAAAAAGGGCTTGGAGGATCTAAAGGAACACTTCAAGAGCGCCAAGTTCCCGTGCGAGGCTGAGCTTTACCTTCCGGTAGTTTTTACGCCTCCACGAGACGGCAAGCAGCTAACGGAACCTGTCTCTATCAACATCAACGGTTGCACCGGACTCGATAGTAAACATCTTGAGCCAATGGACGGTCAAGATCTCTCTGTGAGTGGATCATGTTGCGGTAGTGACCATTATAACAGTCAGGAAGATGACTTTTCCAGCAGTAGCATAGACGGTGGCTAGGGTTTAACGGTGGTAGGAGAGACATCTTTCTAGAAACTGTGTTTGTAATGTAAACCATAAAATGTAAGAAGTGTAATTAGACATCATTTTGTTAAGTTTTTGTGCTTGGTATGTTATCTCAATCTAACTTTATTTGGTTCATCAACATTCAGTTTATTAACATCAAAAGTTCTAAACAGTGATAGTTTGGGTGAATGAGGTAAGTAGCAATGAATTTTAACTAAGTTCAGGCAGGTAAATGATTGAGTGGCGGTATATTTTTTTGACTACTTAAGTGGTGATATATTTAAAAGAGTATTTTGAGTTTTAAATTTGTTTGCATGCATACCCGTATTTATTTTGTGTTAATCTTTTTTTTCATCTCTTGACTAGTTTGTGTTCCTTTAAGAACATTTTGTTACATTCTATAAACTCGTCACATATATGAAATATTTGTCACTTAAGCTAACCGTGATTTATGAATGCGAATTTTTTTTTTCATTCTGAAAAAAACCATGTCGATCACATTACCCATTTGAATGTTTTTTCTTATAAAAATCAGGATTATTTATGGTAAACAACTTCATATTTCTCCATTTTGTTTAATTTTGAACGAAGGATAAAGAAATTCGTAAATATTTTGGAATTATATTTCCTTATATAGAAAAAGGGATTGGGGTCTAGAACTGGGTTGACCTAGGGTAAGGGAGTTCTTTTTCAGGCAAAAATCTAATCGTTGTAGTTCTAGTGTTTAGCTGTCTTACTCAGTGACCTGTTGAAAGGGACAATAGAAAGACTGTGTGCTAGTGATGATCACATCCTGCATCTCTCTCTGATTGACGGGGTTTCGACACGTGGTGATATCTTCACCTTTCGTATTGTGCTTGACTACGTTGATAGTGATCGTTGACTGCAGCCTTTAAACTTCTTTTCTGATGTTAGATTAGATGTGCTTACCTTTAATTTTCTTTTAAAAGGATTATGAAACATGATACCATCTTTGTTTTCCGGTAAAAAGAACATGAAATTAACCCTTAAAGCATTTTAGGCTAATTTATTGGGTCTAAAACTATCATGAAATCCAATTAGAATTAAAAATCACTTTAAGGGTGTTAGGTATAGTTTGATTATTAAAAGTTTCAGTAGACCAAATACAAAAATATAAATTTAGTAAAAACATTTTTTTTTGGAATGGCACCAAGAATATTCCACAAAAGACTAGCTAAGGTCAACCAAAATTTGGGATATTGACATGGCCTTTTCATTCTTAGTTTTAATATTTATTGAAATTCTAGCTCATAAAAACTATTTTGAGTGGATTACACAATTACACATAAAATTATTTACAAAGAAAAAATTATCAAATTTAAGTAAAAACTAGATTTTAACCCGCACGTTCGTGCTTATATTTTTCATTTTATAAGTATATTTGATATTATTACAAATATTTTAAATATATAATTTAAGTGATTTGTTTAATACATTTTACTTGGTTATTAATTTTTATTACTTACTAGTTACTAATATATTTCCGAATTGGGTACAATAAAATAACAATCTGAAATAATCAAATAAAAAAAATTTTTCAAATATGTTTTTCTTTAATTTATACATTTTGCATATAATAAATTTTTAAAATTTATTTATTTATATTATAGAAAATAAATATGTTTAAGATAATTTATATTTACATGTTGTGTTTACAAAAATATACTTTAACATATATCATTTTAGTATTTTACGGGATTTATAAGTAAAAACATTGTTTTGTTTAAATAATATAACCCTATTATGTTAGTAAATTCTATACATCTATCATATTATTTTTGTAAATGTTTTTTAATATAAGAGATTTTGGATGTTATGATATTAAGTTTTTTTTAATTAAGATTTCAAAATATTAGTTGTTTTTTTTTCATGGTGCATTTCAAAAAAATATTTTTATTATCTATGATTTTATCTTTTGTAAAATTTGAAATATTATTATTTTGAGTTTGAATATTTATTTTCAAAATTTTATATTTGTCAAGAAAACTTTGGAAAATTGCACAGCTATTTTTAAGTTTGGAAGATTACATAAATTTTGAATTTGTTTTTGTTACTATATTTATACACTATTTTATAAAAAATAAAATCTGCAAATGAACCTATTTAATATAATTTTCATATTTAATTCATATAGCACTTCTATTTTTATATAATACAGAAAAGAATTATAGAGTTTATCAAAAAATAGTATAGAATTTTTATTTTCTTGTTTATAATTATATTTTAGTTAACATTAATTTATAATAATATTAGATTACTAATTAAGAAATAAATTAATGTGTTATTTTATAAAAATATTTAATTTTTTAAGTATGATTTTGTTAGATTCTTTCTCAACAGATTTTGTTATAATTAAAAATAAAATTCAAATTTTTAGTTGGTTTATTATTAATGTAAATAATTAAATATGTGATATTAACTAATTCTTTAAGTGGTTGATTTGTTAATAGTAGGTAAAAGCAGGATACTAAATTAATAGATTAAATTAAATAGAAAATGTTTTCCATGTAATGATTTTTCACTTATGATTATGAAAATAACAAACAAGGAAAGTGAACTTTTTTTACTTTCTGTAGTGCATTTTAGTTTGGGATCCGATCTGTTTCGTTTACCAAACAAAACAATTCTAATAAAAAGCGGCCCAAAATTTAATGATGGACCTCTAAGGATGTGAGCCGCAATCAAAATAGGCCGGCCCATTAATTGAATTTCCCTGATTCTAAATCATCCTCCCTGTTTCTCTCTATAAAACAAACACCGTATAAACCCTAGTTTTTCAAACCCGCTCCATAGCCGCCGACATTCTATCTTCTTCTTCTTCATCTGTCGTAATTTTACTTTAATTTGATTTCGATTCATCTTGTATATACTAATATAATTGTTTGAATGTGCTTCATAATGGTGAACTCTCTTAGATTATAAAAGTGAGAGAAGTTCAAGTTTCCGGAGCAAAGATTAATCTGGCCAGAATTTTAACAGCACTGTGTTTATATATCTCTGTAATGTTTACAGTGTTACCTGTCTTCTGGTATATTTATATGTTTTATTTTTGGTGGCAGTGATGATTAAATCTTAACAGCTTTACGCCAGTTCTGCTTCAGAAAATTCTTGATAGAAGAAGCTGTATATAAGTTCTGAGCCTTTAAAAAAAAAGAAAATTCTTGATTGATTATTTATTGTTGCCGATGAGGAAATCCAATTTTGTCGAGGTGCAGTGGAGCTGAGACCCTGTTTTCAGGGAGAACCCCTTAGCAGAAACTGCAATTTCTATGAAGCTTATGGATTAACTGAGGCTTTGTCTCTGGATATAAATTAGTTGTGTTTGTATATCAGCTTTGTCTCTGGTTTTGGCCTTGAAAAGCTTAATCAACAGCCTCGATATAATTGAGCTTAGAGTTCTATCAAATTATCATGATTTATTTGTTCCCTCTAATCCGTGAAAGACCCAAGAAGCTAAATTAATAACCCAACAAGAAAGAAACTCGTAATTTTGTAGGAAAGTGTTCCTAGAAAAGACTAGTTCTAAATTTTAGCAAAAAAAAAAGACTAGTTAATAATTTTATAAACTTTAAATTGAGGATATATAGGTTTCAAACTAGATCTTTCTTGCAAGACAAGCTTGATAAGTAGAAGATTACAAGAACGGAAAGGTATTACCTGGAAAGCTTTGATCAGGGAAAGTACAAGAATGGATATTGTCTCACAATCATAATATCTGCAGAAATACCAAGTCAATCTAACGCAACCGAAACCCATTGAAACGTTAGTTCATCTAACCCTTTTTTGTCTTTTACCGCAAACATGTATATATCTAGTTTGAACTAGCGCGACATTTAGCTTTTACCTTATTAAATTTTGTAGTAAGTGGACTGGTTGTAATTAGTTTGTACTGAATGTCTTCATGATTTCGTATACTATTAAGCTATGTCAAAAGTTGATCAAACAAATTACCAATGGTTATTTGTCGACAGTAATCACATTTAGTCCCGGCTTTGTCCATGTGCCAAGAGTGCATATGAACATGGTCCATTTTTTTTTTTTTTTTTTTTTGTTAACCGAGGGTCCCAGGCCGGGGCCCAGACATCCCTCGAGGCCCGCAGCAGCCACGTCATTTCCACCCCAGAAGTAGCAGGGTGGGCCCGGGTGACCCGGCGTAGGGGTATATCTGAGGGGGAGGTTCGAACTCGCGGCCCTTAGGACCATTGCGAGCCGCCTCACACCACTCGACCACCAACGTCGGGCTGCATGGTCCATTTTTTAATCAAATTTTCTGTGTGTTTTTAAAGTTCTAATTTTTTATATATTTGTATGAAAGATGTCCAATTTTCATATTTTGTAGATATAATTAACCTTGCATTTGGCCAAAAAAAAGAACGGTTTGCACATGACCCATATTTAGTATGGGCCGGGCAGAGATATGTGGTTTTGAGTCTTTTGACACACTGATTAACATCATAGCATTATATTAGTTCTTCGACTGATTTTGAATCATATAACATATCGTTTGCTGTTTTGTAGCAGTGCAAAAACTGCAATCTAGACCCAAATTTCATAGCAATATTGTGTAGTCCTTTATTATAATTTTCATAGGGGAAACAGAAGATAACATAATATAATAGGCTTCATGTGAGTTACTTAATTAATTGCTAATCCCATAGATAGAAAACATCATTTATATAGTGACTTTGACGATCTTAAACCACTGGCTCATCGGATCACACGAGCCGTCTTCGCCGTTCACACACTTGCAGTTGGTAGCCACGATGTTATTGTCTCCATCGACGTCAAGACAAAGCTGAGTTATTAGTTGACGTCGCAGCTAAGAGCATTTTAGAGGCTGAGATGGTTTGCCATTTACACAAATTAGAGCTGGAACAACTCGTCTCACTGAGCTTAACCACCGGTGCATTTGGTCCAGTGTTCGCTAAGCATAGAGACTTGTTTTGAAGTTTCAAGGTATTGTCAGTAGAGTAGTTCCATAGTTGAGATTCATTACATCGACCGAGAGTGACCTTAGTGGGATCTAAGAAAGATTGTAGCATGCAAAGTCCGGACAACGGGTGGAAAACAAGATTGTTGACTTTGGGTTGAGGATCTGGTGCTGGTAAACCAAGTTAGTTAACCAAAGAAGGCGAGACGTTAACTATGCAGCGAAGGGAATATATAACATTATACATACAAAGAAAAACAATTCATTGCCGCTAAAACTTGAATAAGTAAATTTAGTAATTTTTATTTTTGTCAATTAGTTAAACCAAGTTTTGACCGTACAAAGATTCCGTAGAAAAATTGTAATTTATTAATTAAATCTAACAAATCTAACTTGAATAGCAATTTGAAGATTATTTATTCCTATATGATTATGTATATTTAATTGTTGTAACTTAGTAAATATTGATTTTATACTATCAAGTATCATGTATTCGAAACTCGAGTCTTCGAGACGAAAAAATTAAAATTTTAAGAACTTCGACTGATAAAAATTATTTTGACAATCAAAAACATGTGGACTAATTAATTACCTTGAAGCTGTGATTGAATCAGAGAAAATCTTTGCAAGAAACTGTTGTTTCGAACACTTATCCAATCAGAATCCAAGACACCGTAATAGTCAATCATACCGACCACACCTTCTCAGATATAATAGCTTCCAGCAAGTGCCCAAATCGACCAATCTACGTCATTTTCCACCGCCCAACCTAATAGACATCCAAAATCCCGATTTTGGACAACACTTACGCCTCTCACATCGATTCCAAACTCACTAAGAAACACCGGGAATTCCCGGAGGTTGAAACCGACTCCGTCGTGGAGGATTTTCAGAATGTCCCCGCATGCGTCGTTAGGGTTTTTGGAACTCCATATATTTGTGTAGGGGATATAGTATTGATGGATCTCAAAGACGAGTTTTCCGGAGAAAGTTAGGGTAACGGGTCGTGATCGGACGAAAGAAAGGTCGGTGTCGTAGGTGAGGCCAGAAAGGATTACAAGTACGTTAGGGTTTGCTCCGTGAACTGCCTCGGCTCCTTGTTGCATGTATCTACATGCATATTTAGTGAGACAAAAAATTAGAGCTATTTTATATTATCATATCTCATTCATCATTCCCTTAATATATAGAGCATATATAGTTTTAAGGGAAAATGACTAGGATAACAATAAAAAAGTTTTTGTCACAAATATAGTCTATAAAAGTAAAAATGATCAAAATAGCACTTAATTAATATTTTATCAAAAGAGATAAATATACATTTATACCCTAATGGTAAATTAATTTAGACATTAGGGTTTAGAGTTAAGCGGTGGGGTTTAGGATTTAGGATTTAGGGTTTAGAGTTTAGGGTTTAGGGTTTAGGATTTAGGGTTTAGAGTTTATGGGTGGGGTTTAGGGTTTAGGATTTAGAGTTAAGGGGTGGAGTTTAGGATTTAGGGTTTAGGATTTAGGGTTTAGGGTTTAGAGTTTAGGTTTTAGGGTTTAGAGTTGGGGAGTGGAGTTTTGGGATAAAATTTCAAATTTTGAAAAATAAAAAAAAATTAATTTTTTTAAAAGATAAAATGCTATTTTTGTCGTGAGGGCTATTTTTGTTACATAAACTTAGAAATGTGCTATTTTGGAGATTTGCCATAGTTTTAATCCGGTACTGATATTTACAATTACAATGCTTGGTGGTTAATGGTTGAGAAAATTGAGATACTTTCATTCAAAAAGAAAAATGGTTGAGATAGTTTTGGATTGGTCAAGAAATTAAAGACCAACCGAATATGGACAAAGAGAAGTACAAACAAGTAGATCATTCGATGTTGTTCTGACCTTTTATTCAAAATCACTAAAATTGAGTTTCGGTCAATATAATCTTTTTATAGACGATTAACAAATCGTAATTAGCAATATATATTTTGTAACAAAAAATCTGATATATTTAGTAATATATATGCAGAATATATCTTCTAACTTAAATAACTGTTTGAAAAGTACGAAACCTATATTACCTTAGGCAAATCTCCAAAATAGCATATTTCTAAGTTTATGTCACAAAAATAGGCTTCAAAAACTAAAATGACCAAAATAGCATTTTATCTTTTGAAAAAATTTAAATTTTTTTTATTTTTTAAAATTTGAAATCTTATCCCAAAACCCCACTCCCCAACTTTAAACCGTAAAACCTAAACTCTAAACCGTAAAACCTAAACTCTAAACCCTAAATCTTAAACCTCACCCCTTAACTCTAAACCCTAAACCCCACCCCTAAACTCTAAACCCTAAACCCTAAACTCTAAACCCTAAACCCTAAATCCTAAACCCCACCCCTTAACTCTAAACCCTAAACTCCACCCCTAAACTCTAAACCCTAAACCCTAAACTCTAAACCCTAAACCCTAAACCCTAAACCCTAAACCATAAATCCTAAACCCCATCCTTTAACTCTAAACCCTAATGTCTAAATTAATTTACCATTGGGATATAAATGTATATTTATCTTTTTTGATAAAACATTAAATGTTATTTTGGTCATTTTTATTCTTAAAGGCTATATTTGTGACAAAAAACTTTTTTAGTGTTATCCTAGTCATTTTCTCTATTACCTTCTGTTTTGACCAAAACATATTACCTTCTGTTTTGACCAAAACATATTACCTTCCGTAACGAAAGAAAGTTTTTAAAAATAAATTTATATAACAAGCACTTTTTTTAGTTATAAACGTTTATGATTAGAAAGCAATATGATTGAAAAATACATTATTTTTTTCTTTTGCTGGCGAGCAAGTTGTTGTAATACATATATTTATATATTTTTGTTAACCATGGCCATAACCTTTACAAATTAAAAGCCAACTCGTACTAAAAAAACTATTATGTACTTTGGAAAAGCGACAGAATAATAAGATCAAGTGCGAATAATTAGTTATACAAATGTACGTACTTGAACCAATCGTCGACGTTTTGTCTAGGTCCTCTAAGTTCGTTTCTGAGGCTCATACCAACCACATTGGAGGCATCTTTGAAGAGTGTGGCTATCTTAGTCAGACCGGCGATCCACGAGCCAGGTTCAAAGAAAGTATTGCCAAAGAAGTTGCTGTCGTTGAAGCGGCAGCACCACCCTGGCTTGGTCAAGTGGTTGTCTAATACCACCATCAAATTGTGTTTTCCCAACGTAGTCACCACGCTCTGCAAAAAGACGCAAAATAAAATATTTTGTTTTTTATTTTAAAGGAAAAAGTGATTTTTTGTTTTGTTTTTAACTGTTTCTTTGGTAAAGAAATTTATTGGTATACATTCATTTATCTTATAGTACATCAATGTAATTTGATGAAAAGAGCAGTTTTTAAAAGTAAAAATCTACAAAATTCGATTGTTAATTAGTTGAAAATATTATTTCAAACTAATATTTGTTTAATTATAAACCTACGTTTATGCCAATTTTTATAATTTGAAACTTTCAGAAAATAATACTTGCAATTAATAAATTAATAGTTTTATTTTGTCATCATTAGATCGGTTAAATCTTTTATTTTCTTCTAAAAAGCATCCAAGAAAATATTATATTAATACCTTGTAAGCTTCAATGAGTGGAAGATCAATCATCGATGGGTTCTTGGTTTGGAAACCAGCAATGCAGAGCCGGTCTTGGAGGGAAGCCAATGAAGCTTGTGCTTCCAGCCACCAAATATTATCATCCTAAACGGCCACATTTAAACAGAAAGTTCTTAGTAGCCCAGCGGTTGGGTGGTTGTTGTAACCTGTTACAGGTTGCGGGTTCGAGGGACTTCAGCCACATTTTTTAAATTGGCTTCTAGCCTTATAATAACTAGGACCGGCTGTGCAGCAATGTCATCACTAAGACCAAGACTCTGAAAAGATTGCTTCACAGTAACATCAGTAGCCAATGTCTCATTTGTAGCCAAATCTAGTGGCCAAGTTAACCTAACACAATTGAAACCCATTGCCATTATCTTCTTGGAAACGGCATCAAGCGGTTGCTTGCTCAGCCCTTCCGCCACCACGAGCTGCAGATGCGCTGGCCAATTCACACACGCCAGTTTCACTCTTTGTCCTTTTTCGTTGATGATCCAGCGAGAGTTTGTAGAGAGAGGATAAGCCATGTTGTTGGTGATGGAGAACAATAAGAAGAAGATGAAGGAAAACATGCGTTCTAGTACTTTTGTTGTCTTCATGTTAAATTTATTTTGATATTTGCGTTTATTTTTTTTGTTTTGGGGTTGATGAATCATATGGAAGAGACATACATATGTAGAGGGAAAGGATTTACAAGTAATCTGTATTTTATCATGACATGAGTTCCGTTCAATATGTTTTCAATTCCTTTTATTTTTCCTATGTTAAAAGTTAAAAAACACAATGTAATATATTTGGTGATTATTAAATGTTACATACTGGCGATATACACATGCATGGAATTTATTTCTGGTCAAAGTCAAATAAGTACTATTACACTACAAGAAAACAGAGGTATTCTGACGGACATTCCGACGGAAAATGAAATCTTCAGAAATTCCGAAATTTCCTCGGAATATACCGACGGAATTCCGAGGAAACATCAATCCGTCGGAATATTCCGAGGAAAAATGTGTTCCTCGGAAATAACCGATGAATTCCGAGGAAATATTATAGGGATTTTACAAAATTCCGAGGAAATTCCGACGAACTAGTGATCGATCGATGCGTTTTTGGACATATACCCATCGATTGATCACATTGTCACGCTTTGGTCCATCTTAGTGATCGATCGATGCGTTTTTGGACATAAATCCATCGATCGATCCGTTTATAAAAAAACATTCGAGATTTTGAAACCCCAAACACTAGTTCCTCGGAATTTCCTCGGAATATTCCGAGGAAATTCCGAGGAACACTTGATATCCTCGATCGATCGATGGGATAATCTCATCGATCGATCACATTGTTACGCTTTGGTCCATCTTAGTGATCGATCGATGCGTTTTTGGACATATATCCATCGATCGATCCGTTTAAAAAAAATTGACGTTTTGAAACCCCAAACACTAGTTCCTCGGAATTTTCTCGGAATATTTCGACGGAATTACGAGGAAGAAAAGGGTTTCCTCCGAGGAAATAGGGTTTTTAGACCGAAAACAACGTTTTGCGGTTTGAATAACACCTATATAACCCTTATTAAGTGTCTTACGTTCATTATGAAGTCAAAAATTTGTTCCTTACCCTATAATAAACAATTTTCCGATTGTATGAACGAAATCCCCACAACATAAGAGAAACACTTATATACTTTAATGAACGGTAAAGGGAATACTTACAATTCGTTTTAAAATTTGTTATTTCATGGTTTATGCTCATCTATACAAAGAATCCTCAATGGTATTCATTACAATTGTATAAGAAATGAAATACGGCAAAAAAATTGATGTTTTGAAACCCCAAACACTAGTTCCTCGGTATTTCCTCGGAATATTCCGAGGAAATTCCGAGGAACAATATAAATTAATAGAAATACATGCACAGGATATTCTTTTTCCTCGAATTAATGAAAATATTCTGAGGAAATTCCGACGGATATTTAAGTGGCCGTCGGAATTTCCTCGGAAAATTTTCATTTAACCGGGCAAACAAGCCGCCAAATATTTCGCGAAAATTGAAATTGAAAATACTGAGGGAATTCCGACGAAAAATATCCGTCGGACCCAAGGTTTTATAAACTCGAAACGCATCTTCTTCCCCATTTCTCTCTTCTTCCTCTCCGGCGATCTCTCTCTCCTTCCGGCGTTCTCCACCTTCTCTCGCGACGATCTCTCCGGCGAATCCTTTCAATTTCCTTACAAATCATGTAAGGACCCTATCCCACTCTCTTAGGTCCTATTTGTTAGGTTTTTAAGTAGATTTGATGATTTTAGAAGGTTTTTGATAGATTTTTGTTAGGGTGATTGGGTAGGATTGTGATTTGTTGTGTAATAGGTTTAGAATTGTGATTTGGTTGAGAACTTTTTTTATAAATTGTTCATTATTTTTGTATTTACAAAACGTTTTTTCTACATAATTCGATTTTACAAAACGTTTTTTGTATATAAATTCGATTTTTGGATTTATAAAAGATGATTTCATATTTATAAAAATATTTATATTTATTAAAACTAATTTTGTATTTATAACACATTTTTTTGATTTATAAACACTATTTTTTATTTTTGTATTTATAAAAACTATTTTAAATATACAAACCGTTCTTTGTATATAAATTCGATTTTTGGATTTATAAAAGATGATTTCATATTTTAAAATTAATTTTGTATTTATAAAATATTTTTTTGATTTATAAACACTATTTTATTATTTTTTGTATTTATAAAAACTATTTTGTATTTATAAAAAGATGATTTCATATCTATAAAAATATTTATATTTATAAAACTAATTTTGTATTTATAAAACATTTTTTGATTTATAAACACTATTTTATTATTTTTTGTATTTATAAAAACTATTTTGTATTTATAAAAAGATGATTTCATATTTATTAAAACTAATTTTGTATTTATAAAACATTTTTTTATTTATAAAAACTATTTTATTATTTTTTGTATTTTAAATATGTTTTCTATTTCAATTTTAATTTTATATTTTCGAATTTCAATTTAAAAAAATAAATTTATAATTTTTTTTTTAATTTTGGAAATATTCCGAGGAAGTTTATCCTTCGGAATATTCCGACGACATCTTCCTCGGAATATTCCGAGGAATTTCCGACGAACTTAAGGTCCTCGGAAATTCCGAGGAAATAGGGTTTCCTCGGAATTCCGTTGGAAATTTCCGAGGGATTTCCGAGGAAAGATGAATTTCCGAGGAGTTATTTCCGAGGACTTTATTCGTCGGTATGTCGTCGGAATAGCGTTATTCCGACGACATACTGACGATTTTTTTCCTCAGTATGCCGCTGTTTTCTTGTAGTGTTATGACAATAAATTTTACTTGTTAGGAAAAAAATCCAAAATAATTTGAATCTATTCAATTAAAACATGATTCTATAACATTTACACTACAATATTGTTATAGTTAGACCATTTCATTAATATCTATTTTATCAAAATATTTTCATAATTATATAAAACTGACATTTAGTTCATATGTTATTTACAAAATAAGAATAGAAAAAATAGAATAGAAAAATAAAATAAGTTTGTTTATAAGAAGAAAACATAAACTACATACAATGGTGGTTATAAAAGAAACTACAATGATGGTTACTAGAATTATTTACAAAATTACAAAAAAATGTAGACATTATCTCTCAATTTGTTTTTTCATATCTCAACGTTAAAAACACAATGTTGATGTCATAATACTTTTTTGGTTGAACCTGTGAGTTCACCTTTATCAACGTTAAGTCTGTTTGTTGTTTAAGATTTACTTTTTGCTTGTCTAATTTATTTTTCAGGACTTTGGTTGGTTTGGTTCTTTGCAGCTTGTTGTATCCTCTTTTAACGGATTTTGAACTCTTTTAAGTTTAATGCAATTTTAGTTTTTCCAAAAAATCATAATAAATATTTCTTAAAGAGAATTTCCAAAAGTAAATAAAACTTTATTTTAAATGCAATAATAAATTCGTGTTTAATCAAATATACATTAACGCGAGTGTTCGGACGTTGAAAAAGAGAGTTTCGAAAGTTTTGATATATATGAACTTTAATTTTAAAATATACATTAACTTTTGAAACTCTCCTTCAACGCCCTGACATTCGCGTGCGAAAGCTCACAGTTTCTTCGAGTGTCTGTGTTTTCCGAGTTTGGCTTGAGATAATCGAGTGTCGTCAAAGAAAAAAAAAGAGTTAGGGGTTTTAATTTTGATGATTTTTGCCCCAATTTAAAACAAAGTCGTTTTGATTAATGAATCAAAACAACATCATTTCTCCTTTTGCTTGATAAATCTAATGCCACATATTATCCTACTAAGCTTCATTTAACATTTGACTAATGATAAGTTAGTCAAGGTAGATTTTGATACTATGGATATAAGTTCGGGACTGAAATTTAAATTAATTTTAGTTTAGATTAGTTTTATCACTTATGTTTTGTTTGGGTCTAAAAATGCTTGACACAAATAGTAGGGATTGAAAAAAGGCCATGTTTCTCCTTATCTGGACATCTCAACGTTTTAGCTGTTGTGTATTGTCTAGGTAAAGAAAATAAACTGTGATATAACTTTTGTAGTTGTGAGATGAAAGATTTAGTTTGGCTAATTAGAAAAACATGACAAAATATTTATATGTTTTCTTGTTACTAGGTGTTTCCCTGTATTATGTGCAGTAGTAAAATTCTTAAATTTAAATTATATTTAAAAATAAAATATTATTATTATTTTCTTACTAATAATTTAATATAAATTTGGATTTAATTGAACATAAAATTAAGATAAAATAAACAGTTTTTTTTAAATTATATTTAAGAATATACATATGTATATATTTAAAATTATAATCTTAGATAGATATTTTATCTTTTTCTTTTGGATAAAATGTATTAAATCAACTTGTATAAATTTCATAAAAAGTTGATATAAAAGTTGTATAATTATCAAAAAATAAAAGTAAACAGTATTTCTAAAAATTTTAGATATTTAAAAGACAATAATAATATTAAGATTAATTTTTTAAATTTTTTTTAAAAATTGATTTTTTTTAATTTTAAAAAAATTACAAAAAATTGAAAATAATTTTTAGTAGTAAAATTTTATAGTTGTAGAAAAGTAAATAAATAATATTTCGAAATTTGTAAATTATTATTATATTTTTATTATTATATTATTTAATATCATATTTAAATAGATTTATTTTAATAATAATTTATAATTTATTACAATATTCTATAAAGTTTACTAAAAATATAAATGCATATTAAATGTAATTTTTCATGTCATATTTAACCGTAAGTCCTGTTATCTTTTCTACTATGTCATGTCATATTTATTTAGTGAAAATGACTGTATAGAAAAAATACGTCAAATTCACTTTGCAAATAATGTCTGACTAGGTAATAATCCGCGCTTTGCGCGGAATATGATTATTAGTTTCATTATTTTTTAATAAGGAGACATTAATATATTGTTTGACAAAAAAAAAAATATTAATATGTTTAATCTGGATATCAGTTCGGTTTTAGGTTGTTTTTGGTTTTTTATCTCCTAAAATATAACTATCATTTTAAATAAATATTTATTTGTTTTGTTCGGTTAAAATGTTTGATGTTTTTGGTTTTTTCTTTTTTCCTGTGATAATCAAAAATTACTATTATTTGTTTGTTTTCATGTTATGAATCTTAGATAGTGGTGATGTCGAACCAATGGTTTCATATTACAGTTTCTAAATGGATAATAGTTAAAAAAAGAAAAAAAAATTATTAAGACAAATCATTTTACTACAATTTGGCCGATAGTGAAAGAAGCATTAAGAAAAAAATATATTTTAACTTCCAAAAAATTAGATATTTCAGTTGTGGTAAATACTTAGTTATAAGGTACTCACGTCAATGTGCACATGTATGTGTATGTAAAAGTATATAAACATGGTTGATAAATATATAAAGATATTGTTAATTAATATTAAATGACATTTTTTCAAAATAATACATGAAAAATAAAATTCTTAAAATGAAATTATTTAAAAACAAAAATATTGTAAAATTTATATAAACTATAATATATAACTTATATATAATTCTTTAAATATATGTATATATATATATATATATATAATATGCATATAACTAATCAAATTGGATATCCGTTCCTATCAATATTGATATTTGTGATTTGTTTTTTTTACGGATATTGCATTTTAGTATTTCATTTGCTTTGTAGAGTAACGTATATCTGGATTTTTTGGTTCGAATCAAAACGGATAACGAATCAAATCAAAATTTATGAATAATTTGTCCAGCTCTATTCGTAAACAGTTAGTAAAAATAACGTAAAGAAGAACCAAGCATGTGAGTTTTATATTAAAAAAACGTAAAATACATAGTGTGAACATATTTATGTAGAGTTTGACTGAGAAGCTCTATACATGTTACATGTGTCCATTTTAGTGTGAACGCATTTATTATAATGTTTTTACACGTGACATGTGTCCGGCTTAGTGTAAATGCATTTATTACTATGCTTATTTGGGATTTGTATAATAGTGATACATCCTTTTTGGTAGTTCTTTCTCCACATGTTTTAATATCCCCGCCACATGTTTTAAGAAAAGGCCAATTCTTCTAAAAACCATGTCTATGGCCCAGCCTTTTATCAACTCCCCATATGAACAAAACCCTTCTCGTATCTCGGAACCACATATTTCGAGATTGAGTGATTATTTTTTCTTTCGGAAAATAAGTCCTATCTATACTGCAATTTGTAAAATTGTCTTCGGTAATAAGATATGCTAAATGTTAGTTTGTGTATAATACAAACATTAAAAATAATACTCATATCATACATATATGCTTATAGCATCTGCATATAAAATGCTTTTATTCATAATAACATCTCCAACGTCTAAAGTTTGTTCTGATCAGTGATCACATAACTCGAACTGGAACAAGCTTGAGAGGTACTTTCTTGACGGTAGTAAGAGTACCAGCTTCTTCTGTGTCGATATCCTTATGTGTCATTCCATCAGGAACTCTCCAATCAAAGAAGTAAAGCAAGTTCAAGAGTCCCAACTCAACAGTAGCAATCCCCATAGGCATCCCAGGACACATCCTTCGACCAGACCCAAATGGTAAGAGCTCGTAATGTTGTCCTCTATAATCCACATGACTATCAATAAACCTCTCCGGGTTAAACTCCTCTGGTTCCGTCCAGAGTTTGGGATCTCTTCCTATCGCCCAAGTGTTGACCAAGATCCTTGTCTTGGGGAGAATATCATAGCCTTGAACTTTCATGTGAGACATTGTTTCCCTTGGGAGTATAAGAGGAGCTGCTGGATGTAACCTGAACGTTTCTTTTATTACCAGCTTCAAGTAAGGAACCTTATCGACATCTTCTTCGGTGATTGTCTCCTTATTGTTGCCAAGGCAGTCTCGGATCTCGTCTTGAACTTTTTTCATAAGTGTAGGTTTTTTAGCGAGCTCAGTCATTGCCCATATCATGGTGATGGCCCCTGTGTCTATCCCTGCGAGAAATATATTCTAAAAAAAGATAAAAATAAGTTAAAGTTTAACCAACATCCATGTGAATGTGTTTAAAGAAGCTAGAGAGTTCTTGATTTACCGCGAGAAAGCCCTTAATATGATCTACCGTGAACTTCAAGGAATCATTTTTGCCTTGTTTATGAATCACATCCAACATTGCATCGATGATGTCTTCATGATCTTTGGTTCTTCCAGGATTCAAGTGGTCATCAATCACAAGCTGAAACAGAGTATCTAGCTTCAAGAAAACATCGTTGAGCCTCTTGTGTTGTCCAGAGAACCAGTCAACAAGCCATCCAAGTCCAGCAACAGGGAAAAAATCAGAACAAGTGAAACTAGCTAGGGCAGTCTCGGCTTCAAACACAAGCTCTTCGATCTCTTCTTTATCGATGAACTTGCTCTCGTGGAAATCCTGTCCCAAGGCAACTCTAAAGAGGATACTTGCAGTCAGCCAGAAAAGGGTTTTGCTTAAATCAACCGGAGTTCGATCCACCGCAGATTCCGACAGTTTCTTGACAAGAAAGTTACATTCTTCCTCTCTTATATGCCTAAACGACTGAACTTTTTTCAGACAGAAAAGCTCACGTACCGCGAACTTGCGACGCTCCTTCCACTCTTCACCGTATGGCGTGAAACCGACATCTTTAAAGTCCCGTGAGAGTAGCCTTGTCCCCACGAGCTTAGGCCTGCTGCAACAGTCTAGGTCGTGAGTTCTGAGAACTTCTTCAGCTGCTTCTTTTGATGTGACTACAACCACGGGTACAAACCCGAAGTGAATAAGCATCACAGGTCCGAATCTTTGGGCTAGACTTTGAAGTGACCTGTGAGGCAGTTCTCCGATTTGGTGTAGGTTTCCGATGACCGGAAACGTAGGGGGGGTTGGAGGGAGATTCCATTTGGATTGTTTAATCTTTTTAACGAGAAAGATTAATGTAAGGAAAGTAACGAAGCAAAAACAGAGCAAAGAGATACCCATTTTTGTTTTGTTTTCTTTGGGTATGGAGAAAGTGAAAATGGTACTCCAACACGGAAACTTATAACACCTCGAACACGTGAGCTATTATTGAGTATCTTAAAATAATGGAGAAAACAGATACGGATTCTTATTGGAAAGTCAACTTTTACAGCTTCAATATTCATCATGTTAGTTTATAAACTGTGTTTTTTTTTTAAATATAAAATTTAATTATTTAACAAAACATTAAAATAATAGTATCGATTCATGGAAGAAACCATTCCTAGTATTAGAGCACCATTAATCCTAGCACTCTAGTGGGATGCTTATTTTTTTTTTTTTGATTTTTTCTCTGACTAAAAAAAAAAACGAACCAATCGCGGGCCGTCACGTATCAGTGGGATCCGCGAAACAGTACAAGCATCGATGCTAAATCTGACATTTTTGGCACCTCTTCTTCCTCTTTTATGTTGGGACCCACCACTAAGCACTCCTTTAAGCATCTACATTAAAGATGCTCTTATAGCGCTAAGCCTAGATGAAGATTTTTTTCTCTATTATTAGGCATCTCCAACTATAACACCTAATTTATTGTTCAAATTACACTAAATTTAAAATTTTGGTGTCATATTTTTTCGTCATCTTCAGCTATAACACCAAATAATACACGAACAGTAATATAATATATTATTTAGTATTTAGTATTTTCAGTAAAAATAATTAAAAATGCAAATAATATAGTATAGTTATGTTTAGTTACAAATTTGAACTAATTAATAATAATAATTTAATTAATAATTGAACTATATCATTAAATGAAACATAATAAATTTGGTATTTTGGTGTTCCTTTGGAGTTGGCCTTAGTTCGGCGGAACAACTTGTGGTCGTCCATACCGAATAATACCACTATTACGTGCCTTGTTTCAAAATATTAATCGTTTTATTATTATTTTTTTTGTTAAAGGATTTTCATTAATAAAGAAGGTAACTAATACATAAGGCAAGCAAACACCATTTTACAAAATATAAGAAGAAGATAGATGGATCAAATACAAGACTGATAGATTTAAAGATGAGGAGAGCAGAGGAAAACCGGCGATTATGGGGGATCAAACCAGAACTGCAGCAGGCGGGAACCAAGCGGGTGGCTAAGGGACAATAATGCAGAGCATTTATCCCTCAGATAATCAGATATGTATCTCATGATACGAGCAGGCGGTAAAGTCAGACCATCATGCAACCGTCTGTTCCTCTCTTTGCAGAGTTCATATATAGCTGCTTGCCATACTTGAAGAATTGTCGGTTTAACCATAGAGTCCGAGTGGGCATTAGGCAGCCACTGTAAAATATCAGACCACATCAACGGCACTGAAGATGAGTGAAACTTCCGTAGCATTCCACACCCTTGAAGAGAAAGAGCATTCGAAGAAGAGGTGATTGCGAGATTCATCACCTTCCCCGCATAACAAGCAAATGTTATTTTTCTTTCAAATTTACTTACCGCTTTAGTTTATACGTTGTTTAATCTCTTTTTAACAAATTAATGAAAATATAACTTTATAACTAATTATATGTTGTTATAAAAGTAATGGAAAAGTCTATCTTTATTCATAACATAGAGGTTCCTTATATAGGAGATTACACCGTCATAGATAAATGGAAAGATTACAAATCATAATCTCTTGGTTATGAGCCATCCACAATCTGGTTCATAACACTCCCCCTTGGATGCCATAACCATTTAGAGCTTGTAATGTGCTTTAATGTTGCCTCATTAAAACCTTACCAGAAAAACCCAAATGGGAAAAAACCATGGTGAAGGAAAAAGAGTACAACACACATTACTCCCTCTGATTTGGACATTACTGAAGGTCCCTTGGACCTCTCCAATTTTCTGCAATCCGTGGGTGATGAAGATCTTGGGCAGAATATGCTTCGTCCTCGAACATGATAGTTGGTTCTTCTTTACCATCGGTTATGCCACAATCTGATCGAACATATTGAGTCATCGACCTCAAATACACATACACGAAATCTTGGATGATGTTGCTGTGATATGCGTGTACCACCATGTGTAAAACATAACCTGTCTGAAAACAAATCAACAAAACCAAATAACCTCTCTTTGGGCTGGTTAGTATAAAATAAACCAAAATCAAAGGTTTCTTCATCGTCCTTCTTATGGACCAATCAGATCAGTGTCTAAAACAAGACTTCTGCATCGTCCATCTCAGGACTAAATGGACTTCTTTATCGTCCACCTTTGGACTGAATGGATCAGTGTCCAAAACAAGTGATCTCACGCCCATGTACTAGATAATGGGTGAGACTGGTCCATATTAAATCTCTTGAGTACCCTTTTCTGTATATACTATTTGATGCACAAGGATTTCATTGTTAATGTACTCAAGCTGTAATCCCAAACAAAACTTTGTTTTCCAAGATCTTTCATCTCAAACTCTTTATCTCAACTGTTTGGGAAATTGTATCTAGAGGTTCCTAGGATATTCAGATCATATACTTTGATGATTATCAATATTGTTCTCGAGAACTTGCTGTACTTTCAGCTCAATACCCTCTAGTACTTTCATTATCTAGTGGACCATATAAATATGCAGTCACTACATCAACTTGCTATAAATCTAATTTTCTCTCTTATATAGCCAGACTTATTAGAAATCTAAAAGTAGTTGCATCCACCACATGGGAGTATGCCTCCTCATAATCTATTACTGGTCTTTGTGAGAATCCTTGTGCAACATCAGCTTTATATCTCACGATTTCTATTCCTCACAAGACCCATTTATATCCACTGGTTTTAACATCATATGGCGTCTTAATCATATGGCCAAATACGTCTTTTTACTTAAACTATTCAACCCCACGTTTCCATTCAATCCAATATGTTCTACGAGTACGCACTCTTATATTGACGTGATTCATGATCCTCGCTTATATTCATAAATTCAAGTGCTACCTTGTATGCAAATAAATCATCTTATGTCGACATTCCTTATTGGTTCCATTATGTTCCAGACATGATATAATCGATTGAGATTCATTATTATCAGGACCTTTAATACTTTGCAGCTTGGCGTCCCAAGCTACATTGTTTGGTACCTGTACCTTAGAGCCGGCCGACCTTTTCTCCATGTCTGGGATGGTTTCCTTAGTAACCTCGGATTTGGATTTTGATTATCATTCTCTGCACCTTTCTTTTGTTTCCAAGGATTCTTATCTTTTGGAACCTATTTGGTCTACCACGTTTCATACGTTGTATAGACTCTGTAGCAACTTGACTGTGTCTCTTCTTGGACATCAAATTCGTTGGTGCTTTACAAGCTGGTTTATATATGACTTAGTCATTCTTTTTCGGGTCAGCAAATGTGTCTGGCATTTGATTAGCTAGCTTTGTAAATGTATAATCTTTGGACATCTATTTCACATTCTTTAGTCCGAGGATCTTCTCAAGACATTGATGGTTGATTTCATTCTATTTCTTTTACCATTCTTTTACCAGCTTTATTTTTTTTCTCCTCCTGGTCTTAAAATAATCCGTGTACCTGGCCTCAAATATAATCACCCATAGTTGGCTCAAAGTACTTTATTATTGTAGGAGAATCATATCCAACATATATCCCCATCCTCCTTTTGAGGTCTCATATTAGTTCTCTGTGGTGGAACAATTAGTACATAGACAGAACATCCAAATGTCTTATGATGGGGTATGTCTGGCTCTTGACCCGTCAATAATTGTGATAGGGGATATCTATGCTCACTAAATGGCTTGATGCGTATTAACTTAGGTGCATGTAAATTTCGTGTGGCCCAAGCTGTGAATGAGAGTTTTGACATCATAAGTTATGGTCTATCAATCAGCTATTTTCGTTTAAAAAGATTTCGGCCAAGCCGTTCTTGGTATGGACATGTATCATAGAATTGTCCACACTTACCCCCATGGACATACCATAATCATTTAAACGCTTGGGACATATATTCACCAGTATTATCTAGACATATAGTCTTTATTATGTAAAAGGGGCTCGTAGCCGTTTTACTGGTGATGGCCTAATGAGTTTCCCTTGTGTACATGCTACACACGTGACATTCTTTGGGATAACTCTTCTTATCTTTTAATGTGTGCCTTTTGAATATCAATTTTCGCATCATGTTTGGACCAGGATGGCCAATCCGGTCGTGCCATAAAGTGTATATTTTGCAGGCTTTTAGCCTCTATCATACTGATCTATGCATAGTCTAGGTCAGTAGAGAATGCAGGTATAGTCTTTAGGACTTATTATGGCCTTGGGCGATTTTATACATATATCTGAAGGAACTCTTTGTTTCCTTCGCCCATTGTTTCAATATGGAAACCATTCATTCTTATATCTTTAAAACTCAATAGGCTGCTCTTGCTCTTAGAGCTGGGTGAATATAAGGCATCACTGATTTCTAGATGCATACCCTTAGGCAATAATATATTAGCCTAGCCATAGTCTTCTTTCAGACTGGCGATACCTGCTTTAGTACTTATATTGGCGTTTTTCAGTGTACTCATATAGAAAAATCATTCATTCATTTAATCTAAGCAGACAATGTAATAGAAATAAATTCAAGGAGATAAAAATCAGAGAAAGCATACAAGCAAAGCAATCACACAAGTTTGATGTCGAAATCAGATTATCAACTTGATTCTTTTAGGCAATCATAAGTCTCATATTCCATAAGATCATCTTGATCATGTTCGAAATTATTTTCACCATCTTTATAGACCAAGTGGATTTCAGGATTCTTCCCTTTCAGACTCTCTTTGATAGAGGTCACAAAAATGTTTGGGAGTCCTTCATATCTTAGCCCAATGGTTCCCCATTCCACATCTATGGCACACTGATTTGGGCAAGCTTTGTGGTTTAAATGATATACAACGGCCACTGCCTTGACCATGGCTCAAATTGGGTTGATACCCACGGCATGTGCCATAGTGATTCCCACGGCCAAATGTGTTATAGTGGCCATGGCCACGTCCTTTCCACCCTCCACGTCCATGACCGTGTGGTCTATCATTCTGGACGTGGTTACTTTTTTTTTCTTATGCTGCCTTATTGGTATCATGTAATGGGGTTAATCCAGGAGGTCTCAATTCACTGTTTCTCATCAGTAATCCATTATTTTGCCCAGCTAGGAATAGATTCCTCCACGGACTTATAGTCCTGAATTCTGGGATTCTTCCAATCAAATAGGGCCTTTGGTAATAACACCGTTCTTAGGTGATCATATCTCGATTTTTAACTCTGTCCAAAGGTCTAGATGATTCTCTATAGTCAGATACTGATCTTTGAGACTCCTAATAAGATGATGGCTAATAATTAATATTGTCCTGTATCAATCTTTCTCATTGGCATTATCGCCTTCTATGATACATTCACCAAGTCTTTTTTTTTTTACTTTAGGATAATCTTTGTATCCAATGCCCACCGTAAATAATTTATCTCCAGAGAGATTTAGGGCAGCAAAATCCAGGTTGATTTTCGACATCTCAAATCATATATCACTCAATATTTAGGTATAATTTTCATGCGGTCTTACTCTTAAAAACAATCAATTCGGATTTCAATCTTGTGAGGACAATGAGACTATCAATCTTAAATGCATTTAATCAATCAGTCAATATCTAGCAAGTCTCAGCAATACTGTTTCTATGTGCTCGTAATATTATGGTTTATCAAGACTAGCAAAAACGGATTCAAGACTAGTAAAAAGATTTATTAATCACTCAATCAGTTTCAAGGCTGATTTTAGCAATACTAGAATATAGATTTCATGCATGAATTTCAATGAATCAGTTTCAAGGCTGATTGATATTTAGCATAAACCATGTGTAAATAATTTATCTAGTATCCGAATTTATCAAACCTCAAAAACATATAATCAGATCAATCAATTTAATCAAACTTAGCATACAATCTTAAACCTCAAGACATTAAATTTTATCATGAATCTATCAACCTAACATACGGATTCTCAATTCTCAAAGACATCCAAATCGGATCAATATAACCTATCATACTGATTATTTAAGGTTTCTATTTAAAACAAATCAGATTACAAAACTATCAATCCTAGCAAATGATATTAAGCCTCAAGAATCATGCAATCAGATCATTCGGATTTTAAACAAGTAAACCTCAATCAATCTATCAACCTATCGGATTATATAAGCAAAGCAAGCTAGCAACCTATCGGATTCAATCAATGTTTTAACAGGCTGGTCGGTTTAAACAATTTTAAATCAGATGAACAATTAACCAAGCAGGATGAGAAAATAAATCTATCAATTCAACGGTCAAACAATTCTAGCAACATAGCATCAGATTCAATCAGATTTAAAGCCTCAATGATCAAAACCGAAAACAGTTGTGATTTCAAAATATTCGATTAGAGTTTTAATATGTGATTTGATAATTATAGTATAATTAATTCTGATACTTATATTAGTTAGGGTTTATAGATATAGGGTTAGGGTTTATCGGATTTTAACTTGTAAAAAACGATTTGGGGTTTTAATCATGTAGGAACATGATTTAGGGTTTGGGGTATCAAACTTTTAGAGCTTCGATTTACTCAATTAGGATTTTTGATCTATTACCCTATGGTTTTGATTCATAAAGATTAGGGTTTTAGGGTTTCATTCTTTATCAATCAATCCATGTTCGAGTGGGTTCTTAGGCTTTGAATTACCTTTTAACCTTAGATGATTGTTGAATCGGACCACCAAAGGAGTTGAGCCGCGAGCTGGACACGAACGGGACGCGAGCTGGAATGGATCGAGTCGCTTCTATCGGGTCGCGGACGTCCTTTGTTGCTTGATCGGGAACGCCTTGATCGTCGGACGCAAGCTGTCTGATGCTGTCGCGAACGAGGAAGAGGTCGCGTGCTGGAGCTGCTCTCGGGTCGCGAACGTCTGAGCTATGATCAGGAACGCCTTGGGCTGAAGCTGATCGGGAACGCGAGCTGGAACAGATGCGGGAACAAGAGACGCGATCGGGGTTTAGGGTTCGTCGGATCACCGGCTAGGGTTAGGGTTTTAGGGTTTTTCGATTTGGGTATTAACTTAGGGATTTAGAGTTTCGTGCTGATAACGTGTTATAAAAGTAATGGAAAAGTCTATCTTTATTCATAACATAGAGGTTCCTTATATATGAGATTACACCGTTATAGATAAATGGAAAGATTACAAATCATAATCTCTTGGTTATGAGCCATCCACAATCTGGTTCATAACGTATAACGTATGTATAATACTTTCGAGCTTTTACATTAAAGATTTCTTTTGTTAATGTGAATGCAAAACACAATTTAACTACAAAATACATCTTAGCTATTATACTCTCACCTGTCTAACAAGAAATTGTCAATCTTAATTCTTTTGAAAAGAGTATTGTTTTATTTTTAATATATTTAATTTTCAACAAAGTTACATTTTAACCCTAGCACTTTATTTTATTAATTAATATTATTTATTAATATATTAATACAAGGTAGGATATATATTTTTGGATTTAAGATATATATACATTTACACCAAAAAAGAAAAAAAAAATATATATATATATAGTAAAACTATACTCATTGTAAGAATATATGAAAATACAGAATCTTACTAAATTAAATTGTTTGGTATAGGCAAAGATAAAATAATTATTAACAATACTGTTCCAATAAACTATATTGTTCTAAGGATAAAAATGTCATGATTAATCTTGGAAATTATAAATATTTGGGTTCTAACCATATCAAGAACTAAGTTGATACTACTTGACCAGACAAAAATAAAATCATATTTTAGATTTCATTAAATTTTTTTGAAGCAGATTAATCGTGTGTACTGTTTTGTTAGAAGATTAGTTAAACTATAATTCAAATATCTTCAGATTAAAAAAAATATAATATTCAGATTTATTTGTTATTTTTTTTTTGAAAAAACTCTATAATAAAAAATAATGTTTATTATAATATATTTTAATACCATTTTTCTTAATTTAGAGTAAAAATAGAAAAAAAGAGAGTAAAAAATGGAAGTGTTATTTTATAAATATAGAATAACAGGTTCTGTTCAAAATAAAAAAACAAAAAAGATTTAAACAAACATTATTTTTAAATACTATTATAAAACAAAAATAGAAACGAATTGGAAATATTCTTACCATCCTTACATAAGACATATATGGCTGCATTTATATGTAGAGTCGAGAAAATTGCTTTTGCTACATATATTGCTTTTGACTTTTAAGCAAATGCAAATATTATTTTGGAATTGGGTGACGTGGGCTCTTGTCTATATCTAAAAGTTGGGCGTTTAATGAAGAAAAGTTACCGACGCAATTTTGTAAATATATTTTAAAAGGATATATGATCTTCCAACATTATCCATGATGGTCCCCTTGTTTGATTGATTGAAACCTAACATTAGCTTTCAAAACTTCATATCGAATACGTCATTTGTTTATTGGCATTAAGTCTGAGACGGATCGGATATCCGTGCAATTTTAAGGTATCCGGATCCGGATCTTTATCTGACGGATCCATAATTTTACTATCTTTATCTGGATCCTGGGTTCTCGGATATCCGGATGTCGGATATCTTTCTAAAAATTGTAATATCCGGCGGATATCCGGATCCGGATTTGGATCTTTAAAATAAATAAAAAATAATATTAATATATATATATATATAAAATATTAACAATATTTTTTAAAAAAAATATATATAATGTCTTTAATTATTTCTATGTATAATATTACAAAATTTACATAAAATTTATATATACTATTATAAAAATAAAAATATATTAAATAAAATTAATTTTTATATATAGAAATTACTATTTTTGAAATATTTATTAATAAAACTTACGGATCCGGATATCTGGACTTAAAAATTAAGATATCCGGATCCGAATCGAGCTTTGACGGATCCAACATTTTACTATCCGGATCCGGATTCGGCCCCTCCGGATATCTGGATTTTCGGATCGGATCCGGATCGAATCTCGGATCGAATTCAGATCTCGGATAAAAGTTTCATGCCTAATTGGCATCACGCGAGAGTATTTAAATGTTACGCAAAAATATCATAACATTAACATCCGGAAACTATTCAATTTTTCATGAATCATATTAGTGTTATCCAAGCATTTGTTATCCTTATCTTAATAACCATTTTTACAAACAAAATATAGGTTTAAATTACAAAATTTCCGGACCATATTCTTCTCACATAAACTAATCCAAATAGTTTTTTCCTCTTAACCTACTAAACTGAGAATTGAATTACTGTAAAAAAAATAGAAAACAAACAGAGAGTAATAATGTCACAAGTCTAAAACTAAACCAGGTAAAATCGAAAAACATTAAAACGATCTGGAGACAATTAAAAATCAGGGGTTGTTCTAATTCATATTTTTAGATGACGATCTTTACTATTCGTTTAGAGAGAGTTTTGAAAGGTTAGGCGATTTTAAAACAAAATGCAAATTTATATTTGTGTTCCGGTTTGCTTTCATGCTTGTTTAGCTGAGCATAATGCTCTCGAATGGTCGATATATATATAACAATGACGTTTATTAAAATGTTTTTCTAATAGTTTACAAAATGATTTTTGTTGGTTTGTATGTGTGCTAAAGTAAGAAGTAAACCATTTTGAAGTTAGGGAAAACTCAAATTGGGATGTTTGTGCAGTTTAAATGATATTTATACGTTTATGTATCAAAATGAAAAGAACATAGTGGAAAAACTTATGCTTCGAAATTATAAGTTTATTTATTTTGTTCTAAATAAAATAAGTTTAAAATCTTAAACTAATTGTTGAATATACATCCGAAACTATTCTTGACAAGTTTCAATGGATACGACGATACTTAGAGCATGGATTTATCATCAGGAATCCATATTCGATCCGAGATTTGCTCTGTATCCGTTCCAAAAATAAAATATTCGGAATGCCCGAATCTATATAGTAAAATGTTAGATCCGTCGAATTTAAATCTGAATATTTTTTTTGGAAAATTCGGATCCAAATCCAAAATTTTAAAATATATTAAATTTTAAATTTTATCAATAACTACAGTGATATATTAATATTTATACATATGATTAGTTTTATAATATTATACTTTAATTTTTAAAATCATTTTTATTATAATATATATTTTCTTTATAGATTTTATATGAATATTTAATTTGTGTATTATTTTAGAATTTTTCTATTTTAAAAAAAATATTAATATTTTTATGGATTCGGATCCGAATTCCGATACTCACAAATAATAAAATATTTAGATGAAAATCTGAAATTCGGATATCTGAAAAGGACGAATCCAAATTAAAAATCAGGATTCGACGGATCTGGATATCTTTAATTTTCTGGATATTCGGATTCGTTCCAAGTTTATACAAGCATGTGAAAAAAATTAGCCAAAAACGATATATTGGCCAACATTATAAATTGGCCAACATTATAATATCGATTGGTATTCTAGAAATTTGAACCATGAAAGGATGTGCCAAATATAAACGTCAATGAACCGGGCCAGACATTACCGAATTCCAGCCCAATAAAATTGGATAACGTGTAATGATAGGCTAATTCTTTCGTTCTTTACACTTTTTAACTTATGACTGATTAACTCTTTTTTTTGCTAAAAGTGATCAACTCTACTTAAAAATCCTTTTTTTTTTAAAACAGGTGAGGTCTACAATCTTCATCAACATTATATTGGTATATGCTATCACCATCTCCAATGGCTCACCCTATTTTTTACTCTAAAATAAAATAACTCTATAATATAGTTGTGATATTCTCCAATGATACTCTATTTTAGAGTAGAAAATAAAGTGATGAACAAAAAAAAAACAAATTACTCTATATATAAAGTAAACCCATTTTTTTATTCTATTATAGAATGAAAAATAGGGTACCATTGGAAATTTTTTCTCTAAACTCTATTTTAAAATGGAAAATTGAGTGGAGTTGGAGATGCCCTAAGACTTTCAATAACTCGAAGTCTTTACCATATTTGTCTATACGTCAAAAGAAAAAAAGAAGTTAATTTTAAATGTATATAACAAATCCAATTCGAACAATAAACAAACAAAAAAGCATGGAAGTAAAAATGAGACAAACAAACTCTACTGAGATGTCTGGAGTCCAGTAGTGTTTTAAAAGCACCAGACATCAGTAGTGAAGAACTGGCACTACTCAAGCGGGACATTCTTGGCAATGACGAAAGCTCCGGCTTCTACCATGACAATGTCTTTTTTTTTTGTTGCTAAAACTATTGACTTCATAAGGAAAAATTACACTCCATAAATTGAGGAATTGTTTGCTAAGGAGAGAGCTGATTTAGCCACTGTACCAGTCTTGATACTTTCCAAATGGAGAACAAAAATAAAAGAGATAGAATCAAATAAGCGACTAAAGTGATAGATGTCGAACATGATCCCAAATAGAGAGGTTTTTGATTCCTTGGTCTGCAACATGGAGATGAGAACCTGTGAATCGGACAGGACCGTAAGAAAATGGATGTTGGACGAGGCATCCTTCATCGCTGGGGAACGAACAGCTATGGTTTCAGCCATCAAAGCTGAGGAGATAAACCGGCGAGAGAAATTGATGTTTGGCAGAGAAATAGAACACATGCCAACTACCATGTCAATGTCTTTAAATGTCATTCCATCAGGCAAACTCCAATCAAAGAAGTAAAGAACGTGTAGAGTTCAATCACAGCTCTAACAAGACTTTGTTGAGAGATTCGAAGCTATGGTATCGTTAGCTCCTAATCTCAGGTCCCTTGATCTTTTCCATTGATTCAATCCTTGTTCATGATTCAAGAATTTTTCACTCAGTTCACGGCCGCACCGCTACATCTGGGGTGGATCCAGGATCCACAACATCCACTATGAAGTATCGGAAAACACCTCTGATGTGGTTTACAAGATCATCACTCTCTCTGTCCTGGATATACAAACCCTAGAGAGTATACAAGAGATAATACAAGAGAAGTATATGGCTAAGAGCTAAGCCTAGAATACACATATATATATATATATATATAGCTAGCTTACTCTATCTCTACAAGAGACGCCATGGAAGCATTCTTAGGATGCTTTAGGCTCTTGCCTCCCATAGACTTGGCTTGTGCTTAGAGATCCATGTCGTGATCTCTCCTTCTTTGTATTGTGAGTACTTGACCTAATGGGCTTATTCGATTAGGTCTATAGATTGTCTGTGCGTGACTTGTGCAAGTCGCCCCAGCCGATGAACAAGTCCGATGGGTTTGACAAAACCTCACAAAACTCCACCTGTTTGGTCCAAGTCCATAACCCTTTCTTTGTGCCGACACCTCCTGATGCTTGAGTAAGCCTGCTCATCTTCTGCATCTTCTTGTCTTCTCTTATCTCTTCTCACTTCTCTCAGCTCCACCGTGAGTCATGCTTGAAGTCCCTTTATGATCTTTTTGAAACCTGCGTAAGCTTACACTTATACACCACAACGCTTAAGTAGATTAAACAATTAAATCCACTTAGCCTCATCAATGAAAATAGACATCATCCTTGATGAAGGGTATGTGACAATCCCATTGCCATTATGAATTTCCATCACCTTCATCTATTGTCTTGAGTTGCGAACCCAACTGCTACACTCCAAGTGTCAAGCTCAACTCCTCATTGACGTTGTGTTACCTCATATCCTGTTACTTCTCGTGAACTTATCAACAACACAACCTTGCTGTTAAAATCACGAACCTGTTCAAGTGCTTGAACAAAAACCTTAGCATCCTTCTGCAAATTGATTTCCTCCTTAGCTTTTCGATTCCACTCATGTGCACCGAGCCTTGAACCAAATTCCATGAATACTGTGAAACAACCTTTGAACCATATATGCTTTAGACCTGAAACAACCTCTGATTCTCTACTTATTTAAAACACTCCAGCCTTGAACACCTTTTTGTACCGCTGTTACTCTGAACATGACCCGCCATCCAACCATCACTGCTGGACAGACTTTCGACACAACCTTAGTTCACCCTTCATGTTGTTAACAGAAATTGCTACCACATAATTCTCCTTGAATCAACCGCAAACCTCGAAGTCACTCATGCTCCATATCTCTGAAACAGTCCTTGACTTAACATTGATGTTCTTGAACAGATTACACTTGAGCATCACTTTGTACCGTTATTATCACAAGTAGGTCACGCGCCTAAAACCACATGATTAGAAAGACTTTCGACATAAATATCTTTGCTCCACCATTTGATCAACCTGTTCTGCAACAACAGAACCCCACTAACAGATTTAGTCTCCACTGCTAGTTAAATGAACTGAGCCTCGTACCATCTAATCCATGATACGCCTTGGCTCTCCTCACGAGCTGCATATAATGTCTTATCTAGAATCCCTAATATCCTTCCTTTACTAATCTGTGACTTCATTATCTCAATACCCTTCTTGTGTTGAGATGTCTCCAAAACCGAAACATGTGCATCACCACAACGACTTGAACACGCCTGTTAGTCATTGAACTCTCATGGCCATCGATGAGTATCTGGCCATTTGCTAATGGACTTTCCTAAAGAAACAGCCTCAGTACTCCCCTTTTATGCGAAAATATATCCAGAACTACACTTGTTCTGTTCTCTTAAATACAATTGGATTTTCCTTGCATTTAGACCTTCATGAAAGCTTCTTTCAGTTCCATGACTTGAGCTTAAGATGAGTCTGCTTGTAGAGAAGAAGTCTTACCCTTCCTGAGATGGACAAACTGTAAGACAATTCCATGCAATGTCTTCTAACAATTTCTTACTTTGTTTTATCTCACCATTCTTCATCTTCACTGCTCAATATTTTAGTATCTCTTGATACTTACTTCCCTTCAGTTTAACTAAGTACCTCATCACGTGTTATCTTTATCATACATGACTCCTTTGTATCATATTCACTACAGTGTGTTCTTGATACATATGTCGAATTACTTGTCTCGCCTACAAGTTCCCTTATGTAAGACTCCTTTTACAAATCTCCTTATGATGTGTCTTGTACTTTTAACTGATCTTGACACTCATGGCCATGACACTTTGAACATGTCCACGAACCAATTTCTGTTTCAGCTCTTAGTCTCTTGAGCTGACCATGTTGCTAACTGAAACTCTTACCCTTCAGCTGAACCAATCAAGACATCTTCTAAACCAGTGGCTAACTCCACCTAGAATCATATTATATATATCAATGATGCATCAATCCTTATATAATCTCAATGGCTCCACCTGAATCAAATAACCTTTTAGAAGTACCATGTCTCTGTAACTAAGTTTCTGCAACTGTTCGTTGTTCAAGTCGGCCCTTCACAGTATCTCACATCATCAAAGCCTGTGATGCTCCTGAGATAATCTCTTACAGCTTCTCTCATGTCAAAACTTGAACCCATGACGAGTTTCTCCAGCTGTAACTATACCTGAACCATGACCTGTTCAAGCATGAAGTTCTGACCTGGTTAAGTCTTCAAATTTCTCCTTGTCCTTTTGAGGTTCGATTTTTATCCGAGAGCTCCACCTTGACACCTATGGTCGTGACACCAGACCAGCGTCCTTTACTTCTCTTCTGAGTCTATTCATCTTGAATTTTTGACTCAGACATCCTTGACGATTCCTCTTAAGTATAACTCACACACGCTTTTACTAGCTATGGTAGCGACTTTCTGATTTTTGAACAAGTGTTGATGATTGTTGTCTTATACCCTTTATCCTCAGGATTACAACCAGTCGTAACAACCTGTTCAACTCAATTTTGTCGGTGCATTTTTCTTTGCTTTTGACCAGAATCTTCAAGTTAAGTCTAACATTGAATCGCCTTTCCCTTTGGTTTCCTGTCACTCACACGACCTTACTAAAGATACTACATGATGTTACGACAAATAGCCATTTGCTCCAGCATAATATTTGTAGGCTTTACACACTTTATGCCTTCTATCTAGTTGCTTCTTCGTAGAGGTACAACCTAGTTCTGCCACACTGACTTGGTGACTATTCTGGCTTTCTTCTTACCAACCAGAAACTTTGCTTCTCATGCACCCACGAGAATGACTTGAACTGACCCAAAACAGAATCACCTCTGTTTCGTCAAAATGTTGTCACACGACAACTAACATGTGCAGCTGCAAGATCCGTTGATCATCTTTCGCAAAGATAATCTGCATTCCTTGTGATCTCTGAAAAACCTTTAGTCTTTGTGAGATTGACGACCTTTGATTCCTTCTCCTTAAGCCTAACTCTGACTTAATGTGAGTCTGTCTTCCCTTGAGATATCCTCCATCTCAAACGACTTAAATGAATCTCCAACTGCAGATCACGAACACACCCACCTGTGCAGCTGTTTTTGCTGCAGCTTACACGGGTCTTTCCTTTCTTGCAAATATCGTTGCATCCATTGCAAGTCTCTCATCATGATTTCACCAACCTGAAATCATCACGTGCATTGAGATAATCCTCCGTGAACGTTTCTTCATCTGCCTCTGATGTTCTCATTGTCTACCACAAACTAACGCTGCATGCTTCTTCTCTGATAATGCCTATCTTTCAACATCATCTTGGTTCGTCACACCTGAAAATAGTCATAAGATCTTGACTACGAATCTATTGTTTCTTCTTCTCCAGAATTTCCAGCTGATGTCAATGCTAACTTGAAGCTCATGCGGAACCTGAATCACTACTGCCTCAAACTAGAAGCCCTTTGACTCAATCCTAACCAACCTCAACAGCCTGTAGACACCAAATTTCTGAGAATTTCCTTTGTAACAATCTGAATGAACACATTGCCTTAAACATCAATGTGAACTGCTGATGTTGCCAACAGATCCCGCCTCTTAGCTTAACTTGCTAAGAAGACTTTCGACGCAAATAATCTCTACTCAACCTCTGCTCAAACAAATCATTAGCTATGCAACTGTGATACCATGTAGACCAATTTGTTTTCCCCTCATATGCCCTGAGAAACCAAAACAAACTATTACCAAATCATATACAGAAAACCCGAAACATACATGTTTCTATCATGCATCAATCTCGATTTGACACCGTCACATGTTCAGCCAAACTCCGCCTTGAACAAGTAACTCCTCGTTCTCGCAGATTCATCCCAGCAGAAAACTATGTGTTACGCCAAACAATATTGATACCACTCAAATTACCCTAAGGAGTGATTTATACTCTCTCAAATAAGAGGTCGAGTTGTAGTACGTAGGGATCGAATTCACAGGGAGCTAGGGAACTTAAGAAATCTAATATGATTTGTTAAGCTAGATGGTTTCAAAGATTTAAATGTAAATTGCAGTTTTATATTGAATAAGTATTTGTTCAATAGGTTGATTGAGGTTTTGGTGCTTAAAAAGGAAATAGTTAGACTTAGGGTTTTTATTCAGGAAACTTGGGATTATAATCCTATAGATGCCTCATGAGTTGCATGCATGATAATGTAAAGTTCAATAGGTTGATTGAGGTTTTGGTGCTTAAAAAGGAAATAGTTAGACTTAGGGTTTTTATTCAGGAAACTTGGGATTATAATCCTATAGATGCCTCATGAGTTGCATGCATGATAATGTAAAGCTCAACTACTTAGTCAACAAGTCCATCATCATTCGCAATGTTTGGACTTGTCTATTAACTAGATCTAATGATCTCAACTATCGTATGTCGATCAATAGAAAGTGTCGATTGATGATCCTATAGGGATATCGATCGATACACCTTTCGCTCCGTCGATCGATTATTCAATAATGATATCGATCGACGCTTCTAGTTAAGCTTTATCCGCGGGTTGAATGAATGCTTACTAAGCTCACTAGATCAGCTCTCGCCTTACTCATAGCAAGAAACTTAGCTCAGTTAAAATGTTTTCAGGATGAGAATGAAGCTCTCGCTTTTATCTATCAATCCTAGGGCAGGTTCTAGGTAGCTAATCTAGAGACATGCATTAATGAACAATCCTAATGACAATTACCACAACTCAGCAATCTATAGTTGGGGCTAATCCCTCCTAACCTATTTAAACCCTAAAATATAACAATGGAACTATTCAGACATAGCTAAACAATTCATAACAACAATTAGGTAACAAAACTTCATTAGAATATTAAATAGATATTAATGGAGTTCCAATCAGAAATTATAACTTTGGATCTTCTCTCCAATCTATCAAAATCCTAGAAAATCTTGCTGTAAATTTAATAAAACTAGAAAAGCACACTTTGCCTCTAACATGGTGGCAAATCTTATATAATTAGGTTAAAAATTTTCAGGGGCAATCTTGTAAATTGGTGAAGACTTGGGCTTCAAGTCGGCTGTGACCAAACATGATTTCTGCGCGCTTCGCTGTCGATCGATGTCAAGATATGAACATCGATCGATTATTCCTCTCCAATATCGACCGATGGTCGAGCTCGATGGTCGGGTGCTTGCTCCAAATATCTCCAAGATGCTCCAAAATCATCACTTATCTCCAAACCACTCCTGATCTTATAAATATAATAAATAGACTATAATATAATAATTATTAGTAAAAACACCTATAAACCATGGATGAAAATGGGTCAAATCCATGGTCTATCAACTCCCCTAGACTTACCCTTTTGCTTGTCCTCAAGCAAAACAAACAGGCAGTCTCTCTGAAAGAGGTTTTAAAACAGCAGGGATTCACATGATTTAAAACTTAGAATCATAACCTCTACAACATTGTAATCCACATCTAAAAAGTCATAATCACAAAGGCACATTATACCATATCCTAGCTTAGCAACCAAATTCATTTAGCCAACAACTTAGCAAATCTTGTCTGACATTCCCCTCTACCAACCTCATTTCTTTTCATAAATAAAAGTGTAGGCTTAACCTTGGGGGTATCGATCACAGGATGCAAGGACTTTCAAACAAGTATCTGGACCTGCAGATAAACATTAGTTCATATCCTCTCTCTCTACTAATTTTCTCTCTTAGTCAAAATCTGCTTATTTAGCAAGATCATTGACCAAGATTGGACAGACTTCCATGAATCAAGCCTTAATGGTGGTTGCCACTAAGTCCTGTTCACTTATTTTTGACCTATATCTTAGGATTATTTGTGAAGCAAGCCTTAATGGTTGTAGCCACCAAGTCATGTTCTAATCCTTTACCTATAGAATTCTTACGAAGAAAGTCTTAATGTTGTAGCCACCAAGTCCTGTTCGAATTCTTTCCTAATAAATCTCTAATATAATAATAATAAATAATATATATATATGTTTTATTCTATCTATCTGTAATTTGGAAAATAGAGAGAGAAAGGGTGATTAATCTATCTACACAAGGCTTTACCTTCCAGACTTGTTTGAAGAATCCGATCCCATGCATACCAAACCCGAAGACAAGCAGTTGTGTCAAGTTTAGGGTTGGAGGTCAGCTTTGCTTCCTTCAAACAATCTCAGCAAGTGTGAATAGTTGACAGGTTGATCCACTTGAGTATCTTTAGTACTATCTGCAATCAGTAAATCTAGAATGGTGCTAAAGAGTGGTTAGATAACAAGCAAAATCTATAAGTTCATTATCCCCTCTTGACTCAATAAAACTTTTTGAAAAAGTTTTTAATAAAACTCAAATAAATTACTATCAGTAAACCTCCCCCCAGACTTAAACTACACTGTCCCCCGTGTAAATTCAGTTGGAGTTATGGTGAAAACTAAATCATAAAGACTCAATGTAACAAGTAAGAACGATATACCAGACCAGAATGGATGTCGACCGATGTAGGGATGTTGATATCGGTCACGGCAGGTTAGGCAATGTCGATCGATGTCAACAGCTTCTCGTCGGTCGATACTCATGGCAATCGTCTACTTGGATCTATTTTTTTATTTTTATGACCTGCAATAATTAAAAACCAACATAAATAGTATATCAATAAAAACTAAATAAATATTACCTAATAGTGGGTTGCCTCCCACTCAGTGCTTTGTTATAGTCATTTAGCTTGACTTTGGAGGTGATTGAGCTAGTAGTGTTGAAAGCTGGAACTTGTTGGAAGACAAGTATCCATCTCTTCTTTGCGCTTGTTGAACCATGTACCAGTGAAGTCTCTCATAGCTTCATTCCCTCTACGCCATTTTTCTTTCATTGTTGCAGTTGTGTTTTCCATCCTCTACAATCTTTCTTCAAGACTCTCCAGGTCGAACTAATGTCTCCTAAGTGTGGCGTAAGTGTCAACTGAGATCTCCTCTCCATGGTAATGTGTGTAGGATATGTCTGATGTCATCTTTGGTACTAGCAGCCTAGGTTTGTAGCGTTGTCGACCAATGTTCTATGATAAATGTCAGTCGATTTGTTGTTGCCTCTGTCGATCGATGTCGATGCCTCTGGTCGACGGGCAATGTAACTCTAAATCTCCACCAATTCCCCTTGCATAGCTTCAATCTTGGAAATCAAAGCACTGATGTTAAGATCCATTGGGAAATAGATGTCATCACATCTCCCATCAAGCCTCTCTTCTGTAGTTTCCAGAGCTCTATAGATCTCTTTTACCAACTTATCTATCTCTTCCCTGGTGTGAAAGTTTTGTTGAGACTTCATCGTATGTGGGCATGGTGGATCATTGTCGACCGATGTTGGCATCATGTTGTCGATCGATGTTCGTTGACAAATGTTGATCGATGTATGTTGATCTCTGTCGATCGATGACAATCGAGCAACGTCAGTCACATTCTGAATTCTGGCTATGTCTTGCTTCATCTCCTCCATGCAAGTAGTTAGCCAACTGATATTATCATTCAATGAATAGTAGACACCATCAAGCTTCATCTGGAAAGCTTCTTTGTTATTCTCTTGTTCTCCACAAACTCCATAGAACATCTCATTAATCTCGTCCTTGGTGTAGATCTCTGGTACCAGCTTTGTCTGTGTGAATAGGTTAGCATGTTCAGGAAGACATAGGTAGCTTGGCTCATCTCTCGAAGCTCTTTCCAGAACTCTTCTGATATCTGTGTTGTGAAGACGAATGGTGTTTCCATATAGATCTCTGGCGTATCCATGTTCATATCTGTAGACGCCATACTGATCATTTTCTTCCCAGTAGAATCTCCTGGTACCATGGGAATCAAAATCTCTTCTTCAGAATTCTGGCTGTCTGTCGATCGATGTTGGGATGGCAATGTCGATCGATGGTCGAGTGGGATTGCGTGACCTTATTTTGAAGCTTTTGTCTATGCCACCAGCTGCGTCATAAAACTCCTTTGTATCCTTCTGTTGGTATTTTGGAATGTTGCGTTGATGAACGAACAAATTTTCTGCTCCATTGGCTGTCTGAAGGATGTCTGCAATATCTTTTCGAGATACATTCAGTATAGGTCTGTCTATTGCTCTTGCGTGCCCATCTGAGTCCCTGAAAATACCAAATTCGTCTGGAGTTAGATACTCGTTATTAAATTTATCTCTTTCGCTTACAGTGGTTATTGGTTTAGAGCGGATGTCGATCGATGTTGAAGGATTTATGTCGATCAATGTTGAAGGGTTTATGTCGATCGATGGAAGGTGTGCTCTGTCGATCGGATGCGTGTATCGTGTTCTTCCCCAAGCAGTTTCTGATTGATGTTGAGCTGTTTGATCTCGTCTTTGCATGTTGAGAAGTTCCTCATAAGTGAAACCTTCATGTAGTTCATCTGCTCCTGGCTCATAAATTGTTGTTTCTACTGCATAGATTTCGTGATGGTGATCATCTGCCCAACTGCCAATCGAGTAGTTTCCCTCTCTTACTCGGTTCACTTCCGCGTCGATCGATGAGTAGTTGGCGATGTTGGTCGATGCGCGTTTTCGGTTTCTCTAAGGAGGTTGAGTATCAATCGATGGTGCATTCCTTTTCCAAGAGGAATGATGTAGAAGTGTATCCTCCTCATCAAGGACGGCTTTGTACTCGGTAGCTCGTTCATCCTCATAGTCTTCATCATACTCTTCTGTATGCATGTGTTGTCTAGTGTACACGACAATTGTGGGATTGTAGTAGTCGTTCTCCCAATCATCTAGACGACTATCGACCGATTCTTTATGTGGTATGTTGGTCGATTTCTGATGGCCATTGTCGATCGATGTTGCTGTGTGAGTCTCGATCGATGTTGAGTATTCCGTCTCGTACTCGACTCCACAATGGCAAGCTGCAATGATTCCTGGATCATTGATTCTTCTGGAGGACATATGTGGCTTCTTGATTGGAATGGGGTCATAGTGGGCATTAGGATCTATGAGTGTTAGACACAACTGGTTTGTTTGTAAGTTGCACACTGCTCCCACTGTTGATAAAAAAGCTCTCCCAAGTAGTAGAGAAGAGTTCCAGTTTAGCTTGATGTCTAAGACATGGAAATCAACTAGAACTAGGGCATTACCAATCTGCACCTCTAGGTCTCTTACAATTCCTCCTGAGTTCCTCTGGGAACAATCCACAAAAGTGAACAGTTCCTGTGAAGGCTCCACCTACAGATCCAGATGGTCTGCCATAACCTTAGGTAGGATGCTGACTGACGCTCCTGTGTCACAAAGACATGTGGAAATTCAATACCCTTCACCTTGCATAGTATTACAAATTTCCCATGATCACTCTTCTTCTTCAATGTAATCCTCATCCTCATCTTTTCTCTAACTTCACAGAACATTCTCTTGATGTCTTCTTCTTTCTCTCTAGTTTCTCTGAAGAACATCCACAATCTGTGAGTATAATAAGCCTCCTCGAATGGCTTATCTATAGGAATTCTGAAGACTCTCTTTCGGAAATTTTCCTTTTCCTTTTCATTAGCCCCCCTCTTCAGATGTTTCGCCACTTTTTCCTTTCTTCTCCTTAGGGTTCTTCCAGTAGGAACCCTATCCTCTTCCGTATGATCTTTTCCATCATCTAAAGTGTCCTGACGGTCTCTGGTGGGTTTTCTAAAGGTTTGGGTTTGGGCATGAGTGCATTAAAACATGCAACATCTATCTTTGGCATCTGTACTCGGTAGGTAATAGGTGCTTGTCGATCGATAGGCGCTGGAGGTTGTCAATCGATGGCGGCCTCTGTTTGTCGAGCGATATTATATTTTCCATGTCGATCGATGGAGGTATCAGCTCGTCGAGCGATTCGAACGTTATCAGGGCTGGGCGGATGTGGGTGTTTCGCTGCGAACTCCTCGTGAGTCAGAATCCTTACGGCATTGAAAGATGCGGTTGACTCCGTTGGTGTCATCGTTCGATGCTCTGGAGATCCTGATTGATTTGGACTAGCTGTCGTCAATCGATGTTTGAAGTCTGGTGCCGATCGACACCAATGCGATCCGCCGAAACTCATCAAACTTTCTACTTCGAAATCTCCTTCTTGCAGCTTCTCTTCCGTCACCACTTGCCAAAAATCATCCTCAATGATGGCATTCACGTGGTGTTTCATCACATCATCCCCTACCACTCTTGTCAAGGCTTCTTGCCTCTTGACAGCATCTCCTGTCTGCACAACCTGCATCTTCAGCTTCTTCACATGAGTGCTCAAAGTCTCAAACTTTGTGTTCAGGTTGGTGTAGACAGAGTCAATCTTCCCATTGACGTCCACTGTCATTCGCTGCTGTGTCTCAAGAACTCTATCCAGAATCTCTTCAATCTTGCTCTCTTGAGTAGGCGACGGTGGCTTCTGGTAGTTGGAACTTCCATAATTCATGTTTTTGATGTAGTTGCTGTTGTAGGGTTTCTGGTACTGCGAACTCTGGTTGAAATTTCCCCTATTTCCATAGGAATTCCTGTTTCCATCCTGGTTTCCAGAACCTTGGAATCCAGTTCCACCAATGAAGTTCACTTCTTCTTCTTCCTCTGCTATACCCTCTGTGTCTACAACTTCTGCATCTTCAACCAAGCAAACTTGCTTCCTGAGAAGCTTGTGAACACTATCCAGCTTTGCTTTCACCTCATCCATCTGATCATTCCTAAGGATGGTGGCAGACTTTTTTCTCTCAAAATCAGTGTTTTTGGTGTTGTTGCTAGATGCTAGGTTTTCAATCACCTTTACTGCCTCTTCTGGATTCCTGGTGTTGAAGTTCCCATTGCTAGAAGCATAAAGAGCCATCTGGTATTGCACCGTGATGCCTCTGTAGAAAGTACTGAGCAGTTGTACTTCATTGAATCCATGGTGTGGACAATCTCTCTGATAAGACTTGAATCTGATCCAAGAGCCTCTGAATGATTCTGCAGGCCCCTGAGAGAAGGTAACGATCTTGCTCCTCAAGTCTTCATCGCGTGCTTCATTAAAGAAATTTCATAAGAATGCATTCTTGATGTCGCTCCAGGATGTGAGAGATCCTGGTGGTAGCTGCTTAAGCAAATGAGAAGCTTCTCCAGCAAGAGAGAACTTGAGGAGCTTGCATAGGAGATAATCCTCTGGGACTCCTTTGACTTTAATTGCAGATATCAGATCCTCGAACCTCTACAGATGGTCCATAGGATGCTCGTGAGACAATCCATGGTAGGGTATCTGTCCCACGAGTGTGTAGTATTGCGCCTTCAACTCAAAATCCCTCTGAATAATGGGAGGACGAATGGCTGATATGTTGGTGTAGAACTGATCTGGACGGTTGTAGTCAGCCAATGTCTTGGGTCGCGCAACCACATCTATAGGTAAAGTAGCACCTGTAGCATTAGCATCAGACTTAGGGATTGTAGCCCCCTGAGCATCTATCCTCTGACCTGCTGCATTACGCAGATGACCCTCCTGGTCATGCAGGTCACTATTATCATCTCGTACCAGTATCAAAGTCGCAACCATGTCTTGCGGTTCAGTATCGATCGATGTCTGGGATGGAGTATCGATCGATGTCGGTGGATGGAAGATGAGTGTCTTCGGTCGACGATGGTGAGCGAGTATCGGTCGACGGGGCTAGTGTCTGGGTCGACGGTGGTTGAACGAAATCGAGCGACGAACGGGTGTTGTTGTCGGTCGATAAGGAGCGCGCTTCTTTGCGGATTGAACACTCCAAACTTGCAGGATCTGGTGAGAATAGTAGTAGAGTTTCCTTGTTGCTTCTAGTACTGCTGGACATGTACCTGAAAATCCAAGAAATTTTTTTTGTGTCAGCACTTAATAAAAATTAGATCGATTAGGCGATCAAAGCTTCCCGGCAACGGCACCAAATATGATACCACTCAAATTACCCTAAGGAGTGATTTATACTCTCTCAAATAAGAGGTCGAGTTGTAGTACTTAGGGATCGAATTCACATGGAGCTAGAGAACCTAAAAAATCTAATATGATTTGTTAAGCTAGATGGTTTCAGAGATTTAAATGTAAATTGCAATTTTATATTGAACAAGTATTTGTTCAATAGGTTGATTGAAGTTTTGGTGCTTAAAAATGAAATAATTAGACTTAGGGATTTTATTCAGGAAACTTGGGATTATAATCATACATATGCCTAATGAGTTGCATGCATGATAATGTAAAGCTCAACTACTTAGTCAACAAGTCCATTAGCATTCGCAATGTTTGGACTTGTCTATTAACTAGATCTAATGATTTCAACTATCGTATGTCGATCAATAGAAAGTGTCGATCGATGATCCTATAAGGATATCGATCGATACACCTTTCGCTCCGTCGATCGATTATTCAATAATGATATTGATCGACGCACTTCTAGTTAAGCTTTATGCGCGGGTTGAATGAATGCTTACTAAACTCACTAGATCAGCTCTCGCCTTACTCATAGCAAGAAACTTAGCTCAGTTAGAATGTTTTCAGGATGAGAATGAAGCTCTCGCTTTTATCTATCAATCCTAGGGCAGGTTCTAGGTAGCTAATCTAGAGACTTGCATTAATGAACATTCCTAATGACAATTACCACAACTCAGCAATCTATAGTTGGGGCTAATCCCTCCTAATCTATTTAAACCCTAAAATGTAACAATGGAACTACTCAGACATGACTAAGCAATTCATAACAGCAATTAGGTAAGAAAACTTCATTAGAATAGTAAATAGATATTAAAGAAGTTTCAATCACAAATTATAACTTTGGATCTTCTCTCTAATCTGTCAAAATCCTAGAAAACCTTGCTGTGAAAATAATAAAACCAGAAAAGCACACTTTGCCTCTAACATGGTGGCAAAGCTTATATAATTAGGTTAAAACCCGTCAGGGGCAATCTTGTAAATTGGTGAAGACTTGGGCTTCAAGATATGAGCATCGATCGATTATTCCTCTCCAATATCGACCAATGGTCGAGCTCGATGGTCATCTCGGGTGCTTGCTCCAAATATCTCCAAAATGCTCCAAAATCATCACTTATCTCCAAATCACTTCTGATCTTATAAATATAATAAATAGACTCTATAATATAATAATTATTAGTAAATGTTGGGGTCAAAAACGGTTACGACGAAGTTAACGTCCAAATCCCCGAAGAAGAAAAACGTAGAAAACTTCTTCGACAAATACTCTTTCGAAATAGATTCTTCTTTACGAAAAGCTTTGCGGAGGAAACGCGAGTCATCGGACAAGAGCCCGCAAAGGATCGTTACGCAGCGACCAAACACGTGCTCCGCTCGGTCGCTACGTAGCGACCGAGTTCGAGCCAAGGCTAAGTCGCTACGTAGCGACCGAACGTCCATTCCGCTCGGTTGCTACGTAGCTATCGAGCTCTTCCAAAACGTCGATACGACATTAGTCCATGCATTCTCGTCTACCCTTCGATGCTATCTCCCGAAGACAGTAGGGAACCCATTTCACGTTCCCCGCCATTCAATCAAACTTTACCGTAAAAACCGCGGAAAGTTCATTCTTTATCGAAAGAAGCCGTAATAAACGCTTCGAGTCGGAAGACGGCCCAAAGGGACCTATGACATGACTCGAGGCCCAACTTTCGATTTCTTAACCAACAGCCCGTAAGCCGCATGACGGTTTACGCTTGGTTCGCAAGGAAAGATAAATGTCAAGTTTCCGCGGATAAATACGAAATTTTGAAGATAATTACGAAGATCAGAAAAAATGGAATATCTCCATTTTTATGATATGACGGCTTAAGGGCAGAAGGGGAAAAGCGTAAACCGACCTTGGAGCCAGTATATAAGGAGTCCTAGGCGAGAGTCATGGAAGGGGGACTTTTCACAGCAAACTTAGCACTTAGAGCAATTTTAGGCAATTTTCCGTTTTTGTTATTCGAGCTGCGACTCAATTAGGTTCTTGCCGTCTTAGGGTTTTAGAACTAGGAATCTCGCCGACAGTTCTCGTAGCCCAGGCACTTACCTTGTTGTAAACGCTCAAACGCAGATTCGGAATAAGAACTAACTATCTTGCTCTCTTTTTCGATTTCTTATTTTATTACTGTTCTCATTTCGTGTTCTGATTGCTTGGCGTGTGGTATTAGCAGATATCTGGGACCTCTGGGAAATTAGGGTTTTCCTAGTTTCCTTATTTAACCGGAAATCGACAGTGCGAATTTCGGTTCCCACAGTAAAAACACCTATAAACCATGGATGAAAATGGGTCAAATCCATGGTCTATCACATATCTGCTTAGAAAACCACACTGCACTCCCTCTGAAAATAGAAGTATTGTAGTATCTTGTTCTCTGAACATGTACCCAACTGTAGACTCTCATGATCACACATAGAAGAACCTGTAAGAGTCGATTCCCTTCAACCCTTCTGCAACACCCTTCAAGCTGACTAAGAATACCATCTGAACAGCCATGAAACACTCATATCATTCAAGGTTCTAAGGCGTCTCCAAGTTCCAAGAATTCCATGAGATACCGAGTTGAAATAACCACATATATTAGAACACCACCTACAACTGATATACCATGTAGAGATAACCCAAGAACACCGTAAAATCCCTCACTGAATCTTCAGACAATCCCATCCAAAACCAGTGCGAAACCCCTTGTGTTCCACTATGCTTTCAGTTCCAATAACATGCAGAATATGAAGATATTCGAAACTCCATAGCATATAGTCACACACGCCTTGTGACTGTCACACACTCCTTGTGACTGCAGATCGTAGACAGCTCTGAAACCTCTATTTCTTGTGCTAGCAGCATGCCACCATCTTCTCTTGTGAGTACCCGAAGTCCTTCTCACACAGTAGCAGATTCTTGCACCCGTGGAGAACTTTAGAGAAACCCTGATTTCAAAACTAGAAACCATCTCAACCGATTCAACTAACTTGTGAATCCTTCATCCACAAACTTGTGCAGCTGCAGCGAAGAACGTTCAACAGTTTTTCTTCCTATCTTGTAAACCAAAAATCTCTTTCACCTGATCTTGATCTCGGTGTATCCTGTGATGTTTTATTCTGATTAGGGTAAAACCACGTGACCACAGCTTCCATTAACCTTGCGATTCTTCTTTCTCACTAGGAAGCTTCTTCATATGTCTCTCCTTCTCGAGATGTGGAATCCGTGAATCAATGAACATGTGCTCCGATACAACTTGTAGAGTTCAATCGCAGCTCTAACAAGACTTTGTTGGGGGATTCAAAGCTATGGTATCGGTAGCTCCTAATCCAGGGTCCCTTGATCTTTCCCATTGATTCAATCCTTGTTCATGACTCAAGAATTTTCCACTCAGTTCACGGCTGCACAGCTACATCTGGAGTGGATCCAGGATCCACAACATCCACTATGAAGTATCGGAAAACACCTCCGATGTGGTTTACAAGATCATCATTCTCTCTTTCCTGGGTATACAAACCCTAGAGAGTATAAAAGAGATAATACAAGAGAAGTACATTGCTAAGAGCTGATTCTAGAATACATATCTATATCTAGCTTACTCTATCTCTCCAAGAGACGCCATGAAAACATTCTCTGGATGTTTGAGGCTCTTGCTTCCCAGAGACTTGGATTGTGCTTAAAGATCCCTGTCGCGATCTATCCTTCTTTGTATTGTTAGTACTTGACCTAATGGACTTCTTCGATTAGGCTCATAGATTGTCCGCGCGTTACTTGTCCAAGTTGCTCTAGCCGATGAACAATTCCGATGGATAAAACCTCACATAACGTTAAGTGGGCCTCCATGATGGTCATCTCCGTGGCCATTCCAGGACAGATCCTACAGCCTCCAGCGAATGACAAAAATTCGAAATGCTGACCCTTGTAGCCTATAGGGTTAACAATAAACCTCTCGGGGATAAACTCGTTAGGGTTTGTCCAACAATTGGGTCACGTCCTCGATCCTTGTAGCCTATACGTGCGTAAGTGTTGCAATCTCGATCATTGTGTTTTTGGGAATGTTATAGCCTATTACTTTGATATCAGACATGGTCTCTCTTGGGAGTAAGAGAGGAGCTGGTGGGTGTAATCTAAATGTTTATTGGATCACAAGTTCACGTGATTTTTTCTTTATTGTCACCAAGGGTTACTCGGATCTCTTGTTGGATTTCCTTCAACACTTTTGGATGTATTGTTAGCTCTATCATGGCCCATATCATGGTGATGGCTCCTGCATTCACTCCTGCTAAAGACACATCCTGATCATATAAACAAACATATATTAGTTAATTAACATTTCAAGTTATACAAGTCTTATAATATTGTAAGATATCTAAAAAAATAGAAAAAAATGGAAGATTATTTTACTCGCGGACATAACTCCTTTTAGATGATCATAGGTGACTTTAACCGAACTGTACTTTGCTTTGTTTATTGATCATATTCAACATAACACTAATGATGTCTGAATGATCTTCAGGTTGTCCGGGCTTCAAATGATCATCGATCACATGTTGAAAGAAGTTACTAAGTCTGGCAAAGGCTTTGTGCAAGTCCGAGTGTTGGCCAGAGATCCTGTCTATAACCCACCCAAGGCCCGCAGGGAAGAAGTCAGTGAACGCGAATGAGCCAAGATTGGTCTCTCAGACTCGAGCACAAGCTCTTCAACTTTGTCCATGTCGACAAATCACACTCGTGGAAGTTCTGTCCAAAAGCGAGTCTACATATGATACTCGCGGTTAGAGAGAAAAGAGATTTTCTCAAATCCACCAAAATTTTGTGTCTCAGCTGATTTCGAGAGTTTCTTGACGAGCAATTTTTCTCTATATACCTAAATGCTTTTAGTTTTCGAGCTGAAGAGCTCGAGCATCGCAAGCTTCCTCATCTCTCTCCAATCATCACCGTACTGAGCAAAGCCAATGTCCTTTGTAGTTGCAAGAGAACAACTTGGTCGCAGCTAGCTTTGGTCTGGTACAAGTCTCGAGATCATGAGTCTTGAGAACTTCTTCAGCTGCTTCTCTTGTGGTAAACACATCCACGGGGACCACGCCAAATCGAAGAAACACCACGCTCTGATACTTTTGAGAGAGTGTATGAAATGATCTATGAAGAGATTTTCCAACTTTGGTGACGGTTTCCGATGATCGGAAGACCTATATGTAAGAGATGTATTGCACTTATAATTACAGTGACGATAGACGTCAGTTTATATACAGAGACAAGACTTGTAGACGAAGTCAAGTATAAACAGAATGTTCCTAAAACAGAGTATTCGATATCAATGAGATTATCTTCGTATATTCTCTTATATACCCCCTCAAGATGGAGGAGGATGTTGTACTCCAATCTTGCTTCGAAGTTCCATGAATCGAGCTCGAGTTAGCGGCTTTGTTAGGGCGTCTGCTAGTTGATCGCGTGTATTGACATGAGAAACCCGGAGAGCTCCCTTCTGAACTTGATTTCGTACAAAATGATAATCGATGGCGATATGCTTCATGCGGGAGTGAAAAAGTGGATTCGCACAGAGAAATGTCGCGCCAACATTATCACAGTAGACAACCGGTGGTGATAGAATAGTGATGCCAAGTTCAGACAGGAGGTTGCAGATCCAGCTGAGTTCCGATGCAGTATTAGCTACTGCCCGATATTCTGCTTCGGTAGACGACCGGGCCACTCCGTTTTGCTTCTTGGATGTCCAAGAGATGGGATGACGACCGAGATAAACAATATAGGAGTTGGTGGAGACGTAATCATCTGAGTCTCCTGCCCAGTCCGCATCCGAGTAAGCATGGAGGACCAGTTTGTTTGACACGGAGAAGAATATGCCATGTGTTGGTGTTCCAGCAAGGTACCGTAGGATTCTCTTCGCAGCTTGGCAGTGGTCTTCGGTGGGTATATGCATGAACTGAGATAACTTGTTGACCGCATATGCGATGTCTAAGCGAGTGAATTGGAGATATTGAAGACTCCCGATCAAGCGTCTGTATTTTGTCGGGTCAGTGAGGGCTGTGCCAGAACGTAAGTGTAACTTTGGTGAGGACGCCATGGGAGTGGTTACTGGTTTTGCGTAGGACATATCGTACTTGTGGAGAAGATCAAGCACATATTTCCGTTGCGAGAGATGCAGACCCTTCGGTGTACGGTGAGCCTCGATACCGAGAAAGTAATTCAAGTCTTCTGCGTCTTTGACTGAGAACCTTTCGGCAAGTAGAGCAAGAACGTGAGATAAGCCAGCAGTAGTGTTACCAGTGATGAGGATGTCGTCGACGTAAATGAGAAGATAGATGATCTTCGAGCCACGGCGAAGAATGAATAGAGATGTATCAGCCAGTGAGTTGATGAAGCCAAGATTGATGAGGAAGTTGCTAAGTTCATTGTACCACGCGCGTGGAGCTTGCTTAAGGCCATAAACCGCTTTATTGAGTTTGCAAACGAAGTCTGGTCGGTCTGTGTCCACGAAGCCGGGTGGTTGATCCATGTAAACCTCCTCGGTGAGAGTTCCTTGCAGGAATGCGTTGTTGACGTCGAGTTGCTGTATGGGCCATGAGTAACTGACAGCAATGTCGAGCACAAGACGAAGTGTAGTGGCTTTGATGACCGGACTGAACGTTTCCGTGTAGTCGCGACCATACTCTTGATTGTATCCTTTTGCAACAAGACGAGATTTGCAGCAGCGAGGAGTACCATCTGAGTTGAACTTGTTCTTGTACAACCACCTGCATCCCACTACATTGTACTCTGGTTTCCGCGGGACTAAGTCATAGGTGCCGTTGCGTACAAACGCGTCTATCTCAGTTGACATGGAGCCTCGCCAACGCTTGTCTTTGAGGGCTTGAGTGAGCGTGTTTGGTTCAGCGGGGACACCATATGAGAGAGCAGCAGAGTAGTTGTACTTGGAGTTTGGCTTTGTGATTTGATTCTTCCTTCTTGTGACCATAGGATGTGTATTTGGGGGCGGAGCAGGCACAGGCGTGAGTGAGCGTGTAGCTGGTGTTGGTGTTGGTGATGCTTGGTGTTGCTCAGGCGTTGAAGAAGAGGCTGAAGCTACATTTGGAGACGCCGGAACAGAGGATTGTGAGCCCGCGGACTGCTCTGCACTAGCACTGTTATCGTTAGTAAGACTATGCAAAATCGAAGAAGAATTTACCTGTTCTGGCAGGGAAAGAGCTGAGTTCGAGATTCCCGTTTGCTGTACGAGTGGTGGTGTAGGGTTTGAAGAGTTGGTCGTTGGGATAGGTTTGGGTAATGGTATGAATATGACAGGGGGTGATGTGTTTGTGGGTGGAGAGATATTTTCTTGAGGTTTTGGTTGAGTCGAAGTCATGGTTTTGAAAGGAAACATTCTTTCGTCGAAACGAACATGTCTCGATACGTAGATTCGACCAGTATGTGGTTGCAGGCAGAGGTATGCACTCTGGGTTGGGGAGTAGCCGATGAAGACACACGGTGTGGATCTGTCTTCGAGCTTGTGAGCAGTGTAAGGTCTCAACCAGGGGAAACAAAGAGAGCCAAAGACCCTGAGCTTGCTGTAGTTAGGTTGAGTCCCAAAGAGCTTGTGAAAGGGTGAATCCATGTCGAGGACTGCAGTGGGTTGGCGATTGATCAGGTAGGTGGCGACAGCAAAGGCATAAGTCCAGTAAGACTTGGGCATTGAAGCATGAGTGAGTAGGGTGAGGCCTGTCTCAACCACATGTCGATGTTTTCTCTCAGATATGCCGTTATGCTCCGGTGTATGTGGTGGGGAGGTTAGGTGAGAGATACCAGCGTCTGAAAGTAGTTGACGAAGCGCTAGAAACTCGCCACCGTTATCAGAAAATAAGGTTACAATCTTGAGAGAGAAGTGGTTTTCGACCAGAGCTTTGAAGGTCTTGAATACTTCTTTTACTTGAGACTTGAGTTTCAGAGGATACATCCAAGTGTAGCGGCTGTAGTGGTCTACAAGTACAAGGTAATACTTGTAATTATCAATGGAGACAAGAGGGGAACTCCATAGATCAGTGAATATATATTGGAGTGGTCGGGAAGAAGAGATGGTTGTTTGGTGAAAAGGCAATTTGTGAGTTTTATTGATAGCACAATCTGAGCATAGAGAGTTTTGGGTTACAGACTGCGAACATGGTAAAGAAAATTTGGAAATAATGGACTTAAGTATAGATGCCGAGGGATGGCCGAGACGAAAGTGCCAATCCGAGGGCGTTATTTGTGGTTTGGAAGAGACGAAAAAGGAGTGAAGGGTAGAAGGTTTGGCTGGCCACTTGTACAGCTCATCCTTGGTCTTGCCTTGGATTAACGGGATTCCCGAGCTGAGATCCTTCACCTGAAAAGAAGCAGGGAAAAATTCAACCGAAACCTTGTTAGCATTACATAGACGATAAACAGATATGAGATTCTTTTTAATGTTTGGAACACAAAGAACATCATTTAAACGCAAGTTGCGTGTAGAAGAAGGCAGAGAAATGGAACCGGTATGAGTGATAGACAGACCGGACCCGTCGCCTATGAGAACTGAATCATCACCGAGATAGGGTTGGTGTAGAGACAAGTTCTGGAGGTCGCTGGTCAGGTGGTGAGTGGCGCCTGAGTCCATGAGCCAGGCATTGGTAGGATGTTGAGCTGCAACCGCCATGTTAGCTCGTGGTTGCCAGGGGCGAAAAGGAGAGGTTCCAACGTTTGTATAGTGCGGAGACATTTGAGTGCAGCGTCTGGCGCTGTGACCAAACACTCCGCATAGCTGACATTTGCCTTGATAGCCTTTGGTAGGGCGCGCGTCTTGTTTCTGCGAGGGGTAAGTGTTGGGTTTGGAGTTTACGTTCCAGGTGGGGTTGTTTCCTCTGTAGTTCTGCGACTGGTGTTGCTTGGGACGAGCAGAGACAATATTCGCAGTCATCGGAATAGGGTTCAACGGTGGAGTAGCGACAGCAAGGAGTTTGGCTTCTTTGTTGATCAGCTTCTCATGTATCTCTACAATTGAGGGAGTTGTGTCTCGTCCCTCGATTTGCTCTGTAACTGACTTGTACTCCTCAGGAAGTCCATCGATTATGTACTCAATCTTGTCTTCGTGCTCCAGCGGCTTTCCTAGCAGTCCAAGCTGATCGAATCTAGTTGTGAGGCCTCTCATGTACTCGTCGATGCTTTTGTCACCTTTTGTGAAGTGCTTCAATTGGAGACGGAGTTGTTGAATGTGACCACGGCTTGGGGTTGCGTAAGTGGCACTGAGTGATTTCCAAACATCACGAGCGGATTTGGTGTTTGTGATCAACGCTTGGATGGGTGGAGAGAGAGTACCGACGAGACCACTGTAGATTAGGCGATCTTGGCGACGCCATTTGGTAAAGTCAGGGTTGACTGTCGTTTCTCCATTAGTGATGATTGTTTCATCTGGTGCGGGAGTCGTGCCGTCGATGTGTCCAGCGAGGTCGTAGCCTTCAAGCAGGGCATGGATTTGCATGCTCCACGTCATGTAGTTCGTGGAGGTTAGTTTTGTGATGTTGACCATGTTGAGGTTGAGCAGTGGTTGTGTCTGATCAATTATTTCTGCGTTGGTAGCCATGGTTGGGAGAGATAGAGCAGATCGAGAGAAAGGAAGAAGAAAAAGAGATTGGAGCCGTGGACGGCTGGAAAAAAAAAATTAGGGTTATCGGATGGCTCTTGATACCATGTAAGAGATGTATTGCACTTATAATTACAGTGACGATAGACGTCAGTTTATATACAGAGACAAGACTTGTAGACGAAGTCAAGTATAAACAGAATGTTCCTAAAACAGAGTATTCGATATCAATGAGATTATCTTCGTATATTCTCTTATACTATATAGGTTCTAAGGGGAAGCTTGAGAAAAATCGACATTCTTGATCTGATCCTTATTCTTTTTTTTTTTTTTGTAACTGATCTGATCCTTATTCTTTTTCTTCATGTTTTTGTTGTGTGTTGTTTTTAGGTTGGTTTGTGTTATGAGTGAAGAATATTTAAGTTTTTTTTTTGTCAATAGTGAAGAATATTAAGGTAACCTAAGTTATTAGAAGGATTAGAACATCCTTATTGAGAGTATCTAATTAAAAGTTTTCAAAATGTTAAAAAGTATAAATATTATAATTTATTAGGTTTCTCAACCCAAAATATCTCATTTGAAATATTTTGGTAAGATTTTCCATAATTTTGAGATATCTCCAATTCAATAACGTTTATTATATATACATACTAGGGATTGGCCCGCCCTACAGGCGGGTGAGTTTATAATGAAATTATTTTATATTAAAATTATTTTAATTTTATAGAACACTTGAAATTTCGAATGTTTTAATGTTTGTTTTGAAGTAGTTTAATTGTTGTGTATTAAACATTGTGTGTGTTGTTGTTTCATTTTTACCTGATATTGTATATTATGGTGGAGCTCAGTTGTTTTGTTCTGTAGTGAAGCAATGTTTGCATTTGTTTGTGTTGTGCAGTGATGATGTTTTTAGTTAATAGGTTTAATGTGGTATAGGGAGGAATGTTTATATAACTTTGTATATGTTTTGGCATTTATTGTTTAGCAAGGAACTTGTCGATATAGCTTTATGAAATTTGGTTATGTGAGAGTGATTGTGTATATTTTATTGCGTAGTTATGTGGTTCTGGTTGGGTAGTTACTGAGTTGCGTGAGAGTTTGTGGGATGTAACTGGCTTGTGTATGTTCCGATCATTTGTAACGTCTGACACAATTATTAGAGGATATGTATATGAGCAATAATAAGCAAGCCGTTTTGATTACATCCCACACAATTATTGTGGGATGTAACTGGTTTGTGTATGTTCCGATCATTTGTAAAGTCTGACACAATTATTAGAGGATATGTATATGAGAAATAATAGGAAAACCGTTTTGTTTGTATATAAATACTTGAACAAAACACCTACGAACAATTGTTCTAGTTATGTATGAATATATAAGAGTGATGAAATAACTTTGCTAGAGGATTAAAGTATTTATTAACCGGCTGTATGTGGAGATTTTTTTTTGTGCGTAGCTAAGGAGGATGACATGTACCTTTCTGGTACTCGTAATGTAGTTTATATGTAGCATGTCAATTGTCATGCATATGCAGATCACGTTAATCCATATTCTACTTAATGTTCAAAATTTAATTGTGCTTTGTTAGTAATGGAGGATCAGGATCTTATTATTTTATTAGTCCAAATGACTGTGGAGGTTGACATTTTGAAGAAAAAAAAGAAAAACAAAACAAATAGCTATAAGCTTGGAAGTACTCAGATTTCATACTGTTTGGAAATGTAATTTAAAAACTAATGCAACTTAAACGCACTCATGTCCTGTAACTTAATCTCCCCTTGTGCTTTGGATGTTACTCACACTGTGCCTACTTGCCAGAACACCCATCTTCATTCACAATTTCCTCCTCGATTGTCTCCCTTCCATCAACAGAGGTGTGACTTGAAGCTGTGGCCTCACCTTCTCCACCTTTAACATCATCATTTTCCACAGTCACCATTTTTCACGAGAGTGATCTTAAGTACTTCACCCCTACGCAACAGGTTTCCATCAAAAACACTTGGGCATAGATTTGAGTGTATGAGAAGACATCACATAAATATTTAAGACATGTAAAGATTTTGAAACCTCCCGTAAGCATTACTTTAAAAGAAAATAAAGGTACATTATTAGCTTATACATTTTTATGCTCATGGGGATGATCATGCGTTGTGTACTCTTAGTCGCTTCATTTTAAGTAGTCCTAATGCCCTTTACGTGCCCAACAATATCTATTGGAAAACATTTACGCTAAGCTAGTAAGTGAGAAATCAAATAAATGTTATCAAAATTATTGGATTTTGGATTTAAATTTGACCTGGTAAATGAGTGTTTGTGTTGGCTAGTTCCATTTAATCCGGTGTACACTTATTGATGCTGAATCAACGTCTATGAGAAAAAAATAGATTACTCAAATAAAATGTTACTCGCATAAAGGAAAAGGTCAAACCAAATGTTGAAACTAACTAATAAGTAGAACGTACCTTCGCCCGTCAAAAAGCAACATACTAATGCTACATCGAGAGTAAAAGCTCTGGTAGAGTACATATATAGGAGAAACCTGAAGCTAAAAGAAGTAAATGAATCTCTTCTGGTGTCAATGGTGAGCCTCCTCTGTTTCTTAGCTCTCCATCTCTGAACCGTGAGTCTTAGCCTCTTCCTTGCCAAATCACCTAAGACAAAGTGAACGACTAAAATTTATGTTTGTCCAAACCTGCTCTAGATCATTAAGCAAAGACATATATATTTTAGTCAAAGAAGGCACTGATGTTGAGAACTCTTTTAGTCTAGGTGATGAATTCATTTCAAGAGAAGCAAACATGATGCCAGCAATGACAGAAGGTAAGAGATAGAGTCACCTAGGGACTGTTTCTTGTAGTAAATGATACTGATTATTCAATGGTTGAATCTGATGGTTGTTGCACGATTAGATTTTGGACTGCCTGATTGCGGACGTCTTTTTTATGATGAAGAGTTCTAGTGAGGGCCAAATCTGCAACTGTTTCAGACTCAGTGACTTAGAGACAATCTATTGAACAGATCAAATACACATAGTTTCTCATGCCAATCGATAAAATAGGATCATGAAAAAATGATAGAAATATTAAAAATATATGATTATAAAGAACTAATAGATATAGATCTTATGCAAGAGGGATCGGGTTGTGACATGATTCAATGATCACCAGCGAGAATATCATAGATGTTCTATTGACGGGAGGCGCCTTTAAGTGGAGATATCTGCCGAAAATACATCTTCCCATGGAATATGAGTGCCCAAAATATAAACTCATAGTTCTCGATATACTGAGTGTGTTCAACAGAGAGAAAAAATGACTTTGTTAATAAATATACACAAAGAGAGTTCAAATACAGATTCTTTTCTATAGCCAGAATATAGAATTCTAAAAAAATATTATTTCATCATCGATTCATTTAAATCAAATGACCCAGATGAAAAAACTAACCTGTAAATCTCTAGAAAAGATCAAAAGAAAATCTCCATGAAGCATACAAACTTGGCATCTCGAAGAGGAAACTGGACGGTAGCAAGAGGGACTCTAGAAAGATTGTCTTTCTCAAGTTCTTATCTTATTAAAGACGATGATGAGACCGATGCATTGAAGAGGAACTAAAGAGGCATAACAGCTCAAGAAAAAGAAAGCGACGGCAAAGCTTGATATTCCTAAAATGATGAAACCCTGTAGATATTGGGTTTTAATAAAATGACTGTTAAAAGGCCCAAACAAAAAATAATAACCAAACCGATGGCCCATAGATTTTTTTGTTAACGATGGAAGGAAGAGGATTGAGATAATGAGGAGTTGACAGGTGTCACAAAAAAGCTCCTACCTCTCTGATGATGTGGACGGAGGAGAAGGCAGATAAGTCAATTTTATTTATTAAGATATTAATATTGAAATTGGGTTGAGAAACTTCTATCGGAGTTACTCTATATATAGGTACTTGCGGTGTTTAAGTTGACTAATTCAAATATCTTTTATGAGATTAAATAGGTTTACGTTGACTACATGTAATTTTTTCTAGAAATAAAAGGAAGCTGATATCTGGTCCACTATGACACATGTCGTCTACGACATCTAGGCCCCCATCGGAATCGCGAAAAAATAGTTAATTACATAAAATAGTTAAATTACGGAGAAAAATTAAACCGTGGAAAATGTAAAATTTACGGAATGATGGAATACATGTTAAATTAATCAAAATATTTTATATAGTATTCACTTTTTTATAAAAAAATAAATATCAATATATAGACTAATTATTAAAAATGTGAAAAACTAAAATTTATTAAAAGAAAAACCAGAAGTTTTTCATATAGCATGTCTTAAAAGAAAATAATGGAAACTATCATGGGTGATGAATCATCAAGCAAGTTCACTAGATGTGATTTCTTTAACCAGATCCCAAATTAGGATCTCACTCTAAATGATTTGAAACATAATTCATCTCAAATGGGAAAACTGGATATGTTATTGGTTTTAGAGTGGGATTCAGTACGAGATTTTAGACATGGAGTATCATCATCTCGAGGGAGAGAATTAAAGAATCCTAGTGAGTGGAACATTGAGAAATTATGTTTGCACTTGAAAAAGAACTTGATAAAGTAAATTCAAGTAAGATGATCCCCATGATCGGGTGTAAACATGCACAACTGCATGTAATAACGACATATACAATCCAAAGGGATAAAGTATATGGATAATTAGAAATATGCTCGCAAGTTTGCTAGAAGCATATGATAAGCTGATGGAATGAGATATGTGAAATGGATTACAATGAAAAATAGAATAATCCATTTACAAAATGCCTGCCAGACATTTTGATGAAATAATGAAATCTCATATTCCAGCTGAAAATGGTCCAATAAGAAAATAGTGTCCTAAACGGACGATATATGAGTCTATGGCACGCTAGAGACGTGATAGACCACTTTGGTTCCAAAGAATCCTCGAAAGGGAGCAAAAATATTAATAGAGGATGAATCTCATGATGAGACCGTTGATATGGTTTATATTACAGTCAGGTACCTGGGTAAATCATCGATGATGATAAAGAGATCTCGATTAACCATATCAGTACGGATAAAAAGATGGAACCAAAGAGAAAATAGATTGTCGATAATAAAATGAAAAAGCGCTATATAAATAAGGATTATGAATCTACCTCTATATATGAGGGTAGAGTGAATTGATTGGCCATCAATTCGATATAAAGCTCGTTAGAAAAACGAGAGATTTTTGGACCAAAAGTCCATGGTATATATTTCTCCAGAGAATGAAATGAAAGATGACCTTGCGGTATGAAAAACGGCTTGTTCCAAGGTCACTGGAGAATATTTAAAAATAGATGCAGTATATTAAAATGTCTGGCAGGACATAAACGACTTGAGTTGCATCTTGATATTTAGTAGTCCCTGGAGAGTTAAAGATGCTCTCGGGAATGTATAAAACTCTGGAAGAGTTAGAAAACTCTGGAAGAGTTAGAACAAGCCGTATATAGGGTATCTTGAACCAGTAACTGGTGATATGTTTATGGCATGGTTCGCCGATTGCCATTTTAATGAGAATGAATTTCCATTGTTAGGGGGAGGAATTAGATAAATTCCTAAAGATATTATATGGTGTACACAATCGTTGTACACCTTGACCCCTCTATAAATTAAAGAGAATAGGAAATTCAGGAAATTGTGCATTTACATAATTTGGCAAACTAGTTACCAAATGTGTTCACAGATACGACATGATATACCCGCTGAAAATGTTCAATCCAGAGTTGATGTTCCTAAAGAACAAAGTGATGGTAACAAAATAAATGAACCTAAGGTTCAGTTAAAGAGGGGAGACTAGCGGGTTCTAAAGATAAAAATCCCCGAAAGAAAAAGAAATTGGATGAACAAAATAAGGTTCTAGAAGAACCTGATATTGAAATATGCCTGAAAGAAGACATAAATAGAAAGGTTCCAGAAGAACCTGATACTGAAAAATGTCTGAAAGAAGGCATAGATAAAGATGATCCAGATGACGAGAAGGGAACAGAAAAGTATGAGATTTCCATCAACTACGCCCGAGATGAAAAGTTATGGATCAGAAATAAGATAAAAGATGTTGATGGAATGTTCTCCTTTTCTGTGTCTAAAGAGATCGATCATGAAAATGATGATCCCGATCCAAGGTCCATTTTGGAATGTTAAAAAGACATGATTGGGAGGAGTGGCAGAAGGCCATTCAAATTGAATTATTCTCCCTAATAAAAGGAATGTCTTTGGACCTATAGTCATAACGCCTGAGAATATAAATCTTGTTGGGTATAAGTGGGTATTCGTGAGAAAAGTTACACGATATAAAACCTGATTATTTGCCCAAGGTTTTTCTCAGAGACCGGGAATTGATTTTGAGGAAACGTATTTCCCGGTAATGGATGCAATTACTTTTAGATTTTGATGAGTCTAACAGCGTCTAAAAAATCTCAAAATGCATCTCATAGACGTTGTGACTGCGTATTTGTATGGATCGATGGATAACGATATATATATATATGAAACTCCCTGAGGAATTGAAAATGCCAAGGGCATTAAAAGAAAAATCCAGGGAGATTTGTTCGGTCAGTTACAGCGATCACTTTACAGATTAAAGCAATCTGGACGCATGTGGTACAATCGCTTAAGTGAATATCTTTTGAGTAAAGGATATGTGAATAATGCGATATGTCCATGCGTTTTTATAAAGAAATCGTCATCTGGCTTTGTGATCATTGCTGTATATGTAGATGACATGAACATAATTGGAACTCAAAAGGAGGTTGATGATGCTCGAACTCATATGAAAGAGGAGTTTGAAATGAAAGATCTCGGCAAGACAAAGTTTTGTCTTGGGCTCCAGATAGAGCATCTCCGAGAAGGAATATTTGTGCATCAATCAAACTATACGAAAAGGCCCTGCGAAGATAGCGAGAAGATATTAGGTCCAGAAGTACCTTATATGAGTGCTATCGGTGGGCTGTTATATCTTGCAAACTGTACCAGACCAAATATTGTCTTTGCTACTAACCTCCTAGCAAGATATAGTTCTGCTCCTACTCGCATGCACTGGGACGGAATAAATCATGTATTATGTTATCTCCAAGGTACAGTTGATTTAGGGTTAATGTATTTTAGAAAACCCGAGTTTGGTATGGTTGGTTTTGCAGATGCAGGATACTTATCAGATCCTCATAAGGCTCGATCACAAACCGGCTACATTTTTACGATTGGTGGAACCGCAATCTCTTGGCGGTCCCAGAAACAAACTCTGGGTGCGACATCTTCAAATCATGCAGAAACTATTGCGCTTCACGAGGCATGTCGAGAATGTGTGTGGCTTCGATCAATGAGTCAACACATACAAGAAGCAAGCGGAATAGTCAATGAGAAAGAGCCGACGAAAATATTTGAAGACAATTCGGCTTGTGTTGCTCAGCTTAAAGAAGGCTATATCAAGAGCGACAGAACAAAGCACATCCCTCCAAGATTTTTCTCGTACATAAGGGAGCTCGAGAAAAATAAAGAAGTGGACATCGAATATGTACGATCATGCAACAATTCAGCTGACTTGTTCACCAAAGCTCTTCCGACTACAACATTCCGAAAACACGTCTACGGTATCGGAATGCGGCATTTGCGTGACCTGTAACGACGAAGCTAGGTCCACTACTTTCAGGGGTAGATTACGACAGTGTACTCTTTTTCCCTTGTCATGGTTTTTGTCCCAATGGGTTTTCCAATGACCAGGTTTTTAACGAGGCACTACGTAATACATGATGGATAATCAAGGGGGAGTGTTAGAGATAATATCAAAAGATATGAGAACAACAATAATAATATGATCATCTCATATATTACCCTTTTTTATTTTGTCTTTTCTTATGTCGGTTAATTTGACCGACTTACTACCACTATAAATAGTGGTTTCATCTCATTTGTAACAACATGAGAACAACAATAATAATATGATCATCTCATATATTCCTCTCTCTTACGTTACTTTGCAAACAAGAAACAAATATATATATATGTAATAATACATATATAAATATTCACCTATTATTTCACAACATATTACACTTTTACTTTGAAACGGCTTAAGATTATCTACAATACTGTATGATTTCCTCTTCATTGAAGATTAATATTTCTCTTAACAATTATTATTAATTTCTAATAATGTGATTACGTGCATTAACTAAATTGTATGAGTTTGTTTTTTTTTTTAAATTACAGAAGGGTCAGTTAAGCATTCTCTGTATTGAATGACTCAGTTAGGTCCAAAATAAGCATTCCATCATTCAAATAATACTGTTTGTAGAAATCCATATTTGTAGACTTAGGAATAAAAGGGAATAATGCATTCCTTACCATTCATAATTTTTTTTTTATCATTTACAAGGAATTATTTTTCAAATGCATTTCCTCTCATTTCTTTTATTTTAGAGGAATATAGAACAAATTTGTTCCTCACTAAAATTGATAAAGAATCATTTTCCTTTTCACTCATCTGCATTTTTTCTCTACTCATTCCTAATGTTCTTATAATAGTCACCAGTTAGACCCTTAATAAAACAAAACTGTGGGTGTTCTCAAAAAAAAAATGTCTTCAAACTCTTTTTATTATTCTAAGACTCATGAATCTAAAAATTCAACTTATTAATATGTTTAGGTTCTTCAAAACTCTACAGAAAATAAAAGAAATGAATTAACTGAAAATAATGAGGATATACTTTTAAAATTCTTCTGAAGATGCGGCAAGGAAGCTTCCACAAACCCTAATGACAATAAAGGAAAGTTAACATAATTACAGAGATCTTCGTATATCGTATGATAAGATACGATATTTACATTCATCCCTCTAATACTCCCCCTCAAGTTGGAGCATGAAGATCTCGAATGCCCAACTTGCGCCTAAGATACATAAATTGTGAAGATCCTAGTGCCTTTGTAAAGATATCGGCCAGTTGCTCTGTAGTACGCAGATGAGACGTAGCAAGAGAGCCTTTCACAATTTCATCCCGAATGAAGTGACAATCTGACTCAATATGCTTCGTTCGCTCATGGAACACCGGATTAGCAGCACTATACAAAGCTGCTTTGTTATCGCAGAACATGCGCATCACCTGATCATGGGATATTCCAAAACCAGACAAGAGTTCCTTCGTACATTTAAGCTCCTTTATAGTGAAATTCATCGATCTGTATTCTGCCTCGACAGAACTCAACGACACAACGTCTTGTTTTTTTGTCTTCCAAGGAATAGGTAAATCTCCTAACATCAGCGGACATGCGTTCCAATCTGAATCACATTAAGCCTTGATTTGTAAGTCAGATTCTGCGCTCAAGAAGTCGCCTTGACCCGAACATCCTTTTAGATATCGTACCACTCTAATCACTGCGCCCCAATGCTTCGTACGAGGATTCTGCATAAATTGCACCAGCATATGTACAGCATAAGCTAGTTCCAGAATACACTGTCACTGTATATCCATTCTGACGACAGTTTGTGATATCAGCTCAAAGTTCACTGATTCGTGGTCCATCGCCTTGGAGTAGTGCCTGAAAAGCAAGGGGGAAAGCACAAAGGAGAAAGGAAGCCACCAGATCTAGGTGGTTTCGCCGGTTCGGAGCGGATGTTTGGATAGATCTAGACCGCACCCCCGCGACCCACTCACCTCCACCGCCTCCAGAGGTTTTCCGACTCAGCTCCATCTGCCATCCTCAAAGGAGACCGAAAACCGAGAGTAAGACCTCCGAAGGTCCAGATATAAGGAGACCAACCCCTCCACGTCATGTTACCACCAAGACTAAACCCAAAACTGTCGCGCCACTTCCACCGAAGAACACTTGACCACCATGAGCAAGGAGAAAAGAGCCGGAGAGAGCTTGGGGTCCATGCGCCATCACCGACCCCTCAGATCTGATGCATGTAGTTAGAGCTCTGGCCAAAATTCCTTACCACCACCGCGCAAACACCACCGCCACCGCCTTGAAAAGCTCCACCCTCAAGCCACCGTCTCAGGTATCGAAAAGTGGAAGAGAAGAGACGCAGAAGAGAGCCCTCTCACAGCGGAATCTGGCTGAGGCCGGTTGCCGAAGAAGCATAACTTAGAGCACCATAAATCGTTTTTTTAGAGGGGGAGGAAGGAGAGAGAAATTGACTAATCTGATATGTAAACAAAAAATTAAGAAAATGGAGTGTAGCTACGATGCCCCGGCCCATAGACATGGAATGTATGTGATTCGGCTGTATTTTATGAGTTGAAGACGTTAATTTCAGAGGTTGTGGACACTCAATGCTATCGTGAAGGGGATCAGTAGAAGCAATTGATTTGATATGTGAAACTAGATGGAAAAAGAATGGGAAGACGACCTATTTCCACACCAGAACTATCATATAGTAATAAATGTACACAATCTTTGAACCTCGATCTAATTGCACACAAATTAAGTATGACAACCTAGTTCCACACACGATAAAAGTTCAAAACCCGTTTCTCCCTAAACTTTGAATGACGAACTAATACCAAAAAATAGCGGTTTAAAGTTGGTTAGTGTTTTCTGTTTTAAAATTTAACCAATGACTAACCTAACTAAACCAAAACGACCCGATTAGAGAATATAAACCGGATTAAATTGACCTAATACAATAGGATCTAATAAACCAGCCCAAGACCCGACTTAAGCCAATTCGAAACCTAAAAACTTAAATCCCCAAATCATATTCCTTTGCCTCTCTACAACACAGTAATTTTAAGAATGAAGAGGACAGTGATGAGAGATGATGCTAAAGGAGGAGGATGACTTTAAGTTCGAAGAATACAGTGATGATTCCAAAGATGAGGATGAGGAAGATGAAGAGATGAATCGTCTCTACCTATAAATTAAACTCAAAATCCAACTCATTCAGACTTTATCAAGTTTCTTCAAGAATAAATGGAATAAAGAGAGTGTGTGGAAATCGAAATCTCTTATGGGTTTGTCTCTGTGGGAATCAAATCTCTTTTCTAGATTTTTAGATTTTAGGGTTCTAAATGATGAAATCGATTTGGGGGATTTTAATAAGGGTTTGGGTCTGATTTTAATCGATTTGTAGTTGGATCTTCGTTTGGGTCGGATTATACCAATATCAACCGATACAAATTGGTTTACTATCGGTTAATGTCATAAGCCATTAAAACCAAGCATAATCTTGGTCTGTGTGGAAACGGGTTTCGAACTTTCATCGTATGTGGAAATAGGTTGTTATACTTAACTGGTGTGCAATTAAGACGAGATTGAAAGATTGTGTACATTTGTTACTATATCATAGTTCTTATGTGGAAATAAGTCGTCTTCCCAAAAAGAATAAATATGAAACAAATGTATTCTAATTCCCAATAACTTCTTATAAAAAAAAAAACCCCATTAACTTGGTCCAAGTCCCATAGAATTTAGAGAAAATTTCGGTTAGATTTTTGTATCACCACGAGTTTTCCTAAGCATATGTTATCCTCACTTTCTCATTAAAAACCTAACTAAAGTGCCACCCATCCTAATGTTTCTCAGTGCTCAAGGATTTCTATATATATGTTAGAGTTCTCAATAACTGATAAACAAAATAAATCATCTGACGACTGACGCCATAGAATATTAAATTTTATGATAAAGAAACATTTTTTTTAAATACAAATCTGACTCTGAGCCGTCATACGAGATTCATAATCGATGCACCATATTGTAAATTTTTTGTAATATTTTTCTCCATAATCTGGGTTTTCTAGATTTTGAACTATAGATCTTTGAACGTAAAAATATTAATGAATTCTTAATCAAACCATTGGTGTAAGAGACTTTCACATGAAGAAACTTTTAGGTTTTATATATATATTTGAACGAAAGGCTATTATTATATTTATATATTCTATTAAAACTGAAGTACAAAATAATACTTGCTTAATTTTGAGTGATTTCTTACATATTTTTATTTCTTTTTAAACAAATTCTAGCCACTTCATTTATCGTCTTTTCTAATTAATTCGGCTTCATTAATTACAGAATTACAAAACATAACTATTATATCTTTTACATTTTTTTTCACCTTTCAAAACTACTTCTTTAATTACATTTACCATAATAATTCGATATAATTTATTTTACGTATTAACCATAATAATTTCATAGGTTTGAATGAAATTACTCCATTCTGTGACAAGAATTCAAAATGATTAACAATTTTTTTTACATAATTTGTTAGACAAGGATATTCAGAGTACATATCGGTTTTTCGTGTACTGATTTTTGGATTTTAAAATTAAAATCCAGTCGGATATAATAAAAATTTTAGACGGGGTTTAAATCAGATTCTTAACACGTCTATGTAGTATATAGAAACCTAATATTAGATAAATAATCCATATGTTTAAAAATTCACTAAATAATTTATAAAAAAAATAAAAATGAACATCCAAGCGAAGCTCTAGTATCTTTTTGAAAATCTAGAAAGTCAGTCACGTTGCACACAATAAGATGATACGACCAAGATAGAAAATTCCAATTTGTTTCCAACCTTGAGAGATTACATTGACGGTCAAATGTTTGAATTATATACTATCCTATTAAAATTTCTATAAATTAAATAAAATTTTACGCCAGATACATGTACAAATATCACAGTATTCATGTCATTTAATATCACAAGTAGGGGTGGGCATTTCGGTTATTTTCTCGGTTTGGTTCGGATTCGGTTCGGTTTGGTTAGTTCGGTTCTAGTATTTTCCCAACTGAAGTAAACCATAGTTAGTTTAGTTTGGTTTGTGTTCGGTTTGGTTTATATTCGGTTTGGTTTGTATTCGGTTCGGTTTGTTTTTCTGGATCGGTTTGATTAGATTCTTCTTAGTTTGATATATTTAAGAGAAATTATGTTTTACAACATAAATTATGTAAACATAAACTATGTGAACTAAAAATCTAGTATATATAAGAATTAAAATAAATAAAAATTAACTAATAAAAAAACCAACATCATTAATAATGTCTTTTATATCATTAAAATTAAAAAGCCTGCACTGAATGAAATATTTTACATCAAATATTTAGATGATTACATATTAGGCTAAAAGAATATATGTTAATGAATAAAAAATAGAAAATATGTGGTTTAGTATTTGAATTTTAGTATATTGGTATTACTAATATTTTTAATTTAAATAATTACAAAAAACACATCGATTTCTCGGTTCGGTTCGGTTTAAAACCAAACCGAACCGAACCATTCGGGTTGGGGAAATCTTCAACCGAATGGTTTGAAATAGACTTCGGTTCGGTTTGAATCGGTTTCGGTTCGGTTGGTTCGGTTTGAATTATAAAATTCATGTGATTTTAATTTATTGACTTTAGCATTTTATTATACTTCAAATTTTATTTTATATGAACTTATTTTTTTTATTTAATAGAATATTGTTATATGGTCTATATTTTTTATTTACATATAAAAACTTGAAGAATATTCTTTTGAAATCTTCCTTAGGTAATTTATTTTTTTTAATATTAATAATTAAATGTATGTCTTGTTACCAAATATAATATGAAAAATTCTTACTAATGAAAAAACAATTTTATGGTTAGTCAATTTAATCTGTCAAATTGATTATTTGAAAGATTTCGAAGGTGCAAATCTTGTAATTATTTTTAACAATGATTTATTATGATATTACAATTATGAAAAAGATTACATAGATGATTCGACAACCGACATACTTTCTGTCTTATGAGGATCTATGCATAATTGCATCACCTGAGCCGTCCTATGAAGATCCAAGCCTGACCGGATTTACTTAGATCATGTTGAAGATCTCTTATAATGCTTTTCTTTCGTAGGCTGCATAATTGTTTAATAAATCGCTTTTCCCGGGAAATGAAACATGAACCTCCTATAATGTGCAATCTGCAAGAAATTGCATAGTCTGAAATTCAAACTCAGACTTGGGTGTAGAAGTCTTTAAGCCTTAACCACTAAGATAAAGTGATTCATCTTGTAATAATCCTAGGATTAGGTGCTTCCACATCTTGTAATAATAATCTAAAACTTATTAGGATTATTTAATACTTCAGTGGTATTCAGTGGTACTAATCTGTAAGCAAATCTCTATAATATTATTTGAGAAGTCATTTTTCGATGTGTCGTTTTCACGTTAACTCGCACGATGGTTGATTACACTGATACCCTTAATGAATTAAAAATGTTACATTTAAAATACTATAATTTATTTTTTTATTTAGTTTCCTTTTTAAAATTTTCCAAAAAATATACATATAATAAAAAGGAAAATTTTATAAATTTAAAAAAAATTGAATTGAAAAACGAAAAATATATGTATATATAATATGATTTCATAAAAAAAAGGAAAGTTCACAGAATAGAAATATTACATTTAAAAAATATTTTCAAATAATATAAAATATACATTTGAAGTAATAAATATTTTCTTTATATTTATATTTTTTTAGATGAAAAATATAAATTTGTATATTTTGTGATTTCATTAAAAACAATTTACACAGTTAATCTTGATATTAGAAAAAATAATAATATTTATTTTAAAACATAATTTTAAACAATACAAAAAAAAATTCAAAGATTTAGAAATATTTTTATATATCTATATATTTTCTTAGATGATTACATAAAATAATTAAGTAACATAAAGTAATATATGTTTAATTGACTAAAATAGTTTATAATTAGTATTATTGAAATGTTTTATTTTATTTTCATATATTTAGTTGACTATAATATCTTTTGATTACAGAAAAATATCGATAAATTATATTTACTTATATAATATTATTTTCAAATGCAATCAGAATTTGTTTTACTGCTTATTTTTTAAGAAATATAAAAATAATCCTTTTATTTTCTAATATTTTTTTAAAAAACATCAACATATAATTTGATTACATGCACATTTAAACGATAAATAAAATTGATTTGATTTAAATTAATTATGATAAAAATATTTATGCTTCATTTTGAATTTGAAAGATTATATGTAACTCAATATACTCACAACATAAGTGACTCGACTAATCCAACTTATATCTAAAATCATATATTTAACTACGATAAGAATATATAATTTTATAAGAATAGTATTTTATTTTATAAATATAAATCATAGGACAACTCAAAACATATTAAAAAAAATAAATAAAATATTAACCAACTGTTACAATTTAGTTTTTTTTTGTAAAATTTATATATATGCATGAGATTTCAGAATATTATCGTTATATTAATTTACGTAACTTGGAATCAGACACTTTAGTTTATTTTTTTATGTTATTCTTAGCACAATATATCTTAAGTTATACATAATCTTCATAAAATATATTTACATATCTAAGACAACAACCACCTAAATGCAAATAAGAAACTAATCAAAATTTTAATATATTTAGAATAAAAAATGTTACCGTTGAATTCAGAGTTGCAATCTAATTTACTTAAATGATAACTAAAATCATATGTATAATTAAAGTAATATAATATTATTAATATAAATGATGCGTATAAATTATAAATTAATTTAAAACTAAAAATAAATAGCAATCGATTATTATAATATATTTACTTTAGAAATATTTATACTCGTGCATGAGCACGGAAAAATCACCTAGTTATAATTATAAGGTGAATCTATATTTGTATTTCTCTTTTAATTATACGATAGATTTTCAAAAGTATTACAAATTAGAAAACTAGACTGAAATACTAGTTCCAACATATTATATACAACCAAATATTATAACTAACCCCTATTATATTGCAACAAAATAATATCTTCTAACATTTAAATAAATCCACTTTAATTCACTCAACATTTTTACATAAGATCGTGTAACTATACATATCAAATATTTCAAATGGTTATTTTCCTTAAACCAGCTTCCTTCAATTTACTATATTACAAACGATATAGAAATTTTCAATACGTAGGAGTCATGTCATATTCATTATATAATATATATATCATCCTCTTCCATTAGATCAAATATTTTTACGAGATCGAATTTTGAAATATAAATGAGCCTATGTCCTATAGCATTTTTAATAAAAACCTTATTTTATTAGATTAATAACATTTAGATGATGGAGTCATGTGTTATTGTGTAAATTGTAATGGAAAGACATCTGTGTTATCTGACCTTTGCTATTACACGTACCTAGGAGTGTCAAAATGGGTCATGATCCATGGGTTAACCCAACCTAAATTGACCCATTAACCCAAATGAACTGTTTATTTTTGATCCAAAGGGTTAATGGGTTAATAGGTTAATGAGTTAATAGGTTAATGAGTTAACAAATTAATGGGTTAACATGTTAAATAAGTTTATTGGGTTGAGTCAACTCTGACCCATTTAGTTTTTAATTAAGAAAACCCAAAAAAAAAAAAAAACCCACGTATCTCTCTCTCGCCATCTCTCTCTTTCGCCGTCTCTCATCTCACCATGAAAGGAGCTTGAAGCTCTCATCTCGCCGTCTCTCTCTCTCTCTCACCGTCTCTCTCTCTCTCTCTCTCTCTCTCTCTCTCTCTCTCTCTCTCTCTCTCTCTCTCTCTCTCTCTCTCTCTCTCTCTCTCTCTCGCCGTCTCTCATCTCGCCGTCTCTCTCTCGCTTGGGTTCGTTTTTGCTTGGGTTTATGATTGTGTTCGTTTTTGCTTGGGTTCGATCTATAGATTCACTTGGGTTTATGATTTCCTTGTTAATGGTTCTTTATCTCCTCCACAATTACTACATCACATCCCAATCCAATCCTCTTTTCTGCTATAGTTTCGGTTTCTGAATTTTAGGTTTTGTCTGTATGTCGTGTATTTAGAATGTTAGTCTGATTGTGTCAAGTTTCTGTTTTGAGATTCTTGTATAGAACTTGTTATTGCCCATGTGATTTTTTTTCTCTTGGTGATAGAATCTGGAATGTACTAACATTGCCTCTGTTTTCAACTTGCTTATAAACCATATGACAGGAAGCTATTGATCTTCAAGAGTATTCTAATGCAAAGCTTGAGAAGGTTACTTGTTGAGCATTGAGAAGCTATTGTGAAATGTCCACGGCATCTTCTCCCCAAGTAAGCTAATTTTTCCTCCTGTTACATAAAAGCAGAGCTGATGCACATGAGTACATGACTCTTTATCTCTCTTTTGAACCAGGTTTGATCCTGCTACGGGTTTATTAACGGGAACAAAAGATGGTACGCTGGTCAACGTTTACCTGAGGATTTTTGGTAGGAAAACAGATGTAGCTATAACTCGTTTTAGTTATGTGTATTGTGTTGTAGTTATGGTGCAGCTTGATTAGTTGATATAGCTGGTAAGATACTTCTTTGCTCAAACGTCACATATCTCTCGTGTACGTCACATATCTCTCGTGTTCCTTACTCCTCCATGCTAGTTTTTGATTCCTGTGGCATAATTTGAATCCTCAAGTAAACTGAAGAGTAACAAAGTGGTTTGTGATCCAATGCTCAAGTTTGAAATCGAGGAGATGAAGTTATCGAAGACTAGATTATAAAGATGTTGGGTTGATACTTATTCTCTTGTTTTGATCATGACAATACTCATGTTGGGTTGATACTTATACGGTTGATACTTATACTCATGACAATCCTCATGTTGGTTTAATCAAGTTGGTTTTCAACTTAAAAATGGTTCATTAGAAAAATGTTGGGTTGATGGATCAACCATTAACCCATTTAATTTAATGGGTCATGGGTCAACCCAACCCATTCCCATTAACAATCAACCCATTTGGGTTACGGGTTATGGGTTATGGGTTGGGTCAAAATGGGTCAACACGAGTAACCGTGTAAGAAGAACGGCTAAGATTTCATTTTCCTGCCCTCCTACTCTGCACCCCTTGACAAACCGTACCTTCAGCTGTTTCTTTCGGAGTCAGAGGAGCCTGACACGCGAGCGCCAAAATCCTCTCCGCCAGAAGGGCACCTTCGTAACTCCATCTCTTCAATTGTGTGGGTTGGGCTGGATATGTCCCATCATAGGTAAACCTCAAATATGGACCTCCAATATAGGTATTTGACTAATTCTCCCTAAAAATAATCCCATGAGTTTACGTAGGGTTCCACTGGCGTTAGAGCTTTCATGGTTTAAAAAAACTACAAAGACTTTTTACAACATTTATCTTTTTGAAGTGGTTAAAGTTTCTCTTTCCTTTTTCATGTTATATTTTCTAAAGCTCCTGCTAACTAACATGATTTCTAAAACATAACTCTGTTTTCTCTAAACTATTAATTCTTTTTATCCCACAATAACAATATAACCTTTATTTAAATATATCTATATTAATTTATTACAAATATTTTTAGTAATTAACTTTTAACATATTATTCTTGTTCTTTTTAAGATTCATATTCCATTATCTTCGATGTCATATTTATTTTGCTTTCATTACTAATACAAATTTTGGTCACTAAATGAAACATTAAAATAATATTCACATATTCTATATTTTATAACTTTCAATAAATTTCTATATATATATACTTAAACTAACAGTCTAATTGAAATCCTTACGAGTCGTATTCTTAATTTAATTCATTTTTATAAGTTATAACTATATTTTTAATTAAGATCAATTAATAAACAATTTAATGATTTAAACAAAAATTATATATTTCTAAATTAGTTTATTTGAGATTATGTTATTAGTTAGATTGTGAATTATGTTTTTTTTTGTTATTCTATGAAGTCAGTATTGGATTAATGGTATCAATCAAACAGTATCTCCAACCCTATTTTATATTTTATTCTAAAATATAATTTTGAAATATAAATTTCTTTAATTTAATTTTATTTTTCTGGAGTAGAAAATAAGTTTATCTCATAATAAAACAATGTTTTTATTTTTTTGGTCATTACTTAATTTTCATTTCAATATAAAATAAGATTGAATTAATTCAACTCCTTTACAGAATTACTCATTTTAGAAGAAAATAAAACGTTGCAATACAAATGCTCTAAAAAAATACTTTATAATTAAACAAATAAAAATAATAAAAAGAAAACCAAAAATAAAGAGATTAAATTTTATGAAAACTCTAAAACGCGTATGAAATATATAATGACATATGATTTTTTTAAATCATTTGAATAGTTTAGAATTTAATAATATAACTAAACTACATTAAACTATCAATGAATGACAAATGGAGATGCTTTAAGAATTTTAGATTAGTCATAGAGAAATAAACATTGAGGTTCATCCCATCGACCACGTGCCATAGACATAGAGTGAGTCGCCATTACTCAACTTTTCTAATTCAATAAATGCACGACTTTGATTTAGTCAAAACTTTACCACTTGCTAGTTAGCTATACTTTGTTGTCTATTTATTACACATCGTCCGCAACTCATTGCTCTTCACTCCAAAACATAAACGAGAACCTACGAAAAAAAGAGAGAACAAATCAAGAAATGTCTATCTTTCTGTATTTCATCTTACTCTTACCTCTCCTTTTAATCTTCTTGAAACAGCTCTCACCTTCTAAAGGGAAGCTTCCACCAGGACCTATAGGTCTTCCCCTCATCGGAAACTTGCATCAACTTGGCAAATCTCTCCACAGATCGTTCCATAAACTCTCTCAAAATTATGGACCCGTGATGTTTCTTCGATTCGGTGTTGTCCCTGTGGTTGTCTTTTCCACAAGAGAAGCAGCTGAAGAAGTTCTCAAGACTCATGATCTCGAGACTTGTACTCGACCAAAGCTATCTGCGACCAAATTGTTCTCTTACAACTACAAAGACATTGGATTTGCTCAGTACGGTGATGATTGGAGAGAGATGAGGAAGCTTGCAATGCTCGAGCTCTTTAGCTCGAAGAAACTAAAAGCATTCCGGTATATCAGAGAAGAAGAGAGTGAATTGCTCGTCAAGAGAATCTCGGAATCTGCTGAGACACAAACTCTGGTGGATTTGAGAAAAGCTCTTTTCTCTCTTACCGCGAGTATCATATGTAGACTCGCTTTTGGACAGAACTTCCACGAGTGCGATTTTGTTGATATGGACAAAGTTGAAGAGCTTGTGCTAGAATCTGAGACCAATCTTGGCTCATTCGCGTTCACTGACTTCTTCCCCGCGGGTCTTGGGTGGGTTATAGACCGGATCTCTGGCCAACATTCGGAGTTGCACAAAGCCTTTGCCAGACTTAGTAACTTCTTTCAACATGTGATCGATGATCATTTGAAGCCCGGACAACCTGAAGACCATTCAGACATCATTAGTGTCATGTTGGATATGATCAATAAAGAAAGCAAACTCGGTTCGTGTAAAGTCACCTACGATCATCTAAAAGGAGTTATGTCGGTGAGTAAAAACAATATTTCACTTTTCTATTTATTTATTTTAAGTATCTTTAAACATTCTACGTATTCTCTCTCTCACCATGAATTTCTCTGAAATTTACTAGTAGAATATTAATACTTTTTGATGAGATAATGACGGTTACTATAACCAATTGGTATGTGTATAATTTGAAATGATAATTAACTATGTGTTTGTTTTATGATCAGGATGTATTTCTAGCGGGAGTGAACGCAGGAGCCATCACCATGATATGGGCCATGACAGAACTAATCAGACACCCAAAGGTGATGAAGAAACTCCAACAAGAGATCCGAGTAACCCTTGGTGACAACAAAGAAAAAATCACTGAACAAGATCTAGAGAAGGTTCACTACTTGAAACTTGTGATCCAAGAAACATTTAGATTACACCCACCAGCTCCTCTCTTACTCCCAAGAGAGACCATGTCTGATATCAAGATACAAGGCTACAACATTCCCAAAAACACAATGATCGAGATCAACACTTACGCAATAGGGCGTGATCCTAACTGTTGGGAAAACCCTAATGATTTCATCCCCGAGAGGTTTATCGATAGCCGTGTGGAATATAAGGGTCAACATTACGAGTTGTTGCCATTTGGTGCTGGTCGCAGGATTTGTCCAGGGATGGCCACGGGGATAACTATCGTCGAACTAGGTTTACTTAATGTTCTCTACTTCTTTGATTGGAGTTTGCCTGATGGAATGACCATTGAAGACATAGACATGGAAGAAGCTGGAGCTTTCGTCATCGCCAAGAAAATTCCTCTTGAGCTAATTCCAACTTCACATAAATGGTGAAGTGGTGAAAAACGTAAACGATGTATACTTTTGTAAAAAAGTAAACGATATAATAATAAATTCATAATATCAAAATTTGTGTGCATCGGTCTCTTGCAGTTGGTTCGATTTTGTTTTATTTTCATGAGTTGTAATTGGTAGAATTATGTTTCATATTTTTCATAAATAAAGTAAAAATAATAAAATAAGTTTAATTTTAAAACCCCTTTTACATCTTTGGACACGCATAATCTGTTTAATCCAGAGATGGTTCTATTGCTATGCTACCTCAATTCGCACAAAAACATTAGAAAGTAATTGAAAAATCCAACTCCCATAAACGTGGTTTATCGTAGCATGCATATACATATGTGATATGTGTATACAAAATTGGACCTTTTCAGCTGATAGTTTTCAATAGAAAATTTTGATGAAATTTCTTAAATTTCAAAATATTACATTCCATTATTTTCAGCTGCTGGTTTTCTTTAGACTTACTAAATTGTGTATAGTTCCAAAATCTCATGACCGGAGATGTCCATTAAATGATATTATATATTAAAACATAAGTCACAACCTTGATTCATGTATGATTTTTTTAAAAATGGACATAATGAACATATTCCTAGAAAGTCATGTTACATTTAATCTCTAATCTTATCATTTAAATTTTAAGCCTATCAGAAATTTTTATTGGGCTATCAATAATTGGATTTAAAGAATAAATGATCCATTGGATTTATAGATAGTATAAATTAAATAGATACTCCTTCCGTTCTACAAAGATAGACTTTTTAATATTTTCACACATATTAAGAAAACACATTAAACTACCATAATAAATGTATCTTTTTCTGTAATTTTCAATTTTCAATAATTTAACCAATAATAATTCAATAAAGTCAATTAATTTTCTTGAGGTTTACAATTTTTTCATAGAAAACACAAAAATACATCTTCATATAATTTAATGTTGTAATACTATACCTCCATATGTTAATTATTTAAATATTTGTCTATGTTAAATTTTAAAATTATAAATATTTTTTTAAATAACAAAAATCATATTATCTAACAATGATTAATCTTTTCTACCTTAAACCAATGAAAAAAACTAACTATATAGTTTATTTTAAAAATTAAACAAAAACTAAATGTTTAATTATTTATTCGATAATATAAACATATGAAGCGGAAAGTTTAATTTTGTAAAAACTTTCTAAATTTGTGAAATGTTACAATAATTTTAAATATGACAATAAAACAATATTTTACTGATCTATATATATAATTACAATTTTAATAATGAAATAATAATCTGAAAATATATATATATATATAGAAGAAGATACAAATACATGTGAAAGTTTGAAACAATTTATTCAATGAAAAAATATACCATATCCTTATTATGTTTTAAAAATTAATAGACACATATATATTATAATATATACCAATTTAAAATTGAAAGCAAAATGTTTATATAAAAATAAATAAAAATAAAAAACTGCGCAGTTGCGCGGATCGAGATCTAGGTCTTGATTAAAATTAAAACCTTATCCAATCTTTGAAGCAACTCATTTTGTAGATTTTGAGCCACAAACACGCAGAGACACTACTGTCTGTGCACCAAATTTAATAGGCGGGCCAGGGCCTCGAGATAACTAGTTGACACAAGATGGATAATAATTAGTGACTACGATTTCATGTTTCACATGTACATGTATACGATTTGTTTAAGTTCTATAACTTTAGAACGTGTTTTTTTGTTATTTTTATAATATATAATATCATCAATTTTTACGTTTATCACTTTTTAAAAGTGACTTCACTTTATAACCAATAGAGTAAACATGAAAAATAATTACAATTAATATAGTAAATTAATTTAAATATTTTTAGTTAATTTATAAAAATGTATCTAGTTCAATGATTTTCTTTAATAGTTTTTATTCAATTAATTTATTATTCATCTGACATATTGGTCAAATTTTAATCTTTTTATATATATATTATGTTTATAAACATAGTATCTATATAAAAATCATGTACAAATGAAAAAAAACTATTTGAATCATCGAAAAATAATTAAGTAATTTGAATATTATTCTAGTAACATGATTTTTTTACCATAATGCTATATCAAATAAATTTATTCTAATATATTGGTTTTTGTAAGTGTTTAGAGAAAATTTATGCAATTATACACAAATGTGAGCAAAATTAGAGAAGATATAAATGGAAAATTGCTGTGATAAATATGTTTTTAAAATATAAATTAGATCATTAAAATTTTGAAAATTATAGGCTTTGATTGAACGTCACAAATGGCGATATATATTTGGTGGAAAACATATTTATTCTCTTTTCAGCCAATATTCGACCAATCAGGTTAAAACTTTTCACTTACTTTTCTGCTGGTTACTATTTAAATAGAGTAAAAGTGATTATTTTTTCCCTCTTGGTTCAGGTGAAGAAAATGTGTTGCGTTGGATTCAACTATTATTTTATTCTATTTACTGTTACTCTCAGTTCCTCTTTATTTATTATGCTCAATTACTCTCATCAATACCAATCACACTCGTAGTTGAATCCTAAAAACGTTTTTCAACTATATATCACATCATCCAATTAATTTTGTTAAGACACCAGTAAATACATATATATATGTGTGTGTGTGTGTGTTAATTGTAGAAGACATAAATGCGTATAGTTGACGAATAATTTCATGATTTTGAACGATTCTTGATAGCACAGTTTTTGAATAATTGGAGGGACAAAAAATAACAATAATAATAATAATTGGAGGGACATGTTGGTGCTTGGTACGGCTCTGCTTGCATTAAAATCATCATAGCCATTTTGACAACAAGCCATAAATGAGAGGATGATTTTTCTTCGAGTGGTGACTATTCGAAGATTTTAAGCCGCCGTTTCGTGTTCACTACAAGAAATTAAGTTGCATGTTCTGAAATCCGAGACTAGAAATATTGGCATTCAGTTTTCGATTCCATTCCATTAATTTTTTTAATGAAATTCGTTTTAATTCTTTATGGTTTTGGTTTGGTTTGGATAACAATTATAAAAACTAACTGATATCTAATTAAATTTTGGTTTAGATTCGGTTATGGTTCGGTTCTTTTTTTGGTTAATTTTTTATAATTCAAGATAAAAACTATTTACAGTTTTAAGATTAAATATTGGGTATTCGAATAACTTTAAATATTTTGAATAATACATATTTAGGTCATTTGGTTCTTTCAGGTAATTTGAATTTCTTAAATATTTCAGATAAAAACTATTTAGATAATTTTTTTAATATTTCAATTTATAAGTAATATTTTAAAATATTTGGTATTTTTAAAATTGAAATAATTAATATTTTTAGATATATAAATTGTACTTATTTGATTTTTGGTTTGGTTCTAGAATATATGAACTGCTCAATTATTTGAACTTTGGTTGGTTTTAAATTTTTTAAATTTTTTTTATTTCGGTTTAGGTTGACTTTTAAATTCTTAGTTTATATGTCCATGCCTACTTGAAACCATTTTTTGTTTGAATACTATATTTTTGTTGATAAAGAAAGAAAAGATACATAATCATTACAAGAAAATTTGTTTTTAGCCACGACTTAGCGACAAACCTTTCGTCGACAGTATAAACTAATCACAAAATGTCCTCAAAATTAGCCACAACTTACAAAAACGATAATTTGGGACGTTTACAAAATACCCTTTGTGGCTATTCGAAAAAAGTAGCTACAATAACTATAAAATAAATTGTAGATATATATTTCCGCAAAAATCGCCCACAAGATTCGTGGCTTTCATATCCACAGTCTTACTTGTGGATATCCATTTTATTTAACTACAAAATGTATTTCGAAGATAGAGAGGTAGAATAAGCTTCAGAATAGATTGTGGACATATATTATCTGCAAAATCTATGGCACTTCTTGTTGAAGTTTTTGCCCCAGACCTAAATCGTAGCAATTTGTAGAAATTTTAAATAATTGTATGTGACCACAAATGTGGTTGTGGTTATAATTTTTAAATGATTATAATGTTAAGAAAACATATTAACATGTTCAAATCTGGTTTTTTAATTAATTATATTAACTATCTCCGCTTGTATTAGGATTTACGATATATTATGTATTATACATTTTTACTTTTTAGGTAGGAGAACATATCTTTAATTTACAAAGAAAAATAAGAACTTTTCGTAAAAACTGAAGAAAACATGAATTGAAGATACAAAATACAACAATTGCACATAGCCATGGGGATTCGATTCTCAGTTCGTTTCCGGTTCGATTTTTTGGTTTTTTAGGTTCTTCGGTTCTAAAGGTTTATGATCCATTCGAGTATTCAGAAAGTTTAATTCGGTTATTTTGGTTTTGGTTTGGTTTGGGTAGCAAAGTTGAGATCCGGCTTATTTCCAAGGTAATTTAGGATCTCATTTGGTTTCGCTTTTTGGTTAATTTGGGTTAAAAAGTGATAAACGGAGGTTTTCAGATTAAATATCTCGGGTTTTCAGATAAAAACTTGAATAATTCAGATAATTTAAATATTTTTGATAAAAATTATTCTAGTAATTCGATTGTTGGGTATTTTGACCTATAAATAATATTTTTAAGTTATTTAAAACTATATTATAGAAATTCGGATACCTATTTGGTTCTTGGTTTGGTTTCAGTTCGATTTTGGTTTTTAGATTCTACAGATATAGGATCCATTAAATAACTGACATGGTCCATACTTGAACCGAACTTCGTTTTTCGGTTTGGTGTGATTTGGTTTATCGGTTTCGGATAAATGTGTCGAGGACTAATTACATTAAATTATAAAATGCTCAGAAAATAATTGTTTTAAATATTCAAGAAGTAGCCATAGACTAGCATCATAACAACAAAAGATAACTAGATTTTGGGATAAAAAAATCAATGATTCACCACCACTACAAAGGAGTAAACACAACAAAAGAGTAATGAAGGATCATATATAAACAAGTCACGTGTTGTACATTGAATATAAGTAAAGTCTACTCTTTCGAATATAAGTCGTAAAAGTACATCAACAAATAGATTCGATTGCCACAAGTCCATATTCAACGAATTATTATTTTTTGTGGCGATTTGTGGCTAAACAGTAGAACTTAGTAATCTGTTTGTCTGTTTAATTTGATTTGAATAACCTTTAGAAAAAACACCTTTCAATAAATCTTCTTTCAAGTAATACTATTATTGTTATGATTTAACTATAGAACCTATTTCATCAATCATTGACAATTTGACAGTTTAAATGTTTCACATTTCAATCAAGCCGTATTTTCTAAATTATTTAGCCAAAATATTACTTGTTTTGTTTTATACGGCGTTCTTAAGACAACTTTGAACGCACATATAAAACTTGGCGAGAAATTCTTGGGTTCACCCCTAGGCTGAACCTCTAGATTCACCAACCAATAGTGTTTGAGTATTTGATATCTGATATTTTTTTAAAAAGAAAATCAAATTAAATATCCAAATTAGATTATATTTTTAAAATAAAATAATAAAAATACATAAAAATAGTTACAAAAAATAAATAAATTAATATTGTTAAGTCTTCAGCAAAATACTAAACCATATACCCTAAATATTAAACCCTAAACCCTAAACGTTAAATCTTAAACTTTGGATAAACTCTAAACCGTTGAAAAATCTTAAACCCTAAATCATACATTAAAAACGAAATTTTAATAACACTAAACCCTAAATCCTAATCACTAAACCCTAAACCCTTGGATAAATCATAAACTCTAGGGTTTAATTTTAAATAATTTTGATTTAGAGTTTATGATTTATCCAAGGATTCAGGGTTTATCCAAGAGTTTAGGGTTTAGTGATTAGGGTTTAGGGTTTAGTGTTATTAAGATTTAGTTTTTAATGTATGATTTAGGGTTTAAAATTTTCCAATGGTTTACGGTTTATCCAAAATTTAAGATTTATAATTTAGGGTTTGGAGTTTAGGATTTAGGGTATAAGATTTAGTATTTTGCTAATGGTTTAACAATATTTTTTTTTAATTTTTTTTATGTATTTTATTGTTTTATTTTAAAAATTTAATCTTATTTGGAAATTCAATTTTGTTCATTTTTAAAAAGATATCAAATATCAAATACTCACCTCCTAGGGTGAACCCAAGAATTTCTCAAACTTGGCTATCAATTATAATTAACGTTAATATTATTTTATTTTTTTTGAAAAAATGTTACAAAAATATTTTTTGCAATGCTAAAATCTTGTTATCTCGTAGCATAGTGTTTATGAATTAACTCCAAACTCAAAAACGTTCAAAGCATAGTGTTTATGAATTAACTCCAAATGCAAAAACCTTCAAACCATAGTGTTTATGAATTAACTCAAAACTCAAAAATCTAAAAGCTGAAAACTTGTTATCTCGTAGCAAACTAGAGACTCATAGCATCCTCATATGCGTGAGAGCCCATTCCCCTTAAATAGGAGATTCGATGAATCTCTATAGACTATCTCACAATAGTCTGATGGATAACATCTTCTTACATGTCTCTCGTCTTTTTTGGGGTCAAACCGTACATGTCTCTTTTCTATTCTCTCCGTTTCTAATTATAAGTAGTCTTGCTTAAAAGCACGAATATTTAAAAAATTATTATTTAAAAAAATATATCATTTAACCAATTAATTCAACCAATTAATAAAAATCTAACATTATTTCATTGGTCATATAATATCCAATAAATGAAAAAGATGCATTGAAATATGTAAACTATTTATATCGTGAAATAAACTTTTTTTGCTAAAACTACTTATATTTAAAAACTGAGGGAGTATTTTCTTTGTCTTTGCTATAAAGTTTTCTTCTCGTCTCTTTTAAAGTTTTCTTCTCGTCTCTTTTACAAATGAACTTCTTGGTGATTGTGCGCCCACTATTGGTTATTCACCAAAATAAGTCCAATCCCCAATACGGGATAAACTTTGAAAGAAAAACGTGGCGGGTATTTAACATTTACACCAAAACAAAAAAATAAAATGTGGCTGGTGTTTGTTAGCTATTGTTGTTACCCAGATAGAAAAAACAAACACGAAATCGTGTTTATAATTTTAATAACTTGTACAAGATAACACTTTGAAAAGACAATGTGGAAATTCATTTTGTAAAATCGTTAAATTTTGTTTTTTAACCAATCAAAGTTCAGTAAATACAATTACTGTCTTTAAAATTTACAATTTGCCATTATTATTGAAAATGTGAAATAAGGATCTTTTAGAAACAATTTTTCAGTTACAAAAAAAAATCTTTAATTTTTCTTATGAAAACGATGGTTTTTTTTTTTTAATTTTTAGGAGTGTTCTTTTTCTTTTTGTAGAGCTGTATGTGATTAATCAGTAAAATGTATGTATATAAATAAAATTATCATTTCTTTTTCTAAAAATGACACCTTAGCTTTTAGAAAGATTTTTCAACTGACACTTCATTATAACTTTAACAGATTTCGCAATTATTTTACATTTTATACTATTATTTTATACCAAATTAATTACTCCCTTGGTTTCGGAATGATCCATGTTTTAAAAAAAAAATTGTTTTTAAAAGATCCATATTTTACCTTTCAATGTATGTAATAATGGTAAATTGTAAATTTCAAAGAGATTAATTATATTCTGAACTTTGATTGGTTAAAAATCATATAAAATATCTAAACACGGAAAACAATGCATTTATTGTCAAAATTTTACGTGTTTGAAAACTCTAGAATATACATTACTAGTGGTATTCCGGCGCGCGCCGGGTTCATATATTTTGTTCGAGATCAAAATGACTTTTGAATAAATTGCTCCTATTGTTTGAATAAATTGCTTCTACTCGGAAATATATAATGAATAGTCAGTTGGTTGTTAACAATTTGGTTTGACTATTGGCGTCTGTTCCTACTTTATATTTTTCTTTCTTTGGAAACAGATAGAGCAGTTGTTTCTAATTGTTAATGGAGCAAGCTATGTGTTGATCACCCGTTTTGACTTTAGTTTGGGATACTTTGATTTGGGCTTTTGTTTTCAAGAGAGGTTGAGTTCTTGTGTTTGGTGTTTTTACTTTATGGAGATGTGTTAGTGTTATGAGCAGTAATTGAATTTTGATTCATGTCCAGGTGCGAAAAAATTAGGGATCCACTATATATTATTTTGATGCGTTTGTAGCTAATAGTTATTCGAGGTATGAATTTTATTAAAAGAGGTGTTAAAGAAAACTGATGTGTACGACGTTAATACGTCTGTAGAGATTTTTATATGAAATCAACATATCTTCAAATCTGCACGTATATCAGTTTATGTTGTCTAGGTCTTTCTCGTGGCAGCTAGCTAAGGGGTTCTGTTGTTATGACGACTTATTATGAAATTTGATTTGCTTTGTAGACTGTGATTTGTTGGAGCATTATTTTGCTATGTTTCTAACAGGTCTCATCCCTCACTTTGTTTTGTTCAAATATAAATTGTTTGCTTAACTCTCGTTTTTCAGAGGAGAATAACAGCACGACGAAATTAATTTTTGAAGAGTTTTAACTTTTTAAAAAGAAAATACATGACAAAAATAGATGTTAATACATACTCCCTCCGTTTCATATTAAGTGTCGTTTTAGAGAATTTTTTTCGTTACAAAATAAGTGTCATTTTCGATTTTCAATGCAAAATTTATTAATTTTATGCAAAATTTATTTTTCTATTGGTTGAAATATGGTTAGGTGTATAGGTAATAGTATTTTTTTATAGGAAATGTACAAAATTAATTGTTTCCTTAATCCGTGTGCCGAAACCTAAAACGACACTTATAATGAAACAGAGAGAGTATAATTTTCTCCGCCGACTATTTTTACATTCCACATTTTCCAACTTTTACAGGTCACAAATAGTAAATTAAAGAACTTCGTAAATAAAAAATATTTAAATGGGCCAAAAACATCAAATTACATAATAGTTTTTTTTTTTGAAAAGGGGTTTTCATAAATTACATAATAGATTGTAACAAACAAATCTCCTAGACTATATTTGCGAAGTGATTTTGCCACATGTCTTTTCTACAATCAATTTCACAAAACAAATATGACATGACTACTGAAATTGATGACATGGCTTCCGGAAAAATATGACATGGATAATTTCATTTAATGTTGATTTATATTTTGGCAAACTTATTAGAATATGGTAATAATTCATATATTACATTAAATATTGATATTTCATTTTGGTAAACTTTTTTTAAAATATGGTAATAGCTCATACATCATCTATAAAATAAATATATTCATATATAACATTTCAAATTTCGAAATACTATTATTTTGTATACTTATACAATTTGTATTACTAAAGTTTTCAAAAATTTCTACAATTTTTTTAAAATTTAAATATCTAATCGTAAGATCATTAGCCTTATATATCTACAAATTTTATAATATTGTTTAGGTTAAATATTTGATAATTATACAATTTTATATTATTTTATTAATTTTATACAAATTGATTTAATATATATCAAATATATATTAAATATTAGTAAGAAAATAGTAAAATCTATAATATTTAATAAAATTTATTTTTAAATATAAGTTAGATTTAAAAAACATTTTACTGTACATGGTGCAGGAAAACACCTAGTTAGACTGTGATTTTCATTGAACTGACCGTGATTTTTTTTCAGCTATAGTATATTAGATGGGATTAAGTTATCTAATCCTATTAATATTATCAGAAAATTTAGAAAAAGATTCACTAAAATGTGCTGTTCATATTTTCATATTCTTCGCAAGAAGATTGAGTCGGAGTAAAAGACAAACCTCTAGCATTCGCTCTGGATTAATTTTTATCATTTGCACGGAGGTCGAGACATGCACTGGTACTACTTGCATTTTCTTAATTCTCTAATATTATGCTCCCAGAGCACGTGGATCCTGTGATGTTAAAACATTGATCAGTTTAATAAATAACAAATGTTTGTATGATCATATATACAATGAAAACATATTTACGTGTGTATATGCCTTCGAACAGGTTCACAAAAAAAACAAAGAGGATGTCAAAAGTGACCATATGTAACCATTCGCATTGATAGGTACGATCAAGAAGCAAATGTAATAATTTATGCAAGACCTTTGCAATATTTCAATTCAGCACCACTTCATTCCTTGTACAATCTTTGCCTTCACTCATGTCGTATTGATTGCTTTTTCAATAAGCTAAATGTATATAACCACAAATTTTTGCCAGTTTGACCTTCTCTGTGAACTCTTGGATAACTGGTTCAAATTTTTTTGTATCATAAACCAGACCTTGAGAACATATTTGTTGAACCTTAGTGAACATACCTCTTTAACTTCTTATGAGATTTTGAACAAATGAATTAAGGATAATTAGAAGTCAAAATCTGAAGCATTGACACTCTCAGATCTTATGCGGACAAAAATAAAGAAAACCATTAATGAATCCAATGACCATAAAGCTATGATAAGTCAATTGACTAATCTTGCGCTCCAAATGAGTAAAAAAGAGACAGGATAAGCTAAACCTGTAGTTGCTTTGTGTATGTCACGTAAATGTTTTTTTTAGAAATAGTCTATCCTCTAAGCTCCCATTTTCCATTAACTCACAAACCAAGTACCCATATTATATTAAGGACATGCACGAAGGCGAAGAACCGTAAGATGATGTCTTATGAAACTTAGAACCTCCACCTTGTGTTGAAATTGCTTCTTTTCTTGAGCAGCATCAGATCTTAAGACTTTAATGGCAAGAGGGGCGTGATCAAGTGTGCCTTTATAGTCCGGCATGTATCAGTCTTTTCCTACTTTTCTGTTGCTCGTTAATATGTCAGTAGCTTCCTCAATCTCTTCTATATAGTATCTTCCCTACTGGACATCGTTCAGTACCATGGCACTAAACACACCGTTTTTCTCGTGAGATTCCCTTCTTTCTTTCATTTCTGCTTGCTTCTTTCTTTTATCCATCGTTCTTCTCGTACTATATCACTTCTCTCCTTCAGGAAAGAACTTGTGTCAGCTATAGGAGGTCTCTGTGTAATTTCCATTCGTATGCATCAGTCTTGATGAATTCATTGAGGCTTCTTGCTTCCATATACTGAAGGTACCCAAAATCAGTCATCTCATCAAGTAATGCATACTGCAATCACCATAAAGTAATGCATATTGCCATCACCATAAATAAATTTGAACATCAAATAATAGAAAAACTTTCTTAATACAGTATAGTATAAGAGGTGTGGCAGAAGTAACATACCACTACAACAAAATAAACCTTGGGGATTCTTCCTCTAACTCCTCACACTAATGTTTAAAGACCTATAAAAATCACCATTTCAATCAAAAGTACAGCAATACAATTATGTGTACGACTTAAAAGATAAATAATTTACTTACGTTGACTATACAATGAAGGCAAGAGAGAAGACTGCCAGCATTACAGGTATGCGTTGATGTAAGTGACCCCATTTAAATGAATACTCTGCTTCAAATCCAAACTATATAACCCAAGGTCCTAATCAGACTTGTTCATTACTTCCAACAGTTTCAAATTCCGACCAACTGTGTCCATTGCTTTAAAAAGGTTTCAATTTCATTTGGGAACTTTCTCAAACACAAATCTACGCAATATTAAACAAATCCAATTACATCACTGAGAGATAACGAAGGTCGATTCGAGATACAATAACACAAACAATAGAAAACAAAGAGATCGATAAACATATACGTACGAAGATGAAGCAACAGTAGCCATGATAGCAAATTCGATTTGATAGATCTTTCTCGGAACAGGGGATGCAACCAAAACAGAGTTAGAGAGGATATAATCTCGTGGCGGAATCAGATACGAACGTCGACAACTGTGTCTAAAGCGCCACCAGCGAGAATAAAACAAACCCTAAAATATGTAGGCCTCGTAAAAGTCACAATATTTAGTAGCTCAGAAGTTGCAGTCCACGATAAAAATCTAATGGGAAAGTCGCTTGTATAATTAAAGAAAGTGTGCCACGTGGAAGTAAATGCCCCAAGAAGAGAAAAAAGTCTCTTTTATTTATATAGATTTTGAAACGGATGGAGTAATAAATATTTAATATCCACAAAATGCAATATCCATTTATGCTATTGTTTCTTTTTCATCTTCCATCTAACCAACGTCAACAAAAATAAAAAAAAATGTTACACTCACATAATAATTCTTCTATCTTTCATAGAAATCAAAATTAGCAAAATTAGCAAGAAAACGAAATGATAAAAATATAACCAAATATTAATACAAAATTGCTGCCAAATATTGTGATAGGGTATATGATAAATATTATGAAAGCCCATATAATAGTTAGATAATGTATGTTGAAATGTTTAAAATAATCGATTTGAATATATGTCGTCAAAATACTTTTATCTATCGGAAGTGATTCGCGCATACTGAATGAAACTGAAACATGGAGAAAGATAATGTGGTGACTATAAGATCAGTAAAACAATATTTTAGACCTCCGAAAACTAATGATCTATGAAGCATCGATCTGAGCATTCATTTGATTTTAAGACTGCAGCTTAAACCACTAATTGAGTCATTATCGATCCATGAGGTATTAATTTTATAAGCCGGGATTTGAGGTATCTAAGGAGGGACTGTCTCAGTAAGTTTGTTTTGGAGAATCGTCAAGATCCTTGTCCTCCTTTTCTTTAAGGTTCACCTTTCTACAGTATTATGTTTCAAGAGAAGTATAAAATCATAGTGTTTTGACCGTATAATTTTTTTCTATTAAAACATTTTTCGTTCTTTGCTTTCTAAATGTATTAAATGATCCATAGAAAAGTGTCAAACTAAAATTTTAATAGAATCATTTTTTTTTCCCTCCAAAACACAAAATCATGTTTTGGTATATAAATGCGGAAGTAACCCAGAAGGGAGCAGATTATTATTGGTTATCCACCAAAAACTGAAATTTAATTTCCTATAAAGTAATTGTTTTGTGATATTAAATACTTGGTTTACATAAACAAATAGTGTAATATTTGTTACATTTTTTTTTAATCCTCATTAACAGATTCTTGAATCATTACCAAAATATTTTTCTTAAACAATCCTCTGAAACAAGAGTTAACTCCAACAAAACTAAAATAAGTGTCAATAAAGAACACAAGGGCGATGATAAATTGTATTGAGCAACAACGAACGAGCAGAAACAGGAAACAAGAGTATAAAGATCTTCTAGTCTTCTTCCTCGCCCTCGTTCTCAGCGATGTTGAAGTAACTCGTAAAGGTTACGGTCCTTGTTGGCTGCAATCACTCTGAGCCAATCCCCCACATTGTGCTTCTAACAAGTACTTCTTTGTCAAGTACTTGAGGTAACTCTTGGAGAACTGGCCATCGGAAGTGACATTGATCTTGTTCTTCTCACGGGTGATTGTGACAGAATCACCGAGGCACCGGCTTTGCCACCGACTTTAATCCTCTCCTGAAGGAACTTCTCGAGGGAAGCAATCTCCATGATCTTGTCATCGACAGGCTTGGAGCAGTCAATGGAGAAGGAAACTCCCTTCTTCTTTCCCTTAGCAACGGCTGCACTTCCTCTACTCATTTTTCCTCTTGAACAAATCGTCGAACTCTCTGAAGAGACGAGCGGCGATTTTCAGCTGTATGTTACATAAAGTATAAAATTTTGGCTATAATTTTACAAAATAAAATGTGTTAAAAATCAAGAGCACAGCCTGCGCTTTAAAAGGACAATCACTTAGTTACATATCACATTCGCTAACTAAAAAGTGTGTATATGTTGGGAATAAAATTATCTTTTGGTTAGACCAATACTTTTTAGCGCTACATGTAATTATGTAACAAGATGTATCATTTTCACATCAAACCTGCATTACATGCATTTATTGATAAATGGTATTCAATATACATAATACCCATGCCACATTGCAAAATAAAATTTAAGAACATACGATTCTAGAAATATAACATTATTACTTCACTACAAAATATGGAGAAAAGAAAAGCATTTTTTTCTCATATTTTAAGATGTGTTTTTCTCTTCAATTTGTTCAACGGGGACAAATTGGCACAAGTTCAAGAGGAGCTTTCTTGCTAATAATAACCGCACCTTCTTCTTCCATATCGATATCTTTCACTGTTGTCCCTTCAGGCAATACCCAATCAAAGAAGTAAAGCAAATTCAACAATCCTAACTCGACCATCGCGATGCCCATTGTCATACCTGGACAAATCCTTCGACCAGAGCCAAACGGCAAAAGCTCAAAGTTCAATCCTCTGTAATCAACAGAAATATCACTAAATCTTTCAGGTTTAAACTCATCAGGATTCTCCCAAAGTTTTGGATCGCGTGCTATCGCGTAAACGTTGATCATGATCTGTGTTTTTTTGGGAATGTCGTAGCCTCGGACCTTGATTGGTGACATGGTCTCTCTTGGTAATAAAAGTGGAGCTGTCGGGTGTAATCTGAATGTCTCTTTTATTACAAGCTTGAAGTAGTTAAGTTGGTTAAGATCTTCTTCTGTGATTCTCTGTCTTGATTCACCAAGTACCGTCCTAACCTCATCTTGTACTTTCTTCATCACACTTGGGTTTCTCATTAGCTCGGTCATTGCCCAAAGTATGGTCGTCGCACTTGTGTTTACTCCGGCCAGAAATATATCCTAAATTCAAGAGTGTTGAATGAAGACCATAATGTAAGGGAAAATTTATGGAAAAAAAAAACACAAAATAAAAATTCAGAGAATTGCTTACATATAATATTTGAAGATTTAATGAACTATAATTTTTCACGATAAATATTAATTACACGTTGTAGAAATGGAGTTTACATGACTAAAAATCAGATTGCTACTTCTTAACTCGTCACCAAACTGACTCTTACCATGCATTCAATATAAGCTTGTTATCACAGTATATGATAATGATATAGCTACAAGACATTATGAAAACAAATTTATAAACATACCATAGTATAACTTATTCTAATATACAATGTTTGTTTCATATATATTTTCTTAATGTTACAAATGTTGAATTTTCATATAGTTATTCAAATAAAACTTACAGAGTGTTTATCCACTTATAGAGTTCTAAAACTTGGATTAAACTAGTGTAAATTGGTTAATGATCCGCAATTATTTTGATACCTTCTTCAATTATAACGTATAACCCACAAGCACGCACAAAAACTACCTACCAGTTGAATCCAAAATGTGAATACTAGTGGAACCAGAACTATTAATTAAGTTAGAAAACACAATCAAGATTAAGCAAGAAAGTTAACAAAATCACTGAAAGAGATATTATATTAAATTGCTTACAGAGATAATTCCTTTGATATGATCAGTAGTGAGCTTAAAAGAACCATCTCCACCTTGTTTATTCATCATATCAATCATCACATCCACAACATCTGGACTCTCTAACACACTTCTTCCTGGCTTTAAGTGATCATCGAGCACTTGGTTAAAGAAATCATCGAGCTCTGAGAAGAGTCCTTCTAAGCTCTTGCTTTGACCGGTGATTCTATCAACAATCCAACCTCCAGGGAAGAAATTAGAGAAAGCGAATTTGGCCTGAAGCTTCTCTGACCTAGACGCTAGTTCCTCCATACCATCTTCATCGATGAACTCGGATTCGTGAAGATTTTGACCAAAGGCGAGTCTACAGATGATACTAGCGACTAAAGTGAAAAGGGCTTTCTTCAGATTCACAGGAGATTGTTTTTGAGAAGCTTCAGAGAGTTTCTTGACCAGCAAGTCATTCTCTTCTTCTCTTATATACCTAAAAGAGTTGAGCTTTTTCAAGCTGAATAACTCGATCACAGCGAGCTTCCTCAACGCCCTCCACTCTTCACCGTAAGGAGCGAACCCGATGTCTTTGAAGTTGTAAGAGATTTTCTTCGTCGCTATGGTTTCTGGTCGGCTGCAACAATCTAGGTCATGGGTTTTGAGAACTTCTTCCGCTGCTTTGTTTGAAGAGACTATGACAATAGGGACAAAACCGAAGTGGAGTTTCATCACTGGTCCGTAGGTTTTGGAGAGCTTTTGGAGACATATGTGTAGTAACCCGTCAAGGTTGTGTAAGTTCCCGATGATCGGAAGCTTTTGTGGGCCCGGAGGAAGGTTTATTTTTGAGGTTTGGAACCTTTTAGTGAAGGTTATTGTTACTAAGAGAAGTAGCAAAAGCCAGAAGAAGTAGATGAAAGTAGACATCTTGTGTTCTTGCTAGCTACTCTGTTCTGTTTTTTTTTCCGAGTGAAGAAGAATTTAGATTTAAAGATAGATTAAATTAGACTTTTCAACGTTGGAATCAAGAAAGCATTTAAGAGTTCAGACTTAAGAGGATGATCACTGCACGGCTGTTTTGAATTCACGGGTCGTTTTCGATATAATAGTCAAAGGATAATGATGGAGACCCATAAAGAAAATTCAACTAGAGTGTCTTTTTCTTGAAGTGGTTGATGTATGTATCTGGGGCAAATTAATCTTCTAGATGACACTGAGATCATCCGCAACGGTGTTACCCAAATAAGAGTCCTTAGAAAAAGTGTATTTTAATTTTTTTAAGTATTATTTTTTTTCTTTTTCAGATTAAAAAAAAAATATCAACCAATCACGGATCGCCACATATCGTGAGATTCGCAAATAGTGCAAAGATTAACTTAGTTCCAGAAAAAAAGGGATCTGTATCTGATAGTGAAGGTGAACTCGTTGGATCAAATTTGACTCTTGACTTTCAGATTTACTATTAAATTAGACTATTTGTATTTCATAAAAGCAAAATAGTGTGGTATTTCAAAAAAATAACAAGCCGATTTATCCAAAAAAAAATTATTGGTATGTCATGTAAAATAAATAAATTTTTCTTTTTTTTTTAACAACCATAAAATAAATAAATTGTTCATTTCATTATTCACGACAAAAGTAAATTTCCACCATTATATTTTCCAAAAAGATCGCCGAAATAGAAAATATTTGAAAAGTAAACTCTCTAATTCATTATTCAACACACAAAAAGACACTGTCAGTTTTATCAACAAGATGCCAAGATTATTACATCCAACTTTATTTATAACTTAAATAAAGGTACTTATTAAATATGAATAAACATTACACCGAGGGGAAAGTAAAAATGTAAAATAGAATAAAATATATATATATTATTGTGTTGGGTTTGATAAGAAAATACAATATGCATATATATATATATATAGTGGTAACATTAACATAATTAATGTTACCACTAGATAATGCTAACTTTCTTAAACACTTAATGTAAATATGCTAAGAATATCTTGAGATTAACTTGTTTTTTCAAGTATTTTCTTTTAGTCTTGAGGGTGTTCATGGGTTTCACGGGCTTCACGGTCTAAATCCGTAAGATACATATCTTTCGGTCCAACATATCTCTAATAAGAAAACATATACTATATGATACAAATCAATACTCTCTTTGACTCTATCCACTGTTGAAAAGGTATAATGTTCCATTTTTTTGTATACTTCAAAGTTGAGCCATCATTTAGTGATGAAGAATTGGAAGAAGCTCAAGAGGAACTTTCTTAACAACGGTAATATTACCATCTTCTTCCATGTCCACAACTGTCCCCTCCTCAGGCAATTCCCAATCAAAGTAGTAAAGCAAATTCAAGAGTCCCAACTCAATGGTAGCAATCGCTGAAGCCATTCCAGGGCACATCCTCCGTCCAGAACCAAATGGTAACATCTCAAAGCTTTGTCCTTTATAATCCGCAGGAGAATCTATAAACCTCTCAGGGATAAACTCTTCTGGATCTTCCCAGTGTTTAGGATCTCGTCCTATCGACCAAGTGTTAACCACTAGAAAGGTTTTTGGAGGAATGTTGTAGCCTTGAATCTTGATTTGGCTCATTGTTTCTCTTGGGAGTAACAGAGGAGCTGCTGGGTGCAGTCTTAGCGTTTCTTTGATCACAAGCTTCAAGTACTGAAGCTTATCGACATCTTCTTCATCGATTTTCTCATTTTGTTTGACTCTGATGCATGTTCGGATCTCTTCTTGAGCTTTTTTCATCACTCGTGGGTTTCTAACGAGCTCTGCCATTGCCCAAATCATGGTGATGGCACTTGTGTCTACTCCAGCAAGATATATATTCTAGGTCAAGAAAGACGCAAGATAGTTAAGAACATATTAATTCAAAATTTGTTACCAATTCTACATCAATGAAAACAAACCTAACGCCACGTAATCATGTTTTGATTCATTTCATTAAATATTGTTATCGATATTAATCTAAAAACCTCAATTTAAATAAATACTAGATATTGACCCGCATTACCGTGCGAGTTTTTTTAATACTAAAATATTTAGATTATGCAGTAAAATATATTATAAATTAATATAATTTTTTGGCGTAATATATTATCTAATTTTATAATAATACTTGTGTGGCGTATATTATTATTATTATAAAATTTATAAATTTTTATTTTTGTAAAAAAATTTATTTTAAAAATATTATCATGTAACAATACTGATTTAGATAATTTTTGTTTTATTTCTAAATTTGAAGCATATGTAGAAACTAAATTAAGTTGAACCTACATAATAGATAATTTGATATATAGTTATTAATTAAACCAATTTAGTATAGCTGTTTAAATAATAAAATGAATTATTTTTTAATTCAGGGGAATACACAGACGTTAATAATAGTAGAGTAAAGTCTTATATATATACGATATGAATAAATATCAAATGTTTCACCTATGAAAGAAAGTGTAAATTAGTTATATTACATGGTAAAACCATTTAAAGGTGTGACTTCTAAGTTATCTAAATTAAAAAAATCACATATGAAATAAGTCATATTTTTGTGTTGAATCGATAAAATTTTTTATTTTTAAATAAGAAATAGAAATGAGTATTTCTTTTTAAAAACATCTTAAAATACTTCTTAAATTTATTTTTGAAAATTAAATCAATTTAAAATTGTTATTATTATTAAAATATTATTAAAAAAATTTATAATTTTTTTTTACAATTAAAACTAAACTAAAATTTAGTTTCTAATTATTTTTTGTGATAATTAAAATTTTAATTAACTAATTTCGAAAATATATTTTATAAGGATTCTAAAAGATATTTGAAAGATTTTGTTATACATTTCTTTAAGATATTTATTAGTATTTCAAATAAAAATAAAGATATTCAAATATATTATAATTAAGTTATGTAAAATTCAATAAATTATCTAAGGATGGTCCAAATAAAAAAATCACAAATGAAAAAAATCATGACTTCTATTTTAATAGTATAGATAGAAAAAAAAAACTTATTGTAAGATATAATAGTGAACTATAGCTAGATTCTAGGCTTACTTGGATGATTCCTTTAAGATGATCAATGGTGAGCTTGAAAGATTCATCTTGTTCTTCTTTAAGCATAGTATTTAAGAGCGAGTCAACTATATCAGGGCGATCTTGATTTGTTTTTTCTTCAGGGTTCTTCAAGTGATCATCAATTATATGATTCAGAAAAGTATCAACCTCACCAAAAAGTTTGTGAAGTCTCCTATGTCTCCCTGACATAAAGTCCATAAACCATCCCAAACCACCAGGGAAAAGATCTGAGCTACTAATAGACCCAAGTTTCTGGAGCTCAAACATGAACTCTTTGATCTTTTCCTTATCAACATGCTTGTTCTCGTAGAAACGCTGTGCAAAGGCAGATCTGAATATGATACTTCCAGCTACACAGTAAATTTCTTGGCTCAAATCCACTGGAGACTTCTTTTGAGCTAACTCCTTCAGTTTCGTGACCAACAAGTCATTCTCTTCCTCTCTGATGTACCTAAAAGATCGAACCTTCTTCGCGCTGAAAAAGTTTAGAACAGAAAGCTTGCGTAACTGTCTCCAAACCTCACCATATGGCGCAAAGCAAATGTCTCTACCGTTACGCGAGAACGTCGATGTGGCGTGAGTCTTCGGTCTTGTGCAACACTCAAGATCATGTGTTTTGAGAGCTTCTTCAGCTGCTTCGCTCGATGAGATTACAACTATCTTGAGAGAGCCAAGATGAAGAAGCAACACGGGTCCATGTTTCTTGGAGAGATCATGAAGACATCTGTGAAACAATCCTTGAAGCTGGTGTAGGTTGCCGATGATAGGAAGCTGAGGTGGGCTAGGAGGAAGATTTTGTGTCGAGTCTTTGGTTCTCTTCACGAATATTAACGTGAAAAGAGCGGGAAGAAGCAGAAACGCAAAGATATATAGAACAGTAGACATTGTTTTTGTTTTTGTTTTCTGTTTTTGGTGATTATAAAAACGTAGCACAAGATATTAAAACAAGCATACATTTAAAAGAGACTTAAACACGGCAAGATAAGTTATGGTCCAGACATATAAAGTTAACATGCCGTTTACTGTTTGCCAAGATAAGCTTTGAGAGGTTAAGAAACATTAGCCTAACAACTGGAGCACTTCTTATCCTGAAGCTTTTCAACCAAGTAATTGTTTGAATACAAGATAAATTTGATCATTCAAAAAACTATTATTATTAGACGCAAACCAAAGACAAAGCTATCAGACTCAATGTCATATCATAAGGCCTATATGTGTCACATGTTTCTTTTGATTAGATTAGTATAACTATGATTGACATGTGAAGAACTTTTTCACATGTATCTTTGAAGGTTGCCACAAAGAAACTTTCATTTTTAACTGACAGTTTTTTTTGTTCTTGGAGTTCTAAATTCAATCTTTCCTTTTCTTTAATTTCTTTGCACAATAAAGCTTCTCCAGTGAGCTATTTCATTATTCATCTTTTATCCTTGTTTAATTTAATCTTCCTCAATAAAGCTCACAGGAGCTTATATCAATCAGACACTACAAGAAAACACACCGAATTCCGACGGATCTTCCGACGGACACCAAGGTCGTCGGAAATTTGCGACGGAATACTGACAAATTTCCGACCAAATCCAAAAAAATTAAGTCGTCGGAATTCCGTCGGCCATTTCCGACGGAATTCCGACGACATACGGTTCGTCGGAATTTTCCGACGACTTTTCGACGACATTCCGATAAAAAATGTAACCGTTGTAGTCGTCGGAAGTTCGTCGGTATATTCCGACGAAATTCCGACGACATTCCGATTAATAGCAAAGTCGTCGGAATTCCATCGGTATATTCCGACGGAATTCCGACGAACCATGTGACCGTTGCCGACAAATACATATGACCGTTGTATAGCCGTTTGGGATTGGACAATTCCGACGGAATTCCGACGGACTTCTTTACATCCGTCGGAATTCCGTCGGAAAGTCGTCGGAGGTCCGTAAGCAATTTCCTATAAATACAACCCCTCCTCATTCAACTCATTCACACTTCATTCTCTCTTCATTCTCTTTAGTCATAACAATTCCGTGAAAATCATGTCTTCAGAAGTTTATTATCGTTCGTGGATGGATAAACCTCATTTGGATCCGAACACCAATTTGCTTACGGAAGAATACGTTCAAGGGATTGGAGAATTCATGAGGCTTGTTCAACAGCAACCGGATGCAAAAAGTGGTATGTTAAGATGTCCCTGCTCTTCTTGCAATAATAATAAGGTTATAAAAGAATTTGATGTTTGGACTCATTTGTATATGAAAGGGTTTTCACGTAATTATAAAGTTTGGTACCTTCATGGGGAAACTGGTTATGAATATGGTAGTACTAGCGAACCTCAGCCTGTTAGTGAACCTCAGCCTGATATTAGGTTAGAAGAATCTAGAACGGATATAGATTATGGTGTAGGTACTGAGCAGATGGTACATGATCATTATAGAGGGGAAGAACCAAACCCCGAGTCTAGGAGATTTTTTGACATGTTGGATGCAGGAAAACAACCTTTGTATCAAAATTGTAGAGATGGTCATTCAGTCTTATCATCTGCAACTAGATTAATGGGTATTAAGACAGACTATAATTTGGCTGAAGAATGTATGGATGCGATTACTGATTTTGTCAAAGGTATTCTACCTGAGGATAACCTTGCACCGGGTTCATACTACGAGGTTCAGAAACTTGTTGCAGGTCTTCAACTACCGTATGAAGTGATAGATGTATGTATTGACAACTGCATGATCTACTGGAGAGCGGATGAGACACGGAATGTATGCAAATTTTGTGGGAAACCTCGTTATCAGGAGACGAGGGGAAGAGTTCCGATCCCATTCAAAAGAATGTGGTATTTGCCTTTGACGGAAAGATTGAAGAGGTTGTATCAGTGTGAGCGCACAGCAAAAGCAATGAGATGGCATGCAGAGCATTCCACAAATGGTGAGATTAGACATCCTTCAGATGCAAAGGCTTGGAAACATTTCCAGTCAACATATCCAGAATTTGCGGAAGAGAGAAGAAATGTTTATCTTGGATTATCTACTGATGGTTTCAGCCCATTTGGAAAGCATGGAAGGCAGTATTCTCTATGGCCAGTTATTGTGACACCGTACAACTTACGGCCGAGCTTGTGCATGCGACGAGAGTTTTTGTTTCTCTCAATTCTAGTCCCCGGGCCAGATCATCCTAAAAGATCACTAGATGTGTTTCTTCAACCACTAATATATGAGTTGCAACAACTATGGGCGCATGGTTTTGAGACATACGATGTTTCGCGCAAAGAAAACTTTCAGATGCGGGCAGTACTTATGTGGACAATAAGTGACTTTCCAGCATATGGTATGTTATCTGGATGGACAACACATGGGAAGCTATCATGTCCATATTGTCAAGATGACACAGATGCTTTCCAACTAAAGAACGGAAGGAAAACGTGTTGGTTTGACTGTCACAGACGATTTCTACCACCTGATCATCCATACCGCAGGAGTAAGACTTCGTTTACGAAGAACAAGCAGGTGTTTGATGGTCCACCTGAGGAAGTTAGTGGGAAAGATTTGTTGAAGCAGTTTAGGTATTTTGATGCAGAAAGGACGCCAGATGTAGGTGGACATGAAAACATTCGAGTCAATGCGGTTGGAGAGCTACATAACTGGCACAAAAAGAGTATTTTCTGGGATCTACCATATTGGGAGAGTCATCTATTGCGGCATAATTTAGATGTCATGCATATTGAGAAGAACTTCTTCGATAATCTGATGAACACAGTCCTTAACATCCAAGGTAAAACGAAGGATAATTTGAAGTCAAGGTTGGATTTAGTCGATATTTGTGATCGTTCTGAACTTCACGTTGATGAGAACGGTACGGCCCCTTTTCCCATTTATCGGCTAGATGGTGCTAGAAAAGAAGAGTTCTTTGATTGGATTACAGAGAAAGTGAAATTTCCTGACGGATATGCATCAAATTTGGGGAACTGCGTTGATAGAAGCGAAGGAAAGTTTACTGGCTTGAAGAGTCATGATTGTCATGTAATTATGCAGCGCCTCCTTCCGTTTGCCTTTTCAGCATTATTGCCACGTAATGTTCATGAAGCAATTGCAGGGATTAGTGTTTTTTTCCGTGACTTATGCAGCAGAGTATTGACTGAAGAGGGTATTAATAATTTGAAGACAAACGCACCAGTCAGCATGTGCAACCTTGAGAAGATATTTCCTCCATCATTCTTTGATGTAATGGAACATCTTGCTATTCATCTCGCAAGAGAATTGGAACTTGGTGGTCCTGTGCAGTACAGATGGATGTATATTTTTGAGCGTTATATGCATCATCTGAAGAAGATGGTCAAAAATCAAAGCAGGGTGGAAGGATCTATAGTGGCACAGGTGATCAATGAAGAAACTGCAATCTTTGCTGAAAATTATTTTCCACCAGAAGTGCAAACAAAACACCGAAGACCTGCTCGGCATGATGATAGAGGGGAGAGAGCAACATATCATGTTACTGTCCCAAGCATGTTCAAGGAAATAGGACGACTTAGTGGAAAATTCACGAAGCGGAGACTTACGGACACTGAGAACGCTCATTTGCAAACATATTTGCTCACCAACTGTGAAGATGTTCTACAATATGAGAGGTAAAAATATTTATTCATTTATTGTTAGATTAATATTCAATAAATTTATTTCATATTGATAATATTTTTGTATATAGTGTATATATGGCGGAGTTGCGTATGACTCACAGGCATGCAACAGAAGATGAGCTTCGACAACTTAGAGATAACGGATTTGCTGCGTGGCTTCGTAGTTATGTGAGTCATATATCCTATTACCCTATGCAAATGATTAGTTTAAATTTAATATATATAAACTAATTAATTTTGCAATCATATATGTTTTTTTTATAGGTGAATGATGGTTTGGCCAGAGGTCTTGTGTTCGATGATTGGATACGCGAATTTGTGCAGGGACCAAACTATGTGGTCAAATCATATCCTAAATTTTGTACGCGAGGATATGCATTCACAAGGAAAGGTCATTCTAAGACAACATATGATGCTGGTGTTTCATCTTCTTCTGGTGACGATGTCTACTACGGCAACATAAAAGAAATATTGGAAATCCAATTTCCTGGAATGGTTGGATTGCGTTGTGTAGTATTCTATTGTGATTGGTATGACACCACCCCAGATAGAGGAGTGAAGATTGATGCGTTTGGTGTTACATCAGTTCATTCGCGGCGGAAACTTCAATATTATGATCCCTTCATTCTTGGTTCGCAAGCTGATCAGGTATGTCAATATATTCATAATTTTTTACCAATATAATTAATTAATGTTATATATTGAACTAATACTTTGTATAATTGATATGTATAGGTGTGCTACATCAGTTACCCTCGGGTGACGTACAGAGACGATCCATGGGTTACTGTAACGCAAATCAACCCAAGAGGACGAGTGGATGGAACTTCTGATGATGATGAACCATTGCAACCAGAGTCTACCAGCAACGCCCAGGCAGTTGAAGATTTGGAAAATGTTCAACTCGTTGAGAATTTGACTGTGTTTGGACATGATGCTGTCGTACATTCAGAGCCGGAAGCCGAGGTTGGGGAGTTTGATGAAGATTCAGAAGATTCTGATTAGTTTTTTTTTTTTTTTTTTTTTAATGGTCCGTCGGAAATCCCTCGCAATATACCGACGACATAGCGACGACAACGGGTTTCATTGAAAATTGGAAAGGTCGTCGGTATTTCGTCGGAAAATACCGACGACATGTTTTTCTATAAAGTTTCAATCATAAAAATCTATAAATTTAGATGCCAAAACTATGAAAATAACACATAATAAGTGTTTAGTATAGTATTAGATCGCAACCGTTCAAATATAACAACTCATTAAAATATTTATGTATGCATATCATTGTTTTCATAACATCTCATCTTAACATTATGTACTTATACAATCATATTTATATAAGCTTACACTACAAAAAATATTGTTGTGTAAAATCGTGTTATAAAACATTTTTATTGTTAAATCTTTATGCAAATACTATATATATTATCAAAGGTTTGGATTTTGCATTTAGAAACTTGAAAAGAACACCCTAAACACTAAGTCGTCGGAATTCCGTCGGAAAATACCGACGGAATGTGTCCGTCGGAAAATACTGACGGACACGTTCCGTCGGAATTTCAATTAGCCCGGGAGAACCAAACCGCTTGAAAATTTTCGCGAATCGGCATTTGGTATATTTTAAATATACCGACGGAATACCGACGAACCCGTGTCCGTCGGAATCCGCGGAAATAAAAACCCTTCTCCTTTCTTCTTCGTTATCTCCGCGGCCTCTCTCTCTCTCAAGATCCTCTCCGGCGATTTCGGCGATTCCGGCGACTCTCCGGCGATTCCGGCCTCTCTTCACCGGCGAATCCTCTCCTCACCCTCCTATCTCTTCCCCAAACCCCAAATCATGTAAGAATCATCCCAAACCTTTTTTTTTTCAATTGTTTAGGGTTTTGGAAGTTGATCTCGGATTTTAGGTTGTTTGATTGAACATTTTAGGATTGAATGGATAGTTTAGGATATATAAGTTAGGATTGTTGTTTTAGTTTTTTTTGGAACATTTTTTGATTTTTAAAAACGTTTTTTGATTTTTTAAAACGTTTTTTTTATTTTTAAAAACGTTTTTTGATTTTTAAAAACGTTTTTTGATTTTTAAAAACGTTTTTTGATTTTTAAAAACGTTTTTTTTTTTTTAAAAACGTTTTTTGATTTTTAAAAACGTTTTTTGATTTTTAAAAACGTTTTTTTGAAAAAAATATAAATATTTAACACCATTTTTCTTCATTTATAAATTTTAACAACATTTTTCTATATTTATAAATTTTTTATAATTTTGTATACATATATATATATGTAAATCATGTATAGTAAATTTTAAAATTTTTAATATTTTTTTTAAGTTTCCACTAATAAATATTTAACAACATTTTTTTTTAAAATATAAATATTTAACAACATTTTTCTTCATTTATAAATTTTTAACAACATTTTTCTATATTTATAAATTTTTTATAATTTTGAATACATATATATATATATATATAAAAGGTTTAATAGTTTTTTTTAAAACGTTTATAAAACCTTTTGTAAATATATAAATGAAAATATGTTTGATGGGTTAATTTTTTTTTTTTAGGGCCGAGGATGAAGCCCGCCCCGCAGCCCGTCTTCGACGTAGTTCGGTGAGCGGTTCCCGTGCATCGGTATCGTCTCATGACTCGGTTCCCGCATATATTCCCGCTCCAGCTCCCTCTGCCCCTCACGCTGCCCCTCACGCTGCTGCTCAACAGGATCCGGGGGTCATGCCGGTTCATCTATTGGTTCAACAACCAGGTCGAGAGCATCTCCCGTTTCTCCAACCCAACCCACGACGAGGCCATAGCACTTGGTTAGTATTTTTTTTTATTTGTACCGTTATATTTTTTGCTTTAATTAACTTGCTAACTTGTATTTTTTTTTAAAGGTTCACCAAGTCGAAAAATGGCATTAGCCGGAGCATCAACCAGATGATGTACTCCATGCTCCGTTTTGGATATCCAAAGTGGAGTGTGATCCCTTCCGACGAACGAGAGTTGTGGTTTCGTCAGTTTGCGGTATAGTAACCCTTCATTTTTTTTAAGTTTTTACATTTTTTTACATATATTTACTTATTAAATTGTGTTTGTTTTGTAGCAAGAGTTCAACTGGCACTCCGATCTTACGGAAACAGTCCGTAAGAAATTCAACGAAAAGGCCATGGACTCTTACACAAAGCAGATAAACGCGTGGAAGACAGTTTGGCAGAAGAACAAGAAGCCACGGTTCATCAACGGGGGGGTGTGGGAGCAGTTGATAGCTCATTGGGAGAGGAAAGACACTGCAGAGACGTCTTCTAGGAACTCCAGGAACCGGAAGAGCGATCGTGGCGGGAAAGGTATGTATGTGCACAACCTCGGCGCTTGCTCCATGTCTACTAAGGAGGATGAACTTGTAAGTTTTTTATTATTATTTATCTTTATATTTTTTAAATAAATATTTTATATATTTTTTGGCTAATAATGGCGGTTTTTTTAGATCGAAGCAAATGACGGTAATCCCGTTGATCGTCTCCAACTCATTAAGGTGGCTCACACTAACAAGACGACGGGTCAAATTCAGGACCCCGTGATCAGAGGTGTAGTTGATTTGGTGGAAGCTGAGATAGTTTCTCAATCTCAGCCTCTCTCTGATGACGGCGACTCCACGGGAGCTTCAACCAACCTGTCTCTATTGCAAATAAATGAGATGGTTGAAAAGGTAATTTTTTTTATTAATATTTTTTTTTTATAATGTCGATTACTTACTTGTCCATATTTACTTACTTTAAATATTTTTGTAGGCGGTTCCTAAAAGGAAAGGAGGCCGTTTAGTTGGGTTGGCCCGTCGTGCTTCTTCGTATCCGGCATCTTCTTCGCAAGCTCCGTATGCCGATCCCATGATTCTCGAGGAGCTACATGACAAAGATGAACGGATTGGGGCATTGGAGGAGCAGAACACCACTATCCTTTCGGAGAATGCCACTATCCGTTCGGAGAATGCCACTATCCTTGCTGAGTTGGCATCCCAGAAGAAGTTCAACACCGAGATTATGCAGAAGCTAGATCGTTTGATGTCTTCGAGTTCTTCTTAGTTTATTTCGGCTTTATAAAACTTTCGGAATGTTTTTTTTTTCTATTTCGGTTTGTATGAATTTTAAACTTTATGAATGTTTTTTTCCTATTTCGGTTTTTATGAATTTAAATTTTATAATATTATTAGTTTTAAATTTCCAATTTTTTAAATTTATTAATATCAAAAAATATATAAAAATGCAAAATTAATTTGTAAAAAAAAAGGGTATATACCGACGGACAACGGTCGTCGGAATATACCGACGGACATATATCCGTCGGAATTTACCGACAAACCCATTTCCGTCGGAATATACCGACGAACGTGGTTCGTCGGTATATTCCGACGACCGATGTCCGTCGGTAAATTCCGACGCCTACAGTTCGTCGGAATAAACCGAGGAACCACGTTCGTCGGAATTGTAGTTTTCCGATGAACTCCGGTCTTCTGTAGCCGCATCGTAATATCGTCGGAAGTTCGTCAGAATGACGTTTCTTGGTATTCGTCAGAAAGTCGTCGGAATTTCTGACGAAATTCCGACGAACGTTTTTTTTCCGACGAAACGATACCGACGGACGGGTTCGTCGGAATTTCGTCGGAATAGACCGATTCCGACGAATTACCGACGATTTCGGCCATCAGAATCCCCCTGTTTTCTTGTAGTGAGAGTCCAAATGAAACATCTGACTACAAAAAAAAGGTCTGAAAACAAAAATATCTGAATACTTATGGATGATAATTTTGAATGTTGAAACTATACAACATCCAGATACAAACCAGTGCATCAAAAATTCAAAAATACTTTTTAGCAAAATAAAACATTAGTTCCCGCCCCTCCCCCACAAGTTCTATTCTTAAAATCACAACACAACTCTAGTCTGAAGTATTTTACACAGTTCAACTTCTTGTACTCAAATTAAAGACTCCTTGACCCCATCACTGACGAAGAATGGGAAGAAGCTCAAGAGGAACTTTCTTAACAACAGTAAGAACACCAGCTTCTTCCATGTCCATATCTTTCCCCTCCTCGGGCAATCCCCAATCAAAGTAGTAAAGCAAATTCAAGAGTCCCAGTTCAACGGTAGCAATCCCGGAAGCTATACCTGGGCACATCCTCCTTCCAGAGCCAAATGGTAACATCTCAAAGCCATGTCCTTTGTAATCCACAGGACAGTTGATACACTACAAGAAAACAGGGGGATTCTGATGGCCGAAATCGTCGGTAATTCGTCGGAATCGGTCTATTCCGACGAAATTCCGACGAACCCGTCCGTCGGTATCGTTTCGTCGGAAAAAAAACGTTCGTCGGAATTTCGTCAGAAATTCCGACGACTTTCTGACGAATACCAAGAAACGTCATTCTGACGAACTTCCGACGATATTACGATGCGGCTACAGGAGACCGGAGTTCATCGGAAAACTACAATTCCGACGAACGTGGTTCCTCGGTTTATTCCGACGAACTGTAGGCGTCGGAATTTACCGACGGACATCGGTCGTCGGAATATACCGACGAACCACGTTCGTCGGTATATTCCGACGGAAATGGGTTTGTCGGTAAATTCCGACGGATATATGTCCGTCGGTATATTCCGACGACCGTTGTCCGTCGGTATATACCCTTTTTTTTTTACAAATTAATTTTGCATTTTTATATATTTTTTGATATTAATAAATTTAAAAATTGGAAATTTAAAACTAATAATATTATAAAATTTAAATTCATAAAAACCGAAATAGGAAAAAAACATTCATAAAGTTTAAAATTCATACAAACCGAAATAGAAAAAAAAAACATTCCGAAAGTTTTATAAAGCCGAAATAAACTAAGAAGAACTCGAAGACATCAAACGATCTAGCTTCTGCATAATCTCGGTGTTGAACTTCTTCTGGGATGCCAACTCAGCAAGGATAGTGGCATTCTCCGAACGGATAGTGGCATTCTCCGAAAGGATAGTGGTGTTCTGCTCCTCCAATGCCCCAATCCGTTCATCTTTGTCATGTAGCTCCTCGAGAATCATGGGATCGGCATACGGAGCTTGCGAAGAAGATGCCGGATACGAAGAAGCACGACGGGCCAACCCAACTAAACGGCCTCCTTTCCTTTTAGGAACCGCCTACAAAAATATTTAAAGTAAGTAAATATGGACAAGTAAGTAATCGACATTATAAAAAAAAAATATTAATAAAAAAAATTACCTTTTCAACCATCTCATTTATTTGCAATAGAGACAGGTTGGTTGAAGCTCCCGTGGAGTCGCCGTCATCAGAGAGAGGCTGAGATTGAGAAACTATCTCAGCTTCCACCAAATCAACTACACCTCTGATCACGGGGTCCTGAATTTGACCCGTCGTCTTGTTAGTGTGAGCCACCTTAATGAGTTGGAGACGATCAACGGGATTACCGTCATTTGCTTCGATCTAAAAAAACCGCCATTATTAGCCAAAAAATATATAAAATATTTATTTAAAAAATATAAAGATAAATAATAATAAAAAACTTACAAGTTCATCCTCCTTAGTAGACATGGAGCAAGCGCCGAGGTTGTGCACATACATACCTTTCCCGCCACGATCGCTCTTCCGGTTCCTGGAGTTCCTAGAAGACGTCTCTGCAGTGTCTTCCCTCTCCCAATGAGCTATCAACTGCTCCCACACCCCCCCGTTGATGAACCGTGGCTTCTTGTTCTTCTGCCAAACTGTCTTCCACGCGTTTATCTGCTTTGTGTAAGAGTCCATGGCCTTTTCGTTGAATTTCTTACGGACTGTTTCCGTAAGATCGGAGTGCCAGTTGAACTCTTGCTACAAAACAAACACAATTTAATAAGTAAATATATGTAAAAAAATGTAAAAACTTAAAAAAAATGAAGGGTTACTATACCGCAAACTGACGAAACCACAACTCTCGTTCGTCGGAAGGGATCACACTCCACTTTGGATATCCAAAACGGAGCATGGAGTACATCATCTGGTTGATGCTCCGGCTAATGCCATTTTTCGACTTGGTGAACCTTTAAAAAAAAATACAAGTTAGCAAGTTAATTAAAGCAAAAAATATAACGGTACAAATAAAAAAAATACTAACCAAGTGCTATGGCCTCGTCGTGGGTTGGGTTGGAGAAACGGGAGATGCTCTCGACCTGGTTGTTGAACCAATAGATGAACCGGCATGACCCCCGGATCCTGTTGAGCAGCAGCGTGAGGGGCAGCGTGAGGGGCAGAGGGAGCTGGAGCGGGAATATATGCGGGAACCGAGTCATGAGACGATACCGATGCACGGGAACCGCTCACCGAACTACGTCGAAGACGGGCTGCGGGGCGGGCTTCATCCTCGGCCCTAAAAAAAAAAAATTAACCCATCAAACATATTTTCATTTATATATTTACAAAAGGTTTTATAAACGTTTTAAAAAAAACTATTAAACCTTTTATATATATATATATATATATGTATTCAAAATTATAAAAAATTTATAAATATAGAAAAATGTTGTTAAAAATTTATAAATGAAGAAAAATGTTGTTAAATATTTATATTTTAAAAAAAAAATGTTGTTAAATATTTATTAGTGGAAACTTAAAAAAAATATTAAAATTTTAAAATTTACTATACATGATTTACATATATATATATGTATACAAAATTATAAAAAATTTATAAATATAGAAAAATGTTGTTAAAATTTATAAATGAAGAAAAATGGTGTTAAATATTTATATTTTTTTCAAAAAAACGTTTTTAAAAATCAAAAAACGTTTTTAAAATCAAAAAACGTTTTTAAAAATAAAAAACGTTTTTAAAAATCAAAAAACGTTTTAAAAATCAAAAAACGTTTTTAAAAATCAAAAAACGTTTTTAAAAAAAAAAAAAACGTTTTAAAAAATCAAAAAACGTTTTTAAAAATCAAAAAATGTTCCAAAAAAAACTAAAACAACAATCCTAACTTATATATCCTAAACTATCCATTCAATCCTAAAATGTTCAATCAAACAACCTAAAATCCGAGATCAACTTCCAAAACCCTAAACAATTGAAAAAAAAAAGGTTTGGGATGATTCTTACATGATTTGGGGTTTGGGGAAGAGATAGGAGGGTGAGGAGAGGATTCGCCGGTGAAGAGAGGCCGGAATCGCCGGAGAGTCGCCGAAATCGCCGAAATCGCCGGAGAGTTTTGAGAGAGAGAGAGGCCGCGGAGATAACGAAGAAGAAAGGAGAAGGGTTTTTATTTCCGTGGATTCCGACGGACACGGGTTCGTCGGTATTCCGTCGGTATATTTAAAATATACCAAATGCCGATTCGCGAAAATTTTCAAGCGGTTTGGTTCTCCCGGGCTAATTGAAATTCCGACGGAACGTGTCCGTCAGTATTTTCCGACGGACACATTCCGTCGGTATTTTCCGACGGAATTCCGACGACTTAGTGTTTAGGGTGTTCTTTTCAAGTTTCTAAATGCAAAATCCAAACCTTTGATAATATATATAGTATTTGCATAAAGATTTAACAATAAAAATGTTTTATAACACGATTTTACACAACAATATTTTTGTAGTGTAAGCTTATATAAATATGATTGTATAAGTACATAATGTTAAGATGAGATGTTATGAAAACAATGATATGCATACATAAATATTTTAATGAGTTGTTATATTTGAACGGTTGCGATCTAATACTATACTAAACACTTATTATGTGTTATTTTCATAGTTTTGGCATCTAAATTTATAGATTTTTATGATTGAAACTTTATAGAAAAACATGTCGTCGGTATTTCGTCGGAAAATACCGACGACATTCCGACGAACTTGTCGAGTTCGTCGGAATGTCGTCGGTATTTTCCGACGAAATACCGACGACCTTTCCAATTTTCAATGAAACCCGTTGTCGTCGCTATGTCGTCGGTATATTGCGAGGGATTTCCGACGGACCATTAAAAAAAAAAAAAAAAAAAAAACTAATCAGAATCTTCTGAATCTTCATCAAACTCCCCAACCTCGGCTTCCGGCTCTGAATGTACGACAGCATCATGTCCAAACACAGTCAAATTCTCAACGAGTTGAACATTTTCCAAATCTTCAACTGCCTGGGCGTTGCTGGTAGACTCTGGTTGCAATGGTTCATCATCATCAGAAGTTCCATCCACTCGTCCTCTTGGGTTGATTTGCGTTACAGTAACCCATGGATCGTCTCTGTACGTCACCCGAGGGTAACTGATGTAGCACACCTATACATATCAATTATACAAAGTATTAGTTCAATATATAACATTAATTAATTATATTGGTAAAAAATTATGAATATATTGACATACCTGATCAGCTTGCGAACCAAGAATGAAGGGATCATAATATTGAAGTTTCCGCCGCGAATGAACTGATGTAACACCAAACGCATCAATCTTCACTCCTCTATCTGGGGTGGTGTCATACCAATCACAATAGAATACTACACAACGCAATCCAACCATTCCAGGAAATTGGATTTCCAATATTTCTTTTATGTTGCCGTAGTAGACATCGTCACCAGAAGAAGATGAAACACCAGCATCATATGTTGTCTTAGAATGACCTTTCCTTGTGAATGCATATCCTCGCGTACAAAATTTAGGATATGATTTGACCACATAGTTTGGTCCCTGCACAAATTCGCGTACCCAATCATCGAACACAAGACCTCTGGCCAAACCATCATTCACCTATAAAAAAAAACATATATGATTGCAAAATTAATTAGTTTATATATATTAAATTTAAACTAATCATTTGCATAGGGTAATAGGATATATGACTCACATAACTACGAAGCCACGCAGCAAATCCGTTATCTCTAAGTTGTCGAAGCTCATCTTCTGTTGCATGCCTGTGAGTCATACGCAACTCCGCCATATATACACTATATACAAAAATATTATCAATATGAAATAAATTTATTGAATATTAATCTAACAATAAATGAATAAATATTTTTACCTCTCATATTGTAGAACATCTTCACAGTTGGTGAGCAAATATGTTTGCAAATGAGCGTTCTCAGTGTCCGTAAGTCTCCGCTTCGTGAATTTTCCACTAAGTCGTCCTATTTCCTTGAACATGCTTGGGACAGTAACATGATATGTTGCTCTCTCCCCTCTATCATCATGCCGAGCAGGTCTTCGGTGTTTTGTTTGCACTTCTGGTGGAAAATAATTTTCAGCAAAGATTGCAGTTTCTTCATTGATCACCTGTGCCACTATAGATCCTTCCACCCTGCTTTGATTTTTGACCATCTTCTTCAGATGATGCATATAACGCTCAAAAATATACATCCATCTGTACTGCACAGGACCACCAAGTTCCAATTCTCTTGCGAGATGAATAGCAAGATGTTCCATTACATCAAAGAATGATGGAGGAAATATCTTCTCAAGGTTGCACATGCTGACTGGTGCGTTTGTCTTCAAATTATTAATACCCTCTTCAGTCAATACTCTGCTGCATAAGTCACGGAAAAAAACACTAATCCCTGCAATTGCTTCATGAACATTACGTGGCAATAATGCTGAAAAGGCAAACGGAAGGAGGCGCTGCATAATTACATGACAATCATGACTCTTCAAGCCAGTAAACTTTCCTTCGCTTCTATCAACGCAGTTCCCCAAATTTGATGCATATCCGTCAGGAAATTTCACTTTCTCTGTAATCCAATCAAAGAACTCTTCTTTTCTAGCACCATCTAGCCGATAAATGGGAAAAGGGGCCGTACCGTTCTCATCAACGTGAAGTTCAGAACGATCACAAATATCGACTAAATCCAACCTTGACTTCAAATTATCCTTCGTTTTACCTTGGATGTTAAGGACTGTGTTCATCAGATTATCGAAGAAGTTCTTCTCAATATGCATGACATCTAAATTATGCCGCAATAGATGACTCTCCCAATATGGTAGATCCCAGAAAATACTCTTTTTGTGCCAGTTATGTAGCTCTCCAACCGCATTGACTCGAATGTTTTCATGTCCACCTACATCTGGCGTCCTTTCTGCATCAAAATACCTAAACTGCTTCAACAAATCTTTCCCACTAACTTCCTCAGGTGGACCATCAAACACCTGCTTGTTCTTCGTAAACGAAGTCTTACTCCTGCGGTATGGATGATCAGGTGGTAGAAATCGTCTGTGACAGTCAAACCAACACGTTTTCCTTCCGTTCTTTAGTTGGAAAGCATCTGTGTCATCTTGACAATATGGACATGATAGCTTCCCATGTGTTGTCCATCCAGATAACATACCATATGCTGGAAAGTCACTTATTGTCCACATAAGTACTGCCCGCATCTGAAAGTTTTCTTTGCGCGAAACATCGTATGTCTCAAAACCATGCGCCCATAGTTGTTGCAACTCATATATTAGTGGTTGAAGAAACACATCTAGTGATCTTTTAGGATGATCTGGCCCGGGGACTAGAATTGAGAGAAACAAAAACTCTCGTCGCATGCACAAGCTCGGCCGTAAGTTGTACGGTGTCACAATAACTGGCCATAGAGAATACTGCCTTCCATGCTTTCCAAATGGGCTGAAACCATCAGTAGATAATCCAAGATAAACATTTCTTCTCTCTTCCGCAAATTCTGGATATGTTGACTGGAAATGTTTCCAAGCCTTTGCATCTGAAGGATGTCTAATCTCACCATTTGTGGAATGCTCTGCATGCCATCTCATTGCTTTTGCTGTGCGCTCACACTGATACAACCTCTTCAATCTTTCCGTCAAAGGCAAATACCACATTCTTTTGAATGGGATCGGAACTCTTCCCCTCGTCTCCTGATAACGAGGTTTCCCACAAAATTTGCATACATTCCGTGTCTCATCCGCTCTCCAGTAGATCATGCAGTTGTCAATACATACATCTATCACTTCATACGGTAGTTGAAGACCTGCAACAAGTTTCTGAACCTCGTAGTATGAACCCGGTGCAAGGTTATCCTCAGGTAGAATACCTTTGACAAAATCAGTAATCGCATCCATACATTCTTCAGCCAAATTATAGTCTGTCTTAATACCCATTAATCTAGTTGCAGATGATAAGACTGAATGACCATCTCTACAATTTTGATACAAAGGTTGTTTTCCTGCATCCAACATGTCAAAAAATCTCCTAGACTCGGGGTTTGGTTCTTCCCCTCTATAATGATCATGTACCATCTGCTCAGTACCTACACCATAATCTATATCCGTTCTAGATTCTTCTAACCTAATATCAGGCTGAGGTTCACTAACAGGCTGAGGTTCGCTAGTACTACCATATTCATAACCAGTTTCCCCATGAAGGTACCAAACTTTATAATTACGTGAAAACCCTTTCATATACAAATGAGTCCAAACATCAAATTCTTTTATAACCTTATTATTATTGCAAGAAGAGCAGGGACATCTTAACATACCACTTTTTGCATCCGGTTGCTGTTGAACAAGCCTCATGAATTCTCCAATCCCTTGAACGTATTCTTCCGTAAGCAAATTGGTGTTCGGATCCAAATGAGGTTTATCCATCCACGAACGATAATAAACTTCTGAAGACATGATTTTCACGGAATTGTTATGACTAAAGAGAATGAAGAGAGAATGAAGTGTGAATGAGTTGAATGAGGAGGGGTTGTATTTATAGGAAATTGCTTACGGACCTCCGACGACTTTCCGACGAAATTCCGACGGATGTAAAGAAGTCCGTCGGAATTCCGTCGGAATTGTCCAATCCCAAACGGCTATACAACGGTCATATGTATTTGTCGGCAACGGTCACATGGTTCGTCGGAATTCCGTCGGAATATACCGATGGAATTCCGACGACTTTGCTATTAATCGGAATGTCGTCGGAATTTCGTCGGAATATACCGACGAACTTCCGACGACTACAACGGTTACATTTTTTATCGGAATGTCGTCGAAAAGTCGTCGGAAAATTCCGACGAACCGTATGTCGTCGGAATTCCGTCGGAAATGGCCGACGGAATTCCGACGACTTAATTTTTTTGGATTTGGTCGGAAATTTGTCAGTATTCCGTCGCAAATTTCCGACGACCTTGGTGTCCGTCGGAAGATCCGTCGGAATTCGGTGTGTTTTCTTGTAGTGATAAACCTCTCCGGGACAAACTCTTCTGGATCTTTCCAGTGTTTAGGATCCCTACCTATCGACCAAGCATTCACCACTAGAATGGTTTTTGGTGGAATGTCATAGCCTTGAATCTTGATTTGACTCATTGTTTCTCTGGGGAGTAATAGAGGAACTGGTGGGTGTAGTCTTAAGCTTTCTTGCACCACAAGCTTCAAGTATTGAAGCTTATCAAGATCCTCTTCAGTGATTCTCTCCTTGTGTTTGATTCCAATGCAACTATGGATCTCATCTTGTACCTTTTTCATCACTCTAGGGTTTCTAACGAGCTCTGCCATCGTCCAAATCATGGTGATGGAGCTTGTGTCTACTCCAGCAAGATATATGCCCTATCAACAAAACAACATTAGATTATGTAAGTAAGGATATGAAGTAAAGAGATTTGTTTGCTTACTTGGATGATTCCTTTGAGATGATCAATGGTGAGCTTGAAAGATTCATTTTCTTCTTGTTTCGGTATCATTTCTAAGAGGTAGTCGATGAAATCAGGACGATCTTGTGTGAAGTTCTTGGATTGATGATCATCTATTATATGATTTAGAAAAGTATCAACCTCCGTGAAAACATCATGAAGTCTCTTACGTTGCCCTGATACAAAGTCCATGAACCATCCAAGACCAGCAGTGGGGAACATATCAGTTAAATTGAAAGACATGTTACTGTGAGCTTCAAGCATCAGTTCTTCGATCCCTTCCTTATCGATATGCTTGTTCTCCAAGAAACTCTGCCCCAAGGCAGATCTGAAGACGATACTAGCAGTTAAGCAAAAAAGGGTTTTGCTCAAATCCACAGGGGATTGCTTCAAAGCCAATTCTCTCAGTTGCTTGACCATCAAGTCACACTCTTCCTCTCTAACGTACCTGAAAGATCGAACCTTTGTCACGCTGAAAAACTCACGAACCGCGAGCTTACGCAGCTCTCTCCATGCCTCACCGTATTCCCCAAAGCCGATGTCATTACCGTTACGCGAGAAAACGGTTGAGGCCATAGTGACGGGTCTTGTACAACACTCAGTGTCATGGGTTTTAAGAACTTCTTCAGCTGCTTCACTCGATGAGATCACGACCATTCTAAGAACCCCTAGACGGAGTAGTATCAAAGGTCCATGTTTCTTCAAGAGATGATGAAGACATCTGTGAAACAACCCTCGAAGCTGGTGTAGGTTTCCGATGATAGGAAGCTGTGGTGGGCTTGGAGGAAGATTTTGTTTCGAGGATTTGATATCCTTCACGAATATTAACGAGAAAAGAGCGGGGAGAAGAAGAAACAAAAAGAAACACAAAATAATCGACATTGTTTTCGTTTTTTGTGTGTTTCTGTTGTTCGGTAATTATAAAAACAGAGCATTGCGACATTTTAAATAAGCAGATAGTTAAAAGCGACTTGACCGGCAAGATAAGACACAGTACAGACATATCACATATGAAGTTAACATGTCCTTTACGTTTGTGAAGATAAGCTTTGAGAGGTAAAGAGGCGTTCCGTTTAAACACTGGAACTAACCAAGTGCTAGTGGTCTAGTGGTTCTCATTGGAAGAGAAGTCGGAATTGTATATCTAATCATTTTCATTTGATAAGATAAATTATTTAGATCCATGAAAAAATCTGGTGAGTGAAGTGTGAACTAATCAACGGCTACACTGACTTTGGCAGAATTAGTCTGGTGTTGAAAGTATGGACCATCCAGTGATTAAAAAATGGTGTAAAATATATGAACCTAAGCCAATCGACATTTCAAAACTCGAGCACTTATTATCTTGAACCCTTTAAATTAAGGGTCTGACTGGTTCAACCGCAGCGGTTGCGGTTGCGGCTGCGGGAGTTTGCGGATGCGGATGGTTGCGGTTTCTAGCGGTTTTAAGAGATTTATACGACTGGTTCTGCGGTTAGAAATTGGTGCGTTTGCGGAATACTTATGACTGGTTAACTACCAAACGCAACAGCGGTTAAATAATAAATTAATAATATTTATATTTTATATCATTATAAAATATCAAAAATAATAATATTATAATAAATATAAAATTTATATTTAGAAAGTTATAGTTTAAACTTTTTAAAAATTATAGAAAATATTTTCATTTTAAAGTTTTATAATATTAATTAAAATATAATAGATATATTTTAGTATTTTTATAATTCTAATTTAAATTTTTTATTGAATATTTTTATTTTTGTATTTAAATTGTTTTAGAAAAAAAAAAAAATTTATCCTTCCGCAACCGTCCGCAACCGTAAACGCTAACTGGAACCAGCTTTTGAATTTATGAGGTTTAGAGCGATTTGGAGCGGTTTGGAGCGGTTTGAGCGATTGTTGCAAAACGCCAACAACCGCTACCAACCGTAAAAGCTGCGTTTGCGGGTGGTAGCGGGAAAGCCAGTCATACCCTAATTAGGTCAACACAAATCATTATTCCTAAAATCAAGTTCAAAGAATAAAAAATATTTGATTTTTTTATAAGAATATGATTTTTTACAAGAATTGATTATAAAATACGCTTGATCATTTGTAACTATATCTACTCTATTAAAATAGAGTCCTAAATTTATCTACTATTGAAGTTGTTATTTATGTTTTGGACTGTTTCAAGTTTGTTAGTATATTACTTAATTTATGGATCATATCAAGTTAGTTACAATATATTTATATTAAACGCTACTGCTACATTAAAATCGGACAACTTAGATTAAACCAATAATCTACTCTATTCTAAGTAAACCAAACGAATTATGTTCCACTAAAATTAAAGTAGACCGATTGTATATACAATTATATTAGTAATACAATAACTCTTATTTGGACCTCTTTTACCATAGATGAAACTTTGTTCTAAGTTGATTTATACCTTTCTCTTACCCACATCATATATTTTATACATCATTCTGAAAATATACTGAATGTAACGTTAAAAAATACTTATGTGTTTGGTTGCAGAATGTAAAATGAATTTGAAAAGTATTTAATTATAAAGTTACTCGATAAAAAATTCATATGTATTTAATACATATATGTTTCATATTATCGGGTAAAAAAATTCTTCTAATCGGAACCGAAAAAAATCGACCCGAATAGATCCGGATCCAAAAAGAACCGATTCAAATAAATACGGACCGGAAATAATTGAGTGAAATTTTACAAGTATATATTGGGACCAAGTGTATAGGACTCAAAAGGTTAAGACAACTCAAAAGATTAAGGCATGAAGAACTCGAACCCGAACCCGAAAAGAACAGGTCCGAACCCAAAAGAAACTGGTCCGAACGCGATCCAAAGACCCGAACACCCATACCTATTTAGGAAGATGTGATTTTCAGTATATACTTTGAAGTTCATAAATACAGAGAATTCAAACTGGCATAATTTTATGAAATCATGGGCCTTAATTCAACACTTCAAAATTATTTTAGGTTTTTTTTGTTTTAATTAGAGAGATAGGTAATTATGTATATTATATTTTTGACTTTAAATAGAGCAACAAAAAGGTGCACAAGGAAATTGAAAATTAACATCATAAATTATTTGGCACAACTATAATCATTTTAAACTCTATATTTTAGACTAAAAATTATACACATCAAATATTGACTATATTACATAATTATATGTACATTATATATGTTGGTATTAAACATATGAAAATTCAAAATATATAAATATATAAAATATAATTAATCTAAAACTTATTACAAAACTTTTATGCAAAGCTTATAATATAATTGCATTATTTGTGGCACAGCTAAAAAAAATTATACCGCCAAAAAATGTATTGAACAAAAATAAAAACAAGTAAAATAAATAATTTACACAAAATTGTGAAAAACCTTATAGTATAAAACTTATGAATTCTGTGTGTTCAAATCAATTTAATAAATTTGTTCAAATCAATTTTTATAAATTTAAACAAAATTTATCAATTTAGTCGATAAAAATAATTTTACATTTGAAAACACGAATCAAAATAATTAATAAATATCCGCCCGACTGGGCGGGTTCTAATCTAGTTTTTGTTAAAAAGCATTCCCTTAAATATATATATTTTTAATTTTTTTTTATTTTTAGATATAAAATAAGAATAATTTTTAGAAATATAAATGAATTGAAATAAATATTTTAAAATATTATAATATAAGTAAATATAAAGATGAGTTGGAGATCTCTCTTAATTGCCCAAGTAAAGGAACATCAGTTTTATTTTATTTTTACGCATAAACAGAGGAGCTTAGTTAAGCATAACAGAGGAGCTTAGATTAACGAGACTAGTGATCTATATATTTCACAGCCACGGGCACAAGTAGAAGCTCGTTTTTCTTGTTGACCGTGAGACCCGGAGCTTCTTCGATGTCGATATCTTCGACCTTCATGCCTTCTGGTAACTCCCAGTCAAAACGATGCAACATATTAGCAAGACCAAACTCCACCATCGTTGTCCCCATGTAAATTGCAGGACAAATTCTCCTTCCACCCCCAAACGGTAATAGCTCAAAGTGCTGTCCTTTTGCATCAATGTCACTATCAACAAACCTCTCCGGGAGAAACACTTCAGGGTCTTTCCAAGTATCAGGATCACGCCCTATAGCCCAGACATTCACATGAAGCCGTGTCTTTACTGGAATCGTGTAACCGTTGATCTCAAACTCAGACATTACTTCTCTTGGGAGTAGTATTGGTGTTGTAGGATGTAGCCTCCAAGTTTCTTTGATCACCATTTTCAGGTACTTGAAGTGATCAGTGTCGTCTAAGGTGATCGTTGACCTGCTCCCCATGTGGTTTCTGATTTCAGATTGGACTTTCTTCATCACACGTGGGTTCCTAGCGAGCTCTGTCATTGCCCATGTCATGGTTATTGCAGAAGTATCTATCCCCGCTAGAAGAACGTTCTGTGACAAAGATTATAAAATCAGGTCAGATTCTCATGATATTACAAGACGTGTCGAGTATGCAAAATAACAGAGAACCAAACCTGAATCGAACCAAAAAAACGAAAACTTAGAGAAACACGAACGGTCCCAATTTCTCTAAACCTAAAAAAACATAACCGACCGAGAACCGAATTGGTACCGAAATATTAAAATATAATTTATTTACCTGAAAATATTAATTATTTTTAGTTTTAAAATAACTATATATTAAAAATATAATTTATAAATCCAAAATTATTCAAGAAACTGAATTACTTTAACATTTTTTGGATTTTTTGGGTTTAACATGAAGTTTTAATTTTTTTGTGGGTTTTTTTGTTCAACCCCGAATCAATCCGAAAAGTTATGGGTTCCTAAATGGATCCAAAACACCCCAACCAAAATAAACCGATCCGACTCAAAACCCCGAATGTACAGGACTAGTGCCAAGTGTTTTGTTATTACCATCAAGATTGCTTTGATATGGTTTCTTGTGAGCTTGTCATTTCCAAGAACAGCTTCTTCCTTCTCTAACTTCAGTAACAGATCCACGAAGTCTTCACTCCCTTGTTTCTTTTCCTGTTTGTGCAAATCAATCATTTGTTCATAGAACGCATCGAGATCTCTCACGCTCTTCTCTCTACGCCCTTGCAGACCTGTGAACCAGTCGATGATCCGTCCGAAACACGGTATGAAGTCTGAGGCTGAAAAGCTTCCCAACATCTCAAGTGCCTCACGGACTAACTTATTGAAACTATCACTGTTGAGTACAGTTCCTTCAAAGCTCACACTAAATGCTGCCTTGCATATTACGCTCACAGTCAAAGCAAGACACGTCTTGTTCAAGTTGATAGGAGTTTTCAGAGAAGCTGATTCAGTGATTGAATCAATCAGCTTCTTGACCTCCTCTTCCTTTATGGGCTGGATCGAGTGAACTTGTTTAGTACTGAAAAGTTCCTGAGCAGCGAGCTTTCTTAGTTCTTTCCAGTAATCATCATAGGGTGAGAAAGCAATGTCCAGATAGTTGTAAGAGAGGTCTCTTGGCCCTAAAGAAAGATCAAGATTCAAGATTCAAGGGGTTTTGAGTAAATATTCAAGATTCAAGATTCATAGGTTTTGTTAAGAAAAGTCAACACTTGTGTACCTGCCAAGCCTGGGCGGCTACAACAGTGGAGGTCATGGATTTTCAGAGCTTGTCTTGCTGTTTCAGAGGTGGAAACTATGACTGTTGGGACTTTTCCAAGCTTCAGAAGCATGACAGGACCATACTTCTTTGAGAGCCTCCATAGAGACAGATGTGGTAACTCTCCAATCTGGTGCAAGTTACCTATGATAGGAAAGCCAGGAGGAGACGGTGGTCTCCGTTGATGAAGCCGCCGGTTCTTGTATTTGATGGCGGCGAGAAGAAGAAAGATGAGGGACAGAAGTGAGACAAGCGAAATGTCAACCATTTTTCTGATTTGATGGGAGATGAAACCAGTGCCGGTCCTGAGCGCTGTGGCGCCTAAAGCGAACCAACAAAATAACGCTCTCTAAAAACAATAATTTTTCACTTTATCTTTCTAAACTAAACAAAAATTTGTTTTTTCATGATGCAGAAATTTCATCAAAAAACTAATAGATTAATCTAAAAAAAAAAAAAAAAATTTCTACAACTTTCTCTGGTTGTAGCCACTTATTCGTCTTGTAACCACTTAATTGAGTTATTATTTTGTTTTCAATAACACTTACTAAAAATGCATGAAAATGATAATAGTGTTATAATTAATTCAAATGAAAAATATATAATCAGGTAAATACAACAGTAGAGAACATCATTTTGAAACTGGTTTATATAATTAGTTTGTAAATTTAATGAATCTTTCAAATTGTCAAAGTTCCAAGAGAGAGTATTTGGATTCAAAAATAAATTTCATGTTTATTTTTAGCTGTTAAAGATACAAAAAAAGTAATTGGGTGAAATATAAGATAATTAGTTGAAGAAAATAAATACATGAGTTTAGACTTTAGAAAAGGATATTAGATTTTTGTTTATAGTTGGTTTGTTTTAGTTTATATGACTACGATTAAAGAATCATTTAATAAATCATATAAATATGGAAACTACGATTATCAATAAAGGAATAAAAATCTGTCAGATTCTCTACCGTATTAGAAAAAGAATAACAAAGAAAGGTAAAACTTAAGAATAAACAAATAAAGCTTCAACCACTAGGCCAATAAGAAATATTAGTCAAAAATTTGGTGCCCCTAACCTATATCAGAATATTGGCGCCTAAAGCCCTAGTTTCACGGACTTTAGCCCAGGACCAGTTCTGGATGAAACGTAACTCTCACCTCCTAGGTAAGGTAAACTTAGGGGTGTTCAATCCGGATATCGGTTCGGTTTAGGTTCGGTTTTTTTCGGTTTTTGATATTTCGATTAGTAAAATATAATTACCATTTTAAATCCATATTTACTTCAATCTGGTTCGGTTTATATACCGTCGGTTTTCGGTTTATTCGGTTTTATACTAAAAAACATAATTATTAGGTCATATTGTCAGCACAATCATTTATTAAAAATATATTACATGTTCAAATAAATGAACAAAAAAGTAAAAATGCTTCTACCATCAAATAAAATAATCAAATCTATAACTAAAATCAAAGCTTGAAATTTTGAAAATAAAAATATGAAACAAAACAGAAACATGGAAGAAAAGTTTTTCCACTCTTCCATATTTAGTGTTCATTAAAGTCATGTTTTTTCAATTGAACAAAAAACTCTGTTTGTTTACAGATAAGAAAAAAGTTGTGAAAATTTTTCATTAATTATTGTCCATCAAATTTATAATCTTCACATTAATTTGGTGAAGACTAAAATAAAGCAAAACGATCAAAAGAAGACTTAGAAAATAAGATGTCTGAATTGCGATGTATTGTTATTTAATTATAGCTCAAGTGTTTTACAAATTAAGGTTCTTTATTACTATAAAATTATGGTAATAGTTATTAACATAAATTTAACTTATTCAACAAATAGATTTTCATGTATTGTTATAAAATAGATACATATTTACATGTTTCTACTTTTAATCGGTTTTGTTCGGTTTATTCGGTTTAATCGGTTATATATCAAACCATATCAAAATCCTACGGTTTTTATAAAATTATATTCATTCGGTTTATATGATATATACCAAAACCAAACCATATTGTCTATTTCGATTCGGTTCGGTTCGGTACGGTTTGGTTTTACCATATTGAAGAGCCTTAGGTAAACTATATACTAGCACGTTGCTGTCTTGTTTTCCTTTTTTTTTTTATTTGAACACCACACGTCACTGTCTTATATCCTTTTTAATGTATAACTTTCACTGATTAATGAAATTATTTATAGACATTTATGGGTTATGTTTGGGCTTTTACATGTTGATGGTGACGAATCGGCATGACTGAAGTTGATGGGCCAACGGCCTATTTTCAATACCTAATGTCAACAAGTGCCACAAACTTTAGAAAACGACGCAATCATACTACAAAAGCAAAAGCGCCTTGATAACTGCGACCCCTTTTGTGAAAGAAAACATGCAGCAGAGATAAGAGATCTAAAATTAAATTTGTTATTTCAACTAAATGTTAAATATCTTACGATCAAATCTTGAACTATAGAAGTGCTAATGTGATTACATTCAAGTGAAGATAATTTATCTAAACTTCAGCGAATATTAGGCATGGACAAAAAAATCAGAGCCCGATATCCATCCGTAAAATGTTATAGGTCCTTTGTCGCTACTTGATGATGGGCTTTTATGTCTCCAACACTAGACTGGACTTCAGAAAATGTTATAGGTCCTTGTTGATTAATACCTCTAATGTGGTGCCCGGGTCAGAGCCGGCTAAAATGAGGGACAAACGGTGCTACCGCCCCGGATCCAAACCCGTGTCCCCCCGTAACTTGATAGTTAAGGGCCCAATTTTTTTTATATATACATATTTTTATATAGAAAATTTTAAGTATTTATTAAATTTGGTTTAAAAAGGGTCCTAAAATATTTTACATGTATATAATTTGTTTTTATCAAAAAATTTACAAAGCTGTTGCTGATAAAAAAAATTAAATATAGTTAAATTTTAATTAAAAATGAACATTAAAAGCGTAATTTTTTTTCTTTCATAAGTCCAAATAAATGTTGAGCCGGCCCCGGGCATCGCATGGAGAGAGTCAAAGAGGCTCGGATGAGAGAGTGCAATCACACAAATAATAAAAGGAGCATATACTGATCAGAGAGCCTGTCCACGTAGGACAATAAAATCCACCAATCAGGAGTTCTTTTTTTGACACGTCATCTCTGGTGTTTGTTGTTGGACTTCAATTTTTTTCCAATGAAAGAATGTTAATGTGTTGGTCCAGTAAGCCCATCTCTATTGCTTTGGCTTCTTCTTCACGCCGTCGTGAGGCGAGAGCCTCGACGTTTTCCTTTCTTTTTTCTCCAGATCCCGTTTTGCTAGATCGAATTGTGAGACCTTTTGTTTTCCTCTCTTCGTTTTCCGTTTCGAGATCTGATCAATCAATACGTTCTCCACTTTCTTTCTACATTTAATCTGATTTATGGATTCTCTCATCCTTTTGCGTTCTGATCTCATTTATAAAACTCTTACTTTGAATTTTATTTCGATCAAACTTGAATATCGCGATGAGTTCGAACGGAAAATTGACGTTGTCCGGTGATCCGAGTTCGAAGAAACAAAGAGGTGTTGGGGCTGACTCCTTTCCCGGAACGAACAAGTCCATCGGCAAACACGGTGGCTCTTCGGGCCTCTCGATCGGCGATCCCTATTCGAAAAAATCCAAAGGCGATGCGTCTGTCTCTTCTCCCGGTCTGAAAAAACCCATCGGCGCGGCGGGTGAATCTTCCGGCGTCCCCACCGGCGTATCTAACTTGAAGAAAGCTAATGGTAAGAGAACCCGTGTATTTCGTTATCTTATTATAAAATCTGAGGCTTTGTGATTTCTCAGACAATGATAACGATCATACTTATTCTGCAGGTCCGATAGTTGAAAGGGCGAAGTCAGATTTATCCTCCGGCGTTAGGGGCAAAGCCGATGTCTCCTCTGACGTCAGGGGTAAAGCTATTGTCTCCACCAACGTTGGGGAAGTGATGTTCTTCAAAGATGTGAAATTCGGTCCTCATGAAGGCGAGGTGAGGTTTCGGTTGATCCACTTTTGGGAAGCTCGAAATGTTCTGACGAAGCTTCTTCTCGGTCTCGAGATGCTTCTCATCGACGAAGAGGTATAAACCGAGTTATTTTTTATGTTATAAGTTAACAAATTGTTTAAACTACAAGCTAAGATATCATTTTAGCTTCAAACTTATCTGTCTATTCCGAGTTGATATTTTTAGAATCAAATATATATTGATGCACTTGTGTGATTTGCTCTACGTTTTTAGATCGTTATTACTGTCTCGCTTGTGTGATTTGCTCTACGTTTTTAGATCGTTATTTATATCAACAGAAACGTTTTTGAACTTACTGAATTCATATTGCCTGTTGAGTATCTTTAATATCTTTGTTCACCTTTTCAGATATTTCCTGTCTATCTTTTCTAATATAACTCTTTCATGTTGTTAACAGGGAACTGTTATCCAGGGCTTCATCTCATCTGCAAGGATTGAAACCTATTTGCCACACATGACAGTGGGTGGCATTTACAGACTCAACAATTTTTTCGGGTCTAGACATAAGACTTTGTACCGAGTAGCTGAGCCAAGTGTCGTTATCACCTTCTCATCGACATCCGCTCTCTCTGTTCTGGAGAACAGTCTGGTATGTTTCCCTGATGACCGTTTCCGGTTCCATGGATATGAAGAATTCAATGCTGCCTGCGACTTGAAAGGAGATCTCTATGGTAAGTTCTCACAATCATTCCACCCCATCATCATATGTATACGATGATGTTTAGTTTATTTTTGGGTTTGTCCAATCTTATATATATAGGTTTCATTGCTGCGAATATAGTATATAAAGTATTGAATTTGAATGATGTCTTTTGCAGATTATGTTGGCCACATCAAGCTTGTGAATGGGCAGGTTCTCAATGACAGTCTCGTGCTAGATGAATCTGAGATAGCTTCAACTCGCCGCGTTTTGCTTCATGTGCAAACACATGAGTAAGCTAATACATATCTTCTTCCATTTTCATATATTGTTTCTCTTACCACACGTGTTTTGGATGTTGTAGAGGCCCCGTTATGAAGCTATACCTATGGGACAAAGCTGCTTTCGACTTCAGTGAAAAATTTAAAGCATCTGGAGGAACTGCAAAAGTTATTTTAGTCACCACACTAAACCCGAAATGTTTTGGAGGTTTGTATATCAACTTTTGTTTATTGTTTAAGAAGATACTTAGGATGGTTAATGATTCTTAAATGTGTAGTTTAGCTTTGAGGAATAGAACTGCAATCGATTGGATTTGTAGTTTAACAGCTTTGAGCATTTGTAAAGTCTGTGAAGCATTAAGTGTTGAGTAACTCGATAGGTTCTGGGTATCATAAATTATAGATGTGCATAGTCTCTTCATCTTAATTTATTAAGATTTTTGATCTGTATTACATCATTGGAACTGGTATAGGTGCCCTATCTCTATCTTCCATGGCCCCATCACGGGTATTCATGGACAGTGATGTCCAAGCAACCCGAGATTATTTCACTTGGTAAGCATATTGTTTAACATATCTTCATTGTTTTCCAGTATGGTACTTATGCTTTGACATTGTCTTCAGGTTGGTCTCAAACTCAGATGTCGCCAACAGAGTTGATGCAGACGTTGTCACTAAGACTGAAACAGTGACCATATGCGAACTCTTTTCTTATATGAAGCAAGCAGCTGCCAAGGTAGTTTATTACCAATGGATAACACATTAACTATGATAGTCTCTGTTTCTCATTTAATTTTAAAACTTTTTTGCAGGTTGCTTGGTTTGAGTGCATAGCGACCGTTGCTGATGCTGTGCACGGTTCAAGCTGGTATTACATAGGCTGCGGTGTGTGTCACACTAAGGCAACCAAAGGGCCTACCACCCTTATGTGTAAGAAGTGTGGGAAGAGTGATATTGTCGGTGTTGCACAGTAAGTTAACCAAATTTGCGTATACTTATTCTTTCAAAGGATTCATTATTCATATGCTCACGACACAGGTTTCTAGCCAAGATCTCTGGGTACGATAAGAGTGACCAGGCGTTTTTTGTTCTCCTTGGTGATGCTGGTCACTAGTTGACTGGAAAGAAAGCCTCTGAATTGGTTGAGAGCTATTTTGAGGTAATTACAGACCTGCCCATCTTTGTTATTTGAAACTGTATTCTTACAATATAGTTAGAAATGTGTAGTGACAATTGTTTGAATGTATGTTAGGCCAATGAGAGTGTAGGAGATGATCACATAGTTCCAGTGGCTCAAGCTCTGTCTGATACCATAGGACAGACTCGCAAGTTCATTGTGAAAGTATCAAATCACAATTTGACTGGCAAGACCCAATCTTTGACTGTGACAAAGGTGCTCCTTTCAGACGATCCAGAACTTGAAGGCGAGTTGGAGGAAGATTCGATTATCCCAGCCGCCCAGAAAACTTTGGATGATGGAGGTGCTGAGGATGATCCTTCCATGGACTCTAAGGGCGAAAAGGTGAAAAGAGCTGCTGAAAATGATGAAGCAGATGCTCCTAAACGAGCCAAATGTGGCTAGGATGTTTAAAGTGGTGGTGCTTATGGTTACTAGACGTTTATGATTTTTTAATTTTCAATTTCAAACTTCATATTTGCAACAATTGAATGTCTTTCTTGAAAACTCTTTTTGGTTAACTTATGTTATTGCTTTCTTTTTAAGTTTGATTTTGCTCCATATATTTGTTTCGATACTCATCTTAAAAAGCATAAAATGTTTGATATATACTATATCTGAACATGCACCAAAGCCCTACAAAGGGCTAATACCATATCAACAAGGGAATGAACTGAAGCTCATGATCATATTTTTGAATTTTCCATTTCTTGCTAATCAAAATCTGTACGATAGGTTTTAAATTGAGGCGTCTTTCACATGCTGTTCTGTTCCTCTATTAATGTTTTCGTATGTTTATAAGACATTCTTATAAACAAACACGTAATGTAAATAATATTATATGAATACATTTTTCTCAGCCTCTATCTACTCCTATCAATGAAAAGTTATTGTAAATGTAAACATCCAATCATAACATATTTATGCTAAACATAAAATTATTATATTCTCACAATATTCCATTCCTAAACACAATATATTTAATCTCATCTCAGATTTATATTAAAAAAATGATAAATAAAAAAACACACACCAAAATGCTGAATTTGCAGACAAAATTATAAGTACTTCAGCTGCTATTTCTGTTTTGAAACAATCGCATAAACTTGAATTTTCTTAGTTTTGGAGATGCAGTTCTTTCATTCCAAACAAAACCATTAGAAGTTATTATTATTAAAATCGACTATCAACACACTTTTCCGTGCATCGCGCGGAGAAAAACTCTAGTAATTCGAGAAGTGCAATAATTGGGAGAGACAAAGTACATCATTCAGAATTAAAAATCCAGATATTAAAAGCAAAATATTTTGGTAGTTGGTTAAAAATCAACTTAAATAAATAATTGACAATATTTTAGAAAAAGAAAACTAGTGTTCTGTTCAATCATACCCATATAGGATTTGGTGGAATAATTAGGTTCAGTGTACTGAGTGGAATCAAGATAAACGTGTTTAACCTTTCCAACGTTTGTTTTGGCAACGAATCAATTTGATATTATTTGAACAATTTCCAGTAAGATAAAAGTTTGTACTTGAAGATGTCAAATCACGTTACATTTTTTGTATCTACATTCTTTTTTTTTTTTAATTTCCCTTTCATACAACATTGTTGGATTAGCATGACAAGATACAATCGGTCACAAGATGTAGTTTCATAGTACAATGGATGCAACAATTTATTGTAAAGTCATGAAAGACTTAGTTTAAAGTGATCAATTATATTACATACTTCACAGGAACAAGTAAAAGTTCATTTTTCTTGCTCACATTTAGTCCAGGAGACTCTTCCATGTCGATATCTTCAACCTCCATGCCTTCTGGTAATTTCCAGTCAAAATGAAACAACATATTAGCAAGACCAAACTCCACCATTGATGTCCCCATGTATATTGCTGGACATAGTCTCCTGCCAGCCCCAAATGGCAACAACTCAAAACTCTGCCCTTTTGGGTCAATGTTGTTATCAATAAATCTTTCAGGGAGAAACATATCTGGATCTTTCCAGGTATCAGGATCACGCCCTATAGCCCAAACATTCACATAAAGCCGTGTCTTGGGTTGAATCTGGTAGCCATTGATCTGAAATTCAGACATTACTTCTCTTGGAACTATAAGAGGTGCTGGAGGGTGTAGCCTCCATGTTTCTTTGACTACCATTTTCAGATAGTGGAGCTTCTCTATGTCATCCAAGGTTATCACTGACTTGTTCCCAATTTGATTTCTTATTTCGGATTGAACCTTCTTCATTGCTCTAGGGTTTCTCATAAGTTCTGTCATTGCCCATGTCATTGTTATTGCAGAAGTGCCTATGCCCCCAATAAGAACATTCTGTAATCAGATATAAAATAAATGTTAGAATCCTCAGGTAAAATTCTAAGGGTTGCCAATATTTATATATATATATATATATATATTTTTTTTTTTTTATCAACTCAAATATTTATATCTATAGTTACCATTAAGATTGCTTTGACATGGTTTCTTGTGAGCTTCCCATATCCAAGAACAGATTCTTCTTTCTGAAATCTCAAGAGCAGATCCACAAAATCTTCCCTACCTTTCTCTTTTTCCTCTTTATGCAAATCAAACATTTGTTCATAAAAAGCATCAAGATCTCTCACACTCCTCTCTCTCCTCCCTTGTAAGCCGGTGAGCCGGTCGACGATCCAGCCGCCGTTTGGGAAAAAATCCGAGGCAGAGAAGCTCCCAAGAAACAAAAATGCCTCGTTGATGAACTTGTCGAATCTATCGCTGTTGAGTACAGTTCCATGGAAACTCACACCAAATGCTGCCCTGCAAATCACGCCAACGGTTAAAGAAAGAAACTTCTCGCTCAAGTTAACTGGTGTTTTCTCTTGAGCTGATTTGGCGACTATGTCTATCAGCTTCTTGACTTCCTCGTCCCTGATGGGTTGCATCGTGTGAACTCGTTTAGGACTAAAGACTTCTTGCACACACAGTTTCTTGACTTCTTTCCAGTAATCATCATAGGGAGCAAAAGCAATATCCAGATAATTGTAAGAGAGCTCTCTTGGCCCTGAGAAATGATCCTATATGTGAATAAAGAAAAATTCTGTAGTATGTGTTGAGTGAGTGTTATGGTACCTGCTAAGCTTGGACGGCTACAACAATGGAGGTCATGAATTTTCAGAGCTTGTTTAGCTGTTTCAGAGGAAGAGACTACTACAGTTGGGACTCTTCCAAGCTTCAGAAACATCACAGGACCGTACTTTTTGGAGAGTTTCCATAGGGATTGATGCGGTAACTCTCCGAGCTGGTGTAAGTTTCCGATGATCGGTAAACCAGGTGGAGATGGTGGTCTTCGTTGCTGCTTCTTGCGTTTAAAGGCGGCGAGAAGAAGAATAGTGACGAAGAGAAGTGATAGAAACCAAATAGTAGCCATATAGTTTTCCTAAAAATGATGATGATAATGATGAAGGAGGCTTGCGATCTTATATATACACATTTTTAGCATTGTGGTCATTTCTCTGGTTTCAACCTTTTTTTTTTCCCTTCATTTTCAACCCTTTAAAAGAAACTAATATAGTTGAAACTTGAGAATACATTATAAATTCTATTTTTACCAAAAAAAACTAAATACTCTCTTCAATTCCACTAATTTGAAATATAAGACAAGACGTTAATATAATATTTTGAAGTCTTAAGTTATTAACTAATATAATTAAAGTTTAAATAAAAATAAATAAAATATTGGATTAATTATTTTTCAATAAAAAAATTATCTCTGCTTTTATCACTTCAAAATATTCTTGTTTTATCAGAACATGTATATTCTAAAATACGTAAGTGTCCCAATACAACAAAAACACCAGATAATGTAATACAAAATAGATCAAAAATTAATTTTATGAAGTCTAATTAATATGTAGAATTGTATAAATACAACTTAAATAAATTAGGGGTTTTTGCCAAAACTAACCCACAACTTGATTTTAACCCCAAACTTATACCCAAACTTGAATCAAATGCAAAACTAACCTAAAAGCCTAGTGAAATTACAGCTCAGCCCCTTGTGACCAAACAAAAAAACAGAAGCCATTTTTACGAATATAGCCCTAGTAAATCGTCTGAGTCGTCTGAGATGTTGGAAGTCGTCTGGACGACTGAAGTGTAAGTCGTCTGGTACCGGTTTATTTTAAAAATAATTTATAAATCTTGTAAAAAAATATTTTGATGCATGAAAAATAAAAATCAAGTAATTATAAACAGTTTTAAGTGATATAAATTAAGATATGATAAAATTGATTTGTTTTGAAGATAGATGAGTGGAAGTAGTGAATCATGAAATACTTTGGTTTAGGAGTTTGGCAAACATATGTTGTAGTATTGTATGTATTGTTATGGTTAGATTTTGGAAAACTAAAATGTTTTTTTCAAAAATTAGTTTTCACCTATATGTGTTTATTTATGTGTATAGTAAACACTTTTCAAGTTTGATTTGATTTTATGAAGTCTTTAATTAGATAATTAAGTTTAGGGGTTATGTTTAGGGTGTGGACGACTTATATTTTAGTCGTCTGTTGAATAATTTACTCGGACGACTTACATTTCAGTCGTCTGGTGAAGAAATTAAAACAGATGACTTACATGTAAGTCGTCCAAATATTCCCGCCTAAAATTTTTTTAAAAAATTATTTTTCCGCTTAAATAATTTAAACCAGAAAGTCTTCTATTTTAGTTTCCCGCTAAAAATATTTAATTTCCCGCTAAAAATATTAAACTCTTCTGGACGACTTACATGTAAGTCGTCTGTTTTAATTTCTTCACCAGACGACTGAAATGTAAGTCGTCCAGGAAGTCGTCTGAGTAAAAAATATTTAATCTAATTGGATTTTTTGTCTCCCTATATAAAGAAAAATTTACACATTCTCTCTCCTCCTCTCAAATGGCTGCAACAAAAATGTAATGTTCATCATTCTAAAACTCTCCAACCTCTCTCTAATCTTTTTGACTTGAAAACACCAAACTTTATATGAATTTTTCAGTTTTGTCTCATGTATTTCTTATTAATCTATCTCTTTTACAGGTTTTTAATCAAATGATATTCATCTTCCATTAATTTAAAGGTAAATCTATTAATTTTAGATATGTATTTTTGTGTGTTCTATAAATGTAGATTTATCTAATCTTCCACTCATTTTCTCTATTTTTAAGTCATTTGAACGTTTTTGGATATGCAGGTTTTTCAGATCTGGATTTGATATGCAGGTTTTTCAGATCTGGAAGACTTCTTGGACGACTTACCTGTTAGTCGTCTGGACTTCTTGGAAGTCTTCTGACAAAGTCGTCTGGACTTCCAGGAAGTCGTCTGGACTTCCAGGAAGTCGTCTGGACTTCCAGGAAGTCATCTGGACTTCCAGGAAGTCGTCTGGACTTCAGGGAAGTCGTCTGGACTTCCAGGAAGTCGTCTGAACTTCATGGAAGTCTTCTGACGAAGTCTCCCTTTCATAATAGATCTGAGCGTTTTGGTAAGTTCTTATGTCTGATTTTTCTTCATTTGGGAACTTCTTGTTGTATAAAGTTCTTACTTTTTTCCCAAACTAAAACTCTCCAAACCCACTCTAATCTCTTTGACTTGAAAACACCAAACTTTATATGAATTTTCCAGTTTTGTCTCATGTCTTTCTTACTAATCTATCTTTTTTGCAGGTTTTTAATTAGATGGTACTCATCTTCCACTAATTTAAAGGTAGATCTATTATTTTTAGATATGTATTTTTGTGTGTTCTGTAAAGGTAGATTTATCTAATCTCACTCATTTTTTCTGTTTTTAAGCCATTTGAACGTTTTTGGATATGCAGGTTTTTCGGATCTGGATTTAATATGCAGGTTTTTCAGATCTGGAAGACTTCTGGGATGACTTACCTGTTAGTCGTCTGGAAGTCGTCTGGAAGTCGTCTGGAAGTCGTCTGGACTTCTTGGAAGTCTTCTGACAAAGTCGTTTGGACTTCCTGTAAAGTCGTTTGGACTTCCTGTAAAGTCGTCTGAACTTCCTAAAAGTCTTCTGACAAAGTCGTCTGAACTTCTTGGAAGTCGTCTGGACTTCTTAGAAGTCGTCTGGACTTCTTAGAAGTCGTCTGGACTTCTTAGAAGTCGTCTGGACTTCTTAGAAGTCGTCTGGACTTCTTAAAAGTCGTGTGGTCTTGTCTACTCAAGTGGAATCCAAGCTTGTCTTTGTAGAGGAATGATCTATAATAGTTTTGTTTGTGGTCTGTTTTGTGAATTGCATGTCTACTCTTTTAGTTGTGAATTTTTTGTAAAATCAGTAATAATGTTTTCCAAGATGTATTAAATGTGCTAACAATGTGTTTACACATTTACAAATCAATGAAATAATAGACTTCAGTAGCCTTTTTCTTATCTTTGGATCTCTCATATGCAATAATAAACTCCAATGGCCTTTTTCTCATCTTAATAAACAAGAATGTTGGTAGCTTTATATTGATACAACATTTTAAGAAGTATTTTAACCCTTCTTCCAACTCATAACAATAGTCATCATTATTGTCTATAACAATAATACTTAAGAGATGGAAACAAACAATAGTAACTAGTCTTGAAGTAAATAGAACATATTTTGTAAATATGAGTTTTACATATCTTGAAGTTACTTATCACTCTTAAAAATACAAGTTATTCAAAAACTAACGTAGAAGACTTAAAAACTAGCGGAGAAGACGCAGACGACTTCAATCTAAGTTGTCCAGACGACTAAACTATACGTCGTCTGGTCAACACAGAAGTTATTTTTGCAATTGACTTTGAAATCTGTTATTTTGGACGACTGAAAAATAAGTCGTCTACTATTGTTTGGCTAAAAAAAAAACTCCAAAAAAGCTAGACGACTTACATTTCAGTCGTCATAGGTTAGTTTTGCATTTGACTGGATAATTTCAGAAGTTTGACTTTTCTGGACGACTTACATTTCAGTCGTCTAGTGAAAATTAAAATAACAATATTTTTTTAAAAGTAGACGACTTACAGTTAAGTCGTCATAGGTTAGTTTTGCAATTGAAAAAAAAAACTTCAAGATTTAATTATATACAGACGACTTATAATTCAGTCGTCCACGAGACGACTGAAATGTAAGTCGTCCAGGATTTACGAGGTTTGACCAGAATCTCAGAAAAAAATCCTGGACGACTTACAAGTAAGTCGTCTCGTGGACGACTGAAGTATAAGTCGTCTGTGTATAATTAAATTTTGAAGTTTTTTTTTTCAATTGCAAAACTAACCTATGACGACTTAACTGTAAGTCGTCTACTTTTAAAAAATATTATTATTTTAATTTTCGCCAGACGACTGAAATGTAAGTCGTCTGGGGAAGTCAAACTTCTGAAATTATCCAGTCAAATGCAAAACTAACCTATGACGACTGAAATGTAAGTCGTCTAGGTTCTTTGGAAATTTTTTTGAAACCAAACAAAAACAGACGACTTAACTTTCAGTCGTCTCAGGTTACAGATTTCAAAGTCAATTGCAAAAATAACCTCTGCGTTGACCAGACAACTTCCAGGTAAGTTGTCTACAGCCAGACGACTTCCCAAGTAAGTCGTCTGACGAACAGATCTGGAAAAAAACTCGATGTCATACCTTAATATGGTGAGATAAGTTCCTTAGCATACATAAGGCTTCTCCAAGCACACAGAATCACAAACGAAAGTAACCCACCCAGAATCGTTAGCTTCTATGACTCTATGAACCATAAAAAATTTAGAATCAAAATCTTGGGTTTTTTTAGCTCATTGTGGAGAGAAAGTGAGAGATATGTTGTGTTTAGTTCACAAGAATGGAAAAAGAAGAAGGGTAAATCGATTTTGGGAGCATTAAGAGCTTCAAATTGGTTGTTCATGGTGGTTGTGGTATTGATGACAATGACAATCTTGTAATTACTTGAAGATGATGAGGGTGAGAGAGTAAAAATGTCATTTTCGAAAAAAAAAAGGAAAAAAAAAATTGATGGCATTTTCGTAAATTATATGAACTTGTGGGGTGAATAGGGAAAAACCAATTTTCAAAAAAAAAGGAGGTTAATTTTGTGTTTGACTTTAAGTTATAGGTCAATTCTGCAAAAAGCCCTATAAAATATAAGAAAAAATGTAACATATAAGAAAAATATAACATTATAAGGTTTCCTCAGTTTTGTAATTTAAAGTCGTTTTTAAAAAATAAAATATAACATATAAGGTTTTCTCATTTTTGTAATTTAAACTCATTTTAAAAAATTCAAAATATAACATATAAGGAAAAATCTAATTTTTTATATGGTTAACGTGATTGTTTAATTTTTTAATAATATAAAATTTAACAAAAATGAATAAAAGCATCTCCAACAGCCCTCTATCCCTTTATTTTTTAAATAGTTTTGCATTTCAATAGTCTTTTATCTCTTTATTTTTTAATGGGGTGAACAATACACCTTCAAATAAAAAAAGTCACTATTCAGACCCTTTAAACACTATTCACTTTTCACTTTAGTCCATACAATTATCTATGTCTTACAATTGCATGATAACTTTTTATATATCATATTTTAGTACTTATCATTATAGTTTATTAAAACTATTTCATTTAAAAATATATTAATTAACATTTTTATATCATTTATAGTTATATTTGATTACATATAATTATATTTTTTCAAAAATATTTTCTCTTAATATCTATGAAATAGTATGTTTTATTGATTTTTAAAAGTTTAATGATGATATTTAATTATTATACTGTTGAGGACTAAAATATAATATTTTAAAAATTTAAAGAAAATATATAAAGGACCACCATTGGAGAACCACCCCTTTATCTATTTATTTTAAGTAGGTTAGGATACAAAAATTGTTATCAAATCTTTATCTTTATTATCAAATTTTTATTATTCATAGTCATTAATTATCATATATATGTTAATTATATTAGGTAATTTCATAGTTTTTATTTAAGGAAAAAATACACGATTTTTATATTTTAGGTTAATATAATGTTCCCTAGTAATTAGATTTGGAATAACATTTTTTCAATTGATTATTAAACTGCCACGTAAGGTAAATTAACATCTTAATTGAGTGACATTTAAACAAGATCTCTTTTTAATTAGTGCAAACTTAAAGTTATAACTTTTTTAATAATCTTTAATTAATATACGGGGATATGTTTGTTGGTATAACCAATCAACTTACATAAAAATGAATCCAAATATGCGACGTCGACTATGAAAAGAATAGAAATTGGTGAGCAGACGACAAGGCCACAAAACACATGGATCACGTGCGACAAAGTTAGCTGAGCTGAGCTTACCTTTCCATAGTACGATTTAGTCGAATGGCTTGATCAGAGGTCAATAAGTGAAGAGTTTGGAATTCTATTATTTTATTTTTGTCATCTAGTAGATTATATTAAAGCATAAAATGAATTAAAAATCAGCAAAAACATCAGTTTTCCCAGAGCCAAGAGCCTGACAAAGATCAAAATTCCTTCGGAGCCATGACTGAGAAAATATCGTACTCGAATCCGAAATTCGCACTGTCGATTTCCGTTTAAATTAGGAAAGATAGAAAACCTTAAATTTCCCAGAGGTCCAATATATCTGCTAAACCACACGCCAATCAATCAGAATACGAAAATATGGACGAAAAATAAATATATGGAATCGAAAAGAGAACAAGAAAGATTTTTATTCCGAATCCGCGTTTGAGCGTAACAACAAGGTAAGAGCCTTCGGCCACGAGAGCTGTCGGTGAAATTCCTAGTTCTAGCAACCTAAGACTTGAAAACCTAGTTGAGTCGCAACTCGATAAGAAAATTGTCTAAATGCTCTAAGTTTTTTGCTCTGAGTAAAATTATTGCCTCCCTCTGGGCCTCCAACTTCGACATTCTTATATACTCTCCAAGAGGCGGTTTGCTCTTTCCTTTTCTGCCCTCGGCCGAATTTATCGCTTCGCGGAAATATTCCATTTTTCCTCGATCTTCCTGTTTATCCTCAGAAACTTCACATTTATCCTCTGAACTTGACATTTATCTTCTCCTGCAAAAAAGGGGTAAACCGTCATAACGATTTGGGCTCGATTTCGCATAAGATCACAAGTGGGCTTTTTGCCGCATTCTGGACCCTTTCGGGCCGTTCTCGGACTTAAGCGTTTTTCACGATTTTATAGAAAGAGCTTTTTTGAAACGACGTCGATCTCGAAGAACATCCAAACTTCTCATATAGCGTAGGCAGTTAAAGGTGTTTTAGTTTACCGTTGCCGTTTTATAAATCCGAATCTCCTTCGAAAGAGCGAGTTCTTTGCGGTTTCCAAGCTGTAAAGTTCCGATGGTGACTCCGATCGAGACGAAACAAGAGTCCATTCGATCTGATCACAGAAGAGGGAGCTACGAAAATGGGACGAAGGCAGCATGTTCGTTCCAACTCGGCAAATGGGCGAGTTGGACGTCTTGTTCAGTCCAACTCGCCCATTTGGCGAGTTGGACAGCTTGCTCGATCCAATCCTCCCGTTTGGTGGGTTGGACGTTGGTGTTTTGTTGTCCGGGATCCGTTGTCCAGGGCCTCGAGCAACCTTCCTTGAAGGCTTATCTTGTAAATCCCTTTCGGACTTGTTATGAAACTTGATTTAGTTCTTCCGTTTCTCTATTCTTTTGAGAATTATCTTTTCTTTTATTTTATAGCGCGTTTTTCTGCCATAGCTTGTGTTCGGCCAGGAAACAACGTCTTGATTGCGTCTGGGATCCCCAGATCGCGCCAATTACGTTATGAGTCGGGAATTTGATGCCTAAGTGGTAGGTCGATGGGACTGCCTTCATGGCCCATGATGACGTTGTAGATGGTCGGGTGGTCGACGACCGCGAAGTCGACGATTTTCATGACTTCTTTCACCGCGACTGGCAGTTTGATCGATCCGAGAGATAGATGTCGTGCCCTCGAAACCAGTTAGCGGCTTGGGCGATGGTACGACTTCTCCTACCTCGACGTTCATCCTCTTGAGAGTGTCGTGGAGGATGACATTGACTGTGCTGCCTGTGTCGATGAGACCCCTTGCGACCTCGAGGTCTCTTATCACTTGATCGATTACGAGTGGATCGCAGTGGGGCTGGTCGATCCCGCCAGCCTCTTCTTCGTCGAAAGTGATTGCCCCTTACGGGAAGTCGCTGGGCGCGGACCAGGCTAGCGAGTTCGCGCTTGTCTCGGCCTTATGCTGATAAGATTTGATGGCAGAGACGGTATTGCCACAATACTACGATCCTCCGATGATCATATTGACTCTGGGGCGGCTACTGTTGTTGCCCTTCTTTTCATGTCTTCTTCCGCGCTTTTCACCCGGTCGGTTCCCTTGGAAAGAGTTTTCCGATTGGGGAGCCTTATCGTTTCTTGGGAGGCGATCCGAGTTGCGGACGAGGTCTTTTATGCTTGATACTTCGGCGAGTTCTCCTGCAAGCAGTTTTGCGGCCAGACTTGCGCCGAGAACTTTACAATTAACGGTTGAGTGGCCGTGATGAAAGTCGCAGAAGACGTTCTCGTCGTAGTTTGGATTTTGGGTCCACGTATTACCCGTCGTCCGGCCTTGCTCTGGTTCAGAATTGATGGCGTAGTTGTGTGCTCCCTGGGTCTCTTCTTCCCCGCGATAGACGTTTTTGTCATTTCGTGGGTTTTTCTTTTTTGACTTCTGATCCGACCCAGGATCCTTTGACGACGTCTCCGTCGGCTTTTGTTTTTGCGACAAGACCTTCGTCTCTTCCTCGATGATTATGTAGTCCGCGGCCTTTGTGGAGCGCGTCCTGGATTGTACGCGGCATGTCCAAGGTTGTCCACTTCCTGAGCTTCGACTTGTACCAGAGCGTCTTTCAAAGCGCATCTATGGCCATTTTGTCGCTGATTCCGCTGACTCTAGCCATCACGGTTTTGAACCGTTTTATTAAGTCGCGGAGAGACTCGTCTTCTCCCTGGGATAAACTCCAGAGGTCGACGTCAGAGGTTTATCGATATATGAACATAGTGTACTGTTTGAGAAACTCCGAAGCGAGTTGGCAGAAACTCCCGATAGAGTTTCACTTCAGACGAGAGAACCACTCAAGCGCCGCTTCGCGGAGGTTCTCGACGAAGAGGCGGCATTCGCCGGCATCCCTTTCACTGTCTCTAAACTTGGCTCTTCCCATCGGGATCTGGAAAGCCTGCAAGTGTGCCTTGGGATCGGTTGTACTGTCGTAAGAAGCCACTTTGAGATTTCCAGGATCCGAAACTCTAGTCTTGGTGATGCAGGTAGTGAAGGGTGTTTTTCGAGCCTCCTCGAGGAGCTGGTCGATCTTGGGTGCAGTGCTAGTAGCGTGATGGATTTTGGATTTCACCGCTCTAATTTCCGCAGCTGTCTTCATGATATGATCACGAAGGTCGCGAATCTTGGATTTTTCGCTAGCAGATTTCCGACCTTGTCGGCGTTTGCCGCGAGTAGTCCGAGTTTGCTCCTCGGCCAGTTCCTCTTGTTTGTCCCAAAAGATGGCTTCTTCCTCTTGGGTCATAGGGTCGTCGAACTGGAAATCATCCCGAGCCGCTCGGCTCCTTGTTCGGCGTGGGTGCACATCTTCATCTTCATCCGTAGGTTCGGAGTGACTGCTAGAATCCAAATCGACGCGTTCAATTTCTTCATCCTCTTCACCTTCCTTTATAAGAGGAAGGTCTTCCGGCTCTTTCCGCGTTGGCGCGGGAGTAGTTTCATCAGGATTTTGTCAAGACGATTTCCTCTACGCGTTGGCAGACCGGTCGACAGGAATCATGAAATCGAGTCTTCTTCCGCGGATTCGGGTTGCTTCACGCGGAAGAACGGCCCTGGTTCTCGCTGTTAGGCCTTAAACCTGTTTAGCGAGAGAACTCATGACCTTGTCTTGTTCTGCTAACTTCTTTTCGAAGTTTGAGAACATCTTCTTGACTTCCTCGAACGCTGCGGTGTTTGCATCGGTGTTGACCGCGGTTACGTTCCTTGCTGGAGTCTTCTCAACGTTGTCGGCGGCGGCAGTGCCGTCAAGAGTTTTTTTGGTTATTGAGATCGTCGGCTGGCATGTCTGGGTGAGCGTTGGTGGCTGAGAGTTAGATTGATCCGTACCCCCCCTCCTTCTAGCGCCAAACTGTGGGAACCAAAATTCGCACTGTCGATTTTCGTTTAAATTAGGAAAGATAGGAAACCCTAAATTTCCAGAGGTCCCGAATATCTGCTAAACGACACGCAAAGCAATCAGAAAACGAAAGTATGGACGAAAAATAAATATATGGAATCGAAAAGAGAGCAAGAAATGTTTTTATTCCGAATCCGCGTTTGAGCGTAACAACAAGCTAAGAGCCTTCGGCCACGAGAGCTGTCGGCGAGATTCCTAGTTCTAGCAACTTAAGACTTAAAAACCTAGTTGAGTCGCAGGTCGATAACAAAAACGAAAAATTGCCTAAATGCTCAAAGTTTTTTGCTCTGAGTAAAATTATTGCCTCTCTCTGTCCCTCCAACTTCGACATCCTTATATACTCTCCAAGAGGCGGTTTGCTCTTTCCTTTTCTGCCCTCGGCCGAATTTATCACTTCGCGGAAATATTCAATTTTTCCTCGATCTTCCTGTTTATCCTCGGAAACTTCACATTTATCCTCCGAACTTGACATTTATCTTCTGCTGCAAAAAAGGGATAAACCGTCATAAAGATTTGGGCTCGATTTCAAATAAGATCGCAAGTGGGCTTTTGCCGCATTCTGGACCCTTTCGGGCCGTTCTCGGACTTAAGCGTGTTTCACGATTTTATAGAAAGAGCTTTTTTGAAACGATGTTGATCTCGAAGAACATCCAAACTTCTCGTATAGCGTAGGCAGTTCAAGGTGTTTTAGTTTACCGTTACCATTTTATACGAGAAATCCGAATCTCCTTCGAGAGAGCGAGTTCTTTGCGGTTTCCAAGTTGTAAAGTTCCGATGATGACTCCGATCGAGACGAAACAACAGTCCATTCGATCCGATCACAGAAGAGGGAGCTACGAGAATGGGACGAAGGTAGCATGTTCGGTCCAACTCGCCCATTTAGCGAGTTGGACGGCTTGCTCGATCCAACTTGCCACGGCTTCGGTCTGTCCAACTCGCCCATTTGGCGAGTTGGACGGCTTTCTCGGTCCAACTCGCCTATTTGGCGAGTTGGACTAACCCAACTCGCTAAATGGGTGAGTTGGACGGCTTGCTCGATCCAATCCTCCAGTTTGGTGGGTTGGACGTTGGTGTTTCGTTGTCCGGGATCGGTTGTCCGGGGCCTCGTGCAACCTTCCTTGAAGGCTTATCTTGTAAATCCCTTTCGGACTTGTTACGAAACTTGATTTAGTTCTTCCGTTTCTCTATTCTTTTGAGAATGATCTTTTTTTTTTGAAGAAGAAGAAGACGTTTCTCGGGAAGTTTCAGACTTTGATTTCGTCGTAACCGATTTTGACCCCAACAATACTCCTTCCAAAATCCAACAAGAGATAAACAAACTAATTGGACAAAACACTAGAGCCTAAAATACACAGAAATTAAGAAAGAGAATACTCAAATTTCCGATGAGTCTCAGATTCGTCAACCTGAACCTATGATTGCAACTTGAAAGGAAGACCTAAAAAATCTCCAACTTAAAAGATATGGAACCATACCATTAGCTCCAAGGAAGGCCTTAAGATCATCTATCCACTGAAACAATGCAAGTTGGTGAAGACCTTGAAAATGGCTCAGCAGCACAAAGAACCTACACCCGTTCTAACCGAAGCGGAACACTATTAGCACCATAATCTAAAACTTAAAACTAAAATAAATGCAACAAAAATCAATCAGTTTTTAACCTAATTAGAACAAAAACTAACTGTGGTTTATTTTAGACGAATATATAAAACTCAATGTACCCAAACAATGGGTAAGTGAATCATTCATGGTTCTTATATTCAAAATCAGAGGTGTAACTAAATCATCGATTAAAAACTAACAAATGTGGGAACCGAAATTCACACTGTCGATTTCCGTTTAAATAAGGAAACTAGGAAAACCCTAATTTCCCAGAGGACCCGGAAATCTGCTAATTACAACACGTCAAGCAATCAGAACACGAGAATAACAACGATAAGAATAAGAAATCGAAAAAGAGAGCAAAGTAGATCTTATTCCGAATCTGCGTATGAGCGTTTACAACAAGGTATAAGCCTGGGCTCGAGAGCTGTCGGCGAGATTCCTAGTTCTAGCAACCCTAAGACGGCTAAACCTAATTGAGTCGCAGCTCGAAATAACAAAAACGGAAAATTGCCTAAATTGCTCTAAGTGCTAAGTTTGCTCTGAAAAGTCCTCCCCCCATGCTCCTCGCCTAGGACTCCTTATATACTAGCTCCAAGGTCGGTTTACGCTTTTACTCTTCTGCCCTTAAGCCATCATAGCATAAAAATGGAGATATTCCATTTTTCCCGATCTTCCAATTATCTTCAAAACTTCCGTATTTATCCGCGGAAACTTGACATTTATCCTTCCTTGTGGACCAAGCGTAAACCATGCTGCGGTTTACGGGCTTTTGGTTAAGAACTCGTAGGATGGGCCTCGAGTCGTGTTTTAGATCCCTTTGGGCCGTCTTCCGACTCAACACGTTTACTACGAATTCTTTTCGATAAAGAACGAACTTTCCGCGGTTTCTAATCTGCGAAGTTTGATTGATGGATTTGAATAGCGGAAAACATGGATTGCGCTTGCTACGGTCTTCGGGAGATAGCATTCGAAGGTTTGAAGAGAATGCATGGATTGATGTCGTATCGATGTTCGGAAGGGTTCGATCGCTACACAGCGACTGGACTTTGGCTCGAGCCCGGTTGCTACGTAGCGACCGAGTGGGAGCTTTAGCTCGAGCTCGGTCGCTACGTAGCGACCAAGCGGGACGAGCGCTCGGTCGCTATGTAGCGACCGAGCCTTGGGTTGAGCTTGGTCACTACGTAGGGACCGAGCAGGACGATCGCTCGGTCGCTACGTAGAGACCAAGCCTTGGCTTGAGCTCGGTCGCTACGTAGCGACCGAGCGGAACGATCGCCTGGTCGCTACGTAGTGACCGAGCTTTGGCTCGAGGTCGGTCGCTACGTAGCGACCGAGTACGTAGCGACCGATCGGGACAAGCGCTCGGTCGCTACGTAGCGACCGAGCCTTGGCTTGAGTTCGGTCGCTACGTAGCGATCGTCCCGTAGAGACCGAGCTTTGGCTACGTACCGATCGTCCCGTAGCGACCGAGCTTTGGCTCGAGCTCGGTCGCTACGTAGCGACCGAGCCTTGGCTTGAGCTCGGTCGCTACGGGACGATCGCTCGGTCGCTACGTAGCGACCGAGCGGGAGCTTTGGCTCGAGCTCGGTCTCTACGTAGCGACCGAGCGGGACGAGTGCTCGGTCGCTACGTAGCGACAGAACGGGACAAGCGCTCGCTACGTAGCAACCGAGCGGGACGGACGTTCGGTCGCTGCTTAACGACCTGTTTCGAGCTTTCGTTGGACATCTCGATTCTTTCTTCCGTAAAGCTTTTTCGTAAGGAAGAATCTATTTCGAAAAGTACTCTTCGGAGAAATTCTTATTTTCTTCCTCGGACGTTTTGAATGTTAAATTTGTCGTAACCGTTTTTGACCCCAACAGTTAGCCCCCCAGCCCGTTAGAGTTGTGACTCTAGCGGGCGGATAGATGACTTTGACAAGTTTAAGTGTATTGGACGAAATTGACATTTTAAACTCCGCGGAAAAAAGTTGTCGGGACGATATTCCGAATCCATACTTCTATAAGTAGTGAGCTCTTTTCATTCATTTTCTTCACACCTTCCCTTCTTCATTCCTTCAAACTCATTCAAAAATTAAAAAACTCTCTAGTTTCATAACTTTCCTTTCAACATGTCTTCCTCCCAAGGTGATAAGAAGGATTCCGACGTCGAGATGGGCGAGGCCACTTCTCCGGCTCCGGTTCTAACTTCTCCGGTGGAAGCGCCGGCTTGTGTTGCCGGTCATCTTTGTTTCCGAGAGGAACTAGTTCGTCGTCAAGCCGAGAAAGAACTAGCTCAAGCTGGCTCTGAGTTTCCGTCTTCTTCCGCGCAGGTCGTTGCCTCGTGTCATGGGACCGAAGTCATGGCTCTTCTCCCGCAAGCCCTACCTGCAGGATCTTCCACGACTCCGATCCTTGTCGAGGACAAGGAGAAGGCCGCTGACTCTATGCCTCCTCCTCCAGCCAGAAAAGACGTCGTTCTGGCATTGCGTGCTCCTAGCGCTGTCTTGGCTACTCAGCCTAAGAGTCGGAAGAGGAAACTTGCCAAGAGTGGTGACGGGGAGAATTCACAGCGAGGCGGATCGAGCCTAGCATCGGGACTTCGTGGAAAGGTTTATCTCTTGTTTGAATTCTCGATCGTCTTTTGTGCATTCTTTTCTCGGACTTAGTCTTGAGAATTTTCAGCGTTCGCAGTTCATATCGTTGATCGATAGGATGATCGGCGAATGTGGTTCTGAGATCAGTCGCCTTTCCGGGGAGTTGGTGGAGCTTCAGGGCAGATGGTCCGAAACCGAGGCCATGTTGACGGCTGTAAAGTCTCTCACTCTGCGAAAGTGTCGAAGCTCGAGGTTGCGATAGGAGAGCTTGAGAGGGACCTTGGGAAGACGGTGAGTTCCTTACTTAAGGAAAAGAAGGCCAGGAAGGCCAAATCCTCGGAGGTGCGTCGACTCCAGCGTCAGATCGAGAGTGACGCGGGACTAGCGCGCCGTGGGATCCGAGAGGCTACGGATGCCCATCGCGCGGAGTTTCAAGCTCGCTTGGCAAAGATTTCTGCTTCCCTGGGTTCCCTCGAGTGTATCCGGAGCAGGGATCTAGCTTTGGCGACGATTGAGGGCGGGATGGCCGTGGTTCGGTCGTTCCAAAGTGAGACTCCCCCGACCTTGGAGGCCGAAGAGGCCCGACTGTCAGGCTGCAAGGGAGATATGGCGGCCGAGAATGGAGATTTTGGTCTCGTCCAGGCCGACCTGAAATCCGCGTGCTTCCTTCCGACGTGTTCAGAAGACCCAGAGGGAAAAGACCCGATGGTCGGAGAAAACGGAGGTGGCGCGGCTCTAGGCTCGGACGAGGCAGCGGGTGAAGAGGGGGCGTAAGTTCTGAGGATGACTTGGGTTAGATCTCTTGCGAGAGATTTTTTTTATGTTTTTATGTTTCGGCCTTGAATGGCCTTATTTGTATTTCGGGACTGGCCGTGTGTGGCTTCGAATCCCTGCCGCTGTGCGGCTTTCTTTTTATGGTAAGATAATCAGATAGCGCTTTTTATGAGTTTGCGAATAGTGGGGAGGAAGGTGATGAGTTGTCGTCTCATATCCTTCTTCGATTGTGAAATGTTTCATTCGAGACCTGTTTCGAGAGTTCTTCCGCGAGATGTGAACTCTGCGGGGGTGCTGAAGATGTCGAACATAAACATAGAGGCATGGTTTAAGAATCTCTTATCTTTCGATATCATGCCTTTGAGATGTTAGAGACCAGTGCGCTGGGTTTAGGGCAAGACCTAGGTTTACTCTCGGTTTAAGGATTGTGCGGTGACTAACCGGCTATCGTTTTTCCTGTCGCGATTTCTTCCTGATTCGTGTCGATGTAAAGTCCGCGATGTTCTCGGCTTATACGACTTGTTTGATACGAATCGAGCATCTCTCCGGAAACCGGAAGTGCTAGACCAAAATTTCGGATTTCTTTTATAGCGCTATTATCCTTGTGTCGGATGTAAGAGAGTCATCTTCGTGAGATGGCTATGTCTGTTTAGGACGTTTTGTGAGTTTGATGTGATCAGCATCGGACTTGGTGGCGTGTGCCGTTGTTTCGAATTTTTTGAGCAAAATAGGTGCTAGTGTGTGCATATATATGTTTCTTTTGTGACGGAAGTTTCGTTCGTTCGAAAGAAATAAACTTTTGAGGCATGTTTTGCGACGTCTCGCGATGCCAAAAGTTGCTTCTCCTAAATGGTTGACTAATATCCGAAGACCTCGCACTGATTTTACAGGTGAGGAGGTTTTGATAAGTCGAAAACACCAAGAGCGTGGTAAGAATTTTTTTCGATTTTGGGGAGTATACGAGTATACGTACCCACTCCCCCCTTTTTAATGAGGGGGGACAGCTGAATTTGCCTTTCGGCAAACTGCCTACGTACTCCTTGCGGAGATCAAGCCGTCTCGTAGTTCAGTGTTTGCGGGTTGGTTCGTTTAGTGATAGTATTTTTTGAGATGCATTGCATTCCAAGTTCTAGGAATTTTTATGCCCTGCATATTGGCTATTTCGTAAGAACCTGGTCGGACGACCTTTTCGATTTTATAGGGACCTTCCCAGTTTGCTCCGAGTTTTTCCGCGTTTCGTTCAGCTGTGTTTTGGAAAACTTTGCGAAGGACCAGATCCCCCTGATTGAACCTACGATTTCGTACGTTGGAATTATAGTATTTTGCAGCGGCGTGCTGGTAGTTTTGAATTCGGATAAGCGGTCGATCCCGACGCTCGTTAATGAGGTCGAGATCATCCAAGAGCATGGCATTGTTGAGTTCCTCTCGTTCGCGAAATAACCTTCTTCGAACACCGGGAAATTCAACTTCCGCGGGAATCATGCATTCCGTGCCGTATACCAAACCGAAGGGAGTTTCTCTCGTTGCTCGCCTTGTGGTGGTACGGTGAGACCAGAGGACTCCCTCGAGTTCGTCGGCCCATCTGCCTTTTTTGGCCTCTAAGCGTTTCTTCAGTCCGTCGAGAATGGTCTTGTTGATTGTTTCAGCCTGTCCGTTGCACTGCGGATATCTGGGAGTTGACTTGTTGAGTCGTATCTTCTATTTTTCGCAGAATGCTTCGAATCGGGTGGAGATGAACTGAGACCCGTTATCGGTTACGATCTCGTAAGGAACTCCATGCCTACAGATGATGTTTTTCCATACGAAATTCTCGACTTGGACGTCCTTTATACTTGCGTACGAGTCCGCCTCTACCCATTTTGAGAAAAAATCGGTAAGGACTAGAAGGAAACGCTTTTGCTTTGAATTATGCAGAGGTCCGACAATATCCTTGGCCCAGCGCATAAAGGGGTAGGGCGATGTGATGGAGGAAAGAACTTCGGCCGGTTGTCGGATGGTTGGTGCATGCCTTTGGCATTTTTCGCATTTTCGTGCGAATTTTTCGCAATCTCCGATCATTGTCGGCCAATAGTATCCATGGCGTTTGATTTTCACGGCTAGTGATCTCCCGCCGGAATGGTTGCCGCAGGAGCCGGAATGTATTTCCTCCATTACTTTTCTCGCCTTTTCTCCTTCCAGGCACGTCATGAGTGGTCCGGAGAATCTCCATTTGTAGATTTCGGCGTCCACTGTTACGTAGCGTGCGGCCTGTGTTCGGATCTTGCGAGCTGCCCATTTTTCGGCGGGTAGTTGCCCGTCGACGATGTAGTCTCGAATCGTCTGAAGCCATGGGGTATCACAGCCGTAATCAGATTGCTCTGATGGTGGTGGTTTGATAATTTCTTCTTCGTCGTCTTGGCCTTCTATGAGATTGACGACGATTGGTGGTCCGATGCTCGGATGTTCGATGAATTCGACCGGAATTACCCTTTTGAGTCCTGGATCAGAACTTGATGCTAGGGCCGCGAGGGCGTCCGCTTGGACATTCTCGGAACGGGGGATCCGCGTAAGGGCAAAAGAGTCAAAGTCTTGAGCTAGACCATGGACCAATTTGAGGTACGCGTCCATCCTTTCGGCTCTGGCTTCATACTCTCCGCTGAATTGACTGACCACTAACTGGGAGTTGCAGTAAGCGTGGAGATTACGTATTTTTAATCCGTGAGCCAAACGTAGCCCTGCGATTAATGCCTCGTATTCGGCCTCGTTGTTCGAGGCATGGAATTCCAGTCTGAACGATTGTTCCAAGATCTCGCCCGTCGGAGAGGTGAGACGGATTCCGATACCCGATCCTTGCTCGGATGAGGATCCGTCGATGTGGAGGAGCCAGGTGGAATTTGGTTCCTCATTGGTTATTGTTCCCGTTGGAAGTTCGACCAGGAAGTCTGCGACCACTTGTGATTTTGCGCTTGTCCTCGGTCGGTATTCGATGTCATACTCGCTCAACTCGACCGCCCACTTAGCCAATCGGCCTGATTGACTTGGGCTATGCAAAATTGTCCGTAAGGGAAAAGTCGTGAGGATGACAATCGTGTGGGATTGGAAATTTGGTCTTAGTTTTCTGGCCGATGTTACGACCTCGCATGCCAATTTTTCCATCAACGGATACCTAGATTCGGCATCCAACAAGGTTTTGCTTATGTAGAAAATAGGTTTCTGCTCCCCGCGTTCTTCCCTGATCAGGACTCCGCTTACGGCCGTTGCCGACACAGCGATGTACAAGAATAAAGGTTCCCCTTCCCCGGGTTTTTCGAGGACTGGAGGGGTAGCTAAATGGCGCTTCTACTGTTGGAAGGCGTTTTCGCACTCCTCCGACCATTCGAATTTTTTATTTCCTCGCAGGACGTCGTAGAAGGGCAGGCACTTATCTGTTGATCGTGAAATAAATCGGTTGAGCGCTACGATTCTGCCGGTCAGTCTTTGGACTTCCCGCTTATTCTTCGGTGAAGCCATCTCGATTAGTGCGTTGATCTGTTTTGGATTCGCTTCGATACCGCGGTATGTGACCAAGTAGTCGAGGAATTCCCCTGATGCCACGGCGAATCTACATTTTGTCGGGTTGAGCTTCATGTTATGGGAATTTAATTGCGCAAAACACTCTTCGAGATGTGACACGTGATCTTTTGCTTTGAGGGATTTGACGAGCATGTCGTCGATATAAACCTCCATCGTTTTTCCGAGTTGTTTGGAGAACATTCGGTTTACGAGTCGTTGGTAAGTTGCACCGGCGTTTTTGAGGCCGAAGAGCATTACCTTATAGCAATAAGTTCTGCGATCGGTAATGAACGCAGTCTTCTCGCGATCGTCGGGATTCATCCTAATTTGATTATAACCTGAGAAGGCATCCATGAAGGATAAAAGTTCGTTGCCCGCTGTTGCCTCTACCAATCGATCGATATGTGGTAGAGGGAAGCTATCCTTTGGACATGCTTTGTTTAGGTCGGTAAAATCCACTCAAACTCGCCACTTCCCATTTTTCTTTTTGACTACTACAGGGTTGGCGAGCCAGTCTGGGTATCTTACTTCTGTTATCGACCCAACTTTAAGCAATTTTTCGATCTCATCGTTTACTGCGGCAGCACGTTCGGGTCCTAGCTTCCGCCTTTTCTGCTTGATGGGTTTGAATGTTGGGTCGATATTCATCTCGTGACATGTTATGTTAATGTCGATCCCCGGCATATCTTCCGCAGCCCATGCGAATGTATTGAGGTTCTTTTTAAGACAGGCTATGAGTTCTGTTCTTAAAGGCTCGCGGAGATTGGTTCCAATCTCGACGCAGCGTTCCGGGAAGGCTTCGTCGAGATAGATCGTCACCACGGGTTCGCATGTTGGCTCGCGTTTTTCGTCTAGGGCTGCGATGCTGCGAGATTGCCAGAAGAGTTCCGCTGAATCTTGACCTCGTGTATCTTTGCTGAAGGTCTTTTTCTCCACTTTTCTAGGAGTGATCTCGAGGATTGGTCTTTTTCGTTTCAGTTCCGCGGCGAAGCAAACCTGTGAGACTCTCGGATTTCCCCATATTACCTCGACTCCGTTAGGGGTCGGGAACTTGAGGCAAAGATGGTACGTTGATGGGATTGCGCGCATGGCGTTTAGCCATGGCGTCCCCATGATAACGTTGTAAGATGCGGGATGGTCAACGACTAGAAACTCTGTGACGTTCGTCACGGTTCCGGCTTTGACAGCGAGATTAATCGATCCGTAGGCCATGGTTATTTCCCCCGAAAGTCCCAGCAGTGGGCTTGGGTATTTTGTGACTTCGGATTGATTGATCCCCATTTTTTCGAGCGTTTCTTTGAAGATGATATCGGCCGAACTACCGGTGTCGATAAGCACCCTAGCGACGTCGATATCTCGAATCGTCAACTCGATGACAAGGAGGTCGTTTCGAGGTTTGGCCCGATCGACCGTTGCTCCCCCCTTGATGAGATGACGTTCGCGCACGTCGAGTCTTGCATATCGTTTCTGATCGTTGAGTGGCTTTTGCGGGTTAGATTGATCCGTACCGTCCCCTCCTTCTAGCGCTAAACTGTGGGAACCGAAATTCGCACTGTCGATTTCCGTTTAAATAAGGAAACTAGGAAAACCCTAATTTCCCAGAGGATCCGGATATTTGCTAATTACCACACGTCAAGCAATCAGAACACGAGAATAACAACGATAAGAATAAGAAATCGAAAAAGAGAGCAAAGTAGATCTTTTTCCGAATCTGCGTATTAGCGTTTACAACAAGGTATAAGCCTGGGGTCGAGAGCTGTCGGCGAGATTCCTAGTTCTAGCAACCCTAAGACGGCTAAACCTAATTGAGTCGCAGCTCGAAATAACAAAAATGGAAAATTGCCTAAACTGCTCTAAGTGCTAAGTTTGCTCTGAAAAGTCCTCCCCCCATGCTCCTCGCCTAGGACTCCTTATATACTAGCTCCAACGTCGGTTTACGCTTTTACTCTTCTGCCCTTAAGCCGTCATAGCATAAAAATGGAGATATTCCATTTTTCCCGATCTTCCAATTATCTTCAAAACTTCCGTATTTATCCGCGGAAACTTGACATTTATCCTTCCTTGTGGACCAAGCGTAAACTGTGCTGCGGTTTACGGGCTTTTGGTTAAGAAATCGTAGGATGGGCTTCGAGTCGTGTTTTAGATCTCTTTGGGCTGTCTTCCGACTCGACACGTTTACTACGAATTCTTTTCGATAAAGAACGAACTTTCCGCGGTTTCTAATCCGCGAAGTTTGATTTATGGATTTGAATAGCGGAAAACATGAACTGAGCTTGCTACGGTATTCGGGAGATAGCATTCGAAGGTTTGACGAGAATGCATGGATTGATGTCGTATCGATGTTCGGAAGGGTTCGATCGCTACACAGCGACTGAACTTTGGCTCGAGCCCGGTTACTACGTAGCGACCGAGCGGGACGAGCGCTCGGTCGCTACGTAGCGACCGAGCCTTGGCTTGAGCTCGGTCACTACGTAGCGACCGAGCGGGACGAGCGCTCGGTCGCTACGTAGCGACCGAGCCTTGGCTTGAGCTTGGTCGCTACGTAGCGACCGAGCATATCGATCGCTACGTAGAGACCGAGCCTTGGCTTGAGATCGGTCGCTACGTAGCGACCGAGCGGGACGATCGCTCGGTCGCTACGTAGTGACCGAGCTTTGGCTCGAGCTCGGTCGCTACGTAGCGACCGAGCTGGGGCTCGAGCTCGGTCGCTACGTAGCGACCGAGCTTGGGCTCGAGCTCGGTCGCTAACCGAGCGGGACGGACGTTAGGTCGCTGCGTAACGATCTGTTTCGAGCTTTCGTCGGACATCTCGATTCTTTCTTCCGTAAATCTTTTTCGTAAGGAAGAATCTATTTTGAAAAGTACTCTTCGGAGAAATTCTTATTTTCTTCCTCGGACGTTTTGAATGTTAAATTTGTCGTAGCCGTTTTTGACCCCAACAACAAAAAGTGAAAACAAATATTAACAAATTATTACGATTTAGTTTGGTCATAAATATTTCTATACATGCATAAACTTTCAAAAGATTACCGATTATGTTCACTTTTGCAACTCCAAACCGACAACACCTTTCTATTTATTTCCCAAAATGACATATATCAAATTATACATAATTTTGCAAAAATAAATATATAATATGAATCCAAAACAATTAACTAAATTAAATGCAAATAAAAAAATTTAATCTAGTTTTAAACTATTTAGATAAATGAAACTTTGATGGTTTAATTGAGATGAACAAAGACAGTTTCATATACCCAAAAGGTATTTGAAACGATCAAATTGTTTATAAAGCAAAAATAATATGTTTGTTTTAAAAAATTCATATATTTCCATACATATAAATTGTAAAATAATTTAAACCCTATAAAATTAAAAATAAAAATATCAGTTAATTAATTATTATAAAGTATATATTTGTAGATACATATATATTTGTAGATACGTATATTATGCATCAACACGGAAAAATCGCTTAGTACACTATATATAATTAACAAAACTCTCAAAGACATGGTAATATAACCAGTCTTAAAAAATCATGATCCAAGTCATTAACAAACAGATTTGTACACAGCTGCTCATAATAAAATACTAGCGGTTGGTCTGTTCTACGGCTGGGTGAGTTACACTAATGGTCTAACTGGTGACTAAGGAATGAAAGAAAATAATGCATTCCTTACTATTCTTATTTTTCTTTTACCATTTACAAGGAATAGTTATTTCTTTTCATCCCTTTTATTTTAGAGGAATATAGAACAAATTTGTTCCTCAGTACAATTGATAAGGAATAATCTTTCTTTTCATTCATCTAATTTTATTCCTCTACATTTTTCTTTACTCATTTCTAATGTTCCTATAATGGTCACCAGTTAGACTCTAAATTTATTTTATATTAAAATATATTTTAATTTTATAAAATATTTACAATTTTACTTTATATTGAAAATAATAAATATTTTTTGCAAAGATTATAATGTAAATTTTATTGTTTTGAATTGATAGAAAGTTTTTTTAGTGAACAAAAATTTATTATATAACAAAATTAAAGAAAATATAATAATTTATATTTCTTCTTTTGATTTTTATTTCAGTTTGATATAGTTAAAGAAAATCTAAATTAAAAATAACTGATACATTTTTCTAAGAGTTTCAAACTTTAATATTATTACATTAATTAAATTTCTCACGATCATTAATTAATCCAACTCCAAGCTAAATCAATTGAAATATAATGTATTCTGACAAAATTGTAAAAATGTATATTTTAAAGTACTATATAAATTGTTTCAATAATGTCATAGATAATAATTAAAATATTTTATTTAACAATATATTATGTTTTGTTATATATGTTTGTTTCAGTTTATATTAGATTTCCAACTTTTCAATATTTTATTAACTATGTTTTGTAAATTATTTTGGGTAATTGCCATAAATACCACATTCATAGTACCACTTTTCATGTTTACACTAACCACTTTTACCCCCACTTCTAATGAATGGTAAAAGACACTTATACCCATAGGGTTAACTAATCTATATTTAGGGTTTAGAGTTGAGGTGTGGGGTAGGGTTTTTGGAATGTGAAATTTAGGATTCTAATAAATATATAAATAAATACTTAAAAAATATAAAAAAAATTTGAAAAAATAGTTTCAAACATAATTTTCGAGTTTCAAAAAGAAATTTTGAAAGAAAAAAAACACAAATTTCGAAAAAAAAATTCAACAAAAAAATTATAAAAAAATTCGAATATGAAAAAGCATAATTCGAAAACATCTAAAAAAATATATTTTTTAATTCAAATAAGGATTTATTATATATATATAACAATGGTATAAGAGTCATTTATCACTTAATGAAGAATTTATTTTTGAAAATGTCCCTTTATATATAGGGAATTACACCGTCATTGAATAATGGAAAGACTAAAGAAAAGAAATACAAATATGGAAATAGTACAAATCATAATCTAATAAGGAAAATGCAAGATGCCGATTCTCTCTCTCTCTCTCTCTCTCTCTCTCTCTCTCTCTCTCTCTCTCTCTCTCTCCTCACGGTCGACTCTCTTTCTCTCCTCACGGTCGACTCTCTCTCTTTCTCTAGCATTGAGCCGGTTATGGACATCCACAATATGATTTATAACACTCCACCTTGGATGCCATAACTATACAGGGATTGTAATACGCTTTAGATGTTGCCTCATTAAAACCTTACCAGGAAAACCTAGTGGGACAAAACCATGGTGAAGGAAAAAGAGTACAACACGTATTACTCCCCCTGTTATGAACAACTCGCGGCTGGCCTCATGAACAGCCAAGATCTCCGAATGGTTTGAAGATGTGGCCGCGATCGTCTGCTTCATGGAACGCCATGATATGGCCTTTCCACCATGTGTGAAAACATAGCCTGTCGTGATCGAGCATTGTGTGGATCCGAAAGATAACTTGCATCAGCAAAATTAACTAAACCTTCTTTGTTTTGGTTAGTATAAAATAAACCCAAGTCTTTCGTTCCTTTCAGGTAACGAAGAACATGTTTAATCCCGTTCCAGTGCCTTTGGGTTGGGCAAGAGCTTAATCTAGACAATAGATTCACAGCAAAACATATATCTGGTCGTGTGACTAGCCAGATACATCAAACCTCCTATGGCACTGAGATATGGCACTTCGGGACCAAGGACATCTTTATCGTCCATCTTAGGACGGAACAGATCAGTGTCCAGGCCGAGGGACCTCACGACCATGGGGCTAGATAATGGGTGAGACTCGGCCATGTTGAAACTCTTGAGTACTTTTCTGTATATGCCATTTGATGCACAAGGATTCCATCTCTTATGTGCTCAAGTTGTAATCCCAAACAAAACTTTGTTTTTTTTTCAAGATCTTTCATCTCGAATTCTTTCTTAAGATATTCAACTGTTTGGGAAATCTCTCCAGAGGTTCCTAGGATATATAGATCATCAACATACACTGCTATGATCACAAACCCTGGCCGAATTTCTTTATAAAGATACAAGGGCTGATCGGATCATTCTTATATCCTTCTTTCACTAGGTACTCACTTAGCCTATTGTACCACATTCGGCCTGATTGTTTCAATCCATAAAGTGACTTATTCAACTTTATACAGTGTTGTTCTCGAGTACTCGATTTGTTTTCCAACTCTATACCCTCTGGTACTTTCATATAAATCTCATTATCCAGTGGCCCATATAAGTATGCAGTTACAACATCCATTAACCACAAGTCTAATTTCTCTCTTATAACCAGACTTATCAGGAAACTAAAAGTAGTAGCATCTACCACAAGGGAGTATGTCTCCTCATAATCGATTTCTGGTCTCTGTGAGAATCCTTGTGCAACAAGCCGTGCTTTATATCTCACGACCTTGCCGTTTTCATTTCTTTTCCTCACAAAGACCCACATATAGCCGACTGGTTTAACATCATATAGTGTCCGGACTATTGGTCCAAAGACAACACTCTTCTTTAAAGAGTTTAACTCTACGTTTATAGCTTCTTTCCATTTGATCCAATCTGATCGTTGAGTGCACTCATAAATAAACGTGGGTTCATGATCCTCATTCAAATCCATAAGTTCAAGTGCTACCTTGTATGCAAATATATCATCAATGTCGACGTTCTTTCTGTTCCATTGTATCCCAGACAAGAGATAGTTTATTGAGATCTCATTATTATCAGGACCTTCAGTACCTTGAATCTTGGCGTCCCAAGAATCAGTATTAGATACATTAGGGCCGGCCGCATCTAAGCATTCATGATCGGCCGTGATCGCTATTAGGGTTTTGGGATTGGCCACGGTTAAGTCCCGGGATTTAGGAACGGCCGCGGTCGTGTCCAGGGTTTCAACAACCTCGGTTTCATTCTCTGCACCTTTCTTAGTTTTTTGAGGGTTCTTATCTTTGGAACCTATTGGTCTACCACGTTTCAAACATTGTCTAGACTCTGTAGCAACTTGATTGTGTCCCTCTTGAACATCAATTCTGATTGGTGCATTAGCAGCTGGTATATATGACTTAGTCACTCTTTTCGGGCCAGCAAAGGAATCTGGCAATTGATTAGCTAGCTTTTGTAAATGTATAATCTTTTGGACTTCTAAATTACATTCCTGAGTCCGAGAATCTTGCCAAGATAAGGATGTTTGATTCCATGTAATTTCTTTTACCATTTTACTGCTATCTCCCCCTAATGTTGGATGTTCGGATTCATCAAAGTGACAATCCGCATACCTGGGCTTAAATAAATCACCCGTAGTTGGCTCAATGTATTTTATAATCGTGGGAGAATCATATCCAACATATATCCCCATCCTCCTTTGAGGTCCCATCTTTGTTCTATGTGGTGGTGCAATTGGCACATAGATGGCACAGCCAAATATCTTAAGATGGGATATGTCTGGCTCATGACCTGTAAGCAATTGTAATGGGGGAATATCTATGTTCACTAGACGGTCTTATACGAATCAGTTCGGCCGCGTGCAAGACCGCGTGTCCCCAAGCTGTGGCCGGAAGCTTAGACCTCATAAGAAATGGTCTAGCTATTAGCTGAATTCGTTTTATGAATGATTCGGCCAAGCCGTTCTGTTTATGTACATGTGCCACGGAGTGTTCCACACTTACCTCCATGGACATACAGTAATCATTAAACGCTTGGGACGTGAACTCACCAGCATTGGTCTCTATCATTCCGACCTTAGCATAGTAAAAGGCCAGTAGAGAGCGAATGTATAGACTCTAGGACTTTCTTATTGCCTTGGCCGATCTCTATGATCTGAAGGAACTCTTTGTTTCCTTCGCCCTTAGTCTCAATATGAAAGCCATTCATTCGAATGTCTTTAAAGCTCAATAGGCTTCTCTTAGAGCTGGGTGAATACAATGCATCAGATATCTCTAGATGCGTACCCTTAGGCAGCATGATGTTAGCCTGGCCGTAGCTCTCTATGAGACTGGCTATACCCGGAATGATACTTTAGAGACTTCATATAAAAACTTTCATCCATTAATAAAATAAATTCAAAGCAATCAAAACATAGAAAACATAAAGAAAAGAACACGAAAACATAGATGTCGAATTCAACTTCATTCTTTTAAACAATCTGAAGTTTCATAATCCATAAGATCGTCTCGTTCATGATTGAAATCATCTTCACCATATTGATAAGTAATATGAGCTTCAGGATTCTTCCCTTTCAAACTCTCTTGGTAGAGGTCAACGAGATGTTTAGGAATCCTACATGTCTTAGCCCAGTGATTATCCATACCACATCTATGGCACACGGATTTGGTAGAGTTTTGTTGTTTAAATGATGTACCACGGCCTCGGCCATGACCACAGCCTCCATAAGAGTTTCCTTGGCCACGGCCATATGAGTTGCCTCGGCCTCGACCAAATGAGTTTCGGCCTCGACCACCACGTCCATGCCATTTTCCACGACCACGGCCGTGTTGGCTATCACTCTGGACATGGTTCGACTCTTTCTTATCCTCTACGGCCGCATGTGCCTCAGGTAACGGGTTTGTTCCAGGAGGTCTCAATTCACTGTTTCTCATCAACAGTTCATTGTTCTGCTCAACGAGCAAGAGACAAGAGATCAGATTAGCATAAGTTGTGAAGCCCTTCTCACGGTACTGTAGTTGTAACAACACATTGCTTGTGTGGAAGGGGGAACAGGTTTTCTCAAGCATATCCTTATCCGTTATATCCTCACCACACAGTTTTAATTTTGAAACTATTTTAAACAGGGCCGAGTTATACTCGTCCACGGACTTGAAGTCCTGGATTCTGAGATTCCTCCAATCATACATAGCCTTTGGTAATAACACCGTTCTCTGGTGATCATATCTCGTTTTCAACTATGTCCAAAGGTCTAGAGGATTCTCAATAGTCAAATACTGATCTTTGAGACTCTCAATAAGATGATGACATATAATTAATATAGCTCCATATCTATCTTTCTCACTTGCATTATTGCCCTCGGTGATACATTCACCGAATCCCTTGGATTTTAGGATGATCTTAGCATCAAGTGCCCATTGCAAGTAATTATCTCTAGAGAGATTTAGGGCAGCAAAATCCAAGTTGTTGATTTTCGACATCTGAAATCATATATTTCATTCTTAGGATTTATAATGTTCTTATAATGCATACAAGACAATCAGATATATAATGCAAATTGGTCACACGACCAAACGGATATGATGCATTTAGTTCATACGATTATGCATGCATGATATGCTAACAAGCCGCACGGCCAAACAATCCGAACATGCATAATGCAAGACAAGCCGCACGGCCAAGGGTATGAACAATCTTAGCAATCAGTTTCTATATGATCTTAATGCAATCGGTTATTCATCTTAGCAAGAACGATTCTAAGTGATCATGAAACCTCAATAAAACAATCAAGCAATGCATCAAGGGGTTTAGTTACTATCAACCTAACGATCATATTCAATGAGATTAATGCAATAGGGTTTCAATATGAACAAGCCGGTCAGTTTCAAGTTTTAAACAAGATGAGAACTAATCAACTTAGGCGATTTCTATCGCAAGATAACATTCAATTAGTTCATCAATTCAATCAACCAAATTCAAGTATGAGATTAAATAATCGTAGCAATCGGTTCTATGTGATGATAATCAGATTCAAAACATTCAATCACATAAACAATCAAATCAAATTTTGATTAGGGTTTGCATGGTATGCATGCGGCTAGGCTTTAGGGAATTAGGGTTTCGATTTTAATCAAGCAATAAGATTCAATTTAGGTTATTAGGGATGGGATCTATTGCCTTAGGGTTTGGTTCTTAGGTTTTAGTTTTACCTAAACCTCAAGTCGGGTTGAATGGACCACCGAATAGAGAAGAACGCGAGCTGATCGTTGCTGTCAGGTCACGAACGGGTTGCTGTCTGTCGCGAACGGGAGCAAGCAGCTATCGGGTCGTGAACGTGCTAGCTATCGAACGGTATTGGGTCGCGTCGAGCAGGCTGAGATCGTGTCTCGCGAACAGGCTGAAGTCGCGAGCTGAGGAATGAACTGAGGTCGCGTGCTGAGATCGGGAACGCCTTGAGTATGGGGTTTTAGGTTCTCGATCAGATTAGGGTTCGTCGTCGGGTTTAGGGTTTATCGCCGGGATGAGATTAGGGTTTTAGGGTTCGGACTTTAGCTTAGGGTTTAAGGGTTCGGACTTTAGCTTAGGGTTTAGAGCGTAATCGTGCTGATAACGTGTTGGGAAACTAGATAATAGAATCTATGTTTCTGTATTATTCATAAACATAAGGAGCCCTTTATATATAGGGAATTACACCGTCATAGAATAATGAAAAGATTAAAGAAAGGAAATACAAATATGGAAAGAGTACAAATCATAATCTAATAAGGAAAATGCAAGATGCCGATTCTCTCTCTCTCTCCTCACGGTCGACTCTCTCTTTCTCTAGCATTGGGCCGGTTATGAACCAGACCGGTTATGGACATCCACAATATGATTTATAACAGTAAACATAAAATTTTCCCGGTTATTTTAGCATTTGTTGAACTTTGTTTTACAGCAGAAGGACAGAACAACCCTAGTATAATGCCAGGGACGGACCCAGTCACATATCAGGTGGGGCACGTGCACATACTAACGTTATACTTTTTGTTTTTAACACCATTTTGAGTATGTTAATCTGGAATATATGGTTAAATTAGATCAGTGGTTTCACAAGCTCCAACTTTTGACCATATTCATCCGTTTGTTATTTAATTTTTATTGTCAAACTTAACTTATATAATTACCCTTTGTTCTTATATTTATTCGTGTAATTTCTTGTTCCCTTAAACTTCATTAAATTAGTTATATTTGTCTAATTTGTTCAGTTTTGTTGCGTAAATATCAATCTTGAAGTTCAAATTTCATATTTCCCTCATTCTATTTCTAACAGGATAAATATTTTATGTTTTATATGTATTAAAATGTATTAAATTTGAGAATAAATACATTATTTTTTTGTGATTAACTAATAGTAGTTAAGTAAATGTAATTATTATTTTAAGATTACAATTTGTAATTATTAACTCATATAAAATGTATTGAAAACATAAATATATCTTAAAAAAGTTTTTTTTTGTAAAACAATATTTTCAGAAACAAAGAGGATATTTATTTAGCCGAAAGATTTATCGTAAGCATATAGCATTTAAACAATAATATAATAAAAACTGTAAAAAATATATATCATTGTGCCCCATATATTATATAGATATATATAAATTATTATTGTGCCCCATATATAATATTTTTCTAGATCCTCCCATGTATAACGCCAAATTACAAACATGTACACCCATGTTTAAAGGTAACACCAACCCTGTTCAGTATTTTTTCAGGTCATATTGAACTCAAAATGAAGTAATATCCGTATGTAATAAGTAATATCGGAGAAAACATGAAGATGAAGTATAATCAGAACCGAAAATCTATTATAAGGAGATAAGCTATAACTTAACATGTTTATCAAAAAAAAAAACTATAACTTAACCTTAAGCTTGTATTATATATCAAGTTGATTCATTTTAAATTAATTTTGTTTGTTAGTTTAATTTATTTTATATGGACTTTGAAAATTATATGTGATTTATCTTTTTATAGCTTTGATTTGTTTTAAAAAAAAAATCATATTCTTTCTTAAAAATATTAGTTAATTTCATATTAATTTTCAAAAACATGCTACTAGACAATGCTAGATTTCAAGAGGTAACACTACAATTTTGAGTTTCCAAAGAGCGCTGATTATAAGCCGAAAAGGCTCCTCCAGAAATCACATTTGCATTGATTAGAAAGGAAAGCGATCCATTTACCTTTTTTGCAGCTCTTTCTCAAGGTTTGAGTGAAAATAAGTGACCACGTCAATTAGGCATGGGCGTTCGGGTCTTCGGGTCTTCGGGCCGGGTTCAAGCCGGGTTCGGGCCGGTTTCTTTCAGGTACGGGTCCTTTGGGTCCTAAACATTTGGACCCAATAGGTACTTGTAAATTTTCGGTTCGGATTCGGGTTGTTTCTTCTCAGGTCCGGATCGGTTGATCTATAATTAAAATACCAATGTAATACCTATAAATTGTAATATCCGGGTACATATCGCGTCCGGATCGTATTTAGGTATTTAGGATCTAAAAAGGACATGACATACTCAAACTCCATCGAATTTAGTCGATATTTATCATATATATCTAAAACTTTTACAAAATAACTTAAATTTAACTATTAATAATTAAAATAAAATATTTTTAAACTCTAAACTTTATATTTTAAAACTTCATATTACATAAAAATGTTATAAGATAATAACAAATATTGTTAACAAAAGATATTTAAACTAAATCATAAAATAATATAAATAAAATAGAACACATAAAATCATACTTTTGGATATACATATTTTTAAGTCGGGTACATATTGGTTCTTATCGTGGCGGATCTATTCGGTTCGGTTCTAATTCTTTCGGGTAAAATAAATTTGAACCCAAAAGGTATTTGCAAATTTTTGGTTCGGTTTCAGATCGGGTATTTACGGATCGGTTCCGGTTCGGATTTTCGGGTCCATGTTAAAATGGCCATGCCTAACGTCAATCTCAGAAACACGTTCGAAACCAAACTCTAAACCCCTGGCCGTTAGATTCATCATTCATGTACCAAAATGAAAAATAAAACTTTCCATCAGTAAATGCAAGGATTATGTTTATGAAATGAAGATTGTACCGTATTCGTTAAATCCTTCTTCTTCCTCTACGATATTGGATCGAGATCTCTTACCTTGACCATTTACGTAAATCAGGAAAAGAAAATATCCTTTATAAAGATTTGAGGAGGAAAATGAGAGGAAGCGTCTTCGTTTGGCAAAGCATTCAAATGATCATATTAGTTGAAACTAATATTTACTTTCCCGAAGTTTCAGTTGCAAAGCCTCCAAAGTTGGATTCTGATTTTGTCTATATTGTCTCTCACCGGATTTGAGTCACTCTGTTTCTCTAAAACCCTACATCTCCTTTGCTTCTCTCACCAGCTTGGATGTATCAATGAACTCTATTTCTATTTATGTTTCCACTTTATCGAGCCTTGGTTTTGTATCAGACTGAAGTTTCGTAATGTCACCTCCGACACCCTCGCATTCCTTGCGATAATTTCAGGTGTGCTGAAGCTAAGCAACTTGGAAGTTATGTATCTCTCCAAGAATTCGCTCTCTGGTGCTAACGCCGTCGGTGGGGTTCTCTCTGATGGATGTAGAGACTGAAGCATGTCAACTCTGATTACCTTACCACCTTTATTCACATTACACGCCTTAACGACACTCTGTCTTGAACACCCAGTTTTCAATTCAGCAAGCGAGACTTGGAAGTTAAGCTTTAAAGTGGAGACGTAAAGATATGGTGGTAACTCTAATGGAAGCGTTACAGTGAAAGCTTAGATTACAACCGCCTTATTTGTTTGCCATGTTGTGATATTTTATTCTAGTTAAATCGACAAAAATATAAACTGTTATAAGAATCTTACAACTTTTTCTTTGAAAATATGAAACCGCAAAAATGAGCCCCATCTCAATGTTTTATGGGATTGGGGTCAAACCTGTTACTGCACAAAACCAAGGCGAACTGGCGGATCAAAGAGGTGGTAGCTTAAGTTTTTCACAGAAAAAAATACTTGACTGTACAGTGGTAGTGTACGTGTTGTGTTTTAGTGTGCACCTAGTATGACTATTAATATTGCTGCTCTGTGTAGAGGATGGATTCGACCATCCCACAAGGTCCGAAGAATAGAAAGGCCCGGCCCGGATTAGGTAGAGCGACGGCTCGATCGGTCGGCTCAAGAGTCAGGTCTCTAGGCTTGACTCTTGAGTACTTTTAGTCGATCGTCATCGACTAAAGTATATTCGGCTCAGCGGCTGCTCGGACGCCTACGGGCTTCTCGGCCCAGCAGAGGAGGCCCACCAAGATGGCGTAAATTAGGTCAAGGACAAAGCATCAGGACGTCTATATAAGGGAAAGTGGAGATAACGAGAGAAAGATCTGAGATCATTGACTAACACTTGGCGGCTAGATTAGGGTTTTCACCTTTGCTTCATCTCGCCGTTAGTTGTACTTTTCCGGTAGCTCATCGAGCCACCGGCTTCCTTTCTGTCGCACTCTCTTCGTTTCCCTTGTAACCGACTGAACGTTTTCTCCGACCATAAATAAGACGTCTTTGTTAAAACCCATATCTTTTTTATTACCGTTTTCCGATCAAACAGTTGGCGCCCACAGTGGGGCAACTAGCAAAGTAACGTCAGAACTATGGTCGTTAACAACGACAGTTCTTCGTCAGGCGAGGAGCGCGAAGCTCTCGAGGTGACGCCAGCTCCAGAGGTAACACCTACGCCTACACCAGTAACTCCACTTCCCCATCCTGCGTCTATGGAAACTATCCTGGCACGCCTCGCCCTACAAGAAGCGGCACAGAAGGCGGCAGTTGACCAAATCACGGCGATAGCAAAGATCCTTGCTCCTCTCGCTGCAAACGCCGAAGCTTCAACGGCGCAGTATCGTCGACACCTGTTCGCCACAGAACGAACCACCGACGTATCACCAATGCCGGTAACGACATCAACGCGCACACCGCGATCGAACTAGCCGCGTTGAAACAGTTGGTCCTCGACATCAATTCGAAGATCCACCAGGTGACGACGTCCGCGCCCCTAATCGAGTATGTACTCGCGGAATCTCTTCGTACACCCTTCACGCAAAAGGTTACCGGTGTGTGGCTACAGAAGATGGAGAAACTCCGTCTTCCAACCTTCAAAGGTCTCTCTAACCCTTCTACTCACGTCACGTCTTTCAACATAGCGATGCGACGCGCAAACCTGACCGACGAAGACAAAGACGCCGGCTTTTGCCAACTCTTCGTCGAAACCCTAGAAGGACCGGCCCTTACTTGGTTCACCGGCCTCAGAGAAAACTCTGTCGACTATTTCCACGACCTCTCGACGGCTTTCCTTAAGAACTATATCATGTTCACCAACCAGGAAGCAACCGTGTCAGATTTGTGGAACCTCACTCACGCCAGCGACCAAAGTCTCCGCGACTTCATGGAGAAATTCAAAGCTATTGTCTCGAAGATTGATATTCCCGACCATATCACCGTCGAATCTTTGATGAACACCTTGCACGTCGACTCCACATTCCGCCAGGATCTCTACCGATATCCGACAAAATCTGTCTCCGACGCCATCGCTCGCTCGCACAACTTTATCCGCATGGAAGAAGACACCAGAGCAAAGTTCGCAAAAGAAGCAGCAGCAAAACAGCGACCTTCCCGAACAAACGACACCCGCCCCGAGCCCCGCCAGCACTCCTCCGGTGGAAATACCACTCAGAAGCGAGGCTACGTTAGCTCGATCGGTGATGAGGAATCTCCAAAATCAGCAGCCATCACGCGAGAGAAAGGCTGGAACCACTGGGATCGAGACTCCGCTCCGAAGCAGTCAACCTCATCTGAACCAGCGAGTTCAAACTCCAAGGAGCCAAAAAATGGTGCCTCTACCACAAAAGGGATTCCCATGACACGAAGGAATGCAAGGTCCTCATCGGGCAGTTTTTCGACGGGATCAATAATGGGACAATCCAAATGCCCACTTCTCCTACGACACAGAAAAACACCAAAAGCTGGAGTAAGAACAAGGAGAAGAAGGGACAGAAGTCTAAAAAGAACACGGCCCCGAGCGAGGAAAGAGCAAGCCCTGAGCGCACTCCCGTCAACAATGTCGGCCCCGCCAACGATTCGTCAGAAGACGAACACCCGCGTCGCCGGCGACGAGTGGAAGTCATACTCTCTCGCCCTTGCGACTCCTCGGATGACGACGTCCCGACAGTGCAACCAGATTTGCGCGATAAATTGGACAGCAAGGATAAGCAGTCTCTCGCTCTCTCGCAAACAGATAAAGACCTGCGTATTTTATTGAAGCGAAAAAACACCACGAACGAAAACACAGGAACCGCCGACCTCCGTGCGACCATCTCCAAATGCAACACTCGGAGAGTCGGTCAAACTGGCGACCTTCGCGACCAGCTCAATTTGAAGGCCGACGACCTGCGAATCCAACTCAACCGTTTGAAAGGATCCGATCTGCGACGATGTCTCGAATCAAAAAAGAAACAGCCCGCAGAAACTCCTATATTCGAGAACACAACTGACGATTTGAGGAAGCAACTCGAATCAATGCGAGCTACCCGAGCCCCGCACATTAGTGTCATAATGGGCGGATCACCACCTTGCGGTGAGTCGGTTCGAGCCGTCAAAGATTACAAACGTCAAGCAACCACCTCTCAGAAGTGGCCTTTTCCAGTCGAAAATGATCACCAGATCACTTTTTCGGCACTAGACACCAAGGGCGTCCACATGCCACATAACGATCCTCTCCTCGTCGACCTTGACATCGGCGAATGTCTGGTCACAAAAGTCCTTATTGATACCGGCAGCTCAGTCGATTTCATCTTTCGCGACACACTCGACAAAATGGGAGTTGATTTACAGGATATGAAGCCTTCTTCTAGCACGCTCACCGGCTTCAACGGAGCCTCGGAGCAAATGATCGGGACAATTAGCCTTCCAGTTTACGCAGGTGGTATAACCCGCACCGTCAAGTTCTCCGTCATCCGCACCAAAGCACCCTATAATACCATACTTAGAACACCATGGCTGCATTCCATGAAAGTCGTCCCTTCGACTTATCATCAATGCGTCAAATTTCCCGGAAAAGACGGCAAAACTCAGACGATTCGGGGAGATCAACAAGCCGCGAGAGAACTACTGATCGCAACTGTAAAGATGCAGCAACAAGCTTCCCTTGTCAACTCCGTCAGTAAACCACTCAAAAGATATACCCCCAGAAGGAGGAAATTCGCAAAGTCGCAATTGATGAATCCGACCCGACGAAAATCAACCGAGTTGGCGTCTACCTGTCTGACGACGTATGTTCAAGGATCATCTCTTTCATCAAAGACAACGCCTCGACTTTCGCCTGGAAGACTTCCGACATGAAGGGGATCGACCCGGCAGTTACCTCCCATGAACTGCACGTCGACCCGACGTTCAAACCCATCCGACAGAAGCGACGAAAACTCGGTCCAGAACGATCTAAAGCCGTAAACGAAGAAGTCGACAGGCTCCTCGACGCGGGTTTCATAACCGAAGTCCGATACCCCGAATGGTTGGCTAACCCGGTTGTCGTCAAAAAGAAAAACGGCAAATGGCGCATATGCGTCGACTTCACGGACCTCAACAAGGCGTGCCCAAAGGACAGTTACCCACTCCCTCATATCGATCGTCTCGTCGAATCAACTGCTGGTAACGAACTTCTAACCTTCATGGAGGTTTTCTCGGGATACAACCAGATCTTGATGCATCCCGACGATCGCGAGAAGACGGCATTCATCACCGACAGAGGGACCTACGGCTACAAGGTGATGCCCTTCGGGCTAAAGAACGCCGGCGTGACTTATCAGCGACTCGTCAACCGAATGTTCGCTGATCAGCTTGGCAACACCATGGAAGTGTACATCGACGACATGTTAGTCAAATCGCTCAAGGCCGACGATCACCTAAACAACTTACGCGACTGCTTCAAGATCTTGAACGACTACGGGATGAAGCTCAACCCGGCCAAGTGTACCTTCGGTGTCACTTCGGGAGAATTCCTCGGCTACATTGTCACTCAACGAGGAATCGAGGCTAACCCCAAGCATATCTCGGCGATCCTCGACCTTCCAAGCCCAAAGAACTGCCGCGAAGTACAGCGACTAACCGGACGCATAGCAGCTCTCAACAGGTTCATCTCGCGATCAACCGATAAGTGTCTTCCCTTCTACGAGCTACTAAGGGGCAATAAGAGGTTCGTCTGGGACGAAAAGTGCGAGGAGGCGTTCAATCAACTCAAGCATTACCTCACAACCCCCCAGTACTATCAAAGCCAGAAGCCGGCGACACATTGTCTCTCTACATAGCCGTCACTTCCTCTGCCGTCAGCAGCATGCTCATTCGAGAAGATCGAGGAGAACAGAAACCAATCTTTTACACAAGTAAAAGAATGACCGAGCCGGAGACAAGATACCCAACACTCGAAAAGATGGCCTTAGCTGTCGTCACCGCGGCCAGGAAACTGCGACCCTACTTTCAGTCGCACACGATTGAAGTACTGTCCAACCAACCACTCCGAACAGTTATGCAGAATACTAACCAGTCAGGACGGTTGACTGAATGAGGGATGGAGCTGAGCGAACATGACATCGTGTACAAGAATCGCACAGCAGCAAAGTCACAGGTCCTTGCCGACTTCTTGATCGAGTTAACACCAGAGCTGGAGCAAGACCTCATCCTACCAAGTTTAAACTGGATCTTACACGTCGACGGTTCATCCACGAGTAAAGGGTCGGGGGCAGGAGTGCAACTGCAATCACCAACAGGGGAACTCATCCGGCAGTCATTCAGTTTTGGTTTTGCGGCGTCAAACAACGAAGCTGAGTACGAATCCCTCATCGCAGGGCTCCGTCTCGCCAAGGCAGTGAAAGCCAAAAGAATCAACGCTTACTGCGACTCCCAACTTGTCGTAAGTCAGTACCTCGGCGATTACGACGTCCGCAACGAAAGGATGGACACCTACCTCAAACTCGTCCAAGATCTCACGCGAGACTTCGAGTTCTTCGAACTCACGAAGGTTCCTCGCGGAGAAAATGTCTGTGCCGACGCCCTCGCTGCTCTAGGAAGCAAGCTACACGATCAAGTCAAGAGGACAATCCCAATCCATAAAATCGAGAAACCGAGCATCGATACGATGGCGGCACAGACTGCGATCTTAGCAGCGATTAGCGAAGCGATGGACATCGACGAAGCAGAACCTCCTTCGCAGAATGATCAGCCAACAGATTGGCGCAAGGAACTCATCGATTACCTCGCTGAAGTTTTATTGCCCACCGAGAAATGGGACACGCGGCGACTGAAGCGACGTAGCGCACACTACGTTTTCATGGACGGGGAACTACACCGATGGACCGCGACGAAGGTGCTACTCAAATGTATCCCCGGTGACGAAACGAAACTAGTCATGGCCGAAACAAATGAAGGAGCAGCAGACAATCACTCGGGCGGACGAGCTCTCGCATTAAAAGTAAAGAATCTTGGATTCTACTGGCCAACCATGAACGCCGACTGCGAGACATACGTGCGCAAGTGCGACAAATGCCAGCGTCATGCTTCCACCTTACACAGCCCAACGGAGTTCCTTCATACCCTAACTGCTCCATACCCATTCATGCGATGGGGAATGGACATCATCGGTCCGATGCCGGCATCTCGCCAAAAGAAGTTCATCTTGGTCCTCACAGATTACTTCACCAAATGGGTTGAAGCCGAAGCCTACGCCAGCATCACCGACAAAGAGGTGCAAAACTTCGTCTGGAAGAACATAATCTGCCGACATGGGCTCCCATACGAGATCATTACAGACAACGGTTCAAAATTCACCTCGCTTCATTTCAAGGGATTCTGCGACAGATGGCGAATTCGACTCAACATGTCGACCCCGAGAAACCCGCAAAGTAACGGGCAAGCCGAGTCGACGAACAAGACCATCATCGACGGTCTGAAGAAATGACTCGACTTAAAGAAAGGTTGCTGGGCAGATGAACTAGACGGTGTCCTGTGGTCCCACAGAACAACTCCTCGCGGAGCGACGAAGGCTACCCCTTTCTCGATGGCCTATGGCGTCGAGGAATTGGCTCCCGCAGAAGTGAATGTGACGAGCTTGCGCCGATCGCGAATGCCACAAAACGACGAACTCAACCGCGACATGCTGCTCGACGCACTCGACGACATCGAGGAAAAACGCGACCAAGCACTACTCCGTATCCAGAATTACCAGCATCAAATCGAGAGCTACTACAACAAAAAGGTCAAATCGCGTCCCCTCTAAATGGGCAATCTTGTCTTAAGAAAGGTCTTCGAAAACACTAAGGAGTGGAAAGCCGGCAAGCTTGGAGCCAACTGGGAAGGACCATACAAGATAGTCGAAGTCATCAAACCAGGAGTATACCGCCTCGAGACTTCAACAGGCGAAGCAATACCGAGAGCTTGGAACTCGAAACATCTCCGCCTCTTCCATCCTTAGTCAAAACGAACGCCTTACCGAGTAAATGCGCCCCAAAGGCCACTTTTACTCGCCTCTCGCAAAAAAAATAAAAAAAAATGGCGGAAGAACGACCAACGGTCACGTGCTCTCGCTCAAAAAAAAAAAAAAAAAACCGAGTAAATGCGCCTCAAAGGCCACTTTCACTCGCAATCTAAGAACTACGAATGGCTTGATTCCCACATAGGGATACGTAGGCAGCCCAAAAGAAAAAGGGGTCCAGCCGAAAAAAAAAAAAAAAAACCTCCTCCCCGAGGAATCGATCTCCGAAGCAGACGATCACTTAAGCGATGCCGACACGAGCATGCCCCGGCTTATCGAACAAGCGTATCGGTACTCGCATCCCACGTTGGATATGTCCTGATCAGACACGTATTCACGGGAGTCGACCGTGTTGCGATTTAAACCAACACGGCCGAGACAATGACTCCAACTCACTCTGTAATTTACTAAGTAAGGTTTGGCCCACCGAACGCTTGAAAACTACGTTAGGGTCGATTTGGAACCGTCAACATCGAGAACTCATAATTAAACTCAAATGACGAACGATCGCGAGTCAAAGAAATCGACCGAGACAAAGTCATAACGAGCTTAACACTACAACGATTCGATATCTCGAATAACGTTTATATTAAACAAACAGTCACTTCAAATCTTGAGAAATCATGCATTTGATAGACAAGTACAATAAAAGATAAACAGTTAATACGATTCGAAGAGTTGGAAATAACAGAGGAAAAACAAAATAGAAGCCTCGAAAGGCAAAAGTCTAAAAGGCAACAACACGAGTCCTCCGAGACTCAAAAGAAAACAACAAACAAAGCAAACTAAGCTTCCCGATCACTTTCGCGATCATTAAGGGCAGAAAGCTCCGAAGCCCTGACGCTCGATTCGCGGGCAATCGGAGAAACTTGCACCGCAGGATCCTCCGACACCTCCCCAGCGTTTTCCTCGCCGCCCCAATGAGACTCTTTTGGAGGCTGCGAATCGCGACCCTCGCCTGAAGTGTTCGAAAGCACGAGGACAGGAACGTTATCTCCATCGACTCGAGCTCCTCGACCAGGCACTCCTTCCTCAAGAACAGTCGAAGGGTTTTCAATAGGAAGCGTCGGGTCCTCGCGCCTTTCTCCGACCGGATGAGTAGACGAGACATCCCGATTCACCGCGGTCTCTGGGTCAATTAAGCCAGCGTTGGAACCATACGGGTCGAGACCCGCCAGAATCCGAGCATCCACGAACTGAGACTCCAACACGAGGGGAGAGAGTCTAAAATCACTTTCGGGGATCTCGCCAACCTTCAGCTTCTCAGTCTCTTGTTCGTACTTTCTCTCGTACTCGACGAACATATCAATAGAGGCTTGCGGTATGTCGTTCCCGGCTCCTTTCAAGGCCTCGAGGCACTTCCTAGTCCCAAAGGCTTGGCTGTAGAGTAACCGAGCCTCGTCGTAAGGACCCCGGCGCTCCTCTCGAGAACGAATCTTGGCGAAGCAACGATTAGCCTTGGCGGTCATTTCCGCCTCAACTCTCCCCCTTTCTCTAGTCACCTCCAAGATTCTGGAGTCCCTCAGACGTTTCATCTCTCGCTCGTGCGTGGCAGCGAGCGAAGCCCTCTCGCCCTCGAGATCAGCATTCTTCTGTTCAAGCTCGCGGATGATTCTTCGAGATGATTCCAGCGCGGCTTTAAACTCATCGCGTCGAGCAACGGTGTGGGTCATCATCCCGTTGAGCTTCTGCAGATTGGCCCTTGACTCGTTCAGTTGACGAGCAGAAACCTCTTCCTTCTCAGCAAACTCTTTCTTCGCCAGCTCGAGCTTGTCCAAGGCTCCTTTAAGGGCCGTGTCGTACTTATCAATCACGACATTCATCGTGCTATCACCCTGAACACGCGACACAATGGAAATCGTGAGAAGTTAGGAGTCAAGGAATTTAAAAAAAAAGGGAGGACCAAGCTGTTTAACAGCAGTTTGGCCCTCGCAGCTTCTTCGTATTCACCCCCGAAGATAAGGTCTTTCACAGCAGGAAGAGGTTACGCCCTCCCTCTTAATTGACAGAGAAACTCTCCACATTTCTCTGGAACGTACACTAAGGGAGCCGGTCCCTTGTAGTGGAAGTCGACCTTGTCGGGAAAGCTGAATCTGGGTGCCCTCCTTAGGATAGCGGCGCCGCGGGAAGAAGTACCGGTCTGGACGGCCCCTCCCCCGACGGGAACTGGAGTTCTCTCACTAGGAGACGTCAGAACAGGAGATCGCCTCTCATCATCGTCTTCGTCATTTCTCCTCCTTATCAGGAGTGGTGACCCTTCGCTATCTTCCTCGGAATAACCCGAGCGGGCGGCATTAAGAGAAGTATCGCGTTCCTCTCCTTCACTTACTCCCTCCTCGTCATTCCGTCCCTCCGAGGCTTCAGCCTCAGAAGCCCCCTCTTCGGGCTGAAGTTCTTCGTCTCGAGCATCCTCCTCCTCTTGCCCGATCGGCTCGTCAGCATTCTCCAACTGCTCGCCGGCGGACTTCTTCTTTGTCCTTCTCTTCTTTTTCTTCTTCCGGGGTTCACCGGAAGGAGGGACGTCACTCGCCTCCTCAGTACTCCTCTCGACTCCCGAGCCATCGCCTCTTTTCCTTTTCTTGCTCTTCCCCGCACTTTTGGCATCGGAAGGGAAAACCTCGTCAGCACGAGGAACCGCCATCGAAGGTCCTTCCCCGTTAGTCAGTCCCAGCTGGGCCGCTATTATTGCGCTCAGATCAGGAAGAGTACCCATCCTCTTTGCCTCGGTGACTTGTTTTTGGATGTCTCTCGGGAAGATGTCTAGTCGCTTAGCGCGAATGGGAAGAACGGTCGGAAGATCGGATCTCCACTCTCCTGAAAACATAAGGCAGAAGGGTCAGGACGCGACAAATAAAACTTGCGACTAAAAGAGCACAGTCTAGAGCTGCGAGAGAACGTACTTCGAGCGATTCGATCTTTAAGCTCACGGATCTTCTCGACGGAGATCTCGGACCAACGATAGATTCGAAGCCGAGCGACGGCACGAACACTCCTCAAGAAATCTTCGGGATAAACTGGGGAGGTAGGATGGCCGACTGCATACAAAGCAAAAAAAAAGAGGATTGGTTAGAATCGACAAATCGCTTACGGTTCGCGACAGAATATTCTACTGCAAGAACGGTTCCAAAAAACTCGATAATCATCTTGGAGAGGCTCCGCGAGGCCGAGCTGTCGGACTTAAGGAAGAAGTAGGAGCGCTGCCAGTTCTGCGTCTTATTCGGATGACCGGCACACACATTGCAGGTCGGTCGCATCTTCACCGAGTAGGTGCCATCTTTCATATCGGTTATCGAGGTCATCTCCTCGAACGACCTAACGCTCATCGGCAAATCGATCTGCTCCGCCAAAACCGACAAAGTGACCGCTAGTCGCAGAGAGCCATTCAGCAGCTGACTGATCGCGAGATCTCGACGTCTGGCGTATGCTGTGATCTGTCGCGGGATAGGGAACCAGAAACGAGTGTCTTCCTGAAAATAGGATTCGTACACCGTCTGGTACCCCATCAGAGGAGACCAGGGTCTCTGCGCTTCCGTACGCACAAGGAAGGTCACGCCTACGGCATCCGCAGCCCGAAGAACCCTCTTCACACTTCCAGGAGTCGACTTCGTCTTCTCTACGCCCTCCCAGTCCTGACCGGCCAAGAAGGCAGGACGCAATAAGTCGGGATGGAGTTGAGGAAGCTCTTCGAAAATTCCGTCGGGGTAAAAGACAGTCAGGAAGAACTTGGCCTCAGAATCATCGTCCTCCGAGGGACCGCCCTCCGCAGGTCGAGCTCTCAGGGTGACCGAGTCAACAGGCATCGCTCCGCTCTGCCCGTCTCTCGAACATTCCATTGCGTCCCTCGCAACGACGTTCTGGCTTCCTTCTCTCGCGAGTCTCGCAGCATCCGCAACCCGAAGTCGGTGAGAACAAGATAGATTCGCCGTGTCCATCATCGCCGCGCGATGAATCGCCTCCGGATCTCCGACACGATCCCCGTCGGGATTCCTTGTCGGATTCGACGTCGCTGCGACTGCCTTTCCCTTCTGCTGCTTCGATAGCCTCTGACCCGACGACATCGCGGAACGGAACGGTGAAGAATGCTTCGACTGAATCTAACAACGCTTAGAGAGATAAAGGAAAGAGAGAGAAAGTACCTTTGATCCCGGAGAAAAACTTGAAGAAATGAGAAGAGATCTGCGTATTTATAAGGAAAAGAGAGGGGGGGGAACTCGGGGCGCCATCATTAGGTCTATTCGGGCCTAAAAGGGCCTCGAAATCCACCCTAAAAACCCAGCGGACCCTCGCGATGATTCCGCTTCTCGACATGTTATGAAAGGAAGAGAAGGGGGGGGGGGAACTCGAGGCGCTGCCATTAAATTCAAACGGGCCCATTTGGGCCTCGAGACTCTCCCAAATGTCCAGCGGACCCTCGCGACGGTTTAGCTTCACGTCTAAATCAAACGTCGGACATCTTAAAATCAGAATAACCCAACGGTTAATCAAGATATGTTAGTCGGGACCGATTATCCACGGCCGATCGGCCTCAAACGGAAATGTTCCAGAACCTCTCTAGTGACACAACGACCAAAAAAAAAAGAGGGGGCGATAAGACCTCTACTGCTCGCCTCCGAGGGAACGACGCTGTGCGACTCATCGGCCAACTGCTCCAACCTTCCGACAGGCCCTCTATTCCCTCAAACCTTCAAACCTTAGAATCCATCACGAGCCAGAAAGCACTTCGCTCACTGATGGACTGGGGGGGACTTACTGTAGAGGATGGATTCGACCATCCCACAAGGCCCGAGGAATAGAAAGGCCTGGCCCGAATTAGGTAGAGCGACGGCTCGATCGGTCGGCTCAAGAGTCAGGTCTCTCAGCTTGACTCTTGAGTACTTTTAGTCGATCGTCATCGACTAAAGTATATTCGGCTCAGCGGCTGCTCGGACGCCTACAGGCTTCTCGGCCCAGCAGAGGAGGCCCACCAAGATGGCGTAAATTAGGTCAAAGACGAAGCATCAGGACGTCTATATAAGGGAAAATGGAGATAACGAGAGAAGGATCCGAAATCACTGACTAACACTTGGCGGCTAGATTAGGGTTTTCACCTTTGCTTCATCTAGCCGTTAGTTGTACTTTTCCGGTAGCTCATCAAGCCACCGGCTTCCTTTCTGTCGCACTCTCTTTGTTTCCCTTGTAACCGACTGAACGTTTTCTCCGACCATAAATAAGACGTCTTTGTTAAAACCCATATCTTTTTTATTACCGTTTTCCGATCAAACACTCTGTTTTGTTGCATGGCTTTTGGAATTAAATATGATGACATTAAAGAGCCAAAAATGGTGGTGAGATGAAATCAATATTGGTTCAGTGTAACCTCTCTCGCGTGAACTAACCAAAGCAAATGCAATGTCATAGGCGCAGTTTCAAACAGAATAAAGAGTTTTTTTTTTTACACCTCTTAAGTCTTAACTACTGTTGAGATATAGATGCGTGGATCTCAAGAAACCTAGCAGTTCAGCTTTGCTTTTCCTAGTGTATAATGAGGATTTGCAAATTAAGTTTAATTTAACCGTGTATAACTGCGAAGGTCCTATTTAATGTGAAATGTCAAATGTTTGGATGAATGGTTTCTGCGCAATTCTACAGGATGTTCAAATTCAATTAACGAATCCAGCCATACTCAGATTCAACTAAATAAGGCGGTTGTAATCTGACTGTGCTAGTTATAGTTTGTAGTAACTGGTCCAACAACATGACATTCACTTTTCTCTATTTTGCAATCGATACCATTGAAACAAAAGTTTTGAAACTAAAAAGCTCATCGGTTAAAGGAAAATAACCAGATCGCTGGGTTCTGTAAAAGTGAAATCGCTAATTCATTATTGGACTCGAAATAAAAATTTTAAACAACTCATAAACGGTTATAAACCATATGATGGATGTCCATAACCGGCTCGGTCTATAACCGATCCGGTCTATAACCGGCCCAATACCAAGAGGGAGAGAGACGGCCCAACCCTAGAGAGAGACAGGCGGCCGCATGAAGAAGAGAGAGAGGCGGCTTAGGCTTTAGAGAAAAGGAAACTATATTTCCTTTTATTTGTATTTCTACACTTTCCATATTTATGTCTTTCCTTTTATCTCTTTGTAACTCCCAAATATAAGGACACCTTATGATTGAGTAATAATACACACAACTTACAGATTCCTAAATCTTAAGTTCATAACACGTTATCAGCACGATAGCCTCTAACACCCTGAGCCTGAAACCAAATCGCTAAAACCATAAAACCCTAAATGAAAAGGAATCTGCCTCGGAACTTCGAAGAGTCCTTTCTCCCAAACCGTGAGGACCCAGAAAACGATCAAGATATCAAATCGAAGCCCTGGCCGAGAAGAATCAGTCAATGCAAACCGTTTGTCGATCTGACCACCGACGCACCCTCACGCACATATACAGTACGCGCCGATTTGGTTTAAAACCCTAATCCGAACCCGACGATACCGACGAACCCTAATCCGTTCGCGACTCCATTCCAGCTTGTGTCCACCTGATCAGCTCCAGCCCCAAGGCGTTCCTGATCCTAGACAAACTCAGCTCCATCCTGCATCAAGGACAGCTCGCGTTCCAAACTGCAAGCGCCATGTTCGCATCAGAGCCGCTCGCGTTCCCGACTGCAACAGCTCCCGTTCGACGATCAGCTGCTCGCGTCTCCAACCTCAATCCGTTCGCGTCCAGGCCAGCTCGTGTTCAGCTCACGTCCAGCTCGCGTTCCTGCCCAGCTCGAGGTTCATTCTCTTGGTGGTCCGGTTTCAACAATCTACTAAAACTAAAGGTCAATTCGAATTCTAAGAACATGAAAATCGAATTTGGATTGCTTGTAAAGAATGAAACCATAAAACCTAATCTCTAAAGATAAAAGCCATAGCATAATAGATCAATCCCTAATGAGTAAATCAAAGCTCTATAAGTTCGATCCCCAAACCCTAAAATCGAGATTGATCCATTGATCAATTAAAATCAAAGCCTTAAAGGTTTTGAATCTCAAATCAAATCTCTTTGATCTAAGATCAAATTTTCGAAAATATCTAAACCCTAATTTGAATAACTGATTAATTAAAACTGATTGAATGTTGATTGAATGTTGATTGAGATTGAATTGATCATCATGAAATTGTAATTGCTTGTTAATCAAATCGAAACCCTAAAATCCTAATTTTGAAAATCGATTTTGATTGTTTTAATTGAATATTAATTGATTGATTTGGTCACCTAGGACTATTGCTAAGATTGTTTAAATTTGAATATGAATGAATTAAGATTGTTTAGATTGTTTAAACTGAAACCGTAATAACCTAGTCTAGATTATTTTGAAATCGAATCTGAATTGTGGCCGTGTGGCCTTGTTTCATTCTAGGTTAATAGTTCTTGATCATACCTTGTGGCCGTGTGGCCTTGTTGCATTAATACCCTAATTTGATCACAATTGATTGATTGCAAATTGCACTTATAACTTTTCTAGGAATGGTATTGAATCAAATCAAGTAGCTGTGTGGCTTGTTCTTTTGTTTGGCCGAGAGGTTTGTTTGTATTGATTGCATCATATAGAAACAATGTATGTTAGGATTGCAATTACATGACAAACTAAATGCATAAGATTGAACCGATTGCATTCATGTCCGTGCGGCATGCTTATTGGCCGAGAAGCATAGATCTTGGCCGTGAGGCATTGATTGATTGTTTAAACCTAAAACCCTATTCGTTTAAACCCTATTCCTAAAGACCTAAAGATATTAATCTATGATTTCAGATGTCGAAAATCAACAACCTGGATTTCGCTGCCCTAAATCTCTCTGGAGATAATTACCTTCAATGGACGCTCGATGCTAAGATCATCCTGAAATCCAAGGGTGTCGGTGAATGTATCACCGAGAACAATAATGATAATGAGAAAGATCGTTACAAAGCCATCTTGATCATTCGTCATCATCTAGCTGAGAGTCTCAAGGATCAGTATCTAACCATTGAGAATCCACTAGATCTTTGGAACGAATTGAAATCGAGATATGATCACCAGAGAATGGTGATCTTACCAAAAGCTCGGTTTGATTGGACGAATCTCAGAATCCATGACTATAAGTCTGTGGACGAGTATAACTCTGCACTATTTAAGATTGTTTCTAAAATGAAACTGTGTGGTGAAAGTATTACGGAACAGGATATGCTTGAGAAAACATTTTCCACTTTCCATGCAAGCAATGTGCTGTTACAACAACTGTACCGTGAGAAAGGTTTTAAGACCTATGCTAATCTTATTTCTTGTCTCTTGCTCGCTGAGCAGAACAATGAATTATTGATGAGAAACAGTCAGATGAGACCTCTTGGATCAGCTCCACTACCTGAAGCACACACGGCAGAGGACAATAAAGAGTCCAAACACGTCCAAGGAAACGACCAGTATGGCCGTAGTCGAGACAAGTAGAACGGACGTGGACGCGGTCGAAGATCTTTTGGCCGCGGGCGAGGAAATGGTCGAGACCATGGCTCATTTAGACGAGGTCATGGTCGCGGCCATGGATCTTCATTTAAACCCCAAAACTCGACCAAACCAGACGAATCCGTGTGCCATAGGTGTGGTATGAGCAATCCTTAAGCTAAGACTTGTAGGACTCCCAAGCATTTTGTTGACCTCTATCAAGAGAGTCTGAAAGGGAAGAATTCTGAAGCCCATATGACTTACCAAGATGATGAAAATGACTTCAATCATGAGAAGGACGATCTTATGGATTATGAAACTTCAGATTGTCTAAAAGAGTGAAGATTGATTTCGACATTTGTAATCTAAATTTCTGTGTTCTTTGTTTTGATGTTTTTCATTTCTATGTTTTTCATTTCTATGAACTTGTTTTATTAAAATTTAATAAAAGGAATGAATGATTTTATTAAAAAACGCCAATATGAGTTTATAAATTGCGGATATGGTACACATTAAGGTCTATGGCCAGATATGTATAAGGGCAAGCATTTAGATGCTTTATAGTCACCCAGAGAAACCCATTGAGATTATAAAATATAGAGATATAAGAATGGTTTCCACAATGATACAATGGGCAAAAGGAAACAACAGTTCCTTCAGAGTTATGAAAATCGCCCAAGGCCATATTAAGTCTAAAAGACTATACATGCATTCCCTATTGATCTAGACTATGCCAAGATCAGTATGATAGAGGCAAAAGTCATGGTAACCAGAATGGTTTACCCACGAAATTATACACTTTATGGCATGACCGGATTGGCCATCCTGGTCCAAAACGTGATGCGAAATTGATATTGGAAAAGGCACAAAGAGTTATCCCATAGAATCTCACGTGTGTAGCATGAACACAAGGGAAACTCATTAGGCCATGATGTCCCAAAGCACTTAAAGATTATAGTATGTCCATGAGGGGGCAGTGAGGACAAATCCGCACATGTCCATACTATATATAGCTTGGCTGAATCCTTTTATAAATCTGTATTGACCATTACCCATAGGTCCAAACTCTCAGTCCAAGGCTTGGGGACACACGAATTTACATGCACCTTAACTAATAAGCATCTGACCATTTAAGTAAGCATAGATATTCCCATCTCAAATTTATTACGGGTCATGAGCCAGACATATACCATCTTGAGATATTTGGATAAGCCACCACAAATATATGTGCCGTCTAAGATGGATCCTTAGAAGAGGATGAGGATGGGGATATATGTTGGATATGAATCTCCCACAAATAATGAAGTACCTTGAGCCAAATATGGGTGATCTATTTAGTGGCCAAGAACACGGATTGCAAGCTTAATGAATCCGACTATCCAACATTAGGGGGAGAAAATAATAAGCTGGTAAGAGAAACAGAATGGCATCGACCATCATTGTCTTGGCAAGATCTTCGGACTAAAGAATGTGAAATAGACGTCCAGAGATTATACATTTACAAAGTTAGCTAATCAAATGCCAGACACATTTGCTGACCCAAAAAATGACTAAGTCATATATAAACCAGCTTGTAAAGAACCAACGAAATTTATGTCCAAGAGAGACACAGTCAAGTTGCTACAGAGTCTATATAAGATAGACCAATAGGTTCCAAAAGATAAGAATCCTCGGAAACAAAAGAAAGGTGCAAAAGAATGATATTCAAAATCTAAATCCGAGGTTACTATGGAAACCATCCCAGACATAGAGATAAGGCCGGCCGGCTCTAAGGTACATGTACCAAACAATGTAGTTTGGGACGCCAAGCTGAAAAGTATTAAGGGTCCTGATAATAATGAATCTCAATCGATTATATCATGTCTGGAACATAATGGAACACAATAAGGAATGTCGACATAAGATGATACAAGGTAGCACTTGAATTTATGAATATAAGCGAGGATCATGAACCCACGTTAGTATAAGAGTGTGCAATCGTAGAACAAATTGAATTGAATGGAAACGTGGGGTTAAATAGTTTAAAGAAGAAATGCATATTTGGCCATATGATTAAAACGTCATATGATGTTAAAACCAGTGGATATAAATGGGTCTTGTGAAGAATAGAAATCGTGAGATATAAAGCTGATGTTGCACAAGGATTCTCACAAAGACCAGTAATAGATTATGAGGAGACATACGCTCATGTGGTGGATGCAACTACTTTTAGATTTCTCATAAGTCTGGCTATATAAGAGAGAAAAAATAGACTTGCAGCAAATTGATGTAGTGGCTGCATATTTATATGATCCACTGGATAATGAAAGTACTAGAGGGTATTGAGCTGAAAGTACAGCAAGTTCTCGAGAACAATATTGATAATCATCAAAGTATATGATCTGAATATCCTAGGAATCTCTGGATACAATTTCCCAATCAGTTGAATATCTCAAAAAAGAGTTTGAGATGAAAGAATCTTGAAAAACAAAGTTTTGTTTGGGATTACAGCTTGAGTACATTAACAATGAAATCCTTGTGCATCAAATAGTATATACAGAAAAGGGTGCTCAAGGGATTTAATGTGGACCAGTCTCACCCATTATCTAGTACATGGGCGTGAGATCACTTGTTTTAGACACTGATCTGTTTGGTCCCCAAGAAGGACATGGTCATGAATATCCCTGACTTGGACACAGATCCTTTGGTCACAAGAAGGACAAGAAATATGTCTTTGGTCCGGTAAAGTCCATTACCCAAGTACCATTGGCGCCTTGATGTAATAGACAAGCCATACTAGGCCCGACATGTGTTCTTGCCGAGAATCTCCTATATGTTTAGCTCATGTTCGACCATAAGGCACAAAAGACATACACGTCCCTAACCTTAAGTACTATTGGCTCCTTGCCTTGATATTGAGACCATTAGTCATTGGTATCCATGAAGCTCAACCATCAGGTTGGGATGCGCCAACTTGAAGGACATATACGGAAATTGAGATACGTAGACTGAAAGATTTTCAGTGATTTTTAGAACATGGGGAGTAATGCGTGTTTTACTCTTTTTCCTTCACCATGGTTTTGTCCCACTGGGTTTTTCTGGTAAGCTTTTAATGAGGCAACATCCAAAGCGTATTACGAACTCTGTATGGTTATGACATCCAAGGGGGAGTTTTATAAACCATATGATGGATGTCCATAACTGGCCCGGTCTATAATCGGCCCAATACCAAGAGGGAGAGAGAGACGGCCCAACCTTAGAGAGAGAGAGAGAGGCGGCCGCATGAAGAGGAGAGAGAGGTGGCTTAGGCTTTAGAGAAAAGGAAACTCTATTTCCTTTTCCTTGTATTTGTACACTTTCCATATTTATGTTTTTCTTTTTATCTCTTTGTAACTCCCATATATGAGGGCACCTTATGATTGAATAATAATACACACATTCCTAAACCTTACTTTTTTGGATCCCTTAGTTGTGATGGACTTTTTTGGAGGACGGAACTTTCTTGGGAGCAGATGTTGCATCACCGTGGCTAGCATCTTCATCAGGTTGAGGATATTGTGGTGGCGGGTCCACCGAACTTTCTGCAATCACAGGATCATCATTAACTCTTGTGGTGTTCTCTGGGACTCTTGGGGAGCATAGAAGTGGGTTTCAGAGTTTGGATGAGAGCACGAGGCATGTCGTCATCGGGATTGTCATCACCTACATGTCAGTTCTGATTCACAAAGATTCGTGTTAGAATTATTTAGACATCGTAATATCTAATCTTAGCACCCTTATTATAGTATATAGATGTAGTGAAAACTTTTTAATGCTGCTTCGTCCTGCTTTTTAATAGACTAACCCATTTAATAGTTTATAAAAAAAAGATCATCTAGGAAAAGATAACACAAATTAATCACACTTGAAACCAAACTTTGTAAACTGGGCTAGCCCACGTCCATTAGCCCATATCCATTTATTTTTTGTGGACAAAGAGTGACCATGTCCATTACGAACCATGTCCATTAAGGACCAGACCCACTTACACCCATGTTTACATGGACTGTCATAAAGTTTATAATGGACCATATAAGAAAAGTTTAAATTTTAATCTATAAGCCTACAAACTTTACGGTTTTGGCGGAAAACTTGATTTTGCGTTTCAGTGAAAAAATCGATTTTGCGGTTTTGTCGGAAAAACTTGGTTTTGACAGACAAACTCGATTTTGCGGTTTTGGCAAGAAAACTCGATTTTCCAGTCTTGCAAAAAAACACGATTTTACGGTATTGGCGGAAAAATTCGATTTTCTGGTTTTGGCGGGAAAACTCGATTTTGCGGTTTTGGCGGGAAAACTCGATTTTACGGTTTTGGCGGGAAAACTCGATTTTGCGGTTTTGGCGGGAAAACTCGATTTTACGGTTTTGGCGGGAAAACTCGATTTTGCGGTTTTGGCGGGAAAACTCGATTTTGCGGTTTTGACGGGAAAACTCGATTTTGTGGTTTTGACGGGAAAACTCGATTTTGCGGTTTTGACGGGAAAACTCGATTATGTGGTTTTGCGGTTTTGGCAAGAAAACTTGATTTTGCGGTTTTGGCGAGAAAACTTGATTTTGTGGTTTTGGCAGGAAATGAGTTTTGCGGTTGTGGCACAAAAAATTGTTTTTGCGGTTTTAGCGAGAACACTTGATTTTATAGTTTTGTCGGAAAATTCGATATTAAATTTTAGAAACCTAACTTTTTGTGACCATTGAACCGACTGCATCCACATAGTCCAAATCCATTAACACCCATTACCAATTGATCTTGTGATTCTTGTCCATTTATAACCCACATAGACAAATGGCTGTCACCAAAATAGACCCATTTATATTACCTTGGTAAAGCTCAATGTGGATGAGTAAATGACACAAGCAAACCTCTCCTCAACCTCTGTGATCAGACCTCTTTTACATCTTATGGCAAATGTATTTTTTGGGCTGCTTAATTCAAGTGAGATATCCCTCAATCCCGTTGAGAACAAACACATATCTGATGAGATACAATAAGACAAGAAGAAATTGGGTTTCAAGTTATTGTCATAAAGACTGAACAATGAAATTGATTCTGCAGAGTTAGATGTTCTGTAATAAGAAGCTTTAAACATTAAAAGTGGAGAGGGGATCACCTGCTATGAATTTGGGGTTGATGATTGTAGCGACGATGACCCTAGACTCCACACCCAACCTCTCTGATTTCTGGTGAAGAGCATGGCGAGCCCATCAAACATTAAGGAGCGGTTTGAGTGATGAGACTTGTCTAGTCCTAGATGCTTGTTTATAGGAGCAAGTTATAGAATGCGAAGGATCAGGGATTGGAGTAATTAAGGTTAAGTAGTGGGACATGGATTTGGGATCGTAAATGTTAATCTAAATTATAAAGTGGCATTGATGACCATAGCATAGACGTTGGTTTCTAGGGTAAATAAGAAGACGACGAAGAAGTTCAGTTTTTTGTAGATTGGTTCCTGTCACGAACACGGCCCAAAAACGATGGGGAAAATACAAGTACGCTTAAACTGAAACCTAAACTTCAGCAAATGATAGCAGGACAAGTGTCATTTTTTCGAAAGAAAATATTTTTTTTACTTATTAGTATAGATAAGTGATACATTTGATAGTTTCGAAATATCTGAATCCTAACTAAAAATATCTGAACCCGACCCGAAGTACAGAAATACCCGAACGGGTGCTACACTTCCATACCGAAATACCCGAAAATCCAAAATACCCGACTCGAATTCGAACGGGTAGCCGAACGCCCACCCCTAGTTTCGAACATGACTGTAAACCATAACTTAGAGATTTTTTTTTAACACTTTTTTCATTAAAAAGAATGGGGAATTGAGGACCATACAATAATAGAACAGAGCAAAGGATCAGCTCTAGTCTAGAAATATCACATAGATCTTAAGGCTACAGAAAGTGATGCCTTAACCAAGATATATATCCTGCAGCAATGTAAGATTGAAGCCGATCCTCTTGAATTATACCATCAGCAATAAGAAAAGCACCTTTGATATCACAGCGTTTCAGAAATTGAACCCGCCAATCCAAAAAATCATTAAGCTGAAGACAGATCCTAACTGAATAGAATTTGAGAGAGAGCCAACACTACAAGAAAAAGGAGCTATTGTTACGATTTTTTGAAACTAGATTTCTTAGTCACATATTTGTGACATAACATACACTGATTTGTAACTGATCTATTATGTCAAAAAAAGAGTAGCTATTTAGTCACAATATTGTGACCGGTTATATCGTAACCAAATTATGTCGCATTTAGTGACATAAATATGACAAAAATAAATGAGACAAAAAATGTGACATAATTGTAACTTTGTTTATTGTTACCATAGCGACAACTATGTGACTAAATGCTATGACTCCGTTTATGAAGATATATAAACTAAATGTTTGTGATGGATGCATTGAAAAGGATAACAAATAAAAAATGTCGTAACTTTTCAAGCGCAAAATTATTTGGGTGATCTTGCAAGGTTTATTTATGTAGCTCAAGTTTTAACAATGGTTTATCCTGAGTTTTAAAAAGAAACCATTGTTTATCATTTTTCTTTTGAGGTTGAATATGAAACTTTTCTATACACTATTCCCTAAACATAAACACTAAATTTAAATTTACATACAAAACAATTAATTTGATCTTCTTAAAATTTAGAAATTAATTCTTAAACTTTCAATTCAAATATATATTTTTAAAATTTAAACCAATATACTCCAAACACTTAATCTCAAATCCCCTAAGTTAAGTCCAAATCTCAAATCTAAACCCTAAACTACACCAAATCCTATATCATAAATTTAAACTTCAAATATAATAGTTTAAACTTAAAATCTAAATCTTTGACATAAACTCAGAATTTATTCTTTTTTTTTGACAACTATAATAACTAAACTAAGATAAAGGTCCTACCGACTCGGAAAGCCAAGCCGGTGGGGTGGAATCAACATAGAACACAGCTGAAGGGGAACTCCGAGCACCTCGTGCAAGCTTGTCCGCCACTAGATTAGTTGCTCTTGGTATATGTTGAATCTTGAAGGAAGGAAAGAAACTCTTACCAGAATTTATTCTCTTAAAATCTTTAATCCCAAGTTTTTAAACTTAAACTTTTAACCTTACATATACTTCAAACCATATATTCATACTTAACCTTATATCTTAAGACATTAAGTCATATTACATACTTCAAACTATTTTTAAATATTTTCTAAATTTTAAACTTAAACCTCAAACTCCAAATCATATATCATAAATTTCATTTCTAAATCTATTTTTCATTTCTAGAACTATATAACATGTACTCTAAGTGAAGTAAACTTATAATTTTAATAACTTTTTTTTATCAACAATAAAACTTATAATAAACATAAAAACTAAAAAAAATTAGAAAGTAAAATTCTATCCCTGTACGAAAATGAGATTAGAAACAAAAATTCTAAAACAACTAACATTAAAGAATAAAATGTATTCTGTCAGTTGAGAAAAAAAGTATAACAACTAAAAAAATTCCTATTGGCTGATTCACAAACACAAGGATCAAGCTTTTCACCGTCGGATGAGATTGGATCCAAGGGACCAAAGTTATTCCTTTTCTTCAGATCTCCATACATAGCTTTCTTCACTGCTGGCCTCCGCATCTCCTCTCTTCTCTTTCGTCAGAAGATCTCTCCACCCTCGCAAGATCTCTGCCTTCATCGCTCTCCATCTTCTCTACCACCTCCGTTAATAGTCGTTTATTATAAATTTTACTTCCATCATCTCTCTTCTGCGTGACTTTGATTTTGGTGCAGGTTGAAGAATTGAATGAGTGGTATCTCTGTCTTCCATCATTTGATGTCACGCTCACCGTTCACCACCACTCCACGGTTTGACATATATCTCTCTGTCGCTGTCTTTGTCTCTCTCTTTGAATCTGATTTTTGTTTGTTTTTTGTAAAGGAGGGTGGAGGATGCAGAAAAAGCTTGATGGTGGAGGATGCAGAAGAAGCTTGATGGTGGAGGAGACAAGACCAGCCGTGGTCGCAGTGGCTGTTGTGCGGCGGAGGCAAGGCCACACATGGCGGCTGGAGGAGGCAAGGCGAGGCAGGCATGGCCGCTTATTTTTTTAGGGTTGAATTTTTTTTAATGATTTGGTTTAGTTATCTAAACCTAATTTTATTTTAAACCAATTTCATTTTGTAAACCGAGTTATTTTTATTTCGATTTATAGAGTAACCAATTGAAACTGAGATGTTACTACTACTGTCATACTTTGTGAGGTTTAATTATGACAAATTAATAACATAATGAAGGTTACAAAATACAAAAATTTTGTTACACAATTATAGTAACGGATAAATATTATTTCGTTCGTCATTGATCATTATATTTTGTGACTAAATTTTTGATTATAATAGGCTACAAAAAAAATTGACCAAAAAAAAAGGCTACAAAATTAAGATTTTAAATTAGTTATAAATAATGACAGTTTGGGGCAACATATATAATGTCAGTATCGGTGACAGTAAAAAAACTATAATGTCGTCATTATTAGTGACATTTTGTGACAATAGATCCGTTACTAGAAGTGATATAGTTGTCACATTAAACAGTCACAAATTAAGACAGTTTGATACAATTTAATAAGTAAGAAATTACTACAGTTTTGTTATTAATATACAACGTAACTATGTGTGACGATTTGTTACAAAAAAATTAGTCGCAAGAAATTGTGACATTTTTGTTACTCCAGAAACATTGTGACACACGTATTGTAACCATTAATAATTGGTCACAAAAACGTAACAATGATAATATTGTTACGAATTCTTTGCTATCGTGACGGAAAATTTCGTCACAATACATTTATTTTCTTGTAGTGCAAGCAGAAGGTTTAGTAATTGCGGCAATTAGATCACGGTCTTCACTTGAAAAAATAATCGAAACAAAATGGAGACTTTTGAGGCTTTCAATTGCCCATAACCAACTTTCAGAAGAAGCATCCATACGGCTGATAATCCCCGAGAAAGATCTTCTACTATGCAATAGAACATTCCCTTCATTGTTCCCGAGGACCCAAGAGGCACCACTTTCATTTTTGTACCTGTTCCAAGCATAACCAATGGCGCATTTGAACCAACCTAAAGGGAGAGGTTTCAAACCAAATATGATTCTCTTCTTTCTTTCAAGATTAATAGATTTTTCTTCTTTTTCTGTTGACTTGATAAGAAACCAGTGATTGACCTCCTTATAAACTTTGCTAAGAAGGTCTGGTGCTCTTGTTACACTCCCATCAAAGAAATGGGAGTTTCTGTTCTTCCAAATACTCTAGATGATCCAAGGGCCAGCTCTTCTTATGTTCAAAGGGATAGATAGGGTTTCTCTTGCTTTCAGAACATAGAAGATGTTAGAGTAAACCGAAGAAGAAGAGAAACTTGAAAGAGGCATAGGAAAGTTACTTGTAGCCCAATATTGCCTAGCCAAAGTGCAAGTAAATAGCACATGATTTATGGACTCTCCTTCCAAACTGCAGATCTGACATCTTGTATCAATTCGCATACTTCTCGTCGTGAGATTATCAATCACTGGAAGAGCTCCACTAACTGCTTTCGAAAATAATATTTTGATCTTAGGATAGCTGTTGTTTATTATTTTGAAAGCTTTGAATAAATATATTTTTGAGTTTATTTTAATATTTAATTCAAAAAATAAATGTTTTAATAATTTGTAATGAGTTTTTTAAAAAACATTTATGAAAGTTTTTTTTATTGAATTGAAAAGTGAAAGAGAAAACAGAGACCGGGGCCCAAAGGTTTTAAACATCAGCCCAGAAGTTCAATACTAAAATAAACCCATATATACATTAAGGGCCAACGTACCAGTAGTCCAATATAAATCATATATATAATGAGGGAGTTTCCTATTTTTCACATCAGCAGCTTCTAAAGTCATACGGGCCCACCAAGAATGATAAACGGGACCTCAGAAGTTCAACCATCCATCTCCCCTCTTAAATTCGTTTAGCCGTCATCTATTGCATCTCCTCGATACGAAGCCATCAATGCTTACTATTAAGTTTGGCTCTTCCAATTTCACTAATTCACTTCAGATTCTCTCTTTGGATGTTTTAAGATCAATATCTTAAAACGTTCAAAGATATGGATCTTCTAGGAGAGGTGGTTCGGATTTTCGCCCCCCTCCTCCCTCTCTTCCTTAGCATTGCTGAGTTGGAATTGTTAAGGTTTGGGAAGCCGCTTGACAGTTCGATGTATGCGGGAACTGTTTGTACTAAATCCCCAGACATAATGTTTTTCATGGAAACCAAGCATGATGATGAGTACATTAAGAAGAAAACTTGTGATTTCCATTATCCAAACTATTTCTCTATTCCACCGGTGGGTCTCACCGGGGGCCTTGCTCTGTTGTGGAAATACAGTGTTGATATCAAGATCCTGGAATCAATGCCCAATCTGATCAATACAGAAGTCTCATTTAAAGGCGTCACCTCTTTCATTTCTTTTTTTTATGGAGCCCCCTATCGGAGAACCGAGGTGCCTTCTGGACTAAAACTCTCTCAGACTGGATTACGCAGGGATTCCTCTTGGCTCTCTCGGGTGACTTTAATGAAATTCTGAACAATTCTGAAAAGGTCGGAGGCCCACAGCACTGGGAAGGCTCCTTTACTTCCTTTAGATCCTTTGTTTCCCAGAACGGTTTATGGGATCTCCAACAATCCGGGAATCAGCTCTCCTCGAGGGGCAACCGGTACTCTCACTTTATCCGTTCTCGTCTGGATCGCTCGCTAGTGAACTGTTCTTGGAGTGAACAGTTCTCGATGGGAAAGTGTCGCAATATGCGGTTCAAAGGTTTGGACCACCGACCATTAATAACGTATTTTAACATGAATGGCCACAAGAAGTGAGGGCTATTCCGGTTCAACAGAACCTTAACGGAGAAGCCCGAGATGAATGAAGTTGTAGAAGCTGCCTGGAACCACTCCCCTCTTGCTACGGTTATAGCAAAACTTGATGCTTGTCAAAGATGCATTATAAAGGGGGCTAAGGAACAGGACTTCAAGAGCAATCTCATCATCAACAAGACTCAGCTGGACCTGGAAAAGGCTCTGACATCTCCGACCCCAGACTCAGCACTAATTATAGCCTCACTCACCTCCACTCTTTCCACAGCTTATAAGGAGGAAGAGCAGTTCTGGTTGCAAAGGAGCAGAATACAGTGGTTGAGAAAGAGAGACAAAAATACAGGGTTTTTCCACGCCATCACTCGTCAACGCGTCTGTTAAATTCCCTCTATGTTATTGAGGAAAAGGAGGGCAAGGAAGTTGAGGAACCACAGATGGCGGTTGTTATCTCTGACTATTTTGGTGACATCTTCAAGTCCAATGGAAACACAAACTTCTCTGCAATTGCTGGTATCCTCTCCTGTAAAGTGACAGAAGAGATGAACTCTTCATTGACAACCATACCGAGTGATTCGGAAATAAGGCAAGCGGCTATGTCGATAAATGGTGGTAAAGATCCCGGATCTGATGGTAATTCAGCAAAATTCTACCACTCCTATTGGCATATCGTGGGAGACGATTTTATACAAGACGTTAGACAATTCTTCACAGAAGATCACCTGCATCCGCAGCAGAACGAGACTCATATAAGACTCATTCCCAAGGTCACGGGGCCTTGGAACGTTGCTGATTATCGGCCCATAGCTTTGTGCTAACACCCATTATAAGATCATTGCGAAGATACTGTCTCGAAGATTGAAACTGTTGTTGCCAACGCTTATCTCGAAATCTCAATCAGCTTTCGTGGCTGGGAGACCGATAGGAGATAACGTTTTTATCACTCACGAGACTCTGCACTTTCTCAGAACCTCAGAGGCCAAGAAGTACTGTTCCATGGCAGTGAAGATCGACATGAGTAAGGCTTACGATCGGCTAGAGTGGGGCTTCATCGAGTCTGTTCTTTCACACTTGGGCTTCGCAGAGAGATGGATTACATGGGTAATGAAATGCATTGATTCTGTCCCGTACTCCTTTCTGATAAATGGATCTCCTCAGGGTCTTGTAAAGCCTTCTCGTGGAATACGACAAGGAGATCCCCTCTCCCCTTATATCTTCATCCTTTGTACGGAAGTGCTCTCTGCTCTTTGCGAGAAAGCTCAGATGAACGGTTTCTTTTCTGGAATAAGGGTCTCTCGCCACAGCCCCTCGGTGAATCATCTGTTGTTCACCGACGATACTATGTTCTTCTGCAAGTCAAACGCCACCAGTGTCTCCACCATCTCGGCTATCCTTCAACAGTACGAGTCGCTGTCTGCACATAAGATCAACATCCTCAAATCCTCTATCACCTTTTTGGCCAAAAATCCTCCAGAAGGTAAAGCCAGGGTCAAGCAAGCTCTGGCTGTTGAGGCGGAAGGTGGGATTGGGAAGTATCTCGTTCTTCCCGAGAACTTTGGACGAAAGAAAAGAGATATTTTTGCGGCTATTGTTGATCGTATTCGCCATAAAGCCTTCAGCTGGACATCTAGATTTCTGTCGAGGGCAAGGAAACAAGTACTCCTTAAGGCAGTACTCTCATATATGCCTTGATATGCCATGTATTGTTTTAAGATACCGGTCTCACTTTGCAAACAGATTCAATCTATTCTCACTCGGTTCTGGTGGGACGCTAACCCGAACAAGAAAAAGATGTGTTGGGTAGCGTGGGCTACTCTAACACAACCTAAATATGCTGTAGGACTCGGGTTTAGGGACATCGAAACCTTCAACGATTCCCTCTTGGCAAAGATTGGTTGGCGTCTGATCTCTGACCCAGATTCATTCGTCGCTAGAGTTTTACTCGGAAAATACACTTGGAGGTCTTCCTCCATGGATTGTTCTGCTCTTTCGACAGCTTCTCATGGCTGGAGAAGTATACTCGTGGGAAGGGAATTTCTCAGGAAAGGATTGAGATGGACAGTGGGTAATGGAGAAGCCATACGGGTCTGGAGTGACCCGTGGATAAGTTGTCAAACACCTACTGTCCCCTTTGGGCCACCTACTCTCTCGGATTCAAACCTTAGGGTCTGTGACTTACTTTGCCCCATATCCTATACATGGGACCTGGATAAGATTAGAGCGGTGCTACCTCACTATGAAGATACTATTCTAAGACTAATAACCAGCTCTGCCCGTCTCAGGATTCACTCTCCTGGCTCCCCGAGAAGTTAGGAGTCTACTCTACTCGCTCTGGTTATGGTGTTGGAATGAAAGCTGCTGATAGCTCTCCTTATACTCAATCTGTGAGTTCTCAACCATTCAACTGGTTAAAAATATTTGGAATATTCACACAGCCTCCAAGATTAAAGATTTCTTGTGGAGGATCGCCAAGAAGGCCATTCTAGTAAGTGCTAATCTAGCTAGCAGAGGTGTTACTTCCTTCCCATGCAAATCTTGCTGTGGAGTTGAAGATGATCTACACGTCTTTCTCCTCTGTCCTATCGCAAGTGTGGGAGCTTGCTCTGGTGGTCTCGAGACCGTCTGCGCTTTTACCTTCATCCCGTGGGCTAATCTCCTCTTGTTTGAGTCTCATGAACCTCCCTTAACAGGTATCTCGGTGCCTTTGTGGCCTTGGATCCTATGGGGTTTATGGAAAGCATGCAACAAAATATGCTTTGAGGACCACACCTTCATTTCTATGGAGATCATTACAAAAGCTATTTCTGATGCTCGAGAATGGCAGAACTACCAAGACCCTAAGGAAACAAGCACTCAACGTTCTCCTGGTCAAACCCGTCCTGCTCCAATTGTACGTGATGATACGTCTATTCCTACCTGTTATATTGATGCAGCTTGGGACGCCCGGTCCGGTTTTTGCGGCCTGGGAGATCTCTTCTCTGGATCGCCTGCTCTGTCTCGCCTTCCCCAACTCTCCGAATCAGGAAACATGTCTCCTCTGCATTAATGGCTGAAGCCCTCGCAATCCGTCTGGCGGTAATGACTGCTGCCTTTTCGAACATTAAATCCCTTGTGATACTGTCTGACTCCCTCTCCCTCATCACTATGCTAAAAGCAAGAGAGTCCAGTGCAGCTTTGTTTGGGACTTTGTTTGATATCTACCACTTTAGCTATGTTATTTCCTTTAGTTTTATCCCTTGTTTGCAAAACTCGGATGCTGATTCTGTTGCTAAACTGGCTCTCTCCAGTGCTCTTGTTTCTTCCTCCCCTGTTGGAGTGTAAAAACTCTGCTATGGAATGAAATGTATGTTTGCTCAAAAAAAAAACCTCATCCGCAGCCCTAACCACAGATTGTCAAAGCAAAATACAAATATGAATTTCCCTTCTGCCATGCTACTATTTATTTTGTCGCCATTTCACGCTTGAGAATTTACGGGCTTTCTCTTCTTTCAAACTTGATGGATTGTCACAATAGCCGGTGGCGGATACGTTTCCGATGTCGTAAGGATGCCACCATACATTTGCTCTGTTTTCCTTTGTCCACTGTGTCTTCAGGCCATCATTAATTTTAAATTTTGTTTTGCCTATTTTGTATCTTTTTTTTTTTGGGTCAAGATTATTCTGTATCTAAATATAAACTATCATAAGGTTTTACTTACAGTAAAATCATCGGTGGTTGGGTGTGAAGTTGGAAGGGTTCGCCCTAAAATGGAAAATGAAAATTGTGTTGGCACGATAATATAAACATGGTGGTCACTAGTGTTGGGAATGTCCTAAAATCATTTGTACTTACTCTAGTTAGAATCGTAACGTCAAAATTTGACAGTCGTATAATATCAGGTGGTTATAATGTTTTGATAGAAACCGTTTATAATTTATGAATTGAGAATTCATTACTAATATTATATGATCCTACAGGGTCACACACCTAAGCAAATTGGATCATAAATATTTGGAGTTTTATATGTTGGTTTGTATTATATATACTAGAGTCGTTGTCCGCGCTACGCGCGGAAAATGATCTTAAATATATTAAATTTTTATTTATCATAAATATTATAATTTTCAAAAATTCTATGAAAATTTTAAATATTTTACATAATTCAACCAAAATTATATAATATATTAACACCAAAAATTAAATTGTGAAAACTTGGTTCTTACTTTGTTATTTTTTAACTTGATAAACTAATATTTATCATAAGTTTATATGTTGAAGACTGCCTTTCTATGAGTATTTTTTTTAAAGATAGTTATAATGTCTATTGTGTTTTTGAAATAAGATCTTATTTTAGTATTGAAGCATTTAACAACTTTCATTCAATGTCTCAACTAAAAAAAAAAACTAAATATAAACATTGTTTTTAATTTTATCTTTATCGATTTTCTTTACAATTATTTTTTATTTTAGTTATACATTTAAATATTATTTATAATATATTTTTATTATTAATATCATTACATTAGTCTCTGAAATATTTAATAGTTGAAATAACTGAACTGGACCTATATTATATTCTTATAACTTTAGTGGATATAAAAATATATAAGTTGTTCAGCCGTATGTTCTCTGACAAAGGATATCCCAATTCAGTCATGCTATTGTATTGACCGAAGAAGACTCCTAGTTATAAATTTATAAACATGTGTAAAAATGATGCATTTGTATTTCGTTAAACATAAAAATTACACTATATTTAATAATCATTCATTTACTGAAAATATAATAATGTGAGCTTGTGTTAAAATGAATCTTTTGAAATAACTCAAACCATAAATTAAGAAGTTGGTAAGATTAGCTATGATATTCATTACATACTTTGTTTTTTGAAAGGATTTTGTCTAGCGAGATTATAGTTTTGATGGGTTAGACTTCTAGAATTCCTTTACTTTGTAACCCAATTTCCATTTTGTATCATACACAAAAGAACACTGAGGTTCGTTTTTTAACAATTTGAAAACTAAGGGATAGACTTTGCACTGCTTCAAGTTCTCGAACACATTGTTCCTTAAGTCCCAAATGCATTGGCTTCATATAAGCAGTCTTCTGTATCCTCGGTGGACACTGACCATCCGAACAACTCTCATGGAACATGGCTTGAACAATCTCTGGGTGTCACATCCGATAAGGAAGACATTTCCTCAGTATTTCATCTGGCTATAACAGTATCCGTTGTGCTTCATAGTAGATAACTGATCCTGCTCGATACATTTCTGACTGTAACCGAATAAACCAAGTTGGTCACTATCCCAAGAAGTCTCAGGAGATGTCTGATTCCCATTTTCAGCCTGACATGAAAGTTTGAAGAACACTTTTCAAGTTGTTTGTCCCATGTACAGTTCTTCACTTTCTCCACCTTAGTATTACTTTTCTCGAAGCATTCTTCTATGGTACAAGTTTTTTGTGGAGCTGATTTCTCTGAACTTGCTTATGATATCTCGGTTTTTGCTCTCATCTCTCAGCCATAAGTGCCTCCACGACCATGTAATCCCCTTGCCTACTCAGGCAATAGACAATGAGACATGTGTCCATGCCACAGGGTGTTGGCACTCATTGGCTTTGTTAATAAAGAAATACTTCCTCTTCTTATACGGCGTTATCCTTGTTTCTTCGTTCGTTGTCCTCGCCGTATTTACCATCTTTCAACCCGGAAAGATACTGAATACAGTTATATCATAGGCTGTTTCATTTGACTAAGATCAAATCTTCAGTCCAGCCTTCGACAGCATTCACCATGATGATTATCACATTAGAAACTTTAGCAGCTGTTTCTGACATCTCAACCCCTTCAGTTTTCATCACACACTCTCTCAAGATCTTTTATTTTGTCAATCACTCTCTCCCAAGATCTGAGCGTAGGCAATTAATTATTAAAACATAATAACTTATCTATTTTTTCGACAACGTCATTGGTTTCTCTTATACCACCAGCATCAAGAAGAGTGACAGAGTCTAAAATTAGCTTCCACTACATCTCGAGTAGTTCCAGCGACTTCTGCAATAATTTTTTTCACTCTGCAAGCTAATATTAAATCACTGGTGGAAATGTAATGTTGTTATATTTGAATAAATTGTGTTTAGGATATGAAAAGGATCATTGGGTTCCATACTTTTCTCCATGGTTTTCAAAGACTTGAATTCCCGACGTTCTGACGCCCAATGATGCCTATCTGTAACGTTTCAGCACGAAAGACAAATGAAAACTGAAAATGATTGCTAATACATCAACCAATAGAGTTACAGTGAACCTGAGGGATATTTAACAATGGGGTATGAACAAACCTCTAAATATTAGTTCTCCATTGGAAAGAACGTATTTCTTCACCTAGTGAGTTCATCACGATACTTACAAAGAAATGTTCTTTAATACACAGGACTTGAATACTATTTTGTATAAAACTATGATGATATGATCTCTTTTCCTGCTCCACACAACAAATCAGCATGTTGGTTTGCTTAGTTCTTCAAATTAAGTAAAAGAGGTCAATACATAGTTGCTTTGATGTGTCGACAAAATCAGAAATTTAAATCTAAATTTACACTTGTGTCGCATATTTTTGAAAATTGGGAAACATGAAAAAATAGATCAGTGTTACCTTATTCTTCTTGGCTGATGGAGATTTATAGAGTGTACCAAAAACACAGCCGAGCTTTGTGAAATTGAGAAACAAAGTTATGTTTTCCCACTTGCGTGTGCTTCAGGTTTAGGTTTTTGGTAGATCTAAATGGTGACTGAAATGCCAAAAGCAAAACCTTAAAAAATCGAAGAATCTGAAGGGTGTGATACGGATAACCTTACCAGGCAGAACAGACGAAAGACCCTTGGATCTTGTGATTTTTTTCCTTGACAAAAGTGATCGATTTCGCCAGTGTGTTTGCATATGATACTTTCAACACGTTCTTCAACACGATCGAGGAGGAAAACCTTGTGAGATATATAGTGAGTGGGGATGAAATATGAAACCTTGCATCACAGTCCCCTACAGGAGTTGAAATAATTCAGGTTTAAGGATGCTGATTTATAATATTATGGAATGAAAAAGTTGGGGATTAGAACTCATACATACTCATCGATGAATAGGAGCTCTAAGCCAAGAAAGGCCCCAGCTTTGGCTATGTTTTTTGTCTCCCAAAAATGGATTAGCCGGAATCGAAGCTGTGACTCAGATCTTCCTGGTGAGATGTCGATGAAATACATGGTGACGGGAGATTTTCTGGTGGTATGCTGAGACTTCGTGGTGGATTTCATAGCCATGGATGTAGCTTTTGCAGAGTTGGTTTTTTTATTTAGGATGGAATTAGGTTTAGAGATAGAGCTTTATATAGGAGGAGTATGTATCAAGGGGGAGGTGGAGCAAAACTTTTAAGAATTGATTTAACAGAGTCATTGATTGAGAATTTAACAGGAAGAAAAAAAAAGAGATTGGAGAAGATGAAGTGGAAGAGTCGGAGAGAGTCGCCAATATTACAAAACATCAAATAGGTGGAAAATGATACAAGAAGAAATTCAGTGAAACCATTTGATATGACTACTCCAACTGTACAGTCAAAACAAAACTTAACATAAGCATGAGTTCGAAGCATGGAATATGGTGTGATTGTGTGAAGACAGAATGAGGAAATAACATTGGGAAATATGACAATGCTAAACAAAAAAACGTAGAAGTTATAGACGAAAGTCCATGAGTGAAAATAATAAGATCAAAGGTAGAAGCCGTGGCTTTCTGTTTTTTTGCTCTAAGATTTATGCTCTAAATTTTTAACTTTAGTTTTAATTTATTTTGCTGTAGAAATTTTTTAGAGCACTGTATGTATAAGATCTCTAGAAAAAATGTTTTCTAAAGCTAATATATTTTCTTTTATAATGTTTTGACTTTAAATTTAGTTTTTAAAATAAAAACATGATTGATTTAAAAAATAAATGTAGAAATTGAAAAGGCTGTGCACAACTCCTATAGACTCAACCAATCATCCTTAAAGAAATGAGCTGTGGTGGTCGGAGGTCAAAATAACTACACAAATAGAAATAGCACAACTAAAACAATATGCCCCAGAATATAGAAGCCACCTAGTTGGTTTAACTCAAGACAACTTTTTGTAGTCTCTTTGATAATACTCTTTTTGTTTCATAAAGAATGTGATTTTGACTTTTTTCTGGTCACACAAAAATATATAATTAGAATTTTAACGTACTTTTTATTTATTTTTAAGTTTAATATTAATTATAAAATGCATTAGTTTTATAAATAAATTTATTTCTCTCAAATACTATTTGTTGAATATGTATAATTAATAAAAATATAAGGTGCATTTCAATTATTTTCTTAATATGTGTAAAAGTGTCAAAATAACATTTTTTCCATAACAAAGAGAATATATATTTGATTGCAGAGTTGTAGTTTAACAAGGGAGTAAATGAATAATGTTTAGGCAATCTATTCTCATCATTCAAATTGTCAAAATAGCGGTTAAATTATTCAAGTCGAATCAACTAGCACATTTTATATTTTCACAATTTATATGGAAACGTATATCATTATTTTTTGAAAAAACCGTATACACTATATTAGTGATTGATAAAGAAGCCAATTATCTATTTTTAATGACTAAAGGTAAAATATACAACTTCAAGGACTAATTTTTCATCATATTTGAAGCGAAACTTAAATCCAGTGGAACACACGTTAATCACAGAACTTAACCACAAGGATAAAGGAAATTTAATGACATAAATTTGTATTGGTGTTTTATTTTTGGCCTGCAAAGTTCATGATATGATATTTTCAATTGGGACACATGAAGCCATTAAATTTTCTTTTGTTCCTTTAATTTACGTGTTTCCAAACATAGCAATCACGCTCCCAACCAAATAATTATGAAATAATTCAAGAAAGTATAGAAGACAATCTCTTTGAACGACTTATCATCTAGTCATTATCTACAGTCTTTTAAAAATAACTATCTAAAGCTGGAAATGTGCATCTCAAATGATAATTGTTTTGTTTTTTTACTCCAAATATTTTATTTATCACAATGAGTTTGTTTTCCACGGATTAATCATATTCATAAAGAGTCAAATTAGCTGAGTTGTCACTTGCTTTAATTGGCAACTAGTGAAGCGACTTTTGTAAAAGAATAAAATAAAATTTGGTCCTTTCTATGTCAGGTTATGTGGAGTCTATATTAATATAAGACTAGTATTGGACTCATAATTTTCGTTCAATTATTTGACCATACGTATATATATTGAGAACGTATACAAATCAATATGCGATGAGGACAAAATACATTAACCAATGAGCCGATCTGTTGAATATCAACTTAAATAAGAAAAAACAGTCGTTTTCTTAATCTCTTCATATACATTTTGGTTTTACTTTTAATTAGTTTAAAGTTTGATCTAATTTTTTTAAATTCAAACAATTACATTTTACATTTTAATTTATGTTTATTTTTAAAGAAAAATATATTAATTAAAGGTAGAATTGTAATTTGTTGTGTAAAGAAAAAAAACAAAAACATCAATCTTTTGTATAGAGAAAGTGTGTTAAAAAGAAAGTTGTGTTTTAATCATGATGTTCTTAGAGCATATTGCATAGAATCCTATAACGAAAAAATCACTTTGAATAGCCAGGGACCAGGGGAGCTATATTTTTCTGCTCGACGAGATGATAATGGCGGACCTATTTAATTTATGTAAACTAATTAGGTTGGTTGTCAAAAAGCAACTAATTAGGCTTACAATGAAATTAAGAATTTAGAACCGAAATTTTAAGATATAATTCATCATTTCATAAATACACATATATATGTATATATGCAAAGCTTATGATTATACACTTAAATTACACTCTACAATCACTTTAAAAGAAACAAAAATTAAAGGTCGACCAAGATTCGGGGGTTACTCTATACAATCACTTGAATTTTCATTAACAACCTTTTTTTACTCTATATGGAAGGTGCATTAACAACCTTCCATATGATATATTAACTGTTTTCCCACATCAGATAAACTGCACGAGTCAGCTTACGCATCACTCAGATAACATACAAATAACTAGATTAATGTAGAGAAAAACTCATAACAAGTTAACAGATATATATATATATATATATATATAGAGAGAGAGAGAGAGAGAGGGTTAGATCTTCTGGGTTAATAATAATATGTAAAAATAAATTGTATACACAATGTTTATTACATGCAAAACGCAAGTCTTAACCTAGTTAATGAATATATTTGATGAATTATTGTCGTTATAATAAATATTTTTGGTACACTCTACTCTCTCCGGTTTTTTTAAACGTCGTTGTAATCTTTAAAATCTATTTCACTATAAATGTTGTTTTATATATTTAATGCATATGTTTGATAGTTTTTTTCCACTTCTATACCTATCTTTCAGTTTATTAATTAGCAAAAATCAAGTAAAATAGTGTATTAATTAGGTGTATAGTAAAAATTTAATAATTTTTTAATATGCATGAAACAACTTTAAACGACATATAAAATAAAACGGAGGGAGTATCATTGATGCTTTTAACTCTTAAGGCCTTAAAGCATTTTTATTACACCACTTAAGAAAATTTCTATTTGCTTAATTGGCGACAACTGAACTACTTGACATCTTATTAAATGTCCATAATTATTATATTTGTATTTAAGTTGTTGTCATTAGCTAGCTACCTGAATTCCTATAATAGACGGCTGTAAAATTTTCTATGTAATATTTTTCATTGTTTGTAACAGCATAACTAATCGTACATTAAAAAAATTGTTGTCATTAATTAGCTAGCTATATGTCAAACTTTATTAGGGTTTTTGATTGATAATAATACTTTTCCTTAAACTAATAATATTTTATACGGTTATTCACAATCAAAAAATATTTAATACGGTTATATATGGAAACTTGAAATGTATAAATAGATAGTAAGGCAAACACGTATTACTCAACTTGTAGTAAGATTCATCCACTACTAGCTCAAAAGTAAAACCTCTTTTCACTTCCCAATAAAAAATCCAATACAAAAAAATTATAGCCATGAGCATGGGTATCATGAATCCATCTAGTTTCACACTTGTTATATTTTCCTTTACGTTGGTCTTGGACTCTTGGCTCTCGCTATGCTTTCCTTAAGATCCAAGAAACCAAAAGGCCAGCTTCCTCCGGAGCCACGGGGATGGCCGTTCATAGGGAACTTGTTCCATATGCTCATGAACCGGCCGGCTCACGTGTGGATCCACCGGTCCATGGAGGACATGCAAACGAAGATAGGTTGCTTCCGCTTCGCCCGCGTCCACGTTATCACCGTAACCTCAAGCGAGATCGCCCGAGAAGTGCTTAGAGAAAAAGACGAGGCTCTTGCAGATAGATCAGAGTCGTACTCGAGAAATCTCATTAGTCATGGCTACAAAGAAGTTATTTTCTCTTCCTACGGAGAGAGTTGGAAGCTGATGAAGAAAATGATGATCACAAAACTAATGTCTCCGACAATGTTGAGTAAAACCCTCGACGATAGAACACTAGAAGCGGATAATATCGTCACGTATGTTTTCAATCTATCCCTATCAGGGTCCATAAACGAAGTCGGTTAACGTGAGAGATGTTGCCTTAACGTATTGCCATGCCGTGATGATAAGGATGATGTTTGGCCAGAGGCATTTTGTGTAAGATCATTTGGTGGGGTCACATATGTTAAAGGAATAAATATGATAGAGCCCCTAATCAATTAGCCTATTTAAGTGGTCACTATTGTGAATAAGGTAAAGGCTTGGGCATAAGTGTTATGAAATATTTATATGTGGATACCTTAAGTAATTTCTAGTTTAACGAAGGGCTGAACTAGAAATTAATTCTCTATATATAAATAGGGTTATGGTCCGTAAGGCAACCCTAACCGAAAATACAGATTCTCTCTATATCCCATCAATAGAGAACTCAAGTCACATAGGGTTTGCTTTGGAAGATCTATTCCCTAATTTCAGATCCTAAAAGCAATGGATATAGGTACGTTTCCGCTTAAGTCTATTCAATCAGAGAATCATATGGTTAAAGGATTCATATTGATGAATCACAAAAGAATTAATTTAACATTTTGATGTAGCCGCTGAGGATGGAGGTCTTGGGCCGAAAGAGAAAGAGCATATGGACGCAATTTACCGAGCTATAGATTGTTTTTTCAGCTTTAATGTGGCGAATTACATCCCTTTTCTTAGAAGATGGAACATCGACAAAGAGGAGGCGCATGTTAGAGAAGCGGTTGACATACTCAATCGATGCAACGACCCGATCATCCACGAGAGAATGCATTTGTGGAGGAAGAAAGGCGGGAAAGAGACAGAAGAAGATTGACTCGATATTCTTATCACCCTTAAAGATGACCAAGGAATGTCTTTGTTCACATGGTGTGGGAATTTCTACGTAACGGGAATGAGCGTGTAAGCTCAGGATCCCTTACTTTTACAAATGTTAAATCACCCCTTGTGGCGGAGGGGTTGGCTTTGTTATCAGCAATGGAAGACGCAGTATCGTGGGATTTCAGACAAATCTCATTCGAGTCAGATTCAAGCAGGTTGATGAAGGCAGTTAAAGAAGGCTCAAATGTTTCAGATTTGCACGGAATCCTCTGTGATATTTATGCTTTATGTATGGCTTTTGATGTTGTTTCTTTTTATTGGGTCAGTAGAAACTCTGTTTCTCATGTGGATGGAATAACCAAATATGTGCTTAAGAACCTTGTATTGAACCTAGTTTAATTTTTAATGGAAAGTAGTTGTGAACAAAAAAAAAAAAAAAGAATGTCTTTGATCACATTTAATGAGATTAGGGCTCAATGGAAGGTAATTGACGTTCACACCATCAAATTCTGACAAAATATTAATTAGGGTTTAATGTTTTATGCATATATATCTTCAAATATGTAGGATATCAATGTTGCATCGATTGATAATACAATGAACAACGTGGAGTGGACGATAGCGGAGATGTTGAATAATCCTGAGATTCTGGAGAAAGCCACTAATGAATTGGACATGGTAGTTGGTAAAGACAGACTTGTGCAAAGACTTGTGCAAAGACTTGTGCAAGAATCAGACATTCCACAACTCAACTACATCAAAGCTTGTAGTTGAGAATCTTTCCGGCTTCATCCAGCTAATGCCTTCATGCCTCCTCATGTAGCCCGACAAGATACCACTCTCGCTGGTTATTTCATTCCCAAAGGTAAAGTCACTCATTTTTATTATATATACGATCATGTCTACGATGATGAGTTTGCATCTGCTTTAGTCTCAAGATTTATCAACTATATTATAGATATTTTTAAAAAGAAGTCAAGATTTATCAACTATATTATAGATATTTTTAAATAGAAGGTAGCACTATATCAGTATATATAATAGACCCAGGGCCGGCTTACAATGGAGACAAACGGTGCGACCGCCCCGGACTCAAGCCCGTGTCTCCACTTATAATAATAATTAAGGGGCTAATTTTATATAAATCTATTATCTTATTTATAAAAAAAATATAAATAAAACTGAAAAAGATCCAAAATTATTTTCTATGTATATAGTTTTATTTTCATTACAAAATATATAAAATATTACTGATTAAATTTTAAAATTATTTTAAACATTATTAGCATATAAATTTTAAAGAGTAAAAAAAAAAAAATTTGTCCTAGAACGCCCCCGAAGACGATCTATTTTGAGATCTAGCTTGTAGCATTCATGAACGATACAAACTAAATATACTTGACAGATCAATAGGATTACAAATATTTATTGACAGTTAGAAACCAATATATGATAAGCATATTTTATTTATATTTCCAAATTATAATGAATCAATCAGTCACTATTTGATTGAACCAATGAATATCTAACGTAATCTTGTATGACATACAGTAAGCAAGAAATGACGTAAGGCATGTGCATGGACAATTATCTAGTGTGAAAAGGAAACCATTTAAAAATGCAGTTTGACATCTTCCTGCTATGTTCATGTTCTTTTAAGCGAATATTTATTTGGAAGGCACCACTCATTTACATAATAAGATGAGAAAAAGAGTAGTATAATCGTTTCGTTTTTCAATTAAGACAAAATTGACGACGAATATAGTGGCTCTCTTTACGGTTATCTCGGTATTAAATTACTATAACTATTTTTTAAAAATAATAATAATATTAAAACTATAAATTTTAATAACAATATTAAAACTATAAATTTTAATAATATTAAAACTATAAATTTTAATAATATATATACCTTATAATATATATACATTTTAAATGTAATTTTTAAAATTAACATTAAAATATTATAAAGTTAAGAATTGACTTTATTAAAAATAAAAATAATTTATTTATGTTTATATAATTTTATAATAATTACTAAATTTATAATATTAAAGAGACCACATATTTGTTGATTAATTTTAAAATTTGATTTATCATATTTGACATGACTTAACTTAAGACTAATTTTTACTAGTTCATTAAATTTATTAATTTATAGAATATAATTTTTACGGCATAGTATATTCTACATAATTTAGGGTCTGAATGAAAAAAACGGATCAAACGTTGCGGATCAAGCGTTTCGAGCGAAACAAGAGTGGATCAAGCAGTTTAAGCGTGGATATAGTGGATCTAACGGTTCAAAACATATGTTTGAATGGAAAAGTGGATAAAAAGTGGTCCAAAGTATTCTGATAATTTAAATTAATCTTTTATAATACTATTTATTTTCATAACTAAAAATTTTTATTTTAAAAATACTTTATAATTGAAAATATAAAATTTTATTTAAAATAAAATAAAAAAATTTAATCATATATATTATTATTTTGAGTTTTAAAATTAAATATGTATTTGACTGCGGATATTTTAAAAATAATTTTGCTTTGATAAAAAACGGAGTAAAATAAATTTAAAATTACTTTTAAAAAAAATAAACTATTATTTAATTTATAATTATTATTTTTGTCGTATTTATAATTAAAATTAATTATTTAAAATAGTTGTTTTGAATTCATTAAATATTATAAATAAATCAGATATATTTTCATAACTAATTCAAACAAACTACTTTAGAAAAGGAAGATTTTATATTGATTTTAAAATTTAATCAATTAGTTGTCTTCACAAATATTAAATTGTATTGAAATATGAAAATTATTTATAATATATAGTTCAGTTAAAGATTAATTGGAAAAAAAAATTAATTTACATCAAAATTAATTGAATTATTTAGTTCAAAAAAATTATTAGATAATTATTTTATTTAACAGTTATTCTTAAAACATAAAAGTCAACAATTGCAATATATGAAAAAAATGAAATTCAATAATAAAAATGAATGAAACGCCAAAACTACTCCACAATTGCAATGTGATTACTGTACATGACAGTTCTTTGATTTTACTCACAAATCTTGACCGCATGCAGTCTAAATATATAATACTAATATATAAGACATATCATATTTTAGTTTGCAAAAATTCTTGAATGGAAAAACAGATGGTGGTTCCTACACCTAAGTGTGTCATCCACTTCTTTTTTTTTTGCTCCCCAATCAAAACCTTAGTCAAACATTATATGACATCTCATTGCCACAATAGGTGGTCATGTTCGTGTGAGTCGTCACTACAAGAAAACAGGGAGATTCTGATGGCCGAAATCGTCAGAAATTCGTCGGAATAGACCGATTCCGACGAATTTCTGACGAATCTGTCCGTCGGTATCGTTTTGTCGGAAAAAAAAAATTCATCGGAATTTCGTCAGAACTTCCGACGACTTTCTGACGAATACCGAGAAACGTCATTCTGACGAACTTCCGACGATATTACGATGCGGACACACGAGACCAGAGTTCATCGGAAAAATTATTTACCGACAGAGAACGTTCCTCAGACAATTCCGACGTAGTGGATTTCTCGGTGTATTCCGACGGACATTGGTCGTCGAAATTTACCGACGGACATTAGTCGTCGGAATATACCGACGGATATTTGTTCGTCGGTATATTCCGACTGAAGTTGGTTCGTCGGTAAATTCCGACGGATATTGGTCCGTCGGTATATTCCGACGCCAAGAGTTCGTCGAAATATACCAATTTTAAAAACGAATTAATTTTGCATTTTTATATATGTTTTTATATTAAAAATTAATTAATAAATTAAAAAAATCAGAAATTTAAAACTAATAATATTATATAATTTAAATTCATACAAACCGAAATAGAAAAAAAACATTCAGAAAGTTTAAAATTCATACAAACAGAAATAGAATAAAAAAACATTCAGAAAGTTTTAAAAACCCGAAAAAACCTAAGATGAACTCGAAGAAATCAAACGATCTAGCTTCTGCATTATCTCGGTGTTGAACTGCTTCTGGGATGCCAACTCAGCAAGGATAGTGGCATTCTCCGAACGGATAGTGACATTCTCAGAAAGGATAGTGGTGTTCTGCTCCTCCAATGCCCCAATCCGTTCATCTTTGTCATGTAGCTCCTCGAGAATCAAGGGATCGGCATACGGAGCTTGCGAAGAAGATGTCGGATACGAAGAAGCACGGCGGGCCAACCCAACTAAACGGCCTCCTTTCTTTTTAGGAACCGCCTACAAAAATATTTAAAGTTAGTAAATAGGGACAAGTTAGTAATCGACATTATAAAAAAAATATATTAATAAAAAAAATTACCTTTTCAACCATCTCATTTATTTGCAATAGAGACAAGTTGGTTGAAGCTCTCGTAGAATCGCCGTCATCAGAGAGAGGCTGAGATTGAGATACTATTTCAGCTTCCACCAAATCAACGACACCTTTGATCACGGGGTCCTGAATTTGACCCGTCGTCTTGTTAGTGTGAGTCACCTTAATGAGTTGGAGACGATCAACGGGATTACCGTCATTTGCTTCGATCTAAAAAAACCGTCATTATTAGCCAAGGAATATATAAAATATTTATTTAAAAAAATATAAAGATAAATAATAATAAAAAACTTACAAGTTCATCCTCTTTAGTAGACATAGAGCAAGCGCCGAGGTTGTGCACATACATACCTTTCCCGCCACGATCGCTCTTCCGGTTCTTGGAGTTCCTAGAAGACGTCTCTGCAGTTTCTTCCTTCTCCCAATGAGCTATTAACTGCTCCCACACCGTCCCGTTGATGAACCGTGGCCTCTTGTTCTTCTGCCAAACTGTCTTCCACGCGTTTATCTGCTTCGTATAAGAGTCCATGGCCTTTTCGTTGAATTTCTTACGGACTGTTTCCGTAAGATCGGAGTGCCAGTTGAACTTTTGCTACAAAACAAACAAAATTTAATAAGTAAATATATTTAAAAAAATGTAAAAACTTTAAAAAAATGAAGAGTTACTATACCGCAAACTGACGAAATCACAACTCTCGTTCGTCGGAAGGGATCACACTCCACTTTGTATATCCAAAACGGAGCATGAAGTACATCATCTGGTTGATGCTCCGGCTAATGCCATTTTTCGACTTGGTGAACCTTTAAAAAAAATACAAGTTAGCAAGTTAATTAAAGGAAAAAAATATAATGGTACAAATAAAAAAAATACTAATCAAGTGCTATGGCCTCGTCGTGGGTTGGGTTGGAGAACCGGGAGATGCTCTCGACCTGGTTGTTGAACCAATAGATGAACTGGCATGACCCCCGGATCCTGTTGAGCAGCAGCGCGAGGGACAGCGGGAGCTGGAGCGGGAATATATGCGGGAACCGAGTCATGAGACGATCCCGATGCACGGAAACTGCTCACCGAACTACGTCGAAGACGGGCTGCGGGGCGGGGCTCATCCTCGGCCCTAAAAAAAAATTTAATACATCAAAAATATTTTCATCTCATTTCTATTTTTAATGTTTTCATTTATATATTTACAAAAGGTTTTATAAACGTTTTAAAAAAAAACTATTAAACCTTTTATTATATATGTGTACACAATTATAAAATATTTTATAAATGAAGAAAAATGTTGTTAAATATTTATAAATTTTTTAAAGAACGTTTTATTATACATAGTTTAGTGGAAACTCAAAAAAAATTATAAAAAATTTTAAATTTTTTATTATACATGATTTATATATATATATATGTATACAAAATTATAAAAAATTTATAAATATAGAAAAATGTTGTTAAATATTTTTTAAAAATTTTAAAAACGTTTTATTATATATATTTCATTACTGAAAACTTGAAAAACGTTTTTAAAAATCAAAAAAACGTTTTAAAAAATCAAAAAACGTTTTTAAAAATCAAAAAACGTTTTTAAAAATCAAAAAATGTTCCAAAAAAAACTAAAACAACAATCCAAACAACAATCCTAACTTATATATCCTAAACTATCAATCAAACAACCTAAAATCCGAGATCTAACTTCCAAAACACTAAACAATTGAGATTAACGAAGGTTTGGGATGATTCTTACATGATTTAGGGTTTGGGGAAGAGATATGAGGGTGAGAAGAGGATTCGCCGGTGAAGGGAGGTGGATAATGGCCGGAATCGCCGGTGTAAAGGGAGGAATCGCCGTGAGAGAGAGGATTTTAGAGAGAGAGAGGCGGAAATAACGAAGAAGGAAGAAGAAGGGTTATTTTATCTGAAGATTCCGACGGACACGGGTTCGTCGGTATTCCGTCGGTATAATTAAAATATACCAAATGCCGATTCGCGAAAATTTTCAAGCGGTTTGGTTCTCCCGGACAAATTGAATTTCCGACGGAATGTGTCCGTCAGTATATTCCGACGGACTGTGTCCGTCAGTATATTCCAACGGGATTCCGACGACTTAGTGTTTAGGGTGTTGATTTCAAGTTTCTAAATGCAAAATCCAAATCTTTGATAATATATATAGTATTTGCATAAAGATTTAACAATAAAAATGTTTTATAACACGATTTTACACAACAACATTTTTTGTAGTGTAAGCTTATATGAATATGATTGTATAAGTATATGAATGTAAAGATGAGATGTTGTGAAAACAATGATATGAATAAATAAATATTTTAATGAGTTGTTATATTTGAACGGTTGCGATCTAATACTGTACTAAACACTTATTATGTGTTATTTTCATAGTTTTGGCATCTAAATTTATAGATTTTTATGATTGAAATTTTTTAAAAACACATGTTGTCGGTATATTCCGACGAATTACCGACGACCTTTCCAAATTTCAATGAAACTCAATGTCGTCGCTATGTCGTCGGTATATTGCGAGGGATTTCCGACGGACCAATAAAAAAAAAAAAAAAAAAAAAACTAATCAGAATCTTCTGAATCTTCATCAAACTCCCCAACCTCGGCTTCTGGCTCCGAATGTACAACAGCATCATGTCCAAACACAGTCAAATTCTCAACGAGTTGAACATTTTCCAAATCTTCAACTGCCTGGGCGTTGCTGGTAGACTCTGGTTGCAATGGTTCATCATCATCAGAAGTTCCATCCACTCGTCCTCTTGGGTTGATTTGCGTTACAGTAACCCATGAATCATCTCTGTACGTCACCCGAGGGTAACTGATGTAGCACACCTATACATATCAATTATACAAAGTATTAGTAAAATATATAACATTAATTAATTATATTGGTAAAAAATTATGAATAGATTGACATACATCTATCACTTCATACGGTAGTTGAAGACCGGCAACAAGTTTCTGAACCTCGTAGTATGAACCCGGTGCAAGGTTATCCTCAGGTAGAATACCTTTGACAAAATCAGTAATCGCATCCATACATTCTTCAGCCAAATTATAGTCTTTCTTAATACCCATTAATCTAGTTGCAGATGATAAGACTGAATGACCATCTCTACAATTTTGATACAAAGGTTGTTTTTCTGCATCCATCTGTCAAAAAATCTCCTAGATTCGGGATTTGGTTCTTCCCCTCTATAATGATCATGTACCATCTGCTCAGTACCTACACCATAATCTATATCCGTTCTAGATTCTTCTAACCTAATATCAGGCTGAAGTTCACTAACAGGTTGAGGTTCGCTAGTACTACCATATTCATAACCAGTTTCCCCATGAAGGTACCAAACTTTATAATTACGTGAAAACCCTTTCATATACAAATGAGTCCAAACATCAAATTATTTTATAACCTTATTATTATTGCAAGTAGAGCAGGGACATCTTAACATACCACTTTTTGCATCTGGTTCCTGTTGAACAAGCCTCATAAAATCTCCAATCCCTTGAACGTATTCTTCCGTAAGCAAATAGGTGTTCGGATCCAAATGAGGTTTATCCATCCACGAACGATAATAAACTTCTGAAGACATGATTTTCACGGAATTATTATGACTAAAGAGAATGAAGAGAGAATGAAGTGTGAATGAGTTGAATGAGGAGGGGTTGTATTTATAGGAAATTGCTTACGGCCCTCCGACGACTTTCCGACGAAATTCCGACGGATGTAAAGCAGTCCGTCGGAATTCCGTCGGTATTGTTGGTTCGTCGGAAATTCGTCGGAAAATTCCGACGGAATTCCGACGACTGTACTGTCAATCGGAATGTCGTCAGAAATTCGTCAGAATATACCGACGAACTTCCGACGACTACAACGGTTACATTTTTATCGGAATGTCGTCGAAAAGTCGTCGGAAAATTCTGACGACCCTTGTTTCGTCGGAATATTTCCGACGGAATTCCGACGACTTCAAATTTTTGGATTTCGTCGGAAATTGGTCGGTAATCCGTCACAAACGTCCGACGACATTGATGTTCGTCGGAACCTCCGTCGGAATTCGGCGTGTTTTCTTGTAGTGCGTCTAGGGCTTGGTGTCAATCCTAAAATATGGGCTGAGCCTAAGATGTTTAAGCCAGAGCGCCTCTTCGCTGGCCATGTTGGAAACTCAACAGACGTGACTTTGATGGAGCCTGAAATGCGGTTCGTCATATTCAGCACTGGTCTGCGTGGCTGTGCAGGTACTAAATTTGGGACATCTATGACCATAATGTTGCTAGGCAGGCTTCTCCAAGGGTTCGAATGGACCCTCCCTAACATATCATACAAGTCAAGTTGAACTTGTTCCAAAGGACAGTAACTTGTTCATGGGCAAACCTCTATTCGCATGTGCGAAACCAAGATTGGCTCCGACTTTATATCCAAAAATTCAGATCTAAAATTCAGAGAACTTATTTGCTGAAAAAGTTTAATCAAGATCAGTAATATTTAAAATAAGGATTAGTTTACCACTAAAATCATATATCATACTATTTATGATGTGCTTTCTGTTACTTGTTTAATCCAATATTTTGCACTAATAACTAATTCATCGTCATTCCTTAAATTTAACACCATTTATAAAGAATTTTTTTTTTTCTTAATGTTCTTTCCCATTCTTTTAAATTTAAGGAATCATAGAGTAAAATTATTTCTTATTAAATCCGGGAAAGAACAACTATTCCTATTATTTTGTCCATCTTCGTTCATTCCTCTTTGTTCCTATCATTCTTTTTATCGTCACCAGTTTAGAGCTTTTTATCGTTCAATTTAGCAGCAGACATATAAACATATTTTTTGTTGCTTATTATTATGGATGCGCTTTGTCTGAGTAACCAAAATATTATGCGTCTGTAATACAATGAAACTCCAATGAAGTTGACCATTAAAAACAAACACAGAGAAGCAAATGAGCCCGTAATATGCAGGACAGAGTAAAGACTTCTGTAGATTTTTTTATAATGAAGATTTGACTGTAGTAGAATAACTGATGCATGACGAATGGAATAATTATGTTGAACAAGTAAAATGACCATGAATTAAACATGGTGTGACAAAAAAAAGATTTGAACTATGATTTGGTTTTCCGAGAAAAAAAATTTGGAAGATGATCAAATAACTATTTAATAGATAGTAATCCGAGCTTTGCGCTAAGATGTTTGTATTAATGTTAGAAATTATATATTATGATTATGTATAACATAAGGTATATTTTAAGCGATAGTTAGATAGAACTAAAGGTATCATTGTTAACAGGGGCGAAGCCAGAGATTTTTTTATAATGGGTTCACTAATATTAAAATTTAATATATAGTGTTTGCAAGTTTAAGAAGAAGCTTTGGAATATAGTTTTTTTATATTTTGTCTATCACTTTGTAGTAGTCATGGACTTAAGGGATTAACAAATAAAATCGAAAAAAGGTGGATCAATAACATATTATAAACAAAACAATAACTGTGTGAAATAAAAAAAAATATAGCTTCTTTAAATTCAGAAAACACAGTTGCATAATAAAATAAATTGAAGGTTATTTGACCATCTAAATTGTAAAAGTTGTTCCAGATGCGACCATCACGTGAGACTTGCTGGTGGTTCGTTCCTAGAAGTTTCTTCTCATCTTCAAGGTCATCTAATGTAGAGCTCTCATGGCGCCGAAGGTGGTGAAACTCGCATGCTTATATTGTGTGCTCGAAAAGACTAATACACTAAGCCGAGACGATTTACAGATTCAGTCTTCTCGAAACTGAGATCACCTCATCGAGCTGTAACAAAACCGAGTACAACACATTTATCTAGAAATAGATTTCAACGTCCTCTTTCAGCAATGAGAGGTGGTTCTCAAGAACGTGAGTGCTCTGCCAAATGAATGAAAACAGGTATGGAGAAAAGGGTTCTTTCATTAACACTTGGCATCATACTAAAGTTTCATCGCTTTGTCGTCTCTACGGATCTGTCGACTTAATGGCGATATGCATGAAACAGGTATGGAGAAAAGGGTTCTTTCATTAACACTTGGCATCATAATAAAGTTTCATCGCTTTGTCGTCTCTACGGATCTGTCGACCTAATGGCGATAGATCAGATGGGTTACCATTTTTAATAGAAACATATAGAGGAATAAGGAATCTTTATTGATGATATGATTATATTGAGAGGATTGATAAATCAACTAATCGAACTTGAAGCTTAAGCTTTATCGCGTAAAAATGTTCGTCGAAAAAAGTATAGATGGTATGAAGTTCTTTTAAAGGAATGTTAGTTTGAACGTATTAAATTCACAGTTTTGGTGATAAACGTTCTCTGCGTGACACTTAAACGTTTTACTAAATAAAAACTTCTCGTAAAGCCACGTCACCATGTCACATTCCTTGCCAATAAACTTTTAAGGTAAGTTTTAAAAGTGCTTCTCATTTAATATATAGGGGATTGTTTAGCTGATTCTTTCTCATATTTCAAGAGGTCAAAATGGTAGTTATAAACCAGGATTTGTGGTCTGGTGGTGATTAACTTGAGGGCAAAAACCCAATACGATGAAACTACCTGGGTTTGAGTCCTGGCCACTGGAAAATTAACATTTTAGCATCGCCAGAGACAGATGATCGACACGTGGTAACACATTATTAGTCTGGACCATTTATGTGGGCCATGATACCCCTGTATAATTAAAAAAAAATGGTAGTTATATTTATCTTTGTGTTTTGACTTTGGGCAATTTGATTTTTGTAATTCGATATATAAACTTAGCACATATAATTTAGGGCAATTGCACTTGATATACACAATTGAAACATTATTTAGCTAACTGAACAATGCACTGTTGATAAAATTATAATCCCAAACTTTACCCCTACCTCTAGCACTACACTACTTCTAACAGTTGTATGTGCACATCATATTTTTGTTTAAAAAAATTATTTAATTTTCCTCTCTTTCCTCTCTCTTATTAAAGGGAAAAAAAATCAGAAACTCTAAATCTTTGTTGAAGCTTGTTGCTCCGCCACGCTGCATCATCTCCTCACGTCCTTTCTATTGTTGTAAACCTTTGTAAAGAACACACAGATTATAAGAATGTATCTCTTCTTATTAGCTTAAGAAAACTAGCTCAAAAACTTAAGCTCTCACAATCACAATATTCCTCACACATCTCATCTCTCTCTCGACATCTTTATATATAGATGTTTACAATCCTTTTCCTATAAGTAATATCATATCTAGATATATCACAATCTCTTTATCTTTATCTCTTTATAATCTCAACACAAATAGGATTAGGATTGCCTTTTCTCTCAATCTTCTTTCAAGCTTATCCCAACAGTCTCCTCTCTAAGCTTGAAATGTCCTTCCTTCACTTCATGAACTCCAATGAGTTCTCTCATCTCTCTGAACTTGATTCTCGCAAGAGCCTTCGTTAGTATATCCGCCTTTTGCTCAGTGCCAGGAACGTGTTCAACTTCGATCAAACCTTTCTCTACACACTCTCTAATGAAATGATACCGTGTGTGGATATGCTTGCTTCGACCGTGAAACACCGGGTTTCTAGTGAGAGCGATAGCTGACTGATTGTCGATCTTAATCACCACTCTTTCACTTGACATGCTCATGATCTCCGTGAGTAAGTCTTGGAGCCATATTGCTTGACGCGATGCTTCAGTCCCCGCCATGAACTCGGCTTCACACAATGATAACGCGACCGTCTCCTGTTTCTGAGAGCACCAAGTGATGGGGCTTTTACCAAGGTAGAAGATGTGTCCCGTTGTGCTCCTTCCATCATCTGGGTCTACATTGTAACTACTGTCACTGTAGCCCACTATCTTTCTTGTGTGAGAAGCCGACCGCTCGAACGTTAAACCATACGAGGCTGTTCCTTTCAAGTATCTAAGACATTGCTTCAACGCCACGCCATGCGACTCCCTAGGGCTTTGCATTAACCTGCTTAGAACTCCAACACAGTATGCTAGATCAGGTCTGGTGTGAAGTAAATATCGAAAACAACCTACTGTCTTCCTGAATAACGTTGCTTCAATCTCCCTCTCTTGCTCTGACTTTGCCAATCTAATGCCAGCATCCATCTGTATCAACACTGGATTACAATCCTTCATACCCGTTTCCTCTAAGATCTTCAAGGCGTACCGATGTTGGTTCAGGGTTATCCCCTTGTCATGTTGACATACTTCAATCCCAAGGTAATAGGATAGCTTACCTAAATCACTCATCTCAAATTTTCTCCCCATCTCTAGTTTGAACTCGTTTACAGCTTTCATGTTTGTTCCTGTAACGAACAAATCATCTACGTAGACTGCAATGACAAGTAGACTATTACCTTCAGTTCTCCGATAGACGGATGGCTCTTTTAGACAGCGCTCAAATTTCAACTCAAGTAAGATCCTGTTGAGCTTATCATTCCAAGCTCTAGGCGCTTGCTTTAGACCATACAACGCCTTCTTTAATTTATATACCTTGCCTTCTTGTCCCTCTATCTCGAATCCTTCTGGTTGATTAACATGCACTGTCTCTTTCAACTCTCCGTGTAAGAAGGCAGTTTTAACGTCCAAGTGATGTATCTCCCAACCGTGAGACGCTGCAAGACTGATCAGCAACCGTATTGTTTCGATTCTTGCAACAGGAGCAAAAACTTCATCATAGTCAACCCCATATTGTTGAACGTAGCCCTTTGCCACGAGCCGAGCCTTGTACTTGTTAATGCTTCCGTCAGAGTTCCTCTTGATCTTGAAGATCCATTTCAAACCAATAGGTTTTACACCTTGCGGTAAGTCTACAAGGGTCCAACACTCCAGTTTGGTAATAGAATGAATCTCGTCTTCGCAAGCCCGTATCCATTCTTTGCTACCTTTTGCTTCATTATAATCATAGGGCTCGTTGTTTACGCACATCAACAATATTTCTCCAGCTTCCTCCATGAACAAGACCTAGTCATCAAGGTACTTCGGCTTCGAGGTCTCGCGTTGTGATCTTCTTAACTGAGGTTGATCTTCTTCGCTCTCTACATCACTTTCTTGATCACTAGCGGTAATTGTCTCATCACCATTAACAATTGGTTTCTTTTCTTCTTCATTGTGTACATTGTTCTGTTCTGTGATCCCATGATTTCCAAACACTCCGACCGTGACTTCAAAACCTCCATCACTACTTTCTTCTATCTTATCTCGTTTCCAGTTCCATCCCTTTGTCTCATCAAAAATCACATCTCGGCTTACCACTATCTTGCTTGTCTGTGGGTCAAGGAGGCGATATGCCTTAGATCCTGGCTCTGTCCCAAGATGGGCAAGCATCCGAGACCTATCATCTAGCTTCTTCAAGAGCTTCGAGTCCACTTTTGCATACCCTATGCATCCGAAAACCCTCAGATGACTCACATTTGGCTTTCTCCCACGGTAAAGATCGTATGGCGTCTGATCCTTTAATGCTCTTGTGGCTATGCGGTTTAGGAGATAGGTAGAGTGTCTGATTGCTTCTCCCCATAGTCGGTTAGGGACTGACATATGCTTCATGATGCTCCTGGACATCTCCATCAGTGTCCTATTGCGTCTCTCCACCACTCCGTTCTGTTGAGGAGTGTACGGAGCGGTAAGATGTCGTTTAATTCCACACTCATCACAGAACAGATTAAACTCTTTTGAAACGAATTCTCCTCCCCGATCTGTTCTGAGAGTTTGAATGTGCTCTCCTGTTTCTTGCTCTACAAGTTTCTTGAAGATTTTGAATTTTCCAAATGCATCTCCTTTCTCCTTAAGTAGTATGGTCCACATGTATCTCGAGTAGTCATCGATGAGGACAAAAACGTATCTGTTCCCTGCACTTGTGCTTGGATTAACTGGTCCACATAGGTCACCGTCAATCAACTCGAGTTTCTTTGTAGCTCTGTATGCGGTAGACTGTGGAAAAGATTGCCGTGCTTGTTTTCCCAATAAGCACGATCCACACACTTTCTTCTCAATGTCAAACTTTTGAATTCCCATGACCAGCTCTCGTTGCACCATTGATTTCATGGTCTCCATGTTTATGTGACCCAACCTTGAATGCCACTTAATTGACTCTGATGTTGTTGTAGTCAGAAGTGATAGATCCTCCTTAATCCCCATACGAACTTTATACAACCTGTTTTTGGATCTTGCTGCTTTAGCAATAAGTTTCCCATGGAGATTTCGCATTATCAAGTACTCTCCTTTCATTCTCACATCACATCCCGCTTCAGTTGCTTGCCCCAGACTGATTATATTGCTCTTGAGATCGGGAATGAAGTACACATCTGTGATTTTCCTCTGTTCTCCGTTTCTGTCTATAAATTCTATTGATCCTTTCCCTTTGATGTCGATTTTGGAATCATCACCGAACCTGACTTTACCGCTCACAGAATCATCGACATGGGAGAAGTATCTTCGATCACCACTCATGTGATTACTGGCCCCATTGTCTAGGTACCAGATGTTGTCATCTCCATCTCTTCCATCGTAGTTGCTTGGAACTATCTTCTCTTCATTTAAGTATACTAACTCATGCATCATCAGTTCATCTGCCTCTTGAGTCGACGAGTTGTCTACTTCTTGTGTTTCTTGGAGCTTAAGTAACCGATCCGGACAGTCATACGCGACATGCCCTGTTTTGTCACAACGAAAGTAAGTGAGCCTTGATGCATCTCTTGGTCCATTGAATCTTCCACGACCACGTCCCCTATTGAAGAAGCGTCCTCCACGACCTCTGCCTCTAAAGTTGTTGTTGTTGTAGTCACGAGCTTGCTGTTGTTGTGGCTCCATGTTCGCATACATCAACTTACTTTGATCTTCTTGATTATCCTCATCTTCGGCAACACGCTCCACATAGGCTTTCAGACGTCCTATAATGTCCTCAAAACTTGTGGTCTTGAGATCTAGGACTTGCTCTAAGGAAGCTACGATGTGTATATACTTCTTCCGAGGCAAACACTTGAGAAACTTCTTAACCAGCTTGGTTTCTTCGATTTCCTCTCCTAGTGCCATTGACTTTGACGATAATTCTGATAGTTTGCCAACAAAATCATCAATCGTCTCTGTCTCTTTCATCTTAAGTCGATCGAAATCAGCCATCAACGTTTGTAATCTCGCCTCTCTGACACGCTCAGCTCCCACATGTCTCGTTCGAATTGCCTCCCATACTTTCTTTGCATTGTTTAGCTCTCCAACCTGTAGTATCAACGCCTCTGGTATTGACTGAAAGATAAGCGCCACAGCCATGTTGTTCTTCTCGTCGTCTGTACCCTCGGTTTCGACAACTTCCCACACCTTGTGAACCTTGAGTAGAATTTTCATCCTCATGGCCCACACGGTATAGTTAGTTGCAGTAAGAGTAGGGCACTTGATCGATGAAGAGCCTCCATCCTTTGGTTTTGCGACTACTATATCACCCATAGCTTTGATACCAAATATTGTTGTAAACCTTTGTAAAGAACACACAGATTATAAGAATGTATCTCTTCTTATTAGCTTAAGAAAACTAGCTCAAAAACTTAAGCTCTCACAATCACAATATTCCTCACACATCTCATCTCTCTCTCGACATCTTTATATATAGATGTTTACAATCCTTTTCCTATAAGTAATATCATATCTAGATATATCACAATCTCTTTATCTTTATCTTTTTATAATCTCAACACAAATAGGATTAGGATTGCCTTTTCTCTCAATCTTCTTTCAAGCTTATACCAACACTTTCTCCGCCAGCACCTCTTGCGCTCTGCCACCGACGCGTCTCCTTGTTCGGTTCGGCCACCGCGACTTAATTTCATAATTTTTACCCTAAATTACCTCAATTTTTTTAAACAGATGAGCAGAATCCAAGAAGATACATGAGAGAATTTCAGTCGATGCTTGAAGGTTGCGAGGAGGAGGATAAAGAAGCCATAACTGAGGAAAGAGGCCAAACCGGTGTAGCTGAGAAAAAGTGACGGTTAAGCATTAACCAAGTCAAAGCCTTGGACAAGAACTTTGAGTTAGAGAACAAGCTTGAGGCTGAGAGGAAAGTGAAGTTAGCTCAAGAACTTGGTCTTCAACCTCGTCAAGTAGCTGTTTGGTTCCAGAACCGCCGTGCACGGTGGAAGACAAAACAGCTCGAGAAAGATTACGGCGTTCTTAAAACCCAATACGATTCTCTCCGTCATAACTTCGATTCCCTCCGCCGTGACAATGAATCTCTTCTTCAAGAGGTAACAAAAATTCAAACTTTTTTCTGATTAAAGATTGAAACTTTATGTTGAAGACTGAATTTTTTTGATGCAGATTAGTAAACTGAAGTGTAAGCTTAACGGAGAAGAAGAAGAGGAGGAAGAGAACAACGCCGTGATGATGGAGAGTGAATTGTCGGTCAAGGAGGAAGAAGTTTTGTTGCCCGGGGGAAAACGAGTAACGCGCCACTGCGCCGGAGCTTCCTACCGGAGTTCATCTCCGACGTGCCATCGTCGAAGTCGTCGGTGAAGTTTGCGACGGCGGAGGCGGAGCTGAAGCATTGTTTGAGTTTGGAGAGGCCGTCGGCTTTGTCTCCGACGTGGCAACCCGTGAGTTTCTCGAAAGTTTCCCACGCGCTTCGAGTGGCGTTTAGGAAGCAGTAAGTTACACAAGCCAAGCATTTTCTCTCCTCCCAAGCTTTGTCATCTCCGTGTTTGGATGGAGACTTTCCAACGTCGTCGGTCTCCCACCCACCCCTTTCCTTGGGAATCTGAGAGGCGTGACGGAACAGATGCGGGTCAGTATTGTTGGTGGCGTTTCTCTCGATCTGGGTATCTCGGTGGGGATTCTGGTGCGGCGGTTCCATATGAGAGCTCCGGTGCCCTGGTGGCTTGTCGGTTACGGCAGTGGTTGTCACTGTTAGAGGGTGACGGTGACGCCGTCGGAGACTCCGCTAGTTAGCGATCGGAGTGTTAGGGTTTTTCCCGATTGATGTGAGATCTTAGTTTGTCGATGGCGGTTCTCCGGGACCTGCATCCTCCAGTGCGACCTACGCTCATGACGGGTGGATTGATGAGAGGCGCATAGATCCTCGGTGCAAGAATACGAGCTCCAATCACAACTGCGGCGGCTAGGTGGGGTCGGTTATCAATCAGTTATCAATGAATTTGGTAATTTTGTTGAAGGTTCACAAGGATTTTGGTTGATTTGGGTGCTTGGTATCTCTGTATCTGTTGGTTTTAATTTTGTGTTCTATATTTTATTCTGGATTTATCTTGTTGCTCTTCTTGTTCTTTGTTAGTTTGATTCCTTGTGGTAGGGCTGTAGTTTCTAGGAAACTTTTATTTCGCCGGTTTTCTTTCCGGTGACGTTAATATATGGTCAGCCGGCTTAATGTTTCGATTCATGTATCCATCTACCTTTGTATCTTTCTTTGGTTAGAAAGACAATGTTTAAAAAAAAATATTTATCTTTTCTCCAAATGCCATAATAGTAAGTTAAAAGATTTCATCTTTCTAACCACAAGTGAAGTTCCCCGGTTAGGTGAAAGTTCACTTGTGCTGCAGGCTATATACAGCACAAGTGAAGTTCCCCGGGTTAGGTGAGTCTTTTCGCCTCTGTTTCTCTCTCCAACTATCTAAATATATTTTCCCTTTCATGATCTTCTAATTAACTTATGTTTTGTGTATTTCTAGCCAATTTGGCCTATAATTTATTCACATGAAAAAGGAAATATGTTATTTGATGTGACTATAAATCTAATTGTACTACAATAGAGGGGAGAAATGCTACAATATCTTTCTGTTCATCAAATAATAAGGAAACAATATGTTAAGAACTATAATCATCATTTGTTTGTCTCTTGTTTTTTTCCAATTGTGGTTCTTCCTGTTTATTAATTTGAACTCACAACAATATTATCAAATGATAAAGAAGTAAATTAACTATATATGTTCTGGCACACAAAAAAACACAAATCACATTTTCAACATATTTGAGCCGGAATTCTAAATCCGTGAAAAATATTTTGATTTCGGTTTTGACATAATGTCTGGACCATTTAGTAGATAGATTATATATATATATATTAAATGTACGGATTAGAAATTAAAAATCCATTAAAATAATCAGTATAAACATGTAATTATCATAAACCAAGTAAAAATCTTATATACCTAAGAATGAAAACCCTCATGCCTGAAGTATTATCAATTATATGTGTTGGAATACTATGAATTTTCTCGCATAGTTCCTCAAGGAGGACTATCCAAAGAAAAGATGCAACGAGTATGCAACCGATACGAGTACCTAAGCAACGCCCCTAAGTTCCAACGTGCATGAAACATTCCTCTCAGGTTCAACAAAACCGGACCGGTTTCAATCTGACGCTGCAGCTCCTGGCTCTGCTTTCGCTAGAGCCTCACTTGACTGCTCACGAGATGAACATTCGCAAACATTGACATCTTGTTAGGAATCTTGAAAGGCTCAACGTATTGAGTCGCTGAACTCAACACTGCTTTTTGATGAGTCTCGTTAATCGGTTTTTAGGCTTTCGTTTGAGTCATTTTAGTGTCTAAATACTGCATTTGCATCTGTGCATATTGCATATACAGGGGCTGGAGTGAGAAACAAGAGTTTTGGGGTGAATATGAGGAGCAATCACCATAGAATGGAAATTTTGGGGCCAAAGTCAAATACTCTCGAATGATCAGAGACCAACTGTGAAAATATCACAAAAATGAGAAACAATGGCTCTGTCGATGGGTTGATGAACACCGGATCTCTCGATTCATCATGCTCCAACCGTGGCACTCGACCAAGCCTTCAGCCTTTCGATCCGTGAGTTCTCAGTCGAACGAAGGCGAAGACATGGAGTGCTCGACTTGCGACCCTCGACCCCAGCCTTGCAAGTTCCCGATGTTGGCGACCTGAGACGGAAGAACAGACGACGAGATTTGGACGAGAGCGGTGGTCACGGCGCGGCGGCGGAGGACAGAGCTCGAGCTCGGAGGCAAAGTTCAACAATGGAGGTCGGACCTCGAGACTCAGATATGGAGAAGAAACGCAAACGCGATTCTGGTGCAAAGCGCGCGTTTCAAAACGCAGTCGCAGGACGTTCCGCATTTACCTTATGGAATTTGACCTAGAATTTATAAGCCGATATATGTGTTTTTAAGGGCAAAAACCTTGTGTTCAAAAAAAAAAAAGGGGCAAAAACCTTATCTTGTCTATGCTTTATTTTTTCTTAATTTGTAGCACACTTTATAGCTAGAAAAATCTCTTGAACTCTCTTGTTGTTTTGTATATAATCATGTCTTGTTGTCTTTTTTTTTATCATTGTCCGAGTAGCTCTGCAATTGAACTTTAGGATTTCAAATGAGTCTCGTGGCTTGTTGACATAGGATTGTTAGATTTAGGAATTTATCTTTTTTTTTGTCAGCATTTAGGAATTTATCTTATGGTCCTTCATCTATTGGTATTTTTTTAATTCTGAAATTGGAGTCATGAACTAGTTTCTGAATTTAGATTGTTTAATGCATCGAAAGGATTTGTTTAAATGTCTGAAAGAACATTAGATAAGCAAAGTGTCCTTAGCGAATATAAGTTAATGTTATTGCGCTTTGTGAACATATCAAAACCGGAACTTATTGCATATTTGGAATCTGAAACTCAACAGAAATTAGTATTGAAGATTCTATAACATAAAGTGGAAATTAGTATTGAAGATTCTATAACATAAAATGTTAGCGCCACGGAAGTAGGTTGACTCTATTGTCGTGTTTGAGTTCAAGACGTTTCTTAATACTTTCTTTTACTAGCATAGAGAATTAGCTCTATAGAAATAAGTTGATTCCATGTTTGCTTGCTTGATTCTATGTGATTTCCCTTTCCCCTCAGCTCATCTTAGCCCCAGACTTTTTGCCCAATGTTTTTCTTACCTTGTATTTAATTTATGTATATTTACATTTCTGCTTAACTTTAGGAAACCAAAGTCATTCTTCCTTTTTAGTCTTAGCCATATTCTTGTCTTGTATATTCGTCGTGTAATCACTGGTTTCGATTTTGAAGTGTTATATCGACACACCATTCGATTGTGATAGTGTGAACATCAGATTATTAATTGGTGTGCGTTAAAACACAGAATATCACTTTTCATGTTTGGGTTTGTAAAGTTTGCTAGAATGGTTACAAAAGATTCTTTATTAACGAATAATTTTACTGAACTACAAAAGGAAGAGAGAAACAGAGGCTGAAGCCGAAATCTTTTAAGCATTAGCCCAGAAGTTTAAGACTAAAAACCTATACATGCATTATGGGCCAATTTGTCTGTATCAATCGGTTTAACTCGAGACCAAATTGGACTTTTTGTAGTTTCTTTGATAATATTTTTTTATTGCGGTGGAACAAGTACTTAAATGATTATTTTGGGAAAAATTTACACTTAGACATACTTTATCTCTACTTCATATCACTCTAGCATATTTTCTCCATGTCAAGTACTTTCTTATGTGCTATTGTCTAAATTACGCCTGAAACTATAATTAAGTATTCACTTTTTTCTTTACCTTTATCGTGACCCAATCCTCAAGTAGTTCCCTTTCTCTTTACTTCCTTTTATTCTTCAATACCAATTTTTATTTCTTGAGGAAATAATCCAAACCCCAAAGAAATATTAAAAGAGGTGATTCAGTCGGAAGTGATGATGACAATGTTTTCTTCGACGGTGGAAACGTTAGATGTTGGGATATGTTGGGATAATTATGTATTTAAGTTATGATAAACATGTAATATATAGAGATAAGTACTCTAATATAAGTCGGTAGATAGATAAACATGTAGAGTTGTATATATTGAGCTTGAGACTCACGATAGAAATACACAGAAATATTCAGTACTTGCTTAAGTTTAACATGGTATCAGAGCAATAGATCCAGTCCAAACAATCTCTGCTTATCGTGATATTTACGACTCTTGTTCTTCATTCTCAAAGAAGACATGGGATATGATAAATTGCTTACTACTGGCGTGTCCGGAGAGAAGGGTGAAAGCTCGCCCTATTCGATATTCTCGTCGGACAATCGTGGAGCTTCTATCCCTTCCATTCAGTTAAAAGGCAAAAATTACAACGAGTGGGCAACAAAGATGATGAATGCTCTACAAGCCAAAAGAAAGACTGGTTTCATTGATGGAACACTGAAGAAGCCACCGGAGGGACATGTTGACCTAGAGACGTGGCTCAGCATGAATTCAATGATTGTGGGGTGGTTACGAACGTCTATTGAGCCGCGAGTCAGATCAACTGTGACATTCATAACGGATGCTTACAAGCTTTGGGAAAATCTCAAAGAAATATTTTCCGTGGGAAACAAGGTACGGGTACATCAGGCGATGTCCAAACTGGCTTCATGCAGGCATGATGGGCAGGCTGTGATTTATTATTATGGATAACTAGAAAAAATGTGGGAAGAATTACAAACGTACAGACCTCTGCCAGCTTGTACGTGTGAGGCAGCTCCCTTGTATGAGAAGGAAAGAGAAGATGAGAGAGTTCATCAATTTGTTATGGGCTTAGATGAGTTCAGGTTTAGACATGTTGTTACAGCAATCATAGAAGCAGATGTATTACCAGATCTTGGAAATGTCTACAATAAGGTGGTTTGAATTCTGCAAAGATTCGTGAACAACAGCAGAAGGCTGTAGGCTTTGCTACCAGACGCGAAGGAAACAACACTGATTCAAGTGTGGGGCGTGGAGGTTCACATGATGAATTTACCTCACAAACGGTGCAGAGCAGAGGAAGAGATCGAACTTGTTTGAACTGTGGCAGGACGGGTCACGAGAAGTCTGCATGTTGGCAGCTAATTGGTTTCTCGGAGTTGTTTACATAGAGAGGAGGAAGAGGAACTCGTGGAGCATCAAGAGGAGGTGGTCGTGGTAATGGTACATCTCGGGGGAGAGGTCAAATTAATACGGCATATGCTACTACAGAAAATCCAGCAGGCTCTACCGCCGAGCTCACTCCAGAATAATGGAGAGCGATCACTCAGATTATCAACAACAAATCAACCTCTTCTGATAAGCTGTCTGGTAAGAACATGGGCGATGTGATCATTGATACTGGCGCTTCACATCACATGACAGGAGATATTAATCTTCTTGTCGATCTCAAAGACATATCACCGTATAAAGTGGGTTTCGCAGATGGTAGTACAACGGTTGCGATGAAAGTGGGCGTGTTTTGCCCTTGTCTGATCATATCTCGTTATACAATTTGTTATATGTTCCAGACCTTAATTGTTCTTTGATCTCAGTATCTAAGCTTCTCAAGCACTCAAAATGTTTCGCGTTTTTCACCGATGCTATATGTGTTTTGCAGGACCGGTGTTCGAGGACGCTGATTGGAGCAGGTGAGGAATGTGATGGGGTGTATTATTTTAAGGATATCAGAGCTGTATGGGTCAAAAGACTGTGAAGATCGAAGATTCAGTTTTGTGGCATCGTCGGTTGGGGCATCTAGCGTTTTCAGTTTTATCTTCATTACCATTGTTTTTCTGGTGTTAGTGTTTCTGAAAATTTACATTCATGTGAAGTCTGCTTTCAGGCTAAGCAAACTAGAGATCAGTTTTCTGAAAGTTCTAATAAAACTATTGAGTGTTTTGAGTTGATTCACATTTATGTTTGGGGACCTTACCGATTGCAAGCTTCGAATGGAGCATCCTATTTCTTAATGATAGTAAACGACTTCTCACGAACTGTATGGACGTTTTTATTGCTCGAGAAGTCGGAAGTAAAAAAAGTGGATGAGAATTTGTGTGCTTATGCTGACACACAGTTTGGAAAAACAATAAAGAAAGTGTGTAGTGATAATGGCACCGAGTTCATGTGTTTGTCATCGTTTTTCAGAAACAAAGGAATAATTCATCAAACATCTTGTGTGGGAACTCCACAACAGAACGGGAGGGTCGAGAGAAAACATCGTCACTTACTGAATGTTCCACGGTCCTTACTCTTTCAGGCAAGTATGGCGATCAAGTTTTGGGGCGAGGCTGTTCTAGCCGCAGCTCACGTTATAAACCTTACTCCAACCAAAGTTCTCAACGGTAAGTGTCCTCATGAGCCCTTGTTTGGATCGGTCCCTTCTTATGGTGATTTACGAGTGTTTGGATCATTGTATTTTGCTCATAAGCAGTTGCAAGACAAGAACAAGTTTGTCTCGAGGAGCAGGAAATGTATTTTCGTTGGATACCCTTTTGGGAAAAAAGGGATGACAGTTATATGACTTGGAGCAGAATGAGTTCTTTGTGTCGCAAGACGTGGTCTTCAAGGAAAACGAGTTTCCGTTTGCAAAGGAGTTGTCTAAGATGCCTTCTTCTCATGTTGTCTTTGAGAATTTCGATAATGCCTTTCAAATAAATGAAGCATAGGTGCTTGGAGACAGGGGGAGTAGTGGTGATGAGAACCAGCCGACATCACAGGTTCCGAGTACGGTAACAGTCTCACAAGACCATGCGATCATAGAGATTGGACCTGAAGTGTCCAATGAAAGGACTGAGACACCAGAAGTGATAGTAACATATGTTGTAGCTGAGACAGAGGTATCTTTGGGTAGAGGACAGCGAGTAAAGACACCATCTGTTCGTCTGAATGATTTCATAATCTACAATGCGATTTGTGGAAATAGTACCCCTCGCATTCCCACCTCTGATCACTCCTACAACGTCTATTTCGACCCAGTCACAGGTAACACACTATGCCCAGTCACTGAACTTATATCTGACGACACATTCTCTGTTGGCCACAAAGCTTTTGTTCCAGCTGTATGTGCCGAATGTGAGTCTAAGAGTTTTTCAGAAGCGATGAGGGACAAGAGATGGACAAAAGCAGTCTACAAAGAGGTAGATGTGCTTGAAGTTTCTACAACTTGGAGTGTCGTGGATTTACCACTTGGTCGTGTGGCTTTGGGCACAATGTGGGTGTTCAAAATAAAATACAATGCAGATGGGACTGTGGAACGATTTAAAGCAAGACTGCTTGTGCTTGGTAACCGACATAAAGCAGGGTCATATTATGATGAGACTTTCGCTCCTATTGCGAAAATGACAACTGTTCGGAGTCTTTTAAAAATAGTTGCTGCCAATAACTGGGAAGTTCACCAGATGGATGTGCACAACGCTTTTCTTCATGGTGATTTGGATGAAGAGGTTTACATTAAGCTTCCGCAAGGTTTTACACATTATGAGCCTAATAAAGTGCTAAGATTGCATAAGTCTCTTTATGATTTGAAGCATGCTTCTCGGTGTTGGTTTGAGAAGCTCACCAAAGCACTTATTCATGCAGATTTCTATTAGTCATACTCTGACTACTATATGTTTGTATATTCTCTTGGGAATGTTGAGATACGAGTTTTGATCTATGTTGATGATTTGATCATATGTGAGAATGATGGGGAAGCAATTCAGAAGTTTAAGAAGTATCTTGGTGAATGTTTTCATATGAAGGATCTAGGAAAGTTAAAATATTTCCTTGGATTAGAGATTGCTCGAAGCAATGAAGGGTTTGTTTTAAGTCAGAAAAAGTAAGCAATGGATATAGTAACGTAGACTGGTCTTCGTGGCTCAGCCCCAGCTGCAACACCTATGGAACAAAACCATCGTTTGGCAATGAATGATAGTGCATTTGTTACTAAACATGCACGGTATAGGAGACTCGAAGGTCGACTTATTTATCTCGCTAATACAAGACCTGATATTTCCTACTCCATTCACATTCTTTCCCAGTTCATGCAGAAGCCACGAGAGAGAAGCATATGGAGGCGGCTCTGCGAGTGGTTCGCTTCGTCAAGGGCACCGCTGGACAGGGAATTTTGCTCAAGTCAGACAATGACTTACAGTTGTCTATATATTATGATGCTGATTAGGCGGCGTGTCCGTTGACAAGAAGATCTTTGACTGCGTATGTAGCTATGATAGGAGGCACTCATGTGTCATGGAAGACTAAGAAACAAAATGTAGTGTCTCATTCTTCGGCTTGCAGAGTATCGAGCGATGTCGATCGCTACGCGTGAAGTTAAATGGTTGCGACAACTTCTGCGATAGCAAGGCCGCACTGTACATCGCGTCTAATCCAGTTTTCCATGAGAGAACTAAACATGTTGAGATAGATTGTCACCGAGTTCGTGATGCTTTGAAGTTGAGGATGATTACTTGTTCATACATCGATACAAAGGAGCAATTGGCAGATTTTCTGACAAAGGCGTTGGGGAAGTTTCAGCTCAATCATCTTATGTCCACGTTGGGCATTTGCAATGCTCCCACTTGAGAGGGAGTGTTGGGATATGTTGGAATAATTATGTATTTAAGCTATGATAAACCTGTAATATATTAGAGATAAGTACTCTAATATAAGTCGGTAGATAGATAAACATGTAGAGTTGTATATATTGAGCTTGAGGCTCACCATGGAAATACACAGAATTATTCAGTACTTGCTTAAGTTTAACATTAGATCTCAAAGAAGCTTAACGTTCACAGTTCACAGGTGAAGCTCGCTCGCTCTCACCGTGTCGTCTGAGTCAAGTTTGAGTCACCTTCGGTTCTTCACTCTTTTTTTGTTTGCAGGTCTCGAGATGAAAGATAGTGAAATCAAAGCTTAAGCAAAAAAATACTAATATCATATATCTTTTAATCATAAATATGGTGAATCTATGATTCTCTTCCTCTATATTTTGATTTTCTTAATGGACAGTCAGATTCAAAATGAGAGGTGAGAACGCTGAAAAAAAAAGGCAAAAGATCCAAAATTTCTAACCATGCTTGCCTGACCACATCAATAAGCTAAGGAACCAAATTTTATAACCAAGCTTGCCTATAAAATAATTTCCCCATAACCACAATTGTTGAATTGTAATGGTCAGCAAAAAGTTATTACAAAACAAATTATGCTTTTCGAGAAAATAACCATACTTTTGTAATAACCACACATACACTCAGGGCCGTGCCTGACTTTTTTGGGCCCCCAAGCACAAAATATATTTTTGTCCCTTTAATTACTTATCATGAAAAAGCATTAAAATTTATGGGGCAAAAAATTGAACCCCCAACCTTTTGTAGGAAAGAATTGGACAAAGACCAGTAGAACTAACCACACTTTGTTAAAAAATTGGTCCTTAAAATACTTATACACATCAGGGCCCTAAGCATGTGCTTGATCAGCCTATAGTCAAGCACGGCCCTCCATACACTATGACCCTGACCACAAATGTCAGTTCTTACTAACCACACGTTCTATTAGAACATAACAACTCATTCACAAATCAATTATACATTAGGTTTCCAACCACCATAAGGACGATATGCGTAACTCAAAAATACACACATCCATCGGATCAAAATTAATTTGCATTAATCCAATGGTCACTATAAAAGCATAAGACTACAGAAATCTACCAACTATTAATTGCATCATAAAAACCCTAACTAATATATGTCCAGTTCTTGTCACGAATTTTGACACAACACAATAATTCAAAAGCAAAGGCACAAAGTACACCACTAGCTACAAATATGCTAAAATGTAAAAGTTAAAGCCCAAAGTACCTATATATGTAAAGCTCTCTTATTTTGGATCAAGTGGAATAGAAAAGACTAATTCAACATGGCGTAATAGCTATGAAATATTTAGCTAATTCTTTCTCACATTTCATATTGTCAACATGGCGATTAAATCATTCAAGTAGAAAGAACTAGCAGAATTTATCTGGAAATGTATGTATATATTAACATTATAAATGATTGATAAAGAAGCCAATTAGTTATTTTTAATGACACTAAAGGTAAAATATACAATTTCAAGGATAATTTTTTCATCAAATTTGAAACAAATTAATTCAGCAGAACACAAGTTACTCACAGGGCTTAACCAAACGAATAAATGAAATTTTATGATTGTATTTGCATCGGTGTTTTATTTTCCGCCTGCAAAGTTTATGATATAATATTTTCAATTAGGACACATGAAGCTCTTAAATGTTCTTCGGTCCTTTTCGTGTATCCAAACATAGCTATCAAAGCTCCCAACCAAAGAGCACAACAATAAGTCAATTATGAAATAATTCAAGATAATCTGGAGAACAATAATTTTTAACGACTTATCGTCTAGTCAATATATAAAGTTTAAATCTTGAATTTCGTAACTGAAAATTGTTTTTTGTTTTTGTTTTACCTTCACATATTATCATAAAGAGTTTATTTTCCACATGTTTATAATCATAATCCTAAAGAGTTAAATTAGCTGAGTTACCACTTTTTTTAATTTGCAATGAATGAAGCGACATTTGTAAGAAAGTATATATTTTTGGTCCTTTTATATCAAATAACTAGGTTAATATCCACACCTTACACAGGATAAGCATTGTATATATAAATTAATTTAATACATTATATATTTTTTATATTATATATATATATATATATATATATATATTGGATAATTAAAAATCAGTATTTCGTACATAATTAAATTGGTGTGAATACGTAGTAAATTTTATTAATCCAAAAAATCACGTTTTCTATTTATATTGTATATAATTAAATTTACATAATATATACATAGATATATAGTATATTCTTAATGTTGATATATATTAAATGATGCGTTCTATTCATGTTGTTTTTTTATGATGATTTGTATCTTTTTGTAACGAAAATTTTAAATTACTGATTACAAAAAATATATTTTGTGATTATTAAAACTTCTAGTAATTTATAATTTTTAAAAACATTCAATGCAAATTTTATAATTTAAATGTTAAGTTGTTAGTATTTGTTCAAAACTTTTATCAAATAAATAAAAAATTTCAACGAAAATTTTAAAATTAAAATATTTATGTATTTTCTACGGTATATAGTTTAATTTAAAAGACATTAATATATATATATATATATATATAATATCTTTTAATCTTAATAGTTATTAAATGAGACTTCCTATTTACATAATTTTGTAATCATTTGTTTTTTGTCATAATTGTTTTTTAACCATGGATCATAAAAATTTCAATGTGAGACTTTTAAAAAATTTAAAATATAACATATACGGAAAAATCTAAATTTTTATTATATGGTTAATGTGGTTATTTAATTTATTTTAATAATTTAAAGTTAAACAAAAATGATAGATGATATATTAATTTGTATCAAATTTTTATTATTCAAAATCATTAATTGTCATATATACTTTAGCCACATTAGACAATTCCGTAATATTTATTTAAGGAAATAATTGAGAACAATAATAATTAATTTATGGTTAGTTTAATAAAAAGCTTATTATATATTTGGATGGATCAACCTATTTTTCTAAAGATTCTAAGAATTATTGTCGTAATGACACGTGGCTACAGTTGTAATGTTTCTCTTTTAATATATAAGGGATGTGGAAGCTATACTTATAGTATAAGACTAGTAATGGACTCAATAACTTTTCATTACTTTTTTTTAATCATACCCATTAGGCAATTAATCTATGCATACGTATATGTATGTTGAAAATGTATACAAACCATTATGCGATGAGTACAAAATGCATAAACGCAGCTCCTTTTACACTAGGTTACGTTTACAAAGTGACAGGTTTATTAAATATATATATAAATTTTAGTAAAATAAAAAAACAAAGCCGTTCACAAAACATATACATATATATATTAACGTTTGACCATGCCTATTCTTAAGCCGTATTACTTGGAATCCTTCACCAAAACATTTTGTTTTACTTGGAAGAGCGGAGCTATCGTTTTCTGGTCGACGAAGTTATAACTGTTATCTCAGATTTGGACCAAAATTTATGATATAATTCATCATTCAATAAACTATTAACATCTATGTGTGCGTATAGTTTATAAATATACACTTAATTATACTCTACAATCACTTGAATTTTTTAAAACTTCTTAACAACCTTCCATGTGATATATTAAGGGTATGATTAGTTTCTCCGCTACCATTCGCAAACGCAGCTTTTGCAGTTGGTAGCGGTTGTTGGCGTTTTGCAACAATCATTCGAATCGTTCTAACTCGTTTCAAACCGCTCTAAACTTCATGAATTCAAAAGCTGGTTTCAGCTAACGTTTTCGGGAAGATAATTTTTTTCCTTTTTTTTAAACAATATAAATACAAAAATAAAAATATTTAAATTAGAATTATAAAAATACTAAAATATATCTATTATATTTTAATTAATATTATATAATTTTAAAATAAAAAAAATTCTATAATTTTTAAAAATTTAAAACTACAAATTTCTAAATATAATTTTTATATTTATTATAATATTATGATTTTTGATATTTTATAATTATATGAAATGTAAATATTGTTAATTTATTATTTAACCGCTGCTGCATTTGGTAGTTAACTAGTCATAAGTATCCCGCAAACGCACCAATTTCTAACCACAGAACCAATCGTACAAATATCTTAAAACCGCTAGAAATCGCAACCACCCGCATCCGCAAACTCCCGCAACCGCAACCGCAACCGCAGCCGATGCGTTTGAACCAGTCATGCCCTAATTCTTATTCCACATCATAAAAACTGCACGAGCCAGCTTATATACGCATCACTCAGATAACATACAACTTACAGGTAACTTGATTAATGTAGAGAGAACTACATTAAAAAAACTATTGCATAAAATGTGAACGTTACAGAGACATGTTTGGAGCTTGTTCTTGTGGTGGTCAATTTTTCCAAACAGGCTTTAAACTATTTGTTCCTCTGTATGAGTTACTTTTTGACAGTAGGTTATATCCATTAACCGGTAAAGAGAGATTCGGAAGACGGAGACTTGGCAGAAAATGGTGTCGAGACTAGCTAGAATTGGCGGGTCATGGTACTGATGGGTGCAGTTGCGTGTTACCCTCCTTCTAAACAACATACCAAACAACAGTTGTTTGTAGATTAACTTGGCATGTGCTATAAGTCTAAAAATGAAATGCTGTGCCTGTAAACTAGAATTATGAAACAAGATCTACTTTAAACCTGCAAGAACCAGTTTCGAATCTCTTTGTTACAGCTGCAGCCTAAAAATTAAATAGCTCTTATTTTGATCTTTACAGAGAAGGTAAGTGGACGAAACGTTCAATACCTAATTTCTTAACCGTCTTGGTTAAATGGAAGGCAAGTGGACGTTTAGATTCACTTTAGTTAACAGAACTAGCTAGCACATAAATTAATTTTTTTATTTTTTAGTAACGATATTACATGTGCTTTAACGCACTACAATCGGTTTACAATGAACATTTTTGGTGCACTACGTATACTATCATTTACCACTGTATGCTTTTACGCTTCTTTACGAAACCTCCAAAGCATTTTTATTACATCAAAGAAGAAAACCTATCATTCATGTTAATTTCTATGATAATTTATCAACAACAAAATGTTTTCTATGATAAAGATCCTCCACAAGATTCGATTTTGATGCTTGGCGATAAATGAATTTTATCTTCTGTCCATAACTATTATTTAAGTTGTATTAGTCAAAATAAAAAAAACTATTATTTAAGTTGCTGGCATTAGCTACGTACGTCAATATTTATTAGGGTTTTGATAGATAATAATAATTTTCCTGAAACTAATAATATCTATACGGTTTTTTTTTTTTTTTGAACAAATATCTATACGGTTATGTATGGAACCTTGAAAGGTATAAATAGATAGTCAGGCAAAAGTACGTACTACACAACGTGTAGTAAGATTCATCCACTACTAGCTCAAAAGTAAAACCACTTTTCACTTCCCAATAAAAAATCCAATACAAAAAAATTATAGCCATGAGCATGACTATCATTAATCCATCTAGTTTCACACTTGTTATATTTTCCTTTACGTTGGTCTTGGCTCTCGCTATGCTTTCCTTGATAGCCAAGAAACCTAAAGGCCAGCTTCCTCCGAGCCCACGGGGATGGCCGATCATAGGGAACTTGTTCCATATGATCATGAACCGACCGGTTCATGTGTGGATCCACCGTTCCATGGAGGATATGCAAACGGAGATAGCTTGCTTCCGCTTCGCCCGGGTCCGCGTCATCACCGTAACCTCAAGCGAGATCGCCCGAGAAGTGCTTAGAGAGAAAGACGAGGCTCTTGCAGACAGATCAGAGTCGTACTCGAGCAATCTCATTAGCCATGGCTACAAAGAAATCGTTTTCTCTTCCTACGGAGAGAATTGGAAGCTGATGAAGAAAATGATGACCACAAAACTAATGTCTCCGACAACGTTGAACAAAACCCTCGGTGATAGAACACTAGAAGCGGATAATATCGTCACGTATGTTTTCAATCTACCCCGACCAGGGTCCATTAACGTGAGAGATGTTGCCTTAACGTATTGCCATGCCGTGATGATGAGGATGCTGTTTGGCCAGAGGCATTTTGATGTAGCCGCTGAGGACGGAGGTCTCGGGCCAAAAGAGAAAGAGCATATGGACGCAATTTACCAAGCTCTAGATTGTTTTTTCAGCTTTAATGTAACGGATTACGTACCTTTTCTTAGAGGATGGAACATCGATAACGAGGAGGAAGAGGTCAGAGAAGCGGTTGATATCCTCAACAGATGCAACGACCCGATCATCCACGAGAGAATGCATTTGTGGAGGAACAAAGGCGGTAAAGAGACTGAAGAAGATTGGCTCGATATTCTCATCACCCTTAAAGATGACCAAGGAATGCCTTTGTTCACATTTGATGAGATTAGGGCTCAATGCAAGGTAACTATCCAATTGTTTTTTTATTTTTTATTTTTTTTAACTATCCAATTGTGACAAAACATTAATTAGGGTTTAATGTTTTATTCATATATCATCCCATTTCTAGGATATCAATGTTGCAACAATTGATAATACGATGAATAATGTGGAGTGGACGATAGCAGAGATGTTGAATAATCCTGGGATTCTTGAGAAAGCCACTACTGAATTGGACGTGGTAGTTGGTAAAGACAGACTTGTGCAAGAATCAGACATACCACAACTCAACTACATCAAAGCTTGTAGTAGAGAATCTTTCAGGCTTCACCCAGCTAATGCCTTCATGCCTCCGCACGGAGCCCGACAAGATACTACTCTTGCTGGTTATTTCGTTCCCAAAGGTAAAAATCATTCATTTTATTATAGATATATGGTCAGAGCGGAGCCAGACGCTAATGCTAAGTAAAATAAACATTTTGTGCAAATATATAAAATAATAATACCTACGGAAGTTAACCTTTTTTTTTGGTTTTAAAAGTTTAATCATGTCACACAGCTTAAGTTTGATATTGTGAACTAGCTATCATTGTTTTTTCTTCAATTTTTTCTAACACACTTTCTTATTTTAATTATCTTTTTATTAGATAAGTTTTTATATTTTATTTATTTTTGCTACCTAATAGAGAAGATTTTATTTCCCCTTTTTAATATTATATTTTCCAAAATAAAATTTATATTTTACTTAATTTTTTTATTTTAGAAATTATTTTTAATTTTTTCCTTTTTTCAATACTTAAATTAAAATAGCAACTAAAATGAAAATGTTTATAATAAAATTATTGCGTGCAATTTAATTTTATGATATTACTTAAAAAGAACATTTGACATTATGAATTTTTTTTCTCTTTTATTAAAATCAATTATCAAAAATTAAGATACACAATTTTAAAAGTATAATTTATTTTAAATGTGTATATATATATATATATATATTTATTTATTTTTTGTTTCTTATTTGCATCCCTCCATGTCGGTTATATTTACGATGGAGTTATTCTTGGGTTCACCCCCTAGGGTGAACCTTTGGGTTCACCAACCAATAGAAAATTGTCATTTTAAATTTAGTATCTTTTAATTAAGGAAACCAAATAACTTGCAAATTATATTATTTTTTCAAAATAAAATTTAAAAATAAATAAAAATAATATATAAAAAACGAATTCAAAAAAAAAAAATGTTGTCAACAAAACACTAAACCCTAAGCTCTAATACTAAACCCTAAATTCAAATCCTAAACCCTAAATCTTTGGGTAAACCCTAAATCCCTGGGTAAACCCCTAAACCCTTGGAAAAACACTAAACATGTTGTCAACAAAACACTAAACCCTAAACTCTAATCCTAAACCCTAAACCCTTGGGAAAACCTTAAACCCTTGGGTAAACCCTAAACCCTTGGGTAAACCCTAAACCCTTAGGTAAACCATAAACCCTTGGAAAAACACTAAACATTTGGATAAATTCTAAATTATAAATCTTAAACACTAAACTCTAAATCTTAAAAATAAATATTTTTTTTAAATAATATTTTTTTAGAACTATTGTTATTTTTATTTATTTAATTTTTTATTTTTTATTTTAAAAGCTTAATATAATTTGGCAAGTTATTTTGTTTCTTTAATTAAAAGATACTAGATCTAAAATGACAACTTTCTATTGGTTGGTGAACCTAAAGGTTCACCCTAGGGGGTGAACCCAAGAAAAAGTCTTTACGATGATGAGACAAAATTTGCTTTAGTCTCAAAATATCTCAGTTATTATAGATATTTTCTTAAAAAAAAAGTTAGCAATATATCAGTATTATAATTATTGCATTGTTAGTATTCATAAACGGTACAGTGTACAAACTAAATAAACTTGACATATCAATAAGATTACAAATATGTTTTTTTTTAAATTAACTAATCTTTTATATATACGAAAATGTAAATAAATTTTCAAATAAAATGAAGAAATAATTGATTAATTAGACCAATAAATTTGTGACGTAAGTTTGTATGACATACTTAAGCAGGTAAGTGATGTAAGGCATGTGCATGGACAATAATCTAGTGTGTGGAAAAGGAAACATTTGAAAAAGCAATCTGACATGTTCCTGCTATATTGTTCATGTTATCTTAAGTGAACTTTCATTTGGCAACAAGGCACCAATAATTTACATAAGATGACAAAAAGAGTAGTATAATCGTTTCATTATCCAATTAAGACAAAAATGACGACGAATATAGAGGCGCTGTTTAACGTTATCCTGGATATTAAATTCTGAAAAATCTAGTGATCAAGTATTAGATCATTAAATGAATTATAGTATTCCAACAAGATGTAGTCGAACATTATATGACGTGTTTGATTTATCTTTTTTGCAATAATAGGTAGTCAAATTCTTGTGAGCCGGCTAGGGCTTGGTCGCAATCCTAATATATGGGACGAGCCTAACGTGTTCAAGCCAGAACGCCACCTTGCTGGCCATGTTAGAAACTCAATGGACGTGACTTTGATGGAGCCTGAGATGCGGTTCGTAATATTCAGCACTGGTCGACGTGGCTGCGCAGGTACTAAAATTGGGACATCTATGACTATAATGTTGCTAGCCAGGCTTCTTCAGGGGTTTGAATGGACCCTCCCTAATGACACAAGTCAAGTCGAGCTTGTTACAGCGGACAGTAACTTGTTCATGGCCAAACCTCTACTCGCATGTGCGAAACCAAGGTTGGCTCCAACTTTATATCCGAAAATACAGGTCTACAATTCAGAGAAATTATTCTCTTTGAAAAATTATCAAGATATGTAATAATTGAAATAAGGTTTACTGACTATAAAAACCATGTATCCTACGTTGTACTCTTTCGTTATCTTTTTAATCCAATATTGCAGTGATAAGACTTATTGTTATGTCAATTTAGCAACGGAGAAAACCTTATTTTTTGTTGCTTTTTATTATTGGTACGTTTTCTTTGAGTTTCCAGATGATTATGCGTTTTTAATACAATGAAAATCCAATGAAGCTGACGATTAAAAACATAATTAGGATTTGATCCCGGTGGTATATTCGTAGATTATAATATAATAAAGACTTTTTGCATTGTATTTTTATAATAAAGATTGAATGTAGTAGAATAAGTGATGCATTACGATTGCTTTGTATGTTTGACTCAAATTCAATATTAAAAAAAAAAAAAAATTCAATATTAATGAAAACCCTTTCTTCAAAAACAAAACAAAAATGATGCATGCGGAACGGAGTAACTAAGTTGAAGAATTGCAATCCGGTTGGAAATAAAAATAAACATGGAGTCACAAAGATACATTTGAAGTTTGATTTCGAAGATGTATATTGTTTAGCTAATTTTTTCTCATATTCAAATGGTCAAAACAGAAGTTATATGAATCCTTGTTTTAACATTGGGCAACTTGGTTATGCAATTTGATAAAACCAGCACATGTAATTTGTTTACATTAAGAAACGTAATTTAATGTGATAAAAATCTAATTGTACTGCAATAGAGCGGAGAAATTCCATGCATGGCTCATATAATAACTAAAAGGTAATATTTTGGTTTCTACGTACACTACAAAACTTAACCACTCCAGTAACGGAAGTCTGATGCAGAAATTTGTATCGGTGATTTATTTTCGGCTTGCAATTAAAGTTTTTGGTTATGACATTGTTCTATCGGGACACATAATGCTCTTAAATTTTTCTTTTGTTCTATTTTCGTATTTCGTATATGCATATATAGCTCCCAACGCTTCCAAGTTCCAACCAAGCAAAACAACGAGACGACGAGACAATCATGATTGCTTCGCGGTTTAACCACTGGGCAACTAAGACTCTTTCTTTTGCAAGCAGACTGCAGTGATCTCTTCGGTTATTTACAGCACAGTAAACTTCTGGCTGTCCTCTTTCATTCTGCCCAAATGCTATCTCAAGACTATTGAGCAAATGTACAATAGGTTTCTGTGGAATAGCAACATTGAGAAGTAGGCAGGTAGTAAAGTGTCATGGGTGAATGTGTGCCTCCCCGAAGCCGAAGGAGGTCTTGGTTTGAGGAACTTCTGGACCTGGAACAAAACTCTCAACCTAAGACTAATCTGGATGCTCTTTGCAAAGAGAGACTCATTATAGGTTGCCTGGAACCACTCGACAAGACTACAAAATGTAAGCTTCTGGAAGGCTGAGGTAGCCAGCCACCACTCCTGGATATGGAAAGCTCTTCTAGCTCTGAGACCGCTAGCAAAGAGATTCATGCGATCAAATGTTGGCAATGGGCACATGCTAAGCTACTGGTATGATCACTGGAATAAGCTGGGTCCCCTTATTGATTTTGTGGGGGCGGCAGGCCCTATGCTCACTGGTATTCCTGTCAACGCTAATGTAGTTGCGGGCTCTTCCTCTGATGGATGAATACTTCCTTCTCCTCGGACCAGGAACCTTGCTCTTGCAGAATTCAGGAACATGCTGCTAAGTATAACTGCGCCAACGAGTAATGGAGGCTCTGACTTCTACTGGTGGTTTGTTGAGGGATCTACTACCACTTCGTTCTCAACAAAACTTACGTGGGAGAAGCTCTGTCCTGCAGCTCCCCCTCAGCGATGGGCAAAAGCTATATGGTACAAAGGACATATCCCCAAGCACACCTTTACCTTTTGGGTTGCAAACCTTAACAGGCTCCCTACAAGAGAAAGAACAGCGAGATGGGGTACCAATGCTCCCTCCCTCTGCTGCATTTGCGGTTTTGCAGTGGAATCAAGAACTCATATGTTCATTCACTGCCAATACAGCTCCATGGTTTGGCGACTAGTTCTCCATCGGCTTGGGAGGAATCAAAGCTTTCTTGACTGGCCAGATATGATTGAGTGGTTACTAGCATGTACTAGACCCTTCAGTCTCACTCTAAAGCGTCTGGTTGTTCAAACCGTGATCTACCACATTTGGAAAGAAAAGAAACGGCTGCACACATCTATTGCATCTCCGGTAGCCTCCGTCTTCAAGCTAATCGACAGGAGTGTCAGGAACTCAATCCTTGCTCGCCTCAAAAGCAACAAATTCAAGAATCTCCTATCTCAATGGTTCATTCACTACAAAAAATGTCCATTCTTAGCATGAGAAAACAGCTATTGTATGCTATTGTTAGCGTTATTGAAACCGCTATGTCTGTCCCAGCTATCTTAAGTCCGCTCTCTATTATAGCAATTGTATAAATGTTGTTAAACTAGGACAATATGATAGCGTATATTAATTATATTTATAAAATTTATATATTTTACAATAATTTAGTTTTAAATTAGAATTGATATATTAATTAATAATGGTTTATTGGTTTAATTCGGTTTACAAAATAAAATGAATTAACCAAATATATATTTGTTTTATAAATTTAATCAGTTTACAATAAAACAGATTTACAAAACTAAACCAAATCTAGTTAACAATAAAATTTAATTAAAAAATATAACCTAACCCTAAACCTAACTAATGTCACTGCCGCCGCCTCCCTCCACCGAGAGTACATCACGAGAGCTCCAGCACACCGGAGCTTGAACCTTCTCCACGCCGCCATCGTGGTCGTCTCGCTGAAGCTCCGTCTCATCCATCTTCTTCGAGATCTACCGCCGAAGCGACCAAACTCGTCGCCTTCCCCTCTTCTTCTTCTACCTATTCCTCGGACCTATGCACCACCACCAAACATCATCTTCTCCGTCTCATCTACCTTTGTTTACCAGAAAAAAAAAATAAAAACGAAATCAAAACAGAGAGAGAGACAGACACAGAAAGAGAGAGAGAAGGGAGATAGAGAGATACTCCGGCGCGTCTTCTTCTCCGGTGAGCTTCGGCGCTTCGTCCCAGCGAGTCTCTGTCTTCGTCGTCTACATTATCATCTCCATCCTTTCTCAGTTGACCATATCTGAAAAGTGAGACATGAGAGACACTACAAGAAAACAGCAAGGATACTGAGGGAAAAAATCATCGGAATTTCATCGGAATAACGTTATTCCGACGACATACCGACGAAACAAGTCCTCGGAAATAATTCCTCGGAATTTCTTCTTTCCTCGGAAATCCCTCGGAATTTTCCGACGGAATTCCGAGGAAACAAATTTCCGAGGAAATTCCGAGGATCACTAGTTTGTCGGAAATCTCCTCGGAATATACCGAGGGAGAACTTCGTCGGGATATTTCCTCGGAAGTTCATCGATCGATGCGTTTTTGGACATATATCCATCGATCGATGGATATATGTCCGAAAACGCATCGATCGATCACTAAGATGGACCAAAGCGTAACAATGTGATCGATCGATTAGATTATCCCATCAATGGATCGAATAAAATCTCGGGAGCCTTTTTTTAAACGCATCGATCGATCCGTATTTGTACAAAAACGCATCGATCGATGCGTGTGCGGGAAACAGAATTATAAGGCAAAACCCGAACTTTTTGGATCAAAACCTCAGAACTCTCATCCCCTATGATTTCCCCTATAATTCGACCCCCCCCCCCCCCCCCCGTAAGAAATCTCGTGTTCGGATCCAAATGAGGTCGATCGATCCAAGAACGAAAATAATTTGAAGAAGACATATTTTTTATGAATCAAATTCGTGTGTAAATAGAGTAAGAGGGAGGATGAAGATATGGAGTGATGAAGAGGAAGAGGACTGCTTGTATTTATAGTTTAAATCCTGCCGACAGACCGAGAAAATTCCGACGGAATTCCGACGCCAACGGCTAGTTCGTCGGAATTTCCTCGGAATTTTGTAAAATCCTCCAACGGCTCTCCAACGGCTATAATATTTCCTCGGAATTCATCGGTTTTTTCCGAGGAACACATTTTTCCTCGGAATTTTCTCGGAATATTCCGACGGATTGATATTTCCTCGGAATTCCGTCGGTATATTCCGAGGAAACCAAATTTTGTGTTATTTCCTCGGAAATTCCTCGGAATATTCCGAAGATTTCATTTTCTGTCGGAATGTCCGTCAGAATACCGCTGTTTTCTTGTAGTGAGAGTTGGTGAGATTTCAAACGTATAGAGATGGAAGAGATGAGAGTGAAAGAAGATGAGAGATTGAATCTCGAGAGAGAGAGGGAGCCAGAGAGGAAAAGAAAAGAATAAAGAAAAAGACTAATCTCAACCGTTGATTTAATGTAATCCAACAGCTGAGAAGGTGAACCTTGTATATGGTTCTGATTGGACAAAAGAACATTATCTTTCTTTTTTATTTTCTTTTGTTTTGTCTTTCTTTATTTGGTATTTGTTTTGCTTGTAATTTTTCTAAGTTATGTTTTATTCAAAATTTATATTTTTGTAGTTTATTAAAAATTAGGATTAAAATTAGGAAATATACTTGCAGTTAAATTTAAAGTTGAATAAATTGTGAACAAATATAAAGTAATTATATCATTGAATAAATTTTTAAGATTAATATTTATGTTAAGAGTATTTTGAGTAAAATAATTTGGGGTTGGGTTTAAGATTTGTATTATTTTTAAAATTTTGAGTGTAGAGCTATTTTTAAGATTTTTAGATTTAAGTAGAAAATATTAGATTTGAAGTTTAATTTGTGAATTTTAATATATGGTGTTTGGAGTTAGGGTAAGATTTGAGTTTTTTTTTAAATAATAAATTGAAAGTTTATATTAAGGTTTGATGTTTAAGTTTGAAAATATTAGATTAATATATAGATTATGATTTGGATGTAGGTTTTAGGGTTTGAAGTGTAATGTTAAGGGTTGGTTTTAAGATTTTGAGATTAAAATTTGAAGCTAACTAAATTTTGAACTTTTTTAAAGATTTGGAACTAAAATATGAACAGTATGGGGTGTTGAATATAATATGTTAGTGTTTATATTTATAATTTGGAGTATAAGGTTTATGTATAGAGTTTAGGGTATAGAGATTGAATAATTAAAGATTTAAGGTTTGTGTTTTGGAAGTTAAAGACTCAGATTAAAAGGAATAGCTTTGAGTTTAAGTTTATAATTTCGGGTTATGGTATGAAAATATTAGAGTTTCAAGGTTTACATTTAGAGTTTAGGGTTTAAAACATGTTTAGGGTTAAGATTTCAAAGATTAGAAATTGATTTTTCATAACAATTTTAAAAATAATGCTATCATAACGTGCTATTGAAAACAAAAGAAAAAATTATGTCTTGGCGCATGGCTGACTTTCACCTAAATATTGGCGGTATTAGCGATTTTCTGTTCCCGCTCACTAATTTTACACAACAGCATTAATAAACTGCTATTAATATAAACTCAATTTTTTTTTTTAATTTTTAATAGCAGTTCGTAAAACAATGCTATCGTAATGTGCTATCAATACTACTTTTTCTTGTTATGATTTTTGAGTAAAGCTTCTCTTTGACCTCTTCTCCTGTTATTATTAGGTTTTTCTATTTTTTTTTTGGTCTTCTAATAACTTCATAGCTCCGCCGAGCATCTGTATTAAAACCGTTCCAGTTTTTAGTAAATAAAATTCACATTTTATCAAAAAGAAAAAGAAAATGACGTAACGCATGTTCACACATACATAAGATAAACAGGAAAATGACGTAACGCATGCATGTTCACACTATCTTAAGCGAGTATATTAATTTAGTAACAAGGAAGGCACCAACTGTTTATAACAGAAAGAAATAGTATAATCGGTTCGTCACATAATTTTTTTTTTTTGGCATTGATTCGTCACACAATTAAGATAAAAAATGACGACTTAAACAAACGTCTTTGTTTAACGTTATCTGGATACTAAATTCCAAGAAATCTAGTCAAACATTAAATGAGATGTAATATTCCAACACGATATAGTCGAAACATCAAGACGTGCGTTATTTGTCTAGTTGCAATAATAGGTAGTCAAATTCTGTGAACCTTCTAGGCTTGGTCGGAATTCTATAATATGGAACGAACCTAACGTTACCTTGCTTGCCTTGTTGGGAACTTAATGGACATGTCTCTGATGGAGCCTGGGATACGGTTTGTGATATTCGACACTTTTTATTGTGACGTGGCTGAAAAGGTTCAGAATCTAGAGACCATCTGTTTTTTAAGTGTGAATATAGCAGGAAAATCTGGGACACTCTCCTCTCCCGACTTGGGAGGCTATTGGTGCGGTTAAATAGTTGGCTGGAGTTAATGAACTGGCTTCGGACTCCAACTTCAAAGCACATTCTTACCCTCAAGCATGTTGCTGCCGAAGCTGCTGTTTACCTCTTATAGAAAGAAAGGAACTCTCGGTTACACGATGGAACTCCTCTGCCCCATCCTGCCATCTTCAAACAGCATGATCGATGTATCAAAGACATTATCCTTGCTCGTAGTGACCGTAAGTCAACCGTAACTTCAAACCAACGCCTCAAAAGTCCCAGTATGGGTTTACAAACCAGAATCTCTTAATTATTCACAAAAATTACGAGTTAAACTAGTAACTTGTTCATAGTAATTGGATCAGTTGGTTCCAATTTTGTATTCGAAAATGCCGATCTAAAATCTCGGAGAAATTATTTCGCACGCAGGTAAAAATCATCAAGATGTGTAAGTGTAATAATAAAAATAAGGTTTAGTGAGTTTAGTCTTTAACAAAACAAAGAAAACATGGAAAATAAAGTTAAATATGTGAATCTTGTTACCAAGTAATGTGCAAATGATACAGGTCATGCTTCAATCCCAGGCTGCAACTAAGCAAATTTACACCCTAAATTCCAGCTCCCCCCCCCCCCCCCAAAGAAATATATGTAAGACCATATATCAAAAATATCATGTATGCATCACTTACGTCTTGTTCTGCGTTTTCATTAGCTTTTCGACTTAATTGCAGAACAACATTTAAAGCCATATATCAACTGACAATTAATATACTAACCGTAATTTCTGTCATTTTTTTAGATGGGGGGTACAAAGCGTGGCTGAGTTACCAACTGACGCTTTTTGTCTGAGAAATACCATATGATAGCACTAAATTTTTTTTTTATCACAAATATAGATTCTAAAGATCAAAATGATCAAATATTTCATTAAAGAGGTAAATATACATTTATACTCCTAGGGTTAACTAATCCAAACCTTAGGGTTTAGAATTACGGGATGGAGATTTGGGATTAAGGTTTAAAATTTTATAAAATAAAAAATAAATATTAAAAATTTGAAAATAAAAATTTTAAAAATAGTTCCAAAAAGTATTTTCAAATTACAAAAAGAAAATTTGAAAAAAAAACAAAAAAACAAATTTCAAAAAAAAAATTTCAAAAAAAAAGTTTGAATTTGAAAACATATAATCTAAAACTATAAAAAAAAATTTTATTTTTTTATATATTTAGGGTATTATGGTCCTTTTAACTATTAAATGAAACATTTTTGTCATTTTCCTCTTTGTAGTCTATTTTTGTGACCAAAATTTGAAAATAGTCTATTCAGTTACCGTTTTTGTTTTTTTGAACAAAAGTGGGTATATATATATATATATATAGAAAGCACAAGCGTCCTTCATCATCATATTATTACTCGAGAAAACTTGAGACGTAGGCTGTACACAAAAACATGGCTACTATTTGGTTTCTATCACTTCTCTTCGTCACTAGTGTTCTTCTCGCCGCCTTCAAACGCAAGAAGCAGCAACGACGACCACCATCTCCTCCTGGTTTACCTATCATCGGAAACTTACACCAGCTCGGAGAGTTACCGCATCAATCCCTATGGAAACTCTCCAAAAAGTACGGTCCCGTGATGTCTTTGAAGCTTGGGAGAGTCCCAACGGTCGTAGTTTCTTCCTCTGAAACAGCTAAACAAGCTCTGAAAATCCATGACCTCCATTGTTGTAGCCGTCCAAGCTTAGCAGGTACCATAACACTCATTCAACCTATACTAAAGCTATAACAGCGTCGGTTATTTTTAAACCATCGCCATCGTAACCACTGGTTTATCCATGATTTTTAAATGCGGCCTCATAATCACGGTTTAGTCACGAATTTTAACTGTGGCTATAATATCCGTGATTTATAACTGCGGCTATAAAAGCCACCATTTTGTTACAATTAATAAACCGTAGTTATATAGTTTTGAAAGATCATAGCTATTTCTAAAGGTTTACCCACAAGTTTTGAAAAATCATGGTTATTTTTAATTCGTAGCTAAATCACGACGAATCTGTGGTTTTCAGCTTTAGTCACGATTTTTATGTGACTAGTCCGTAGCTATGTCAAAATATTTTACTCAACATATATTAAAGTTTTGTCTCTACATTAGAATTCAATAAAAATGAAGTGTTGATCATTTTTCAGGGCCAAGAGAGCTCTCTTACAATTACCTGGACATTGTTTTCTCTCCCTATGATGATTACTGGAAAGAACTAAGGAGGATGTGTGTGCAAGAACTTTTCAGTGCTAAACGAGTTCACTTGATTCAACCTATCAAGGACGAGGAAGTCAAGAAACTGATAGACACAGTAAAAGAATCAGCTTCTCAAGGAAGTCCGGTTAACTTGAGCGAAAAGTTTCTTGCTTTAAATGTAAGCGTGATATGCAAGGCAGCTTTTGGGTTGAGTTTCCAAGGAACTGTGCTCAACAATGACAGCTTCGACAAGTTGATACGTGAGGCTTTTCTGTTCTTGGGGAGCTTCTCTGCCTCGGATTTTTTCCCCAATGGCGGCTGGATCATCGACCGGCTCACGGGACTACAAGGCCGGAGAGAGAAGAGCGTGAGAGATCTTGATGCGTTCTATGAACAAATGTTTGATTTGCATAAACATGAAAACAAAGATGGTGTTGAAGATTTCGTGGACTTGCTCTTGAGGTTGGAGAAAGGAGAAACTGTTCTTGGAAATGACAAGCTCACGAGAAACCATATCAAAGCAATCTTGATGGTAACTATTCAAAATTTACAATACTTTCACAATCACAGCCGGTCCTGAATATATCCAAGTAAAATATTCGTTTTGGCTCCTAAAATTTTCCGAGTTAATACATATTCCCTTAAATTGTTAAAAAAAAATTTAGAAAAAAATCCTTTAAAATTTGTTTAAGGCTCCCTAAATCTGGCTAACAATACTTCAGACTCTTTAACATTTATTACTTTGGATTTTATCACAGAACGTTCTTCTTGGAGCCATAAGTACTTCTGCAATAACAATGACATGGGCAATGGCAGAACTTATGAGAAACCCTCGAGCAATGAAGAAAGTGCAATCTGAAATCAGAAACCAATTGGGGAACAAGTCAGTGATCACCTTGGATGACATAGAGCAGCTCCATTACCTGAAAATGGTGATCAAGGAAACATGGAGGCTACATACTCCAGCACCTCTTCTGGTTCCAAGAGAAGTAATGTCTGAATTTGAGATCAATGGCTACATGATTCAACCCAAGACACTGCTCTATGTGAACGCATGGGCTATCGGACGTGATCCCGAGACATGGAAAGATCCAGAGATGTTTCTCCCCGAGAGGTTTATGGATAATAACATTGATGCAAAGGGACAGAACTTTGAGCTCTTACCCTTTGGAAGTGGTAGGAGAATATGTCCTGGAATGTACATGGGGACAACAATGGTGGAGTTTGGTCTTGCTAATATGTTGTTTCAGTTTGAGTGGAAATTACCAGAAGACATGGTGGTCAAAGATATGGACATGGAAGAATCTCCTGGACTCACTGTGGGCATGAAAAATGACCTTCTACTTGTTCCTGTTAAGTATTGAGAACACTGATCGCTTCAGAGTTTAAAAAGCTATATGTATGTGCGTTCTTCATGAAATTATAAAATAAAATTTAGCACCTATTCTACCGAAATAAAGTCTTTTCTTGTGTTATTTTGTTTTTTTTCTTATCGTATTAATTCAACCAGAATTGTTGCATTACGTTCCAAAACATTGTTCATGGCTTCATTGGATAATATATGGCTCCTTTCTTAGATAACACGTCTCGTATTGAATGTCAATGATGTCTCAAGGGATAGTTTATATATCTTTGGTGCTTTAATGGACAAAAGAATCTCATATATATAACTTTTTGAGTTTCAGTATGCAAGTAATTAGTAACAACACAAGTAAAAAATTTTAACATAAAAAACATTACAAGCAAAACGTTTGGTATTATTCTTTTCCTCTCGTGTAACAACATCTATAAAGTTAAAATTCATAAAACGACCTCTTAATTTAAGTACATCAAAACAGTTTAATATGAGGTAAGTATTTCAAACTTAAAAATCAAGAAGAGACTCATCTTAAAACCTGTGAAATATTCATGAAAAACTGGGGGTTTTTTTTTTTGGTATCTTCAAATTGGTTTAATATTAGAAATACACAAATAACTAAATTGTACTAAAATACTATATAAACTATATTTTAAAATATTATACTAATGGAGATGTTTGTTTAGTTCTATTTTTCGAGAACTAGTAACGCATATGGGATCAAATGATTAAGATTAATAAACTTTGTAGCATCAATTAGTACGCACAGAAAATTAATTATTTCTAAAGGTATCGAGAAAAAAATGGACCAAACGCATACGCTAGCGTTTGGTACTGCATCTTCTAGCTCGCATAGTTCCTGAAGGAGGACTATTCAAAGAAAAGCTGCAATGAGTATGCAACCGATACGAGTACCTAAACAACGCCCCTAAGTTCGAACGTGCATGAAACGTCCCTCTCAGGTTCAACAAAACCGGACCGGTTTCAATCTGACGCTGCAGCTCTCTGCTCTGCTCTTGCTGGAGCCTCACTTGACTGCTCACGAGATGAACACTAGCAAACATCGACATCTTCTTAGGAATCTCGAAAGGCGCAACGTATGATGTCGCTATAAGAGTGTTGTAATAGTAAAGGTCGAAGGTTATGTAGTTGAACTCAACGCTGCTTTTCTTGTTTGGGTTTGTGAAGTTTGCTAAAAAGGTTAGGTCACCGTTGAGGAGAAACCCCATGTCGAGGTAAGCAGCGTTTAGGTTAGCGGACGAGATATCGATGTGAGGAGAGCGTGGACGGTACACTAGGTAGACGATGAGGACGATAAGACCGCCGAGGATGAGAATGATCCAGAAGATTACACAGCAGAAGGCCGCTGACCAAGTCATTGCGTTTGTCTGGTCTCTTGAAGGTGGTGGTAGCTGTTGGCCTCTGCGGTGATGAGGTGATGGTGTTGTGTTTCTCCATGGAGTTGGTTTGGCTATTGGAGGTAGTGTTGTTGTGTAGCCTCCGGGGGCAATGCGTGGTTGTTGTGGTGGAGGTGGTGGAGGTGGAGATCTTTGTTGTTGTTGTTGTTGATGATGGCCTTCAGGGATTAATAGTAACGGTCTTTTTGAAGATTTTGGAGTTTTTTTTTGTGGTGGTTTCTCTTTAGGGGTTGATAGTAATGGTATTTTTGAAGTTTTCCGCGGGGGTAGTCTCTCTTCAGGGCTAAGTGGTAAAGGTGTTTCGGAAGGAGGGATAGGACCTTTACGGTGGCGATCACGAGGCTTGATTAGGATTCCAGGTGGTGGAGCATTTGGGTGAGATTGTGAGGTAGAGGCACCACCACCTTTGAGAGGTTGATTCTGCGATGGAAGACGCGCGAAATGAGGGTTGGTTTCATGGTGATGATGGTGAGACATTTAGAGGAAGGATGTAAGAAGAGAACATCAAAAGGAAACTGAATGTAAGAAATGTGTGGGAGAGGGAGAGAGGGAGATTTCAACTGTTTCTCTGTTTCTAAATTGGTGAGAGAGAGATGATAACTTGATGAGAAGTTCAAGTAAGGATTCTTGTTGTGGGAAATAATCTCTCTAACATAAAGAATGAAACTAATACACCCAAGCAAGTAATCTTTTTTTTAGATTCTTTGTCCTTTGCACTAAACAAAACACAGAGAATGATTATTAAACATTCTCTCTCTCTTTTTTTTTGCTCTCATTTTATAATTTCCCTGTCATTATAATTAGCCCAATTTTCTTTTCTTTTTTCTTCTAGAACTTCAAAATTTTCAATTCTGAATTTGTAAAATGTTTCAGAGAGGAGCCGTTGGGTACCTTACTGAACTATCATGGCTTTGGGGATGATTGTTCACTACCTTCTTTGGCATGAATAATGGCTGGTACAGAAAAAAACAATACAAGGAGAGAAAGGCTAATAGTCATTCAGAGGCGCAGATAAGCAGGGTTCTGTCTCCTGTCATGAACTATCTAAGGATCTCATGATCAACTTTGAGTACATGTACACTTCTTGGATCTGATGTTGGTTATAGAAAACTAAAGAAAGACAAGCCTTTATTCATAGATTAAACAACTAATGGTAATCCAAGATTATACCAAACTCCACATTGATTCCATTCATCAGAAAAGTTCAAAACAACAAAAAAAAAAAAAAATGGATCGCAAGTGTGTTATATCACAGATACTAGCACTGATCAACATTCGCTCCTCCAAAATGTAACTGAAAGAAGATGATGAATGGTTATAGCAGAAGCTCAGCTCTCACAAACCCCTGCAAAGAGAAGAACATGAGAGAAACCATTACAACATGTAGACTCCTATTATAAACACAAAGCTTACTCTACAACAATGATCCGAGAACAGATCTTTGAGTGTATGTTCTTGCAGCACCTTTACTAAAGTCTCAAGCTTTTCTCATACCCAAATCATTCAAACCAAACAAAAACCAAAAAATTTCATAAGAAGATTAAATGTGAGTACATGATTCTAGCCTAGATATATCACCAACCAAACAGACCAACCATTAAGCTTACTCTGCAACAATGGTCCAAGAACAGAACCTAACACTCTACGTTCTTGTACCATCTTTACTAAAGTCTCAACCTTTTTATGTCATCTCATCTCACAAAACCAAAGCATCAACCTTTAAACTGCCATACCTGACTTTCTTGATGAGGATGGACTGTAGCTTGCGAGCAAAGTCAATGGATTTGATCTTCCGCTCAAGATTCTTCCTAGCGAGAACCTTCTTCTCCGAGTTCTTGATGTGATGAGTCTGCTGCGCTTTGATCAGCCTCTCCATCCCGCTCGACTGCATCTTCCTCTGCAGTATCGTCAGCGCCTTGTCCAGATCCCCTGAGAACACCTTCACCCTTATCCCTCTCTCCTGCTGCAGCTGGCTGTGACTCGGCCGAGTCAGTAGTCCCGTGACTCGCTTCGCTATCGTGTTCATCTTTTCTCGAGAAGTAAAAATGTTTTCTCTTTTCACTCGATTTCTGCGACGAAACAGAGTTTCGAGAGTAATGAGCAAAGGAGAGAGAGAGAGAGAGAGAGAGAGAGAGAAAAAAAAAAACGGATCTGGGTTTCGGCCTACCTGTCACTTCGTTGGTCGGAATCTCGCCGGAGAGATTGGAGAATGACTAGGGTTAAAAAGAGCTAAAGCTAGCGATGGAGAAAACGAGATAACTTAGGGGTTATTTAGTAGTTATAATAAAAATAGGAGGATATATTTCTAAATATAGAATACCTTAAACCTCTGATGGAGCTTAAGTATCTTGACTGTTAAGATGAATGGCCATTTACATTGACACTTGCTCTTGAAAGTTACTTCCAAGTATCTTTAGAATGGTTTGTTTGATGTCACCTTACTAGGAAATCCCATCAACTTTGTTTTCAAATGAGAATGAAACAAATGGAAAATGTTTTCATTTATGCTGAATCAGCTTCAGCGGATTGCTGTATGTATATCTTCCTATCATGGATCATTATGCAAATAGCTGTCGTTTTATATTTTTTTTCCCAATTTGGAAGATTGAGTTAGGCCTGGGCGTTCGCTCACCCCATCGGATTCAGTTCGGTTTAAACGGGTTTTCGGATTTTCGGATCTAAGCCTAGAAGTCCCATTCGGTTTTTTTAAATTTCCGGTACGGTATCGGTTCGGAACCAACCGGGTTCGGATCGGTCCGGATAAAGCTCAGAAGATCCGCTTAACCCCGAAACTGAAATGGACCCGGTACGGTTTTGGGTTTTGTAACCATTTGGGTTTTTGTAACCATTTGGGTTTTGTAACCAAAATACCGAAGAAACCCGAACTACCAATTCATTAACACACCAAAACAGAACAAACTTGAGTCTAAAACTTAGAAAGATATTGAAATCGAAAGCCACATAATAGTACTAGAGTATTAGACAACACGAATTAAACCATAAGCAAATCAAAATGCTCAGTCTTATTGTGGGATTTTGCATCTCCCCACTATGAAAATACAAACGATCGTTAACAACTTCAGATTCATCTTCTTTGTTATGGTTTCTCAATCAAAAGATGATGTCAAATCCACCTGTAAACATAAAAGCACATATGTAAGTGAATAAATGAGAACAAGAAATTACAGAAAACAATGAAAAATAAAACAGAAAACATGCATATAAAAGATGAATTAATGAAAGAAGCGAATCAAAAGACATGCAAATAGAAGATGTTTCTATTGATTTGGAATCGATTAAAAATTTCCATAAAAACCGAAGAAGAAAGAAAACTAACGAACCTGTGATTGATTTTGATTCTTCTAATTCTCGGATAAAGCATGAGACAGAGAGACAAAGAGATTTATGGTTCCATTATATTATTATAAGATTGAATCAAAACGCTTTGTTCTTTTGGTCGCCTCAAGGAAAACGAGAACAGGTAAGAGAGGAAAATACATGGAAATTATATAAATGTAACAGCATATAACATAAATTATATATAAGATCGGTTTCGCTCGGGTGCTTCGTTCGGACTCGGTTTACAACCGAACCGATCGGTTATCCGAAAGCCAAGAGGTTAAGACCCATTCGGTATTTAGCATGGATCCGTTACCGATCCGAACCCGCTACTTCGGTCCGGGTAAATGTAAACTTTCTTTCGCAGGAAATTTGAAGACATTTTTTTATGTAGATCATTTCATTGGTTACTTGACGGATGATGTACAAATTGTTAGAGATATACCTGACTGGTTCACTGAGCACGTGGGCTTATGTGGTGATCCTTGTGTATACATCTGATAAGCTTTTGACCGAGCTGTTTTTTTTTTTTTGCAGAAGAAGAGTCAAAAGTATTCCCAAGTATGCAGCAGCCCAATTCTATGTAGACAAATGTTTTGCCAATGATAAAGGAAAAGAATATAGTGGCATCAAAGCCTTTGTTAGATTGACTTGGGTATATCCTCTAAGTTTAGGGCTCAGACTTTTGGAAATTTTCTTATTCACTGATGAATAATAATATATAATTTTCTTATTCACTGATGAATAATATATAGCCTTGAAAATTATCAGGTAAGACAATGTACATAAACAGATTATGATGCCGTGTAAATTATCATGCTATCAAATTTCTTCCGGAGACAGAGCAGATGCCTGATTCGCTTGTTTCAAGAATGAGAAATCGCACGTAACAAGCCTCGCTGCTCTAGTTTTCTTGGTGTGTTTGAAAGTCAGATGTGTTTGTGATGAGTCACGCGGTGGAAACTTTGCAAAACTGATCACTGGACCAAGGAGATACATGGGTCATCGCCAGAGATCAATCAAACCGAATAAAAGGCTTACATGGGACGGGCAACATTTGTGGAAGATGTAGTTGTAACCCATCAAACACGGACCGGTTTGTCTGAAGAAACTTTCCCTATAACTCCTATCTTTAGGAATAGCCTCTCACTCCATGTATGTTATGTGTAACGCTGAGCCTATAGAGATTTAGTAGTTTATTCTCTTCCTTTTCCTTTTATTTATTTAACCCTTCGAAGCTTTTATCTCTTTGTAATAATTTTGGTATTATGTAAAGTTCCTAGTGAAGAAAATATAGATCAATGTTGGTTTTGAGGTTCAATCAATGTTTAAAAATGACTTTCTTACACTCGTACAACTTGCTTAAACGTAGACACATGTTCCCTATTTGTCATCTGTCTCAGGTGCACCTCTAGCTCATATGTGATATGTTTGAGTGGAGCAGTTGAGTAAATGAATCAGGCGTTAGTGTCATTATCAACCTTATCAACTTTCATAAACACATGTAAAGATTTGTTGAGATATATCTGACAAAAGTGTGACAAAAGTGGAAACTTGTTTTATGAAAATAGGTTTTGTGCCTTAAAATACTTCAACGGTTACTAATCTGATCATTAATTCTTGTGAAGCTACTAGTACAAGTACTTGCCATCAACAACGGTAGCGTGTTCTATCGTCTCTCAGGTTCTCTCATCAACAAAGATTCGCTATGATCCGACACGCCCTAGAAAGAACCGGAACCACCCTCCGGTCCCTACTCTTCTTTCTTCCTCCTCCTCAATCTTTCCATTTATAGGTAACTCAAACCTTTCCTTTTTTAACCCTCACCCATCTCGAAAGTTTCAATCTTTCTTTGTTGGGTCGGTTCAGATTCTGATTTTAATCTCGAGTTTCAGTATATCGATTAACGCAAGATCAAACGAAGATGCGAGCTTTCCACCAAGAGGATGGAACTCGTACGACTCCTTCTGCTGGACAATCTCCGAAACTGAGTTCTTGCAGAGCGCTGAAACCATCTCAAAGCGTCTCCTTCCTCATGGATATCAAGTAATTGAGCTTCTTGTCTTAATTAGAATATGAAAGTTTAGTTCTTTTGTTAATTTTCATATGTGGATTTGGGTACAGTATGTTGTGGTGGATTACCTTTGGTACAGAAAGAAAGTCCAAGGAGCTTACGTGGACTCTCTTGGCTTCGACGTGATTGACGAATGGGGAAGGATGCATCCTGATCCTGCTCGGTGGCCTTCTTCTAAAGGCGGCAAAGGCTTCACCCAAGTAGCTGAGAAAGTTCATAAGATGGGTTTGAAGTTTGGGATTCATGTTATGGGTGGGATTAGCACGCAGGCTTATAACGCAAACACTCTCGTTATGGATAGTGTCAAGGTAGTTTTAGATCTGTGATAATCTTTAACGGTTTAATCAAGTTTGTTGTGGTGGTTTGTTTTTGTTTACTCTTTTTTTTAATGCCTCAGGGAGGTGCTTATGAGGAATCAGGTAGACAGTGGAGGGCGAAGGATATTGGGATGAAGGAGAAGGCTTGTGTGTGGATGCCGCATGGGTTCATGAGTGTGAATACCAAGCTAGGTGCTGGAAAAGCCTTCTTGAGGTCACTTTATCGGCAATATGCTGAATGGGGAATCGATTTCAGTAAGAGAATCAACACCATCTTTACATAAGTTACTTGTCTGAATCTGAATATCTCGTTTTCTTGGTGTTTTAGTAAAACATGACTGTGTATTTGGGGATGACTTCAATCTAGATGAGATCAGTATTGTGTCAGAGGTAACATAAACCTGTCTAAAAATCTTATGGTTAGAGTTGAAAGTACATAAGAAGTGAAGTTTGGTTTTTCTTTTGGCAGGTTCTGAAGGAGCTTGATCGGCCTGTTTTGTACTCCATATCTCCAGGGACGAGTGTGACCCCTACAATGGCTAAAGAAGTTAGTCAGTTGGTTAACATGTACAGAGTAACAGGTGATGACTGGGACACATGGATAGACGTGGTGGCACATTTCGATATCTCGAGGTCAAGCTACGTCGTGTGCATTACTTAGCTGATCAGCCTTTTTGCCTTTCTTTGATGTTTTATAGTTTGCTATTCTTACAGGGATCTATCTGCGTCTAATATGATCGGTGCGCGAGGGCTACAAGGAAAATCATGGCCAGATTTAGATATGCTACCTCTTGGATGGCTTACTGATCAAGGTTTGGCTTACAAAATCATGTGACCTCAACTCTGAAGATGGTTCCAATTAATGATGTACTGTCTTAATGTTTGGTTTAAGGTTCGAACCTTGGACCTCATCGACTGTGTAATCTTACTATGGAAGAACAGAAGACACAGGTGTGTAGTTCTTCCTTCTCAGTTCGTTAGTTGATTAGTAATCCTCTAAACTACACAGGATGTGTCTTACACTCTTTTGGCTTATTATTCAGATGACATTGTGGTCTATAGCAAAGTCCCCTCTCATGTTTGGAGGTGATGTGAGAAAGCTTGATGACGCGACTTATAATCTCATCACTAATCCTACACTTCTGGAAATCAATTCTTATAGCTCTAACAACATGGAGGTCTGAAGAATCATAACTCCAGTCTTCAAACTCACTTGTCCATTTTTTGAAACTATCAAACATCTGCCTGCTTGCTGTTTTACAGTTTCCTTACATCACCGCGGCACGGAACAATCCTCATCATTCAATAGGCAACAACGTTAAAACCAAACATGCATTTGGTCTGACTAGCTGCAAAGAACCAAAAGCCAGCACTTGGTCCGTTGTAGACAAGAACAATGGAAAAATCTGTTGGAACCAATACTCAACCGAGAAACCAGAGAAGCCCTTTTGCTTATACAACAGAAAAGCTCTTCTATCTTCGTAATGACTCTTTTCTTTCTTCCACTCGCTTTTACATTTCATAAACACCACTTATGCTTCATGTTTGGTGCAGCAGTGAGGAGATACAACACAATCAGCTCTATCAAGGTAAGCTCCATTTACAAACAAATGATAAAGCAGAGTCTTGTTTAGGAGCTTCCTCGAGGAAAAAGCTCACTTCCAAAGACTATAGTCGCGGTGCGTTATCACCTTGCAAACTAGACGCAAACCAGGTACTGCTAACGATTCTCTATCTCTCTCGAACCTTGAAATGGTATGTTCATTTTCATATAACAAAACGCTATAATAATCTTCAGATGTGGGAGCTCCACAGTAATGGAACACTAGAAAACAGCTACTCTGGTCTTTGTGCTGTGTTAAATCCAGTGAAAGGTTGGTATTTTCAGCTTCCAATTCCGGTTTTTCGGACATTTAATAAAAATAAGATTTTTTTCAGCTTTTCATATTAAATATTGAGTAATTATGATAAATACAAATATTTTGCATAAAAACTGTTCGGGTAATTTGGTCCTTTTGGGTAATTTGAATAATATTAACTATATTTCGGATAAAAGTTATTCGGTATTTCGGCTTTTTCCATGTATTTTGGTTTTTATAAGTACAACTTTGAAATTATTTGTTAATCTTTAAACTAAATATAATTACTATTTTTAGCTATATAAATTGTATTCTAGATATTCGGCTATTCTTTCGGTTTTTGATTCTCGGTTCGATTCCTAGATTATTTGTGAACTTGGGTTTCGGGTTCGTTTATCTAGTCCGGTTCCGGTGCTGTTTCTTTCTCGGTTTATATGCCCATCCCTAGTTGACATTATCAATTTATCATCAATCTTCTGCAGCAGCAGAAGCTAGCTCCAATGGTGTTCGTTCTTGGATTGCTTCGGGAAGAAGAGGAGAAGTGTATGTCGCCTTTTTCAACCTAAATCAGGTGAAGACGACGGTATCAGCTAAGATATCAGACATTGCCAAGGCTCTTCAGAACAAGACGCATCTTGAAGGAGCTTCTTGTAAGAGCCACGAAATATGGAGCGGTAAAGATTTCGGACCAACGAAAGATTCAGTAACGATTCAAGTTGAATCTCATGGTCCTGCTCTGTTTGTTCTCCATTGTAGCCATGCATGAGTATATCAGATCAACAAGCTGTTCTTTTGCCTTCTACTCACGACTGTCGTTTTTCATCATATAGTGTAATGTTTTATCTTAGCCTAATGAAAACAGAGTTTATGTATAATCTATGCTTTAATAACACTGGTTACGATGATAATTAGCAAACCATACTATATTATATATACCAACATGTTAATTATTGTTCCAATAGTTTAATAATTTCCTAGGACAACTCTTTTAATTTTTGTCACAAAAATAGCTTCAAATGAATTTTTATCTGGATGAAGTTTTGAGGATAGATTAGATTTTAAAAAATAAAAAATTAAAATTAAAATTAAAATTTTCACAAAAAAAAAACTATTTTGGTCATTTTTTGGTTGGGATCTATTTTTGTGACAAAAACTTAAAAATGACTATCTGAAAAAATTCCCCTAGTTTAATCTGGGGTTTATAATTCTACATCAATATATCTGGATTTCGAATCTGCAATTAATTAATGTAAGATTAATGAGAAAATTTATAAGAGATCATCATGTACAAAACTGTTAACATTTTTAATAATTTATAAAATTAGTTATATATGATATTTTTTCTCCAAATACATGTGTTTTAATAGACATTTGATTCGTTATCTACTTAATGTCCCTAATAATTATGCGATTAGAAAGAAAAGAAAAGTTTGTTAAAGTGAGTTAATGGATGTTACATTTCTGACCGTTCACTTCGTTGAAATCAACCGTCAGTTACGTGACCACACGCTAGAGCCGCAACTTTACTAACTTCCTTCAAGCTCTCGTTACTGAGTGGTACGTTTCACTCACGCACACATACAACGCGTGGTTTCTCAATTTCCCCTCCCTCTCTCCTTCGTCGAGAAGCATGCACGATTTCTTTATGATTTTTCCCAGAAAAAAAAAGATTTCATCTTCACGCAAAAGGAATAATCTTTCGACTGTTTTCCTCTGTGGATTAACCTTCCCTCAAAACCCATATCTTTTCTTTCTCATTTTCCGATTTTGTTTCATCGTAATACAGATCTCTCTGTTTTTCTCAAAGCATCTTCCTTTCTTCAGATCTGAGGAACTTTTCAGATTCTGATGTCGAAACCCTGGGGCGGAATCGGAATCGGAGCGTGGGCGGACGAAGCTGAGCGTGCCGACGAAGAGCAAGCTGCGGCGGCGGCGGATGTGGAGAGTTTTCCGAGCTTGAAGGAGGCTGCGAGCAATGCCAAGTCTAAGAAGAAGAAGAAGATGATGATGACTTTGTCTGAGTTTACATCCGGTGCTTACGCGGCGCCTGGAGGTAGAAGCTCCGTTGGGTTGACGCAGCAAGAGATTCTCCAGTTGCCCACTGGTCCTAGGCAACGGTCTGAGGATGAAATGCAGCAGCCTGGACGGTTAGGCGGCGGTTTCTCTTCTTACGGAGGTCGTGGGCCTCGAGATCGAGATGATTCCGGTGGTGGTAGGAGACCTTATGGTGGTGGGTTTGATGATGAGAGGAGAGGGGATCAGTCTAGGGTTTCGGATTTTCCGCAAGCTTCGAGAGCTGATGAGGATGATGATTGGGGCAAAGCGAAAAAGCTTCAATCTTTCGATCAGGGACGACATGGTCGTTATAGTGGTCTCGGAGGCGGTGGTGGTGGCTTCTCCAGAGCTGACGAGACCGATAATTGGGCGGCAGGTAAGAGGCAAGCTCCGGTACGGTCATCTACATTTGGGTCCGGTTACAGTGATTCAAACCGTGAACCTGACCGTTGGTCAAGAGGAGTAGCTTTAGGTGGTGTTCAGGAGGAACGTCGTCGTTTGGTTTTGGAGCCACGGAAAGTTGACTCAGGAGCGAGTGAAACTCCACCTGCCGGTGCGAAAACAAGTAAAGCTAATCCGTTTGGGGCAGCTAGGGCAAGGGAGGATGTTTTGGCGGAGAAAGGTTTGGACTGGAAGAAGCTTGATTCGAAGATTGAGGCTAAGAAAGGAAGTTCTCAAACTAGCAGGCCTTCAAGTGCTCAGTCTGAGAGTTCAGGATTGAGTAATGTGGCGAAACCAAGGCCAAAGGTGAATCCTTTCGGGGATGCAAAGCCTAGAGAAGTGTTGCTTGAAGAACAAGGGAAAGATTGGCGCAAGATGGATATGGAACTTGAACATCGCAGAGTTGACAGGTCCTTGTTCAACTTGATTTTTTTTTTAGTTTCACTGAGGGTTGTGGATCTGCTTGACCAATTCTCTGTTGTGAAAACCAACTTTTACAGGCCTAAAACAGAAGAAGAGAAGATGTTAAAGGAAGAGATTGAAGAGCTAAGGAAAAAACTCGAGAAGGAATCCATTGCTCCAGAGATTAAACAATCTGATCAAGAATCCGGGAGTAATAACAATCACCATGACTTACCGGAAACTCTACGCGGCAAAGAGAAATATCTGGAAATACTAACCCGTGAGTTGGACGACAAAGTCAGGTTCAGGCCGAGACCAGTTGAAAGGCCCGGGTCTGGTGCAGGCAGAGGCGTTTCATATTCAGAAAGAACACATTCCCGGGCTGGATCAGTGGATGAGTCCAGGAGTTTTGAATCCACAGAGAGACCTAGATCACGTGGTGCAGTAGATGCCTGGGTTAGACCGGTCGATGATCAGCCAAGAAACTTCCAAGGAGGAAGCAAAGAGCGTGGATTCTTCAGCAACAGGTGAATGTAGTTAAACCTGATATTTGCATCTAGGCTTATTATATATCTTCAAGTATCTTATTATTAATCTAGGGTTTCCAACAGGCCTTCGTCTAGGGAAGGATGGTAACAAGTAAACGAAGAACGTGGGATGTTTAACTGCTACTACAGTACACAGTCCCAGATTTTGAAGAAGACTTAGAGAAGCGTTTATTTATATTAATTAAGAATCTCCTAATCACGTGTGGCAAGAAAGTTTTTTTATTTTGAAGACTTAAATCCTGATTTTCATAGTTTAAGAATTTAATCCTGATTGTTATATTTTTGTAGGTTAATCATATGCTTATGTATTTTTTGCATACATTTGTTTGCCAATAACCCTAAAAGTTATCTGTATTGGAAAATGGAAACACATTCAGAACTACAGCGTTCAGCACAAAACCAACCAAATACAACAGAAAGAGTACAAAACTCAGTGCTTACACATACTTCCCTCTATACTTAGGTTTAGGATCTTTAAAGCTTTTGGTATCAGCATGAATCTGTGAAGGATCAGAAGGTTTAAACACAGAGGAATGAATTTTACCTTCCTCTAACCACTTGAGATGATTCTCTCTAAACTCCAAATGCATTAAACGAGCAGCTTCCTCAACCTCTTCGCTATAAGGCTCTACTTTCACCATGTTCAGCAAAACCCTACTGTACCGCGAACTCAAGATCTGTTCAGAGACAGCCACCAACTTGAAACACGGGTGCTCTGGGAACTTAACCTCACTGCCATTCTCATCTCTCAAAACCGGGAAGAAAAAGACTAGCCTCCCTTTCATCACCAGCATTCTTGCAGCGAGGTGAAGCAGATCATGAACACACTCCACTAGACTATATGCACCAGTGGATGGAATGTGATCTGTTCTTTTGTCTTCAGGGACTGTGTAAGGATCCACCGTCCCTCTCAGGATTTTCCTGCCACCGGATTTGCGTCCACCAGCTCGAACCCCGTAAGGTGGATCACATATAATCGCATCAAATATCTAAACCAATGAATACAGAAGACACAAACTTATGATCTAGACTCAAAATGTCATAGGTAATAACGAAAGAACCGAGAGATTATATCACCTCGTTTAGCCCGGAACGCCAAGGAGGAAGATTATTATCCATTCTAAGTAAAGCAACTGGCATAGGTAGTCCATACTGCATAAGGGATAACAGATGTAAGACACCCCCAAGATACCCATATGAAAGAAAGAAAGAAAAATTTAATCACCAACCTGCTTGAAATTGCTCCAAACATTACAGTCTGGACCACGTCCATCACGCACTACTCTGATATCAATATCTGCACCCTAATACAATAACCTTTCTATCAGTTTCAGATCCAAGAAGCCGCAAAAAGGGTATCAAGAAAGCAAGGGAGGTTATACAAACCATTGTCATTGCACCAAAACGTGCAGCAGAAACGAGAATGCTCCCTGTACCAACGAAAGGGTCATACACAAGCTTTCCAGATGTAGCTTTAGCTTGATTAGCCATCAAGAAATCCATCTCAGCATCCATAGCTGTCGGGCCAAGGTAAGTTCGAGACTTGAGCTGAAAAGCAGGTAACAGCTTCCTGTCAGCAAAACCAACCTCCCTCCCAAAAAAGATTCTTCTCTGGAGAATGGGCTGAAGCCCATTGTTCTCTTCAGACTCATCCATCTCCATGATGAAAAAGTTGTGATCCGGGTTCTTCAAGTTAACCTTTCCCTGCAATGATCAAAGCGCCCCCCAAATCCTCTATATATTAATTGAGAAGCATTTGAAAAATTAGAACCTTAATTTTGTATTAATTTAAAAAAAATCCAAATCCTAGGTGGCACTCTAAATGCCTTTTAAATTCTATTTCAAAGAATTCTAAAGCATCTAATATAAAGTATAGTTTAATCTAATGGTGTCACATTATTTCATAATTATATAACACTAGAGAACATTATATTAACCTAAAATATAGGAAGTGTGTATTCTTTCTTTAAATAAAAGCTACAGAATTACCTAATATGATTTACATATATATATGACAATTAATGATTATGAATAATAAAGATTTGATAACAATTTTTGCATCCTTCTTCATTTTTGTTTAAATTTTATTAAAAAAATTAAACAATCACATTAACCATATAATTAAAAAATTAGATTTTTTTCTTATATATTATATTTTGAATTTTTTAAAATGACTTTAAATTACAAAAATGAGAAAACTTTATATGTTATATATTTTTTTAAAATGACTTTAAAATACAAAAATGAGGACACCTTATATGTTATATTTTTCTTATATGTTAGAATTTTCTTATATGTTATATTTTGATTTTTTTTAAAAGGACTTTAAATTACAAAAATGTAGATTTTCCTTAGGTAAACGACTAAAAACATTAAAATGACATGTATCAATTCGATGGTTGATTTGAAAGCTCTCAAAACCATATGGAAGATAAAAGTCAAAATAATTTAACTGTGGAAACAATACTGTTCACTTTTTTTCAAGAATGTGTTCGATGGAAAAAATAAAGTTTTTATGTCATCATTTGTTTAATGTTCACTGGAGAACATTATATTAACCTAAAATATAAGAAGTGTGTATTCTTTCCTTAAATAAAAGTTACATAATTACCTAATATGATTTACATATATATGACAATTAATGATTATGAATAATAAAGATTTGATAACAATTTTTGCATCCTTCTTCATTTTTGTTTAATTTTATATTTTTTCAAAAAAATAAACAATCACATTAACCATATAATAAAAAAATTAGATGTTTTCTTATATGTTATATTTTGAATTTTTTAAAATGACTTTAAATTACAAAAATGAGGAAATCTTATATGTTATATTTGTTTTTAAAACGACTTTAACATATAAAAATGAGGACAGCTTATATGTTATATTTTTCTTACATGTTATATTTTTTCTTATATGTTATATTTTGAATTTTTTAAAACGACTTTAAATTACAAAAATGTAAGTTTTCCTTAAGTATACGACTAAAACATTAAAATGACATATATCATTTCGATGGTTGATTTAAAATATTTCAAAACCATATGTAAGATAAAAGTCAAAATAATTCAACTGTGAAAACAATACTCTTCACTTTTTCAAGAATGTGTTCGAGGGAAAAAATAAGGTTTTTATGTCATAATTTGTTTAATGTCCACTAGAGAACATTATATTAACCTAAAATATAAGAAGTGTGTATTCTTTCCCGAAATAAAAGCTACGAAATTACCTAATATTATTTACATATATATGGCAATTAATGATTATAAATAATAAAGATTTGATAACAATTTTTACATCCTTCTTCATTTTGTTTAATTTTATATTATTAAAAAAATAAACAATCACATTAACCATATAATAAAAAAATTAGATTTTTTTTATATGTTATATTTTGAATTTTTTAAAATGACTTTAAATTACAAAAATAAGGAAACCTTATATGTTATATTTTTTTAAAAAAAACGACTTTAAAATAAAAAAATGAGAACACCTTATATGTTATATTTTTCTTATATGTTAGATTTTTTCTTATATGTTATATTTTAAATTTTTTAAAACGACTTTAAATTACAATAATGTAAGTTTTCCTTAAGTATACGACTAAAAACATTAAAATGACATGTATCAATTCGATGGTTGATTTGAAAGCTTTCAAAACCATATGGAAGATAAAAGTCAAAATAATTCAACTGTGAAAACAATACTGTTCACTTTTTTCAAGAATGTGTTTCGATGGAAAAAATAAGGTTTTTATGTCATAATTTGTTTAATATCCAATCCGATCAACCCATGATGTATTAATTATAGTTTTGTTCCATTACTTTTCATAAAAATTGATCCGATCCATCAGAAAGAAATTATATAATAACAACAAAAAATATTTTATATATATAAATAAAATGATTAAATATATAAAAGAAACTATCGATAATATATACAAATAAACTCACTCTGCGCCTCTTATCCTAGTGTTCATATAAAGAGAAAGTTTCCTTCTTTGGAAAGTGTAAACATACCTCGAAGGGGATGTAAGTAAGTGAGTTGATTCTCTCCCACTGCTCATCGAAAGTCAGAGCCTTTCCGAAAGTTTCGACGGAGATTCTAAATGTGGAATCAGAAGCGAGAAACGGGAGCTTGCGAGAATCAGGGAAGCTTTCTATGGAGTCTTTAAGCTCTTCGTAGCAAGTTCCTTCACCCCAAAGCTCATACATTCCTTTCACCAATATGCCTACACTAGCACCATTTCTTGTGAGAAACAAACTAAAAGAAGAAAGATGAGGCGAGAAAGAATCGTACTTACTTCTCTTGGCGATGTTCTGTGCGATTTCTTCGGAAGAAAGATGAACGAAGTGGAATGGAGTATCGTTATGGTGATGTTCGTGGGAGCCGAAATTCGCAGTGTCGATTTCCGTTTAAATTAGGAAACTAGGAAAGCCCTAATTTCTCAGAGGTCCCGGAGATCTGTTAATACCACGCGCTAAGCAATCAGAACACGAGATATCAACGACAAAGTACAAAAATCGTAAAAAGAGAGCAAAATAGATCTTATTCCGAATCCGTGTCTGAGTGTTACAACAAGGTATAAGCCTGGGCTCGAGAGCTGTTGGCGAGATTCCTAGTTCTAGCAACCCTAAGGCGGCTAAACCTAATTGACTCGCAGCTCAAAATAACAAAAACAGAAATATGCCTAAATCGCTCTAAGTGCTAAGTTTGCTCCGAAAAAAGTCTCTCCCCATGCCTCTCGCCTAGGACTCCTTATATACTGGCTCCTAGGTTGGTTTACGCTTTTCCTCTTCTGCCCTTAAGCCGTCATAGCATAAAAATAGAGATATTCCATTTTTTCCGATCTTCGTAATTATATTCAAAATTTCGTATTTATCCGCGGAAACTTGACATTCATCTTTGCTTACGAACCAAGCGTAAACCGTCATGCGGCTTACGGGATGTTGGTTAAGAAATCGTAAGTTGGGCCTCGAGTCATGTCTTAGGTCCCTCTGGGCCGTCTTCTGACTCGAAGCGTTTATTATGGCTTCTTTCGATAAAGAACGAACTTTCCGCGTTTTTTACCGTAAAGTTTGATCGATGACTTAGAATGGCGGGAAACATGAAATGGGTTCGGTACGGTCTTCGGGAGATAGCATCGAAGGGTAGACGAGAATGCATGGACTAATGTCGTATCGACGTTTCGGAATAGCTCGGTCGCTACGTAGCGACCGGACAGCGTGCATGTGCGGTAGTTGCGTAATGACCGAGCTTGGGTCGTCCGTGTTCTGATCGTCATACTCGGACCTATCCGTAGCTGGTCTGGGTATGTTTCCGATGGCTTATGTTTGATCTAAATAGAATTCGAACGAAGCTTTATCTCAGGAACATACGTTGCGACGTTTTCTTGACCGAGCATGATTTGTTGCGGAAAGGCATACTTGTATTTTGCGGGGATTTGGACGTTAACTTCGTCGTAACCGTTTTCGACCCCAACAGTTAGCCCCCAGCTCGTTAGAATCGTGGATTTCTAGTGAGATTCTAACGCGCGGTATGGCGAGTTCGGACGAGATTGGTGTATTTGGGCGAAGTTCGTGTCCGAAAATCCGCAAGTAAATAGTAATTTCTCATGCCTATAAGAAGGGAGGTAACTTCTTCATAACCTTTACACTTACTCATTCTCATAGAGAGGTCTCTTGAAAAATTTCTTTTTTTTCTCTATCCTTTTCTTCTTGATTCTTAAAAGGAAAATTCAAAATGTCGAGTAAGAAAAGGAGTTCGAAGAAAGGGTCCTTGCCCGCGAACGTTCCTGAAGAGCTCCTTGTGCCAAAGATAGAATTCGTTCCTCATTCGGTAGACCCAGCCGAGAACGAGGCATGGTGGGTCGCGTGTCATGGTTCGATCACACCTCCCAAAGAGAAGTCGTTCCCGGTCATGAACCGTCACCCGGCCGAGGAAGGTACACCAAGTAGGAGTACTAGCGAATTCTTCGAGATCATGCGGTCGTTCTATCAGATTTCGGATGCGGTGGAGTTCCGGGTTCCTTGTCAAGGAGAGCGCGCTAGAAGTCCCCCGGAGGGTTACTTTACTTGTTACGAAGCATTCGTAGTGCGCTGTCGCTTGTGGTTCCCGATTCCCGAAATTATCGTCCGTGTGTTGGATCGTTTCGAGGTGGCGATAAGCCAACTGAATCCCCTTGGCATCCAACACCTCATTGGAGTCCTGATCCTGAGCTACGAGCATGGTCTCTCCCTTACCGTCGATCACTTTGAAGCGCTTCTTAGGTACAGATCGTCAAGGATACGGACAAGTATAGGCTGGTCCCTCGAAACTTCATGTCAGTGGTTAAAGGGTTTACTTCCAACTTCAACTCGTGGAAGAAATTTTTCTTCTTCGTTCGTATAGACGCTGCGTCTGTTGAAAAGAGTTGTATCCCATTGTTCCGGAGGTTGCTGAACGACCGTCCCTTCATCAATCCTCTTGCTCCGTTCCCTGAGGATATTGTCGCGGTGAGGGATCTTCTCAGGAACGGTCCTTTTTTCTTGACTTCCTTTACGCCGAAGAGAGTTCGAAAGACGTTGAGGTTTGTGCATCCTAGTCCTGCTTTGGGCGGGGAAACATGGAGTGCTCCGAGCCCGATGACCAAGGTCCCGACGATGCTCCAACGGTTGCGACGGGGTTGAATTCTTCGAAGGGGAAAGATATTGACCTTGGTGACATAGAGTTTTCGGTGGACGATTCCATGCTTCCAGGATGGGATCCAGACCTTGCTTTCGGCGATGGAAGCGGTACGAGCGAGGTCCCTATTCTGGACTTCGATGATTTCTTTGCTGGTCTTCCCTCGGGCTTCGATGCTCCCCCGGCTACGATCGAGTCGGGGAGTCCGAAAGTCGTCGCAGAAGGATCTCGTATCATCAACGGGGTATAGGGTTTAAGAATTTTGACGATCGTTTCAATTATATATATATTTCTTTTTGCTTATAACGTGTTAATCGGTTTTGCAGGGCTTGAACTTTCTTGGATCGGCCATTGAGGCGAGACATAGAGAAGCCATGATCTATCGCTTTAAAGCGGAGAAAGCGGAAAAGGATCTTGCTCGCATTCAAGACGAGATGTTGGGGCGAGATGCGCAACTCGCTCGTGATCAAGCGAGGGCTGTTCGTAAGGCGGAACGGAAGGGCAAGAGGGAGATTGTCGAGGTGATGAAGACTCATGCCTCTCAATTCCAGGTCAAGTACAGGAACCTCAAGGATGCTTTCACCTCGCTAGGTGATTTCCGTGAGTGTCGCGGTTTAGTCGGGAGCCTTTGGAAGACGCGGGCGGACAATTACGTTTTCAAGAAGGAGATGGAGTTAATGGAGGGTGGCATGAAGGATCATGCTCGCGCTGAGGCGCTCATTCCTCCGATCGACGGGAGGATTCAGGGATATTGGGATCCCATCCCGGTTTCTCATGATACCGTAGAGACCACGACCGAGTTTCCCGGTGATTGCGGGGAGGTGGATCGTCCCGCGGATGCGTTTGGAGCTTCGTTGTCCGGGAACTTTTACTTTGAACCTTGAGAGGTGGAGTGAATATCTGGAGGGAGGAGGTTGTTTATTTATCCTGCGTTTGTTGCCGAGTATGGCTTTTATTTGTCTTTTCCTGCCGAGTGTGGCTTTGATTTCCCACCGCTTTATGCGGTCTTTATATATATGATGAGCGTTTTATTTCGAATTGTTTCGAGTAAATTTGAAGTAAATTTGAGTTGTCGTCTCATATTTAATTCCGTTGGGACGTTCAATCTGTCAGTTCGTTCTTGACTTTTCATAAAAATTTCTTATTCTTACAACTTTCGGGAACGTTGAGATGTGAACGGAGAGACATGGTTTAGGATCTCGTATCGTATAGATATCATGTCTTGAGATGTCTGAGACCAATGCGATGGGTTTAGGGCCAGACCTAGGTTTACTCTCGGTTTTAAGGTTTGTGCGATGACTAGCCGGCTATTCATTTTCCTGTTGCGATTTTTACCTGATTTGTACCGATTTAAAGTCCGCGATAGGTTCTTGGCTTATATGACTTGTATGATATGAATCAAGCATCTTTCCAGAGACAATTTTTAAGCCAACTGGAAGTGCTAGACCAAAATTTTGGATTTTTTTGTAGCGCGCTTTCGTCCTTGTGTTGGACGTTCGAAGATCAAAAGAGTGATCAAGTTGCGTTTGTTTAAGACGGCTAACGCGTTAGTCGGGGCCAATCGACGAACGGGGTGTAAGGTTTTTTGTGGTCGTGGTCGGACATTGTTCGCATCGTCTCGAATTTTAACTTGGCGACGTCTCGCGGTTGTTTCGAAGACTATACGAAATATTTTCGGTGCTGAAGAAAGATTATTTTCCGATTTTGGGCAGGATGAGGCCGCTGACAAGAGTCTTAATGTTCGTAGATTTTCTAGGCGTGTCCTGAGACTTTTGCGTTTAACTGAAGCGTAAGCGTTTTAATTTAAAAGGAGCAATGCATATTGTAAAGAGATTTTTTTTTTTTAAATCTCTAAAAACTCGATTACAATAACGCGTCTTTTCCTATGTGGGAGTATACGAGTATACGCACCCACTCCCCCCACCTTTTTAGATAGGGGGATAGCTGAACTCGTCTTTCGACGAGCTGCCTACGTACCTCTTTCGAGGATCAAGCCATCTCGTAGTTCTGTTTTATGCCGCGAGCGTTTTTACTCGGCGGTTGTCGCCGTGCTAACCGCCCTGATCGTGATGACCGTGGCCGGGTCAGCGTTCTCTTCAGGATGTTCCGGTTGAGTTGTAGCGTCGGCTTCGGACTCGTGTTGAGTTTCGACGTCCAAAGCGTTTGCGTCAGCAGATGATGTTAAATCGTCTTTTCTTGAAGTGTTTTTGGCCGAAGATTGATCTATCTTCGTGCGCTTGCGATTTGCCGTTGTAGAAGTCATCATTTGCCTTAACTTGTGCTCCGCGAGGAAGCATAGTCGCGACTGTTTCTGACATCCCCAGATAGCTGCAACTCCGTTTGGGGTCGGGAATTTGACACCTAGGTGGTATGTCGATGGAAAGGCTTGCACGGTGTTGATCCATGGGGTTCCCATGATCACGTTGTAGATGGCCGGATGATCAACCACCGCGAATTTGACGATTGTCGTGATCTCCTTGGCCATGACTGGCAGCTGGATTGACCCGAGGGTCATCGATACTTCTCCTGAAAAACCCGTGAGCGGTTTAGGCGTTTGAATTACTTCTCCGAGTTCGAGGCTCATCCGGTTGAGAGTGTCGCGGAAGATTACATTGACCGTGCTTCCCGTGTCAATGAGTACTCTTCCGACTTCCAGATCTCGTATGACGAGATCTATGATGAGCGTATCGCAGTGAGGTTGGTCGATCCCGCCAGCTTCCTCCTTCGTGAAGGTGATTGAGCAATTTTGACCATCTCGGGTAAGAGACCATGTAGGCCAGTTTGCACTCGACTCCGCGTTCCTAGTTTAAACCAAAATCGACAGTGCGAATTTCGGTTCCCAAAGTTTAGCGCTAGAAGGAGGGGGCTCTACGGATCAATTTAACCCGCAAAAGCCACTCAACGATCAGGAACGATATGCAAGACTCGACGTGCGCAAACATCATCTCGTTCAAGGGGGGAGCAACGGTCGATCGAGCCAAACCTTGAAACGATCTCCTTCTTATCAAGCTGACGATCCGAGATGTCGACGTCGCTAGGGTGCTAATCGACACCGGAAGTTCGGCCGATATCATCTTCATGGATACTCTCGAGAAAATGGGGATCGATCAATCCGAAATCGTGAAATACCCTAGCCCACTACTGGGACTTTAGGGAGAAACAACCATGGCCTACGGGTCGATTAATCTCGCAGTCAAAGCCGGAACCGTGACAAGAGTCACAGAGTTTCTAGTCGTTGACCGTCCCGCATCTTACAACGTTATCATGGGAACACCATGGTTGAACACCGTGTGTTCCATACCATCAACGTACCATCTTTGCCTCAAGTTCCCAACCCCTAACGGAGTCGAGGTAATATGGGGAAACCCAAGAGTATCACAGGTGTGTTACGCCGCAGAACAAAAACGAAAAAGACCAGACCTCGAGACTACTCCTTGAAAAGTGGAGAAAAAGATCTCCAACAAGGATTCGCGAAGTCAAGATTCAGCGGAACTTATCTGGCAGTCTCGTAACATCACGGCCCTAGAGGAAAAAACCGAACCAACTTGCGAACCTGTGGTCACAGTCTGTCTCGACGAAGCATTTCCGGAATGATGCGTCGAGATCGGAGCCAATCTCCGCGAGCCTTTAAGGACAGAGCTCATAACCTGTCTAAAAAAGAACCTCAATACTTTAGCATGGGCCGCGGAAGATATGCCAGGGATCGACATTAACATAACGTGTCACAAATTAAATATCGATCCGACCTTAAAACCCGTCTAACAAAAAAGGCGGAAGCTAGGACCCAAACGGGCTTCCGCGGTAAACGACGAGGTCGAAAAATTGCTTAAGGTCGAGTCAATAACGGAAGTTAGGTATCCAGACTGGCTCCCTAACCCTGTAGTAGTCAAAAAGAAAAACGGGAAATGGCGAGTTTGCGTGGATTTTACCGACCTAAACAAGGCCTGTCCAAAAGATAGTTTCGCTCTGCCACATATCGATCGATTAGTAGAAGCAAGGGGGGTAACGAACTTCTATCTTTCATGGACGCCTTCTCAGGTTACAATCAAATTATGATGAACTCTGACGATCGCGAGAAGACTGCGTTCATTACCAATCGCGGAACCTATTGCTACAGGATAATGCCTTCGGCCTCAAAAACGCTGGTGCAACTAACCAACGACTCGTGAACCGTATGTTCTTCAAACAACTCAGTAAAATGATGGAGGTTTATATCGACGACATGCTCGTCAAATCCCTCCAAGCAAGGGATCACGTATCACATCTCGAGGAATGTTTCGCGCAGTTAAATTCCCATAACATGAAGCTCAACCCGACAAAATGCAGGTTTGCCATGGCATCAGGGAATTCCTCGGCTACCTAGTCACATTCCGCGGCATCGAAGCTAATCCAAAAAAGATCAACGCACTGATCGAGATGGCTTCACCGAAGAATAAGCGGGAAGTCCAAAGGCTGACCGGTAGGGTCGCGGCACTTAACCGATTTATTTCACGATCAACGGACAAGTGCCTGCCCTTCTACGATGTCTTACGAGGAAATAAAAAATTCGAATGGTCGGAAGAATGCGAAAACGCTTTCCAACAGCTGAAGCGGTATTTAGCTTCCCCTCCAGTCCTCGCAAAACCCGTGGAGGGGGAACCTTTGTTCTTGTACATCGCTGTGTCGGCAACAGCTGAAAGCGGCGTCCTGATCAGGGAAGAACGCGGCGAACAGAAACCTATTTTCTATACAAGCAAAACCTTGCTGGATGCCGAATCTAGGTACCCGCTAATGGAAAAATTAGCATGCGCAGTCGTAACATCGGCCCGAAAACTAAGACCATATTTCCAATCCCACACGATCGTCATCCTCACGACTTTTTCCCTACGGACGATTCTGCATAGCCCGAGTCAGTCGGGCCGATTGGCCAAATGGGCGGTCGAAATGAGCGAGTACGATATTGAGTACCGACCGAGAACAAGCGCAAAGTCCGAACATAGGCCGCGCGCTACGTAACAGTGGACGGCGAAATTTACAAATGGAGATTCTCCGGACCACTCATGACGTGCCTGGAAGGGGAAAAAGCAAGAAAAGTGATGGAGGAAGTACATTCTGGATCCTGTGGCAACCATTCCGGTGGAAGATCGCTGGCAGTAAAAATCAAATGCCATGGATACTACTGGCCGACGATGATCGGAGATTGCGAGAAGTTCGCACAAAAATGCGAAAAAATGCCAGAGGCATGCTCCAACCATCCGACAACCAGCCAAAATTCTCTTCTCCATCACATCGCCCTATCCCTTTATGTGCTGGGCCATGGATATCGTCAGACCCCTTCATAATTCAAAGCAAAAGCGTTTCCTTTTAGTCCTCACCGATTTCTTTTCAAAATGGGTAGACGCAGATTCGTACGCGAGTATAAAAGATGTCCAAGTCAAAAGTTTCGTATGGAGAAACATCATCTGTAGGCATGGAGTTCCTTACGAGATCGTAGCTGATAACGGATCTCAGTTTATCTCCACACGGTTCTAGGCGTTCAGCGAAAAATGGAAGATATGACTTAATAAGTCGATGCCCAGGTATCCGTGTGGGACTGAAATTCGCACTGACGATTTCTGTTTAAATAAGGAAACTAGGAAAATCCTAATTTCCCAGAGGTCCTGGATATCTGCTAATACCACACGCAAGCAATCAGAACACAAAAATAACAACGATAAAATATGAGGAATCAAAAAGAGAGCAAAGTAGATCTTATTCCGAATTCGCGTTTGAGCGTTACAACAAGGTGAGAGCCTGGGCTACGAGAGCTGTCGGCGAGATTCCTAGTTCTAAAACCCTATGACGGCAATAACCTAGTTGAGTCGCAGCTCGAATAACAAAAACGGAAATATGCCTAATTGCTCTAAGTTCTAAGTCTGCTCTGAGAAAAATCCTCTCCTTATGCTCTCGCCTAGGACTCCTTATATACTGGCTCCTAGGTCGGTTTGCGCTTTTCCTAGCATAAAATGGAGATATTCCATTTTTTTCCTATCCTCGTAATTATCTTCCAAATTTCGTATTTATCCGCGGAAACTTGACAATTATCTTTCCTTGCGAACCAAGCGTAAACCGTCATGCGGCTTACGGGCTGTTGGTTAAAAAATCGTAAGTTGGGCCTCGAGTCATGTTTTAGGTCCCTTTGGGCCGTCTTCTGACTCGAAGCGTTTATTACGGCTTCTTTCGATAAAGAGAGAACTTTCCGCGGGTTTTACCTTAAAGTCTGATCAATGACTTAGAATGGCGGGAAACGTGAAATGGGTTAGCTACGGTCTTCGGGAGATAGCATCGAAGGGTAGACGAGAATGCATGGACTAATTTTCGTGTCGATGTTTCGGAAGAGCTCGGTCGCTACGTAGCGATCTAGCGGAAAGGACGCTCGGTCGCTACGTAGCGATCTAGCGGAAAGGACGCTCGGTCGCTACCGAGTCATAGTGCCGGCTTTGGAATCGTGTTGAGTTTCGGTGTCCAAAGCGTTCGCGTCAGCAAACAATATCAAATCGTCTTTCTTTGAAGTGTTTTCGGCTGAAGGTTGAGCTTACTTCGTGTGCTTGCGAGTTGCCATTGCGGGAGTCGCGATTTCTCTTAACTTATGCTCCGCGAGGAAGCATAGCCACGACTGTTTCTGACAACCCCAGATGGCTACCACTCTGTTCTGGGTTGGGAATTTGACTCCGAGGTGGTATGTAGGTGGAACGATTTTCATGACGTTGAGCCACGGGGTTTCCATGATCACATTGTAGATGGCAGGATGATCGACCACCGTGAAATCGACGATTTTTGTGATTTCCTTGGCCATGACTGGCAGCTGGATCGATCCGAGTCATCGACACTTCGCCCGAAAAACCCGTAAATGGTTTTGCCGTTGGAGTTACTTCTCCGAGTTTGATGTTCATCCGATTGAGAGTGTCGTGGAAGATAACATTGACCGTGCTTCCCGTGTCAATGAGGACTCTCCCGACTTCCAGATCTCGTATGACAAGATCTATGACGAGTGGATTGCAGTGAGGTTGATCGATCCCGCCGGCTTCATCCTTTGTAAAGGTTATTGAGCTGCTTTGACCATCACGTGGAGGGGACCATGTAGGCCAGTTTGCACTTGATTCGGCCTTCCGTTGGTAAGCCTTGATGGCCGAAACCGTATCGTTGCAGTATTGCGATCCTCCGATGATCATGTTGACTCTGCGACGATTGTTGTCGTTTCCTTTTTCGTCCGGCCTTCTTCCGTGTTTATCCCCTGATTGGTTTCTTTGGGGGGGGACTTCTTCGTGGGCGGATTTCTGTCTGTCTTCGGGGGGCGATCAGTCTCGAGGATGAGATCTTTTACGCTGGTTACTTCCGAGAGCTCTCCAGCTAGTAGCTTCGCGGCCAGCCTCGCTCCCAAGACTTTGCAGTTAGTCGTGGAGTGTCCTCGGGACTGGTGGAACTCGCAAAAGGTGTTTTCGTCATATCCTTGATTGCGAGTCCATGTATTACCCGTGGTTCGGCCTTGATCCGAACTGATCGCGTAATTGTGCGCCCCTTGGAGCTCTTCCCCCTCGTGATGGATGTACTTATCGTTACAAGAGTTTTTCTTCTTCGTTTTTGGGTCTACATCTTTCGAGGATGGTCTCGTCGACTTATGTTTTCGCGACAAGACTTTCGTTTACTCTTCGATTATGATTTAGTCCGTCGCCTTGTGGAGGGCGTCCTGAATCGTCCGCGGTTTGTCGAGGGTTATCCACTTTCTGAATTTCGACTTGTACCAGAGCATCTTTCTGAGCGCGTCAATGGCCAATTTGTCGCTTAGCCCGCTGACCCTGGACATCACCAGCTTAAACCGGCTGATGAACTCGCGGAGGGGTTTGTCTTCCCTCTGGGACAGACTCCAAAGATAGACATCAGAAGTTTCTCTATCTTTGAACATAGAGTATGGCTTGAGAAATTTTGATGCGAGCTGTCGGAAACTCCCGATAGAGTTTCGCTTAAGGCGTGCGAACCACTTGAGCGCCGCTCCTTCCAGGTTCTCGATAAATCGACGGTAATAGCCGGCGTCTTTTTCGCCGTCCTTCAGCCTAGACCTTCCCATCGTGATGTGAAAAGCCTGAAGGTGTGCTTTAGGGTCAGTCGTACCATCATACTTTGGTACTTTGATTTTTCCCGGATCAAATATCCTCATATCGGAGATGCGAGCGGTGAAGGGCGTCTTCCGAGCCCCCTCCAGCAGTCTGTCGATCTCGGGGGCAGCACTGGTAGCGTGATGGATCTGGGATTTCACGGCCCTTACTTCCGCCGCAGTTTTGGTGATGTAATCGCGAATATCGCGGATGTCCGACGTCTCGTCAGCAGATTTTCGAGCTTGTCGACGTTTACTGCGAGTGATCTCGGTTTGCTTTTCAGCCAGCTCTTCTTGTTCGTTCCAATAGAGGATTTCCTCCTCTTCCGTCATTGGCTTATTGAACGGGGAGCTTTCCTGAGCAGATCGGCTTCTGGTCCTTCTTGATGTCTGCCGGCGTTCTCCTTGGTATCGTTGGAGACGTCGCTGGGATCTAAGTCGACGTGCTCGACTTCATTAACCTCCGAGTCCTTCGCGGGAGGTGGAGGACTCTCAGAGTTCCTTTTTCGGCAGGGAATTTTTCGCTAGGGTTTTCGCCCGAAGGTCGTTCCCGCGACGTTCTAGGCCTGTCGAGTGGGGTTGCGAAGTCGAGTCTTTTCCCGCGAACTTTCGTAGTTCCGCGGGGATGGATTGCTCGAGTCCTTGCCGTTAAGGTTTCGACTTGTTTGGTCAAGGTGGCGAACATCTTTTTAAACTCCTTGAGCGCCGCAGCGTTGGCTGGTGCGTTGGCCGCGGATACGTCTGCTGCTAGAGTGTGTAGATCTGTGCTGCTGCCTCCGTTGAGAGGAGTTTGCAAGTTTTCCGCATCGTCAGTTGACATGTCTGGTTGAGCGTGATGTGGTTGAGAGTTAGATTGATCCGTACCCCCCCCCCCCTCCTTCTATCGCCAAACTGTGGGAACCGAAATTCGCACTGTCGATTTCCGTTTAGATTAGGAAAGTAGGAGAACCCTAGTTTCCCAGAGGTCCTGGATATCTGTTAATACCACACGCCAAGCAACCAGAACACGAAATGAGAGCAGTAATAAAATAAGAAATCGAAAAAGTGAGCAAGATAGTTCTTATTCCAAATCTGCGTTTGAGCGTTTACAACAAGGTAAGTTCCTGGGCTACGAGAGCTCTCGGCGAGATTCCTAATTCTAAAAACCCTAAGACGGCAAAAACCTAATTGAGTCGCAGCTCGAATAACAAAAACAGAAAATTGCCTAAAATCGCTCTAAGTGCTAAGTTTGCTGTGTCCAAAGTCCTCTTTTATGCCTCACGCCTAGGATCCCTTATATACTCGCTCCTAGGTCGGTTTACGCTTTTCCCCTTCTGCCCTTAAGCCGTCATAGCCAAAAATGAAAATATTCTATTTTTCCCGATCTTCATAATTATCTTCCAAAACTTCGTATTTATACGCGGAAACTTGACATTTATCTTTCCTTGCGAACCAAGCGTAAACCGTCCTACGGTTTACGGGCTTTTGGTTAAGAAATCATAAAATGGGCTTCGAGTCATGTCTTAGGTTCCTTTGGGCCGTCTTTTGGCTCGAGGCGTTTATTATGGTTTCTTTCGATAAAGACGAACTTTCCGCGGTTTTTATCGTAGTTCGATTGATGACTTTAAATGTTTAGAAACATGAAATGGGTTTGCTACGGTCTTCGGGAGATAGCATCAAAGAGTAGACGAGAATGCATGGATTCGTGTCGAATTCGACATTTCCGAAAAGCTCGGTCGCTTTGTAGCGACCGAACGGCACGCAAGCAACGTACCGACCGGGCAGTGTGCATGTTCGGTTGTTACCTAGTATCTGAGCTTGGTTTGTCCGTGTTCCGATCGTCACACTCGAACCTATCTGTGGCTGGCTTAGATACGTTTCCGTTACCTTGGGACAGCTTGTGTTTGATCCAACCGAGACTTGAACAAGGTTTTATCTCGAGATCATGTGTCGTGACATTCTTTTTACCAAGCATAATTGTCGCAGAAAGACACTCACACTTGTTTTTGCGGAGGTTTGGATATTAACTTCGTCGTAACCGTTTTCGATCCCAACAATTAATATTACTTGTTCTTGAATTTAAATGAAGATACAATCTATTTGATTGCCTAATCTGGATTTCAGATCTCAACTCTCATATTTTAATCACGAGAAAGTGTCGATCGATAATTCTTTGTGAATATCGATCAATACACCTTTCGAAATATTGATCGACAGGGCTATCGCTGCGTCGATCGATACTTCTTCTAGAAAGCTTTACGGACATGTTTGGTTTGTATTCCAACTCACTAGACCAACTCTCGTATGTATCTAGGCAGTTAGATCATACTAGTTATTTTCAGGTATTGGGTCAAACAATGGCTTGATCCCAATTAATCCTAAGATCTAAGTTTAAAGGGTGATCAATCCTAAACTTAGCTTTAAGCACAACTAGATGAATGAACTATATTTCTAAACACCCTAACAATTGTTGTGTTAATATTACATTTATCAACCCATTTTGAGAAACCTAAATCTAACAGTAAGGACTACTCAGACATATTCATGAAACTCATAGTTATGATGGTCTTAATAATACTTAGATAAATAATAGTAAAAGTAAACATAAATATGAAAACAAGGGAGTTCAAGATCTTCTCTGTTTTGCAGTAGATGATCTATCTCTCCAACTAAGCTCTCCTCTTTCAATGGTGGCTTCTTGCCTCCTCTAAACTAGGTCTAAGAGGTCTATAGGCAAGTATGCCTCTAAAATGATACAAAACCCTAATAAATAGCCTAACAAGCGGCCAAGGACTAATAATGTAATTATTAAGACTTTTGTGAAACTCGAAATCTTCTAATTTGTCATTAATTCTCGGATGGCTTCAAAATCGATCGATGTGAGGATCCCAACATTGATCGATATTTGGTGGTAACTGTCGGTCGATACTGAATTGCGACCTTCGACCATCTCTTGCTTCCAGCGAAGCTCAAAAGATCTCCAAAAACCTCGAAATACATCATTTCCTTCCAAATAGTACATGAACCTGTAGTTACTCTAAATACTCTATATACTAGTAATATATCTTAAAACATTCATAAACCATGGTTAAAAATGGTAAAATCCGTGGTCTATCAAACATACGGGAAACATACTCCATATTCTACCTTAGAAGACGACAATTACAACAGCCATGAACAATTGGCATTATGCAGATGCACAGAAAAAGTTAGGAAATTTAAAAGGGTTTGAATACGTTCTCACATCCTCCTTTCAACAGGCTGGATCATTTTGCTCCAGTTATTCCTTTGACAAAGCCTCACATGTTTCTCACCTGAAAAGGGAATAATCAATAGATTCTCTATCAAGACCAAACACTTGTTTCATCACATGTTACTCATCTTTCATCTGTCTTCAAGCCTCTCGAGGCAACCTCATACGCAGCCAATAGAGCATTTTCCAAACGAAGGATTGAGTTTTTGTGAGAGTTGGGATCTTCCATACTTGTTCATAGACCTAAGTAAATAGTTAAAATTGTCATTCTCATTCGTCAGGATAATCATCACCAGAACAAAGCAGGTAATTGTAACGGGACAAAAAAAAGAGTGAAAATGTTAGCAAAAGGGATGAAGAGTTCTGAAGCATACTTCTCAAGTTTTTACTCAGTGAATTCTCAAAATCGTACCAGAAGCTTTCTTCACCAGACACTTGGAATGCGACTTCCTTTAAGAATCTCATGAGACACGTTAATGGGAGATCGTGTCGTGTGAGTCCATATAACACCTTTGATAAAGCTAAAATGCCGACGAAACTGTTCAAAAAGCACCAGAAAAGCGGATATCAATACAAAATGGGAAATATCATAGGATAGCACTAAAAACGTTTTTGTCACAATTATAGATTGTAAGGATCAAAATGACAAAAATATTTCATTAAAGAGGTAAATATACACTTATACCCCTAGGATTAACTAATTCAAACCTCAGGGTTTATAGTTATGGGGAGGAGATTTGAGATTGAGGTTTACAATTTTATAAAATAAAAAACAAATATTAAAAATTTGAAATTAAAAAATTTAAATTTTTTTCAAAAAGTATTTTAGAATTAGAAAAAGAAAGTTTTCGAAAAAAATAAAAAAGTTCAAAAAGGAAAAATATATAAAAAGTTCAAATTTGAAAACATATAACCTAAAACTATAAAAAAAAATAATGTTTTTTAGTTTTTTAAATTTTTTTATATATCTAGGGTATTAGGGTCTTCTTACCTATTAAATAAAATATTTTGGCAATTTTCCTCCCTGTAATCTATTTTTGTGACAAAAAATTGAAAATAGTTTATTCAGGAGAATTGCTCATACAAAATAGAAAAAAAAAACTTATTTCTCGAAAGGCCACCAAGAGATACTTCTCTCACCACCTTCCTGTCAAAATCACTTGAACACTCGCTTTACATAGAGTCGTATATTCTTTGTCTTTTAATTAACCACATCGTCCTTTCCCACTGGTGATACTGGTGGCACATAAAGGATGGATCTAAGCTCGAGCTCACACTACAATAAGATAATTATCAGTAATAGTTTAAGAATAATATATCATTATTGGATCAACATGGTGTCATCACCACTTTCTAACAAATATAAATCACAAACTGCTTGGGTTGTTTCAAGGATATATGCTATTCCAACAGATGTTTTCCGTCCAATGTACAATTGTGAAGTGGGTGGATGCCAGTGGGTCCAATTGTACTCCTCTGTTGTCACCTTCTTAGAGTTCAAGAGCTGCAGCGAATAGAAATATACTCTTTTAACAATTTCTAAGCGCAGATAAGATACATCGAGCAGTCCTTACCCAAATTGGTCACGTCTCATTAGTAAGCTCTCAATCTCGGTATTTCTTAACTTTCTTCCTGGTCTAATACATGTTCCTCTAGGAATAATTAGATGTGGATTTGCTTCTCCTTCCTTTACATATTGCTTATGAGACTTTGGCCCCATTCGTTTGTACATCTGGAAGATGCATCCGGATGGTCCATCTAGATGTTTTACCCAGAAGTTCCATCTGGGTGTTCATTTCTTAATTTCGTCCATGCATCCAAATGAATCATCTGAATTCAACTATGTTCGTTTGCTTTTCATTTTTAAATTGCATCTGCATACAGGTGGACTTGTTAGTAAAATGACTAAAATATATTTTTTTTACGTTTCGGCGGAAAAATAGCATTTTTACGGTTTTGGCGGAAAATATTTTTGGAGTTTTTGAGGAAAAATGTGTTTTTGACGAAAAATGCATTTTGTGGTTTTGGCGGAACAATACGTTTTTATGGGTTTGGCGGAAAATACATTTTTTTGCGGTTTTGGCGGGAAAAGTGTGTTTTGCGGTTTTGGCGGGAAATGTGTTTTTGACGAAAAAGTGCGCTTTTGTAGGTTTGACGGGAAATGTTTTTTGGCGATTTTGACGGGAAAATGCATTTTTGCGTTTATGACGGGAAAAGTGCATTTTTGCATTTTTGGCGGAAAATATTTTCTGCGGTTGCGGCGGGAAAATACATTTTTCCAGTTTTGGCGGGAAAATGCATTTTTCCGGTTTTGACGGAAAATGTGCATTTTTGCGTTTTTGACAGAAAAATTGAATTTTGGCGTTTTTGTCATAAGGATGTTTCTATCGTAATTAAAATCTATGTAGTCTTTTAGATATCAATCTATTTCTAAGTGTTTCAATGCAAAGAGAATGCATGTTCAAACTTAATCTTAGTGCATTCAGTGTAATGAAGTGATTTGATTAAACTAACAAGACTCTAACACAATTAACTAGCAAACTTTCAAGAAAATGGATAAAGGAGGAATCATGGGTATAGGAATTTGATGTCAAATGACTAAGATTCAATCTAGAATGGCAAGGTTTCAATTAACACATTTCCCTAAGTCTAACAATCCTAAGCAAGTTCTTTGTCAAGACAAATGCTCATTTACTCTCATTGATCAAACATCAAATGTCTTTGGTTTGTATCAATCTAGCAATCATTAAGAACAGATCATTCAACTATCTAAACTCCCTTAACACCAAATGTCTTTGGTAGGGTAAGCTAAGAGCATGTTGAGTTGGCTCATACATTTTATCGAACACCTTTCGGACAATGAAATGTCTAGATTTCTAATCTAAAATGGCCGACTCTAGATTAGCATTAAGATCACTCAATCAAGTAAGGAAACATATTAATCTACTCTAAACATTCTAGATCATCACTTAATCATCCTAACCCATGAATCCAAAAAGAGTCTACTCACTAATCTTCATGATTAACCTTAAACCCATAATAGATTCAAGAGAAATCATGTTAAGAAGATGAGATAGACTCAAATTACTCAAGAAAGAAAGATTAGATTACTAAAGATTCAAACTTTCTCCAAGTATCAATGTATTTTGAGAGAAAATAAGATATATTTTAAAATTAGGTCTAAAATGTATTTATAGTAGCTTAAAACTCGAACCGGGTCGACCCGACAAACCCGAGTTTGACCCGGAAGACAAATGGGTGAGATGGTCTTCGCCGACCGCGGACGGCTCTAACCCGCGCCCATGGTCCGCGGCCCGTCCCTGTAGAACTCGGTCTCTCTGATCGAATTCCACTTGATTACTATATTTATTTGGGTCAACAAATGTGTCTGACAACTTCTTTACTAAGCACTATAATTGAATTATCTTTTGGACTTATATTTGACATTTTCTTTAGTCCGAGGATCAATGATAACTCATATCAACTTATTTTCTTTTCCAGCTTTTTATTTTCTCCCTCTTATGTTGGAAATACTAATTCACTTTTATCATTCATATAGAGCCTTACTTATATCCTTCGGGGTTGGCTTTAGATACTTAAGTATCAACGAAGATTCATATCCAACATATATCTCCAACCTTATTAACACATCTTAACTAAGCTCTATGGTGGAGCAACTGGAATGTATATTGCACATCCAAAATTCTTAGATGGAAAATGGTTGGTTTCTGACCCAATACCAATGATGGGGAGAATCAATGATTACTTGTTGGCTTGATGCGAATCAGTGTTGCTCAAAATGTTTAACACTTATTCCAGTAATTTTTCTATAATCATCAAAGACTTAAGACGTGAATTCATCAAGATTATAAAGATGAATAGTGGGTGATCAGTCCACCAACATCTCTTTTATTCATGCCAATAACTTCCTTTGGCTGGTGAAAACCGTATAACCATTTTATCTTATGCAAACATATGTCAAATCATTCGGAAGAATCTTCTGGATCTTCAATGAATATTTATATAAATTTTCAAATATCTTTCGCATCATTACTAAACCAAAATGATCTAAATAGTTCATGCCAAATATTTTTGTAAACTTCTGGTTTACTATATATTTGTCTCCATTACAGTAATCTTTGTGTAGTACAATCTATAAGAGGATGTATGCACTTTTTCAACTATACTTTTACTGCCTTGAGAAATATTTTTTAATTTGAAATGAATTTAACATTTCTTCCGCTTAGTGTATCAACATAAGTGTCGCAAAATCCCACAGATTTACTTTGAGAATGATTCATCAATCTTAATTTTAGTTTTAACATAATCTTCTGGATATTTCACTTATCATAAAATGTAAGATTCTTTAACTCTTCCCCTTGACATGATATTACTATATGTTTATCAATCTTGAATGAATCTCATTTTTTAATCAACAACATACCCTACATGGGTCATGTATTCTTTTTCAAATCCTTTTAACTTTTGAGCCTAATAAGAATATGATGCAATAAAGATTTTAAATTGCATTCTTATGTACAGTAACATTATGTACTCTTCTGGAGCATCATATATATATCCTCTTCTTGAACATTCTGTAAAGTTTTACTACCTTGTATTGTACTCACAATAATTTTCTTTCATCTTTGGATGATTGAATCATATCTCTTCTTTATTACCATCTTTATTTTCTCAACTTCAAGTGAGAGTATGAAATAGAAAATCTTTGGTCTTTCATTATTACCATCTTCATTTTTTTCTCAACTCCAAGTGAGAGTATAAGTTGTAAAAAGAAACTCTTTGGATCTTGGCTTTATTTATATTCACATTCACGTCTACAACCACTTTTATGTTCATTTTCTCGAACAATACTATTTTTGTGGATTTTCTTTCCACAAAATAAATGTCCTATTCACTTTAAGAGAAGGGATCATAATCAACTAGACGTGATTATCATCTTTTTCTGAGTCTCAAGGAGACAATATACAAGTATAAACTTCTTTAATTTTTTTTCTCAATCATGTATCTGCTGGACATCATCACTTGTGTGAAAAATAATATTTTTCAATATATATGCATCATTAAAAATTTCTTCGAGAAATTGTGCATTTAAACTTAACATCCAACATATTTGAACTTTATTTACAGACTTAGGTCTTGTAATCTTTAGACTCCAATTCTTGTAATCTTTAGATGCAAAAATATAATGAGCTATTGGTAATCACATTCCGGTGATAATACCTTTCTTTGGATTGTTTTCCAAAACTTATGCATATTTTAAAGTCAAGCTTTAAACTTAAAACCTCCATATATAAAATGGTAATGAAATATGATCCTCATACCAAATTTTATGCAAATTACTTTATCTAATCATACTTTACTCAACCTTGTATATAAAGCATGAAAAATAAGAAAATACTTATCTTATAAAGAGAAGTGCATAAGCGATATGAGTTCCAACTTTTCACGTTTCTCGACATCTCACATGGTATCTTCGCTTTTACAAAGAATAAATAATCCTGAAATACTTAAAATTTTCTCATTAAAATATAGCTATTATATTAGTAACAATCAATTTCTTTTCAAAATTGAGTCTATACCAAGACTACTAGTGAATTCATAATTTACTAACAAATATCTAAATATATATTTAACAATGAAACGATAGCTCAAATCATTTTTTTTTAGCTTAACCAGTTTAAAAAAAATAAACCAGTTCAACCACATACTACTCTTAGCAACCAGAATACAATACTAAAACATATGGCTTTTAAGAGCATAAAATTGCTGAGGAGCGTCCTGGCCAGCCTTATGCGCAAAACATGCGGCACCTTAGTTTCTCTGATCCATATTTGATGCGCATTGGGAAACTTGCTGAGGAGCGTCCTTGCCAGCCTTATGCCAAGCGGAATGGACTCATATACTTCAACAACCGTTTGGTAATTCCCCCGAACTCCTCCTTTATTGCCTCATTGCTCAGAGAGTTTCACGATACACCATTAGGAGGACACTCTGGAGTGCTGCGAACACTGAAACGACTTTCTCAGCAGTTCTATTGGCCATCCATGAACAAAACCGTCCACAAGTACGTGACTGAATGTGATGTTTGTCAACGTGCAAAGTCCGAGAGCCTTTTACCTAAGGGCTTACTCCAACCTCTCTCGATTCCAGATAGGCTTTGGGAAGATCTCTCCATGGATTTTGTCGACGGACTGCCAGGTTCTGATAATCATACCTCCATACTGGTCATCGTTGACAGACTATCGAAAGCGGCTCATTTGGTTCCTATCTCTCATCCTTACGCTGCAAAGTCTGTGGCTTCGAAGTTCAGTGATGTGGTTGTCAAACACCATGGTATGCCTAAATCTATAGTCAGTGATCGAGATCCAGTGTTTGTCAGTGTGTTTTGGCAGGAACTATGGCGTTTGTCTCAGACTAAGCTGCGCATGTCTTCATCCTACCATCCCCAAACCGACGGTCAGACTGAGGTCGTGAACCGGTGCATTGAGCAGTATCTTCGGTGCTTTGTTCATGAACGACCTAACCAGTGGAGCTACATGATTCCTTGGGCAGAATATTGGTACAACACCACATACCATGCGTCAACCGGAATGTCTCCGTATAAGGCGATCTATGGACAGGATCTATGAACAAAGTACTACAGGAGAACACAACCTTCAAGCTTCTATCAATCGCATGAAACAAACTGCAGACCGCAAACGACGTGATGTTTCTTTTGCTGTCGGTGATTGGGTCTTCTTACGCTTGCAACCATACCGACAACACACCATCTTCCGACGGTCCTCACAGAAGCTATCTACTCGCTACTTTGGTCCTTTTCAGGTTCTCGCCCGTATTGGCACAGTCGCCTATCGCCTGAAACTCCCTGACGGAACAAGAGTTCATCCGGTCTTCCATGTGTCCCTATTGAAGAAGCGCTTGGGCAGTGATACACCTGCAGCAGGTACATTACCTCCTCTTCGCACAAACGGCCAGCTCAAGCTTAATCCTGAGGTCATTATAGAGTATCATACGTTGGATAACGTAGGCAACAAGGTATGTGAAGCTTTGGTGAAGTGGCAAGATTTGCCAATTGAAGAGGCTACGTGGGAATGTATTGGACAACTTCGCAAGAGTTTCCCAACACTGAATCTTGAGGACAAGATTATTTTCGAGAGCGGGTGTAATGATGGAGTTACAGCTGACAAAGACACTGAAGTAGAAGAACCAGAAGCACATGAACCAAACCAGAGGATGTCAAACCGAAGAAGAAAACCAAACCCAAAGTATTTTAATTAATTTTAGTTGTGTTTTGTTATTTCGTACGTGCACAATAAAAAGTACCTAGTCTTCTTTGTGTTGAGGAAACTAACCTTCCACTATCCCATTTCACTTGTTAGTAGGAGTTGAGACTCCGAGCATGTTGTTCTTCTTTTCTATTTAAGCAAATAATGAAAACCAAAATAGGTAATCAAAACTACCAAACAAATCTTGTGTTCTTATTTTCTATCTTTATGCTTTGACTGGGACCAACACCCCGTCGTCATTTTATCCCCTCGCTACGCTGACTCTCACTGGTGCCTTGACCAACTAGCTACCCTCTGTGATCTGAGAGCATCTCTGAAACGCGGTGAAGATGATGCCAATCTTCTACGAGGTTGATCCCTCGTAAACAGAACGATCATTCCGCTAAGGAATTTGAAGTACATGCTAAAAGGTTTAGCGAGGAGAAGGTAAAGCGATGGAGGAAAGCTATGACTTTGGTCGGAATCTTCTCTGGATTTGTTTGCAAGTAGGATATTCCATTACAAAAATGAGAGTTATGTTTTTGTAATGTTCAAGAAATGCTAGACCGTACTTAGGTGGATTAGCGAATTATTATTCGGGGAATTAGGCGTTAACCATTAACTAATTATTCGAGTAATATATTCTTAAAAAAGTCCTTTAGACAGTTGGCGGAGGTAAATCTACTCAACTGAACAGAGAGGCTTGTTTGACGCGGGTTGCATCTACGCTGGAGTTCCACCTCTTTTCAAGATAATATATTCTTTGATTGTCAATACATTTTGTGTGTTTAGATCTAGGAACTTGTAACCAAAGAAAAGAAAATGTTGAAAACGAAAGGCGGGAAACCAAGCATACTATTGCTATGATGATGCAGATCTCAAAAACATTACCGCTAACTTCCCTACGCTCTGCAGCTATCAAAGGTATAACAATATACATCGTTTGGTTTTCACATAACATGAGTATGCACAAGGAACTTGTAGAACTCGTTTGAATTCAGTCAGTCTCGTTGGAACTCGCTGGGAAGGTAGGCCGAGTCAGTCTTTGTTGCAGGTTTTGGAAGACAGATGATGCCTCTCTGAATCCAGAAACAAGGATTCTCAAGCAACTAGTTATCGATGGCATAGCAGAAGCTAATATGACTTTCTCGTCTCTTATGGGTGCTCGTCGAGTAAGGCTACGAATTCCCAAAATCTGTTTGATTGGTAAAAAAAAAACTGATAACATATTCACGAATGTAGACTACAATTGATCTGTGTAAAGGTCGACGATATTTTGAAGAAGAGAGTTTTTAGTTAATGCAAAAAACAAGAGGATAGAAAACTTTTTCCACAAGAACATCGACCACACCAATGGGAACTGGGAACACATAATATCTTATTAAAAAAACACATACAAAGAAATATCAAATAGGTACCACATATAATGTTTATGGAGGGGCACTTGATGAAAAGATGAAAGACTAGTACCAAAGTAAATTAGAAACCAAACGGAGCTGCAAGACCCAAGCCAACTAGTAATCAACCCAGTATCCTCCTCCTCCATCTATTAGCAATCCTGGCCAATTAGGACTTTCTGGTTTGTTGCTGTCCTGAGTGGGAATTATTGAGCGAACATAGCAACTTACGCTCACGAGATTTTGAAGCATTTCGGTGTACTCGGCATCATCTTTGAATTGATCTGAGAAGAGGAACACAATTCCTTTAGATCTTTTATAAGGAAAGTCCCTTGCCCAAAAAAAAATGTCATTTGCCATTCTAATACGTCTCGAGGCTTTATCCCCTGGAAAAAAAAATATACATACAGAAGTGAGATATAGGTTTAGATATAAAGAAAGAAAAGAGTGGAATTTTACCTCCGGGGAGAAAGTAGATTCTGGAAGCCCACACCTTGTCACCCAGAAGGACATCCCTCCAAGTCCCTTTCTTGTTATCATCAAGATAGACCCAGATTGAAAGCTTATTGGTAAAATCTCTTTCCCAAAGAGCTGATTTGATTTTGCCATAGATCTCATCAGGAGAGGAAAAAGGAGGGAATGGGAAATCTTCAGCCTCCCAGAAGACGCCTGTCCTATTCTCTTTGACGGGTCTTATAGGCTCTGAGCAATGCAAAATAGTTAATTACTATTTTAATATCACAGATAAAAAAATCATAAACAAACAGAACAAGTTGGTTGGGATGGTCTTACCGCGGAAATCTACAATCTTGGAGGAGTAGCGAACATAGGAGGGATCTTCTTCAAACTCTTCTTCGCCCTCGGAAGAATCTTCTTCAATCTCTTCTTCGCCCTCGGAGAGATCGCTACGAGTAGGAGGAGGAGGACGTAACATACGTGCACAACCAAGTAGAGATTCTACATTAAAGAAAGATCCTCTGATAGCAGTCGTATCAATTAAGAGAATAGTGTGACCCCTCGATTCCAAACACTTGATAACCCTATCTAACTCCCCTTTCGGAGTTGCCTTTGCGATCACCACTAAATCGAGTGGACCATTTGGTCCAGAAATAGTTAGTGCGGAATGAACCAAAAAGGAAGTCATATCCACAGGAGCCGCTTTGTTACCACCAGTAGTTATGTAAATTCTTGTACCTATCAAAGAAAGAAAGAGAGACATATATTATTAAGTAGAAACGATGACAGAGAGAGAGAGAGAGAGAGAGTTGTGAAATTATTTTACTTGAGGGTAAGTAAAAGATTCTGGCCTCGCTCAACTCTTGTTGTACGTCGCTCTGGATTTGCTTACAATACACAACGATTTCCTTATATCCATGAAAGCCCATTCGATGAAGAACTTCTTCGATATTAGTACGAATAAAACCAAGATCATCGATACCAGCAGCAGGTATTGGGTAGTCATCCATGTTCCAGAACACCATTGCCGTATTCTCTTTGACAAAAAAAAAAAAAAAAAAAAAAACAAGGCACAAGTATGACGGATCGAAATCTAACAAACAATTTCGGTTAAAGAGATGGAGAGAGATGATCTTACCGGAAAAAAACTCGTTGATCTCGCCTTCTTCGCCCATGGTTCCCACGATGAGAGGATCTAAGAACTTTCTCGAGAGCGTTTGTTTTCCTTTTTTTTTTATGACTGCGCTAGCGCTGCCGAGATCTATCTAGTCTAGAGTTTAGAATTTAGACTTTAAGATTTAAGGTTTAGAGTCGAAGAGTGGGGTTTTGGGATAGGATTTCAAATTTTTAAAAACTAAAAAAATTAAAATTTATAAAATAAAAAATGATATTTTGGTCATTTTAATTTTTGGGATCTAATTTTGTGACAAAAACTTTAAAAGGTTTATTTGAGATAATTACCCTTAATATATTCCAATAGATAAGATTTCAATTTTGTAGAAAATATTAATATTAATTTATGATATGATAAAAATAATGTTTGTTTGTGTTGCAATCTTACATAAAATTTTGTGATACCCAATTAGCAAAATTATGCCGTTATTTTATTTCCTCATTCAGGCTATAATCTATGGTTGGTATACAATATAAAATGTATTGGAAATTTCTACTAATTTATTTGACGCATTTTTTTAGACTTTTTTCATGTAGACATTCTTTTCTAAATATATTTTCTAAACGCAAAATGTTATCAGTGAATCGTATCAACGGGTAAAACATTATTAAACAAAAAAGATTCTATTTTTACATAAGATGATAGTGTTGATGATAGCTTTATCATATAAAAAAAAAACTCTCTATGACCTTCTCTCTCTAAAAACCTCTCGTTTTCCACCGGCGATTTAGTTTTCTCTTGTCCGGCGTCTGCCGGTTCCGGAGGTCTTCTTCTCCTCCATCCCTTTTTTCCGTTTACCTCTCCTCACATCTGTTCCTTCCTGTCAATATGCTTGTGCTCTTGGATTCGTCTGAGCTTCACCTGAGATCTTCGCGGTTCAAAGGGGCGGTTCGGTGGTCTGGAAAAGCGGCGAGGCTGAGAAGTGGCTGGTGTGGAGGGAGGCCAGCTTTTTGGATCAAAGGTTCTGTCGGATCAAAGGTTCTGTCGGATCTAGTTTTTCCTTTTCCTAGATCTCCGGCGTGTCTTTGTTGTCGGCGGTGCGTGGCTCAGTGGGGGTCCTTTTCCATCTTCGATCTACATCTCTGCGAAGCGGTGTAGCGAACAGAGAGGTGGTTGACTTGCGATGGTTTGGCGACATGTCTGCAAGGTTTTCCCGTCGGTGTTGCCTCCTGATGGTCAAAGCTTTGCAGTATGGGCACGGTGGGATCCTTCTTCCCAGCTCCGGCGGAAGCTCTGGGTTTCTCCCGGTGGTCGGGTTCCACACCCCTCAGCTTTCTGTTCCGGTTGTGCTCTTGTCGACATGTCCGCTTTTTGTTCTTCAGGCAGTAGTAGCAGGTTGTGTCTAGCGGTGGTGAGTCTTCTCCTCCGATTTATACCCACCTTCTTGCACATTGAAACCGTGCTATTTCCTCTTCAATGTAAGGTCACTCTCTCCTCTGCTCTCTCTGTTTCTGGGTGTCTACGGCTTCTGTCGACCAATAGTGGCATCTGTAGCAAGCCTTGGATTGCTCTCTTTTCGTATGTGGATTGAGGATTGGTTTATGTTATGACTTGGGCGGTTTGACGCAAAGGCTGTCCCTGGTTTTGCGTCTCGGGCTTCATTCCTTGTCTGTGAGCAGGGGCTTGGTCTTCTTGGGGCGCTGCTTCAGTTTTTGCTTCTTGGTTCGGCGTTGTCCGGTGTTGTCCGGTGGCTTAACTGCTCTTGCTCGTCTTGTGGAGGCTGGCCCAATGCTGCTGCTCATGGATGAGTTCTTGAAGTCCTAACAATCTTCTTGGGGATGTGCTTTTGTTTCCTGCTAAAGTCTTGGCATTCATATCCTTTTATCTTTTCACGTTGTTGTTGCAGCCTGTGATATAGCTTAGGTGTATTGCTGTTCTCTGTTTTGGTCCAAGTTGTATGATGTTCTTTTATTTTAATGCAAAAATTTACTCAAAAAAGTACAAAAACATGCTCATGCTAACTAACCAAAAACTTCGGTTTTGATAGTCTTGGGGCTGAGAGTGCAAAGAGTGCTATGTCCAAACCGTAATAATATTAATAATATAGTCTCCATGGTTTATCAAGTCGAAGTACAATACTTTATTATTGAATTTACCTTGGAATGAAACTATGAAAGATCAATGTTTGTGTAGATAGAGAGCGAACCATAAGTTTGGTAACATAACTAAAACTAATCAAGATGTCTCCTCTAAGAATATATGTAGTCTGTACGTGCACTAGTAAAATTAAGATTTTTTTTTTTTTGTTGAAAAAAAGGATTTCAATTAAAGTGCAGATAAAAAATGGAAAAATCGCATTTTAAACCATGAGAGTGTAAAAAATAACACTTTAAAACTTGGTATTTAAAAAGTCACACTTGAAACCTTCGAACCAATTATATTTGCACACTAAACCTTGAAACTAACTTACTTCTTTACCAAGCAAAAATGTGACCAGTACTGTTCACCCGTGTGTAAAAAGTTACGACATGTCGGTTGTTTTCTTAATTAATAAAAAAACATATAAATAATAAAAACTTAAATTAATTGAAAAAATCAGAAATAAATGCAAAAACAAACTCAAGAAAGAAAACTCAAAAAATCAAACTTCAAAAATAAATGATAAAAATTTAAAATCTATTTATAAATTAAAATTAAATTTAAAAATGAAAAATATATTAAAAATAATAAAAATAAAATAAAATAAATTCTATAGTAAATTAACAAAAAAAAATAAAAAAATAAATAATAAATTCAAAATAATTAAAAATTAAAAATTTGAAAAAATCAAAATAAGTAAATAAGTTCAACAAATGTTAGTGGAAACCATGAAAATGTAAGATGGTAGCACTATGGTGGTGATTTCATATGTGACAGTTTCCCGATATATTTATAGTTTCTCAACATATTGTTGGTTCTTTGGTGGTGATTTATGTGGGAACCGAAATTCGCACTGTCGATTTCCGTTTAAATTAGGATAGTAGGAGAACCCTAGTTTCCCAGAAGTCCCGGATATCTGCTAATACCACACACCAAGCAATCATAACACGAAACGAAAACAGTAGAAAAATAAGAAATCGAAAAAGAGAGCAAGATAGTTCTTATTCCGAATCTGCGTTTGAGCGTTTACAACAAGGTAAGTGCCTGGCTACGAGAGAGGTTGGCGGGATTCCTAGTTCTAAAAACCCTAAGACGGCAAAAACCTAATTGATCCGCAGCTCGAATAACAAAAACGGATGATTGCCTAAAATCGCTCTAAGTGCTAAGTTTGTTGTGTGAAAGTCCTCTGGTGGTGCCTCTCGCCTAGGACTCCTTATATACTCGCTCCGAGGTCTGTTTACGCTTTTCCCCTTCTGCCCTTAAGCCGTCATAGCTTAAAAATGGAGATATTCCATTTTTTCCGATCTTCGAAATTATCTTCCAAAACTTCGTATTTATCCGCGGAAACTTGACATTTATCTTTCCTTGTGAACCAAGAATAAACCATCCTACGGTTTATGGGCTTTTGGTTAAGAAATCGTAAGTATGCTTCGAGTCACGTCTTAGGTCTCTTTGGGCTGTCTTTTGACTTGAAACGTTTATTACGGCTTCTTTCGATAAAAACGAACTTTCCGCGGTTTTTATCGTAAAGTTCGATTGATGACTTCAAATGACGAGAAACATGAAATGGGTTTGCTACGGTCTTTGGGAGATAACATTAAAGAGTAGACGAGATTGCATGGATTCGTGTTGTATCGACGTTTCGGGAAAGCTCGATCGCTTCGTAACTATCGAAACGTGCATGTCGTATAAACCGTCCTACGGTTTACGGGCTTTTGGTTAAGAAATCGTAAGTGGGCTTCGAGTTACGTCTTAGGTCTCTTTGGGCTGTCTTTTGACTTGAAACGTTTATTACGGCTTCTTTCGATAAAAACGAACTTTCCGCGGTTTTTATCGTAAAGTTCGATTGATGACTTCAAATGACAAGAAACATGAAATGGGTTTGCTACGGTCTATGGGAGATAGCAACCAAGCAGTACGCGTGCTCGATCGCTGCGTAGCGATCTTGCTTGGCTTGTCCATGGTCCGATCGCCATACTCGAGCTTGTTCGTGGCTGGTTTAGATACGTGTCCATTGCCTTCGGACAATCGGTATTTAGTGGTTCGATTGAGATTTGAACAAAATTTTACCGCAAAGCTCTTCGTAAAGATTTCTTTATGAAGATTACTTTTCGTAAAAACGTTCATGCCGATTTTTAAGGACTTTCAGACATTGATTCCGTCGTGACCGATTTTGACCCCAACAATTTCTGATGTATCATCTTTGATGGTGATGATTTTGAAGGATGATATGTCAAAATCCATCAACATTAAGGGTTATATTTCAAAAATAGTTACTATTAATATATTGGAAATTCATTGCATATAAAAAATATTTCAAAAATTTTAGTTGCATATGTTAACTTTAGGGATTATTATTTATTTTGATTTATTTTGAATTTATAATTATATTTTAGTTTATAAATTTCTGAGTTTTTAAATTTATTTAAAATTTTTAGAATATTAATTTTATTAAATTTTATTAATAAATTAAGATTTTTTATTTATTTAATTTTACTTTAAAATTATTTATAAATTTAAAATTTTATTCATTTATTTTTATTTTAAATTTTTTAATTTTTTTTTTAAGTTTTATTTCTTTTTACACTTATTTCTGATTTTAAATAATTTTGTTTTTCATTATATTAAATATTTTTATTATTTATTAATTAAAAACTGACACCTCATACCTTTCACATTTTTACTTGGTAAAGAAGTAAGTTAGTTTAAAGGTCTAATATGCTAATATAATTGGTTTGAGGGTTTGAAGTGTGAGTTTTTGAGTATCAAGGTTTAAAGTGCTATCTTTTTACATTTTCATGGTTTAAAATGCAATTTAGCTCGAGAAAGCAATACAAAAGAGAGGAGCAGCCATTTGAGCTCTCAAGCAGGGAAAAATATGCAAAAGAGAAGTAGAGATGAGATCTAGATAGAACTAGGGGCATGTTCGTTTCTCTATCCGGATGAGCCCTCTGGATGGAGATGAGAGTTCTGTTCGTTAAGGCACCAAAAGTGCAATTCATTCAGATGGATTATCCGGATGACTTTTGGAAATTTAGGCTTAATTTTAAAAATCATTTTTTTTTGTCGACAACATTACAGACTCATAGTGACTCTGTAAACCACACCGGGAGATATTGATCCATGTGACGACGAAAGACATTTGTTTCCTGACACTGCGTGCTAGGTTATCCGCCTTTGTATTTTGCGTTCTTGGTACATGTATAATCTCTGATCGTGTGAAGCTCTCTTTCAGATTCTTGATATCTTCCAAATAACTTGAAAAAGCTGGCCACTCTTCTGGTTCCGAAACCATCTTCACCAATTGAGAACAATCCGTTGCAAACGTAACCTGGAATTGACGTAAATTTCTCATACATTCCATAGCCCATAGTAGCGCCTCCATCTCTTCATGCAAGGGAGTTAAAGAAGCCCTTACATTCCTTACTCCCATTAGACCTTCAAAACCTTCTAAAATACTGAACCAACCCTGACCAGAGAACATATCCCCCTCTTTCCATGATCCATCTGTAAAACACCGTCTTCCAGGAATTGACGGCAGAGATGCCTGAACCTGTGTTCCTGTCTTATGGTCCTTCAAAATCTGTGCCTCTGCCCAGAGTGTGGATTCAATTTCTGCCAACTTAAGAGTGTCCCTAGGGTCCATATCCAGATTACTAAAAACCTTATTATTTCTTCCTTTCCAAATGTACCAAAGTATCCAAGCAAAGTGATGATCCTCCATCGGTGGAGCAACTCTCCAGAAAAGGTGATCCATGTTTGTAAATATAGAGTTTGTTGGGAAAATAGTTGGATTTGTTGGTATCTTTGACAGCACCCAAACCTGAATTGCTGGAGGACACTAAAAAAACACATGGTTAATCGACTCCTCATCTGCTCCACATCTTGCACAACATATATCTCCTTGGATCCCTCGCGCCTGCAAATTCTTCTTAACTGCGACACACCCTGAAACCAATTGCTAAAGAAAATGTTTTATTTTTGGTGGGCACCTTAGTTTCCAACAAAATGCCTTCAGAACATCAACTGTAGGTCCAATTAATACTGGTGATCTTTCCCTATCCGGGTAAATCCTCTCTACTTAATATCCTGATTTAACCGTAAATTTCCCATTATTTGTGAAATGCCATCCTTCTCTATCTACCATCTGGTTTCTGCTCAGTGGTATGCTCTCTATGATTATCACATCCTGTGGGTCTACCAAAGTCCGAATAACCTGCGAATTCCATTTTCGCGAAGTGGAATCAATAAGGGAATCCACTTTAAGGTCTGGATACAAATTGTGTTGATTTTTATTGGCTGGTCTCGGGCGAGTAGTTGGGGGCCAAGGATCGTTCCATACAGATATAGAAGATCCTGTTCCCACCCTTTTGATTAGTCCTTTGCTTACCAGAGATCTAGCAGATACAATACTCCTCCAGCCGTATGACGGAGAGTATGATCGAATCGGTTCCAGGTGTGAGGCGTTCCTATAAAACCTACCCTTGAAAACTCGAGAAAATAAAGTGTTTGGCTTTTCTATTAGCCTCCACAACTTCTTACCAAGCATAGCTGTATTGAAATCAGATATATCCTTGAAACCTAGTCCCCCATCTTCCTTGCTGACACATACTTTGTCCCATGATTTCCAATGTAATCCTCTTGTACTGCCCCCAGGACTCCACCAAAATTGTGCTACTGCACTCGCCAATTTTTTTTACCGCTGCCTTAGGCAAGCAATAACAAGACATCGTATGGTTCGGCAGTGCCGTAATCACTGATTTGATGATCACTTCCTTTCCTCCTTTTGTGAAAAATTTAAAAGTCCAGCCATTGACCCTATTATTTAGGAGATCCTGCACAAAACTAAAAACTTGAATCTTAGAACATCTAAGATTTTCTGGTAATCCTAAATAAGATCCCATCCCTCCCACATTTTGTATATCCAAAATATCTCTTAACTCCTGCCTGAGCGAGTCCTCAATCTTATGTCCAAATTGAATTGAAGACTTTTCAAAATTTATCAGTTGACCATAAGCCACCTCGTATTCCTTTAAAATCCTGAGAATAGTATGACATTCCTCCCTCTGAGCTTTGCAAAAGAACAAACTATCATCCGCAAAAAGCAGATGGGAGACCGATGGGCATGCTCTGGCTTCCTTAATTCCTGTTAACTGTTTTTCTCTCTCCGATAACGGATCTCCCTGTTGTAAGCCTCTGTGTGGCACAATGAGACCTCGTGGGTGTCCATTTAGGAGGATCCTATATTGAACTGACGATATACACTACATCATTAATTTAATCCAATGTTGGTGGAAGCCCATCTTCTGCAGAAGTGCTTTAATAAATTCTCATTCTATCCTATCATACGCTTTAAAAATCGTCTCTCTATTCCAAATTTAACCATCTAGATGGAGATGGTTTTGTCAAAATTGTAAAATGTCTATTATATCCCTGATATAATTCACAAATTACAAACATAAGCATACTATCATTTTGTTACATACAAAAAATGCCAAAACCACAAAAACGCATTTTCCAGTTAAAACCAAAAACTTATTTTCCCGTCAAAACAACAAAACACATTTTCCGTCAAAATCGCAAGAATACACTTTTCACCAAAATAGCAAAAACGTGTTTTCCCGTTCAAACCGCAAAAAGTGTTTTCCGTCAAATCGTAAAACATGTTTTTCTCTCCAAAACCACAAAAACATGTTTTCCCGCCAAAACGCATTTTCCGCGAAAACCGCAAAAATGCGTTTTCACGCCAAAACCCAAAAAACGCGCTTTCACGCCAAAACCACAAAAACACGTTTTCACGCCTAAACGCTCAAAAACGTTTTTTCAGGCCAAAACTGCAAAAACGTGGTGTTCCGCCTAAACCCCAAAAACATGTTTTCACGCCAAAACCCCAAAAACGCGTTTTCCCGCCAAAACCACAACCACGAAAACCGCAAAAATGTTTTTTCCCACCAAACTGAAAAATCTCATTTTCTCGCTAAAACCAAAAAAATCGAGTATTCCCGCCAAACCCTAAAAATCGTTTTTTTCTTGCCAAAACCGAAAATTGTATTTTCTCGCTAAAACGAAAAAAATCCGTTTTTCCTCCAAAACCAAAAAAATCTATTTTCCGCCAAAACCGAAGTTACAGTGAGTTTATTAATACTTTTTTAGTTTGAAACTTTAAATTTTTTAAAATACATGTTTATCAATCTTTTTGTTTATTATAATTTATTACTGTAGTAATTTTTAATACAAATCAAAATAAAATAAAAACTATATGAAATAATTTATGAATATCAAAATGCTAATTTTAAAATAATTCTAATGTAAATATATTAGACTAAATATTTAAAGATAATATAGTTAAAATTAATATCAAACATATGATTAAATCAAAACAAATGTATTTTAGTAACTTGTTTACTTAACTCATCTGGATGGAAATGAAAAAAAAAAAACATAAGATCTATCTAGATGATTCATTTATAGATGAGCCATTTGGATGGACAAAACAAACAATCCCAAAAATCTGAATAGATCATTTGGATAGATCATACAAATGGATCATCTGGATGGAGATGGCAGATGGTGAAATGAAAAGCCCCTAGCTAACTTGAGCACAGTAGTTGGGATGACCCCTACTAGAACGGCCACCTCGGCCACAACGACCACCCACGTGAGTCCATTCCATTTCTTGCATCTTTTGGATTGGTTTGAAAAGCCTATCCCCACGAGACCTCTCTCGTGCTATTAGGACATTCATATTCTCATAACCTAACATATCAAAAGTCTTAAAACCAGACACATTCTCATTTTGAAGCACACCAAATGAGTAGTTTGAGACAATCTCATCAACGGTATTACTTAAAGATAGACGCATAGGAGTTGAGAAACTGGAAATATTAGTGGTAGCAGCAAGATCGGTGGTTGCAATATCTGAATGTATTGGAGCGGTTGGCAGCAATTCATTCATTGCATCCTCCTCAATTGGTGATTTATCAGAGCTTGAATTGCCATTCTCAATTTGAGAACCAAAGCAATGATTACTCTAAGCAACAACAGTGGTTGTTAAAATAGGGGTAGAGGTAACAACCTCATTATATGTTGATGTGTTATTGGCATATTCTGTAGGAGCAGAACTTGATTTTGGATTGCTAAATCTTGTTCTTGTTCAAAAGGAACAACGTCGTCGCAATGGAGAGACAAATCAATGAGAGGAGATGGAGGTTGGCTAGGTACCTCTGGTGGAGCAACTACAGTGGGAGATGCTGCAAAAATAAAAGCAGGATGCTGAGGAGAAGATGTTTCTACAAATGGTGTAGGCGTATCCGAAGAGACTACTGCAGGTGCTGAAATGTCAAAACTACCATGAGGGGAGGAGGCAACTATCTCCATGATAGACCATGGATTTTACCCAATTTGAGCCATGGTCTATAAGTTTTTTAATATATATTTACTACTATATAGATTTTATTTAGAGTATTTATAGGTTCAGGTACGTTCTGGAGAAATATGGTGATTTTGGAGCCTTTCGAGGTGCAGAACTGCACACAAGCGTCAGATGTCTAGCTATGTATGGAGACCTTCCCAATTTAGATTTAGCCCATCTTTTATAACAAGATAGATCATTAAGTTAGCTTTCCAATGCCGCCGGTTTGAGGTCAATCGGCATCCTGTAGCAGAAGCTGTGCCCATTTTACTGAAGAGTGGTCAGTCTGCCTCGCGAGAGGAAGCTGTCGAGGAGATGAAGGACTGTCGATCGATGTAACAGCATTGGTGTCGGTCGACAGTGATGCAAGAATATGGGCTGAGCATATTTTATGACCGACTGAAGCCCAGAAGCAACTCCAAATTACCAGAATATCCTTGGACGACCTAAAACCCTATTTATGTGTTTTCTAAGCCATTGTTGACGGCTAAGCTTTCTATTATTCATTGTTCTTAGTTAGGAGAGAAAGGAGGCACTCCTTCAGAGTCCTCCTGGAACTCCATTGTCTTTGGTTTTAATATCTATTGCTTTTTATATCTATTCATCTATGATTTCCGTGACAAACTTCATGTCTGAATAGATCCACATGTTAGGTTTAGGGTTCATATAGGATGAGGGATTAGCCCCAACTATAGATTGCTAAGCTGTGATATTCATCTTTAGGATTGTCATTAATGCATGTTTCTAGATTAGCTACCTAGAACTTGCCCTAGGATTGATAGATAAAAGCGAGAGCTTCATTCTCATCCTGAAACCATCTTAATTGAGCTAAGACTTGCCAGAGACATGCGAGAGCTGATCTAGTGAGCTTAGTGAGCACATTCAACTAGTACGTAAAGCTTGGCCTAACGCTCATCGATCGATATTCCAATAGAATAATCGATCGACAGTGAGACACTTGTATCGATTGATATTCCTCTAGAATCATCGATCGACACTAAAGTCGTGTCAACAGACAAACCTAGAAAGAAAGAGCCTAATGGTTTGTTTATAAGTTTTGAGCTCGACAATATCATGCATGCAACTTGTTAGGAATCTGTAGGATTATAATCCCGATTTCCTGAATAGAAATCCTAGATCTAGCAACCATCCTTCCATCAAACAACTCTCTGCCCAGCTGAACAATTGTCTTGTTCAACTTGTTTACTGCTTTAAACCTATTAGCTAGCTTAATCATAAACTGTTTAGATCTAATTGGTTCCCAAGCTCCCTGCGAATTGCTGGGGTCAAAATCGGCCACGACGGAATCAATGTCTGAAAGTCCGTAAAAATCAGTATGAACGTTTTTACGAAAAGTAATCTTCGTAAAGAAATCTTTACGAAGAGCCTTGCAGTAAAATATTATTCGAATCTCGGTCGAACCAAATACAGATTGTCCCAAGACAACAGACACATATCCGACTGGCATGGACGAGCTCGAGCATGATAATCGGACCGTGGACAAGCCAAGTTCGATCAATACGCGGAGACCAAGCATGCACACGGCTCGGTCGTTACGTATCGACCGAGCACGCTGATATACCATGAATTTCACCCATTTTTAGTCATGGTATATAAGTGTTTTAAGATATATTTATCATGTTTTAGAGTATTTTCAAAGCAATTGCAGGTTCAGTTACTTGACAGAAGGAAATGATGTTTTTGGGACACTTTGGAGTACTTTTACGCATAGAGCATCGATCGACACTTGAAGAGCAATATTGATTGACCGAAGCCAATTAAAATCGATCGACAACCATTCAGCGTCATCGATCGATGTTGGATCACCCGAGGATTAATCACGAAATTAGAAGATTTCATTTCCATAAAGTTTATTAATTGCAACCTAAGCCCTCAGCCGCCTGGGAGGCTATATGTACAAGGGTTTTGTATCATATTAGAGCAGACTGGCCAAAAAAACTAGTTTGGAGAAGAAGCATTTTGGCTACCATTAGAAGAACTTAGGATTTGAAGATAGATCTGAGACTGCATAACAGAGAAGATCTTGAACTCCTTTATTTCTATTACTTTTACTTTCTGTGTTCATTATTTCATTTGAGTTTTATTCAAACCATCATGACTTTGTCTCTCATGAATATGTCTAAGTAAACCCAATTGTTAGATTTAGGTTTCTCATAAAGGTTGAAAGTATGTGCTGCTAATAAGACTGTTAAAAAGGTGTTTTGATTGTTCTTTCATGCTTGTTAAGCTTAGTGCTAAAATTAGGATTGATCACCCTCATTTTAGATCTTAGGATTAATTGAGATAACCAACCGTTACCCTCAATCCCTGAAATAGCCAGTGTGATCTAACTGGCTAGATAACAACGAGAGTTGGTCTAGAAGGTTAGAGAACAACTTCAAACCCGCTTGCAAAGCTTGCTAGAATAACCGCCGATCAACGCGACCATCGTTGTGTCGATCGATTGTTTGAAAGGTGTATCGTATGATGTGCATCAAGTCACATCAATTGACTCTTTCCCATCCTTAAAACAACTTCAACTTAAACTGCCGAACAATTACCATGTTCGCCTCATCATTTACTAATTTTAAACAAATAAACCGCTTAGTCTATCTTTATTTCTAATCCCTTAGATCTGTTGAGTAATCCTAGAGTCCTTATGGATTCGATCACTAAGTACTACATCAGAACCTCTTATTTGAGAGAGTAATTCACTCCTTAGGGTAATTTGAGTGATATCAAATTTTGCGCCGTTGCCGGGGACTCTTTCTTATTACCATTATATTTAATTTAGAATTTAGTATAGACTTGTTACGAAAAACTTGCTAAGTTTTCTTTCTTTCCTTGTCTACGCAGACACTAAGAATGGAGAACATAGAACTCGGTCAAGCATCGATCGACGAAGATGCAATATTATCGAGCGACGTGGAGACCGAAGAATCGACTGACACGGAGCTCCCGACATCGATCGACACCGCCCAGCCGGAAGCAGGTAAGTCTTCTCTTACCGAGCTTATTAATGAGGAAGTAGTCCAAACTGAACCAATAGCTCAATTGAGCAATGAGACTAGCCAAACTAAACAGGGGACTGAAATCCCTGTTGAGATAAACCCCACCTTGATAAAAGGTGAAGAGATAAAATTGCCTTTGCAAGACTACCTAGACCCTGGTGGAACCTATTCCGCTATTAAAATACCAGGAGACGATACCAAGAAATCTAAGTTCAACCCAGATTACTACTGTATGGTTCGTCGAAACCCATTCCGTGGATCTCTCTCTGAGCACCCACAAGATCACATCGAAGGTTTAGAAGAATTAATCCCAGATGAATACAATCGTTGCAAACTATTCTCATTTTCCCTAGAAGGAGAAGCTCTCAGATGGCTAAACTGTTTAGCAACATGATCCCTTACTTGTTGGGGAGAGATTAGAAACGCCTTCCTTAAGAAATTTTTCGATGATGATCACTATTGGGAAGTAAGGAGACAAATCTTTACATTCCGTCAAGATCCACGTGAATCGTTTAAAAACGACTGGGGCAGATTCAGGAGCTATGAACTTGAATGTCCCATCATGGTTATTCAGAACCACAACTCCTTAACATCTTTTACGGAGGTGTTAACCTGAGCTACAAAACTACACTCGACACGGCGAGTGAAGGAAATTTCGTCACTAGGAGCCTCGAAAATGCTAGACGCCTCATCGAAAATGTAGCAACGGGAAAATCCTATGAAAAGATGGATGAAGAAATAGGTAATTCGATAAATTCAGAAGATAATTCAGATTTGGTAGAAATCAAGAATTCTCTAAATTCGCTACACTCTTTTCTTCAGAATGAACATCGATCTGATATAGCCCAGATCGAAAATGATCCCTTGTCAGATGTGAAAAATCAATTAGAAGAAGAGACAAGCTATTTACACCCTTATCTCGTGTTTAACATTGATAGTTTCACCCAAGCCTATGACATTGCTGTGAAATCACGCACTCGAAAGGAAAAATTCAATATCAGACAAGCACTTACTGGCAACCGTAAAACAAAGTCAGATTTTTACGGGGAAAAAATATGGTTTACGGAAAGTTAATGGAGAAAGCAGATTCTTTGAGTGAATTTATCCGAAAATTAGAAAGTCAAGTAGCTGAAATTGCGATTGCCATTAAAAGAGAAACATGACGTCTTCCCGGGGGAACTGATTTAAACCCGAGATGTCAAGTCAGTGCTGTAATGTTGCGTAGCGGAAAACGTCTCGCGACGAACACAAAGAACAACACCGAAATTGGCAATTCTGCCAATACCAATAAAACCGGCAAGAGCGATTCTCAGCCTATACTTCTTGATGACCCTGACCCAAGACTTTCTCGCAAAAACGGGAAGTCTACCGCTGAAAATAATAAGGAAAAAAGTGTAGACTTAGAAGTAGAAGACGATTCGGAAATTGAGGCCGAAATCGATCGACAGTATGGTACCCACGTCGATCGACCAGTGAATCCTGTCGTCGATCAACATTCAGATAACCCTATCGATCGACGTTCAACTCAACCCAAACCAACGATTGAAAGAGTCTATAGAACCCTACCCACTTATCCTCCCAAAACGCAGACTAAGAAAGCATTGGAAAATGCTATCTGCAAGAAAGTATTGGATAAAATTACTGTAGAGATGTCCCTTAGCGATGCTATGAAAATAGCAGCTTCGATAAAGAAGTATGTGAAGGATATGACGTCCCCAAATTATCCAACTGCGGAACAAAGCATGATGATGGTGTCAGAGGAAGTAAGTGCCATGATTCAAGGAGAAACTCCAGCTAAGAGGCCTGATCCTGGTAGTTTCGTCCTAGATTGCAATATACAGAACACGCGTTTTCCCTGATCACTATGTGATCTTGGCTCTAGCGTAAATCTTATGCCACACTCCGCTGCAGTAACCCTGGGATATAATGAGTTTATGTCAACTCCGATAACCCTAGTTCTAGCTGATCGGTCTATCAGGGTACCTGAAGGGATTCTCGGAGACATTCCCGTAAAAATTAATGATTGCTTCGTGCCTACAGATTTTGTTGTATTAAAATACAGACAGGAACCGAAAGACCCCCTCATTCTGGGTCGACCATTCCTCGCTACAGCTGGAGCGATCATTCATGTGAAAGAAGGACGAAAAAATTTGAACATCGGGGACATCTCGATGATCTTTGATATGGAAAAGGTAATCAAGCGACCCTTGATAGATGACCAAGCCTTCTATGTGGAAGAAGCCTCTGAGCTGGATAAGGAATCTTTCATAGACATGTGCTCAGACGACCCCTTAGAAAACGCTCTTACTCATATGGAAAAAGAAATCTTCAGCATAGATAATAGGACAGACGATTACGTGCAACTGATGGATGCAAGTATCGAGGTTGCGAACATCGAAGAAGATGATGACTTAGACATTATCGTCGATCGATATCTCAGAGAGGCCGTCGATCGACAACCATCTTCATTATCTAATTGGCCTAAAGACAAGGCACCAAAAGTTGAATTAAAACCCCTCCCTAGTGGTCTTAAATATGCATTTCTTTATGATCAATCCTACCCTGTTATTGTCAACGCCAATCTCACTGGAGGAGAACTTGCGCTATTACTAAATAAACTACGCAAGTACAGGAAAAAAATCGGGTATTCTGTCGATGATATTCCTGGTATTTCTCCTGATCTTTGCATGCACCGTATTCATTTGGAAGACGGCGCAAAAACGTCTATAGAACAGCAAAGGAGATTAAATCTGAATCTTAAGGAAGTAGTCAAAAAGGAAATTATTAAACTCCTAGATGCTGGAGTTATCTATCCTATTTCAGATAGTAAATAGGTAAGCCCCGTACATGTTGTAGCCAAAAAGGGAGGTATTACAGTAGTGAAGAACGAAAACGATGAACTCATCCCGACTCGTATTGTCACTAGACATCGGATGTGTATCGAATATAGAAAATTAACTGCCGCTACTAGAAAAGATCACTTTCCCCTGCCCTTTATTGATCAAATGCTGGAGCGTTTCACCAATCACCAGTACTGCTGTTTTCTTGATGGATATTCTGGATTCTTTCAAATTCCCATACATCCGGATGATCAAGAAAAGACAACATTTACATGCCCCTATGGAACATTTGCATATCGCAGAATGCCATTTGGTCTTTGTAATGCTCCCGCCACTTTGCAACGTTGCATGATGTCAATTTTTACAGACATGATCGAGGACTTTATGGAAGTTTTTATGGATGACTTCTCAGTCTACGGATCAAATTTTGAGAGTTGCCTCGATAATTTATGCGAGGTATTGGAAAGATGCGAAGAAAAGAACCTTGTCCTAAATTGGGGAAAATGTCATTTTATGGTTAACGATGGCATCGTATTAGGACATAAGGTTTCCGCCGCTGGTATAGAGGTAGATAGAGCTATAATCAAGGTGATGACCGGTCTACCAGCACCCAAAAATGTAAAAGACGTGCAAAGTTTTCAAGGACACGCCGGATTTTATACGAGGTTTATACAAGACTTTAGCAAAATTGCTAGACCTTTAAATAACCTCTTGTGCAAGGAAGTAAAGTTCAAATTTACTCCAGAATGCATGAAAGCTTTCGATGATTTAAAAAAATCCCTTATAACTGCCCCCGTCGTTCAAGCCCCGATTGGAATCTCCCTTTCGAGATCATGTGCGATGCGAGTGATTTTGCGATAGGAGCAGTTTTAGGCCAAAGAAAAGATAAAAAACTGCATGCCATCTACTACGCCAGTCGTACGCTTGATGAAGTGCAACGGAATTATGCAACAACAGAAAAAGAACTACTAGCCGTAGTTTACGCATTTGAGAAAATCCGTCAATATCTAATTGGCACACATGTGATAGTTCACACTGACCACGCTGCCAATAAATATTTGATGCAAAAGAAAGATGCAAAACCTCGACTCATACGCTGGATTTTACTACTCCAAGAGTTTGATATTGAAATTAAAGATAAACGAGGAGTAGATAATGGAGTCGCTGACCATCTTTCTCGGCTCAGAATAGAGGATGACGTCCCTATAGATGATTTCTTCCCAGCAGAGAATGTTGCACAAATAGACACATCTTTCGTAGGTCAAATATCTCTCACTTCCGATGAGACATCGATCGATGGAAAAGAAAGCATATCGATCGATTCCAGTAGTGATATATCGATCGATAACGACAGTATCGCAACACCTCGATTCCCTAGTAACCACAATCACGGCACCTCATCTATAAAAATAAATATTGGCATAGAGGTTAACATTGCGGGTGATAAGATAAGGATCACGCCTGATGGAGAATCGCAATGTGCGGTGCACGCAATTGGTAGAAACTCAAAAGATCGACCCTGGTATGCTGATATAGTCAACTATTTGGCAGCCGAAGTCGAGCCTGAAGAATTCAAGGGGTACATGAGGAAGAAATTCTTCAGAGAAGTTAGAACATATCATTTGGATGAAACATACTTCTACAGGCATTGCTCTGATGGGATATATAGACGATGCGTATCTGAAGCTGAAATTCCAGAAATTATATACCATCTCATGGATCTGACTATGCAGGACATTTGGCGGGAAGAATTTTTTTCCCTTATATAGTATTTTGCGGCCGAGTGTGTCTTTTGTTCACCTATGTCCGGCCGAATGTGGCCTTTGAACTTTGTATTGGCCTGTTTTGGCCGTTTTTATCTTTATCGGGACTGGCCATTGGTAGCTTCGAATCCCTACCGTTATGCGGTTTATATATATATATATTTAACGGATGTTTGTTTGAGTTACTTTGTTTCGAATGGGTTTGAAGTAAACATGAGTTGTCGTCTCATATTTAATTCCGTTGAGACGTTCAATCTGTTGGTTTGTCCGAGACGTGATTTTTCGTAAAATTTATTTATTCTTACGAACTTTCAGGAACGTTGAGACATGAACGGAGAGACATGGTTTAGGATCTCGTATCATTTTTTAGATATCATGTCTTGATATGTTAGAGACCAATGCGATGGGTTTAGGGCAAGACCTAGGTTTACTCTCGGTTTTAAGGTTTGTGCGGTGACTAGCCGGCTATCGATTTTCCTGTTACGATTTCTACCTGATTCGTACCGATTTAAAGTCCGCGATAGGTTCTCGGCTTATATGACTTGTGTGGCACGAATCGATCATCTTTCCAGAGACAATTTTTAAGCCAACTGGAAGTGCTAGACCAAAATTTCGGATTTTTTTTTTGTAGCGCGCTTTCATCCTTGTGTTGGATGTTCGAGGATCAAAGAGTGATCGAGTTGGGTTTGTTCAAGATGGCTGGCGTGTTTGTTGGGGACAATCGACGAACGGGGTGTAAACATTTGTCGGGTTTTTATGGCCGCGTTCGGACAATTGTTTTCAGAGTTTTCGAATTTCAACTTGGCGACGTCTTGCAGTTGTTTCGAAGACTGTGCGTATATTTTAGGTGCTGAAGAATGACTGCTTTGTGATTTGGACCGGATAAGGCCGTTTACAAGAGTCTAATGTTCGTAGATTTTCTGAGTGTGTCCTGAGACTTTTTGCGTTAATTGGAGCGTAAGTGTTTAATAAAAGAAAAAATGCGTATTGTAGTAAAGTTTTTAAAAACTCGATTACAATGATGCATCTTTTAAAACTTGGGAGTATACGAGTATACGTACCCACTCCCCCCCTTTTTAGAGAGGGGGATAGCTGAACTCGTCCTTTGACGAGCTGCCTACGTACCTCTTTCGAGGATCAAGCCATCTCATAGTTCTGTTTTATGCCGCGAGTATTCTTACTCGGCGGTTGTCGCCATGCTGACCGCCTTGATCGTGGTGACTGTGGCAGGGTCAATGTTTTTATTCGGGTGTTCCGGTTGAGTCGTAGTGCCGGCTTTTGAATCGTGTTGAGTTTCGGTGTCCGAAGCGTTCGCGTCAGCAGACGTTATCGAATCGTCTTTCTTTGAAGTGTTTTCAGCCGAAGGTTGAGCTAACTTCGTGCGCTTGTGAGTTGCCATTGCGGGAGTCGCGATTTGTCTTAACTTATGCTCCCGCGAGGAAGCATAGCCGCGACTGTTTCTAACAACCCCAGATGGCTGCGACTCCGTTCTGGGTTGGGAATTTGACGCCGAGGTGGTATATAGATGGAACGGCTTTCATGACGTTGAGCCACGGGGTTCCCATGATCACATTGTAGATGGCAGGATGATCGACCACCGCGAAATCGACGATTTTTGTGATTTCCTTGGCCATGACTGGCAGCTGGATTGATCCGAGAGTCATCGACACTTCGCCCAAAAAACCCGTAAGTGGTTTTGCCATTGGAGTTACTTCTCCGAGTTCAATGTTCATCCAATTGAGAGTGTCGCGGAAGATAACATTGACCGTGCTTCCCATGTCAATGGGGACTCTTCCGACTTCCAGATCTCGTATGACAAGATCTATGACGAGTGGATTGCAGTGAGGTTGATCGATCCCGCCGGCTTCATCCTTCGTAAATGTTATTAAGCTGCTTTGACCATCTCGTGGAGGGGACCATGTAGGCCAGTTTGCACTTGATTCGGCCTTCCGTTGGTAAGCCTTGATGGCCGAAACCGTATCGTTGCAGTATTGCGATCCTCCGATGATCATGTTGACTCTGCGACGATTGTTGTCATTTCCTTTGTCGTCCGGCCTTCTTCCGCGTTTATCCCGAATTGGTTTCTTTGGGGGGACTTCTCCGCGGGCGGATTTCTGTCTGTCTTCGGGGGGCGATCAGTCTCGAGGATGAGATCTTTTATGCTGGTTACTTTCGAGAGCTCTCCAGCTAGTAGCTTCGCGACCAGCCTCGCTCCCAAGACTTTGCAGTTAGTCGTGTAGTGTCCTCGGTACTGGTGGAACTTGCAGAAGGATTTTTCGTCATATCCTTGATTGCGAGTCCATGTATTACCCGTGGTTCAGCCTTGAACCGAACTGATCGCGTAATTGTGCGCCCCTTGGAGCTCTTCCCCCTCATGATGGACGTACTTATCGTTACGAGAGTTTTTCTTCTTCGTTTTTGGGTCTACCTCTTTCGAGGATGGCCTCGTCGACTTATGTTTTTGCGACAAGACTTTCGTTTACTCTTTGATTATGATTTAGTCTGTCGCCTTGTGGAGGGCGTCCTGGATCATCCGCGGTTTGTCGAGGGTTATCCACTTTCTGAATTTCGACTTGTACCAGAGCGCCTTTCTGAGCGCGTCAATGGCCACTTTGTGGCTTATCCCGCTGACCCTGGGCATCACCAGCTTAAACCGGCTGATGAACTCACGGAGGGGTTCGTCTTCCCTCTGGGACAGACTCCAGAGATCGACATCGGAAGTTTCTCTATCTATGAACATAGAGTATTGCTTGAGAAATTTTTATAAGAGCTGTAGGAAACTCCCAATAGAGTTTCGCTTAAGGCGTGCGAACCACTCGAGCGCCGCTCCTTCCAGGTTCTCGACAAATAGACGGCAATAGCCGGCGTATTTTTCGCCGTCCTTCAGTCTGGCCCTTCCCATCGTGATGTGGAAAGCCTGAAGGTGCGCTTTAGGATCAGTCGTACCATCATACTTTGGTACTTTGATTTTTCCCAGATCAAATACCCTCATATCGGAGATTCGAGCGGTGAAGGGCGTCTTCCGAGCCCCCTCCAGCAGTCTGTCGATCTTGGGGGCAGCACTGGTAGCGTGATGGATCTGGGATTTCACGACCCTTACTTCTGCCGCAGTTTTGGTGATGTAATCGCGAATATCGCGGATGTCCGACGTCTCGTCAGCAGATTTCCGAGCTTGTCGGCGTTTACTGCGAGTGATCTCAGTTTTCTTTTCAGCCAGCTCTTCTTGTTCGTTCCAATAGAGGATTTCCTCCTCTTCCGTCATTGGCTTATCGAACGGAGAGCTTTCCCGAGTAGATCGGCTTCTGGTCCTTCTTGATGTCTGTTGGCGTCCTCCTCGGTATCTTTTGAGACTTCGCTGGTATCCAAGTCGACGTGCTCGACTTCATTAACCTCCGAGTCCTTCGCGGAAGGTGGAGGACTCTCAGAGTTCCTTTTTTCGGCAGGGGATTATTCGCTAGGGTTTTGGCCCGAAGGTCGTTCCCGCGACGTTCCAGGCCTGTCGAGTGTGGTTGCGAAGTCGAGTCTTTTCCCGCGAAATTTCGTGGTTCCGCGGTGATGGATTGCTCGAGTCCTTGTCGTTAAGGTTTCGACTTGTTTGGTCAAGGTGCTTACAAGCTTATCATGTTCTTCCGACCTTTTTTCATAGGTGGCGAACATCTTTTTAAACTCCTCGAGCGCCGCGGCGTTGGCTGGTGCGTTGGCCGCGGATACGTCCGCTGCTAGAGTGTGGAGATCAGTGCCGCTGCCTCCGTTGAGAGGAGTTTGCACGTTGTCCGCGTCGTCAGTTGACATGTCTGGTTGAGCGTGATGTGGTTGAGAATTAGATTGATCCGTACCCCCCTGCTTCTAGCGCCAAACTGTGGGAACCGAAATTCGCACTGTCGATTTCCATTTAAATTAGGAAAGTAGGAGAACCCTAGTTTCCCAGAGGTCCCGGATATCTGCTTATAACACACGCCAAGCAATCAGAAAACGAAATGAGAACAGTAATAAAATAAGAAATCAAAAAAGTGAGCAAGATAGTTCTTATTCCGAATCTGCGTTTGAGTGTTTACAACAAGGTAAGTTCCTGGGCTATGAGAGCTGTCAGCGAGATTCCTAGTTCTAAAAACCCTAAGACGGTAAAAACCTAATTGAGTCGCAGCTCGAATAACAAAAACGGAAAATTGCCTAAAATCGCTCTAAGTGCTAAGTTTGTTGTGTCCAAAGTCCTCTTTTATGCCTATCGCTTAGGATCCCTTATATACTCGCTCCTAGGTCGGTTTACGCTTTTCCCCTTCTGCCCTTAAGCCGTCGTAGCAAAAAAAATGGAGATATTCCATTTTTCCTGATCTTCGTAATTATCTTCCAAAACTTCGTATTTATCCGCGGAAACTTGACATTTATCTTTCCTTGCGAACCAAGCGTAAACTGTCCTACGTTTTATGGGCTTTTGGTTAAAAAATCGTAAAGTGGGCTTCGAGTCATTTCTTAGGTCCCTTTGGTCCGTCTTTTGGCTCGATGCGTTTATTACGGTTTCTTTCGATAAAAACAAAATTTCCGTGGTTTTTATCGTAAAGTTCGATTGATGACTGCAAATGTTGAGAAACATGAAATGGGTTTACTACGGTCTTCGGGAGATAGCATCAAAGAGTAGACGAGAATGCATGGATTCATGTCGTATTCGACGTTTCCGAAAAGCTCGGTCGCTACGTAGCGACCGAACGGCACGCAAGCGACCGAGCGGGACGTACGCTTGGTCTCTACATAGCGACCGAGCTTGACTCAAGCTCGGTCACTTCGTAGCGACCGAGCTTGACTCAAGCTCGGTCGCTTCGTAGCGACCGGGCAGTGTGCATGTTCGGTCGTTGCGTAGTGACTGAGCTTGGCTTGTCCGTGTTCCGATCGTCACACTCGAACCTATCTGTGGCTGGTTTAGATTTGTTTCCGTTACCTTGGGACAGCTTGTGTTTGATCCAACCGAGGCTTGAACAAGGTTTTATCTCGAGATCATGTGTCGTGACATTCTTTTTACCAAGCATAATTATCGCAGAAAGACACTCACACTTGTTTTTGCGGAGGTTTGGATATTAACTTCGTCGTAACAGTTTTCGACCCCAACAATTAATATTACTTGTTCCTGAATTCAAATGAAGATACAATCTATTTGATTGCCTAATCTGGATCTCAGATCTCAACTCTCGTATTTTAATCACGAGAAAGTGTCGATCGATAATTCTTTGTGAATATCGATCGATACACCTTTCGAAATATTGATCGACAGGGCTATCGCTGCGTCGATCGATACTTCTTCTTAGAAAGCTTTACGGACAAGTTTGGTTTGTATTCCAACTCACTAGACCAACTCTCGTATGTATCTAGGCAGTTAGATCATACTAGTTATTTTCAGGTATTGGGTCAAGCAATGGCATGATCCCAATTAATCCTAAGATCTAAGTTTAAAGGGTGATCAATATTAAACTTAGCTTTAAGCACAACTAGATGAATGAACTATATTTCAAAACACCCTAACAATTGTTGTGTTAATATTACATTTATCAACCCATTTGAGAAACCTAAATCTAACAGTAAGGACTACTCAGACATATTCATGAAACTCATACTTATGATGGTCTTAATAATACTTAGATAAATAATAGTAAAAATAAACAGAAATATGATAACAAGGGAGTTCAAGATCTTCTCTGTTTTGCGGTAGATGATCTATCTCTCCAACTAAGCTCTCCTCTTTCAATGGTGGCTTTTTGCCTCCTCCAAACTAGGTCTAAAGGGTTTCTAGGCAAGTCTGCCTCTAAAATGATACAAAATCCTAATAAATAGCCTAACAGGCGGCCAAAGACTAATAATGTAATTATTAAGACTTTCATGAAACTCGGAATCTTCTAATTTGTCATTAATTCTCGGATGGCTTCAAAATCAATCGATGTGAGGATCCCAACATTGATCGATATTTGGTGGTAACTGTCGGTCGATACTGAATTGCGACCTTCGACCATCTCTTGCTTCCAGCGAAGCTCAAAAGATCTCCAAAAACCTCCAAATACATCATTTCCTTCGAAATAGTACATGAACCTGTAGTTACTCTAAATACTCTATATAGTAGTAATATATCTTAAAACATTCATAAACCATGGTTAAAAATGGTAAAATTCGTGGTCTATCAAACATACGGGAAACGTACTCCATATTCTACCTTAGAAAACGACAATTACAACAGTCATTTACAATTGGCATTATTCAGATGTACACAAAAAGTTAGGAAATTTAAAAGGGTTTGAATACGTTCTCACATCCTCCTTTCAACAGGCTGGATCATTTTGCTTCAGCTATTCCTTTGACAAAGCCTCACATGTTTCTCACCTGAAAAGGGAATAATCAATAGATTCTCTATCAAGACCAAACACTTGTTTCATCACATGTTACTCATCTTTCATCTGTCTTCGAGCCTCTCGAGGCAACCTCATACGCAGCCAATAGAGCACTTTCCAAACGAAGGATTGAGTTTTTGTGAGATTTGGGATCTTCTATACTTGTTCATAGACCTAAGTAAATAGTTAAAATTGTCATTCTCATTCGTCAGGATAATCATCACCAGAACAAAGCAGGTAATTGTAACGGGACAAAAAAAAGAGTGAATATGTTAGCAAAAGGGATGAAGAGTTCTGAAGCATACTTCTCAAGTTTTTACTCAGTAAATTCTCAAAATCGTACCAGAAGCTTTCTTCACCAGACACTTGCAATGCGACTTCCTTTAAGAATCTCATGAGACACGTTAATGGGAGATCGTGTTGTGTGAGTCCATATAACACCTTTGATAAAGCTAAAATGCCGACGAAACTGTTCAAAAAGCACCAGAAAAGCGGATATCAATACAAAATGGGAAATACCATAGGATAGCACTAAAAATGTTTTTGTCACAAATATAGATTCTAAGGATCAAAATGACTAAAATGTTTCATTAAAGAGGTAAATATACACTTATACCCCTAGGGTTAACTAATTCAAACCTTAGGGTTTAGAGTTATGGGGTGGAGATTTGGGATTGAGGTTTACAATTTTATAAAATTAAAATTAAAATTAAAAATTTTAAAATAAAAATTTTAAAATTGTTTCAAAAAGTATTTTTGAATTACAAAAAAAAAAATTTTCGAACAAAATAAAAAAGTTCAAAAAGAAAAAAATATATAAAAAGTTCAAATTCGAAACATATAATCTAAAACTATAAAAAAATAATTTTTTTTAGTTTTTTAAATTTTTTATATATCTAGAGTATTAGGGTCTTTCTACCTATTAAATGAAATATTTTGGCTATTTTCCTCCCTGTAGTCTATTTTTGTGACAAAAAATTAAAAATAGTCTATTCAGGAGAATTACCCATACAAAATAGAAAAAAAAAACATATTTCTCGGAAGGCCACCAAGAGATACTTCTCTCACCACCTTCCTGTCAAAATCACTTGAACACTCGCTTTTCATAGAGCCTTATATTCTTTGTCTTTTAATTAACCACATCATCCTTTCCCACTGGTGTTACTGGTGGCACATATCTAAGCTCGAGCTCACACTACAATAAGAGAATTATCAGTAATAGTTTAAGAATAATATATCATTATTGGATCAACATGGTGTCATCACCACTTTCTAACAAATATAAATCACAAACTGCTTGGGTTGTTTCATGGATATATGCTATTCCAACAGATGTTTTCCGTCCAATGTACAATTGTGAAGTGGGTTGATGCCAGTGGGTCCAATTGTACTCCTCTGTTGTCACCTTCTTAGAGTTCAAGAGCTACAGCGAATAGAAATATATTCTTTTAACTATTTCTAAGCGCAGTTAAGATACATCGAGCAGTCCTTACCCAAATTGGTCACGTCTCATTAGTAAGCTCTCAATCCCGGTATTTCTTAACTTTCTTCTTGGTCTAGTACATGTTCCTCTAGGAATAATTAGATGAGGATCAGTCTCTTCCTTAATGGTATAGCTGCTTGGATTTGCTTCTCCTTCCTTTACATATTGCTTATGAGACTTTGGCCCCATTCGTTTGTACATCTGGAAGATGCATCCGGATGGTCCATCTAGAATTTTTACCCAGATGCTCCATCTGGGTGTTCATTTCTTAATTTCGTCCATGCATCCAAATGAATCATCTGAATGCAACTATGTTCGTTTGCTTTTCATTTTTAACTTGCATCTGCATCCAGGTGGACTTGTTAATAAAATGACTAAAATATACTTTTTTTACGTTTAGCATTTTTACGGTTTTGGCGGAAAATATTTTTGCGGTTTTTGGGGAAAAATGTGTTTTTGACGAAAAAGTGCATTTTGTGGTTTTGGCGGAAAAATACGTTTTATGGGTTTGGCGGAAAAATACGTTTTATGGGTTTGGCGGGAAAAATGTGGTTTTTGGCGGGAAATGTGTTTTTGACGAAAAAGTGCGCTTTTGTAGGTTTGACTGGAAATGTTTTTTGGCGATTTTGACGGGAAAATGCATTTTTGCGTTTATGACGGGAAAAGTGCATTTTGCGTTTTTGGCGGAATATATTTTTTGCGGTTGCGGTGGGAAAATACATTTTTCCAGTTTTGGCGGGAAAATGCATTTTTCCGGTTTTGACGGAAAACGTGCATTTTTGCGTTTTTGACAGGAAAAATGAATTTTTGCATTTTTTTCATAAGGATGTTTCTATCGTAATTAAAATCAATGTAGTATTTTAGATGTCAATCCATTTCTAAGTGTTTCAATGCAAAGAGAATGCAGGTTCAAACTTAATATAAGTGCATTCAGTGTAATGAAGTGATTTGATTAAACTAACAAGACTCTAACACAATTAACAAGCAAACTTTCAAGAAAATGGATAAAGGAGGAATCATGGGTATAGGAATTTGATGTCAAATGACTAAGATTCAATCTAGAATGGCAAGGTTTCAATCAACACATTTCCCTAAGTCTAACAAGTTCTTTGTCAAGACAAATGCTCATTTACTCTCATTGATCAAACATCAAATGTCTTTGGTTTGTATCAATCTAGCAATCATTAAGAACAGATCATTCAACTATCTAAACTCCCTTAACATCAAATGTCTTTGGTAGGGTAAGCTAAGAGCATGTTGAGTTGGCTCATACATTTCATCGAACACCTTTCGGACAATGAAATGTCTAGATTTCTAATCTAAAATGGCCAACTCTATATTAGCGTTAAGATCAGTCAATCAAGCAAAGAAACATATTAATATACTCTAAACATTCTAAATCATCACTTAATCATCCTAACCCATGAATCCAAAAAGAGTCTACTCACTAATCTTCATGATTAACCTTAAACCCATAATAGATTCAAGAGAAATCATGTTAAGAAGATGAGATAAACTCAAATTACTCAAGAAAGAAAGATTAGATTGCTAAAGATTCACACTTTCTCCAAGTATCAATTTATTTTTAGAGAAAATAAGATATATTCAAAAATTTGGTCTAAAATATATTTATATTAGCTTAAAACTCGAACCGGGTCGACCCGACAAACCCGGGTTTGACCCGGAAGACAAATGGGTGAGATGGTCTTCGCCGACCGCGGACGGCTCCAACCCGCGCCCATGGTCCGCGGACCGTCCCTTTAGAACTCGGTCTCTCTGATCGAATTCCACGACCTGCCTTCGTCTGCAGTACACGCCCGCGGCCGACCACACCAACCTCGAGCTCTCTGGTCCGATTCCGCGGACTGGTGTTGTCTGCGGTTTCTGTCTGCGGGATGGTCCGTCTCCGCTGATCTCTCGGGAGCGATTCCGCAGCCTGGTCTAGTCCGAACTGGTTGTCCGCGGCCTGGTCCATCTTCTTGCCTTTGCCCTTTTCTTCATGCTTACCCATCAAACTCTCCAAACTTCAACTTGAGCTTTTCCAAACGTAAGATACTACACATGCATATGCTATGTACTTAATTAGACTCTAAATGCATCTTAAATGAGTATGGAAATCATGCTTAAAACCATGTAAAATCTCAAGACATCGTTTTGGGGGAAAATATTTTTTTTGCGGTTTCGGTGGGAAAATACATTTTCCAGTTTTGGCAGAAAAATGTATTTTTTGGTTTTGGCGGGAAATTGCGTTTTCCGGTTTTGGCGGGAAAATTGTGTGTTTTCTGGTTTTGGTGAGAAAATGTTTTTTGCGGTTTTGGCGGGAAAATGTTTTTTTTTTGGGTTTTGGCGGGAATATGCAATTTTGGGATTTTGGCGGGAAAATGTGTTTTTCGGTTTTGGCGGGAAAATGCGTTTTCCGGTTTTGGGCGAAAAGTGCGGTTTTACTGGTTTGGCCGAAAAGTGTGGTTTTACTGGTTTGGCCGAAAAGTGTGTTTTTTTTAAATGAGCGTTTTACGTTTTTTGCGGAAAAAATCATTTTGCGGTTTTGGTGGAAAAGTGTTTTTCAGTTTTTGCGTGAAAATCATTTTTTTATTCTGGCGGAAAAATGTATATTCAAAAAACGGAATTTATGGTTTGAAAATAATATTTTGATTTTAAAAGGTCATTTTTGTCATTTATCATTTTGAACTGAACTAGATGCATCTTCGTCCATATGCACCATCAAGATTCACCTTCATTTGGTGAGAATTTGAGATGAGTTTTAAAAATTCAGGTGGGTGATCCATCTGCATGTAGCATTATAATGCACAAAACAAACATTGATTTGCATCTTCACCCAGATGGATCACCTAGATGAGCAAACGAACATCACCTTTGTGCTCTTCGTTGACACAATAACCTTCAAAACATAAATACTTAACACATTATTCAGTTGGTAGAGAAGTGAGCATAGCAATGATCAGAGTACACAGAAATCACAGCAATACGCAATCTGCAAGAAAGAATGATGAATAGAACCTCGTACCGAACTGACCAATTAAATTGTTGTCACCACCTGCATCCTTGTTATCCTAAGAATTAAAAAAAAAAGACAAAGCATCAGAAACCAGAGAAAATGCAACTTTTCGATCTCATAACTAAATTCCACCAAAGAGGGAATGATATTGTTGCAAATTAAGAAAACCTCACCGAATGAGAGACAATGAAGAAGACAAAGATGGACTAGGAGGAGGAGAAGCGGATGCTTTACAGATTAGGCGATTTGGGATTTATGGGATGAATTGAATTAAGAAGAGGAACGGTGGGAGGTGGACAAAAAATCACTAAGAAAGGTTTAAGAACAGAAGCAAATGATTGTGGGTCGTGATTAATTCATAGAAGAAACGGTAATTTGCAGGGAGTGGAAGCGCCGGAGTCGATCACACCATCGTTAACATCATGTGGATTTTAGATGGGCCAGTGATAAAAATAATGAGCCCACAGGAATGGTCCGTTTAAGAACTAGTCGACAGAAGCTTACGTGACATGTCAGTTTTCTTAACTTTCTCATTGGTTGATTTAATTGGCTGACGTGGACACCTTAACTGATGAGTAGTATCAACTTTTAGTATTGTAAGATTTTCATGAAAATTAACAATAGATGCTGTATTGATTTACTTTACATATGTAGTTGGCCTACGTTGACGTTGCCGGTTTGGAGAAGAGCCATGTCCGTTGTTTTAGATATGACAGCTTCCACCTTTTGAGAAGTAAATTAAAGCGGTTGCATGTGCTGAAGCACTAAAACTATTATCTCTTTTGTAGGACTCAACGTTAAGGATTTATGCACACTTTATATCTTACAAACTCGATTTCGAAGAAGAAAAGATTAGAGATGATGAAGACCGGCGCTGTTTCTGATCCTCGTTCGAGGCTCATGTGGGACATATTCCTCAGTTCCTAAGAGACAGAAGCCACAGTTTCACGGATCGTCTCTATTAAGCGCTCATCAAGGCACATATCCGGGTATGGGTCGGTGACGTCGAACGCAAGGAACCCGTGGAGGCTATGGAGGATTCGGTGGCGTTTGTGGTAGTCTTATCCCCTGAGTATGCCAGGTCTCACTGGTGCCTTGAAGAATTAGCCAAGTTCTGCGATCTGAGATCATCCCTAGGTCGTCATATATTACCGATCTTCTATAAGGTTGATCCATGGCATTTTCGGAAACAGAGTCCTTTCGAAAAATATATTGAAGAGCATGCGAAAAGATTTAGCGAGGAGGAGATACAAAGATGGAGGGGAGCTATGAATGTAGTCGGACAGATCTGCGGATTTTTTTACAGGTATATGAACAAGGACTCCATTATCTTCATTCTTCATCACTAATCTTATTCCTATACATTTATAATACTAGACAATATGACTGGTTAAGACTTCGACATACATCTCCTCTAAGACATGGCCACAAGGCACAACTCTCCAACATCAAAACTGATTGTTGATCTAGCTGTTCCCTTCATTTTTTTCTTTGAAGCTTAGGTCATTCTGTTTTTAGTAAGTTTCTTGAGAATCAGTCTCATCATTTCATTTTCTATGACTCTTATCACCCTTCACTACTTCTAAGAAATAGTGTATGTTCAGTCTCTGCTATCGAATTTCTTTTCACCTACTAGTGTATAACAATAGAGAAGAAGAGATTAGTATTGAGAATTTTAACCTAGAGTTTCATGTAAGAGTACTTACATGTAACATCCTCTCCACAAATGAACACACACATGAATATGAGATTAAAAATGTAAATATGAGACCGGTGAGTCTTATGAACTCAGAACAACAACCTCAGTACTGAAGAACAAATAATAACTCACTTAGCTTCTTGTCTCTCTCCTGTTTCTCAATTCTCACACGAAAGAGAAAGATGCTCTGCTTCACTTTGCTAGATTGATTGATTTCAACATAGTAGATCATTTCTTTGCCGTCCCAACCCTCTGATTATTTTAGAGTCTTTGAAAGACATGAGGTATTAAATAAATGGGAAGACGAGCTATTTCCCTGCGAGAAGTATTGTATAGCATCAAATATCTCTCAAAATATGCCCTCATTCTAGATGTCCCTTGTTATAAGTAAAGAAGAGAAGAGAGAAATTGGTGTCTCTTATTCCATGAATAATGAACTACTTATATAGGGATACAATATAAGGATTTAGCTTGGAGACCAAGTACAAGTAAATCTCTCCAATCTAAATCTTGGTGAACAAGACTTTCTATAATCGACATCACAATATTCATAACACTTTCCCTTGATGTCCATTATACCAAAGTACTTTCAAAATGCCGTAGATGCTGCCTCGTTAAAAACCTCACCAGAAAAAGCCAATGGGAAAAACCATGGTTAAGGGAAAAAGAGTGCAATGCGTAATGACTTCCCCTCATGTGTACATACGTCGAGATCCATGAGACGACATAGTCTGATAAGATGTACGAGATCTTCGAAGTGACATAATCCGATAAAAATAACTTCTTGGAAGTAGCAGGGTGTAACGTCTTGTTGAATAAATCAGCTAAGTTGTCACTTGAACGAACATGTAGGAAACGATATCACCATTCTTCTGTAGTACATGAGTCTTGCTATGATTTTGACAATTTTCATCGATTCTCTTGATCTCAAAAAATTTAGAACGTTGATAGATTTTTATCATTGGAATTCTAATATTTCCCTTGGGTGTCTATCATGTGTATGCTATTTGTTACCTCGTTAAAACCTTGTCTTGGAAAAATCCAGCGGGATAAAAACCATGATGAGAGAAAAGAATACAACCACACATATTTCACATTTCTTTCCCAGAATGCAATATCTTTAGGATATGCATTCCAATCAGATAAATCTTCTTTTGAATTTGAGAATATCATAATACTCTTTCCATTAGAGTATTCAAGGTCTATAGACTTCTGGTCCACAATTATTATTTGATATAGACAATATTTCCTTGGTCTATTTGGATTTCAAACCAAATTTCTTACATACAATCGTCTAGACATTCGTCTTGTACATACGAGTAACTCATTCGTAACTATGAAAGTTACTATTATGACTTGCTTTCTTGTCATATGAAATTTCATCTTTTAGTTATGAAAAAGATTAGTAATTTGCTCAATAAAACTTTAAATATGGTACTTCAAGACCAAACATATATGAGCATCTTAAATAAAACATTCAAGGAACTTTACGATAACATCTCATTTTAGATCTCCAGTTTGGAATACATAAAGACAATATGATATTGTCACGAGTTTTCTTCCAAAATACAACTTTTCTATAACTCTTCAGGAGTTTTTGATTATATTCAAATCAGTGACTCTATTGATCTATAATCTATTGATAAATATAAAGATGTATTGGCTAACTTCAAATATTTCATATATCCCATAAACCATATTTCGATCGAATAGTTAGAGCGGAAACATGATTTTGATATCACCAATCTTTGTGGGATTCAATCTCTTAGGGATTATCAGTTTCTATTGGGTTGTATAATTCAAGTTCTTTCTTTATTGCAAGACTAATAAGGAACAAGAAAGTAGTTGCATTTACCACATGAGACTATGTCGCGTCACAATCAATTCCATATTGATCTTTCTTTGGTGCAACGACTCATTTCTTTCCCTCTAATTTTCACCTTCTAGTGTATGGATTACTGGTCTAAATTCCTCTCTCTTTCACAAGAGTTTTTATCTTTGTCTATTGCTTCTTTCTGATTTGGCCAATCATCTCTTTGTGTACACTTTTCAATATACTTTCTTTTATGATCCTCTTTCTCATTAATCATATCAACTGCCACTTTGCATGCAATATCTTTGACGTCGATTTGCTTATTGGTTCCATTTTATTTCGTACATGACATAACTTATTGAGATCTCTTCATTGTCTCAGGTGCCTGAATTTCTTTCAGTCATGTTTAATGTCCCTTCTGAAGATCATTCAAGAACTCTATTGCCTCATTTTGACCATTAGCAGTTTAATATTTTTCTTTTAGAACGTATATTCTTATTGGAGCATTTACAGCTGGTATATGTGACTTGATTACTATATTTATTTGGGTCAACAAATGTGTGTGACAACTTCTTTACTAAGAACTATAATTGAATTATCTTTTGGACTTCTATTTGACATTTTCTTTAGTCCGAGGATCAATGATAACTCATATCAACTTATTTTCTTTTCCAGCTTTTTATTTTCTCCCTCTTATGTTGGAAATACTAATTCACTTTTATCATTCATATAGAGCCTTACTTATATCCTTCGGGGTTGGCTTTAGATACTTAAGTATCAACGAAGATTCATATCCAACATATATCTCCAACCTTATTAACACATCTTAACTAAGCTCTATGGTGGAGCAACTGGAATGTATATTGCACATCCAAAATTCTTAGATGGAAAATGGTTGGTTTCTGACCCAATACCAATGATGGGGAGAATCAATGATTACTTGTTGGCTTGATGCGAATCAGTGTTGCTCAAAATGTTTAACACTTATCCCAGTGACTTTTCTATAATCATCAAAGACTTAAGACGTGAATTCACCAAAATTATAAAGATGAATAGTGGGTGATCAGTCCACCAACATCTCATTTATTCATGCCAATAACTTCCTTTGGCTGGTGAAAACCGTATAACCATTTTATCTTGTGCAAACATATGTCAAATCATTCGGAAAAATCTTCTGGATCTTCAATGAATATTTATATAAATTTTCAAATATCTTTCGCATCATTACTGAACCAAAATGATCTAAATAGTTCATGCCAAATATTTTTGTAAACTTCTGGTTTACTATATATTTGTCTCCATTAAAGTAATCTTTGTGTAGTACAATCTATTAGAGGATGTATGCACTTTTTCAACTATACTTTTACTACCTTGAGAAATATTTTTTAATTTGAAATGAATTTAACATTTCTTTCGCTTAGTGTCTCAACATAAGTGTCTCAAAATCCCACAGATTTACTTTGAGAATGATTCATCAATCTTAATTTTAGTGCAAACATAATCTTCTGGATGTTTCACTTATCATAAAATGTGAGATTCTTTAACTCTTCCCCTCGATATGATATTACTATAGGTTTATCAATCTCGAATGAATCTCATTTTTGAATCAACAACATACCCTACATGGGTCATGTATTCTTTTTCAAATCCTTTTAACTTTTCAGCCTAATAAGAATATGATGCAATAAAGATTTTAAATTGCATTCTTATGTGCAGTAATATTATGTACTCTTCTGGAGCATCATGTATATATCCTCTTCTTGAACATTTTGTAAAGTTTTACTACCTTGTATTGTACTCACAATAATTTTCTTTTACTCACAATAATTTTCTTTCATCTTTGGATGATTGAATCATATCTCTTCTTTATTTCCATCTTTATTTTCTCAACTTCAAGTGAGAGAATGAAATAGAAAATTTTTGGTCTTTCATTATTACCATCTTTAATTTTTTTCAACTCCAAGTGATAGTATAAGTTCTAAAAAGAAACTCTTTGGATCTTGGCTTTATTTATATTCACATTAACGTCTACAACCACTTTTATGTTCATTTTATTGAACAATACTATTTTTGTGGATTTTCTTTCCACAAAATAAATGTCCTATTCACTTTAAGGGAAAGGATTATAATCAACTAGACGTGATTATCATCTTACATCAATAGCTCACTCTTTTTCTGAGTCTCAAGGAGACAATATACAAGTATAAACTTCTTTAATCTCTTTTCTCAATCATGTATCTGCTGGACATCATCACTTGTGTGAAAAATAATATTTTTCAATATATATGCATCATTAAAAATTTCTTCGAGAAATTGTGCATTTAAACTTAACATCCAACATATTTGAACTTTATTTACAGACTTAGGTCTTGTAATCTTTAGACTCCAGGTCTTGTAATCTTTAGATGCAAAAATATAATGAGCTATTGGTAATCACATTCCAGTGATAATACCTTTCTTTGGATTGTTTTCCAAAACTTATGCATATTTTAAAGTCAAGCTTTAAACTTAAAACCTCCATATATAAAATGGTAATGAAATATGATCCTCATATCAAATTTTATGCAAATTACTTTATCTAATCATACTTTACTCAACCTTGTATATAAAGCATGAAAAATAAGAAAAAAAATACTTATCTTATAAAGAGAAGTGCATAAGCGATATGAGTTCCAACTTTTCACATTTCTCGACATCTCACATGGTATCTTCGCTTTTACAAAGAATAAATAATCCTGAAATACTTAAAATTTTCTCATAAAAATATAGCTATTATATTAGTAACAATCAATTTCATTTCAAAATTGAGTCTATAACAATACTACTAGTGAATTCATAATTTACTAACAAATATCTAAATAGATATTTAACAATGAAACGATAGCTCAAATCATTTTTTTTTGCTTAACCAGTTTAAAAAAAATAAACCAGTTCAACCACATACTACTCTTAGCAACCAGAATACAATACTAAAACATATGGCTTTTAAGAGCATAAAATATTCGATTCTCATCAAACAAAGAGGCGGATTTAGCACACTCACGAGATATAGTCTCAACAAAAGCAAGATGAAATGCTTAGGCTTTAGCACACTCACGACTAGGCTAGGGTTTTAAATAACAATACTAATAAAATCTACTGGATGCAACCATAAACATGTCAGAACAAGGTTAATAACAATATGCAGCCGTATGGTTTCAAACGTAAAAAAGTCTAATAATAATATGGGATGCAGCCATAAAATTAAACCATCAAACATATGACTCGATGACATACCACATGTTAAGCACTAGAACATTGAACAATATGCTTTTAAAAATTATATGCAGCTGTAAAACATGTAACAAATGAGTTAACCAATTATGTCTTTGCAGCCGTAAATTATAACCAATATACAAAGCAAACTATATGCAAACGGTTGAGAAATAATCATTGTGGCAAGTAAAGACAAACGATATGAATATGCAGCTATATTCAATAAATAATTTAAGATAGCTATTGGTTATGACTATACGCAGCTATATAAAATAACAATAAAAATATGAATCCATATGTAAGAACAATAGCATAAGATGACAAATTGCAACCGTAATGAAGCAATTACTGAAACGTACTCAAACATATTCAAACATAATTAGCGAGATTGAGTTTAGCTTATAACGTCGATCTCATCAGATACAATGATTTTCATTCCTTGAAAACAAGGTCGAATCAATATGGTCGACTAAGAACTTATAAACTCAATCAATTAAGTATACGTATGAACTACGAATCCACTCTTACAAATCATGAATTGATAATAAGTATGATTTGAAGATGGAGTGAACATAAACTAAAAATATACAAGAATAAAAGTTCATACCTATTAACTCAAAATCGCTAGAACGTCGTGTTGATAAGCGCTTGGGCAGTGAATCAGTGATACACCTGCAGCAGGTACATTACATCCTCTCCGCACAAACAGCCAGCTCAAGCTTAATCCTGAGGTCATTCTAGAGTATCGTACGTTGGATAACGTAGGCAACAAGGTATGTGAAGCTTTGGTGAAGTGGCAAGATTTGCCAATTGAAGAGGCTACGTGGGAATGTATTGGACAACTTCGCAAGAGTTTCCCAACACTGAATCTTGAGGACAAAATTCTTTTCGAGAGCGGGTGTAATGATGGAGTTACAGCTGACAAAGACACTGAAGTAGAAGAACCAGAAGCACATGAACCGAACCAGAGGATGTCAAACCAAAGAAGAAAACCAAACCCAAAGTATTTTAATTAATTTCAGTTGTGTTTTGTTATCACGTACGTTCACAATAAAAAGTACCTAGTCTTCTTTGTGTTGAGGAAACTAACCTTCCACTTTCTCATTTCCCTTGTTAGTAGGAGTTGAGACTCCGAGCATGTTGTTCTTCTTTTCTATTTAAGCAAATAATGAAAACCAAAATAGGTAGTCAAAACTACCAAACAAATCTTGTGTTCTTATTTTCTATCTTTATGCTTAGACTAGGACCAACACCCCGTCGTCGTTTTATCCCCTCACTATGCTGACTCTCACTGGTGCCTTGACCAACTAGCTACCCTCTGTGATGGAGAAAAGCTATGGTGGCGACGGCGGCGCAGGCCTTTCACGCGCGCGCGAAGGGCGGTCTTCTGGATGCGCGTGAGGGCTCGTCCAGTCTCCGATCACGGCGCGGTTGGTGTCTACGGCTTCGTCTCGACGAGAGGAACACGATGATGGCCTTGGATGCACGAGATTCGCTACGGTTAGAAAGTTATGGTCGATTTACTAAAACGACCGAAACTTAACTCAAAACATGGCGGTTTCCGGTGGTCTTGAGCTGCGGTTGATGGTGATGACGAGCTTGACGACGTCCTTGTGTGCGGCGGCTCCGGCGATGAGCTCAGGTGAGCTTTCTCCCTTCCTCTCTCTCTCTCTCTCTCTCTCTCTCTCTCTCTCTCTCTCTCTCTTTAAAGAAAAACAAATTGGCCTTTGGGGATAGTTTGGGGTTGGGGTCATTACAATTCTCACTCACTTACAAGAAATTCGTCCCCGAATTCAATTCATAAGCTGACATGCCCAATGTCAACGTAACAAAACCTCGAATACTAATCCTCGCGCGGCCTTTCTGGTCTCCTCCTGAGTCTTATCTCTCTCCCAACGATCTCGGACAAACACGGTCGAGATTCCCCGAATTGTTTTCACTTGATGATCTGAAATCTCCAATAGATGATAAGGTCCATAAAATCTTTATGAACTCACTTGACGTCTACTGCAAAATAAATTATGGCGCCTTCTCAACTTTCGCAATGTTGTCATATGAACCAAGTCATAAAAGGCTGATACACTGCTGATAAAATAACTGCAAGCAACTAATCCAATCCACTCCAGTGAAGGATACAATCCCATGTGCCTCGGTTTAAGCTCCTTTATCTTCTGAGTCTTAGGTCCCTCCTGAAATGTCCTTATTTTCAGGTATATTAGGTCGCCCATATGTAGCTCCAAATCTGTACGGCGCTTAGCTGCATAAATCCTCTGACGTCATGGGCTTCCGAAAGCCCATCATTGAGCATTTCCATTTGCTCAACCGTCTCTTGAACCATTAATACTTTTAACTCATGTCGCTCCCCCACTTTGGTCCGGCGAAGTGGTATACGATAAGGCCTACCATAAAGAACCTCTTATAGCGATATCTCATTACTCAAATGATTGATGTCGATGTAGGCAACTTTGTTAGATGTATATGCTTTCCGAACTTCTATCCCACTGGAAGATGCAATTCCTGAACATATCCTTTAAGTTCTGAGTAGTCCTCTCAGACTGAGGATCAGTCAACGGGTATCAGCCGTATTCATATGGACCTTTGTCCCAAGCACCTTCCCAAAGGCTCTCCGAAATGCAGACGCGAACTCTCATCCCAATCCGATACAATGCTGATAGGAACTCCATGAAACCTTATAATCACGCTGATGTAGGTCTGCGCCAACTGCTCAACACTGATTGCCTTCTTAATTGCTAGGAAATGGGCTGACTTGGTAGGTCTATCCATGACTACCTATGTGGCATCCATTGCACATGTGGTGATCGACAATCCCGTAATAACATCCATAATCACCAGACCTCATTTCCTCTCCGACAAAAGCAAGCGCAACAATAACCTGAAAGGCACCTAAACCTCAGACATAACCAGCTAACATGTCTGGCACCGCGACGTAATGTAGTTACACTCTCTTAATACTACACCAATTATAGTTAACTCTTCATATCTTTGTACCCTTTGGTGTTCCCGATGGGTAGAGAAACACGAGTGATGTGTTTGCTGTAAGATCCATTTTCTTAACAGCTTATCGTCCCACACAGCAACTCGGTTTCGGTACAAGTACATCCTGCTCAAAGCTGTATGATATCCAATATTCCCAATCTCGATCTGCTCAACCAAATCCATAATGCTAACTTGTGCTTGCGTATCCTCCATAGAAAAACTGCATGCTCCAAAGTCCTAAGGACATCTGTTTCTCCATTGACAGTAATGGCACCCAATCTGAGACTAGCAAATCTCCCAGTAAACTCATGAACCTCCCTGGTTCCTGAGATACAGCTCATACGCCTATCCAAGGCATTTATCACCTGGTTGTCCTTACCAGATGGCATGCGATATCCAAACTATAGCCTGCTACAAACTCAATCCAACTACACTGTCAAAGTACAAGTTTTTAATGAATGAAGATAAATTTCATATTCTAATGATCCCAGAGAATCTGAACTTCCTTCCCGTACAATTATGATTTCCAAAACTATAACGCAACTACCACTTCAGCCATTCCGAATCATGAATAGGGTAGTGGGTCTCGTGAGGTCTCAACTGATGCGATGCATATGCAATGACCTGATCCTTATGCATCAATACACAATCCACAAACGCTCAACATGCTCCCTCTATTACAAAAATAAATCAAAGGGGTCGTCGATGAGTACAATCGCGCTCTTGTCCAAGTGTTCGTGAAAGACATCATTCATAAGCTTCTCAAATGCTATCAGTGCATTCGTCGATCGAAAATGATATCACCAAAAATCATAATATCCATAACGTATACGGAAACTCACATTCCGTACATACTCCTCAACTATAGCAATCTGATGATGTCCTGATGTCAAGACAACCTTCGAGAACCATGATCCTCCATGCAGCTAATCCAAAAATTCATCAATACGATGGTTACCATGTTCAAGTCTATGTAGTCGATACAAAGCTTGAAACTCCCATCTTTCTTCCTTACAAACAATGATAATGTTCCCCACGGTAAAGTACTCGGTCTGATAAAACCCTTGTCTGATGAATCTTCGACATGCTCTTTCAGCTTGGTCATCTCTGCTGGTGCTAATCGGCATAGAACTTGTGAAACCGGTACTATTTGCTCCAAACAAATCGCAAGAGCGTCTCATGTGTCTTGTGGTGGCCGTTCCAAAGGTCACAAATATATCCTCATACTCTGAAATAACCGGAAGATCCTGCAGCTCATGCTGTCCATCATCCTTAACCATCGAAATGGTAGCCAAAAATCTCTCTGTTCTTATATCCCATAACTCTTCAGAATGTAATATGCATGTAATAAAAACTTTCCATCTGCTCCAAAAATTGGAACTCTTGCCCTCAGGCAATCCAATCACTACTCGATGTCGTGACAACCAATCCATCCCTAAAAAAAAAATAACATCATAAAACTCCGCTCCATCTCTCGGACGGGGCTCCAGATAACTCAACTCTTCCAAGCATAACTGGTGCGACACAACGAATATAAATAGCTCCCAATATCCTATGTCAACTATCCGAACCGACACATCTCTGAAAAGATCAACACTGCCAAAATTGGTAAACATACCAAAGTGTAACTCCAACATCCACACAACGCAAGCTGCTGCACCCCAATTCAAAAGCGATCTCCACGAGTTCACAAAACAAATACCTCCAAAATAGTCAATATACTCGTACACACAACAACACATGCCAACCAATGGCTCATACCACACACCACATAATCTCCAGTAACAAACTCGTGGGACGATTGCTTGAAGTGGGCTGGCGGCAGAAACGTCACATATCCACTCCTGGATAGCCTTGAAATCATGATCGAAGAAACTAATAACTCCTGAGAAAACTGACGAACTTGGACATCACCCAACTGCTGAACATCTGGCGAGAACCCTGATAGTCGAAGGACGAATGACTATGATTTTACTCATCGTCATAGAAAGAGACATTTGATTTAGTAATCACTGGACAGAATGGTGCTAAAAGAATTTCCAAATATATAAATAAATATATATATACTTTTTTAAACAAAAAGAACGTTGAAAACCGATGAAAACCGAAACCCCTGACCGCCATCCCGGGATGGAACCCACTCCGATACCAAAATGTGACATCCGTCACTTTCGAAATAGTAAAAATAATTCATTAAATACAAATTTCTTAAATATCCATATATAAATATTTGAAAGTCAGCATCCACGCTTGAATTCCATAATATAAAATAACATCCGAAACATAAAGTACGACATAAACCGAGAGTCCGAAATACGAAATAACATAAACGATAGATAGAAGCTCAAAGGCCCAAAAGCGATAACACGATCAAAGTGATAGAAGTCCAAAGCTCGATAGTAGTAAAAGCCCAAAAGCACCGGTCCGATATAATCACTCCTGCTCGTCTGTCTCACCTGAAAGGGGGAAAGAAGGAGGGGTGAGCGACAGGGGAATCGCCCAGTGAGATATGGGATGCTAAACCGCAAACCACTGACTCAGTTCATAACACTACAACTATGTAGGCCTAGCATGAGACAATCACGGTGCCTATTACACCACACAGAACAATCACATATGTCTAGTGGTCTAGACATGCTACAACCAATGAGATAATAATATACCGCATTTCCTCATAAGGATATAAATATATATAACTCTACAGGCGTCGCTAGCACAGTAGTCCACACTGCACCCCACAAATCTCTAAGGCGTCGTAAGTACAAACGTCTCTGTACCCCTGCAAATCTCCACAAACATGGCAGCCAGTGCAAACGTCTCTGCACCCCACAAAACTCCTCAAACATAGGCAGCCAGTACAAACGTCTCTGCACCCCGCAAATCTCCAAAACATGGACTCACATATATATAACAATTCTTAACATCAATCATTTCAATCAACCGTTGAATCCTCTATTATCCTATTTCCGGTTTAACAATCAATAATAATAATAAACAAGCAAGACTCTCAAATAGACTCGATTCACAGAGACGGATCATGTTTCGAAACTAAATTTTTCATAACGGTAGTACTAAACTAGCTCGGGATTTAACGGACTTGCCCTCACCTTAGCAATGAAGAGAAGTGGTATCTATGAACTCCAGCTGTTCAAATGGAATCCAAATCTGAAATCAGATCGAAATTTCGAGTCGGAACGTCTTTCGAACGGTCAAAAACGGAACTGGTCAAGGTTTGCGGAAAAGTCAACTCGCTGGTCAAAGGTCAACCCGGTCAACCCTTGACCAGAAACCAATTTGACCTAACCAATCGGTTTTCCATAACAATCAATTTAAATTGGACCATCCGGTTTACCTAACCGAATTTCAATTGATTTTAACCGACCGGTTTACCCTAACCGAATCGAAATCAATTTAAACCGATTAAATCAGTCAAACCACCGGTTTGACCGAGTCACCGAGTTGACTCACCGGGTCGACTCGGCCGAGTTGGCGAGTCACCGGCGGCGACGGCGGAGCTGCGGCGGCTTACCGGAAAGTTGGCCGGCGGCGACGGCGGAGGACGGCGGCGGAGGCTTCCCGGCGGCGACGGCGGAGGACGGCGGTGGTGGGCGGCGACAGCGGAAGGCGGCGGTGGGTGGCGACGGTGGAGGACGGCGGCTCCGGCGAGGCGATGGTGGCGACGGCGGCGCGTGCGTTTCACACGCGCGCGAAGGGCGATCTTCTGGAGGCGCCTGAGGGGTCGTCAGGGCTCCGATCTCGGCGCGGTTGGGGTTTACAGCTTCGTCTCGACGAGAAGAACATGATGATGGCCTTGGATGCACGACATTCGCTACGGTTAGAAAGTTATGGTCGATTTACTAAAATTACCAAAACTTAACTCAAAACATGGCGGTTTCCGGTTTTCTTGAGCTGTGGTTGATGGTGATGACGAGCTTGACGACGTCCTGGTGTGCAGCGGCTCCGGCGACGAGCTCAGGTGAGCTCTCTCTCTCTCTCTCTCTCTCTCTCTCTCTCTCTCTCTCTCTCTCTCTCTCTATCTCTCTCTCTCTCTCTCTCTCTCTCTCTCTCTCTCTCTCTCTCTCTCTCTCTCTCTCTCTCTCTCTCTCTCTCTCTCTCTCTCAAAGCAAAACAAATTGGCCTTTGGGGATAGTTTGGGGTTGGGGTCATTACAAATATATTCTTTGATTGTCAATACATTTTAGTTTGGGCTCACGTATTAGGTCTCTTTGGGCCGTCTTTTGACTTGAAACGTTTATTACGGCTTCTTTCGATAAAAATAAACTTTCCGCGGTTTTTATCGTAAAGGTAGATTGATGACTTCAAATGACGTGAAACATGAAATGGGTTTGCTACTGTCTTTGGGAGATAGCATTAAAGAGTAGACGAGAATGCATGGATTCGTGTCGTATCGAACTTTCGGGAAAGCTTGATCGCTTCGTAACTATCGAAACATGCACGTGCTCGGTCGCTACATAGCGACCGAGCAGTGCACGTGCTCATTTGCTACATAGCGACCGAGCTTGGCTCGAGCTCGGTCGCTACGTAGCGACCGAGCAGTGTGCATGCTTGGTCGCTGCGTAGCGATCTTGCTTGGCTTGTCCATGGTCCGATCGCCATACTCGAGCTCGTCCGTGGCTGGTTTAGATACGTGTTCGTTGCCTTCGGACAATCGATATTTAGTGGTTCGATTGAGATTTGAACAAGATTTTACCGCAAGGCTCTTCGTAAAGATTTCTTTACGAAGATTACTTTTCGTAAAAACGTTCATGCCGATTTTTACAGACTTTCAAACATTGATTCCGTCGTGACCGATTTTGACCCCAACAATTTCTGATGTATCATCTTTGATGGTGATGATTTTGAAGGATGATATGTCAAAATCAATCAACATCAAGGGTTATATATCAAAAATAGTGACTATTAATATATTGGAAATTCATCGCATATAAAAAATATTTCGAACATTTTAGTTGCATATGTTAACTTTGGGGATTTATTATTTATTTTGATTTATTTTGAATTTATAATTATATTTTAGTTTATAAATTTCTGAGGTTTTAAATTTATTTAAAATTTTAAAACATTAATTTTATTAAATTTTATTAATAAATTAAGATTTTTTATTCATTTAATTTTATTTTAAAATTTATTTAAATTTATTTATAAATTTAAAATTTTATTCATTTATTTTTAATTTTTTAATTTTTTTTAAGTTTTATCTCTTTTTACACTTATTTTTGAATTTAAATAATTTTGTTTTTCATTATATTAAATATTTTTATTATTTATTAATTAAAACTGACACCTCATACTTTTTACATTTTTGCTTGGTAGAGAAGTAAGTTAGTTTAAAGGTCTAATATGCTAATATAATTGGTTTGAGGTTTGAAGTGTGAGTTTTTGAGTATCAAGGTTTAAAGTGTTATCTTTTTACATTTTCATGGTTTAAAATGCAATTTAGCTCGAGAAAGCAATACAAAAGAGAGGAGCAGCCATTTGAGCTCTCAAGCAGGGAAAAATAAGCAAAAGAGAAGTAGAGATGAAATTTAGATAGAACTAGGGGCATGTTCGTTTCTCCATCTGGATGAGCTCTCTGGATGGAGATGAGAGTTTTGTTCGTTAAGGCACTCAAAGTGCAATTCATTCAGATGGATTATCTAGATGACTTTTGGAAATTTAGGCTTAATTTTAAAAATCATCTCTCTGATCCAAATTTAACCATCTAGATGGAGATGGTTTTGTCAAAATTGTAAAATGTCTATTATCTCCCTGATGTAATTCACAAATTACAAACATAAGCATACTATCATTTTGTTACACACAAAAAATGACAAAACCACAAAAACGCATTTTCCAGTTAAAACCAAACACTTATTTTCCCGTCAGAACCACAAAACACATTTTTCGCCAAAATCGCAAGAATACACTTTTCACCAAAATAGCAAAAACGTGTTTTCCCGTCCAAACCGCAAAAAGTGTTTTCCGTCAAATCGTAAAACGTGTTTTTCTCGCCAAAACAACAAAAACATGTTTTCCCACCAAAACGCATTTTCTGCGAAAACCGCAAAAATCGTTTTCACGCCAAACCGCAAAAACGCGTTGTCACGCCGAAACCCCAAAAACGCGCTTCCATGCCAAAACCACAAAAACACGTTTTCACGCCAAAACCCTCAAAAATGATTTTTTCAGGCTAAAACCGCAAAAACTTGGTGTTCCGCCTAAACCCCAAAAACATGTTTTCACGCCAAAACCCCAAAAACTCGTTTTCCCGCCAAAACCACAACCAGCAAAACCGCAAAAATGTTTTTTTCCCACCAAACTGAAAAATCTCATTTTCTCGCTAAAACAAAAAAAAAATCGAGTATTCCCGCCAAACCCTAAAAATCATTTTTTCTTGCCAAAACCGAAAAATTGTATTTTCTCGCTAAAACGAAAAAAATCTGTTTTCCCTCCAAAACCAAAAAATCTATTTTCCGCCAAAACCGAAGTTACAGTGAGTTTATTAATACTTTTTTAGTTTGAAACTTTAAATTTTTTAAAATACATGTTTATGAATCTTTTTGTTTATTAGAATTTATTACTGTAGTAATTTTTAATACAAATCAAAATAAAATAAAAACTATATGAAATAATTTATGAATGTCAAAATGCTAATTTTAAAATAATTCTAATGTAAATATATTAGACTAAATATATTACACTAAATATTTAAAGATAATATAGTTAAAATTCATATCAAACATATGATTAAATCAAAACAAAGGTATTTTAGTAATTTGTTTACCTAACTCTTCTGGATGGAAATAAAAAAAAACATAAGATCTATCTAGATGGTTCATTTATAGATGAGCCATTTGGATGGACAGAACAAACAATCCCAAAAATCTGAATGGATCATTTGGATAGATCATATAAATAGATCATCTGGATGGAGATGGCAGATGGTGAAATGAAAAGCCCCTAGCTAACTTGAGCACAGTAATTGGGATGACCCCTACTAGAACGGCCACCTCGGCCACAACGACCACCCACGTGAGTCCATTCCATTTCTTGCATCTTCTGGATTGGTTTGAAAAGCCTATCCCCACGAGACCTCTCTCGTGCTATTATGACATTCATATTCTCATAACCTAACATATCAAAAGTCTTTAAACCAGACACATTCTCATTTTGAAGCACACCAAATGAGTAGTTTGAGACAATCTCATCAACGGTATTACATAAAGATTGACGCATAGGAGTTGAAAAACTGGAAATATTGGTGGTAGCAGCAAGATCGGTGGTTGCAATATCTGAATGTATTGGAGCGGTTGGCAGCAATTCATTCATTGCATCCTCCACAATTGGTGATTTATCAGAGCTTGAATTGCCATTCTCAATTTGAGAACCAAAGCAATGATTACTCTAAGCAACAACAGTGGTTGTTAAAATAGGGGTAGAGGTAACAACCACATTATATGTTGATGTGTTATTGGCATATTCTGTAGGAGCAGAATCTTGATTTTGGATTGCTAAAGCTTGTTCTTGTTCAAAAGGAACAACGTCATCGCAATGGAGAGACAAATCAATGAGAGGAGATGGAGGTTGGCTAGGTACCTCTGGTGGAGCAACTACAGTGGGAGATGCTGCAAAAATGAAAGCAGGATGTTGAGGAGAATATGTTTCTACAAGTGGTGTAGGCGTATCCGAAGAGACTACTGCAGGTGCTGAAATATCAAAAACTACCATGAGGGGAGGAGGCAACTATCTCCATGATAGACCATGGATTTTACCAGTTTTGAGCCATGGTCTATAAGTGTTTTAATATATATTTACTACTATATAGATTATATTTAGAGTATTTATAGGTTCAGGTACGTTCTGGAGAAATATGGTGATTTTGGAGCCTTTTGAGGTGCAGAACTGCACAGAAGCGTCAGATGTCTAGCTATGTATGGAGACCTTCCCAATTTAGATTTTGCCCATCTTTTATAACAAGATATATCATTGAGTTAGCTTTCCAATGCCGCCAGTTTGAGGTCAATCGGCATCCTGTAGCAGAAGCTATGTCTATTTTACTGAAGAGTGGTCAGTCTGCCTCGCGAGAGGAAGCTGTCGAGGAGTTGAAGGACTGTCGATCAATGTAACCGCATTGGTTTCGGTCGACAGTGATGCCAGAATATGGGCTGAGCATATTTTATGACTGACTGAAGCCCAGAAGAAACCCCAAATTACCAGAATATCCTTGGACGACCTAAAACCCTATTTATGTGTTTTCTAAGACATTGTTGACGGCTAAGCTTTCTTTTATTCATTGTTCTTTGTTACGAGAGAAAGGAGGCACTCCTTCAGAGTCCTCTTGGAACTCCATTATCTTTGGTTTTAATATCTATTGCTTTTTATATCTATTCATCTATGATTTCTGTGACAAACTTCATGTCTGAATAGATCCACCGGTTAGGTTTAGGGTTCAGATAGGATGAGGGATTAGCCCCAACTATAGATTGCTAAGTTGTGATATTCATCTTTGGGATTGTCATTAATGCATTTTTCTAGATTAGCTACCTAGAACTTTACCTAGGATTGATAAATAAAAGCGAGAGCTTCATTCTCATCCTGAAACCATCTTAATTGAGGTAAGACTTGCCAGAGACATGCGAGAGCTGATCTAGTGAGCTTAGAGAGCACATTCAACCAGTGCGTAAAGCTTGACCTAACGCTCGTCGATCGATATTCCTATAGAATAATCGATCGACAGTGAGACACTTGTATCGATCGATATTCCTCTAGAATCATCGATCGACACTAAAGTCGTGTCAACAGACAAACCTAGAAAGCGAGAGCCTAATGGTTTGTTTATAAATGTTGAGCTCTACAATATCATGCATGCAACTTGTTAGGCATCTATAGGATTATAATCCCGATTTCCTGAATAGAAACCCTAGATCTAGCAACCATCCTTCCATCAAACAACTCTCTGCCAAGCTGAACAATTGTCTTGTTCAACTTGTTTACTGCTTTATTTACTGCTTTAAACTTATTAGCTAGCTTAATCGTAAACTGTTTAGATCTAATTGGTTCCCTAGCTCCCTGCGAATTGTTGGGGTCAAAATCGGTCACGACGGAATCAATGTCTGAAAGTACGTAAAAATCAGCATGAACGTTTTTACGAAAAGTAATCTTCGTAAAGAAATCTTTACGAAGAGCCTTGCGGTAAAATCTTATTCGAATCTCGGTCGAACTAAATACAGATTGTCCCAAGACAACGGACACGTATCCGACTGGCCATGGACGAGCTCGAGCATGATAATCGGTGGACCGCGGACAAGCCAAGCTCGATCAATACGCGGAGACCAAGCATGCACACGGCTCGGTCGCTACGTAGCGACAGAGCACGCTGATATATCATGAATTTCACCCATTTTTAGTCATGGTACATAAGTGTTTTAAGATATATTTATCATGTTTTAGTGTCTTTTCAAAGCAATTACAGGTTCAGTTACTTGATAGAAGGAAATGATGCTTTTGGGATACTTTCGACTACTTTTACGCGTAGACCATCGATCGACGCTTGAAGAGCAATATCGGTCAACCGAAGCCAATTAAAATCGATCGACAACCGTTCAGCGTCATCAATCGATGTTGGATCACCCGAGGATTAATCACGAAATTAGAAGATTTCATTTCCATAAAGTTTATTAATTGCAACCTAAGCCCTCAGCCTCCTGGGAGGCTATATGTACTAGGGTTTTGTATCAATTTAGAGCAGACTGGCCAAAAAACCTAGTTTGGAGAAGAAGCATTATGGCTACCATTAGAATAACTTAGGATTTGAGAGATATATCTGAGACTGCATAACAGAGAAGATCTTGAACTCCTTTATTTCTATTACTCTTACTTTCTGTGTTCATTATTTCATTTGAGTTTTATTCAAACCATCATGACTTTGTGTCTCATGAATATGTCTGAGTAAACCCAATTGTTAGATTTAGGTTTCTCATAAAGGTTGAAAGTATGTGCTGCTAATAAGACTGTTAAAAAGGTGTTTTGATTGTTCTTTCATGGTTGTTGAGTTTAGTGCTAAAATTAGGATTGATCACCCTCATTTTAGATCTTAGGATTAATTGAGATAACCAACTGTTACCCTCAATACCTGAAATAGCGAGTGCGATCTAACTGACTAGATAACAATGAGAGTTGGTCTAGAAGGTTAGAGAACAGCTTCAAACCCGCTCGTAAAGCTTGCTAGAAGAACTGTCGATCGATGCGACCATCGTTGTGTCGATCGATTGTTTGAAAGGTGTATCAAACGATGTGACTCTTTCTCGGGATCAAAAGACGGCAGTTGAGATTCGAGATCTAGTATAGAAAGCCTATCTGGTTTTACCATTGTTTGAGATGAAAAACCGTCAAACCCTTTAGTTTAAACTAAGTTGCATGCTTTTCATACCTGTGAATTTCCCTAAGTCTAGCTGTTTTCCCATCCTTAAAATAACTTCAACTTAAACTGCCGAACAATTACCTTGTTCGACTCATCATTTACTGCTTTTAAACAAATAAACCTCTTAGTCTATCTTTATTTCTAATCCCTTAGATCTGTTGAGTAATCCTAGAGTCCTTGTGGATTCGATCACTAAGTACTACATCTGAACCTCTTATTTGAGAGAGTAATTCACTCCTTAGGGTAATTTGAGTGATATCTAATTTAACGCTGTTGCCGGGGACTCTTTCTTATTACCATTAGATTTAATTTAGAATTTAGTATATACTTGTTACGAAAAACTTGCTAAGTTTTCTTTCTTTCCTTGTCTACGCAGACACTAAGAATGGAGAACATAGAACTCGGCCGATCATCGATCAACGAAGATGCAATATTATCGAGCGACATGGAGACCGAAGAATCGACTGACACGGAGCTCCCGACATCGATCGAAACCGCCCAGCCGGAAGCAGGTAAGTATTCTCTTACCGAGCTTATTAATGAGGAAGTAGTCCAAACTGAACCAATAGCTCAATTGAGTAATGAGACTAGCCAAACTAAACAGGGGACTGAAATCCCTGTTGAGATAAACCACACCTTGATAAAAGGTGAAGAGATAAAATTGCCTTTGCAAGACTACCTAGACCCTGGTAGTACCTATTCCAATAGGTCCGCTATTAAAATACCAGGAGACGATACCAAGAAATCTAAGTTCAACCCAGATTACTACTGTATGGTTCGTCGAAACCCATTCCGTGGATCTCTCTCTGAGCACCCACAAGATCACATCGAAGGATTAGAAGAATTAATCCCAGATGAATACAATCGTTGCAAACTATTCTCATTTTCCCTAGAAGGAGAAGCTCTCAGATGGCTAAACTGTTTAGCAACATGATCCCTTACTTGTTGGGGCGAGATTAGAAACGCCTTCCTTAAGAAATTTTTCGATGATGATCACTATTGGGAAGTAAGGAGACAAATCTTTACATTCCGCCAAGATCCACGTGAATCGTTTAAAAACGCCTGGGGCAGATTCAGGAGCTATGAACTTGAATGTTCCCATCATGGTTATTCAGAACCACAACTCCTTAACCTCTTTTACTGAGTGTTAACCTGAGCTACAAAACTACACTCAACACGGCGAGTGAAGGAAATTTCGTCACTGGGAGCCTCGAAAATGCTAGACGCCTCATCGAAAATGTAGCAACGGGAAAATCCTATGAAAAGATGGATGAAGAAATAGGTAATTTGATAAATTCAGAAGATAATTCAGATTTGGTAGAAATCAGGAATTCTCTAAATTCGCTCCACTCTTTTCTTCAGAATCAACATCGATCTGATATAGCCCAGATCAAAAATGATCCCTTGTCAGATGTAAAAAATCAATTAGAAGAAGAGACAAGCTATTTAGACCCTTATCCCGTGTTTAACATTGATAGTTTCACCCAAGCCTATGACATTGCTGTGAAATCACGCACTCGAAAGGAAAAATTCAATATCAGACACACTTACTGGCAACCGTAAAACAAAGTCAGATTTTTACGGAAAAATAAATATGGTTTACGGAAAGTTAATGGAGAAAGCAGATTCTTTGAGTGAATTTATCCAAAAATTAGAAAGTCAAGTAGCTGAAATTGAGATTGCCATTAAAAGAGAAACATGACATCTTCCCGGGAGAACTGATTTAAACCCGAGACGTCAAGTCAGTGCCGTAATGTTGTGTAGCGGAAAACGTCTCGTGACGAACACAAAGAACAACACCGATATTGGCAATTCTGCCAATACTGATAAAACAGGCAAGAGTGATTCTCAGCCTATACTTCTTGATGACCCTGATCCAAAACCTTCTCGAGAAAACGGGAAGTCTACCGCTGAAACTAATAAGGAAAAAACTGTAGACTTAGAAGTAGAAGACGATTCGGAAATTGAGCCGAAATAGATCGACAGTATGGTACCCACGTCGATCGACCAGTGAATCCTGTCGTCGATTAACATTCAGATAACCCTATCGATCGACGTTCAACTCAACCCGAACCAACGATTGAAAGAGTCTATAGAACCCTACCCCCTTATCCTCCCAAAACGCAGACTAAGAAAGCATTAGAAAATGCGATCTTCAAGAAAGTATTGGATAAAATTACTATAGAGATGTCCCTAAGCGATGCTATGAAAATAGCACCTTCGATAAAGAAGTATGACGTCCCCAAATTATCCAACTGCGGAACAAAGCGTGATGATGGTGTCAGAGGAAGTAAGTGCCATGATTCAAGGAGAAACTCCAGCTAAGAGGCCTGATCCTGGTAGTTTCGTCCTAGATTGCAATATACAGAACACGCGTTTTCCTCGATCACTATGTGATCTTGGCTCTAGCGTAAATCTTATGCCGTACTCCGTCGCAGTAACCCTGGGATATAATGAGTTTATGTCAACTCCGATAACCCTAGTTCTAGCTGATCGGTCTATCAGGGTACCTGAAGGGATTCTCGGAGACGGGGTCGGCAATTCCTCGCTACAGCTGGAGCGATCATTCATGTGAAAGAAGGACGAATAAATTTGAACATCGGGGACATCTCGATGATCTTTGATATGGAAAAGGTAATCAAGCGACCCTTGATAGATGACCAAGCCTTCTATGTGGAAGAAGCCTCTGAGCTGGATAAGGAATCTTTCATCGACATGTGCTCAGACGACCCCTTAGAAAATGCTCTTACTCATATGGAAAAATAAATCTTCAGCATAGATAATAGGACAGACGATTACGTGCGACTGATGGATGCAAGTATCGAGGTTGCGAACATCGAAGAAGATGATGACTCAGACATTATCGTCGATCGATATCTCAAAGAGGCCGTCGATCGACAACCATCTTCATTATCTAATTGGTCTAAAGACAAGGCACCAAAAGTTGAATTAAAACCCCTTCATAGTGGTCTTAAATATGCATTTCTTTATGACCAATCCTACCCTATTATTGTCAACGCCAATCTCACTGGAGGGGAACTTGCGCTATTACTAAATAAACTACGCAAGTACAGGAAAGCAATCGGGTATTCTATTGATGATACTCATGGTATTTCTCCTGATCTTTGCATGCACCGTATTCATTTGGAAGACGACGCAAAAACGTCGATAGAACAACAAAGGAGATTAAATCTGAATCTTAAGGAAGTAGTCAAAAAGGAAATACTAAACTCCTAGATGCTGGAGTTATCTATCCTATTTCAGATAGTAAATGGGTATGCCCCGTACATGTTGTACCCAAAAAGGGAGGTATTACAGTAGTGAACAACGAAAACGATGAACTCATCCCGACTCGTATTGTCACTGGACATCGGATGTGTATCGACTATAGAAAATTAAATGCCGCCACTAGAAAAGATCACTTTCCCCTGCCCTTTATTGATCAAATGCTGGAGCGTTTAGCCAATCACCAGTATTACTATTTTCTTGATGGATATTCCGGATTCTTTCAAATTCACATACATCTAGATGATCAAGAAAAGACAACCTTTACATGCCCCAATGGAAGATTTGCATATCGCAGAATGCCATTTGGTCTTTGTAATGCTCCCGCCACTTTCTAACGTTGCATGATGTCAATTTTTACAGACATGATCGAGGACTTTATGGAAGGTTTTATGGATTTCTTCTCATTCTACGGATCAAATTTTGAGAGTTGCCTCGATAATTTATGCAAGGTATTGGAAAGATGCGAAGAAAAGAACCTTGTCCTAAATTGGGAAAAATGCCATTTTATGGTTAACGATGGCATCGTATTAGGAAATAAGGTTTCCGCCGCTGGTATAGAGGTAGATAGAGCTAAAATCGAGGTGATGATCGTTCTACCAGCACCCAAAAATGTAAAAGACATGTGAAGTTTTCTCGGACACGCCGGATTTTATAGGAGGTTTATACAAGACTTTAGCAAAATGGCTAGACCTTTAAATAACCTCTTGTGCAAGGAATTAAAGTCCGAATTTACCCCAAAATGCATGAAAGCTTTCGATGATTTAAAAAAATCCCTTATAACTACCCCCGTCGTTCAAGCCCCGACTGGAATCTCCCTTTCGAGATCAGGTGCGATGCGAGTGATTTTGCGATAGGAGCAGTTTTAGGCCAAAGAAAAGATAAAAAACTGCATGCCATCTACTACGCCAGTCGTACGCTTGATGAAGCGCAACATAATTATGCAACAACAGAAAAAGAATTACTAGCCATAGTTTATGCATTTGAGAAATTCTGTCAATATCTAATTGGCACACGTGTGATAGTTCACACTGACCACGCTGCCATTAAATATTTGATGCAAAAGAAAGATGCAAAACCTCGACTCATACGCTGGATTTTACTACTCCAAGAGTTTGATATTAAAATTAAAGATTAACGAGGAGTGGATAATGGAGTCGCTTACCATCTTTCTCGGATCAGAATAGAGGATGACATCCCTATAGACGATTTCTTCCCAGCCGAGAACGTTGCATAAATAGACACATCTTTCATAGGTCAAATATCTCTCACTTCCGATGAGACATCGATCGATGCAAAAGAAAGCATATCGATCGATTCCAGTAGTGATATATCGATCGATAATGACAGTATCGCAACACCTCGATTCCCTAGTAACCACAATCACGGCACCTCATCTATAAAAATAAATATTGGCATAGAGGTTAATGTTGCGGGTGATAAGATAAAGCTCACGCCTGATAGAGAATCGCAACGTGAGGTGCATGCAATTGGTATAAACTCAAAAGATCGACCCTGGTATGCTGATATAGTCAACTATTTGGCAGCCGAAGTCGAGCCTGAAGAACTCAAGGGGTACATGAGGAAGAAATTCTTCAGAGAAGTTAGAAGATATCATTGGGATGAACCATACCTCTACAGGCATTGCTCTGATAGGATATACAGATGATGCGTATCTGAAGCTGAAATTCCAGACATTATATACCATGTCATGGATCTGACTATGCAGGACATTTCGTCACCTACAAAACAGTTTCAAAGATCCTTCATGTAGGATTCTGGCGGCCGACAACTTTTCGCGATGTCCATGCATTTATAACACAATGTGACAGATGCCAAAGACAAGGAAAAATCAGCAAAAGACACGAAATGGAATAGAAGTTCATTCCGGAAGTGGAATTCTTTGATTGCTGGGGGATAGATTTCATGGGTCCCTTCCCATCCTCGTACGGAAACAAGTATATACTAGTCGCTGTAGACTATGTATCCAAATGGGTTGAAGCGGTAGCTTCCCCAACCAATGACGCATCTGTGGTTTTTAAACTTTTCAAGAGCATAATCTTTCCGAGGTTCGGAGTTCCTAGAATAGTCACTAGTGATGGTGGAACACATTTCACCAATAAAATCTTTGATAGATTGCTTAAAAAGAACGGTGTTCAGCATAGAGTAGCTACACCCTGCCATCCACAAACCAGTGGACAGGTAGAAGTCTCTAATCGGCAAATCAAAGAAATTTTAGAGAAAACTGTAGGAACTTCCAGAAAAGATTGGTCTAGAAAACTAGACAATGCACTTTGGGCCTACAGGACCGCTTATAAAACACCATTGGGAACAATGCCATTCCACCTACTTTATGGCAAATCATGTCATTTACCAGTTGAACTGGAGCATAAAGCAGCTTGGGCTACCAAACTTCTGAATTTTGATATAAAGCCGGCTACTGAAAGGAGAATCATCCAACTTAACGAGCTTGATGAAATTCGACATTTAGCCTATGAAAATTCGAAACTATATAAAGAAAGGACTACAGCATACCACGATAATAAGATCTTATCCCGACACTTTGAACCGGATGATCAAGTCCTTCTTTATAATTCTCGCCTAACGTTATTTCCTGGAAAGCTTAAATCTCGTTGGTTCGGACCATTCACAGTAACAGGCGTAAAACCCTCCGGAGCCATAACTCTAAAAAGTAATAAAGGGGATGAGTTTACAGTAAACGGCCAACGAGTGTAACAATATTGGGCCAAACCGCCAGCAAATCAGCCCATTTTTTTGTAGAACCCCTTGATAACTAGTTTATTCGGGAAGTCGAGCTAAAGACTCTAAATTTAAGCGATGAATGGGAGGCAACCCATTTTCTAAAAAAAAAAAAAAAATTTTATTAATTATTTATATTCTTATCTGTATTTATATCTTATTATTAGTCTAATATTAGTAGTAATAGAAATTAGGAGTAGTTTATGTGGAGAAATATCGATCGATGTAACTGTCTTGCCATCGATCGATGCAGACATATCGAGGGTGAACCTCATTTAACTCGATATGCGCCTCCGACTCTCATTCCCGAAACCCTAACGAAATCAAAACCTCTCTTTTCTATCTCGATTCTTGACGGAATTTTCTCTGTTTCTCGCCCTAATCCACTAGATTTCTCATTCTCTGTCTGTTTAGTTCATTCACTCACCCGATCTACAAGGTTTGACTTCAAAATTCTCTTTTTAGGAATTTTTATTGTTGCATTTTAAGATGAACTAGAACTTATGATTAGGCGCGGATTTGGGATGGTTTTGCAGTTTCTAACGATTATCTAGTGTTAGGATCGTGGATTTTATGCTGTTAATGCCTTGAAAGTGCGATTTGGAATTGAGTGATCTTTGCAGGTTTCGCGATTCGACATCGATCGACGCGAATTCTACATCGTCGATCGATACCCTCATTGTCGACTAATTCTTAATGACATATATCGATCGATGCCTCACACACTTCATCGATCGATATTACAATATATCGACAACACTATCTCACTTCTACTCTATTTTCTGCTTGTTCTCAGATGAGTTCAGACTCGTACGCAGAGAGACGTGAGAGGAGGACAAAGAGGAGACACGACAAAGCCAGCTCCTCCATACATCACAGCGACCCTTGGCCTCGTGACGACAAAACACCTATCGACACTTTCGAGGAGTTCGCTGACCCGAAGAATGCGGTCAACAGCACGGAGTGCATCAACCGCGTGATCAAGGACGAGTGGGACGACTACGACAGCTTGTTCTACAATGCTTGGCGTCTCTATCGAGCCCACACGGTTCATCGACCCATGCATCTTACAGAAGCTCCGGATCGAGTCAGACATCAAGGAGATGATCACGCAGCTCGGACTTGGCACCATGGCAACTCGCGTATACGATCTCCACGTCGACATGGTCTGACAGTTTATGGCCACAGTCGAGCTCACCTACAGCACCTCAAAGGCGAGGGTAGCAGGAGATGGTACACTGACCTTCTTCGCCAGGGGAATCCGATACAAGATCTCCATCACCGAGCTCTGCCGCATCTACGGTTTCAATGAGGCTGCAGCTGCGGTCAGGATTCCACCCTTCCTAGGCCTCGATGGATTCTGGGAGATTATTGGTACGGGGGCGTGGAACTCCAACTCCGCTACGCAGACAGAAATCCATTACCCCACCCTCCGGTAATTTCTACGGGTTCTTGCAAACAAGTTGGTTTGCAAGATGGAGCCCAACAAGGTCAGGATACAGGAGCTCACACTACTCTTTTGTGGAGTAAACGGCTTGGTAGACCTGACTCATCTCGATGAGAATGGCAACGTGGTGACTCCAAACCCCGGAGCCATTTTTGCTGCGTACTTGGTGGACCTGAAGAAGAAGCCCTTCACGGGCAAAGGCAGGAAGAAGGAGACAATTGGGAGTTTGCTGACACCGATCTTTGAGTATCTAGGCATCCGCCTAGATGATATATGGTGTTTTATACATCTTGTATATATGCTTTTAAATTGGTTTTCAAGTCTTTATCGAGTCTTTCTAGTCCTTTTGGAGTCATCACAGGTCTGGAGTTGCATTGGATGGGAGATGGACCAGCTGGAACAAAAGAGGCAGAAAACAATGCAATTTGGTGGTTTTCACGCAGAACAGTCTTGATGACTGTTCCGAGTGACTGTTCCAGCGGCAGAGATTTTTAAAGAAACTACAATCATTACGGGATTTTCCCTAATTATCCTTATTTTCTCTCCCAGCCGCCTGTGGCTTTGATATATCATATTTTCTGTTTCTCTTTACCATTCTACGCTATTCTAGACAGAAGAAAACCATTGGAGACTTTTGTGCTTTTGGATTATAAAGGGAGAAGGCTCCATCTCTCTCACCATAGAGAAGATTATCCTAAACCCTCTTTCTATCTGTTTTATTATGCAGTTTCATTCAGGATCTATGTCTTTGATTGCTTGCATCATGATTGAGTAGTGATCTAGCTCGCCTAGGGTTTTTAGGGTGTTGAAATATGAGCTAAACATAGATAAGCTATTCTTGATTATTCTTCATCCATACTATTCTTAAGGCTTCCATTAATCTGATCACTTGATGTTAGATCCTAAGTTTATCGCCTAGCTAACCGCTTAGGAGATAGCTTGACATGTATTGAATGAGCTTAGCACTACAGGAAATGTGGTTAGTAATAGCGGACGAAAAGCGCTATCATTTTGGTTTAATAGCGTTTCCTTGGACGCTCTGACATCACCCATTATAAAAAGTCCAACCCTTTTAATAGCGATTTTCCTCTGTGCTATTACTAAGTGTATAACAATAGCGCTTTTGTGTTCGCAATTGTTAGTATTTATAATAACGTTTAATAAATGTTATTAGAACCAAATAATTTTATTTTTTCCTAGTAGCAAAGATAGCAAATGTTTCGTGTTATTAATTAGTTTTATAATTATCCCAAAATTAATTAATAATAATTATTGAATTGATTTTTAAATAATTAATTCGAAAATATGAAATAAAAACAATATAAATTATTAAAATTCCAAAAATCAATATAATTATTCAAATCCCATAACACAACATTATCACATTCATACAAACCATCACACAAGCATACAACATATCATCAATCTACCACTAATAAACCTTCACAATCATCCCTAACATATACACTATCATCATCCATATCATCACCCATATCATCAACTTCTTGGACAGGTAAAGGAGCACCACCTAAATCCTCTTCTGTTTCCAACTCATGATAACCTCTAGGTGGTGCTCTCATAACAACATACCAATTTGAAGCATCATCCTCCCTAGAGTAGAAAACCTGTTTCGCTTGAGAAGGTAGAATGAATGGATCTTTCAAATAGGCTGCTTGGTTCATATGAAGGTTAACAAGAGTGAAGCCATCTTCTTCCTTCACACCATTCGCTGTGTTTGCCCAGTTGCATCTAAAGAGTGGCACTTTGAACATGTGATAGTCGATGACCAAAATCTCCTTTATCACTCCATAGTATGTAATCATATCCGCGACCTGTCTCATATCTCTTGCACTTGATCTACACATGCTAAAGGCTTCATAAGTTACTCCACTGTTTTGTGTCTTCAGCTTGACCGCATCAGTATGAAACCGTTGGCCATTGATGATGAATCCTTTATGTGCTAAAGCAACATTTCTTGGTCCAAATGCCAACCACCTTATCTCCTTAGAATGACTATCTTTTGAGTCTAAATGAATCTGCCGCAGGAAATCAGAGGATTATCATCAAGCCGAGGTACTTAAATTATAATCAAAACATGATAATATGTACCACGAAACCAATCATCAATCTACAAGCTAACCAGTCATAAAAATACTAAAAATCCAGACAGTTTCATCAAGCTATAAGCTACTCAGACATCAATTCGCTAAAATATGGACATGTTCTTCAAGATACAAACCAGGCATCATGATACAAGCTAACTAGTCATCACCAAACAAGCTAACCAGTCATCACCAAACAAGCTAACCAGTATTTACAATAATAATCAAGAAAAGAATTTGGAGTTTGTAACCTTATTTTTAAGCCATTCTGTAAAGTGTTCAGTATGGTTTTTCCATAACAAAGTTTCATTTTTAGCCAATCGAGCATCCTTAGCTTGCAACTCTTCCAAATGCATCCTGATTTTAAATTAAACAACAGTATATGAAAATGAAATTATGAGTAAAACAAGTAGAAGAAACATAGAGAATTACTTACTCAAGAAAGGGATCCAAAGATGCCATGTTCATTAGCACATATCGATGTGCAATGTCTCTATCTTTATCTGACAGGGTAACCTCTATACCCTTCTGCAGAGGTCGGCCTTCAACCACCATTCTATCAGCCTCAACATCTTCATTACGATTAACTGCTTCTTGAACTGGTACTGATTCTTTAAGGAACTCTAAACAAAATGCAACACATTCTCCAGCTAAATACGCCTCAGCCATACATGCTTCTGGCCTTGCATAATTCTTAACAAAAGCCTTTAGTGTTTTCATGTACCTATAACTCAGGAAATATGAATATTAGTCAAACATCATTGTGGGAAGTGGATATATTGAAGAGAGATGTTGATCAAACCTTTCGAAGGGATACATCCATCGGAAGTGAACTGGTCCTCCCAACCGTGCCTCTCTTGATAAATGTAGTGGAAGGTGAAACATGATATCAAAAAGGGCTGGAGGGAAGAAGCGCTCCAGCTGACACATTGTCTCCACAAACTCTGTCTCCATGGATATAAGTTTCTCTGGGTCAATGATGCGCTGACACAACCTGTTGAAGTAACTGCATAATCTATTTATGGCTATCCTAGGACCCCTATGTAACAACCCTCTTAATGCAGCTGGTAACAAGTTCTGTACTAAGACATGATGATCATGCGACTTTAAACTACCAATATTTGGAGGGTTAACTGAAACACTATTCGCAATATTACCACAATAACCATCAGGGCCTCTAAACTTAGCTAACCTTTGGCAGAAAATGGTCTTCTCTCTCTTCGATAACCAGTAGGCAGCAGGAGGTAAGTATGTTTTCTTTCCCCTCACCTCTGTGTGCAAGTGCTTTCTGATTCCAATATCTTCTAAGTCTTTTCTTGCTTTCAACCCATCTTTTGACTTCGCACTTTGCATCAACAGAGACAATATAGCATCGGACACATTCTTTTCTACGTGCATAACATCAATATTGTGACGAACAGGCAACTCCTAACACATTAAACAAGAAACTGTTAGACATATTGATCTCTTCTTCCAGTAATCAGATAATATAGGTCAGTTACTATAGTTTACCTTCCAGTAAGGTAGATCAAAGAATATTGATCTCTTCTTCCACCGCCATAGTTCATTTGATTCTTCACACTCTTCTTCTTGTAACCTCTCATCATCTTCCAACTCTAGTCTTTTCCTTTTTTTTCCTTCTCTAGAGGTCTACCAAAATCATTCGTAAAAGCTTGTAGTGTCTCATATATCTCAGCGCCTGTTTGTATCCTATTAGCATTCCCTTCCTCCACAGTGTTGTCAAACCAAGCTTTTTTATATCTGTAACGATGGCCAGGCGGTAGTCTCCTTCTGTTACTCATGTAGACAAACTTGCGGCTAAACTTAAGCCACCTTGCAGGTGTATCCTTTCCACATACATTGCAGGCTTGTTTCCCCTTTACTTTACATCCAGACAGTGTTCCTAAGGCTGGATAGTCACTGATACTCCAAAGCAGCAAGGCTCTGAGATTAAAGTTCTCCTTCGCAAATGAGTCATACACTTCAATACCCTCAGCCCACAAATCCTTTAGATCGTCTATCAGTGGTGCTAGGTAAACATCAATGTTGTTACCAGGAGCAGTAGGACCAGGGATCAACAAAGTCAGCATTATATTCTCAGCCTTCATACACATGGTTGGAGGCGTGTTATAGTTCACTAACAACACTGGCCATGTGCTGTGATTGGTGCTTTGCATGGAGAAAGGGTTCATCCCATCTGTAGAAATCCCAAGTCGAAGATTCCGTGGATCAGCAGCAAAGTCTGGCCATTTAGCATTCACTTGTGCCCAAGAGATAGAATCAACAGGGTGCCGCATTGTACCATCTTCAGTGGCATTGGTATAGTGCCAACGCAGATCTTCAGCCATCCTTTGTGATCTAAACATCCTCCTAAACCTGTCCTTGATTGGAAAATATCTAAGGACCTTTGCCGGAATCCCCACCTTTAACTCATTACTGTGCTTATCCATTTCCCATCTTGAAACTTTGCATCTTGGACAGCTTTCTAGGTTCTCATACTCCTTCCTATACAATATGCAATCATTCTTGCAAGCATGAATACTGTCGTAGCCGAACCCAAAGATCTTCAGAAATTTTTTGATTGCAGCTAAACTCTTGGGAAGAACATTGTCTTCAGGTAGCAAATCCTCAAGTAAAACCAACAGCTGATCAAAGTAGTTCTCCGACACACCACTTTTAACCTTGAATCTGTAAAGTCCCATGATAGCTGAAACCTTTGTGTGCTTGAGACAATCCGAGTATAATGGCGTTTGAGCGTCTCTGAGCTTTTTCTTAAACTCAATTTCCTCTGGTGCTTCATCGTCTTCGTTGTCAGTTGTCGGGTTTGGACCACCTTCGTCCATGGAGAATATTGTCTTAAACAAATCAAACGCCTCTGTTTCATATTGAAGAACACTGTCTTCTGCAGAATCTCTTTTTTCTCCATGAATACTCCAACGAGAACTCTTATACTTCTTATCCATACCCCTAATCACCAAATGCTCCACAATTTTATCCAGTGACTGATGGCTCAGATTGCGGCAGTCTCTACAAGGGCATAGCATTTCAGACAGACTTCCCAATCTTTTTGCGGACGAATTCACAAAATTAGTTGCTCCTTCTGAATACTCGTGGCTATTCCTACAAGAATCAGACAAAAGAAGTTAGCTTTATTTCAATCGGCGAGTAGAAATGAGATCGAGGGATTTTAGGTTATACCTTGGAAGCCAAATCCACGACTTATCCATTTGCTTACTTTCAATCGGCGAATACATGAACAGCTGGGTTGATTTTAGCTCAAGAGATACATGTGCTTTCTTTAGGGTTTTTTCGATTTTAGATCGTGAGACAGAAAGGAGTTTCGACAGAAAGAGAGATGTTGTGTTCTGAAATTTTCCGAGTGCAAACAGAGACAGAAAAAAATGAACGGTTGTGATCAAAGATTTGGAGAGACGGTCTATGATTAATCCGAGTGCAATCTTAGTAGTTGCTCCTCATTGGCTCAAAAAATAAAAGGAATGGCTAAGATTGAAGTTGGGAAGACACATCCATCGGCATATGGTTTGCCACGTCTGCAATCTTGGAGGTTACTCCTTATTGGCTCAAGGTATTAATTTCGTTTGAAATCTGGAAATTAATATATAAATATGATTTTGAAGCAAAAAAAAATTAAATTAAATCTTAAAAATCAAATATTCAGTTTTCCTATTTTACAAAAAAAAATTGTATGAATATAAATTTTTATGTGAGCTTTTATAAGATTGATCATTCTAGCTCATATGCTCATAAACACTACTACTTATTTGTATGTACAAAGGCTTTAGGGTATAGGGTTTGAACAAATGAGTGTTTATAAAATTTATAACTAATCAGTTTTGTGAAATTAAGATTACAATATCCTTTTAAGAATGAACAAAATTGTGAAATCAAGTACAATTAGGGTATAGGGTATAGGTTTGTACTTTAGGGTTTAGGGATTTCACTTTAGGGTATAGGATTTTAATTTTTGGTCTTCCCGTCTGTGGATTTAATTTTTAAAGCTTATGGTTTAATGTAAAATTATGCACTTAAGGGTATAGGGGTTAACAAGCTAAACATTTTCACACATAACCTTATATCATAATATAACACATAATTTTTGTTTTTTTGTCTGCTAACTGTTACATAATATCATACATGATTTCAACCGAGTAAAAAAGTACCTAAACATTCGATCACACACTAGAAATACATAGCCGATGAGAACCAACTTGAAAAATGTTTCAGACGACAATTTTAGACAAACTTGATTTTGTCATTTGGCCATGCCACAACCGAACCCATTGCATCAGATATGTATTCAATCTCTGAATTTGGCCTCCAGACTTTTGCATCACCGATCTTAGCCACATCAATCCACACCTTGCTTGCATTTGGACCTAGGGGTACAAAGTGGCACAACTCATTCGGATCCGTTGAAGCTACCCTTCCTTCAGCTACCTTACGTCCAGAGTTGTTGCAATCCAAGAGAGTGCACTTCTGCTTCGGACTTCTGGTCGAACTAGTGCTGCCTGGACTCTACAACTCAAACAAGATGACAGAAGCAAGTTCCAACATCAATCAAGGACGCAACATCAATCATCAGGCAAATAAAAAAATTTAACTTCATGTCAATTACATACCACTGCTTTTTTCTTGGCTGGCTTCGAAGGTGATGCTATTTTCTTCCCTGCACATTTAGTTGGTGTTACTTCTGTAGCAGGTGTAGGCATGACTTCAACCTTTAGGACTGGCCATGCTATTTTCTCGCTAAGTGCATCACCAATCAAGAACATATCAGCGGTTGGCCTCCACAAATATGCTTGATCATTGAACACCTTCACTACTTCGACACTAACAGCATTGGGACCCAGAGGTATGTTGTTAACCATGTCTTTGGATTTTGAAGAGCACACGAGACCTTCAGCAATGACCTCGTCCTCATCATTGGTCCAATCATATATCTTGCATCTTCGATATTCACCTTCCTTGCTTTGCTAAAACAAGATTTGAAATTAGAAATTTTAGTAATGATTAGAGATGACTCAATTGTTGTAAGAAGAAAACAAGATTTGAAAATTTACCATAGATAAATCTTCAGAACAGTTTGGATCCTTATCCAAAATCACTTTATCCATTGGCCAAGATATCTTGTATCCCACAGCTTCATCAAGAGTTAACACATCCGTAGTAGGCCTCCAGAGTGAAGCTGATGCGCTTAGTGCATACTTAACTACGATAGCCACTGCATTAGGACCAATTGGTATACGACCAATTTTGTACTTCGGTTCAGCAGAGCAGAATTCTCCTTCACCAACAACAACATCCTCTGATTCAATCCAATCCAGTATTTGTACTCTGACTCCTTCTTTGAATCCACCACTACTCTCAGATGTTTCAGCATCAACATTACTTTTCTGAGAAAAGGCAACGGAAATCGTAAATGTCTTAAAACTAATTGACCAAAGGTAATGAAAAGGATTACCTTCTTCTCAGCTAATTCTCGCACCATCCCCTTTAACTCTTCAATCTCACTTTTCATTTCTGCAATCTTAGCGTCTCTAAATTGCAGATATGCTAGCTTATTAGCTGTAATCCCTCTACCAAAGCCCCTTACTCGTCCAGGTTTGTCTTTTCCCAAAACCTTGCTCACAGCATCTTCCCTTATGTTATCAGCAGCTGATGTGGAGTCCATCCGACTGTCAAGTGACTGTATTTGTTCCTGATACAATCATTTAAACACAAAATCATTCATTGCCATAGTCTATTAACTATACACAATATACAACTTCCATAATGCTTACAATAGTCTCAGCAAACTGGGGCTTCACAGGTCTGCCATCAGCATGAGTGTGTCCCGCAATCCAAACCTTGGATCTACTCACCTTACTTGGGTCTTTACTCTTTTTTTTCTATATGAAAACAAACATATCTCACTACCATTTTAATCTAACAAGCTGATCTACAATATGTAGATGTTTGACTACTCTTTTACCATATCATCAGCTAAACGAAGCATTCCTTTGCGGCTGGTGGTGTGAGGAATCTGATTTCTTCTCATCGCTCTGTACTTGTTACTCGTTTCCTACAATATAAATATGACATTGATTATATCCATCAGACATGACCTTTAAGGATGAAACTTACTTAGTTGTAGATAACTCACTGTGAAAGATTTGGTAGTCTTACTCTTAACCCAAGTGTTCCACAGTTGAAGGGATGGGATGTTGCTCGGTTTTAAAGCTATTCTCTCAGCTGCAGTCTTCGCCACACGTACTTGTGACACCAGCCTTGACTTCCCAGCCCTCCACACATTTCCCAGCTGCTTGAAAATAACAGCTTTCTGCCACTCTTCTTGCAAGTTAAACCTCCCCTGCATCACAATAATCAAGTTAAACATGTTTATAATTTCATCTTGCGGTTAAACAAAACATACTAATATATATACAAACCTGAATTTCTTCCCACATTGTTGCTTTAGTCGCTGCATCAAGTTTTCTCCAATCGGCAAGTGTAACCGGAACATGTTCCCTCACAAGAGGACCAAGAAACGACGATAGGGTTACTGAACCAGGTCCAACATGCTCACCAATGTCATTGAATGTGACCATAATCTTATCACTGGGATTTTCAGCCACTCTACGCAACTTTGTAGGTCCTCTTTTTTTTTTTTTTTGAAACTTCCTCCCCTGCTAGCTTAACTCCTTCAGTACTAGGAATCTCATCATCTTGCGCAGTGCCATCTTCTTCCATATCGCGAGCTTCTTCTTCGCAAGCTTCCTCTTCGTTCCCTTTCTCATTAAGAACTCCATCATCTTCCATATTGGCCGGTTCTTCTTCATTCTCTTTCCCATTGAGATCTCCATTTTCTTCATTCTCTTTCCCATTGACATCGCCATCTTCTTCATCCTCTTTCCCATTAACATCCTCTTCATCGTCTTTATCTTCTTCAGACATTGACTTCTCAGCCTGACCATCTTCTACTTCATCATCCTGAGTAGGTGTTACATCTTGTACTTCATCATCCTTAGGAAGTGTAACATCTTCTATGTAATCATCTTCAGCAGCCACTTTCTTGATTCTACTACTTCTTCTCGTTGGCGTTAAAACTAAATTCTTTTTAGGGGACGCCGTTTTCTTTGCTGTTCTTTTCTTCACTTTTAGTTGCGGTGCCTTGTCCTCTTGATCTACTACCTCCAAGCCTTGATTACGTTTACTCCGACGAGAACCAACTTGTCCTCTTGTCTTTGCCATTTCTGAAACTGATAAACAAATCCAAAATCAAATCAAGCCATTCGATCAAAAAATCTAAACCCAAAATCAAATCGAAACCTTCAATCATATTCAAAATCAAACTAAAACCCACAATCATATTCAAAACCTAATCGAAACCCACAATCATATTCAAAACCTAATCGAAACCTAATCGAAACCCACAATCAAAATCGAATCATGTGTTAACGCGGACATGCATGTGAAAAGAGATTTGAATCAAAGAGAAACCCAAAATCAAAGAGATTCGACTCGAGAGAACCAGTCTCTATTCTAAACTCAGAATCAAATCGAAACTCATACCAATTGAAGCTTCGACTCGAGAGAACTCTGAAGAACTTCGATGAGTCGGTTTTGATTTTGAGGAATGTGAAGAGAGTGAAGTGAAGAGAATGAAGTCTCGGTTTCGATTAATACTTAAGTTATTTTTAATATATTTTTTCATATACGATAGCATTTAGTTTTTGATTTGCAATGGTAAGGCGCCTCCACTTACCAAATTAACGCGGCTGAATTATTTTATTTTCCTGCGACTACAAAGATAGCTTATACATTTCAAAAACGCTATTATAAAGGCCCGTGTTTATATACAATAGCAGAGAAGCAAAAAACGCTATGCTACGACGCTATTAATACCCACATTTCCTGTAGTGTAGTATCCCTAATCAGCGAAAGTAGATATTAGGGTAGTAAGTGAACTGATCGGACCTGATCTCTAAGGCTTGCAGTCGTTTCTCATCTCAACGACAGTTAGATGATGGGATCGACCAGCAAAGAGATCACCACCACGACAGTGGGGTGTTCCAGCTGAGTGATCCGAGTTCTAGAAAGCACTTCATCGCGCTTGAATAATTGTTTGGCTCTCGCTCAACACCCAATGAAATACCCTAGGCTAGCTTCTTGTTAAATTGAATCAAACTCTAGTTTACTTGTTTTCCGCGTCACCAATTGAATTGAAAACCATTTTCTTCTTAGCTTGTCATTGAAATTTATAAGAGTAAAGTGTAGACTGGTCCTCTGGATTGAATCTAAAGTACTATAATCACAACTGTTAACTTGGCAGTAGCAAAGATTCATATTTAGTGTATCAAGTTTTTGCGCCATTGCCGGGGACCAGATTTTTTTTACCTCTACTTTTCAGTTTAATTTTAAGTCTAAGATATCTAACTCGCCTCTGTTTCTTTGTCACAGCTAATGATCCAGGTGCATGACCAGTAGACATACTCGGAGCAACGCACAAGGACCATTGCATCAGCTCACCAACGAATAACTAGCGAGATTAGAACGTCAGAACCGTCAACAACCAAGGCAAACTGACACCACTATGGGTGATCACGCCAATCAGGATGATCTCGCTGCGGCTGTGGCATTCATGCAGCAGCAGATGCAACAAATGCAGCAGACCATCCAAGCTCAGCATGATGCTGCTGAACAGGCTGCTCTCGCGCAGAAGGAACAACAGGCGCAGACTGTTCCAATCGGGCAGAGAAACCTTCGGCGTAACATCCCTACTACGCGCTCTGCCATTGTTCCTCCACTCTGCACCAGGCAGGACTTCGAGATCAAGCCTGCTTTGATTGGTCTAGTACAGAGAAAGGTGTTCTGTGGTCTCTCTACAGAAATTCCAATGGAGCATATTGAGAGGTTCGAAAAAGTCTGTAGTTTCACTCGCGTGAATGGTGTTCCACCAGACTACATCACGTGCATGTTATTCCCATTCTCTCTTGATGGAAAAGCTGCACGGTGGTTGAACTCTCTCCCTACCGGCTCTCTCACTTCATGGGAACAGGTCCGATCAGCGTTCCCCAGCCATTTCTACTCTAAGGCGAGAACAGCTGCATTGAGGAACAAGATCACCTCCTTCAGACAGCTCACTGATGAGCCTTTCTGCGACACATGGGAGCGCTTCAATGACTATCGCAGAGAATGTCCTCACCATGGATTTGATGATGATTACCTCCTGGACATTTTCTATGATGGAGTGGACTGGAAATACCAAGGTGCTCTGAACTCTGCGAGCAATGGAGACTTCATGACTCAAACCACTGATGGAGCGTTTAAGCTGATTGAGAACATGGCTGCTAGCTCAGCTAATAAGAAAGAGGAGAGTGATTGCTCCATGAAAGGGAACAGTTCTGACACCCAGAAAATAGATGAGCTGACTGCCAAGGTTGATCAGCTACTGAAAAACAACCAAGGGCACGTCTTCAGCATGGAGCAAGCTACGGCCGGACATATTCAGAACTAGAACAAGCGACAACCGCAGAGCAATCAGCAAGCTGTTCCAGCTAACGAGAACAGTCAACCAGATGAGCTGCAAAGTCTGGGTATGATGATGCAACAGCTGTTGCAGGGTCAGCAGGTTCAGGCCAAGGTGTTGAATCAGGTAACCACAGAAATTGACACCAGGATGGGCAATTTCACTGAGCTGAATAACAAGTATGACAATCTTGCGATCCATATGAGAAAGATCGATGTTCAGCTTGCTCAAACAGCTGAGAGTGTCAAGAGGCAACAAGAGACGCTCCCTGGAAGAACTGATAAAAATCCAAAGACTGAGCACTGTAATGCAGTAGAGCAGCCGTTTGCTGAGACTATTCTAGTCGCAGAAGAGAACACAGAGCAGTCTGCTAGCTCTGAAGTGATTGCTCCTAGCGAACCTGCTGAAACTCCACCAGTCCGAGTCTATGTTCCTAAGGTTCCCTATCCAATTCCACCTAGACATCTGATGGATCCCATTGGTGAAGAGCAGCTGATAGGTTTTAACAAGATGGTGAGAAGGCTTCCTAAAGAACTTGCATTCGAAGATGCTCTGCAGATTCGTCCATTGCTCCAGTTCTTTAAAAACTGTAGAGAGACTCAAGAAGAGATCAAGGTCCTCTATACCAGAGCACTGTCTACGCCAGCACTGAAGGTATTGCCTAAGGTTGATGATCCTGGAAAGTTTGTTTTCCCATGTTCCATCGCAGGAACAACCTTCAAGGACGCTCTTTGTGACTCTGGTTCTTGTGTGAATCTCATCTCAAAGGCTATTGTAGACGATTTGGGTATTGCTGATGTTGAGCGTTCTCAGCTGACCCTGACCTTTGCAAACTCTTCCAGAGCAGTCCCATATGGAACCATCCGCAGCCTTCATGTTCAAGTAGGGGAATGCATTGTTCCTGCTGAGTTTCAAGTTGTTGAGATGAACAAGGATCATGAGATGCCTTTGATATTTGGAAGGACATTCATGGCTACTGTTGGAGCAACCATCGATATGCCCAACAAGAGAGTCTGCTTCTCCAACATCAACAAGAAAATTTTCTACAAGGCTGTACCCACCAGATCTTCCTCATCACACGCCTCTTGCATCTCAGTGTTTGATGTAGAAAAGCTGAAGGTTGTTCCAGAGAAGGAGCATGGTGATAAGGGTGAGAGCAGACTGTTCTTTGATGAAGATCCTAGCATTGATCCTACTAAATTCAGAGGGAATTCAAGGGTGAAACAGAAAGTCCAGAAGAAAAGGGTCAAGGGAGATCCTACAATGACTTTGATACCTCTCAAGTGTGATGGGAACTCCATTGAGTATGAGGTAAAGTGCAAGGGTACCTCTAAACCTTTCTCTAAAGTCAGAGCTATTCTCACACATGAGCTGAAGGAGAAAGGAAAAGCAGCTGTGAAAGGGTTGCTGAGCAGAGTTCTGAAGTTGAACATGTCTGATTGTGGAGCTTGTTTTGGAACAAGTCCTCATGATCAACCCGACTGATCCCTGTCACCAAGTCAAGCTAGTGACTTAAACCAAGCGCTTGGTGGGAGGCAACCCACTGGTAAGTGTAAATATAACTTGCTTTTGTTTTTGGTTGCTTATTTTCGTTTTAGTTTATTGAGTTTCAGGTCAAAAAGCATAAAAATTCGTGATACTTCAAAAATTCTGGGTTGCAGAAACGGAACAACCTACCCCCTGAAAAGAGCGGTTGTTCCAAGCGACCATCTGACGACAGAACACCCAGAATTTTCATGGAGCGCCTGCTCCACTCAGGTAAGTATCTCGACCCAAAAAAAAATGTTTATTCTTGTTTTCACCTTCTCTCTGATTTATTTTCACACCAGGGACGTTGTGAAGTAAGTCTGGGGGAGGGTTTTCGTCGTTTACTAACTCGTTTCTTTCTTTTGTTTTTCTTTTGGGTCAATTTGAGTCAGTTTTTATTGAGTCAGTCAAAATTTGTGGGAATTAGGACCTTATTCCGTGTTGATCACTGACCACCTCGTGCTTTAGTTATCTTATTCAGTGACCTTAGCAGTGGCGAAAGACACACATGTGGACCTGGAACACCCTGACATATCTCACTTGATTCTCCAGAAGTTCTCAGCCGATCAGGTTACACTGGGTAGACTTAACTCCACCTTACTTGAACCTAATCTTGACTGAAATTCTTCTTGTTATGGGCATTAGATCAGGGAAACGAGAACACACTCAGGACTTCTTATCCTTTTTATCCATCTTGCTGATCCTGAGTGGCTAGCTCATCTTTAGCTAGTTCCCACCCTGCACCTTAGCCTTTATTCCACCTTCATGCATTTGTTTTTCAGTGTCATATGTGCAGATATGTGCAAAAAGGTCGGAGAGGAAAGGATCAACGCAGCCTCCTACTCGTTACTGCTGCAGAAATTATGTCCGAAAGGAGAACAAGCAGATTAAGGGAGCAACCGCTCTATAACCAATGAACTGTGCAAGGGCAGGGGTGGAGAACCAGAATGGTCGCGAAATCAGAACCACCAGTGGCACTCAGAACGATCATGTATTACCTCCTTCTTCGTCACATCACCATATCAACATTCAAAAAAAAAACGAGATTAATGTGATGGAGAAGGGGAAGAAAGAAAAGAAACATGGAGCCACTGGAAAGGTCGAGCAAGAAGTTGGTACCAAGTATTGAAGAGTGTGTAGTGGAAAGTGGAAAGCAGAACAATCAGTTGCTTGTTCCGTCATCAGAACAGTCGCACCAGATATAGCAAAAACGAGTAGAGGCTGTGGACATCAATGGATCTATCCTCTCTTGCCATTTTGTGTGATATCCTGCATCCTCTTCAATGAAATGGTAGCCCCTAAACACTCTTAACTCCACCATTAAATAGCCTGTTCCACACCTAGACCGTCTACCCTGAATGATGCCTGTGATGAAAAGCTCACGCTACTCTTAAATGAATGTAGGGAGTTCTGTCTCGATAGTGTTGCTTTTTCAGGTTTGAGATGAAGAGTATGGAGCCGATTTTTGAACAGCAGTCAGTGGGGTTCCGGTAAGGGTGTGTTGTCCTAGTTTTACTGCTTGTATGGTTCAGAGATTCGTGGTTAAAGTATGGTTGCTGAGAATAGGAGAGTTCCCACACTTTCAAACCTTTCTCCCTGTTCTTGATACTTGACATTGTTTGAGGACAAACAAGTATCTAAGTCTGGGGGAATTGATATATGGTGTTTTATACATCTTGTATATATGCTTTTAAATTTGTTTTCAAGTCTTTATCGAGTCTTTCTAGTCCTTTTGGAGTCATTACAGGTCTGGAGTTACATTGGATGGGAGATGGACCAGCTGGAACAAAAGAGGCAGAAAACAATGCAATTTGGTGCTTTTCACGCAGAACAGTCTTGATGACTGTTCCGAGTGAGTGTTCCAGCGGCAGAGATTTTTAAGGAAACTACAATCATTACGGGATTTGCCCTAATTATCCATATTTTCTCTCCCAGCCACCTGTGGCTTTGATATATCATATTTTATGTTTCTCTTGACCATTCTACGCTATTCTAGACAGAAGAAAACCATTGGAGACTTTTGTGCTTTTGGATTGTAAAGGGAGAAGGCTCCATCTCTCTCACCATAGAGAAGATTATCCTGAACCCTCTTTCTATCTGTTTTATTATGCAGTTTCATTCAGGATCTATGTCTTTGATTGCTTGCATCATGATTGAGTAGTGATCTAGCTCGCCTAGGGTTTTTAGGGTGTTGAAATATGAGCTAAACATAGATAAGCTATTCTTGATTATTCTTCATCCATACTATTCTTAAGGCTTCCATTAATCTGATCACTTGATGTTAGATCCTAAGTTTATCGCCTAGCTAACCGCTTAGGAGATAGCTTGACATGTATTGAATGAGCTTAGTATCCCTAATCAGCGAAAGTAGATATTAGGGTAGTAAGTGAACTGATCGGACCTGATCTCTAAGGCTTGCAGTCGTTTCTCATCTCAACGACAGTTAGATGATGGGATCGACCAGCAAAGAGATCACCACCACGACAGTGGGGTGTTCCAGCTGAGTGATCCGAGTTCTAGAAAGCACTGCATCGCGCTTGAATAATTGTTTGGCTCTCGCTCAACACCCAATGAAATACCCTAGGCTAGCTTCTTGTTAAATTGAATCAAACTCTAGTTTACTTGTTTTCCGCGTCACCAATTGAATTGAAAACCATTTTCTTCTTAGCTTGTCATTGAAATTTATAATAGTAAAGTGTAGACTGGTCCTCTGGATTGAATCTAAAGTACTATAATCACAACTGTTAACTTGGCAGTAGCAAAGATTCATATTTAGTGTATCACTAGACCAGCGCACAGCCGACCGCTCCCACAGCTTCTTGGACGAGCGACACCTGATGAACTCAGGTTGGCTCAAGGTGGAACTTCTCTGGAGTTTGAGGATCGGGAACCAGCACCGTCTACTGCCGATGCCGAACAGGATGATCACAGAATTCGATGGCGAGATCGATAGGCTCGGTTCATGCCCAATGCCCAGCTCCTCCGCGACCTTCCGGCTATCCCGCGCCGACCTCCTGGAGCGCGTCGAGCCAGAGCTACACAAGGACCACCAGAGGCACCTCTTCCTGATTTCCCGGTCATACAAGACATCCCTATGCGCGATCAGGGAGACTTTCAGAGGGTAGTTGTGGATGCTCTTCGTGCCATCTGGGCTAGAGTATCTTGCACAAGCAGGAAGACCATCATAGCTCACTCACCAGCAGCATGAGGACCTTCTAGGCAGCGCAGAGATCCCTTGTCCGGGAGCAACGACGAGACCAGCGAGGACACCGACTAGTCCTCCCATTTCTATCTCTTTCCCTTATGCACTTGTTTTTCTATTTTCCGAACTTGTGGGATTCATATTTTAAACTTATATATGCTTTATGAGACTGTTTACTTATTTCTTATGTTTGGAATGTCTAACAGAGCTAACCACACTGACAGATCACATGAGTTAGATTCCACACATGACACAGAATTTTCTGTTCTTCGCCATCGATCGACACGGAGGGGATGGTATCGATTGATGTGCACGACAGAGAGGTACGACACCTTGCTCTAACATCTCAAACATCTAACTTTGCTTATCACCACCTTTGGGCACTTTACACCGAGACGGTGTAATTTAAGTCTGGGGCATTTTCTTGAGTTTTGTTAAAATCTTTTCAAAAATAATTTTATTGAGTCAAAAAGGGGACAATGACCTTATGATTTTTACTTGAATGTCTAACCACTTTTTAGCACCATTCTAGATTTACTAATCGCAGACAGCACTAAAGATGCTAAAGTGGATCAACCTGTCAACTATACACACTTTCCTAGCTTGTTTGAAAGAACCAAAGTTAACCTCCAACACTAACCTGACATTACTGCTTGTCTTGGGGCTTGGTATACAAGGGATCGGATTCGTCAAACAAGTCTGGAAGGTAAAGCCTTGTGTAGATTTATCACCTTTTCTCTCTCTATTTTCGACCCTAGATTTATAAGTAGAGATATATAAAAAAAAATCGATATTGCTCGCTAGATATATATAATAGGTAATTAGTTAGGAGGAATCCGAACAGGACTTGGTGGCGGCAACCATTAAGGCTTGCTTCGTAAGGATTCCAATAAAAATAATTCAAACGGGATTTGGAGGCGGCAATCTTCAAAGCTCGATTCATATGAATTCTTGGATATAGGTGAAAAAGAAGTGAACAGGACTTGGTGGCAACCACCATTGAGGCTTGATTCATGGAAGCATGTCCAATCTTGGTCAATGATCTTGCAATATAAGCAGACTTTGACCAAAGAGAGAAATTAGTAGAGAGAAAAGATATGAACTAACTTTTACCTGCAGATCCAGATACTTGTTTGACTATCCTTGCATCCTATGATCGATACTCCCAAGGTAAAGCCTGCACTTTTATTTATGTAAAGAAATGAGGTTGGTCGAGGGGATGTCAGATGAGATTTGCTAAGTTGTTGGCTAGAGGAATTTGGTTGCTAAGATAGGATATGGTATAATGTGATTTGTGATTAGAACTTTTTAGATGTGGATTGCGATGTTATAGAGGTGATGACTTATGTTTTTAGATATGTGAGTGCTTGTTGTTTCCAAACCTCTTTCAGAGAGACTGTCCGTTTGTTTTGCTTGAGGACAAGCAAAAGGATAATTCTGGGGAGTTGATATACCATGAATTTCACCCATTTTTAGTCATGGTATATAAGTGTTTTAAGATATATTTATCATGTTTTAGAGTCTTTTCAAAGCAATTACAGGTTCAGTTACTTGATAGAAAGAAATGATGCTTTTGGGACACTTTGGAGTACTTTTACGCGTAGAGCATTGATCGACGCTTGAAGAGCAATATTGATCGACCGAAGCCAATTAAAATCGATCGACAACCACTCAGCGTCATCGATCGATGTTGGATCCCCCGAGGACTAATCACGAAATTAGAAGATTTCATTTCTATAAAGTTTATTAATTCAACCTAAGCCCTCAGCCGCCTGTGAGGCTATATGTACTAGGGTTTTGTATCATTTTAGAGCAGACTGGCCTAAAAACCTAGTTTGGAGAAGAAGCATTTTGGCTACCATTAGAAGAGCTTAGGATTTGAGAGATAGATCTGAGACTGCATAACAGAGAAGATCTTGAACTCCTTTATTTCTATTACTCTTACTCTATGTGTTCATTATTTCATTTGAGTTTTATTCAAAACATCATGACTTTGTCTCTCATGAATATGTCTGAGTAAACCCAATTGTTAGATTTAGGTTTCTCATAAAGGTTGAAAGTATGTGTTGCTAATAAGACTGTTAAAAAGGTGTTTTGATTGTTCTTTCATGCTTCTTGAGCTTAGTGCTAAAATTAGGATTGATCACCCTCATTTTAGATCTTAGGATTAATTGAGATAACCAACAGTTACCCTCAATACCTGAAATAGCCAGCGTGATCTAACTGACTAGATAACAACGAGAGTTGGTCTAGAAGGTTAGAGAACAGCTTCAAACCCACTCGCAAAGCTTGCTAGAAGAACCGTCGATCGACGCGACCATCATTGTGAACGATGTGCATCAAGTCACATTGATCGACTCTTTCTTGGAACAAAAGACGGCAGTTGAGATCCGAGATCTAGTAAAGAAAGCCTATCTGGTTTTACCATTGTTTGAATTCAAAAACCGTCAAACCATTTAGTTTAAACTAAGTTGTATGCTTTTCATACCTGAGAATTTCCCTAAGTCTAGCTGTTTTCCCATCCTTAGCTGAGAATTTCGCTACGTAGCGACCGAGCTCAAGCCAACTCTTCACTCGCTACGTAGCGACCTGTAAGGCCTCAGAAAGGTCCTAATTTGCGTTCTCTTTTGAATCCTCATCGAAACGTTTTTCGTTTCGTCTCAATCGGAGTTTCCGTTGAGATTTTACGACGAAAACAAGTAGGACTCTTCTTGGCTTGCTTCTACTCGCTACGTAGCGACCTGTCAGACCTCCACTCGCTACATAGGGACCTGTCAGGCCTCTGAAAGGTCCTCCTTTGCGTTCTCTTTTGAATCCTCATCAAAACGCTTTTCGTTTCGTCTCAATCGGAGTTTCCGTTGAGATTTTACGACGAAAACAAGTAGGACTCTTCTTAGTTTGCTTCTACTCGTTACGTAGCGACCTGTCAGACCTCCACTCGCTACATAGCGACCTGTAAAGCCTCAGAAAGGTCCTATTTTGCGTTTTCTTTTAAATTTTCATCGAAACGCTTTTCGTTTCGTCTCAATTGGAGTTTTCGTTGAGATTTTACGACGAAAACAAGTAGAACTCTTCTTAGTTTGCTTCTACTCGCTATGTAGCGACCTGTCAGACCTCCACTCGCTATCTCCACTCACTACGTAGCGACCTGTCAGGCCTAAGAAAGGTCCTCCTTTGCGTTCTCTTTTGAATCCTCATCGAAACGTTTTTCGTTTCGTCTCAATCGGAGTTTCCGTTGAGATTTTACGACGAAAACAAGTAGGACTCTTCTTAGTTTGCTTCTACTCGCTACGTAGCGACCTGTCAGACCTCCACTCGCTACATCGCGACCTGTCAGGCCTCATAAAGGTCCTCTTTTGCGTTCTCTTTTGAATCCTCATCGAAACGCTTCTCGTTTCGTCTCAATCGGGGCTTCCGTTCAGATTTTACGACGAAAACAAGTAGAACTCTTCTTAGTTTGCTTCTACTCGCTACGTAGCGACCTGTCAGACCTCCACTTGCTATCTCCACTCGCTACGTAGTGACCTGTCAGGCCTCAGAAAGCTCCTCCTTTGCGTTCTCTTTTGAATCCTCATCGAAACGCTTTTCGTTTCGTCTCAATCAGAGTTTCCGTTGAGATTTACGACGAAAACAAGTTGGACTCTTCTTGGCTTACTTCCACTCGCTACATAACGACTTGTGAAACCTCCAGCTCACTACATAGCGACCTGTCAGGCCTCAAAAAGCTCCTCCTTTGTGTTTTCTTTTGAATCCCGATCGAAATGCTTTTCGTTTCGTCTCAATCGGAGTTTCCGTCGAGATTTTACGACAAAAACAAGTAAGACTCGTCTAAACTCCTTTGCTTGCTCCTACTCGCCCTTACCTCCATCTTTGTGTTCTGCTTCAAATCTTGATTGTAACGTCTCTTGTTTCGTCTCGATTGGAGTTACCATTGAAACTTTACGATAAAAAAAAACCCGCAAAGACTTGTTTTCTCGCATTGATTCAGATTAATCGTATAAAACGGCAACAGTTAACTTAACACCTTAGCCGCCTCAACTATAAGATTACGTTGAACCTTTTTATAAAAATTGACGTCATATCTAAGGAGAAGACAACAGTCAACTTCGGAAGATAAATGTCAAGTTTCAAAGGATAAACATCAATATCGAAAATGGCGAACATACACGAGAAGAGGAAGGGGAAATGAGCAAGCAAAACTGAGAAGAGACAATACTGCATCTTCGAGAGAACTAAGGTATTTCCGACCAGAAATTTTTGAAATCAGACTTGGAATTCTCGTAGGAAATTACTAAGAAATAAAAACTCCTTTGAGACTGCCATAGAATTTTAGGGAACGTAAAACCTAGGTGGATAGTCTAGCGAACTAGGTCTTAGGCAATTTTTCCTGTCTCGATATATTGTTCCATAACTGTTCATCAAGATCTTGCAAACCGATCTAAATTCTCCAAAAATTGAGAAACGATCGCCACGCATATCAAGCTCGCTTCCTAAGGAGAGAAAAAACTAGAGACATGAACGTCGTCTTAAAACCGATTCGTTTCTTGCAATTTTCTTGGAACCGACATATTCCAAGTCGTCAATACACAGACAAGCCAAGCTCGATCAATACGCGCAGACCAAGCATGCACACGGCTCGGTCGCTACATAGCAACCAAGCTCGAACCAACCTCGGTCGCTACATAGCGACCAAGCATGCCCATGGCACGGTTGCTACGTAGCGACCGAGTTCAGAACCAAGCTTGGTCACTACGTAGTGACCGAGCACATGCACATTTCGATCGTTACGAAGCGATCGAGCTTTCCAAAAATGTCGATACAACGCGAATCCATGCATCCTCGTCTACTCTTTAATGCTATCTCCCGAAGACCGCGGAAAATTCGTTCTTTATCGAAAGAAGCCGTTATAAACGCTTTGAGTCAGAAGACGGCCCAAAGGGACCTAAGACATGACTCGAGACCCAACTTACGATTTCTTAACCAAAAGCCCCTAAGCCGCTTGACGGTTTACGCTTGGTTCGCAAGGAAAGATAAATGTCAAGTTTCTGTGGATAAATACGAAATTTTGAAGATAATTACGAAGATCGGAAAAAAAAAAATATCTCCATTTTTATGCTATGACGGCTTAAGGGCAGAAGAGGAAAAGCGTAAACCGACCTAGGAGCCAGTATATAAGGAGTCCTAGGCGAGAGGCATGGGGGGAGACTTTTTTCGGAGCAAACTTAGCACTTAGAGCGATTTAGGCATATTTCCATTTTTGTTATTTCTAGCTGCGACTCAATTAGGTTTAGCCGTCTTAGGGTTGCTAGAACTATGAATCTCGCCGACAGCTCTCGAGCCTAGGCTTATACCTTGTTGTAATGCTCAAACACGGACTCGGAATAAGATCTATTTTGCTCTTTTTTTACGATTTTTGTACTTTGTCATTGATATCTCGTGTTCTGATTGCTTAGCGTGTGGTATTAACAGATCTCCGGGACCTCTGGGAAATTAGGGTTTTCCTAGTTTCCTAATTTAAACGGAAATCGATTGTGTGAATTTCAGTTCCCACAGTTTGGCGCTAGAAGGAGGGGCAGTACGGATCAATCTAACTCTCAACCACATCACGCTCAACCAGACATGTCAACTGACGACGCGGATAACGTGCAGACTCTTCTTAACGGAAGCAGTGGCACTGATCTCCACACTCCCGCAGCTGACGTATCCGCGGCCAACGCACCAGCCAACGCCGCGGCACTCGAGGAGTTTAAAAAGATGTTCGCCACCTACGAAAAAAGGTCGGAAGAACAGGACAGGCTCGTGAGCACCTTGACCAAACAGGTTGAAACCTTAACAGTAAGGACCAGAGCAATCCGTCCCCGCGGAACCACTAAAATCCACGGGAAAAGACTCGACTTCGCTACCCCACTCGGTAGGCCTGGAGCCGCGCGGGAACATCCTTTGGGTCAAAACCCTAGCGAAAAATCGAGCACGTCGACCTGGATCCTAGCGATGTCTCCAACGATACCGATGAGGACGTCGACAGACATCCAAGAAGGACCAGAAGCCGATCTGCTCGGGAAAGCTCTCCGTTCGACAAACCGATGACGGAAGAGGAGGAAGTCCTCTATTGGAACGAACAAGAAGAGCTAGCTGAAAAGCAAACCGAGCTCACTGGCAGTAAACGCCGACAGGCTCGGAAATCTGCTGGCGAGATGTCGGATATCCGCGATCTTCGCGACTATATCACCAAGACTGCAGCAGAAGTAAGAGCCGTGAAATCCCAAATCCATCACGCTACCAGCGCTGCACCCGAGATCGACAGGCTGCTGGAAGGGGCTCGGAAGACCCCCTTCACCACTCGCATCTCAGATATGAGGTTATCCGATCCCGGAAAAATCAAAGTACCAAAGTATGATGGTACGAACGATCCGAAGGTGCACCTTCAGGCTTTCCACATCACGATGGGAAGAGCGAGACTGAAGGACGGCAAAAAAGACGCCGGCTACTACCGCCTGTTCTTCGAGAATCTGGAAGGAGCAGCCCTCGAATGGTTCGCACGCCTTAAGCGAAACTCTATCGGGAGTTTCCGACAGCTCGCATCGGAATTTCTCAAGCAATACTCTATGTTCATAGATAGAGAAACTTCTGATGTCGATCTCTGGAGTCTGTCCCAGAGGGAAGACGAACCCCTCCGCGAGTTCATCAGCCGATTCAAGCTGGTAATGTCCAGGGTTAGCGGGATAAGCGACAAGGTGGCCATTGATGCGCTCAGAAAGACGCTCTGGTACAAGTCGAAATTCGGAAAATGGATAACCCTCGACAAACCGCTGACGATGCAGGACGCCCTCCACAAGGCGACGGACTACATCATAATCGAGGAAGAAACGAAAGTCTTATCGCAAAAACATAAGCCGGCAAGACCATCCTCGAAAGATGTAGATCCAAAAACGAAGAAGAAGAACTCTCGTAACTACAAGTATGTCCATCACAAGGGGGAAGATCTCCAAGGAGCGCACAATTACGTGATCAGTTTGGACCAGGGCCGAACCACGGGTAATACGTGGACTCGCAATCAAGGGTATGACGAAAACACCTTCTGCGAGTTCCACCAGTCCCGAGGACACTCCACGACTAACTGCAAAGTCTTGGGAGCAAAGCTGGCCGCGAAGCTACTAGCTGGAGAGCTCTCGGAAGTGACCAACGTGAAAGATCTCATCCTCGAGACCGATCGTCCCCCAAACACGGACAGAAATCCGCCCGCGGAGAAATCTTCTCAAAGAAACCAATCCGGGGATAAACGCGGCAGAAGGCCAGATGACAAGGGGAACGATAACAATCGTCGCAGAGTCAACATGATCATTGGAGGATCGCTATTCTGCAACGATATGGTTTCGGCCATCAAGGCTAACCAGCGGAAGGCGGAGTCGAGTGCAAACTGGCCTACATGGTCTCTTACCCGAGATGGTCAAAATTGCTCAATCACCTTCACGAAGGAGGAAGCTGGCGGGATCGACCAACCTCACTGCGATCCGCTCGTCATAGATCTCGTCATACGAGATCTGGAAGTCAGAAGAGTACTCATTGACACGGGAAGCACGGTCGATGTAATCTTCCGCGACACTCTCAATCGGATGAGCATCGAACTCGGAGAAGTAACTCCAACGCCGAAACCGCTCACGGGTTTTTCAGGAGAAGTATCGATGACCCTCGGGTCAATCCAGCTGCCAGTCATGGCCAAGGAGATCACGAAAATCATCGAATTCGTGGTGGTCGATCATCCTGCAATCTACAACGTGATCATGGGAACCCCATGGATCAACGCCATGCAAGCCGTTCCATCGACATACCACCTAGGTGTCAAATTCCCGACCCCAAACGGAGTTGCAGCTATCTGGGGATGTCAGAAACAGTCGCGATTATGCTTCCTCGCGGAGCACAAGTTAAGGCAAATGACGACTTCTGCAACGGCAAATCGCAATCGCAAGCGTATACTCGTATACTCCCACATAAGAAAATACGCGTTATTATAATCGAGTTTTTAGAGATTAAAAAAAAAAAATCGCTTTACAATATGCGTTGCTCCTTTTTAATTAAAACGCTTACGCTTCAGTTAAACGTAAAAGTCTCAGGACACGCCTAGAAAATCTACAAACGTTAAGACTCTTGTCAGCGGCCTAATCCTGCCCAAAATCAGAAAATAATCTTTCTTCAGCACTGAAAATATTTCGTATAGTCTTCGAAACAACCGCGAGACGTCACCAAGTTAAAATTCGAGACGATGAGAACAAATTGTCCGACCATAACCACAAAAACCTTACACCCCATTCGTCGATTGGCCCCGACGAACGCGTCAGCCGTCTTAAACAAACGCAACTTGATCACTCTTTCGATCTTCGAACGTCCAACACAAGGACGAAAACGCGCTACAAAAAAAATAGAAATTTTGGTCTAGCACTTCCAGTTGGCTTAAAAATTGTCTCTGGAAAGATGCTCGATTCATACCATACAAGTCATATAAGCCGAGAACTTATCGCGGACTTTAAATCGGTACAAATCAGGTAGAAATTGCAACAGGAAAATCGATAGCCGGCTAGTCACCGCACAAACCTTAAAACCGAGTGTAAACCTAGGTCTTTCCCTAAACCCATCGCATTGGTCTCAGACATCTCAAGACATGATATCTAAACGATACGAGATCTTAAACCATGTCTCTCCATTCACATCTCAATGTTCCCAAAAGTTGTAAGAATAAGAAATTTTTACGAAAAGTCACGAACGAACCGACAGATTGAACGTCCCAACGGAATTAAATATGAGACGACAACTCAAATTTACTTCCAATTTACTCGAAACAATTCGAAATAAAACGCCCATCATATATATAAAGACCGCATAAAGCGGTGGGAAATCAAAGCCACACTCGGCAGAAAAAGACAAATAAAAGCCATACTCGTCAACAAACGCAGGATAAATAAACAACCTCCTCCCTCCAGATTTTCACTCCACCTCTCAAGGTTCAAAGTAAAAGTTCCCAGACAACAAAGCTCCAAATGCATCCGCGGGACGATCCACCTCCCCGCAATCACCGGGAAACTCGGTCGTGGTCTCTACGGTATCAGGAGAAACTGGGATGGGATCCCAAAATCCCTGAATCCTCCCGTCGATCAGACGAATGAGCGCCTCAGCGCGAGGATGATCCTTCATGCCACCCTCCATTAACTCCATCTCCTTCTCAAAAATGTAATCGTCCGCCCGCGTCTTCCAAAGGCTCCCGACAGAACCGCGACACTCACAGAAATTGCCTAGCGAGGTGAAAGCATCCTTGAGGTTCCTGTACTCGACCTGGAATTGAGAGGTGCGAGTCTTCATCACCTCGACAATCTCCCTCTTGCCCTTCCGTTCCGCCTTACGAACAGCCCTCGCATGATCACGAGCGAGTTGCGCATCTCGCGCCAACATCTCGTCTCGCATGCGAGCAAGATCCTTTTTCGCTTTCTCCGCTTTAAAGCGATAGATCATGGCTTCTCTATGGCTCGCCTCAATGGCCGATCCAAGCAAGTTCAAGCTCTGCAAAACCGATTTACACGTTATAAGCAAAAAAAAATATATATATACTTGAAACGATCGTCAAAATTCTTAAAGCCTATACCCCGTTGATGATACGAGATCCTTCTGCGACGACTTTCGGCCTACCCGACTCATTCGTAGCCGGAGGAGAATCGAAGCCCGTGGGAAGACCAGCAAAGAAATCATCAAAGTCCGGAATAGGGACCTCGCTCGTACCGCTTCCATCGCCCAAAACAAGGTCTGGATCCCATCCTGGAAGCATGGAATCTTCCACCAAAAACTCTATGTCACCAAGGTCAATATCTTTCCCCTTCGAAGAATTCAGCCCCGTCGCAACCATGGGAGCAGCGTCGGGACCTTGGTCATCGGGCTCGGAGTCACTCCCTGTTTCCCCGCCCAAAGCAGGACTAGGATGCACAAACCTCAACGCCTTTCGAACTCTCTTCGGCGTAAAGGAAGTCTAGAAAAAAAGGACCGTTCCGGAGAAGATCCCTCACCACGATAATATCCTCAGGGAACGGAAGCAAGAGGATTGATGAAGGGACGATCGTTCGGCAACCTCCGAAACAATGGGATACAACTCTTTTCAACAGCGCAGCATCTATACGAACGAAGAAGAAAAAATTCTTCCACGAGTTGAAGTTGGAAGTAATCCCTTTAACCACTGACATGAAGTTAAGAGGGACCAGCCTTTACTTGTCCGTATCCTTGACGATCTGTAACCTAAGAAGCGCTTCAAAGTGATCGACGGTAAGGGAGAGACCATGCTCGTAGCTCAGGATCTGGAATCCAATTAGGTGCTGGATGCCAAGGGGATTATGTTGGCTTATCGCCACCACGAAACGATCCAACACACGGACGATAATTTCGGGAATCAGGAACCACAAGCGACAGCGCACTACGAATGCTTCGTAACAAGTAAAGTAACCCTCCGGGGGACTGTTAGCGCGCTCTCCTTGACAAGGAACCCGGAACTCCACCGCATCCGAAATCTGATAGAACGACCGCATGATCTCGAGGAATTCGCTAGTACTCCTACTTGGTGCACTTTCCTCGACCGGGCGATGGTTCATGATCGGGAACGACTTCTCTTTGGGAGGTGTGATCAAACCATAACACGCGACCCACCATGCCTCGTTCTCGGCTCGGTCTACCGAATGAGGAACGAATTCTATCTTTGGCACAAGGAGCTCTTCAGGAACGTTCGCGGGCAAGGACCCTTTCTTCGAACTCCTTTTCTTACTCGACATTTCGTATTTTCCTTTTAAGAATCAAGAAGAAAAGGATAGAGAAAAAAAAAGAAATTTTTCAAGAGACCTCTCTATGAGAATGAGTAAGTGTAAAGGTTGTGAAGAAGTTACCTCCCTTCTTATAGGCATGAGAATTACTATTTACTTGCGGATTTTCGGAAATGAACTTCGTCCAAATACACCAATCTCGTCCGAACTCAGCATACCGCACGTTAGAATCTCACTAGAAATCCACGATTCTAACGAGCTGGGGGGCTAACTGTTGGGGTCGAAAACGGTTACGACGAAGTTAACGTCCAAATCCCCAAAAAATACAAGTATGTCTTTCCGCAACAAAACATGCTCGGTCAAGAAAACGTCGCAACGTATGTTCCTGAGATAAAGCTTTGTTCGAATTCTATTTAGATCAAACAGAAGCCATCGGAAACATACCCAGACCAACTACGGATAGGTCCGAGTATGACGATCAGAACACGGACGAACCAAGCTCGGTCATTACGCAACTACCACACATGCACGCTGTCCGGTCGCTACGTAACGACCGAGCTCGAGCCAAGCTCGGTCGCTACGTAGCGACCGAGCTCGAGCGAAGCTACGCTGCTACGTAGCGACTGAGCCAAACATGAAACGTCGATACGACATTAGTCCATGCATTCTCGTCTACCCTTCGATGCTATCTCCCGAAGACCGTAGCAAACCCATTTCATGTTTCCCGCCATTCTAAGTCATCGACCAAACTTTACGGTAAAAACCGCGGAAAGTTCGTTCTTTATTGAAAGAAGCCGTAATAAACGCTTCGAGTCAGAAGACGGCCCAAAGGGACCTAAGACATGACTCGAGGCCCAACTTACGATTTCTTAACCAATAGCCCGTAAGCCGCATGACGGTTTACGCTTGTTTCACAAGGAAAGATAAATGTCAAGTTTCCGGATAAATAAGAAATTTTGAAGATAATTACGAATATCGGAAAAAATGGAATATCTCCATTTTTCTATGACATCTTAAGGGCAGAAGAGGAAACCGTAAACCGACCTAGGAGCCAGTATATAAGGAGTCCTAGGCAACAGGCATGGGGGGAGACTTTTTTCGGAGCAAACTTAGCACTTAGTGCGATTTAGGCATATTTCCGTTTTTGTTATTTCGGGATGCGACTCAATTAGGCTTAGCCATCTTAGGGTTGCTAGAACTAGGAATCTCGCCGACAGCTCTCGAGCCCAGGCTTATACCTTGTTGTAACGCTCAAACACGGATTCGGAATACGATCTATTTTGCTCTCTTTTTACGATTTTTGTATTTTGTCGTTGATATCTCGTGTTCTGATTGCTTAGTGTGTGGTATTAACAGATCTCCGGGACCTCTGGGAAATTAGGTTTTTCCTAGTTTCCTAATTTAAACGAAAATCGACAGTGCGGATTTTGGTTCCCACAACATCGATCGACAGTGGCCATCAAATATCGACCGACAGACGACATGAACAATCGGTCGACAGTAGTCCTGACAATTGGGAGAACGACCACTACAACCCCGCTATTGCCGCATACACTAGACAAAACTTGCCTACAGAGGAGTATGATGAGGACTGTGAGGAGGAACGAGCTACTGAGTACAAAGCAATCATTCACGAGGAAAATAAACTCCTCCATCATTCCTCTTGGAAAAGGAATGTACCATCGATCGACGCAACAAGCTCACCATCGATCAATACTCAACCTCATAGGAGAAACCGTAAACAAGCATCGACCGACATTGCCGCCTACCCATCGATTGACACAGAAGTTGACCGTGTGAGAGAAGGAGACCACTCGATCGGAAGTTGGGCAGATGACCACCATCATGAAACCTATGCAGTAGAAACAGTGGTTTATGCGGAAGATGAACTACATGTGTTAGGGGGTTTTTGTGTAGGATCTTTTAGGGTACTACAGAACAATGGATAGGCTGGGTTTCGTATAGATTTATAGGTATTACGTAAGGGTTTATGGGAGATTTAGAGGAAAAGAGACTTGAAGAGATCTTTATTGAATAGACAAGCAAGGATTACAAGTATTTTTGGTATGAACCCTAACCCTAGCTTTCTAAGTATAATCTCTAACCCTAAAAGTGTCGATCCCTTGTTCTAGGGTTTGGGTTCCCCTTATATAGTCGTCTATAGGTCGGTTGGAGTGGATGGAAGTCTTCCATATTCAGAAATATGGAAGGTTCTCCTTAGCGGCAATTTGCCTTTTCTTGGAGCTGGAGGCGGTTCCTGGAACCGATACTGGGGATCCTGAGCGTTCCTAAAACGAGGACCCGGAGGTCTGGGTCCTGCCTGGGGTCTGGAGGAAAGTAGTACCTGAGTATTTTTCCCCAATAGTTTGCCCCACATTTCTCGATTTCGTCATTGATTTTGAGGAATAATCTGTGCACTCAAGTCAACCGGGTTTGCTCATTCTCAACAGGTATCCCTCGGGCAGGACAGCGTTCCAGGAGCTCATCTTTTGGGTTCTTCGTAGGCTGGAATTTCTTCCTCGGACCCAAGTGAGAGACGGTTTCTCTGTAGAGGACCCAGCCTTGGTAGTGTTTCTTCAGGTTCTTTGAATCTGCCGTGGAGGACAGAGTCTAGAGTTTCGATGATCTCTTCCGGATATTCTTGAGATCCGATATGTTGAAGAGGACATCTCCGGAACTGATGTTTTATTAAGAAGGTAACCGTGGGTAAGTTACCTTCTTCGCCTTGTTTTTGCCGCTTGTCCGGAACTGATGTTTTATTATGATGACAGATGTAGTTCATCCGGTGTCTTTCATCGGAGAGGTAGTGGCGAAGCTCGGGTTGGGAGTTCCTAAAAAATTCTGGTGAACTTCCTGATGAGCAAGGATGCTCTACGCCATAGTCGTGTGTGGGATGAGATTTCGTTCTTTGGTTTCTTCTTGCTGTAATTATGTCCTCTAATTTTTCGTGCTGTCATTCTTCAGGGAACGTTGTGAGGCGTTCGGTTTCGATTATCTATGATGAGTATCAAAAGGCAAAGACCCGAAAGAGACGACCCTTTTATACTCCTCTCCCAAGATTGGTTAGAGCTGCTTCGTCGGTCTCTGGTCCTTCTTTCGTTCCTCCGGTTCGTACTGAAGCTCCACCGCTCGTATCTCTCCCATGGCCCCATGGCTGTTCATCAGAGATCGCTCACCGAATTGTTTTTTTTTTCGTAACCAAGTGCGGGGTATGGCATTCCATAGGGACCAATCAGTCCTCCGGGCGAGAGCTACAACTAGATGGGAGCTTATGAAGGAGCGGCTGGAGGAGAAAGTGGATCACTGGAATCCCGAAGAAGAATATCGCCATTACCTATTATGGGCTGAAGGAGCTGACCAGATGATGACTGGAGGACCAGTTCAAGCAGCTACCTCGGGATCTGCAGCGGGATCGCGATACTTGGGAGATCCGACTTTTTGAACGTTTAGAGACGCCTTTTTATGATGGTTTTCTGAGCTTTTTTCTTTTGAGTAATGTCTTTTACTGTTGCGAACGTTGATCCTTTTCGGTCCCTTTTTAAGAGATTGTTGCTTTTGAATCCTTTTGTGCGTTTTCGTTGAATTGATTCTTTAGCCCCTACTTTGCGTGTTGAATCATTTCTTGTTGGGAATCACTCCTGATTCCTGGGGGCCGTGTGGCTTTTTTTTTTTGGAAAATTCGGGGATCCGATCGGCCTTGGACCCTGATGTTTATGGGTTCCTGGGACCGACTCCTGGAATTCTAGCATGACTGTGGACCTTGGGTCCGTAGTTTATAGGTATTTGGACCCTGAGGTCTTTCAAGATTTCGAGAGTTCTTGGGATTTCTCGTGAAAGTTTTGTTATAGGACCTGTGGGCCTGGACCCGGGTTTCGTGTTAGCCCGGAATTATGGTTTCGCAGGGACCGTATTCTGCCGCCCAAGGAGAGACTACTACCGGTACCTGTTGGGATTTCGCATTCTACCGCCCGGAAGCTGGTCACTATCGAGTTCCCGTGCTGCATGCTGCCTCTGCAGAAGCCACTATCAGACTTATTAAAGTTTTGCTGGTGTGGATGAAAATCCAACTGCCAGTCTTTACCACTCTCCACGTCTGGTCAAGCAGTCGAGTGCTCCCTGTATGTCACCGTACTTTGGTACTTATATATCGTCCCCTGTATTGTATAGCCTGGAGCGTTTTAATACAGGTACTTGCGCGTATTGTTTTTGGGGACCCTGATATGCCTTCGGCTATACAGGGGTTTTAGGTAGTATTGACAGCATACTCAGGTTTGCGCAGACACATTCCTGTCTTATGTCTCATACCCATTTTTTCACGTGGAAATACCACGTATCAGTGAGGTTGAGCTAGGATTCAAAGGTTTCATGGAACCTGATGCAGCCCTATATGCCCCTTTAAGTATTGTGGCTTTCCTACTACTTTTATAGCCGAAACTATTATATAAGCTTTGTCCGGAGACTTTCAGCATACATATGACTAGGAAACCACGGTGCTTAAACAATATGTAATAATAAAATAAAAACTATGATCCGGAGACCCTTTGTTAAAAATGATAAGCTTTGAGATGCAGGGCATTCCAGCAGTTGGGTTGTATTTTACCTTTGCTATCTTGCAGCCTGTAGGCTTCTGACTTTATTGTTGTAGTTTTTGGCGACGTCTTGCTGATATGACCAGTTCCTCAGTCGAGCGGCCTCCCTTTTTTCGTCAAGCAGGTCCAGGCTTAATGACATCAACTCGTTGTTTTCTTCCTAGGTGAGGTGTCCGGAGACGGTGGTCTTCACATGCATCTCTGTCGGGATTATGGCTTCAGTACCATAGACTAGCGAGTATGGAGTTTCTTGTGTCGCCATCTTGTAGTTCGGTAAGCCCAGAGTACCCCGTGTAGTTCCTCCGCCCATAGCCCTTGAGAGCTCTCCAGGCGTTTCTTCAGCATATTCACCACGGTTTTGTTCGTGGATTCGGCCTTCCCATTTTATTGTGGGTGTCGGGGAGTTGCAAACGTGAATGCCCCAATCCTTGCATAACTCTTTGAAGTAATGACTCGTGAACTGGGGTCCGTTATCTGTTACGATCTCATGTGGGACCCCAAAACGCGTGATCACATGGGTCCATATGAACTTGCGGATTTGGAGATCAGTGATGCGGCTGAGTGCCTCGGCTTCTACCCATTTCGAGAAATAGTCAGTCACTATCAGGAGAAAGACTTTCTGCCCCGGTGCCATATGGAATTTTCCCACTATATCCATGCCCCATTTTCTGAAGGGCCATGGTGAACTTATGGATTTCAGATTTCCAGGAGGGAGCTTTGAGACTGGAGCATACCTCTGACATCGATCGCAGTGTTTGGCCTTCTTGTTAGCATCCTCGGCCATCGTGGGCCAGTAGTAGCCCGCCCTTTTGGGTCTTAGCACCAGACTTCTACCGCTAGAGTGAGATCCGCAATCTCCCTCATGTAACTCCACGAGAATCATGGCTGCCTCTTGGGGTGTGACACACCTTAGGTACGGTCCGAAGAACGACCTTCTATATAGTTTTCCCTGGGAGACGCAGTACCTCGCAGCTTGCTTCTTGACTTTTCGGCTCTCGTTGCGGTCCTCGGGGAGAGTATCGTTCTCCAAATATTGGATTAAGGGAGTCATCCAAGTGTCTCCTTCTTCGACAGCTGAGACCTCTTCATGGTGAGCTTCTTCCAAGGTTGCCGGCCACATGTGTACGAACAGAGGGATGCTCATTTGTTTGTCCGTATCGAGAGCGGATCCCAAGTTTGCTGGGGCATCTGCTTAGGAGTTCTGCTCCCTGGGGATTTGAGTGAGCTTGCAATTCTTGAATTTCTTGATGAGGCGTTGGGCCACCGCTAGGTATGGAATCATGCTGTCGTCCTTTGCCTGATATTCTCCTTGCACCTGGTTGATTATGAGCTGTGAGTTGCTATAGACTTGGATATCTTCTGCTTCCATCTTGTGCGCGGGAGTGAGTCCCGCGATCAGGGCCTCGTATTCGCTTTTGTTATTTGTAGCATTAAAGTTGCATCTTACTGCTCTGGAAGCTGTGTTCCCTGTTGGAGTGGTTAGTATGATTCCTACCCCGTCTCCTCAGATGTTGCTAAAACCATCTACGTAGAGGACCCATTCCCTTTCTTCTGTTGTTTCGCTCCTGAGGCGTATTTCTTGTTCCAGGGCTGGAAGCAAAGAGGGGGAGAATTCGGCCACAAAATCTGCTAGGACCTGGGATTTTTATGGCTGTAGCTGGCCAGAAGATCACATTGTATTCTCCTACCTCGACTTCTCACTTCGCCAGTCGACCGGAGACCTCTGGCTTGTGCAAGACCAATTTTATAGGAAAGGAGGTGACCACGACCACCGGATGAGCTTGAAAATAAGATCGGAGTTTGCGGGCTTCCACCATCAGAGCTAAATCCAGCTTCTTGGCTATAACGGGTTTCCGCATCTAAGAGTACGTTGCTCACGTAATAGACCGGTAATTACTTGGTCCCCTCTTCCTGCACCAGAACGGAGCTTACTGCATGCTCCGAGACCGCTAGATACAATAGTAGGACCTCTCCAAGTTGTGGTTTGGAAAGAAGAGGTGGCAAAGTGAGGTAGGTTTTAAGCTCCAATAGGGCGGACTCGCATTTCTCGGTCCATTGGAAGCCTTTCGGATTCTTGAGTGTTTCGAAGAAAGCATGAGAATTGTCTGAGAGCCTGGAGATGAATCTACTTAGAGCTGCCATCCTTCATGTTAGCCTCTGGACCTCTTTGACACATCTTGGAGAAGGGATGGAATGAATGGCACTGATCTGCTCTGGGTTCGCCTCGATGCCCTGCGAGCCACGATATATCCGAGGAACTTTCCCTAGCTGACACCGAAGGAGCACTTAGCCGGATTAAGCTTCATTTTGTATTTGCGGAGGGTGGAGAAGGCTTGTTGTAGATGTGATATGTGATCTTCTGCTTCCAGGGACTTGACAAGCATGTCATCGATATAAAATTCCATGGTATGTCCGATCTGGTCGGCGAACATCATGTTTACCAATCTTTGGTAAGTTGAACCGGCGTTCTTCAGGCCGAAGGGCATAACCTTATAACAATAGATTCCCCAAGAGGTCATGAAAGATGTTTTTTCCTGGTCCGCCAGAAGCATTAATATCTGGTTATAGCGGGAGAAAGCATCCATGAAGCTCATCAATTGGTGTCCAGCTGTGGCGTCTACTAGCTTGTCGATATGAGGCAGGGGGAAGGGATCCTTCGGACATGACTTATTGAGATCCGTGAAGTCTATACAGACTCTCCACTTCCCATTCCTCTTCTTGACCACGACTACGTTGGCTAGCCACTCTGGGTATTGTACTTCCCGAATGAAACCCGCACTGAGTAGGTTTTTGACCTCTTCGTTGATTATCGTGTCCCTCTCTGGAGCAAACTCCCTTCGTTTTTGTCTGACAGGCTGGTGTTGAGGATCCACTTGCAGCTTATGGATGATGACTTCTGGATCGATTCCAGGCATGTCTAGGTGGGACCATGCAAAACAGTGGGAGTTTGATCTAAGGAAGTCTATCAACCTTCGTCTTAACCCCTCGGCGAGCTTGGAACCGATCTTGAGATTTCTGGTTTGGTCTCCTTCCACCAGGGGTACGTCGTCCATTTCTTCGACTTCGGGTTCTTCCATATGTTGAGGTGAAGGATCCTCTTTGTTTCTCTGTGAAACCCCGGTTTTTCCTTTGAGGGTAATCTGGTAACAGGAACAGGAATATCCCTGGTCCCCTTTGATTACTCTCATACCCCAGGGCGTGGGGAACTTTATCACCGGGTACAGCCCTCATGCCGTGAATCCAAGATCGCCCGAGGATGATGTTATCGGGTGACTGGCAATCGACGATTAGGAATCTGGTTTGCATACTGACTCCTTCGGCGTAGACTGGGAGAATTATTTCTCCTTCAGTATGCTTAACTTCTCCGCTGAACCCCACGAGCAGGATTATCTTCTTTATCAGGGTACCATTGATAGACCATGGATATTACCCACTTTTAGCCATGGCCTATAAGTGTTTTAATATATATTTACTACTATATATAGTCTATTTTAGAGTATTTACAGGTTCAGGTACGTTCTGGAGAATATGGTGATTTTGGAGCCTTTTGAGGTGCAGAACTGCACAGACGCGTCAGATGTCTAGCTATGGACGGAGACCTTCTGACAGTTAGATTGAGCCCATCTTTTGCCACAAGAGATAGCTTTGAGTTAGCTTTCCACTGCCGCCGGTTTGAGGTCAATCATCATCCTGTAGCAGAAGGTATTCCCGTTTTACTGAAGAGTGGTCAGTCTGCCTCGTGAGAGGAAGCTGTCGAGAAGAGGAACGCATGTTGATCGATGCATAACTCTTGACATCGATCGATATGGATGCCAGAATGCGGGCTGAGCATATTTTATGACCGACTGAAGTCCAGAAGCAATCCCAAATTACCAGAATACCTTTGGACGACCAGAAACCCTATTTATGTTATTTATAAGCCATTGTTGACGGCTAGATCTATATAAGCTTTCTTTTATTCTTGTTCTTAGTTAGGAGAGAAAGGAGGAACCCCTTCAGAGTCCTCTTGGAACTCCATTGTTTTGGTTTTATTTATATTTTATGTTATTCATCTATTCATCTATGATTTTTTGTGACAACTTCATGTCTGAATAGATCCACCAGTTAGGTTTAGGGTTCAGATAGGTTATGAGGGATTAGCCCAAAATATAGAACTGCTAAGTTGTGATATTCATCATAGGATTGTTCTTACTGCTTGTGTTCTAGAGTCATGAACTAGAACCCAGATCTTAAAATCATTAGGCACAATGCCATCGCTTGGTCTTTTCTCTGAACTAAATTCTATTGAGCTAGGATTGCTAGAAACATACGAGTGTTGATTTAGGAACCCTAGTGAACACATATTCAACCCGATTGTAAAGCTTGCTAGAAGCGATATCAATCGATGATCCAATAGATTAATCGATCAATATTGCGAAAGGTGTATCGATCGATATTCCTATAGAATAAACGATTGACACTTTCTACAGATCACCATGCGAGAGCTGAGATCTTAGATCTAGTGATAAATAATCTAGACATGTGAGAGCTGGTAGATTATTGTTATTGTTTGAGTTCTATAATATCTTGCAAGCAACAATTAGCCTCTATATCACTATAATCCTGATTACCCGAATAGAAATCCTAGATCTAGCAACCATCCTTCCATCAAACAACTCCCTGCCAAGCTGAACAATTGTATTGTTCAACTTGTTTACTGCTTTATTACTGCTTTGCATTATTTATTTACTATTTTATAAACTATTAGCCTAGCTTAATCATATAACTATTAGATCTAATTGGTTCCCTAGCTCCTTGTGAATTCGATCTCTAAGTACTACAACTCGACCTCTTATTTGAGAGAGTATAAATCACCCTTTCGGGTGATTTGAGTGATATCAAATTTGGCGCCGTTGCCGGGGAGATTTGATCGCCATTAGATCTTGTCTATTTAGATTTAGTCTAGGTTTTACTACTGTTAAAAAAAACTAATAAAAAATTTTCTTGTGTTTCAGGTACATCCATATGAGTACCAGAAGCAACAAGGGGATATGGCTCTTACTAGTAGAGCCACTACATTTGGAACGCGTGATCCATAAGTCTAAGAGGGCAGTGGACACCTTCCAAGCAGCGATTGGCAGCGTATAAATCCAAATGTCGATCGACTCTGCTCACCCGGCGTCGATCGACACTGTTCACCCAACGTCGGTCGACACTGCTCACCCGACGTCGGTCGACACTGCTCACCTGACGTCGGTCGACACTGCTCACCTGACGTCAACAGACACTGTTCAGCCGCCGTCGACGGACACTGTTCAGCCGCCGTCGACTGACACTGTTCATCCGCCGTCGACTGCCACTGTTCATCCTCCGTCGACTGACACTGTTCATCCACCGTCGACTGACACTGTTTATCCACCGTCGACTCCACTTGTTTGGAGGCAGAGAAGGTCGAAGTGCTTATACTTCAAGTTGACGAGAATGGGATGTTAAAAGACGAAAAAGGTCGCACTCGCAACAACACATGACAATTGATTAATGCAGAGGGTGCTGTAATCCCTGATGTGATTGATGTTGCTGAGACAAACAACTTTGATCTGAATCGCGAATGCTATGATTGGGGAAGTGTGGACCCTTTCCGAGGTCTTCCTCATCAAGATCCCAGAGACCTTATCAAAGAACATAAGGAGTTAGCGTCTGCAAGCGAGCAGAATGAAGTATCTGTAGACCATATTATCTGCAAAATCTTCCCATATTCTCTATTTGGAGATGCATTTAGCTGGTTCAGTCAGTTGCATCCAAGATCTTTAACCTGCTAGGAGGACATTAAGACCGCCTTCCTCAACAAATTTCTCTATGCTACATCAACTCGAGAAAAGGAGAAGAATGATAAATTGGACAGGTTCTTGGCATTGTTAGATGAGGAGTATATGATTCCAATACAGCTGCTCGACGACATTATGCCAAAAAGGGATGAACAACATGTGTCTGGAGAGCTGAGCTGAGTAGAGGAAGCTGGTACTGAAGACGCGACCTCAATGTCGACCGACATCACGACCTCAACGTCGATCGACATCACGACCTCAACGTCGATCGACGTTACAACCTCATCATCGATCGACGATGTAGACAGAGAAGTCACTATGGAAGACTCCTTAGAGCTGGAGGAATGGCTTGAAGATATGGATCAAAATTCGAAGAAGAAGCTTGATGATGATCAGCATACTTCGAGAGGAGATTTGGAAACTTCAAAGGCTAGCAACGGTCGACACCAACCTGATGAGATCGATCGACAACCGCCCCAAATCATCGATCTACACCCACCCGACATCGATCGACACCGCCAACCACTTATAGATCGACACCACCCTCCTAATATCGATCGATTCCCATTGCTAGACGTTCCGCCATGTTGCATAATTGAGATGGAACCGATTGAGGAGAGGATGTACCTGTCTAAAGCCTCACACCTTGCTGTCCCTAAACATCAGAGACCACCTATCTGGACAGAAGAAGCTGCTGGGTTTCACAAAAGAGTGAAGAGGATACATGATCCTGTGAAGATTGTGGTTCCATGCGCTGTATTTGAAGCTGAATCTCCTATTCCACCAGATAGAAGTGTGCATCTAGATTCCTACAGTGGGATATTGGATGATCATTAGCACATGGAAGCTTCTTAGAGAAGGTTGCGATTTAGAGATGAAATTGATAAGGGCCCAGCAGAACGAGTATCAATCGACACCGACCGGATACCATCGATCGACACCAACAAACCAACATCAATCGACGCTATCACTTCTCCATCGATCGACAGTGGACGCATATCATAGCAGAAGGAGTTCGATGTGTGTGGAAATCTCAGGGACGGAGATACCACCACGCGATCAGACAAGTCTGGGGAAAGAAGAGGAGGAATTGGAAGAAGAGAAAAAGGATCAAGGATGGTCCTCAGGCATCATTGACCCCTCACATCTCAGATTGTGTCAGGAAATCTAGAGTGCGCAGCAGATGCTTCACAAAGCCATTTGCAAAGGTTCGAGCACTCCTTATTGCTAAGATGATAGACAAAGGAGAAGAGTCTATGGACGAGGCTTTCACACAATAATGATAAAGCTTCAGAGAGTAGAAACTGAAACTTGTTTTGGAGCGAGTTCTCATCCTCATCCAGACTAAATCAGATCTCTAAAGTCAAGCTAAATGACTATAACTTGTAGTGTTTTATTTATGTTAGGTAAAAGGAAAAAATCCGAGGAAGACGAGTTTGCAAGAGGATCGACGATGGCTGCGCAGCATCGATCGACATAGCATCACTAGCATTGATCGATCGCCACTTAACTGTGTCGATCGACAGAGCTTCAAGAGTATTGATCGTCACTTATATGTGTTTGTCGACACTCACATCATAGTCAGGTATACCGGTTTTTCCTTGTTAAATATTGTCCATATGATTTATTTCCTCACCAATCCTAGACTATATAACACTGGAGGTAGTGTTGTTTAAGTCTGGGGGAGGTTCTACTAATATTGTGTTTTAGTTAGCTATTTAAAAAAAAAAGAAAAACCGAGTAAACGATTGCCATCGGTATCGACCGACGCGGACCTGTCGACATCGATCGACATTGCTTAACCTATGTCGAACGATATCAACATCCTTACATCGGTCGACATTCATTCCGGTCTGGTATATCGTTCTTACTTGTTACATTAAGTCCTTATGATTTATTCCTAACCATAGCTCTGACTGAATTTACACTGGGGACAGTGTAGTTTAAGTCTGAGGGAGCTTTACTGATATTTATTTACTTATTACTCTTATTAAAATGTTTTCAAATTAAGTTATTATTGAGTCAAGAAGGGGATTATGGACTTATAGATTTTGCTAGATATCTAACCACTCTTTAGCACCATTCTATACTTACTAATTGTAGATAGTCGTAAAGATACTAAAATGGATCAACCTGTCAACTATCCACACTTGCTGAGATTGTTTGAAGGAACCAAAGCTGACCTCCAACACTAAACCTGTCACAACTGCTTGTCTTGGGGCTTGCTATACATGGGATCGGATTCTTCAAACAAAGTCTGGAAGGTAAAGCCTTGTGTAGATTTATCACCTTCTCTCTCTCTATTTCAAAATTTAGATTATAAAAAAAAAAAAGAAGAAAAAAAAGAAAAAAAAAAGATATATATAATTATAGATTATAATTTAGGAAAAGAATTCGAGTAGGACTTGGTGGCTACAACCATTAAGGCTTGATTCATAAGAATTCTATAAGTAAAGGATTCAAACAAGACTTGGTGGCTACAACCATTAAGGCTTGATTCACAAAGAATCCTAGGATATAGATCAAAAATAAGTGAAAAGGATTTGGTGGCTAAAACCATTAAAGCTTGATTCATGGAAGCATGTCCAACCTTGGTCAATGATCTTGCAATAAAGCAGACTTTGACTACGGGAGAAATTAGTAGAGAGAGAGGAAATGAACTATTGTTTACCTGCAGGTCCAGATACTTGTTTGAAAATCCTTGTGTTAGGGGATTTTTGTGTAGGCTCTTTGTGAGTACTACGGAACGTTGGACAAGTTGGTAAACCGGGTAAGTTTATAGGTATTTCGTGAGGATTTAGGAAGGATAATAAAGAAATAGGATTGAAGAGACTTTTATTAGATAGAGTAAAACAAGAGAGGTTACAGAGTATTGAATAAGAGCCCTAGTTCTAGCCGTCTAGTTCTAGTCTCTAAGCCTTGGGGAAGTCGATCCTCTGCTTTAGGGTTTTAGTAGTCCTCATATAGTTTGTCTAGGAGTCGGTTTCCTTATGTTAAACTCTTCCATATTCAGAAATATGGAAGGTTCTCCTTATCGGAAGTTCTCCATTTCTTGGAAGGGAGCTCGGTTCCAGGGACCGAACTCAGGGTTCCTTCTAGCGGGGACCTGGAGCGTTCCCTTATCAGGGACCCGAGAGTCTGGGTCCTGCCTGGAGGCTGGAGGAAATGATACTGGAGTATTTTTTCCCAACAGTTTGCTCCTTATTTCTCGATTTCGTCATCGAAGTCGGGGGAATAACCTGTGCACTCAAGTCAACCAGGGTTGCTCATTCTCAGCAGGCTTCCCTTACGCAGGACCCCGTTCCATTGATCCTGCTATCCTGGTTTCCACTCAAGCCGGCACTCATTCTGAACCCAGATGAGGGTCGGTTCCTTCGTGTTTGACCGGTGCAGCTTCTCTTTTCTTCTGGAGATGATGAGGCTGGAGCTCTAATGTTTTAACCACGCGAGGGGCTGGAGAGAGTTCTTGCTGGGAGAATCTAGGGATCTTTGAACTATTACCCTTTGCTTTGGGGAAAGGCGGAAGTGTTACGGAGTTGATGCTTCAACTCTGCAGATGAGAGGGTTCCTATTGGAAAGGGCCGGTGCTTCTTTAAGCTGAGGTTCCTTGAGATGGGGAAATAATAGGAGAGATCCTTATGGTAGCTATACTCTGGCTCCGAGATTTGGCGGGAGAAGGGGAAGCTCCTCGATGTTTGTCTCGATATTCGCATTCACGTGTGGTTTCTTCCTCCGACGTGTGTAAAGCGTTTCTAGGGTTTTCGACTTTACTTCTTCAATTCCTTCACCTAACTCCTTTAGTTTCCTTTTCCTCTCGAAGATTTCTCGCAATCTCCATATTTCGACTTGGGTCCTCATTCTGCAGGTAACTTCTCTTTCTCTTTCGCTTACTCTTAGATCCTCTCTTCCTTCTGCTCCTGAGATGAGGACTGAGTCGGGTCTCTCTCCGGATTCTTCTTCCATAGGTAATAGAGTTAGATCTAGTAGAGTGAGGGTGGCTCCAACGGATTCCATGGATTCTTCTGATTCTTCACTGGATTTGACCGTCAAAGCGAGAAAACCCAAAGCTATCGTTGCTAGGAGAACTTCACCGGTAGGGGGAAGTCGATATCCTCCAATTGGCCCTACTTCAGTGATAGGGGCTGAAGAAGTCGCGGTTTCGAGGAAGAAATACGAGCTTCATGATGACGTTGTTATTCGAGTGCCTGATCCGGAAGATAAGGTTTCAGATTTCGGCATGGATGAAGTTCCTGTCTATGAGGGTTATTTTGCGTCTGGCTTTAGGGATCAAGTTCCCTCTTTGGTAGCTAAGATATCTGAAACCTTAGAGATTTCCCCAGGTCAGCTGAACCCTCCGGCTTGGAGGACGTTGATAGCTTTGCAGAATTTGGGTGATCTCAACGGGCTTGTGATTGGAGTGGCTGAGGTCCTGCATTCGTACGTTGTTTCTCCTCTAAGTGGTGCCGAGTGGAGATATCACCTTCTTCCTCGAGGCAAGGAGCCTCCAGTTAAGGAAATCCTCAAGAAGGATTGAAAACGGCTTCCGGCCTTTGAGGGAAACTGGACGGAAAAATTTGCCTTTATGCATCTCCCAGGCTTTTCGTCTATTTGGCGATTGGAGGGTAGACTAGTTGTAGGAATCAAGAAGAGTATCTAGATATTGGGATACTAATGATCTTTTGTCTTCTTGATGTACATTTGCCTCGTGTTGATTGTTCTTTGGGGAAGGATACCATCGAGCAGGTGTTGAGGCTTCCTCTCGAGCGACATCAGATTCCTTTTCTTGTGAGCAAAGCGGCATTAAAGCGTTGCAGTATCTGGGGTAAGCTTTCTACTTCCTTCCATTCCTCTTTTTATAGCAGTTGATTCGATTTACTTTCATATGCTAGGTGAGATGTCAGGATCCAAGGGTGACGAGGCTTTGGCAGAGTACAAGAAGGCTTTCGAGGTGATGTCTGCGAGGAAAGCTGCTCCCAAGCGAGCTGCTTCTGTTGAAGACGATGTGGAGGTACAGATTATCAGGAGTAGCAAACGCCAGGTGGGTGCCGCTGCAGTTCCTTCCTCTTCTAAGTAGAAATCCAAGGCGTCGGGCTCTTCTCCTAAAGGTTCTCCCTCTTTTCCTTACGACTGGACCACAGTGCTCACCAACCTGAATACGAAGGTGTTCCCATCAACTCCAGTGCTTTTGGCATCGGAAGAGGATTCTTCCATGGCCATTTAGTCGCTTCAGGTAATATCTCATATGATCAGCAGCTTATGCGTAGGTGGCGTCTCAACTACACCATCTCGGGGAGAGCATGGAAGGTGCAGCTTCTACAAAAGTCGAGATGGATACTCTGTGTGGGAACCGAAATTCACACTATCGATTTCTGTTTAAATAAGGAAAATAGGAAAATCCTAATTTCCCAGAGATCCCGGATATCTGCTAATACCACACGCCAAGCAATCAGAATACAAAAATAACAACGATAAAGTATAAGAAATCAAAAAGAGAGCAAAGTAGATCTTATTCCGAATTTGCGTTTGAGCGTTACAACAAGGTGAGAGCCTGGGCTACCAGAGCTGTCGGCGAGATTCCAAGTTCTAAAACCCTAAGACGGAAATAACCTAGTTGAGTCGCAGCTCGGATAACAAAAACGGAAATATGCCTAATTGCTCTAAGTGCTAAGCCTGCTCTGAGAAAAATCCTCTCTATGCTTCTCGCCTAAGACTCCTTATATACTGGCTGCTAGGTCGGTTTGTGCTTTTCCTCATCTGCCCTTAAGCCGTCATAGCGTAAAAATGGAGATATTCCATTTTTCCGATCTTCGTAATTATCTTCAAAATTTCATAATTATCCGCGGAAACTTGACATTTATCTTTCCTTGCGAGCCAAGCGTAAACCGTCATGCGGCTTACGGGCTATTAGTTAAGAAATCGTAAGCTGGGCCTCGAGTCGTGTCTTAGGTCCCTTTGGGTCGTCTTCTGACTCGAAGCGTTTATTACGGCTTCTTTCGATAAAGAACGAACTTTCCACAGTTTTTACCGTAAAGTTTGATCGATGACTTAGAATGGCGGGAAACATGAAATGGGTTCGCTACTGTCTTCAGGAGATAGCATCGAAGGGTAGACGAGAATGCATGGACTAATTTTCGTATCGATGTTTCGGAAGAGCTCAGTCGCTACGTAGCGACCGAGCGGAAGGATCGTTCGGTCGCTACGTAGTGACCGAGTTTCGGCTCGAGCTCGGTCGCTACGTAGCGACCGAGCGGAAAGAACGCTCGGTCACTATGTAGTGATCGAGCTTCGGCTCGAGCTCGGTCTCTACGTAGCGATCGAGCGGAACGATCGCTCGGTCGCTACGTAGCGACCAGACAGCGTGCATGTGCGGTTAGTAGCGTAATGACCGGGCTTGGTTTGTCCGTGTTTCGATCGTCATACTCGGATTTATCCGTAACCGGCCTGGGTATGTTTCTGATGGCTTACGTTTGATCTAAATAAAATTAGAACGAAGCTTTATCTCAGGAACATAGGTTGTGATGTTCTCTTGACCGAGCACAATTTGTTTGCGAAAATACATACTTGAATTTTGGGGGGATTTGGACGTTAACTTCGTCGTAACCGTTTTCGACCCCAACAGTTAGCCCCCCAGTTCGTTAGGTTCGTCGATTTCTTAGTGAGATCCCAACGTGTGGTACGGCGAGTTCGGACGAGATTGGTGTATTTGGACGAAGTTCATGTCCGAAAATCCGCAAGTAAATAGTAATTTCTCATGCCTATAAGAAGGGAGGTAATTTCTTCACCATCTTTACACTTACTCATCCTCATAGAGAGGTTTCTTGAAAAATTCCTTCTTCTTTTTCTTTCTCTCTATCATTTCCTTCTTGATAAAAAAGAGGAGTTCGAAGAAAGGGTCCTTGCCCGCTAACGTTTCTGAAGAGCTCTGTGAGCCAAAGATAGAATTCGTTCCTCATTCGGTAGACCCGGCCGAGAACGAGGCATGGTGGGCGGCGTGTTATGGTTCAATCACGCCTCCCAAAGAGAAATCATTCCCGGTCATGAACCGTTGCCCGGTCGAGGAAGGTGCACCAAGTAGGAGTACTAGCGAATTCCTCGAGGTCATGCGGTCGTTCTACCATATTTCGGATGCGGTGGAGTTCAGGGTTCCTCGTCAAGGAGAGCTCGCCAGTAGTCCCCCGGAGGGTTATTTTACTTGTTACGAAGCATTCGTAGTGCACTGTCGTTTGTGGTTCCCGATTCCCAAAATTATCGTCCGTGTGTTGGATCGTTTCGGGGTGGCGATAAGCCAACTGAATCCCCTTGGCATCCAGCACCTCATTGGAGTTCTGATCCTGAGCTATGAGCATGGTCTCTCTCTTACCGTCGATCATTTCGAAGCGCTTCTTAGGTTGCAGATCATCAAGGATACAGACAAGTACAGGCTGGTCCCACGGAACTGCATGTCAGTGGTTAAGGGGTTTACTTCTAATTTCAACTCGTGGAAGAAGTTTTTCTTCTTCGTTCGTGTGGACGCTGCGTCTGTCGAGAAGTGTTGTCTCCCATTGTTCCGGAGGTTGCCGAACGATCATCCCTTCATCAATCCCCTTGCTCCGTTTCCTGAGGACATTATCGCGGTTAGGGATCTGCTCAGGAACAGTCCTTTCTTCTGGACTTCCTTTACGCCGAAGAGAGTTCGAAAGGCGTTGAGGTTTGTGCATCCTAGTCCTGCTTTGGGCGGGGAAACAAGGAGTGATTCCGAGCCTGACGATCAAGGTCCCGACGCTGCTCCCGCGGTTGCGACGGGGCTGAATTCTTCGAAGGGGAAAGATATTAACCTCAGTGACCTGGAGTTTTCGGTGGACGATTGTGTGCTTCCAGGATGGGATCCGGACCTTGCTTTTGGCGATGGAAGTGGTACGAGCGAGGTCCCTATTCCGGACTTTGATGATTTCTTCACTGGTCTTCCCTCGGGATTCGACGCTCCTCCATCCACGAACGATTCGGTGAGGCCGAAAGTCATCGCGGAAGGATCTCGTATCATCAACGGGGTATAGGCTTTAAGAATTTTGACGATCGCTTCCAGTGTATATATATATTTTATTTTATTTTGCTTATAACGTGTCAATCGGTTTTACAGGGCTTGAACTTGCTTGGATCGGCCCTTGAGGCGAGCCATAGAGAAGCCATGATCTATCGCTTTAAAGCAGAGAAGGCGGAAAAGGATCTTGCTCGCATGCGAGACGAGATGTTGGCGCGAGATGCTCAACTCACTCGTGATCATGCGAAGACCGTTCGTAGGGCGGAACGGAAGGGCAAGAGGGAGATTGTCGAGGTGATGAAGACTTGCGCCTCTCAATTCCAGGTCGAGTACGGGAACCTCAAGGATGCTTTTAACTCGCTGGGCGACTTCCGTGAGTGTCGCGGTTCAGTTGGGAGCCTTTGGAAGACGCGGGCGGATGACTACGTTTTCGAGAGGGAGATGGAATTAATGAAAGGCGGCATGAAGGATCATGCTCACGCTGAGACGCTCATTTCTCCAATCGATGGGAGGATTCAGGGATTCTGGGATCACATCTCGGTTTCTCCTGATACTGTAGAGACCACGACCGAGTTTGCCGGTGGCGATGAGGAAGTGAACTATCCTGCGGATGCATTCGGAGCTTCCTTGTCCGGGAATTTTGACTTTGTTTTGTGAGAGGTGAGTGTTTGACGGGAAGAAGTTTTTCCCTTATCTAGTATTATGCGGCCGAATGTGGCCTTCGTTCATATATGTCCGGCCAAGTGTGGCCGTTCGAATCTTTGTATGGGCCTGTTTTGGCCATTTTTATTTTTATCGGGACTGGCCGTTGGTGGCTTTGAACCCCTACCGCTATGCGGTTTATATAGAATGGATATTTGTTTGAGTTACTTTGTTTCGAGTGGGTTTGAAGTAAACATGAGTTGTCTTCTCATATTTAACTTCGTTGAGGTGTTCGATCTGTTGGCTTGTTCGAGACGTGAGTCTTCGTAAAAATTATTCATTCTTACGAACTTTCGGGAACGTTGAGATATGAACGGAGAGACATGTTTTAGGATCTCGTATCGTTTAGATATCATGTCTTTGAGATGTCTGAGACCAATGCGATGGGTTTAGGGAAAGACCTAGGTTTACTCTCAGTTTTAAGGTTTGTGCGGTGACTCACCGGCTATCGATTTTCCTGTTGCGATTTCTACCTGATTCGTTCCGATTTAAAGTCCGCAATAGGTTCTCGACTTATATGACTTGTATGGTACGAATCGAGCATCTTTCCAGAGACAATTTTTAAGCCAACTGGAAGTGCTAGACCAAAATTTCAGATTTTTTTTGTAGCGCGCTTTTGTCCTTGTGTTGGACGTTCGAAGATCAAAAGAGTGATCAAGTTGCGTTTGTTTAAGATGGCTGATGTGTTCATCGGGGCCAATCGACGAACGGAGTGTAAGGTTTTTGTGGTCGCGTTCGGACAATTTGTTTGCATCGTCTCGACTTTTAACTTGGCGACGTCTCGAAGTTATTTCGAAGACTATATGTATATTTTCGGTGCTGAAGAGGGATTGTTTTGTGATTTTGGGCCGTATGAGGCTGTTGAGGCATAAGTGTCTTAAAAAGGAGCGATGCATATTGTAGTAAAAGTTTTCGAAATATCTAAAAAACTCGATTACAATAACGCATCTTTTCCTATGTGGGAGTATACGAGTATACGCACCCACTCCTCCCCCCCCCCCCTTTTTAGAGAGGGGGATAGCTGAACTCGTCTTTCGACGAGCTGCCTACGTACCTCTTTCGAGGATCAAGCCATCTCGTAGTTCTATTTTATGTCGCGGGCGTTTTTACTCGCCGATTGACGCCGTGCTGACCGCCTTGATCGTGACGACCGAGGCCGGGTCAGCGTTCTCTTCCGGATGTTCCGGTTGAGTCGTAGTGTCGGCTTCGGACTCGTGTTGCGTTTCGAAACCCGAAGCATTTGCGTCAGCAGACGATGTTAAATCGTCTTTTCTTGAAACGTTTTTGGCCGAAGATTTGTCTATCTTCGTGCGCTTGCGATTTTCCGTTGCAGAGGTCGTCATCTGCCTTAACTTGTGCTCCGCGAGGAAGCATAGTCGCGACTGTTTCTGACATCCCCAGATAGTTGCGACTCCGTTTGGGGTCGGGAACTTGACTCCCAGGTGGTACGTTGATGGAACGGCTTGCATGGCGTTGAGCCATGGGGTTCCCATGATCACGTTGTAGATGGCAGGATGATCGACCACCGCGAATTCAATGATTTTTGTGATCTCCTTGGCCATGACTGGCAGCTGGATTGACCCGAGGGTCATCGATACTTTGCCTGAAAAACCGGTGAGCGGTTTCGGCATTGGAGTTACTTCTCCCAGTTTGATGCTCATCCGATTGAGAGTGTCACGGAAGATTACATTGACCGTGCTTCCCGTGTCAATGAGTACTATGCCGACCTCCAGATCTCGTATGACGAGATCTATGACGAGTGGATCGCAGTGAGGTTGATTGATCCCGCCGGCTTCCTCCTTCGTGAAGGTGATTGAGCAATTCTGATCATCTCGGGTAGGAGACCATGTAGGCCAGTTTGCGCTCGACTCCGCCTTCTGCTGGTAAGCCTTGATCCTCCAATGATCATGTTGACTCTGCGATGATTGTTATCGTTCCCCTTGTCGTCCGGCCTTCTGCCGCGTTTATCCCAAGATTGGTTTCTTTGAGGAGATTTTTCCGCGGGAGGATTTTTGTCCGCTTTCGGGGGGTGATCGGTCTCGAGGATGAGATCTTTCACGCTGGTCACTCTCGAGAGCTCTATAGCTAGTAGCTTCGCGGCCAGCCTTGCTCCCAAGACTTTGCAGTTAGTCGTGGAGTGTCCTCGGGACTGGTGGAACTCGCAGAAGGTGTTTTCGTCATATCCTTGATTGCGAGTCCACGTATTACCCGTGGTTTGGCCCTGGTCCGAGCTGATCGCATAATTGTGCGCTCCTTGGAGATCTTCCCCCTCGTGATGGACGTACTGGTGGTTACGAGGGTTCTTCTTCTTCGTTTTTGGATCTACATCTTTTGAGGAGGGTCTCGCCGACTTATGTTTTTGCGATAAGACTTTTGTTTCTTCCTCGATCATGATGTAGTCTGTTGCCTTGTGGAGGGCGTCCTGGATCGTCCGCGGTTTGTCGAGGGATATCCATTTTCTGAATTTCGACTTGTACCAGAGCGCCTTTCTGAGCGCATTAATGGCCACCTTGTCGCTTACCCCGCTGACCCTGGACATTACCAACTTGAATCGGCTGATGAACTCGCGGAGGGGTTCATCTTCCCTCTGGGACAGACTCCAGAGATCGACATCGGAAGTTTCTCTATCTATGAACATAGAGTATTGCTTGAGAAATTCCGATGCGAGCTGTCGGAAACTTCCGATAGAGTTTCGCTTAAGGCGTGCGAACCATTCGAGGGCTGCCCCTTCTAGATTCTCGACGAACAAGCGGCAGTAGCCGGCGTCTTTTTCGCCGTCCTTCAACCTCGTTCTTCCCATCGTGATGTGGAAAGCCTGAAGGTGCGCCTTCGGATCGGTCGTACCATCGTACCTCGGTACTTTGAGTTTTCCTGGATTGGATACCCTCATATCTAAGATGCGAGTGGTGAAGGGGGTCTTCTGAGCCCCTTCCAGCAGACTGTCGATCTCGGGTGCAGCGCTGGTAGCGTGATGGATTTGAGATTTCACGGCTCTTACTTCTGCCGCAGTCTTGGTGATATAGTCGCGAAGATCGCGGATATCCGACGTCTCGCAAGCAGATTTCCGAGCCTGTCGGCGTTTGCCGCAAGTAAGCTTGGTTTGCTTTTCAGCCACCTCTTCCTGTTCGTTCCAAAAGAGGATTTCCTCCTCGTCTGTCATTGGTTTGTCGAATGGAGAGCTTTCCCGAGCGGATCGGCTTCTGGTCCCCCTTGGATGTCTGTCGACGTCCTGATCTGTATCGTTGGAGACATCCCTAGGATCCAGATCGACGTGCTCGACTTAGTTATCCTCTAAATCCTTCGCGGGAGGCGGAGGACTTTCAGGGTTTCCCTTTTCGATGGGAGATTTTTCGCTAGGGTTTTTACCCGAAGGTCGTTCCTGCGCGGCTCCAGGCCTGTCGAGTGGGGTTGCAAAGTCGAGTCTTTTCCCGCGGACTTTTGTGGTTCCGCGGGGGCGGATTGCTCTGGTCCTTGCCGTTAAGGTTTCAACCTGTTTGGTCAAGGTGTTCACGAGCCTGTCCTGTTCTTCCGACCTTTTTTCGTAGGTGGCGAACATCTTTTTAAACTCCTCGAGTGCCGCGGCGTTGGCAGGTGCGTTGGCCGCGGATACGTCCGCTGCGGGAGTGTGGAGATCTGTGCCACTGCTTCCGTTAAGAGGAGTCTGCACGTTATCCGCGTCGTCAGTTGACATGTCTGGTTGAGCGTGATGTGGTTGTGAGTTTGATTGATACGTATCCCCCTCCTTCTAGCGCCAAACTGTGGGAACCAAAATTCGCACTGTTGATTTCTATTTAAATAAGGAAACTAGGAAAATCCTAATTTCCCAGAGATCCCGGATACCTGCTAATACCACACGCCAAGCAATCAGAATACAAAAATAACAACGATAAAGTATAAGAAATCGAAAAGAGAGCAAAGTAGATCTTATTTCGAATTTGCGTTTGAGCGTTACAACAAGGTGAGAGCCTGGACTACCAGAGCTGTCGGCGAGATTCCTATTTCTAAAACCCTAAGAAGGCAATAACCTAGTTGAGTCGCAGCTCGGATAACAAAAACGGAAATATGCCTAATTGCTCTAAGTGCTAAGTCTGCTCTGAGAAAAATCCTCTCTATGCTTCTCGCCTAAGACTCCTTATATACTGGCTCCTAGGTCGGTTTGCGCTTTTCCTCTTCTGTCCTTAAGCCGTCATAGCGTAAAAATGGAGATATTCCATTTTTTCCGATCTTTGTAATTATCTTCAAAATTTCGTAATTATCCGCGGAAAATTGACATTTATCTTTCCTTGCGAGCCAAGCGTAAACCGTCATGCGGCTTTTGGGCTATTAGTTAAAAAATCGTAAGTTGGGCCTCGAGTCGTGTCTTAGGTCCCTTTGGGCCGTCTTCTGACTCGAAGCGTTTATTACGGCTTCTTTCGATAAAGAACGAACTTTCCTCGGTTTTTACCGTAAAGTTTGATCGATGACTTAGAATGGCGGGAAACATGAAATGGGTTCACTACGGTCTTTGGGAGATAGCATCAAATGGTAGACGAGAATGCATGGACTAATTTTCGTATCGATGTTTCGGAAGAGCTCGGTCGCTACGTAGCGATCGAGCGGAAAAGATGCTCGGTCGCTACGTAGCGACCGAGCTTTGGCTTGGGCTCGGTCGCTACATAGCGACCGAACTTCGGCTCGAGCTCGGTCGCTACGTTGCGACCGTGCGGAACGAACGCTCGGTCGCAAAGCTCGGTCGCTACGTAGCGACTGAGCGGAACGATCGCTCGTAGCGACCGAGCTTCGGCTCGAGCTCGGTCGCTACGTATCGACCAGACAGCGTGCATGTGCGGTTAGTAGCGTAATGACTGGGCTTGGTTCGTCCGTGTTTCGATCGTCATACTCGGATTTATCCGTAACCAGCCTCGGTATGTTTCCGATGGCTTACGTTTGATCTAAATAAATTCGAACGAAGCTTTATCTCGGGAACATAGGTTGTGATGTTCTCTTGACCGAGCACGATTTGTTTGCGAAAAGACATACTTGCATTTTGCGGAGATTTGGACGTTAACTTCGTCGTAACCGTTTTCGGCCCCAACACTCTGGCATCCCAGCTGCGCGAGGAAAAGTTGCTTCCCTAGCCAAGGACAAGAAGATTAAGGCGTTGAGGCTCAAGGTGAGGAACCAAGAGGAGGCAGGGGAGATGGCGGCAGCAGAGAACGTTTCACTGAGGAGCCAACTCAAAAACAGGGAGAAGGAGCTGAACGAACTGAAGGATGCCGCGGAGACCTTCGATGCTGAGAAATCCATGGCTGTGAACGGTGCCAAGGTTGGGGCCCGATGGGAGCTGATGCCGGAGTGGCTTAGTGGTCAGACCGATAGCAGGGATCCCATGAATACCCTTGAGCAGTACAAGAGGGTGAAGACCACCGAAGTCGAGCTTCTTGGGCTCCCAGCTCCCTCTTTTGAGTATGAGCGTCAGGTCCCTGGTGACGAGGAAGTGAAGAAGACACTGGAGCCCGCTGCTGATGATCCTCCTGCCAACTGATCCTGACATTTTGTTGTTCGTACTTCTGACCCCGCAGAGGGGTTTTATTTTGTAACCGTCGTTGGCGAAGGCTTAAAACTCTAGACCAGGCCTTTGTGCCTCTTTTATTTTGCTTGTTTCAAACGATGGCCCTGTTGTGGTCTTTTAGTTAATGCTTTCCGGATTCGCATTTTTCGTTTGCTTGTTTGTCCGTCGTCTTTGGGATCTTTAGCTTTCGTAGATGATATTCGTATTGCTTCTCTTTCGAAAGAATGCAGGTTGTAGGACGACCTCGGGGTCATGAGACTAGACTCATGAATCGTAGTCGAAGGGTTGTCAAGGTAAGGGTTTGATTGCTCGGGATCTCTTACAGGACCTGGGCCGTATGGGATCTAGATGTCACGATCGTAGGAGGACCTATGGACCTTGGGTGCTTAGATTCTTTGGAACCTCTAGACCCTGTAATGATTAGGTAACCCTATGGGCCTCGCATAATTGGATCCCCTCTAGGACCCTGGAGTCACTTGGAGAGTTTTGATAAGCTTAGGACCCGGAGGTTGCTTTGGGGAACCCGTGGGTTCCGGACCCTAAGGTCTTGATTTGGACACATGGTTTTTGGCCCTGAGGCCTGTCTGAGCCCGGAGTTCTTTCTCAGAACCCAAAATTAAGGTTTTAAAGGGACCGTACTCTGCCATCCTAGGTGAGGCCACTATCGGTACCTGTTGGGGTATCGCATTCTACCTCTCAGAAGCTGGTCACTATCGAGTTCCCGTGCTGCATTCTGCTTTCTGCAGAAAGCCACTATCAGACTTAGAGGATGCTGGTGTGGGTGAAAACCCAAGTGCCAGACTTTGTTACTTGCAACGTCTGGAGAAGTAGAGTATTATGTGGTGCTCCCGGACTTTTGCACTTGCTCAATGGCAATTATACCTCGTGTCCCCTATATTATTCTAGCACGTAGCGTTTTAATACAGGTACTTCCACATTTTTGGTATTTTTGTTTGGGACCCCGATATGCCTGAGGCTATACAAGGGTTTTAGATAGTATTGACGACATACTCAGGTTTGCGCAGACCCATTTCTACCTTATGTCTCATACCCGTTTTGTTTTTTCGTGGTCATACCACTTATCATTAAGGGTTGGCCAGGATCGAAGGTCTCTTTGGACCTGATCCAGCTCATTTGCCCCTTTAATTATTATGGCATTCTTACTCTTTTTATAGTCGGAACTATTTTATTATATAAGCTTTGTCCGGAGACGTTTCAGCGTACATAAGAGTAGGAAAACATAATGCTTAAATAATAGATAAGATAATTAATAGAAATCATGGTCCGGAGACCGTACAAGATATCAGCTTGCGAGGTAACCCGGTAGTTAGGCCATGTTTTACCTCTTGTTTCTAGGTGACCTGCAGGTTTTGACTTGCTTTTGGGACGAGCCTCCTTGTTGGAGGGTTCCTCCTTCTTCTGCAGAGCTCTGCTTCTTTCGTGGGTCTAGGTATTGTGGTTGAGACTTGTTTCATACCCCGGTTTTTAGTGCTCAGGGACCACCGTTTCCTGCTGATGAAGGTTTTAAGCATCTCCATGAAAATGACTATTTGAGAGTCAGTGGAGCCCGCGAGCAGTGTAAAAATGTTTTTAATTAGTAGTTTTTGCAACCGATCTTCAAGAGTTTTGTGGGGACCCATGCACTAAGAACGTCGTTAAGGACGCTGGATAAACATCCAACGCGTGGTTTATCAATTTTCCCTCCCTCTCTCCTTGGTCGAGAAGCATGCACGATTTCTTTATGATTTTTCCTAGGAAAAAAAAAGATTTCATCTTCACGCAAAAGGAATAATCTTTCGACTGTTTTCCTCTGTGGATTAACCTTCCCTCAAAACCCATATCTTTTCTTTCTTATTTTCCGATTTTGTTTCATCGTAATACAGATCTCTCTGTTTTTCTCAAAGCATCTTCCTTTTCTTCAGATCTGAGGAACTTTTCAGATTCTGATGTCGAAACCCTGGAGCGGAATCGGAATCGGGGCGTGGGCGGACGAAGCGGAGCGTGCCGACGAAGAGCAAGCTGCGGCGGCGGCAGATGTTGAGAGTTTTCCGAGCTTGAAGGAGGCTGCGAGCAATGCCAAGTCTAAGAAGAAGAAGATGATGATGACTTTGTCTGAGTTTACATCCGGTGCTTACGCGGCGCCTGGAGGTAGAAGCTCTGTTGGGTTGACGCAGCAAGAGATTCTCCAGTTGCCCACTGGTCCTAGGCAACGGTCTGAGGATGAAATGCAGCAGCCTGGACGGTTAGGCGGCGGTTTCTCTTCTTACGGAGGTCGTGGGCCTCGAGATCGAGATGATTCCGGTGGTGGTAGGAGACCTTATGGTGGTGGGTTTGATGATGAGAGGAGAGGGGATCAGTCTAGGGTTTCGGATTTTCCGCAAGCTTCGAGAGCTGATGAGGATGATGATTGGGGCAAAGCGAAAAAGCTTCAATCTTTCGATCAGGGACGACATGGTCGTTATAGTGGTCTCGGAGGCGGTGGTGGTAGTTTTAGCGGTGGAGGTGGCAGTTATAACGGTGGTGGTGGCTTCTCCAGAGCTGACGAGACCGATAATTGGGCGGCAGGTAAGAGGCAAGCTCCGGTACGGTCATCTACATTTGGGTCCGGTTACAGTGATTCAAACCGTGAACCTGACCGTTGGTCAAGAGGAGTAGCTTTAGGTGGTGTTCAGGAGGAACGTGATAAGCCCTGATTAGGGTTTATCTGAAATGGGTTAGAAAGAGGAGAGAGATAGAGAGAATGGGGGCTGAGAGTATAAGTTTTGTTGATAAATATTTTGATACCATAAACTTAGGGATAACGCCCTTTAAGTAACACTACAACTTATTCAAAACGACAATGTACTATAAAACTCAAATTAATATAAAACCCTCTTTCTCACCAAGAGGTTTACCCACACTTCATCTTCTGTTCCCCTTAGCCACTTAACTTCACCTTCTTGGACCTGCTCCTCTTCTCCACGAATGCTAATGGGACAGCCAACTTATCAATACCCCCTCGAAGAAGACTCAGCTTGTCCTCAAGCTGGAACTCCGGAAACTGCTCCAACAACATCTTAACCGGCTCCCATGTACATTCGAAATCAGGTAGTCCCTTCCACTTAACTAGCACCTCAGCCTTCTTATCCACTCCTGATTTCCTGATCTCTAACAAGTCGTCGGGCTCAGTATTCCACTCAAGCGATGAGGAAAGGACTAAAGGTAGCTCATGAACCTTAGTGTGAGGCGCCACAGCCTGCTTCAACTGAGAGACGTGAAAGACAGGGTGAACCTGGCTGTACGCTGGAAGCGCTAGCTTATAATCTACCTTCCCAACTCTTTTCTCCACCAGATAAGGACCAAAGAACCGAGGAGCCAACTTCTCTACTCTTCTCATGGCCACTGTTGTTTGTCGGTATGGTCTCAGCTTCAAATAAACCCAATTTCCTACTGCAAACTCAACCTCACGTCGCTTCTTATTCGCAGCTACCTGCATCCTAGCCTGAGCCGTAGCAAGGTTGTCTCGAAGTTCTTGAAGCAGAGCATCACGATTCTGTAACAGTCCTTCTACCTCTGCGTTAGCTGTAGGCACATCTCCAAACCTCAACAACTTCGGTGGGTCTCTCCCGTAAAGAGCACGGAATGGCGTGGTGTTAGAAGATGAATGGTGAGAGGTGTTGTACCAATATTCAGCCCACGGTAGCCACTGACTCCACGCTGAAGGTTTTCTTCCTGCGAAGCACCTCAGATAAGCTTCTAGACACCTGTTGACTACCTCCGTCTGACCATCCGATTGCGGGTGATAAGCAGTACTCTTGTGCAGAGCTGTACCTTGACTTTCAAACAACGCTGCCCAAAAGTTACTCAAAAATACTCTGTCTCTATCTGATACCATTGTCTCCGGAAAGCCGTGGAGCTTAATCACCTCTCTGATAAAAACCTCAGCTACAGACTTCGCAGTGAAAGGGTGCTTCAAGGGAATAAAATGTGCATACTTCGTCAATCTGTCAACCACGACCAAGATCACGTCAAACCCTTTTGATACTGGCAACCCCTCTACAAAATCTAAGCTGATATCAGCCCATACTTGCTCGGGAATGGGTAGTGGGGACAACAAGCCTGCTGGTGAGAGCGTTGAGTATTTGTTTCTCTGACAGACCTCGCATGATTTGATGAACTCTGTGATGTCGCTTCTCATTCTCTTCCAGTACACTTCTCTCGCCATTCTCTTAAAAGTCTTCAGCACCCCTTCATGCCCACCTACTGCACTGTCATGGAACTGACTCATCAATGCTGGAATAAAGGGTGAATTAGCTGGAATCACCAATCTCCTATCCTTGAACAAGAACCCATTCTCTACGCTGTAACCCTCATACTCCTTCTCTCCTCTTTTCACCCCGATAATGATCTCTTGCATCAGCTCATCCTTCTCTGCTTGAATTGCTAACTCATCCATGTCGATAGACAACGGAGCTGTTAACTGGAACCTCTTAAGTTCATCCGCGTCGTCAGTCTCTTCCACTCGACGAGATAATGCATCAGCCACTCTATTCTCCTTACCTGGTCTATACTCAATAGTGTAGTTAAGACCAAGCAGCTTAGAAGCCCACTTTTGCTGTTCTACTGATACTGCCTTCTGATCCAACAGGTGCCTCAAACTCTTTTGATCCGTTCTTATTGTGAACTGATGACCCGTAAGATAATGCCTCCATTTGGTAACAGCGAAGACTATAGCCAAAAGCTCCCTTTCATATACCGACTTTACTCTGCCCTTGCTCGAAAATCCCTTACTAATGTAAGCCACTGGTCTGTTCTCTTGAGATAACACTGCCCCAATCCCACTACCTGAAGCGTCAGTCTCAACTGCGAAAGGCTTGGAGAAGTCTGGCAGCCTTAATACTGGTAACTCACTCATAGCTTCCTTCAGTCTGTTAAACGCTTGCATAGCTCTCGGAGTCCAGCAGAACCCATCCTTCTTTAAAAGCTCAGTCATAGGTCGAGCTATCCTCCCATAACTTAAAACGAACTTCCTGTAATAGCCAGTAAGCCCCAAGAACCCTCTCAAGGCTGTTACGTTCTTCGGCGGTGGCCACTTCTTCATTGCTTCGACCTTTTCCGGATCTGCTGAAACCCCATCTTTGGTGATCACGTGACCCAAATATGCGATCCTTCTCTGCCCGAAAGCACATTTCTTCTCGTTCGCATAAAAACGGTGAGCCTTCAACACTTGTAACACTATCTTCAAGTGCTCCTGGTGCTCCTTCTCATCTCTACTATACACCAGTATGTCGTCGAAAAAGACTAACACGAACTTTCTCAAGTACGGCTTGAAGATGTCATTCATCACAGACTGAAACGTCGCGGGGGCATTAGTGAGCCCAAAAGGCATCACTAGAAACTCGTAATGGCCCTCGTGCGTCTTAAAAGCCATCTTCCCTATGTCACCAGCCTTAACTCTTATCTGATGGTAACCGGATTTGAGATCGAGTTTAGAGAAAATTGCTGCTCCTTCCAACTCATCGAGCAACTCTTCAATCACTGGAATGGGGTAACGATCCGGTATGGTACTCTTATTCACCGCCCTGTAGTCGACGCAGAAACGTAGACCACCATCCTTCTTCTTGACTAACAATACCGGGCTCGAGAAGGGACTGATACTAGGCTTTATAATCCCGGCTTGTAACATCTCCCGTACCAGTTTCTCGATCTCGTTCTTCTGAAGATGAGAATATCGGTAAGGTCTTATGTTAATAGGTGATGTTCCTTCGTGCAACGTAATGGCATGCTCCCTTGACCTCTTGGGCGGCAGCCCTGTAGGCATGTTGAACACCTCCTTGAATTGTCGAATCAGCCTTTGAATGTTATGACTCGGCTTTACCAACCGCTCCTGCTCGCCGACATTCTCAAACAGCTCCTGCAATTCCAACAAGTAAACACCTCCTTCGCTTCCACACAACTTCTCCATGGACTTGAGTGACACCTGAGCCCGCACGAGTGAAGGGTCACTGGCCAGCGTTACCCACTCATTGTCAACTTGGAACCGTAAGATATGCAGACCCCAGTTTATTCTTGTTTCTCCCAGCGATGCCAACCACGTATAGCCCAGCACCATGTCTGTATCTCCCAACTCAAACAGCAAAAATTCACCTTGTATCTCAATTCCCTGAACGACCAACTTGAGATCTACACACTTCCCTTTTCCAATGATAACTCGACCATCTCCAATGGCCACGCCAAACTCCGGGGTAGGCACTACAGGTAGGCCGAGCTTCTCTACCAACCTAGTGGCGATGAAACTGCAAGAGGCTCCAGAATCAATCAGAACTACTACCTCCTCTCCTCCAACGTTTCCTCTAATCCTCATGGTTCTCTTTGTTGTGAGGCCAACCATGGATTGTAGAGAGAGAACCTGTAGCTCTTGCTTATTGTTGGTTTCCTCTTCCTCTCCTAGTTCATCCTCAGCTTCCTCGTCTCCTTCTGACTCCTCTTCAACCTCCAAACATTTATACTTTTGAAATGTTTTGCATCTGTGTCCTGCAAAGTACCGCTCTCCACATTGCCTACATGGGTTGTGCACTGCCCTTCTCTGGTCCCCTCCTTTACCATCTCGTTGTGCATCCAATGACCTCCTTGCAGGAGTGGTTTCCCCTGACTTAGATGGAGATACACTCGAGCTTCCCTGGTTGGAGTTAAGCGCTAGGGCTGAGTTAGTTCGCTGGAATGGTCGAGAGTGATACGCATGGCGATCATTTTCTTGCTCCTCAATGATCTTCGCTGTATCCACTATCTCATCCATACCCATTGGCCTCAACCTCACAACTTGCTCCCTCAAGCTTCTCTTCATACCATGTAAGAAAATCTCTTCCAACACATCGTTAGGAACGTGTGGAACTTCTGCAGATAACTCTTCAAACTGCTCATGGTACTCAGATATGGTTCCCGTCTGACGTAGTCGCAGCATTTGACTAAGAATGGTTCCTCCCCGGGAGGGTTTGAACCTCCTTCTTAGTTTCATTTTAAAATCCCTCCAATCCAATAGCTCATCCCGATCCTGAATCATCCTCAACCATGTCACCGCACACCCCACCATACTCGCCATTGCTTGAGTAAGTTTCTCCTCTTCTTCCATTTGGTTCACTGAGAAGCACTTATCCACCCTAAAAATCCAATCATCAGTGTTTTTCCCTTCAAAATCGGGTAACTCAAGCTTCTTCTGAGGTGGTGAACTCTTCTGCAACACTGAGTAACCAGAAGACCCTGCGGTGAACGGTGTCTTGGAAATCTTTGCTGCTCTTAACGGAACCGCGTTCTCCGGAAGGGTTAGGATTCCCTTCTCACTTCGCATCTGCAGACCTTTCTCCTGTGGTTGACGACCTTCTTCTAACGAACGTTGTGCCTCCACTGCACCTTCCTTAACAGATCTAGGGTTTTCCAGGTTCGTTACCGCAGCGATCATAACACCCATCGGTTTCTCCTCTAGGGATTGAGGGTGTCTCTCCTCCGCGCGTTTCTCATTCTCCAGGGCTCGAAGGTTGTTCGCTTTCATCTCCGCTCGCATCTCCTCGATGATGCTCGCGAGTCCGCCAAGCTGACCCTCAATCGCAGTCATCCGATCTGCGTTAGAATCTTGCTTTGGTGGCATTTTGTTGCTCTGATACCAATGATAAGCCCTGATTAGGGTTTATCTGAAATGGGTTAGAAAGGGGAGAGAGATAGAGAGAATGGGGGCTGAGAGTATAAGTTTTGTTGATAAATATTTTGATACCATAAACTTAGGGATAACGCCCTTTAAGTAACACTACAACTTATTCAAAACGACAACGTACTATAAAACTCATATTAATATAAAACCCTCTTTCTCACCAAGAGGTTTACCCACACTTCATCTTCTGTTCCCCTTAGCCACTTAACTTCACCTTCTTGGACCTGCTCCTCTTCTCCACGAATGCTAATGGGACAGCCAACTTATCAGAACGTCGTCGTTTGGTTTTGGAGCCACGGAAAGTTGACTCAGGAGCGAGTGAAACTCCACCTGCTGGTGCGAAAACGAGTAAGGCGAGCTCTTTTGGGGCAGTTAGGCCAAGGGAGGATGTTTTGGCGGAGAAAGGTTTGGACTGGAAGAAGCTTGATTCGGAGATTGAGGCTAACAAAGGAAGTTCTCAAACGAGCAGACCTTCAAGTGCTCGGTCTAATAGGTCTGAGAGTTCAGGATTGAGTAATGTGGTGAAACCTAGGCCAAAGGTGAATCCTTTTGGGGACGCGAAGCCTAGAGAAGTGTTGCTTGAGGAACAAGGGAAGGATTGGCGCAAGATGGATATGGAACTCGAACATCGCAGAGTTGACAGGTCCTTGTTCATCTGGATTTTTTTAATGAGAGTTGTGAATCTGTTTCATTTCTATATTGCTGCAGTTGTCCGAATATTGATTTCTTTAACAGGCCTGAAACAGAAGAAGAGAAGATGTTAAAGGAAGAGATTGAAGAGAGTAGAGGATGGATTTGACCATCCCACAAGGCCCGAGGAATAGGAAGGCCTGGCCCGAATTAGGAAGAGCGACGGCTCGATCGGTCGGCTCGAGAGTCAGATCTCTCGGCTCGACTCTTGAGTACTTTTAGTTGATCATCATCGACTGAAGTACGTTCGGCTCAGCGGCTGCTCGGACGCCTACGGGCTTCTCGGCCCAGCAGAGGAGGCCCACCAAGATGGCGTAAATTAGGTCAAGGACGAGGCATCAGGACGTCTATATAAGGGAAAGGAGAGATAACGAGAAAAGGATCCGAAACCACTGATTAACACTTGGCGGCTAGATTAGGGTTTTCACCTTTGCTTCATCTCGCCGTTAGTTGTACTTTTCCGGTAGCTTATCGAGCTACCGGCTTCCTTTCTGTCGCGCTCTCTTCTTTTCCCTTGTAACCGATTGAACGTTTTCTCTCCGACCATTAATAAGACGTCTTTGTTTAAACCAACATCTTATTTATTACCGTTTCTCGATCAAACAGTTGGCGCCCACCGTGGGGCAACTAGCAAAGTAACGTCGGAACTATGGTCGTTAGCAATAACAGTTCTTCGTCAGGCGAGGAGCGTGAAGCTCTCGAGGTGACACCGGCTCCAGAGGTGACACCTACGCCTACACCAGTAACTCCACTTCCCCATCCTGCATCTATGGAAACTATCCTGGCACGCCTCGCCCTACAAGAAGCGGCGCAGAAGGCGGCAGTTGACCAAATCACGGCGATAGCAAAGATCCTTGCTCCTCTCGCTGCAAACGCCGAAGCTTCAACGGCGCAGTATCGTTGACACCTGTTCGCCACAGAACGAACCACCGACTTGGCACCTACGCGGGATAACGATAACCAAAGCGCCGGTAACGACACCAATACGCACACCGCAAGCGAACTAGCCGCGTTAAAACAGTCGGTCCTCGATATCAATTCTAAGATCTACCAGGTGACGACGTCTGCGCCCCAAATCGAGCATGTACTCGCGGAATCTCTTCGTACACCCTTCACGCAAAAGGTTACCGGCGTGCGGCTACAGAAGATGGAGAAACTCCGTCTTCCAACCTTCAAAGGTCTCTCCGACCCTTCTACTCACGTCACGTCTTTCAACATAGCGATGCGACGCGCAAACCTGACAGACGAAGACAAAGACGCCGGCTTTTGCCAACTCTTCGTCGAAACCCTAGAAGGCCTGGCCCTTACTTGGTTCACCGGCCTCAGAGAGAACTCTGTTGACTGTTTCCACGACCTCTCAACGGCTTTCCTTAAGAACTATATCATGTTCACCAACCAGGAAGCGACCGTGCCAGATTTGTGGAACCTCACTCACGCCAGCGACCAAAGTCTCCGCAACTTCATGGAGAAATTCAAAGCTATTGTCTCGAAGATCGATATTCCCGACCATATCGCCGTCGAATCTTTGATGAACACCTTGCACGTCGACTCCACATTCCGCCAGGATCTTTACCGATACCCGACCAAATCTGTCTCCGACGCCATCGCTCGCTCGCACAACTTTATCCGCATGGAAGAAGACACCAGAGCAAAGTTCGCAAAAGAAGCAGCGGCGAGACAGCGATCCTCCCGAACAAACGACACCCGCCCCGAGCCTCGCCAGCACTCCTCCGGTGGAAATACCACTCAGAAGCGAGGCTACGTTAGCTCGGTCGATGATGAGGAATCTCCAAAATCAGCAGCCATCACGCGAGAGAAAGGCTGGAACCACTGGGATCGAGACTCCGCTCCGAAGCAATCAACCCCAACCGAACCAGCGAGTTCAAACTCCGAGGAGCCGAAAAAATGGTGCCTCTACCACAAAAGGGATTCCCATGACACGAAGGAATGCAAGGTCCTCATCGGACAGTTTTTCGACGGGATAACTAATGGGACAATCCAAATGCCCACTTCTCCTACGACGCCGAAAAACACTAAAAGCTGGAGTAAGAACAAGGAGAAGAAGGCACAAAAGTCTCAAAAGAACACGGCCCCGAGCGAGGAAAGAGCAAGCCCTGAGCGCACTCCCATCAACAACGTCGGCCCCGCCAACGATTCATCAGAAGACGAACACCCGCGTCGCCGGCGACGAGTGGAAGTCATACTCTCTCGCCCTTGCGACTCCTCTGATGACGACGTCCCGACAGTGCAACCAGATCTGCGCGATAAATTGGACAGCAAGGATAAGCAGTCTCTCGCTCCCTCGAAAGCAGATGAAGACCTACGCATTCTATTGAAGCGAAAAAATGCCGCGAACGAAAACACAGGAACAACCGACCTCCGCGACCAGCTCAATTCGAAGGCCGACGACCTGCGAATCCAACTCAACCGTTCGAAAAGGTCCGATCTGCGACGACGCCTTGAGTCAAAAAAGAAACAGCTCGCAGAAATTCCTACATTCGAAAACACAACCGACGATTTGAGGAAGCAACTCGAATCAATGCGAGCTAACCGAGCCCCGCACATCAGTGTCATAATGGGTGGATCACCACCTTGCGGTGACTCGGTTCGAGCCGTCAAAGATTACAAACGTCAAGCAACCACCTCTCAGAAATGGCCTTCTCCAGTCGAAAATGATCACCAGATCACTTTTTCGGCACTAGACACCAAGGGCGTCCACATGCCACATAACGATCCTCTCCTCGTCGACCTTGACATCGGCGAATGTCTGGTCGCAAAAGTCCTTATTGATACCGGCAGCTCAGTCGATCTCATCTTTCGCGACACACTCGACAAAATGGGAGTTGATTTAAAAGATATGAAGCCTTCCTCTCGCACGCTCACCGGCTTCAACGGAGCCTCGGAGCAAATGATAGGGACAATTCGCCTTCCAGTTTACGCAGGTGGTATAACCCGCACCGTCAAGTTCTCCGTCATCCGCGCCAAAGCACCCTATAATGCCATACTCGGAACACCATGGCTGCATTCCATGAAAGCCGTCCCTTCGACTTATCATCAATGCATCAAGTTTCCCGGAAAAGATGGCAAAACTCAGACGATTCGGGGCGATCAACAAGCCGCAAGAGAACTACTGATCGCAACTGTAAAGATGCAGCAGCAAGCTTCCCTTGTCAACTCCGTCAGTAAACCACTCAACAAGATATACCCTCAGAAGGAGGAAGTTCGCGAAGTCGCAATTGATGAATCCGACCCGACGAAAATCATCCGAGTTGGCGTCTACCTGTCCGACGACGTATGTTCACAGATCATCTCTTTCATCAAAGACAACGCCTCGACGTTCGCCTGGAAGACTTCCGACATGAAGGGGATCGACCCCGCAGTTACCTCTCATGAACTGCACGTCGATCCGACGTTCAAACCCATCCGACAGAAGCGACGAAAACTCGGTCCAGAACGATCTAAAGCCGTAAACGAAGAAGTCGACAGGCTCCTCGACGCGGGTTTCATAACCGAAGTCCGATACCCCGAATGGTTGGCTAACCCGGTTGTCGTCAAAAAGAAAAACGGCAAATGGCGCATATGCGTCGACTTCACGGACCTCAACAAGGCGTGCCCAAAGGACAGTTACCCACTCCCTCATATCGATCGTCTCGTCGAATCAACTGCTGGTAACGAACTCCTAACCTTCATGGACGCTTTCTCGGGATACAACCAGATCTTGATGCATCCCGACGATCGCGAGAAGACGGCATTCATCACCGACAGAGGGACCTACTGCTACAAGGTGATGCCCTTCGGGCTAAAGAATGCCGGCGCGACTTATCAGCGACTCGTCAACCGAATGTTCGCCGATCAGCTAGGCAACACCATGGAAGTGTACATCGACGACATGTTAGTCAAATCGCTCAAGGCCGACGATCACCTAAACAACTTACGCGACTGCTTCAAGATCTTGAATGACTACGGGATGAAGCTCAACCCGGCCAAGTGTACCTTCGGTGTCACTTCGGGAGAATTCCTCGGCTACATTGTCACTCAACGAGGAATCGAGGCTAACCCCAAGCAGATCTCGGCGATCCTCGATCTTCCAAGCCCAAAGAACAGCCGCGAAGTACAGCGACTAACCGGACGGATAGCAGCTCTCAACAGGTTCATCTCGCGATCAACCGATAAGTGTCTTCCCTTCTACGAGCTACTAAGGGGCAACAAGAGGTTCGTCTGGGACGAGAAATGCGAAGAGGCGTTCAATCAACTAAAGCACTACCTCACAACCCCCCCAGTACTATCAAAGCCAGAAGCCGGCGACACATTGTCTCTCTACATAGCCGTCACATCCTCCGCTGTCAGCAGCGTGCTCATTCGAGAAGATCGGGGAGAACAGAAACCAATCTTTTACACAAGTAAAAGAATGACCGAGCCAGAGACGAGATACCCAACACTCGAAAATATGGCCTTAGCTGTCGTCACCTCGGCCAGGAAACTGCGACCCTACTTTTAGTCGCACACGATTGAAGTACTCTCTAAAACCACTCCGAACGGTTATGCAGAATACCAACCAGTCAGGACGATTGACTAAATGGGCGATGGAGCTGAGCGAACACGACATCGTGTACAAGAATCGCACAGCAGCAAAGTCACAGGTCCTTGCAGACTTCTTGATCTAGTTAACACCAGAGCTGGAGCAAGACCTCATCCTACCAAGTTTGAACTGGATCCTCCACGTTGACGGTTCATCCACGAGTAAAGGGTCGGGGGCAGGAGTGCAACTGCAATCACCAACAGGAGAACTCATCCGGCAGTCATTCGGTTTTGGTTTTGCGGCGTCAAACAACGAAGCTGAGTACGAGTCCCTCATCGCAGGGCTCCGTCTCGCCAAGGCAGTAAAGGCCAAAAGGATCAGCGCTTACTGCGACTCTCAACTTGTTGTAAGCCAGTACCTCGGCGATTACGACGTCCGCAACGAAAGGATGGACGCCTACCTCAAACTCGTCCAAGACCTCACGCGAGACTTCGAGTTCTTCGAACTCACGAAGGTTCCTCGCGGAGAAAATGTCTGTGCCGACGCCCTCGCTGCTCTAGGAAGCAAGCTACACGATCAAGTCAAGAGGACAATCCCAATCCATAAAATCGAGAAACCGAGCATCGACACGAAGGCGGAACAGACTGCAATCGCAGCAGCGATTAGCGAAGCAATGGACATCGACGAAGCAGAACCTCCTTCGCAGGACGATCAGCCAACAGATTGGCGCAAGGAACTCATCGATTACCTCGCTGAAGGTTTATTGCCCACCGAGAAATGGGACGCGCGGCGACTGAAGCGACGTAGTGCACACTACGTTGTCATGGACGGGGAACTACACCGATGGACCGCGACGAAGGTGCTACTCAAATGTATCTCCGGCGAAGAAACGAGACTAGTCATGGCCGAAACACATGAAGGAGCAGCAGGCAATCACTCGGGGGGACGAGCTCTTGCATTAAAAGTGAAGAATCTGGGATTCTACTGGCCAACCATGAACGCCGACTGCGAGAAATACGTGCGCAAGTGCGACAAATGCCAGCGTCATGCTCCCACCTTACACAGCCCAACGCAGTTCCTTCATACCCTAACTGCTCCATACCCATTCATGCGATGGGGAATGGACATCATCGGTCCAATGCCGGCATCTCGCCAAAAGAAGTTCATCCTGGTCCTCACAGACTACTTCACCAAGTGGGTCGAAGCCGAAGCCTATGCCAACATCACCGACAAGGAGGTGCAAAACTTCGTCTGGAAGAACATAATCTGCCGACACGGGCTCCCATACGAGATCATAACAGACAACGGTTCGCAATTCATCTCGCATCATTTCAAGGGATTCTGCGACAGATGGCGCATTCGACTCAACATGTCGACCCCGAGAAACCCGCAGAGTAACGGCCAAGCTGAGTCGACGAACAAGACCATCATCGACGGTCTGAAGAAACGACTCGACTTAAAGAAGGGTTGCTGGGCGGATGAACTAGATGGTGTCCTGTGGTCCCACAGAACAACTCCTCGCGGAGCGACGAAGGCCACGCCCTTCTCAATGGCCTACGGCGTCGAGGCAATGGCTCCCGCAGAAGTGAATGTGACGAGTTTGCGCCGATCACGAATGCCACAAAACGTCGAACTCAACCGTGACATGCTGCTCGACGCACTCGACGACATCGAGGAAAAGCGCGACCAAGCACTGCTCCGTATCCAAAATTACCAGCATCAAATCGAGAGCTACTACAACCAAAAGGTTAAGTCGCGTCCCCTCGAAATGGGCAATCTTGTTTTAAGAAAGGTCTTCGAAAATACTAAGGAGTGGAAAGCCGGCAAGCTTGGAGCCAACTGGGAAGGACCATACAAGATAGTCGAAGTCATCAAACCAGGAGTATACCGCCTCGAGACTTCAACAGGCGAAGCAGTACCGAGAGCTTGGAACTCCAAACATCTCCGCCTCTTCCATCCTTAGTCAAAACGAACACTTTACCGAGTAAATGCGCCACTAAGGCCACTTTTACTCGGTCTCCTAAAAAAAAAAAAAAAAAAAAAAAACCGAGTAAATGCGCCTCAAAAGCCACTTTTACTCGCAATCTAAGAACTACGAATGGCTTGATTCCCACAAAGGGATACGTAGGCAGCCCAAAAGAAAAAGGGGTCCAGCCGAAATAAAAAAAAAATACAAACCCCCTCCCCGAGGAATCGACCTCCGAAACAGACGATCACTTAAGCGGTGCCGATGCGAGCACGTCCCGGCTTCTCGAACAAGCGTATCGGTACTCGCGTCCCACGATGGATATGTCCTGATCAGACACGTATTCACGGGGGTCGACCGTGTTGCGATTTAAACCAACACGACCGAGACAACGACTCCAACTCACCCTGTAATTTACTAAAGTAAAGTTTGGCCCACCGAACGCTTGAAAATTACGCTAGGGTCGATTTGGAACCGTCAACGTCGAGGACTTATAACTAAACTCAAACGACGAACGATCGCGAGTCAAAGAAATCGACCGAGACAAAGTCATAACGAGCTTAACAATACAACGATTCGATATCTCGACTATAATTAAACTCAAATGACGAACGATCGCGAGTCAAAGAAATCGACCGAGACAACGTCATAACGAGCTCAACGCTACAACGATTCGATATCTCGAATAATGTTTATACTAAACAAACAGTCACTTCAAATCTTGATAAATCATGCATTTGATAGACAAGTACAATAAAAAGACACAGATAATACGATTCGAAGAGTTGTAACAGAGGAACAACAAAGTAGAAGCCTCGAAAGGCAAAAGTCTAAAAGGCAACAACATAAGTCCTCCGAGACTCAAAAGAAAACAACAAACAAGGAAAACTAAGCTTCCCGATCACTCTCGCGATCATTAAGGGCGGAAAGCTCCGAAGCCCTGACGCTCGATTCGCGGGCAATCGGAGAGACTTGCACCGCAGCATCCTCTGACACCTCGCCAGTGTTTTCCTCGCCATCCCGACGAGACTCTTCTGGAGGCGGCAAATCGCGACCCTCGACTGAAGTGTCCGAAAGCACGAGGACAGGAACGTTATTTCCATCGACTCGGGCTCCTCGACCAGGCACCCCTTCCTCAAGAACAGTCAAAGGGTTTTCGATAGGAAGCGTCGGTTCCTCGCGCCTTTCTCCGACCGGACGAGTACACGAGACATGCAGATTCGCCGCAGTCTCCGGGTCGATTAAGCCAGCGTTGGAACCATACGGATCGAGACCCGCCAGAATCCGAGCATCCACAAACTGAGACTCCAACACGAGAGGAGAGAGTCTAAAATCGCTTTCAGGGATCTCGCCAACCTTCAGCTGCTCAGCCTCTTGTTCGTACTTCCTCTCGTACTCGACGAACATATCAATAGAGGCTTGCGGTATGTCGTTCCCGGCTCCTTTCAAGGCCTCGAGGCACTTCCTAGTCCCAAAGGCTTGGCTGTAAAGTAACCGAGCCTCGTCGTAAGGACCCCGACGCTCCTCTCGAGAACGAATCCTGGTGAAGCAACGACTAGCCTTGGCGGTCATTTCTGCCTCAACTCTCCCCCTTTCTCTCGTCACCTCCAAGATTCTGGAGTCTCTCAGACGTATCATCTCTCGCTCGTGCGTGGCAGCGAGCGAAGCCCTCTCGCTCTCGAGGTCAGCATTCTTCGGTTCAAGCTCGCGGATGGTTCTTCGAGACGACTCCAGCGCGGCTTTAAACTCATCGCGTCGAGCAACGGTGCGGGCCACCACCCCGTCGAGCTTCTGTAGATTGGCCCTTGACTCGTTCAGTTGACGAGCAGAAACCTCTTCCTTCTCAGCAAACTCTTTCTTGGCCAGCTCGAGCTCCTCTAAGGCTCCTTTAAGGGCCGTGTCGTATTTATCAATCACGACATTCATCGTGCTATCACCCTGAACACACGACACAATGGAAATCGTGAGAAGTTAGGAGTCAAGGAATTTAAAAAAAAAAGAGGACCAAGCCGTTTACCAGCAGTTTGGCCCTTGCAGCTTCTTCGTATTCACCCCCGAAGATAAGGTCCTTCACAACAGGAAGAGGTTTCGCCCTCCCTCTTAGTTGACAGAGAAACTCCCCACATTTCTCTGGAACGTACACTAAGGGAGCCGGTCCCTCATAGTGGAAGTCGACCTTATCGGGAAAGCTGAATCCGGGATCCCTCCTTAGGATAGCGGAGCCACGGGAAGAAGTACCGGTCTGGACGGCCCCTCCTCCGACGGGAACTGGAGTTCTCTCGCGAGGAAACGTCAGAACAGGAGACCGCCTCTCATCATCGTCTTCGTCATTTCCCCTCCTTATCAGGAGTGGCGACCCTTCGCTATCTTCCTCGGAATCACCCGAGCAGGCGGCATTAAGAGAAGTCTCGCGTTCCCCTCCTTCACTTACTCCCTCCTCGTCATTCCGTCCCTCCGAGGCTTCAGCCTCAGAACCCCCCTCTTCGGGCTGAATTTCTTCTCCTCGAGCATCCTCTTCCTCTTGCTCGATCTGCTCGTCAGCATCTTCCAACTGCTCGCCGGCGGACTTCTTCTTTGTCCTTTTCTTCTTGCTCTTCTTCCGGGGCTCACTGGAAGGAGGGACATCACTCGTCTCCTCAGTACTCCTCCCGGCTCCCGAACCATCGCCTCTTTTTCTTTCTTGCCCTTCCCCGCACTTCTGGCATCGGAAGGGAAAACCTCGTCAGAACGAGGAACCGCCGTTGAGGGTCCTTCCCCGCTAGTCAGCCCCAGCTGGGCCGCTATTATTGCGCTCAAATCAGGAAGAGTACCCATCTTCTTCGCCTCGGTAATTTGTTTTTGGATGTCTCTCGGGAAGATGTCCAGTCGCTTAGCGCGAATGGGAAGAACGGTCGGAAGGTTGGATCTCCACTCTCCTGAAAACATAAGGCAGAAGGGTCAAGACGCGACAGATAAAACTTGCGACTAAAAGAGCACAGTCTAAAGGTGCGAGAGAACGTACTTCGAGCGATTCGATCTTTAAGCTCACGGATCTTTTCGACGGAGATCTCGGACCAACGATAGATTCGAAGCAGAGCGACGGCGCGAACACTCCTCAAGAAATCTTCGGGATAAACTGGGGAGGTAGGATGGCCAACTGCATACAAAGCAAAAAATGGTTGGTTAGAATCGACAAATCGCTTACGGTTCGCGACAGAATATTCTACCGCAAGAACGGTTCCAAAGAACTCGGTAATCGTCTTGGGGAGGCTCCTCGAAGGCCGAGCTGTCGGACTTAAGGAAGAAGTAGGAGCGCTGCCAGTTCTGCGTCTTATTCGGATGACCGGCACACACATTGCAGTTCGGTCGCATCTTCACCGAGTAAGTGCCATCTTTCATGTCGGTTATCGAGGTCATCTCCTCGAACGACCTAACGCTCATCGGCATGTCGATCTGCTCCGCCAAAACCGACAAAGTGACCGCTAGACGCAGCGAGCCATTCAGCAGCTGACTGATTCGCGAGATCTCGACGTCTGGCGTATGCTGTAATCAGTCGCGGGATGGGGAACCAGCAACGAGTGTCTTCCTGAAAATAGGATTTGTATACCGTCTGGTACACCATCGGAGGAGACCAGGGTCTCTACGCTTCCGTAGGCACAAGGAAGGTCACGCCTACGGCACCCGCAGCCCGAAGAACCCTCTTCACGCTTCCAAGAGTCGACTTCGTCTTCTCTACGCCTTCCCAGTCCTGACCGGCCAAGAAGGCAGGACGCAATAAATCGGGATGAAGTTGAGGAAGCTCTTCGAAAATCCCGTCGGGGTAAAAGGTGGTCGGGAAGAACTCGGCCTCAGAATCATCGTCCTCCGAGAGACCAACCTCCGCAGGTCGAGCTCTCAGGGTGATCGAGTCAACAGGCATCGCCCCGCTCTGCCCGTCTCTCGAACATTCCATTGCATCCCTCGCAACGACGTTCTGACATCCTTCTCTCGCGAGTCTCGCAGCATCCGCAACCAGAAATCGATGAGAGCGAGATAGATTCGCCGTGTCCATCATCGCCGCGCGATGAATCGCCTCCGGATATCCGACACGATCCCCGTCGGGATTCCTTGTTGGATTCGACGTCGCTGCGACTGCCTTTCCCTTCTGTTGCTTCGATAGCCTCTGACCCGACGACATCGCAGAACGGAACGGTGAAGAATGTTTCGAATGAATCTAACAACGCTTAGAGAGATAAAGGAAAGAGAGAGAAAGTACCTTTGATCGCAGAGAAAAACTTGAAGAAATGAAAGGGGATCTGCGTATTTATAAGGAAAAGAGAGGGAGGGAAACTCGAGGCGCCATCATTAGGTCTATTCGGGCCCAAACGGGCCTCGAAATCCACCCTAAAAACCCAGCGGACCCTCGCGACGTTTCGACTTCTCGGTTCATTTAAAAGAAAAAAAAGGGGGGGGAATTCGAGGTGTCGTCATTAAGCCTAAACGGGCCTAAATGAGCCTTGAAACTCTCCCAAATGTCCAGCGAACCTTCGCGACGAACCCTTCTTGCGACACAACGACCAAAAGAAGAGATAAAAGCCACTACTGCTCGCTTTCGAGAGAACAACGCTGTGCGACTCATCGACCAACCGTTCTAACTTTCCGACAGGCCTCCTATCCCCTCAAACCTCCAAACCTTAGAATCCATCACGAGCTGGAAAGCACTCCGCTCACTGATGGACTAGGGGGGGACTTACTGTAGAGGATGGATTTGACCATCCCACAAGGCCCGAGGAATAGGAAGGCCTGGCCCGAATTAGGAAGAGCGACGGCTCGATCGGTCGGCTCGAGAGTCAGATCTCTCGGCTCGACTCTTGAGTACTTTTAGTTGATCATCATCGACTGAAGTACATTCGGCTCAGCGGCTGCTCGGACGCCTACGGGCTTCTCGGCCCAGCAGAGGAGGCCCACCAAGATGGCGTAAATTAGGTCAAGGACGAGGCATCAGGACGTCTATATAAGGGAAAGGAGAGATAACGAGAAAAGGATCCGAAACCACTGATTAACATTTGGCGGCTAGATTAGGGTTTTCACCTTTGCTTCATCTCACCGTTAGTTGTACTTTTCCGGTAGCTTATCGAGCTACCGGCTTCCTTTCTGTCGCGCTCTCTTCTTTTCCCTTGTAACCGATTGAACGTTTTCTCTCCGACCATTAATAAGACGTCTTTGTTTAAACCCACATCTTATTTATTACCGTTTCTCGATCAAACAAAGAGCTAAGGAAAAAACTCGACAAGGAATCCATTGCTCCAGAGATTAAACAATCTGATCAAGAATCCGGGAGTAATAACAATCACCATGACTTACCGGAAACTCTACGCGGCAAAGAGAAATATCTGGAAATACTAACCCGTGAGTTGGACGACAAAGTCAGGTTCAGGCAGAGACCAGTTGAAAGGCCCGGGTCTGGTGCAGGCAGAGGCGTTTCATATTCAGAAAGAACACATTCCCGGGCTGGATCAGTGGATGAGTCCAGGAGTTTTGAATCCACAGAGAGACCTAGATCACGTGGTGCAGTAGATGCCTGGGTTAGACCGGTCGATGATCAGCCAAGAAACTTCCAAGGAGGAAGCAAAGAGCGTGGATTCTTCAGCAACAGGTGAATGTAGTTAAACCTGATATTTGCATCTAGGCTTATTATATATCTTCAAGTATCTTATTATTAATCTAGGGTTTCCAACAGGCCTTCGTCTAGGGAAGGATGGTAACAAGTAAACGAAGAACGTGGGATGTTTAACTGCTACTACAGTACACAGTCCCAGATTTTGAAGAAGACTTAGAGAAGCGTTTATTTATATTAATTAAGAATCTCCTAATCACGTGTGACAAGAAAGTTTTTTTATTTTGAAGACTTTAATCCTGATTTTCATAGTTTAAGAATTTAATCCTGATTGTTATATTTTTGTAGGTTAATCATATGCTTATGTATTTTTTGCATACATTTGTTTGCCAATAACCCTAAAAGTTATCTGTATTGGAAAATGGAAACACATTCAGAACTACAGCGTTCAGCACAAAACCAACCAAATACAACAGAAAGAGTACAAAATATTATGGAAACTCATATCATCGTATATATTGTGTATCAATTATCATTACTACTGCCTTCTTCCTCACGCTTGTACTCTGTATATATTATTCTCTTTGTCAATAATATAGATTCATTCAGACCTATATTCTCTACATGGTATCAGAGCCAGGAACTCCTCCAACAACCAGCCAGTCTCCACCAACCAGACGGGTTCCACCAGTTCACAGTCAAGTTCCCCTCCTCCTGCTGCAATCCGCAACCATCACTCGATGCAAACTAGATCAAAGAATGCCATCACCAAACCAAACAAGAAGCTCTCATTGGTCTCTGTGGCTTGTCCCTCAGCACATCGTGAACCCAATACATGGCAACAAGCAATGAAAGATCGGCAGTGGAGGGCTTCTATGGGCTCTGAGTTCAACTCGCAAATCGCTAAAGGGTATCATCAACGAGCTGGAATAGACTTCACGGACACGTTTAGTCATGTGATTAAACCCACTACCATCAGGACGATTCTTGGCATAGCAGTAAACTGTGAATGGCAGATTCGTTGAGTGATGCTTCGCTTTTCATCTTGAAACGGAACCGGGATTATGTATATCTACTTGTGTATGTCGATGACATGCTAGTCACAGGCACCAATCCTGCACTTGTGGATAACATAATCACACAGCTTGGAAGACGTTTTTCTATTAAGGACCTCGGTCAACTGAGCTACTTTCTTGGTGTTGAAGTTACAAAGACATCAAAGGGGCTTCATCTTATGCAGAGGAAATATATAAATGATCTCCTTCACAAGACAAACATGCTTGATGCCAAGACAGTAGCTACTCCACTTCCCTCATCACCGAAACTTAGTCTTCACTCAGGAGCACTGTTACAAGATCAGAAAGATTACAGAATGGTAGTGGGAAGCTTGCAATATTTAGCACTTACAAGGCCTGATATTTCTTATGCAGTCAACCGCCTTTCCCAATTCATGCATAGGCCGACAGAGGATCACTGGCAGGCTGCAAAAAGGGTCTTGAGGTACTTAGCAGGAACCACTACACACGGTATCTTGCTCACAAAGCAACAAGGTCCATCTTTACACGCCTTCTCAGACGCAGATTGGGCAGGGGACACTGATGATTACGTTTCCACAAATGGCTATGTCATCTATCTTGGTAATCAACCCCTATCATGGTCGTCCAAGAAGCAGCAAGGGGTCTCACGCTCATCTACAGAAGCGGAATACAGAGCGGTAGCTAATGCAGCAGCGGAGTTACGGTGGATTTGCTCACTACTTACGGAGCTTGGAGTTATTCTACCCGAGAAACCAGCTATCTACTGTGATAATATAGGCGCTACATACCTCTCTGCTAATCCTGTTTTCCATTCACGTATGAAACACATAGCAATTGATTTCCATTTTGTACGGGGACAGGTTCAGAATGGCATCCTCAGAGTAGCTCATGTCTCTTCAAAAGATCAGTTAGCTGATGGCTTGACAAAACCTCTGTCACGGACTAGGTTTCAGGAGCTCAGGAACAAGATTGGAGTCACTGGACTTCCTCCATCTTGAGGGGGTGTATTATGGAAACTCATATCATCGTATATATTGTGTATCAATTATCATTACTACTGCCTTCTTCCTCACGCTTGTACTCTGTATATATTATTCTCTTTGTCAATAATATAGATTCATTCAGACCTATATTCTCTACACAAAACTCAGTGCTTACACATACTTCCCTCTATACTTAGGTTTAGGATCTTTAAAGCTTTTGGTATCAGCATGAATCTGTGAAGGATCAGAAGGTTTAAACACAGAGGAATGAATATTACCTTCCTCTAACCACTTGAGATGATTCTCTCTAAACTCCAAATGCATTAAACGAGCAGCTTCCTCAACCTCTTCGCTATAAGGCTCTACTTTCACCATGGTCAGCAAAACCCTACTGTACCGCGAACTCAAGATCTGTTCAGAGACAGCCACCAACTTGAAACACGGGTGCTCTGGAAACTTAACCTCACTGCCATTCTCATCTCTCAAAACCGGGAAGAAAAAGACTAGCCTCCCTTTCATCACCAGCATTCTTGCAGCGAGGTGAAGCAGATCATGAACACACTCCACTAGACTATATGCACCAGTGGATGGAATGTGATCTGTTCTTTTGTCTTCAGGGACTGTGTAAGGATCCACCGTCCCTCTCAGGATTTTCCTGCCACCGGATTTACGTCCACCAGCTCGAACCCCGTAAGGTGGATCACATATAATCGCATCAAATATCTAAACCAATGAATACAGAAGACACACACTTATGATCTAGACTCAAAATGTCATAGGTAATAACGAAAGAACCGAGAGATTATATCACCTCGTTTAGCCCGGAACGCCAAGGAGGAAGATTATTATCCATTCTAAGTAAAGCAACTGGCATAGGTAGTCCATACTGCATAAGGGATAACAGATGTAAGACACCCCAAGATACCCATATGAAAGAAAGAAAAATTTAATCACCAACCTGCTTGAAATTGCTCCAAACATTACAGTCTGGACCACGTCCATCACGCACTACTCTGATATCAATATCTGCACCCTAATACAATAACCTTTCTATCAGTTTCAGATCCAAGAAGCCGCAAAAAGGGTATCAAGAAAGCAAGGGAGGTTATACAAACCATTGTCATTGCACCAAAACGTGCAGCAGAAACGAGAATGCTCCCTGTACCAACGAAAGGGTCATACACAAGCTTTCCAGATGTAGCTTTAGCTTGATTAGCCATCAAGAAAGCCATTTCAGCATCCATAGCAGTCGGGCCAAGGTAAGTTCGAGACTTGAGCTGAAAAGCAGGTAACAGCTTCCTGTCAGCAAAACCAGCCTCCCTCCCAAAGAAGATTCTTCTCTGGAGAATGGGCTGAAGCCCATTGTTCTCTTCAGACTCATCCATCTCCATGATGAAAAAGTTGTGATCTGGGTTCTTCAAGTTAACCTTCCCCTGCAAAAACGATTAAACCCCTTTGAGAAACAAGAAAGTTTCCTTCTTTGGAAAGCCGGAAACATACGTCGAAGGGGATGTAAGTAAGTGAGTTGATTCTCTCCCTCTGCTCATCGAAAGTCAGAGCCTTTCCGAAAGTTTCGACGGAGATTCTAAATGTGGAATCAGAAGCGAGAAACGGGAGCTTGCGAGAATCAGGGAAGCTTTCTATGGAGTCTTTAAGCTCTTCGTAGCAAGTTCCTTCACCCCAAAGCTCATACATTCCTTTCACCAATATGCCTACACTAGCACCATTTCTTGTGAGAAACAAACTAAAAGAAGAAAGATGAGGCGAGAAAGAATCGTACTTACTTCTCTTGGCGATGTTCTGTGCGATTTCTTCGGAAGAAAGATGAACGAAGTGGAATGGAGTATCGTTATGGTGATGTTCAGGGAGGCGCCATTGAAGAGACTCATCTTCTCCGAAGAGTTCGGCTAATGCCTCCACCTCTGGCTTTCTGAAGTCTAGTAGCCTATGATAGAAGACGCATAGAAACCACATCTCTTGTTTTTCTCCCCCAAATTCAAAACCCTAATTCGTCAGGCGACCTGAGAAGAGGAAGACGACGGAGACGACGGCGGCTTAAAACCTCTCTTAAAACCCTAGGCCCAATTACAAGCCCATTTAGTTTGAATAGACGGCCTGATATATTTAAATGATTAAATAATTATGAAATGACGGAAATATCCCCGAGAGCCGAGAGGTATACGATAGGACTTTTGGATCGTCTCTCTGCTTTCCAGGAATTAGGGTTTTGAAGCAAATCACAATCAGATCTCATCTTCGCCGCTCTCTCGTTTCTTCTTACCAGGTTTAGTTCGCGAATCATTGTCGTCTTCTGGCTGTGTGTACTTCAGGATCTGTTGTCCTAATCGTATTTATTTACAATGTAGCTTACTGGATCTTATGGGTAACCGTATTTATTTTCTTCGGACAAAAATTTGGCAGTTCGTAGAAGATGTCTGAAGAGGTGGAGTACCGTTGCTTCATTGGTGGACTCGCGTGGGCAACGTCTGATCGTGGCCTCAGAGATGCCTTTGAGAAGTATGGTCACCTCACTGAGGCTAAGGTATAACCATTTATCTCTTATCTGCATTAGGATCTGAGATGTTGGAGGCTGTCTTTAGTAAATTGTTTAGTTGCTTGCTTCTTTGAGTGAACTATGTGTTTCCGAACTTAGCCTTATCATTGACATTGACAGGTGGTTCTTGACAAGTTTTCTGGGCGTTCCCGTGGTTTCGGGTTCGTTACTTTTGATGAGAAGAAAGCTATGGATGAAGCCATTGCAGCAATGAATGGGATGGATTTAGATGGGCGGACTATCACTGTTGATAAAGCCCAGCCACAGGGTGGATCTGGCAGGGATCATGATGGTGACCGCAGTCGTGATCGTGATCGCGGCTATGACCGTGACCGTAGCCGTCCCTCTGGTGGTGGGAGAGGTGGTTCAGGTGGTGGAGATTGCTTTAAGTGTGGCAAGCCCGGACATTTTGCGAGGGAGTGTCCTGATGAATCCGGTAGAGGTGGTGGTGGTGGTGGGGGAAGGTACAGCTCGAGGGATGATAGGTACAGCTCAAAGGACGACAGGTATGGTGGGAAGGATGATAGGTACAGTGCAAAGGACGACAGGTATGGTGCAAAAGAAGACAGGTATGGTAGGGATCGCTATGGACCTGATCGCAGTGGGGAACGCTCTGGAGGACGTAGCAGGGATGATGGCAGCCGTGGTGGTTCAGGAGGAGAGAGGCATGGCCGTGCTCCATACGATCGCCCCAGAGATGGCGGCTTTCACTAGAATTCTACTCCAGAGGGTATGTATGCCTTTATTTAATTAATATCTCTGCAAAGTCATTATCTGCTGGTAATTCCACTTACGTTGAAGTCTCTTCACACTTATTTTGCAGTCAAACAAGTGGAAGGTTTCTGCGTTCGGCTCTCTTGTCAGGTTCGAAGTTAGATGCTCTGTCTGGTTTTAGTGCATTTGGATAGCTCAAGAAAGAAGTGTCTTTGTTTTGGCCATTAAAACTCAATAGTCGGCTTATGCGCTAAAGTGTTCTCTTTTACTTCTTTTGTAAACTCTTCCGTTGTATAATCTAATTTTTTAGCCGAAAAAAACCATTATCTAGTATCCTGACGTGTGATACGTAATAAGGGATCGTTCATTTTTTTCTTTAGTAGTGTTTTTCATATTGAACAACCAACGTATGAAAATAAACAAGTCATTTAATATAGAGAAATACTTTTTTTGGTGAACTAGTATTAGAGAAATACATTAAATGTCTTAAACAAGTTTTTATAACAAATATATCAAGTTCTTTTAAAAGGTGAAAGATATTTATGTTTCTTTTAAAAGGTGAAAGATATTTATGTTTATAGCTAACGGGGAACGGTTTTATACATAACATATCGCGATGTGTTCAATTCGTACCCGACTTATATGGCAGTATAAAAACATATTTGAACTTTCGAAAATTTCAAATAACATACTCTATGTTTATTTTTTGGTGAAATCATACCTGAGTCGTCACATTAGCTGCACGTTATCTAATTTTGCTGACGTGAGGATGTCACATGACCAATTTTTTTTCTTTTTAAAAGAAAATTAAATAATCGTTTTACAAAAATAATTTTTAAGAAAATGTAAACTTTATAATTTTTATTATTTAGTAAAATTAACAAAAAATTATTATATAATTAAATTTTAATCTTATGTAAGAGATATATTCGTAAATATTTTGATCATATCACAAACCGTTCTAATAAAAGTTATATATGTGTTGTCGTGATCATATTTGAACTTTTGCTGGATAGATTAAATTTTACTCGAGGCCAGATCTTGTTTTTCTTGAAAACAAAGCAGGCTGATGAGGTTGATATTTGTTCTTTTTTTACGTTAAATATTAATAATCTTCCGGATTGGATTGCAGAATGTGTATTCCGGATGCTGAACCTGAACGAACCTTTGGATCAAAGCGGCGGCGCGGAATGTTTCAAGGTCTTGATCTACGACGATTTTTGTAAGGATGTTATCGCTCCCTTAATCAGTGTGAAGGATCTTCGTCGTCAAAGAGTTACACTCCAATTACACATCCATGATAACGAGCGACAGCATGTTCCTACTGTAGCTGTGTACTTTGTTCAACCCACTGAAACCAACATTCAGAGAATCATAGCAGATGTTTCTTCATCTCTCTAAGATACCTTTCATCTGAACTTCTCCTCCTCCATCCCCCGTCCGCTCCTCGAAAATCTAGCTTCAGGGACTCTCCACCATTCCGGTGGTTCCATTGAAAGAGTGCATGATCAGTATTTGGAGTTTGTCACTTTGGAGGACAGCTTGTTTTCCTTGTCACAACACTCTGTCTATGCTCAGCTGAACGATCCATCAGCAACAGGCAGAGGAGATATTGAGGAGATGGTCGAAAAGATTGCTAATGGCCTCTTTCATGTCTTGGCAACGCTTGGTGTGGTGCCTGTGATCAGATGTCCTGTTGGAGGACCAGCGGAGATGGTGGCACTTTCATTGGATACCAAACTCAGGCATCATCTTCTTTTGTCCAAAAACAACAGTCTCATGACCTCCCGGCCTTTGTTGTGCATTTTTGATAGAAACATTGACCTCGCTGTCGGGATTCAACACGATTTCAGATACCGGCCTCTTGTTCACGATCTTCTGGGTCTCAAGCTCAACAGTTTGATCATTCCAGGTGCACAAAAGAAGAAAATATTATTTTAGACACTTCTTCTGACCCCTTTTGGTCCGCCAACGCTTCTCTTGAGGAGTCGCTTCAGAGATCGAAGCTCATTTGAACAAGTACAAGGAAGACGTGGAGGAGGTGAGCAGGAGAACCAGCGGTGGTACCACTAGCACTGATCTGATTGGTGGGGGGAACACCAAGCATCTGATGGATGCTGTGAACTCACTTCCAGAGTTGACAAGCAGAAAGCAGGTGATTGACAAGCACACAAACATAGCCACCTTTCTCCTAGGACAGATCAAGGAGCGGTCTCTGGATGTGTACACTACCAAAGAGAATGCCATGATTAAGGGAGCCAGGATTAACCTCAGTGATCTCCTTTCTGTTTTGAAAACCAAAGGCACCAAGATGGACAAGGTACGCTTTGCCATCATGTACCTCTTATCCTTGGATACCCTTCACCAGCCTGATCTTGAAGCCGTGGAACTGGCCTTGCGTGAGGCTGAGGCTGATACAAGCGCTTTTCTGTATCTCAAAAAGATCAAGTCCCTGAACGTGTCTTTGGCAGCATCGTCTTCTGCAAACTCAGCCAGCAGAAGCAACATTGTTGATTGGGCTGGGATGCTCTATGATCAATCAATTAACGCTGTCACTGCAGGAGTCAAGAATCTCTTAACCGGTGATCAGCAACTGGCTGTGGCGCGGACTGTTGAAGCTTTAGCCGAGGGAAAACCCAACCCCGAAACAGACTCATACCTTTTCCTCGATCCCAGAGCTTCAAAATCTGGCTCTACTAGCCATGTGATGGGGGGGGGATTCAGAGAAGCGATTGTTTTCATGGTCGGTGGGGGTAACTACATTGAATATAGCAGTTTGCAGGAGCTCTCGCAGCAGCCTCAGGGGACGCTCAAGAACATTATCTATGGAGCCACAGAGATCCTTAATGCAACTCAGCTCGTCGAGCAGCTCGCCATCTTGGGACAAAAGATAGGACTGGGATAAGAGAGCGGGTCTTGTCAGCTTCTGAGATATAAATTTACAAGTAGTTCACTTGAACCGCTTCCTTGTCAGTGTGAGCTCCTTGACCATTTCAGTATATCTCTTTTAATTGTTCATGCTTTCTTGGTGCTCTTCTATAGGGTATATCTCCCCTGCAAGTGTTTCTTGTGGGTTTAAGTTTAAATAAAAACACAATGTAAGAGATTTTATGTTGGTGTCCCCTTGTTCTGGCTTTTTTTTTCCTTGCTCTCCTACTATGGCTTCTTGCTATTCGGTAGTTTATCTGCGTGTTTCTATGTTTAGAACAAAAAAAAAAAATTCATGCTGATTTTGACTGGGTATTAATATCAGAATATTCTCTCAATGACATAGAATTGTAGTTATAGTGTCAAACTATGGACAAAATCCTTAGATGTATCTTGCTTTAATTGTATACTAGATTCTCATCAAGGGCGGATATATTTTTATTTTTTTTGATATTTTTGTTTTTGTAATCATATTTGTGTTTAATATTAATTTAATTTAATATTTTTTTTTGGTAATTATATTTAATATGTCACGTTGTATATCTATACACTTGTGCCATATCCATAGTTATGCAAATATGTTAATATTATCTTTACAAACTTTAAGTAAAATCACGTTAAAATAGGTTAATATGGTCTTTGCTAAATTTATTATATTTTTTGTGTATATATATATATATGTAAATAGATTAATATGGTATTTACTAACTTTAAGTAAAATCATAGCTAATAAATATTTTTAATCGAATAACCTATTTAAAATCCATTAAACTAAATGAGTTTATATGAATATTTATTTCTATTAAAGTTTACTTAAACCCGTCATAAAAATTAAATGTCGTTACTAACCCGCTTCCACCGCTAATTAATATTAATATTAGTTAACTTTTAAAGTTTCAGTTTATAGTAAAAAAAACTTAAGAAATATATTTCCATCGGTTTGTATATATATTTATGTTTTAATATTATACATATTTATAAATATTTAACATTTAAAAAAGTACACTTCTTAAGTTTCAGATAAATAAAGCTATATAGTATTAAGTTAGGAAATAGATTTATTAATATATACTAGAATCGTGACCGCGCTACGCGCGGATAATATATTTAAATTTATTGCTTTTATATTTGTAATTAATAGGCTACATTTTTTATTTGTATTTATTTTCTAAAAATATTTATAATTGTATTTTTACCAGTTTTAACTGAATATTTGTACATTATTTTAATTTTTTTTTTGAATTTTTACTATGATTTTTAATTTTTTTACTTTTTCATCACAAATTTTTTGTTAGTATAAAGTAGGTTCATAATTTTTGAAATAAGAAAGAATAACACATCTAACACCGTAAACATGAATAATGTAGTTTGGTGTTTTTTTTGTTTTCTATTTAGTTTTAATTTTTTCTTTGAAGCTTTGAATAATGTTTATGAAGTTGTTGTAAAATATTTTGGATGATGTTGAGACGAACAATAACTTTTTGTATTCTTTTGATTAGTTTTTAAATATAACTTACATGGTTAATGAAATATTTTTTACATTTATAATTTTTTTGGTTGTTGCTTTGAAAATTATTTAAAAGAAGTTGCTAGTTCATCCCAAATAAATATTAGCATATTTGTGAATCAGTGAGTAATTAATTCATTAGAACTTCATTTTCATTAACTGTAAGAGAATTGTTTTTGAAACTGACTGTAAGAGAATTTTGGTATCTATATTAAACCAAAACTAGACCATGATCCGTGCGCCAGCGCGGATATGAATTTTTGGTTTATGGTTATTTATTTAACTAAATGATGTATTTTTAATATTTGATGTATTATATTCATCAAGTAAATAATTGTTTTGGCATCTTAAACCATCTATTAATGATTTATATTCGATAGCATATACAAAATTGAACAAATAGACATAATTAGAGAATTGTAGACGATATATAAAAACAATGGTTATTAATGTAAAATATGAAGAAATATTATATCACATGTTTAAAGAAAATAAAATGATTTTTAAACTTCTATGAAAAAATTAACATATAAAAAAGGGTGATGAATTAGTCATCAAATTGTAAATAATTTCATACTTTTGTTAATAATAAATTATTTATAGTCTTTGTTTTTCGTCAAGATAATTATTAAATGTACATAACATTAATATTTTAAAAGGTCATATTATGAAAGCCCATGTTGTAACCGTTTTTTTCCGGGAAGTGTAACAAAAAAAAAAATACCTTTAACTCTTCGTTTTGTTTAAGTTCTGTGTCGGTAAAAGATTAAAAAAAATCTCTCTATCTTTTTCAATATTAAATTTGAAGCTTATTATGTGAAAATCATACGCAAATATAGGCAATTGGTTGGAATCTCTATATCTTTATATTCTTATAAATTTTAAATTTATTGTTTCCTCTTGTGCAAGCAAATCAATTACCGAAGTAATAGATCAATTGGTTGGAATCAAATATATTCTTATAATTAGTGTAATTATGGTTACAGTTTCTATATTTAATAGGTACATTAAAGATACGACTTTGAAGATATTATGTTTTGATTGATAGAAGATATTGGATTTTGAGTTTGTATTTATTGATTTGTTTTTTTATAAAACTTAGAAAATCAGTGGGATGATTGGTTGGTTGATACACCCTATAAAGAAAACGAAAACTACAGGTGGTTTAACTATTGTACATCGATCGATGCATGATGTAAGTTGACTATATAAAACTTGAGCATGATCATTTCAAACTAAAGTATAGGTAGGTTATATGCATTTGGTATATTGTAGTTAATATATTTTAAATATTGCATAAGTCAAGTGATTCACGTTTTCGTACAAATAAAATTCAAGTTCATTATTGGGCCGTACTCGTCGGTAATAAGCTACGTTAAATATGATGTATTTTTAGGTTCATTTAATGACATTAAGTTTAAATTTCATTAAGAAAAACTCATTAATTTAACTGGAAAAGACAAGCATTAAAATATGTAGGTTTATTTAATGACATTAAATTTAAATTTGATTAAGGAAAACTCATTAATTTAACTAGAAAAGACAAGCATTAAAATAGGTAGTTTAATTTAATTCTCTGTGGCATGGAAGTGTAAATAAGTTAGAAAACTTAGGGGTATTTTTTAAAGGGTATTTCTCTTTTAATAATATAGATTTTGGTTTAACTAATTTTTATTGTAATAATCTAGCTAGAATTATTTTTAGTTTATTTGGTTAAGCTAATAACATAGTTTTGTTGTGTATATCAAACCAATATTGCATAACCATACTTTTTGTGAAACTGATGAACCTAATCAATCGGTTAAATTAAACCAAAAAATATGCTTACACGTTTCTTTGTATTTTGTTTTGAAGACGTAAGCCAATAAAAACTAAAAAGAGAATTTAATAATTGTTAAACTAAAACAAAGATTAATTCTTAATTTAACATATCTATATATATAAAGAAATGTTCGCCTCTCTCCCGTGAAGCCACGTCATCAATTTGTGCGTTCTGGGAGTGACACGTGTCCCATTTTATATTTAGGACTAAAATAAATGAATGCAGTTAAGGGTAATTGAACCCATCACCTCTAGCACTGGTAATTTCTCTTAGAACCACTAGGCTAAAGTCACTTTTTATAAATATGTGGCCGCGAAAATACTTATTATCGTGTCAGCTGGAAGCTCATGCTTCTTCTGTTTGTGGCCAGGGCCGACACTGAACTGACGTCAAGATGAAGATCGTGAAGTTAAAAACTTTGCTCCAAACAATTTTGCAATGTTTCCAACCTTTATAACTTGATGCATATAATATATATCAAAATACATTTGTTGTACACGCTTTTATTAGTTTTGCTTTTAAAAGAAGGTATTTACAGTTATAAATGTTTTGTGCCAGTGAAATAATGGTTGAAAAATCTCTATACATATGTCATTTTAAAATAACACCCAACTTCTATATATAATCAATACATATGTCTATGTTATATTCTAGACTAAATATTTTCTCTTTTAAAAATATAGAAAACAATTTTTGTAGTCTACAAGCAAATGTTGTAGAGCAAGTATGCATTATACAAAATAATATATATTTAAAATCCATACACAAAAACATAAAAGTTGTTATAGGTCTCTTTCTGACACATGCACACTCCACTATGAATAAAAATTAAAAAAAAAACAGTATTGTCATCAAATTTTATCACAAATCCATATTTGTACATCTATAATTATGAGTTGGACAATTAGTTAATTTGATACAATACCAAAGCAAGAATAATCGAAAAACAATTATACCACCGCATACTAATAAGTAAGACATAACAGATAACCAAATTCTTGAATCTTAAAACAAATTTCAACTCGAGCATTTAGTGAATATCAAATTAACTAATATCCCGCCCGTAGGGCGGGCCGACCCTAGTGTTTTACATAAACATCTAGATAAGAAGATAACATATCTATATTTAGATGGTAACTAAGATTTGTTTATTTTTATTCAGCTTCCTCATCGTCATGTTATATATAGTCTCCAATAATAATAAAAAAAACAAATTTTAAAATCACCCAATGTGAGCTTCAGTGGTTTCTAGACCACGTAAAGCCACACCCTAACCAGTTTGTTGGAGCTCATTGCTACCTAGATTCAACTATTACAAAGGTAGCTTCGATTATATTACTTTATAATTATATGAATGTATTTTAACTTTAAAACTGCCAATTATGTATTTGAATGTATAATACATATGTTATGTATTTTATAAAAAAAATTATAAAACTAAAAAATAAATTATGGGAATGCAAAAATGAAATATTGATAGAAACATACTGTAGATTACATTATTGGCAATAATATTACATCAAAAATTATTTTAACACTTTACTTAAAATATATTGTATATAGTTTTTTATTATTATTTAAACCAAAACCTCGTGAAAATTACTTTAACTACCGTCTACGTGCAGATTTTTTATTATTGTTTGGTTTTCTAAACATTTTTCGGATGTAAATTTCTTTTGCACATCATCCAACGAAACATGTCACTAAGATTATTTTCAATGGTTATTTCTTTTTTTTTCTTTTTGAAAAAGGCTTCAAGTTATTTCTATTTCTTATTCTAAAAGTACTGTACAATTTGCTCAAAAAAAAGTATAGTACAATTATTTATATGAACATATAATCTTTCACGAGACACTGATTTAACAAAGGGAACCACATTTAGATGTAACGACGCGTTTCCTTTGTGTTATGCACTTCCAATGTAATTAAATTAATCATTTCTGTGTTTCCTCGTATTTAATGAAAACCTTGTTTGTATACATGAAACGAATACCTGAATCTTTTTCCCTGCTACTCTTGCAGGTACAACGCAAAATATTCAGGTTGTCACTGAAGATGATTTAGGCAACCCAAGTCAGACAACAAAACACGAAAGAACTAACGCTTTACTCATGAATGCTGGTTCAGTTCACGGTAAAATCTAGCTTCTCTATTACTATACTTCCTTTGTTCCCCTGCTCTGTTTCTTGTGGTTTCTTTTTCTTTCAGTGAAAACAATTTAGCCTAATTTTAAGATTAATCAAAGAATTGTGGTTATTAGATCTCTTTGTCGTGCTCCTCATGGCAATGGCAGACCTACACATCATCATCATCATCCCAAGAAGCCAATATGTCCTTATTCTTTGCTGTCTGGTCTATTTTTTCTCAGCACAGAAAAAGACCAGAAGATTAACCAAGCCAAACCCTGAAGTTCCTCTTGTATAAAAAAATCTCATTTTCGGGAAAAAATCCAATTTAAGTTCAATATGGTAACTTTATTGAGACATTTTGAATAAAGCTCAGAGCTTTGATCACTTGTTGTTTTCTCCAGTTTTGGTTCTGTTTTAAAATAAGCGAGACTAAGGAAACAATCCACGATATTTCTATATGTAAAAAACTGAGAACGGTTCTGTGGTACATTTTTTGAAATGATTTTGTGTTCCGACTTATGATGTTGATCTTATTTGGCACACACATCAGCTCCACCCAGCAGCTTACTGTAATAATTTGGAGAAGCATGATTACAAAGATTTGACCGAGGAAAAGGTAACAACCTCGATACTTAGTTTATAATACAACTGCACAATGGGAGGAAACATTTGGTAGAAGTTACTGGAAAGCCGGTTCAATATACCTGCACATGACACAATTTTGCCTTATGCTTCTAATGTTTTGCCAAAGAATCAACCGCAAAAGAGAATTCCCTACATCTAATTCAATTTCAAGAGGTGGAAGTTGTTGAGTTAGTTTCTTCAGGGTTTGTTATTGTTTATAATTCAGTCTTGTGTTTTTTTAAAGACATGCTAGTTCGCTTGGAGAATATTGATGTTAGAAACATACCAGATGGAGATAAAGGAAAGCTCTCGGTTGTGTTTAGTAACCCAGTCTGATTCTCTTTTCCATGCTGATCAGTTGCCGTTGTGTAGGTTTTAGGATCAGCGGTATCTCGGCTTGTCGAGGAGCTGGATCAAACTGGAGGAAATCTGCTCCTCATATCTCTAGAATCGTTGCTTAGTTTCCACCCCGGTAGCAATAATTTGGTGCACTAAACACTGTCACCACATTCTTTTCCTGTTACCATAAATTTTTTGAAAGATCAGTGATTCAATCCACAGTTATGATAAGATAGACTGACCAATCATGCCTTTGGCAGAGCCTTGAGCAATTGAGATGAGCATACATGACATGCCACCAGTTAAATCCTTCCATGAGAAGCTGATGTGCTCTTGTTATGAGACTGCGTCCATTGTTGTCACTGAAATTGAGATGTCCAAATAATAACCATCACCAAGTGGAGATAACCCACATCGATCAAGGGGACCAGACCATAAATCACAAATTGGTCCTTCGTGTTGCACCTAGACATACTCCAAATAGATAACCAATAAGTTATTATTTTGCTCTTTGAGAAAACAACCTAATAGTAATTTGGAAGTTAGCACTTGAACCTTGAGAGCGGAAGGAGGGAGAGACCCATCAAAAACTCATATTCAAATTCAATCCGAACTTAAGGACCTGGGCAGGAAAAAGGGAGGTGGTGATAAATGGTGTAGTTGAAAATTACGTCTGATGAGGGGAAGATAATCGAAAAGGTCCAGATGCATTCTCGTACTTCCTGAAACATCGTCATAAAAACCATAGCTGGATCAGAGAAGCAAACACACACATCAAACATGGTAATATTTTTTTTATTATTATTATTAAGCTTACACTTGAGTAATCTGCTGAGTCTTGAAATTTCCTCGCAATAGTGTAAAACTGAGAAAAGTCTGAGCAATTTCAAATTACACATCAGATCAAATGATCTATGACACACAGAGAGAACATATATTTTCAATCTTTGTGATAGCAGTGACAGCTAAATACGAAAATAAACGACCAAGGAGATCCATACCTGTAGGGGAAGAGATTTTTGAGCAGGTGAAGAGGATCTCAAAGATATAAGAGCATATCCCTCGTCTTAGAATTACCTGAAAGCCTCTCAAAGAACCTAATTGAAATAAAGAATCAAAGAATGGAAAAATAATAAAATCAAAAGAGTAGAAGAATCAAAGAACTAAAAGACCTAAAACTCGAGCTTCTTTATTCCTTCCTCTTGGATGCGACTTTTATTTTTATTTTGTAAGCAGAGAGTTTTGATATTTATATTTCATCTCTCACATCTGAAAGCACTTTGGGGAGATGAAGAGAAAAATCAGAATGAGAGCGAGTGAGTCATGAAGGTAGGATTAAACAATGTAACTGAACGACATCGAATGGGTCGTAATTAAACGGTTAATTGCAGCGATTGGAAACGTCGCCCGTGAATTGTAAAAGCCAGAGACTACGGTGATGGAAATTGAAATTGGATGGAGAGCTGGACTCTTTAGTGATGGACCAATTTTCGTTATTATCAGCCCATATGAGAGTTAACATTCTATTTCGACTGCAAAATGAGTGACATTGCATAATAGAGCTTCATAATTGGTCGATTTTTTAATCATATGTGGCATAGCTCTCCTTTGAGCTTATTCTCCTTTTAATATTGTAAGATTATTGTAACCTGTTGGAAGCTTGGCCCATTTTACACTCTTGTATTCGATGGATATAATCTTATAGTGTGTATTGTTTCTTTTTTTCTTTTTAGTGGTATTTTTGTAAATTTTTCCATTTTCCCAAGTATATTTTAGAATTCTTTGCAACATTTCAATGGCCACCATACTTTCATAACTGAACAATTTTTACGTTTTTCTTGTTGTTTACAGTTTTCAAAATATTAGTTATTTATTCTGTTAATAGGTCATGAAAAGTAACCGATAAATCACCTTCTCTAAACAGCGTAACAGTTTCTTCAAGAAATCTCATCCGCTTTATATTCTTTGCAATGTGTCAGTATTTATTTATTTTAGTGGTTATTCAGTTTTGTTTGCTTTTATTACGAATACAATAGAAGTGGAAGTTTCAATATTATCAATATATAACCATCTACTAATTTTTGAATTTGAATGAAATGGGTCCCGAGATTTTTGGGATTAAAGTGGATGATTAATAAAAAGTATTTACAGTTATGCAGTTATATTTATATTTATATTTATATATAGGTCTAATGTTAAAAAGTAAAAGATTAAATATTTAGTTGGACACAACATATATCAATGGGTCATGATCCTAATTTAATAGTATTGATAGATTGATAGATATAAAGACACTTTAGATTTGTTACAAATAAAAAATAAACACTTTAGATTTGGGTTTATATCGTCAACATCTTTGAAATGATATAGTGAAAAAAACAAATTCTGACCATCAATTAATTTTAGATGAATTAATTGGTGTTTGTGGTCTGTTGTAGAACTTCAACAGGTAATATGTTTGCTCTGAAATTGTTAAGTGAGTTCAACCTCATTTATTAGTTACTGTAAATATTATAAATCTTACGAAAAGGTAAAAAAAGAAATATTTAAATAATTAGAATGTTGGATTTTTAAAAATAGTTTATTTATTTATAATATATCTATTGATATGATTCTGATTATATATGATATTATATAATGTTAAAATTGGTATCATCATGCTAGATCTTTAGTCATTTTTAATTGGGTCGACGATCGATTTTTCCACGATAACTATCATATAGTATCAGATCTCCACCGAACCATGACCTCATTTCAGATCCCCATGAATTAAAAGTTATAATAAACTTATTTCTCCACGAATTGATAGTTCGAAACTTAATTCCCCATAGACGATGGTTTTAATTGGTTTACTAGTTTTAATCAGTTTACTATTAACTAAACACATTTAAAATTAACGAAACCAAACAAAAACCCAAATCATTTATGTAATTTTTTTTATCTTCTTCGACAGCCATCTTAAACAAAAATATTTGTCGCCATTATCATCAAAGGTCACACGAAGCTTACCAACACGAGCAGCAGCTTTAGTTACAACACACGAATCATATTGATTCACACATAGGAGAAATTTGGAGAAGATACAAAGATGCCATAAAAGTCTGGTTGGCTTCTAGAATCATACATGGAAGCTGAATAGATCGTGTTTGAATTTAAATGTAAAATGGCAATCTCAGATTGCTAAGAAAGAACACATTCTTTGTAAAAAGTTTTTTGAGTTGAAAAAAATTTGACAATTCAAAAAAAAAAAAAGTCTATGCCTTTTACTGCTTTTGCTAACATCAGAAAATTGAAACAGAGACAAGTAGTCATGAGGACAAGGAGTTTGATATCCAAAATGTGTGACTTAAAATCATGAGAGGTTTAGCAAAAAAATCATGGGAGAAGATCGTGAAGAAGAAGATCAATTTTTTTTTCTTTACCAAAATTGGGTTTTTGTTTGGTTAAGTTGGTTTAAAATGTTTGGTTAACAGTAAACCAATTAAAACCACCGTCTATTGGGAATTAAGTTTAGAACTTTTGATTCGGGAAGAAATAAATTTACAACTTTTTCGATTCATGGGGATCTAGAATAAGGTCATAGTTCGGTGGAGATATGATGCTATATGATAGTTATCGTGAGAAAATAGATCGTCTACCCTTTTTAATTTATCAAGATCCAATGCTCCTTATATAAATAGATTACTCATTGTGTAGTTATATTATTCTAGAAAGAATTAAGAGAGATCTTTATAAGATAAAATATAAATGAATATATGTTTTTAGAGTTTAACCTATAGTAGAAGTTTAGGTTTAGGATTTTAAGATGGAATATTTTGGTATTTTGTCCATTTTGTAGCTTTACCGGTACTAAAAGTTATTAAACTCAGTTTAGTTCAGTTCAATTCATTTTTTACATTTAAAATATGCAATAGAAAAGTATAATGAATAATGTAACATAGTATATATATATAATTATACTAGGGTAAGTCCGCGCTACACGCATAAATTTGTTTCATTATATTTTTTAACATTTTTTTTAGTTTAATGATTTTATTTTAATTTTTTCAGTTTATCATTTTTATTGCGTTTGTTGTAAAAGACTCAATGTCAGTTTGGAGTGGTTAACTAAAATTTTAAATATTATTATTGTGATTATTAATGAAATTGTATTATGTTTTTATTATGTCGGTATAGATATTTTAATATATTTGTTTTGGCATAAGTTATATAATTTCATTATTGTTATTTTTTTTGGTTTTTATCGGGTTGTTTTACTTTTTTTTTTTGCTGGACTATGCAAATATATTTTTTATTTTCATATCCGTATTAAAATTGTGGTTGAATGTTTTTATTTTAGTATTTCTAAAAGAATCACATTAACTTAAATACAATAACATTACATTTTCTTTTTACTTAAAAATAGAATTATTTTACCATTAAAAACAATTTAATTTTTAACTGCTTAATTTATTCTCAATTACATTAGTATGCTTATCGGTTGTTTGATATTTTCATTTGAGTCAAATCATATTATAATTAAAAAAATTATTTAGAAATTTAGAAATAGTGTTCTATATTTACCCGGACCTTACGGTGGATTCTCTTATTAATGCACCGTCAAGAACTTGGAATTCGCAGGTTATTCGGATCCTAGTGGACCCATAGGATGCAAAAATCATTGAAAGCTTACCTCTAAATCGTTTACAGTCAGATGATCGGGATGGTTGGCATTTTTCAATCAATGGGAAGTACACTATTAAATCTGGATATCAAGTAGAGCGAGTATACCCTGACAGAGATCGACCACTACCTGAGTATGTTCCTTCGGTCTCTCCGTTAAAAGATTTATGTTGGAAGGTACGATGTCCACCTAAGATGAAACATTTCTTATGGCAACTGGTATAAGGATGTATAGCGGTTAAGAAAAACTTGAAGGCTACAGGAATGCAAGGAGACACAATTTGTGCAAGATGTGGTGCTCCTGAGGAATCTATTAATCATGTGTTTTTTGAGTGTCCAACGGCAGTCCAGATATGGGCTTTGTCAAGAATTCCATCAAACCCAAACATATTCCCCACCCAATCACTGTTTACAAACATGGATTATCTATATTGGAGGGTTTCTCCAGTGGTGGAAGATCATCATTTTGCATGGATATTATGGTATATATGGAAAGGAAGAAATAGTAAAAAATTTAGCAACTTGGATATTGATCCGAGAGATACTCTAAAATTGGCAGAAATAGTCGTTACTTTGGGCTGAGGCACAGAACACTCAGGGAATAGATCAAAATCGGCCAACAGCACCAGCAATAGCCCCGACTATACCAGGTAGATGGTGCTTTACGGATGGATCATGGAAAGATAAGGACAATTTTTCAGAACATGGGTGGTATAGCACACTGGAAGGATTCAATGGTCTAATGGGAGCAAGGAATACATGTGCAAGTCACTCGCCACTTCATTCGGAAATAGAAGCCTTTATTTGGGTAATGGAATGCATGAGGAATTTACAGCAGTTCTTTGTTACTTTCGCAATGGATTATTCTCAATTGGTGAAGATGGTTTCGGAACCAGACGAATGGCCAGCCTTTGCAAGTTATTTGGAAGACATTACTTTCCTGAAGAGAAGTTTCAACAGTTCAGAGTTCATTCATATACCACAGACGCATAATAAAAGGGGGTATTTGTCGTCCATATGGATTCAGAGCTATCAGTTTGGTTTATAGAGTCTACGTAAGTCTATTTTTGTTGCTGACAAAAAAAATAGTGTTCTATTCATATCATTTAATATATTATTTGATTTTATACCGTATTTTCCATGTGATTGCTATGCTAATTTATAATATGTATTAAATTAGATTTTTTTAAAAAAATATTGTATTTTTTCTTTGTTTTATATGCATGTGATTTCTAAGATTCACTCATTTCCTCTTATGAATTCAAAAAAAAGTATAGAGTAATTAATAGTTTATCTTCAGTATTTTCGCAATATTATAACATGTATAACTTGTATATATATGTTCATATATTCGTGCATCTCTTGTTATTGTTTGAGTTTCAAATTTGAGATATTGTGAAATCATAAGTTTGACTCATACAATCAGTTATTTAATTAATTCTACTGATGTTAGGAAAAAAAAAATCATATAAGCTTTACACTATTTTAACCAATATCCCTGATTTGATTGTAAGCTGATGATGATCCTAAAACGTTCTTTTGATAATAATAAGCTTTCGCTGAACCTGTTTGAGTTCTTCTGGGTGGTTGATACCATTCTCCATGATTATCTCAACCACTGCAACTCTAAAATCCTTTTGAAGATCAGTTAATCATTTAACTACTGCAAAGCCTTCCGTTCTTATTCCTCTATCTGTTGCTTCCAACAAAAGTTCGAGCTCTCAGTCTGTAATAGCTCTAACTCTGCATTTTTCAGATGCTCTTGGTGAAAAATCTAACCTTGATGTTTTCTTTTGTTCTAACCTGTTTAGAGCCTACATAGATTTCCTCTACTGGCCAGCCTTTAGTTTCGCTTCTTTTAATTTTATTTCCTTGATATTTTTCCACTGATGAGCCAGTTTTGTTACGGTATAACCATGGACCACATATCTTCTCTAATGTAGCTTCATGTATATGTCCTCTGCGTAATTATATGGTCTCTTTGGCTATTGTTGGAGAAGCTGTTGGTCACATCTCTCGCATCTCTACTTATCTTTATTCGCAAGAATCCTTGGCTTTTGATTTGGATTTTGATCTCCATGTGGATCCACTCGCTTTCAGATCCATTGCTCCAGCCTGAGAATCAAAATCAGAAGAAAACATTGAACCAAATTCAAGAAAGTATAAACATAAAAATCACATTCAGTGTGCTACAAAGGGAAATGGGAAGAAGAGTAGGAATGCTTCTCGGTCTCCAGTTCAAGTTAGTGGTGTGAAAGCTACTAGTCCTGAAAGTGTAGCGAAGGTTTCAGTAGTTGCCAAAGGTAGTGTGGGAAGGGAAGTTGAAGGTAGTATATGTAAAGAGGTAACTGGAGGAGTGGGAAATGGTAGTATTGAGAAGAAGAATAGTCAGAAGAAGGAAAAGGGAGTCGCTGGTTCTAGTGAGTGGTCTATGGTTTCTCCAGCGAAATCAGGAAGGTCTTTATTCATATCAACTCAGAAAGAAGAGGTAGAGATCTCTGCATCTAAATTTTCTGTGCTAAGTGTGGATGAAACTGAGGAAGGTGAGCTGATAGAAGAGAAGCTACTTACAGATGTAATATATACACTTAGGTTTAGGTCTGGTAATATTTTACAGCAAACCGGGATCAAATTCCATTACATAAACAAACTTTAGGCTGAAATTTAAACAATTTATTGATTTATTGGTGGTTATGTGAACAATTGACTCGAGTTGGTTTATTATATATGTAAACAGGTTGGTTTTATGTAACAATTGAAGATGGAATCAAAGTTGTCGGACCAACTGAAACCGAGGATCGGTTTGGTAAGCAGAGGTCTAATTGTCGTTTTCTAAATATGGATATATTAAGTTATATGTATTTGGTTTAGCTTGGTTTTATGTACCGATTGAAGATGTAACCAAAGCAATCGATTTTGGATGGTTTATAGCTAAATGACAAAAAGCCCAGCGGCGTAATTATTGAAGAAAACTCAGGGCTAAGTATTATTTGTACTTCTGTTTTAATAATTTAAATATTATCTTTAAAAGTAAAAATATACGAGCGTACGTAATAATATAGCCTAAATTAAAATTCAATTAATATGAATATTATAGTTTATAATGAATTATTTTCAAAGGAACTTTACGTACTGTTATTAAGTTTTAAATCTTAAAATATTTACAAATAGTTTCACATGTAAAGCAAATTAAATTCTATAAATAAATAATTAAAATAATAATTGATCAACAGCAAACCATTTCAAAGTTCTTCTCATAACATTACCTCTTTCAAAAATCACTTTAACTATTAAAATTCGTTTGTCACATTATTATATATCCAAAATAAATAAAAATATGTATAACATTTTAGGCAAATTTTGAGAAAAATTGTAAAAGAAAAAATATATTTTTAAAAACAGTTTCTTATTTACATAATTGCACAAGACGGTAAACAAGGTACCGATGTGTTCAGAAGAAATCACCTACAAATTATTATTACTAGGGATCGTTATCTGTGCCAAGGCGCGGGGTTTTTGCATTTTAATCTATTTTTGTCTCTTGCTTACTAATGCATTCAGTTTTTCAATGCATCTTATCTTCACCATCTCATCTTGTCTTGTTTACATTTGTTTCACGTTCTGTCATTTGATTTGTCTTAGTTTTGGCTTGTGTAATAATTTAACTCTGCTCATTCTTCTTTCATTTTTTATTGATTGATATTTTTATCTCGCTTAGCTCTGTGTTGCCACTAATTTGCTCGAATCATTTTTCATCATCTGCTTCGTATTTTTTTCATATTCATTAACTATTGTCTCCAATCTCTTTAAATCCTAAAAATCCTACATGTTCTTTTGTTTATTAAATCACATATTAAATATTGTTGAAACTATTTATTTATTCTAATAAATCCTTACGATTATAACTAAGATGATATGGATAAAAGACTGATTATAATTTAGTTGAAATTAAAGTCTAAAGTAGAATTTATTAAACTTGCATCCTTCTTTTTGTCATCCAAGATAGCTTTAGTCAAATCAATTATATTGATTTAGAAAACCCATAAGTTATTTCAATCCCAAACAACCAAAAAACAGGCGCATTTTTTATTGACGTTGCGGCGGGTTTTCTTTACTATAAACATAATTGCTTGTCACAACTGTTAATAAACCCAAATGTGTTTACAAAAGCTACTCATATAAGAGTTTCATACTCATTTCTCTTTCTCTAGTCATCTCCTATGTTAGTAGCTATCATAATACAATCATCAAACAAAGGACATATCTCTTGGTTCCATATAGAATATGCAAAAGGACTGTTTTCTGCAGACTCCATGATCACTGAGTATTATAAATATCAAACTCTGTCTATTGTCTATTTATATGTTGAGGAAATACCTCGAAATGTAGCTTCCAAATAATGATTTCCAAGTCAACACATTGCATGTTAACCTCCACAATGAGATCAGCGGATCTGCAGATACCGCTACATGTCGAGTCGAACGCAGCTACACATATGTTCCCTGCTTGTGCCTTTCATTCACAATCTGCAATTCTCCCAAGAACCAGAATCAATGTTAAATGCGGTAAAAGTTTAAGAGTCACAACAGACTTTGTATAGCCAAGCCCAATAAACCAAGCACCCAACGTAACATCCCCACTTGCCTATTTGTGCAGAAAATGACTTGATCATTATATAGTAGCACCGATAAGTTAGATGGAAAATGAGGTATGAATGCAAAGTAGACAAAACAGTTAAAATCTTACTGATTATGGAAAATATAAGAAATCAATTCTCTTGAAATGGCGTATAACTGTCCAATAGCGTGACAGAAGTACTTGTTCATGTTCTCACCAAACTTCCAATTCTAAATGTATATATAAATCTATTAGAGTTATTGCCAGCGCTCTGTTGCGATATTTGTTAGCTAAAATAATCCATCCAACATAATAGGAAAAAGAAACCAACGAAATTGTAAAGCTAACCATCAGTTGAGATGTTTTTGCTGTCCTGACACATTGCAAGCTTAGTGATTTCAGTGTCAAAAGCAACAAACTAAGCAGTCATATACATCCGAGACATTTATTTATAAACGGTTCCTAGCACAGAAAAACATATTATTATGTTACGGATGATAAATTTGATGCATAAATACAGTTTAGAATTTTTTCCAACTGAACATTTGTGTCTACTGAATTACCTTACAACACCCATTGCATTGTGATTTTGGCATGTTAAAGCTGAGAATAAACATTGGAGCTTGCGTTATCATTTGGAACATGAAATATAGCACCATTAATTTCCAGTGTTAATTCCATTGACAATAGCTGTGCAAAAGAACTCTGCTAGTAAGGTAATCGTGATTAGTAATTCTTTACATCTTAGTGTCGTACAACTTCAAAACGATAGACACTTACAATCGACGGCTCTCAAAGATGGACCGCAAACCATCTAATGATATGCTTACCTCATCGTATAAGTAATCCATGTCACTTCCCTCCCACAGGTAACGTTGCTGGTGCAGATCAATTCCCTCCACCTCTTCCTCATCATTAGGATGCTCTGCAATATACCCTCTGTAAGGTTCAAATTTATGTCGCTAGAATTATCAGAGAAAGAAATATAAAGTACCCTCCAAATCTTTAGGAACATCGACATTTTCTTTATTCAGTGATCTTCATTCAACCTAACAACCATCAAAATAAAAAGAATGTGAGGCACATAATCTTCAAAATCCAAGTTTAATGAATGGAAAAAAAAAACTCAGGAAGACAGAAAATGTCAAACACTCACTTGCTTCTTCTTCTTTTACTTATTGGCTCCCGTGAATGAACTGTCAGAGCCATCATTTTTTGCAGGAAAAAAGATTAAACAAAGCAACTGATGAAAAGAAACAAATATGTTTCACAGCACATAAACTCTTCTTGAACAATCAGGCAACGGATAGTATGTCTCCCGTGTGACTCAGCTGAGTCTTCGATGGCATCCTGAACGACAAATGTCTTCTTCTTCTTCTTGGTTAGATCAAAGGGTGCAAGCTAAGGATGACCAAAGAAAATTAAAACCACACAATCATGATTTATCAGGCAAAATAAAAGAACCGATGATGAATTTATTAAAGATGGGGAGATGTAGAGACTAAAGAAGAAAAACTGATTCATGAAACTCAAAGAGCCAATCTGTATTTCTTAGATGAGTCATGAACCGATGATTAAAAATTGAAAGCCCTAAACTTACATCGAAGAGAACGCTTACAGACCAAAGAGGTTTATTGGGCTTTTTTTTAACGAATCTCATTTCAAAACGTGAGTTATAAAGTATTTATTAAATCATTAGATAAAATAAATAAGTGTGGGCACCACAGAAAAAACCGAAGAAGCAAAGGTTTCCGACCTTCATAAATATATATATTTGTTTCTGCCATCAATGTACGAAGAATCTTTTAGCTTAATGGTATAAATGTTGTTGTTTAGATCTCAATAACCCGGGTTCGAGTCACAGACTTGACACTTTTTCACATTTTTTAAAAGTGAGATCCACATATCGCTGACGTGTCGCATCAGGAGTTATGCAACTGCCCTATTATAATGTAGATTTTATTTAAAAAAAAAACTCAATCAGAACTTAGATATTGTGATAGAAATGCAATTCTCTAGGGTTTTTATCTCTACCATCAGCAGACCCTCTTCCGAATCCAACAAGATTAGTAACCATGGTGGTTCCCCATGAGACCCACCCGATTCCATCTCCATGTAGTTCTGCCTCAACTCGATCCTCTGTTGCTCCTCTGCCACAATCTTAGCCCATCCTTATGAACTCTCTAACACCTTCAGCTCATTGGTTAGCCACTTCTTGAAATGGGATCTCAAGCGGGTTCTGATCCAGGTTCAGTTTCTCTAGCTTCTTCAGCATGTAAAACGAGTCTGGTATAGCTTGGATTTGGTTGTTGCTTAGATCAAGCTCCCTCATGTTATTTAGATCGGTGATTGTGTATGGGACACCCATCAAGTTGGTTGACTTGCTTAGGTTTAGAACCACGATATTCTTAAACCTCCCGATGGAATCTGGAATCCCAATGATCTCGTTCATGTGTGAGTCAAGATACTTTAGCGAGCGAATTTCACTTGTCGAACCAGGAAAGTAACGGAATTTGTTCAGCTGGATCGATAACCTCTCGAAGTTTTGTAATCCGTATCCGATGTTTGTATGTAATGAAGTCAAGTTGTTGTAACTTTCATCTAACTCAACCAGTGACCTAAATATAGATTCCCAAAAAAGTTAGGACAAAAAGTAGAAACAATACTCAGACATTTACAAGAAAATACAAGAACTAAATTTGCAATGAGAGATGATGCTTTCAGGGAGTGAAATCAGGAAGAGATTCAAGAGAGTTTGAAGATACATCAAGCTCTTCTAGCTTCTTACGTTTCGATCATTAAACGACACTGCATGTACTAATCAAGTTCTTGATTTCAAAATTTTAGTATTTACTGTCATGTTGTTGTCAGATATATTCTTGGCTAGAGAGATCAATCCTCGTTCATTTCTTCGCGGCTTCCCAACAAATATTCCACCTCAGTGGCATAAACGCTTGCAAGTTTTTCCTCCATGTTACTCAACTCCTTCTCGTATCTAGCTACCATGCTTCTCATAACATTTACATCTTTCGAAATAATCTATTTAACCATTAAAATTCATTTGTCACATCACTGTTTAACCAAAAATAAAGAAATTATGTAATAAAGAAATTATTGAGGAAATATTGAGAAAAAATTATAATTTAAAAATAACAGTTTCTTATGTTACAAAGTTGCCAAGACCGTAATGATGATTTTTCTTCACAAGAACACCCAAAATTATTCAAAACAAAACTCAAGTAGAACTTAGATTTGGTAATAAAAATGCGATTCTCCAGGTTTCTTATCTCCACCATCACCAGGTCCTCCACCGAATCCAACGGTCTGAGACACCCCAGAAACAAGATTAGTAACCATGGAGGTTCCCCATGAGACCCACCCTGTTCCATCTCCATGTCGCTCAGCCTCAACACCAATCCTCTGTTGCTCCTCCCCCATAATCATATCCCATCTCTTCCTCATAAACTCTCTAACCGCTTCAGCTCCTTGTTTAGCCACTTCCTGAGACGGGATCTCTAGCGGGTTATGGTCCAAGTTCAGTTTCTCTAGCTTCTTCAGCATATAAAACGAATCCGGTATCGCTTGGATTTGATTGTTGCTTAGATCAAGCTCCCTCAGGTTAATTAAATCGGTGATAGCGTCGGGAACACGCATCAAGTTGTTGAAGTTGCTGCTTAGGTTTAGAACCTCGAGTTTCTTTAGTCTACCCATGGAACTTGGAAGCCCATGGATCTCGTTCATGTGTGCGTCAAGATACTTTAAGGAAATCATTTCACTTATGGAACCTGGAAAGTAACGGAGTTTGTTAAGCTGGATCGATAACCTCTCCAGATTCTGTAATCCGTATCCGATGTTTGTAGGTAATGATGTCAAGTTGTTGTAACTTGCATCTAACTCAACCAGTGACCTAAATATAGATTCCCAAAAAAAACGTCAGGACAAAAGTAGAAACAATATTCAGACATTCTGCAAGAAAAGACAAGAACTAAACCTGCAATGCGCGATGCTTTCAGGGAGTGAAGTTAGATTGTTGGCAGACACATTGAGGATCCTAAGGTTAAGCAACATGCCTATAGAATCAGGAAGAGATTCAAGAGAGTTTGAAGATACATCAAGCTCTTGTAGCTTCTTCAGTTTCGAGAATGCGTCAGGTATAAACTGTAAAAACGTTTTTAAAAACTGTTTCAGAACACAACAAATGAAACATCAAACTACACTGCAAGTACTAAACAGGTTCTTGATATTCCCAAAACCCTATTTGTTCTAAACATTTTGCAAATCAGAAGCATTCTTGCTTAAATTATTTATTTATTTTTAATTAAATGTCAAATGGTTTTAGATTTTAGTATTTACCATCAAGTTGTTGCCAGAGATATTCAAGGAAACTAAACCAACAATCTTGCAAATAGCTTCAGGGAGCAGCTTAAGTTCTTGGCCAGAGAGATCAACCCTCTCAAGGACTTTGCCGGACTCCGCCGCCTTGAGAACCTTAACAACCTCCACGTTCATTTCTTCGCGGCTTCTCAATAGAGACTCCACCTCCGTGGCATAAACCCTTGAAAGCTTCTCCTCCAAGTCATTCAGCTCCTTCTCGTAGCTATCATACACCTCCTCCAAGCGCACAGCCCCGGCGTATATCTCCGCCTCCTTGGCCGCTTCCTCCGGTGAGAGAGAGTCCATCTGAAGGATCTGAGCGATCTTAGAGCGAGCAGAGGAAACAGCCGACGTGTCTGGTCGTGGTCCGAGAGAGGCCAAGACGGTAAGCGTATGCGTGATGGTGGTGGGGATGGACTGAGTCAACGAAGACATGATTTGTGGGTCGGAGAGAAGTGGAAAAGAAGGGGCGAGAGTTTGTTGGACAGCCGTAGACGGCGGCGCGTGGTGGTTGGAATCATATTGGTGTAGGACGTAAGAGAGTAAAGGGAACTTGTCGAGATCGTGCTCCATGGTTTTGTGATATCCGTCCCAACTAATGGAAGATTAGAAAGGTTTAAGTAAGATAATTAATGAAAAAAAGTAATATATATTGAAATGTTGAAGAAGTCAGTCATATTGAGTTTGATGTTGCCATGTCTGTGATCACAAGTTAGTTGAAATGCGAAGAAGTTGACCAAAGAACTTAATATGATTCCCATGATGATAAAGTCAAGCAGCCATCTTTTTAGAATAAATAACTCAAGATTGATCCGGTCAACCTTACGTTTGATTCTATGGAATTTTGGATTATGCAATTGAATGGTTAAGTTAAACCGGTTAATCAACGGTCTAGTTCCCTGTTTTCTGAAGGTAAACCCCTTAATTTATAACTAGATTTTGACCGCCGCGGATGTATAATACATATTTAAAATTATGATGCTATTTTTTTTATATCACTATTTAGGGTTAGGTAAAAAACTCGAATTCAAAGAACCGAACTGAACCGATCTCAATCTGAATAAGTAGTACTAAATCCGAACTGAAATTGATTAAATATGAATTATTTAAAATTTTTGTATTTGAGGAACTGAAACCTAATCCGATTCGAACCGAAGTATTTTGGGTATCCAAAATAGATTTATATACTTATATATATTAATTATTTAGATTTAATATATATAAAAACATACATAATATATATGATACTTTTAAGTTCGTTTAAATACTTGAAAATATATACAAATAATCAAACGTAAATATCTAAAATAGTTAAAATATACTCAAAACTCCAAAAATACTTAAATAATTATTAATTCTCTATCCAAATATTTGAACCAAACCAATTTATATGTTAAGTTAGGTACTCTCACATATATTATTCAAATTTATATATAATATATTCTATTGTTTATAGATTTTTTAAAAATTAAAGCATAAAATAAATTTTAAATTTTTTATAATAATTTAAATTGGTTATCCAAATCCGAACCGAATCCTCAAAAATCTGAACCGAACACGAAATCTCAAACTGACCCGAAAACAAACTCGAACACCCACCCGTGATTCACTATTATATATCATATATGTGTCATCATATGTTACAAACATCACTATTTTTTTAACCGCTATCTATGTTGCCAAACAAAAGTTTAAAGTACTTCTACTTTAATAAGATAGATATTTTATACGTACAATCATATAAATAATCACATATATTATATTTTTAAAATTCAATGTGAAATATAAAAACCATAATTTAAGTTGGTGTTTGAAATTGGGCTTTGTATTGTATTTTTCTTATATATATTGAAAACATTTTTATAATAGTTATTGAAAAATATGTTAGTAAAAATCAAATTTTGAATATATGCATATTTTTGAATGAATTTTTGATATAAATTAATTTTAAATTATTATTTTGATTTGAATATGTATATTAAGTAACATAAGCCCATTACTTTTTAATATAATGTAATGGACTTCCAATTTTTTTAATAGCATAAACTCATGACTTTTTTTTCCTAACTTATTGTTAACCATGTTTCCAAACATCACTATTTTTTTTAACTGTTATCTATGTTGTGAAACAAAAGGTTAGAGCAATTTTACTTTAATAAGATAGATACTCCCTGAGCAAAAGCTTATGTTACTTCTACGATATTTTCTCCTTTAGTTTTTAGGTTTATACAAATTTTTAACTTCCTGAAAATTTTAACAATTTCTTTGAACTGTGTTGATCCCAAGGTGGTGTTGAGTCTCTAACTGTGAAAAAAATTAGGGAAAATTGCCAAAGATGACTCACAACTTGATTTCAAACAGAAAGGTTAACCCAAACTTGAAACAAATGCAAAAGTAACCTAAAAGGCTATTGAAATTACAACCAACCCCTTGTGAAAAAACAAAAAAACCGAAATTTTTTTACGTTTCTAACCCCCGTAAGTCGTCTGCTCAGACGACTTTCCAGTAAGCCGTCCAGAAGTCGTCCAGACTATTTTCCAGTAAGTCGTCCAGACGACTTATCTGGACTAGTTTTACTTAGAAATAATTTAAAAATTTTGTAAAAAATATTTTGATAAGCGAAAAATTGAAATCATGTAATTAACATATGTTTTAAGAGATATAAATTAAGATATAACAAAAGTTAATTGTTTTCAACATAGATGAGTGAAAGTAGTGAGTCATGATATTCTTTGGTTTAGGTTTTGCCAACATATGTTGTAGTATTGTATGTGTTCTTAGGGTTAGATTTTGGAATGCATAAATGTTTTTTTGAAAACTTTAAAATATACCTAAGTGTTTTAATTCTGTGTGTAGTAAACACTATTTAAGTATAACTACGGGTTTATAACGTGGTTAGTTAGTTAATTTAGTCAATTTAGTTTAGGGGTTAAATTTAGGGTCTGGGACGACTTACTAGTAAGTCGTCTGATGTACAGTATTCAACAGACGACTTACTAGTAAGTCGTCCAACCGGACCAAACCTTTAATTTTACAATGTACTTTTAAACCTAACCGGATTATTTACCGGCCATATATAAGGTGTTTTTTTTTTCACTGTTTATCGAAAATCAGAAGCCGTTTCTCTCAAAGGCGATTTCGAAGGCGATTTCCGTCGATTCTCTCTAATCCATCGTTCTCACCGCTGGTTATCTCTCCGCCGTTATCACCGTCGTTCTAACCACCGTTCTCACAGCCGCTTCCTCTATTTAAGATCCGAGAGGAAACCCTAGCGCGCATTCTCTCAGAGGCGTTTCGTTGAACTCCGCCGCCGGTAAGTTATATCTCTTACTGTCGAGTGATTGATTGAGGAAAAGATGAACATAAAACTGGAAGTCTTCGGAGACTTATAATTAAGTCGTCTGGGAAGTCTTCCAGCTGGAAGACTTTCCAGACGACTTAATTATAAGTCTTTCAGCTGGAAAACTTGCCAGACGACTTAATTATAAGTCTTTGATTGTTTTGCAGGCAGACAAAAAAAATGGAGACGCCAGAACTTCCCCGTAGGATATATACATTAGGGGAAGAGCCCCCCGCAGTGCATAGCATTTCGTATCATACTTGTTGGACGTTGCATGCTGCTTTAAAGAAAGCTCTTCATGATGACGAATATGAAGAGCTGAAGGAGTCGAAGTTGGGAGTTTTCATCAAGTTCCAAGAGCTGGGATTTGATTGGGCTTCAAGGCTGGTTCACTACATGCTCGGTTTCCAGCTGGACATAAAGAAGAAGTATGAGCTGTGGAGTCTCGTTGGTCCAGAACCTGTGAGGTTTTCACTGTTAAAGTTTGAACACCTCACTGGTCTAAACTGCGAGTACATCGAGGACCTTGAGAGACCTCACTCTGTTGTTACAAAGGAGTTGACTTCTTTTTGGGAGATGCTGGGAGTTCATGTCGAAGCTGGGCCATCTACTCAGGAGATAATAGCAGCACTTGAGAGATGCGAAGGGTGGTCTCGGGATGATCGCAAGCGGCTCGCGTACCTTGCCATCTTCACTGGATACATTGAAGGGAGAAAGTATTCAACCCCTACACGGGTTAGTCTGGCAAGGCTAGTGATGGAGCTAGAACGGTTTGAGAATTATCCATGGGGGAGAGTCGCGTTTAAGGTGCTGATGGACTCTGTGAAGGGCAGAGATATTTCGGGTTTACACTATTAATGGGTTTGCGCAAGCTCTCCAGGTCTGGGTGTACACAGCTCTTCTGGAATTGGGTGCTACTTTTGGTAATCCTCTCCCAAACAATCTGTCTCCCCCGATACTGGCTTACAAGGGTCGCAAAGGACGCAGACAGTTTAAAGAGGCTATCCTCAGTCAGGTATTTACTTCAATCTGGACGACTTCGCAGAAAACTTATAATTAAGTCGTCTGATAAGTCTTCCAATTAGACGACTTAGTAGAAGACTTATAATTAAGTCGTCTGGAAAGTCTTCCAGCTGGATGACTTAGTAGAAGCCTTATAATTAAGTCGTCTGGGAAGACTATCCAGACTACTTAATTATAAGTCTTCTACTAAGTCTTCCAGCTGGAAGACTTTACAGACGACTTAATTATAAGTCGTCTGATAAGTCTTCCAATTAGACGACTTAGTAGAAGACTTATAATTAAGTCGTCTGGAAAGTCTTTCAGCTGGATGACTTAGTAGAAGCCTTATAATTAAGTCGTCTGGGAAGACTATCTAGACTACTTAATTATAAGTCTTCTACTAAGTCTTCCAGCTGGAAGACTTTACAGACGACTTGATTATAAGTCGTCTACTAAGTCGTCCAGCTGGAAGACTTTCCAGACGACTTAATTATAAGTCGTCTGTGAAGTCTTTTCTTTCCATCTTTCTTAATCCGTCAAATATCTAAGTTCATATCTTCTATTTACTGCAGACTAGGGTGATCAACTTTATTCAAAAGGACACTGGTGAAATGTTTCCAAAATGGGAGTTTGATGTTGAGGACCCGCTCGCGGAGAACATAATTAAACTCATGTTTGCGAAGAAACCGTGGAAGTGGACCATGGATTGCTGGGAAGTCACCGGTACTTGGGTCAATACAAAGTCGGCGGTTGTGAGTCCAGCGAAGAAAAAGGTAGTGAAGGAAGACAGTCCAAGACCTCGGAAGAAAGCTAGTGAAGAGGCAGCTGCAGAGGCTAGTGAAGAGGCAGCTGCAGAGGCTAGTGAAGAGGTGACTACGACTGTTGGTGGTTTGACCAAAGAGGATATTAAAACTATGTTCAAGGACATAGCTGATGCCATGAGGGAAGGGTTTGGGACGTGCCTTAAGGAGATCAAGTATCTGTCGGAAAGGGTGGAAACTGTGGAGAAGAAGGTTGGTATCACCACAAAACGGAAAGGGACATCATCTCAAAACACTACCTCTCCACCTAAACCGACGCTCGAACCCGGGGTTAGTAACAAATCCTTGGATTTTATATATGTATTTTGTTTCATGTTTGAAGACACTCATTGGTTATTATTGTATATTGCAGAGTGAAAGTGTCAATGGGACGAACGCGGGAAGGAAGAGCTTGGCGGAGGATAAAGGTCCAGATGTGCCCGCAGTTGTGCCCGCAGATGCTAGTTCCTCGGAAGATAAAGCTCCAGAACCGAGCCTTGTTCTATTGGACAAAAATCAATCCACTGTTTCAGATAAGGAGAAGGAGGATGCTAGATATCTAGAAAAGAAGGATGCTGCTTTGGCACTTTGCCGTGCAAAGAGTGATCGAACAAGGAAACTTGCCCGATCACAGAAATCTCCTTATACGGCAAACAGGACGGCCAGAGTGATCATTTCAAACAGAAAGCTTTATCCAGGCTATAATCCTTTTGCACCAATTGAAAAGAATAAGTTGAGGGAGCTCGCTGAGTGGTTGAAATCTTGTCCGTAAGTGTTTGCTTTTCACATAATAGCTTGCTTTTTACATAATAGCTTGCTTTTCCCATAAAACCTGATTGCTTTTCAACATTTTGTGTTTGGAGTTATTATAGAACAGCTCTCGATAAAAAACCACGCAAAAGTAGAACTCGGTGGTATCAAATCCTCCGAACCTCCCTAGAGTGGCTGGAGGACTGTGTAAGTCTTCTGCTATGACGTAGACAACTTACTTGTAAGTCGTCTGGTAAGTCATCGACGTAGAAGACTTACCACTAAGTCGTCTGATATCTTCTGACTTGTACTTTATTTTATATGCAGCATATTGATGCTTGGATTAATGTGCTGAGGAAGAGGTACAACGCTAACCCACAACATTTCAAGAGCGAGAGAATGTGCTTCCTTGATCATCTCTTTGCTCAGCAATGGTGATTCAACTTCAAGGATTTTAAGGACTCGAAGCCCGATCAAAACGGTTTAGGAAGAAGACTCCCTGGTGGGGCGTGGAATTATTATGCAGGCACTATACCATCATTTTGCCAATCGAACAAGGTTTGGGGGACGGATATTGATGATATCTATGCGCCAGTAAACTTCGCCGACAGTCATTGGATTGCTATTTGGATATCGATCCCTAAGAGGCACATAGTCGTCTTTGACAGCATTTGTTCCAGTATCTCCCCAGAAGAACTCGATGTGGTAATGGAGCCTTTTCTCTACATGGTCCCTTATCTGCTTGTTGAGTGCGCTTCCTCAGACGAACTACGTGCCCAATACAGCCTGGAGCCATTCACATATGAGAGACCGACCAATATACCTCCGGCCCGAGCTGGTGATTGTGGCGTGTACACTCTAAAGTACATTGAATGTCATGCTCTTGGGATAGAGTTTAGTAAAAAAGACTTTGCTAAGGCCAACGGGAAGAGTATGAGGGATAAGATGGCGGTGGATATATTTCAAGAGCTTCCTGACGCGCATGAGTTCGAAAACAAGGACATGGATGACATCCTGGGTACGTATGACGGGTGATAAACAGGCCACTTTAGATGATTTTGTATGATAGATTAGGCTGATGTGTGTATTTGAACTTGATCCCTATTTTGTAACTATATTCTGCGCAGAAGACTTACAGTTAAGTCGTCTGGACGACTTAACTATAAGTAGTCTGGAAAGTCTTCTGAGCAGTGACCTTTTGTAACTATATTTCGGATAATATAAAGGGCAAGACCATCTCAAATTTGTTTGGTAGTGCAATTTGACAAAGAAGTTGACACAAATAAGTTCATAACACAAATTTTTAGTACATAGACTGAACACTGGACGACTAACTTGAAGGTCTTCTGGAAGAAAAAACTCTGGACGACTAACTGGACGACCTTCTGGACGACTTAATTGAAGGTCTTCTGGAAGACTAAACACTGGACGACTAACTGGACGACCTTCTGGACGACTTAATTGAAGGTCTTCTGGAAGACTAAACACTGGACGACTAACTGGACGACCTTCTGGACGACTTAATTGAAGGTCTTCTGGAAGACTAAACACTGGACGACTAACTTGAAGGTCTTCTGGAAGAAAAAATCCTGGACGACTAACGGGACGACCTTCTGGACGACTTAATTGAAGGTCTTCTGGAAGACTAAACACTGGACGACTTACATTGTGGTTTCGTATGGCCAGTTTCCTTGCATTTTGAGCATCTATAAGCCCTGTGTTGCTTCCGGGGTTTGCGTCCTCTCATCCTGGATAGCTCCAACCAAGATTGCCATCTTGATTTCTTCTGTCTTCCCGGACCACGTTTTACTTCCGGAGGAAAGCATGTGCGTTCCTCAACTTGTTGTCCAACACAAGGATATATATTCTCTGAGTATCCTGCAAACAGAAAATCCTTTGAGTACACTGGACATACAAGTGTGGAGATATGCAAACCAACAGATGTTCCAGCAGCTATAGCATGAGAGCAAGGTATTTTCTCCACTGCATAGACACCACAATCACACTTTCCATGTTCCAAATCAACCACACAGTCCATTTTCCCACCTTTCACAAAGAATCGCCATCCATCAATTGGTTGTACCGTCATCGTATCCGCTATCTCCGATCGAACAGCAAGCAAGTATTCAACACCTCGACTATGTTGAGTTGGGAGACTCAAAGCATCTTCTCTCCTTTTCCAAAACCACTTTCCTAGCTTCTCCCTTATGAACTCCAACAGGAACTGAACCGGAAATCCTCTAGCTCGCTTCAGAGCGGAATTAATAGATTCAGCGATGTTGCTTGTCTTTATGTTGTACCTGTCCCCCTGACAATAAACCCTTGACCATAGGCTGACGTCGGCATTCTCCAAATACGTTGCAAGGTCCGGGTTTGCACTCCGTATCTCAGCCATGTACCGGTCAAAATCTGAAACCGTATGAGCATAAGCAGCACCTTTCACCAAGTACAAGAGATGTTTCCCTTTATACTTTTTGACAATGTTATCTTGAAGGTGATAATAACATATTCCTCGGGTTGCCCAAGGAAACACCTTATCACACGCACTTTTAATGGCCGCGTGCCGGTCAGAGACTATCACCAGAGGCTGCTCATCAGATACACAACTAGCCAATTTTGTGAAAAACCATTCCCAAGAAGGTTCATCTTCAGCATCTACGATCCCAAAAGCCAATGGAAATATCTGAAAATTCCCATCTTGTGCGGCTGCAACTAACATAACACCTCCATATTTCCCACTTAGGTGAGTCCCATCCACCACAATGACCCTTCTCTGATACTTAAAACCTTTGATAGAAGCTCCAAAAGAGAGAAATAGATACTTAAATCTATTGATAGAATCAAGTTCTATAGCCGTGATAGAATCGGGATTTGCTAAGGAGATTTGCTCGAGATATGATGGCAGACGCGAATACCCATCTTCTGCTGATCCTCTCACCAATGTTTGTGCATATAAAAGTGCTCTGTATGAAGTGGTGTAATCAAGCGTCATGCCAAACATGTTCTTCATTGCATCAGTGATATGCTGCGGATTCAACCCATCAATGATTCCAACACGATCAATGAAAAGCCTACCAACATACTTCGGAGTACAGTGTCTCCGCTGAGCGAGTCGGTCTCCCGCTGAGCATGTATGTTTTTCCACATACTTTGTTACCCAAAACGTGTTTGTCCCATGTTTCACACTCGCTCTGACCTTCCATTGACAACCACTAACCGGACATGTTGTCACAAGGAGAGTTTTCGTTGACTTGTATATTCTGAAGGAGAACTTAAACCTCACTGCTGTCAACCGCAGCTCTGAAAGCAGTGCATCCTTGCTAACAAAACTCTGGTTGACATAGATACTGTTACCATTCGATCTTCCTCCTTCAATCTTTTTGATATCTTCAAAACACATATCATCATCTTCCTCATCCTCATCTTCAACCTTTCCATAAACACTGTAATCCTCACCATTCTCGTCCGCTTCAGCAACAATAGAGATACCAGCATCCTCCTCCCCATCGTCCTCATCCTCATCGTCCTCCTCCCCGTCATGATTTTCATCTTCAACCAAATCATCATCATCATCATTCAAAACATTCATCAGCTTCATCATCTTCCCTGAACTCTGAAACCGTTTCCACCTTGCTACGGCTTGATACACAAAGCCGTACTCCATGCGTTTTGGTTATCTCGAGCAAGTTTCGAACTTGTCTATCACTTGTAACATGAATAGGAGGGGTGTCTGGAGCCTGCATCATTTTTGCTGGTAATGAGTAGGTTATCTCCACAGATTTTGTGCTCATGTCCAGGTTATAATCTTCTTGAGCCATTGCAAGAAGTTCAGCATGTGTCGAACCTTCCCCCAAAAAAATGATTCTCGCTCCTTTGACATTATCAACCACAAAATCCCAACGAAAATCATTCAACAACCATTCTCCATACACTGCGTGTAACTGACGCATCATCTACAAAAATTCAAAATAAAACACATTAGTAAACATAGAGAAAATGAAAGTTTACTAAACATTGACGCAGACGACATACCAGTAAGTCGTCTGGAAGACATACCAGTAAGTCGTCTGGAAGACTTACCAGTAAGTCGTCCAAACAGGTCATTTTTGCAATTGAATTTTAAATAGGACGACTTACATGTAAGTCGTCCAGCTTTGTTTGTTAAAAAAAAAACCTAGGCGACTTACCAGTAAGTCGTCTAGGATAAATGGGTTAGTTTTGCATTTGACCGAATTGTATCAGATATTTGATTTTTCCTGGACGACTTACCAGTAAGTCATCTCAGGGAAAACAAAAATTTCAATATTTTATTAAAGCTAGACGACTTATTTGTAAGTCTTCTCAGGTTAGTTTGCAATTCGAAAAAAAAACTTATATATTTAACTTTACCCAGACGACTTACTTGAAAGTCGTCCAGGCAGACGACAAACAAGAAAGTCGTCCGAGATAAGCAAGGTTTGACCATAATCTAGGAATTAAATCTGGACGACTTTGCTTATCCTGGACGACTTTCAAGTAAGTCGTCTTACTGGACGACTTCCGCGTAAGTCGTCTGGGAAAAGTTAAATTTAAGTTTTATTTTCCAATTGCAAAAGTAACCTGAGACGACTTACAGATAAGTCGTCCAGATTTAATAAAATATTGAAATTTTTGTTTTCCCGGAGAAGACTTACTGGTAAGTCGTCCAGGAATAGTCAAATATCTGACACAATTCGGTCAAATGCAAAACTAACCCATTTATCCTAGACGACTTATCAGTAAGTCGTCTAGGGTATTCTCTAGTTCTTTTTTTAACAAACAAAGATGACGACTTAAAAGTAAGTCGTCCGTTTGACCAGAAGACTTACCCGTAAGTCTTCTACAGCCAGACTACTTACGGGTAAGTCTTCTACACAAACAGATCTGGAAAAAATTTCAGTTTCATACCTTAAACTAGTGAGATGACTTCCTTAGCACACAGAGTCTTCTCCAACCACCCACAATCTCAAACGAAAGTAACCCACCAAGAATAGTATGCTTGAATGGCTCTATAAACCATAAAAAAAATTGAATCAAAAGCTTGAGTTTTTTGGATGAATATGGAGGCAAAGTGAAAGAGATGTTGTTTTTAGTTCATAACAAGTGAGAAAGAGAGAGTGTAAATCGATTTTAGGTGCATTAAGAGCTTCAAATTGGTTGTTCATGGTGGTTGGGGTATTGATCACAATGGCAATCTTGTAATTACTTGAAGATGATGAGGGTGAGAGAGTAAAAATGTCATTTTCGGAAAAAAAAAATAAAAAAAAATTAAAAAAAATTTGATGGCATTTTCGTGAATATCATGAACTTGTGGGGTGAATAGGACAAAAGAAAAATACAAGAAAAGCATGAGTTAGTTTTAGGTTTGACTTTGAGTTTTGAGTCAATCTTGCAAAAATCCCAAAAAATTATTAGTATTCTTACTAAATTGTATATCCTCATCGAGATTTTAGGACCGGCTATCCTTTAATTGATTACTTAATTACAGTAAAGTTTTCCAGTATAAAAATTATGGTGGATTTTTAATCTCACTCTTTTGGGACGGGATAAGTAGACTTAAGGATTTCTTGTTTGAAAATGTTCTAACAAATATTTTCTTTCGGAGTTGTTGAGGCTTAAGTGGTTTATCTAGACTAAAGAAGCTGGTGAATCTGAAGAAGAAATGCCTGAAGAAGTACAGATTGATTCCTTATAATGGTGCTGGAGAGTAACGTTGATGACAGAGAAGTCATCGGCATCGGTGAAAAGTTAGCGGCATATAATGCATGCACAACTCCAGCTCTTCGTTGCCAAAACTTCCAAGCATGATGCCTAATTTGGTGTTATACATCCTAATTTCAGTTCCTAATCCCTAATAATACGACGATCACCACCTAGTTTAAATATCATCGTGATTCCGCTTGAAATATCTAAAAGTTCAACAAAAAATTTCACGTCCCTGTTATGTCATTATTACACTCCATCCAAAGTCCAGATCTCAATCTTGTTTTTGGAATATAAAATCGTACTTGGTGTATGATCATCCCACACTCAACTATTATAATTTTCCGTTCTTAAAGAACACTTATGTACTTCTCCACACCAGCTGTATTACGAGACCCATTCTAATTTAAATCGAATTTTACCATCATCATCATCATCATCATCATAATAATAAAAAAAAAAAAGAATTTTATCATCACCTCTTCTTTATTATCCTCAACATTCATAATATTTTCTTGTTATTTTTGTCTTTCAGCTCAATTTCTTCATGTTTATCGCCCAATTTCGTCTACCAAAAAAAAGACAATCAGAAAGACAATCAGAATATATATATATATATAACCTTGCATCAATGAGAACTGAAATATTGAACACATACCATAACCGAGAAAACTGGTTACGCCTTTAGGTATAAAAGAATGTATAAAATTACCTGCAGATGACAATACGAGATTAAGGGTATGTTAGTCCAGCACAAAATGCACATACCCACACACAAAGCAGGTGTTAAATAAAGCGAATGTTTAAAAATTAATATATCGAATGTTCATCAAACCAATTTTTTAGAAGAAACAAAAGAAAACTTGAAAAGCAAGAAATCAACGGAAACGGACGACAAATGTAATGACGTCCACTAAACGGTGACGCTGCAGCATAACAGATAAGGCAAGGATGAAACGTGAACGGAACGGTTACTCGACAATTCCACAAGAGCGGATAACATTGACGGGAAAATGCGACGGCATGTAGACGGCGTGATGACGGTAACGGAACAAAACCAGAAAAAGAATTAAACCAAACTCTCCCAAGTGGCCAACACAAAGAGAAAAGCTTTAGGAGGATTTCATTAATGGCGACGGTCGTTGATCGTCATAGAGAGATCACTTACACCTTCTTTTATATCTCTCTTTTACATTTTTCTAAACGAAAACTTTTTTTTCTCTTATGTATAAATTCGATTCTTCCATTTTTTGTGAATCTGATCGGAGGCGTATGGTTATTGCCAGTGATTCCCGTTGTGAACGAGGTAGACATTCCTCGAATTTCGGTGAAAGTAACAACCGTAACACTGATTCTTCACCGTCGTTAACCTCGGCGGAGACAGAGGTAGCGGCGGTTTCGACATCGACGGAGATCTAGGACTCGATGAAGATGATGACGTATTTGGCGACGGTAACGCTAACGGCGGAGGCGCAATCGTCGATTTCGGTGGATTTAAGAAGACTCTGATCTTCATCGGCGACGACGAGGAGACGAGATCGTACTCTTCGATCAGATTCGCCAGATCCTCGTCGGAAGTAACCGAAACGGGCGCGTCCAAGTCTTCCGTAGGAAGCTGGCACCGGATGGTGACGGTGGATCCGCACATCTCCGCCATCTTCGACGCTAATTCTGTTACACGCACAACACGCGCGTGCCTTAGTTTCTCTCTACGCGTAACCGTTTTTGTTTTTTTCGAAATTTAAAATGAGACGGAGCGGAACTAACCAGAAAATGAGACGGAGCGGGGGACGGCGAGGACGCGGGTGTGGCCGCCGTTGTAACGGAGTTTGCCGTCGGGATAACGAGGTAGTATCTTGCCGCCATAGCTACAGAGAAATTTGATTGTGGAGTTCGTCACCATATCTAGAGAGAGAGAGAGAGATTTGAAGAAGAAGACTAGAGGAATGTTCTAGTAGGTTTGTCTCTGCAAGCCAAGTGAAGAGTAACGTTAAGAGCTTATTTCATAAAATGATTTTTAAAGTTAAAACACATCAACGAAGATTGTTTTGGCTAAAAACCCTCAAACTAAATATTTAATGAAAAAATTCTTAAACTAACTTTATTTAATGAATTAAACCCTATCAGGTCATAATTACCATTACTACCGATAAATCTTTACTTTATGGGTTTCTACATTAAGTAAACATAATTGAGGAGTTTTACCTTTAAAAATAAAAAATAAAATTAAATTTTAAAATATTATCTAAAAATTAGTAACTTAAATTTTCAAAATTATCATTTTAATTTTTTTTTTTTGTAAATATATGAGTGTGATGTGTTTTTAACATCAACATTATATATGTATAAATTTTAAAAAAAAAATTAAAACCGAGAAAATATAATAAAAATTATCTAAAGATATACCTCTAATAAAATTACTAAAAGACTAAAAATGTAAAAAAAAGAAGAAAATATAATAAAAATGATATCTTATCTAATAAAAAGGTAGTAATAAATCTTTAGATAATTAAATTTTATAGGGTTTACATTTTTTTTTTTTTTGACAGCTGGTTTACATTTTTTATTTATACATATATAATGCTGATGTTAAAAACACATCAAACTCATAAATTTACAAAAAAAATTAAAAAAATGCTAATTTTGAAAATTTAAGTTACTAATTTTTAGATAATATTATAAAATTTTGAATTTTTTTTATTTTTAATGATAAAGCCCCTCAACTATGTTTACATAATGTAGAAACCCCTAATTTACAGATTTACCTGTAGTAATGGTAATTATGACATGATAGGGTTTAATTCATTAAATAAAGTTAGTTTAGGGGTTTTTCCGTTAAATACTTAATTTAGGGGTTTTTATCCAAAACAAACTTAGTTGAGGGGTTTTAACGTTAAAGATCTTTCATAAAAAGTAGTAAAATTCGAAAAGGGAGATAACATGATTTTATAAATGTTTTAAACATATATAAATGTTTTTTTGACTGAAACACATAAATGTTTATATATAATAAGATAGCAATACTGAGCCAAGCATTAAGAAGTAGATTTTTCTTTTGAAAAAGTTTAAGATAAGTAGAATTATAATAAAGTTTTTAAACTTTTTGTATTGAGTGTTATATCATATGGACAGTTTAACATTAACATTCTCAGCCATATATACACATGAATTTCTGTTATTATTACTTTAGAAAAAACTTAATGTGTTTGGGGCATCATTTTTATGGTGTCAGTTATCATGATGGGCTGGAATTTTTAACCGAATTGAACCGAAAAGTTCGGTTTTCGGTTAGTTTGGTAAAAAATTGGTTTTCAATTTTGTTTGGTTTAGTAATCGGTTACCTCGTTTTTCTATAAAAAAAAATCCAAACAGTACTAATCTTAACCGAATTTTGAACCGAACTAAACAAAATCCGATTCGAAATAGCCGAATTAACCAAACTAACCAAAATCCGAATCATTTTTTTTAATTTAAACCGAACTAACAGAAAAACAGAAAACTTTGATAAAAAAATTGAAACCAAACCAAACCAAAAAATGTTTGGTTCACTACGGTGAAATTTTGACCAACCTGAATTCACCAAATTCTGAACACCCGAATAGACTGAACCCGCATGCCTAAATACAGAGAAATCAACATGGGTTACAAACACGACGGGCTCAAACAAACTGTGGGCCCTTGGATAAACTGACTCCTACTAATACTATTTATGCCAAAAAAATTGAGGCTCTGGGTCTAAGCCCAATTGCCATGCCTCCTAAGTTGGCCTCGTTAAAAATTTGTGTACTTTCAGGTTTCAAAATCAATACTCCTTATATAAATACAGCAAAAACTCTATAAATTTATATGTTGGTACCATGATATTTTCTTAATTTTTTTAAAAAATTAAATTTCTTTTTTTGTTTTAGCACATTTCTTTATAAAATAAGAAAATAATTATTTTATCTTATATACATTAATTTGATTTTTGAAATTTGATTTTCATATTGTTTTTATTATATTATTTAATATATATATATATAATATATAATATGTTTCAGAGAATTTAAATGTTGTATTAGATATAGTTTTATTAAATAATATTAAAATATATTGAAAGTGTTATTAAAATATCTAGATAACTTCATTGTGAAATAAAATTAACAATACAATATGTTATATAATATATAATATATATTATTAATTTATAATTTTAATGGAACCATATATTTATATAATTTTTTAAGAAAATACTATCTTATTGTTTTATCGATTTGCGTCATATTTTGAACCGGTTCAACTCGAAACATAAAATTTTATTAATTTATCAAGTATTAGTTTATAGAATTTCTATTGTATATTAATCAAATGATGTTTATTTTAATAGTGTAGTATACGTTCATTCAGAGGTATAGCTTAATTTGAGTGGAAAGTAAGAAGTTTGTTCTACTGAAATATATATGATCAAAGCATTAAATATATAATGGGATTAAAAGACACATTGGACAAAAAAAAAGACCCAATTGCTGAACAAGATGATAAATAGGGATTTATTTGAAAAACGGTAGCAGTATAAAGGATGTTCAAAAAGAATCATCAAAGGTGGATTTGATCAGTTTGTCAAACTAATTTGAACGTTAACCAAATATTTTCATTTGAATTATAATTATAATTAGTTTGATTCGATTATATGCCATTTCTAGCGTGAGCTAGTGGACATAGTTCCAAACTGTATTGAGCAAATTTGACAGATATATAAAGGACCTGTTGGGACCGATATGACGTGGGCCACACATACATTGAAAGGGGTCCATAGGATTTGCATGGCCGTAATGCAAAACCCCATCCAGGCATTCGAGAAATTTGTAATAATACATAGCCGCTAATTTATAAGTAAATATCATTAAATTTATAATTTAATTATACTCATATAGCCATCTAATATCAATAATGATGAAACACTAGTTTCAGTGCATTGATGATAATTAATGATGTCTGATAATCTTTCAATTATACATAAAATAGTATTAAAGGTGGATAACAAAAGAAAAGAGAACACATTCAACTATTCAAGGTTACATCAACATTATCGGATTATCCAATGATGTCATGGAAACACCCGCATAAAAAAAAAATACGTAAAATGAAAGAAAAAATAGAATATTCGTTTGGAAATATGCTTTTTCGTACAATATCTATATGACTGTATGTGAAATAAAATTGGAATTGATAATTATTATCTTGTTTATACGTGTGTATCAGTATCGCCCAATTTCCATGTCCAGTTATTCTGAATGAGTGAATGGTCCTACTCTTTGCAACAAAGTTATAATTATAATTATACCAAATGTTAGCAAAAAAAAGACAAAGTTATAATTATATATCAAAAAAAGGTTTTAACTATACCAATATCTTTAGCAGTACCACCAAAAGATATGCAACGAAGTTTAATAAAAAGTCAAATATAAATCAGAATCTTTAGAATTAATATGATGTGATAATAGAAATATATTAGATCTTGATCCACGTAACCCACGGGTGTTTATTTTCAATTTTATATAAATAGATATTTATTTTAGATCATTAGTGTAGAAACTAAAATCTACACTAAGTATTTGATAGTGATCGGGGTTTGATCTAGGGAAGACAAATGATGTAGGCAACAATATATTTAGAACACAACGATGTTAAACAATTTCCAGTAGGTAAAAATGGACTTTATTGATGAATAAGATCGAATACAATGAGTTGAACTAGATCGAGTGATACAAACGAGATCCGTAAAGAAAGAGTCTAAGATCGGGAGGAAAACAAGGTCGATGTAAGTGTGTGTAGCTCTCTTTAGGGTTTTCAACGTGTCTTTCTTCATGTCTGTACTCCTTCCTTTATAGTAAGTCGACCTCGTGACCATTGTAACTGCTCTGCGATCTCCGTCTCTTGTTCTGCGATATCCGGACCTCGAAGTCTTCGCTTTCGAGCTCGATTGCTTGCTATGGGCTTCAGTTCCTTACGGCCCATATCTTTGATCGCGGCCCATTAATGTAATGACCGAAATTGGGTCCAACATTTGTCCCCCAGCCTTTTGGTTTATTTGGGAAACCGAAGGGGCGAAAACTGACGTTACCTGGCGGCGTTGCAATTCTTGGGAAGTGGGATGTCACGCACATCGGCTTGATTTGACTTGTCGGCCATTTTTGAATCGTGTGGTTGAGATCGATAGTTCGTGACCGGTTAATCTTTTGTGTTTCGGGAACTGTTTTTTTATATATATATTACACTTCACTGGATAGATCGTCTTCTTCGATACTACAATCCATCTTTCTATTTCATCGTCTTTGGTATTTTCTTTTTCCTACTTCAAATTTATGGCGCTCGAGAAATTTGGTCCCCACCTCAAGACAATTCTCGAGGCGAAACACATCGAGGCTATCTATGAACTCTGGGGGGTCGATTATACCGTCGAAATTGAACTTCCAGAAGACGGCAGAACTCCGGAGACCATGAGACCGGGGTACGGTGGAGCCTATATGTCGCATTTCGAGGACGGCGGCTTATCGTTTCCTCTTCCTCGTTTTCTTCTTGAGGCGTTGGCCGAACTTAAGATGGCGTTTACCCAGATGGCTACTAACTTTTTTCGCTATTTCTTGGCCTCCTGGGTCCGAGCTCAGGAGGAAGGTCTTGAGTTCGGATTCAGGGAGTTGAAGCAACTGTTCGCTATAAAGCGGAACAATGGCTTTCCTAGCACGATGATTCTTGCTCCCCGCTCTGGTCGTGTTATTATTGAAGGTATTCCCAATAAAGATGATCGATGGAGAGAAAAGTTCTTTGTTTTTAAGGTTAACCCGGCGTCAGTCGGGGATTTTGACTTTGAGAGGATCCCTAGAGAATGGTCCGACAACATTGGTAATTTTTTTTTTTTTTTTTTTGCGAATAATGTCTGCTCCTGATCGTCTTTTGGCCTAAAAGTCTCCTCTCTTTTTTTATCTGTAGAGCCCTTCAGCCCTGCGCCCATGACTCCCGAGCTTCGTGGGTTAATGGCTACTTTGCGACGTGGTAGTCCTCGATGGCTCGCTTTTACTCATGACCGAATTCGAACCGCTTATGCTCTCCCGTCGGGTGTGAACCGTGCTACTCATGTTGCCTTGGTGGCTCCCGTTCGGCCCAAGAAAGGTCGTGGCAACAAGAGTAAGTTGTCCTTCTCTTGACAAGATTTTGAGATACTTCATTAGCGCGATCCTAAATCCTTCGAGCTTCGTTTCGTTTTTAGGGAAGAGGGAGAATGAGGTGTTGCTCGATTGTCATGATGAGTTTTCTGAGGTCGGGTCGTTAGAGCGAGCTCAGAAAATTCAGCGCGGGCTGGTTCATAGATCGAGGTTGCAGGCTCAGTCTCCTGGCCTTCAAGCTAGGCCGGTGTCGATTGCTATCCCTGCCGGCGGGACTCGTAAAGCTTAGGATAACTCGGCGAGTTCTGCTGGCGATCGAGGTCTTAACGACGAGGTCGATTCATTGACTCACCGGCGTCGACGTCGGGTCTTGGAGGAGATTAACACTATGACTTCGGGGTCATCGAACTCGGGACTCCCTCCACCGTTACGTGTTTCTGGTGAAGGTACTTCGCGGATTAACTCCGGCGCCCGTCTTTCGAGCGTGCCCGAAGCCTCTTCGTGGGTGTTTTCATATGATAACGAGATTCCTATCCTTGAGAACCCCGATTCCCTCGCTGCGATCTGGCGTAAGATTAGAGCGGAAGGATGCGAGCTCCCTTCTCTGGAGCGTATGCGAGAGTGTGATACCTATGTTCGGATGGCAGTTGTGAATGCACGTTATCTTTCTTCGGTGCTTTATTGAATGGGATGACGATCTCTGATGTTATCGTTTTTGCTTAGGCTACGGAGGCGAGCAATGAATACGCCGCTTTGATGGAGGGGCGATTGGCTAATTTTGCAAGTAAGGAGGAGATCGCGGGTCATCTTCTCACGATCCAACAGCTTCGAGGTGAGTTGGAGGTTGCTCGGGAGGTGGAGAGGCAGCGCGAAGCGGGGATCAAGGAGTCGAAGAAGAATTTGGCTGCTGCTGAGGCGGAGAAGGTCGCTATTCAGAGCGATTTTGACTCGATGAAGGAGAAGCATAGGCGAGAGATCGAAGGTCGAGATAGGCGAGCTCGCAAAGATCGCCACCTTGCTCGTCTCTCTCTTGCTCAAGAATATGATGTGGTTCTGGCTGTCGTGAAGAACAAGTTGGAGCAGAAGAAAAAGGAAACGGCTGCGGAGATTCGTTTGCAAGAGGCGCGAGCTCGTATTGAGGCTTTGACTGAGTATAATGAGGGTGGCTTCGAGATCGAAGCGGAGTTGGAGCATCTTAAAGACCTGGAGGTTTCGCTCGAAGTTGATTATGGTCTTGCTTCGGTGTCGGATCCTTCTCTTAGTCGCCTCGATCTTCCTGAGATTTCTGGAGATTCGGTCAATCAGGATTGATGCGAAGGTTAATTTGACTTAGTTTGAAGTTTGATATGTTCTGATTCCTTTTTGTGTTTTTGTTGTCGAAAAAAACATATATATGTCTTCGACGGATTATGGGACAATACCTCTTTAATTGTATGTTTTGATTTAACTTAAGCTTCATTGAGCATGTTTTTATCCTTTAGGAGGCGTGGAACAGAGACTGATTAGGAATCTGTTTTGTGGGTCTTTATATGGCCTGATAGCAAGTCAATAGAACATGCTACGTTTAGGGGTTGAGTATTCTAAGTAATAGAAGAAAAGTAACAAATGTTTGTTCGGTTGTTTGGGTTGTGCTCGGTGTCGAGCTGCCTACGTATCCTCTTCGAGGGATGAAGCCATTTCGTAGTTCCGTTTTTCTTTGACTGAGCTGTAGGGTAAGGTCGGTAGCTTCCCAACTTGAAGCTTGATAGTCATGGTCGAGGTTCGGGTTTTGAGTCACTTGTAATATTTCTTTAAGTTGTAGGTGTTCCAAGGTCTCATTTCTGGGAGGCCAGTTTTGCGTTTTTCTAGCTCGTATACTCCAGTTCGGATTTCTTTGGTGACTTTGTATGGTCCTTCCCATTTTTCTCCTAGTTTTCCTGCCCCTGGTTCTTTCATTCCGTCGAACACTTTTTGGAGAACTAGGTCGCCTACGGATAAAGCGCGGTTTCTTACGTTGGAGTCGTAATAACGTGCCGCGACTTTTTGGTAATTTTGTACTCGTGCTGCTGCTTTTCTCGTCGTTCCTCGATCATGTCTAACTGGTGGATTAACAACTCTTCGTTGAGTTCAGCGTCTTCCGTACATATCCCTCGTCGCTGACTCGGGACCTCGACTTCGGCTGGGATTACGGCTTCGACTCTGTAAGACAGCGAGAATGGTGTTTCTTGGGTTGCTGTGTGGGGGGTCGTACAGCTTTTCGCCCCACCTCTCTTTCTTGAGGTCGAGTCTTCTCTTGAGGTAGTTCATGATATTTTTATTTGTGGCTTCGGCATGACCGTTGCATTTTGGGTATCGGGGGCTTGAGGCCTTAATTTTGATTTTCCATTTTACGCAAAACTCGTTGAATATTTTTGAGATGAATTATGGTCCATTGTCGATTACTATCTCGTATGGTAAACCATGCCGACAGATGATGTTTCCAAATGAAGCTGGTTACCGCGTAGAGGTGACGTTGGAGAATGCTTCGGCTTCGATCCATTTGGTAAAATAGTCGGTGAGTACCAGGAGGAATAGTAATTGGGCTGGTCCAGAAGGTACTAGCGGGCCTACTATATCCATGGACCATTTCTTAAAGGGGTATGGTGAAGATATTGTAGATAATTTTTGAGTCGGTTGGTGTATCATTGGTGCGTGCCTTTGGCATTTGTCGCATCGCATTTTAATGCGAATTGCTCGCTATCATCAGCGATCGTTGGTCAGAAGTAGCCTAGTTTCTTTATACTGAATTTTAGGGATCGCCCGCAGAGTGGCTTCCGCATGATCCTCCGTGAGTTTGTTTTAGGATTGTGAATGCGTCTTTGGACGACACCCCCAACAAATAAGGCTCGTCTAGGCTTCTTTCGTACAGTTTCTCTTCCATAATAAAATAGCTCGAGGTCCGGGCTTTTATTTTTCGAGCTTCCCATCTTTCAGCGGGGAGTTTGCCATCTTTTATATATTTAACTATTGGGGTTCTCCAATCTGGTCTAGCTTCGAGCTCTTTTTTGAAAGCGTCGTGCGCCTCGTTGTTAGTTTCGTGGACGGCTTCTTCAGGGTCAGTTGCTGTGGTTGCTGTTCTTATAGTCCTAACGCGTGACGTGCTTGGGGTTGATTGGTCGTCGAGCTTACCGCTGGTTTCGTCATCGAGTTCCTGGCTTTCTTTCCGTGCTCTGCTTCGTGTAGTGATTACATTGATTCACGGGAGGCTGTCTTCTTTAAGATTGCTTTCTTTGCACAGGAGATCTATGCTAGGCTTTTCTATTCCTTCTACCGGTTTCTTTTTACCGCTGGGTTGGAAGTCGAAGCTAGCGCAGCTAGAGCGTCGGCCGACGTTTTATCTCCTCTTGGGTTTTTTGTGAGCCCGAATTTGTCAAATTGTTGAGCGATCTCTTTTAGGACTGTGAGTTATGCTTCCATTCTTTCGTTTTTTGTTTCGTATTCTCCGTGGAATTGGCTCATGACTAACTGCGAGTCGCTGAAGGCGCTGATTTCCCGAGCTCCGACGCTTCGTGCGAGTCGTAGGCCGGCGATCAGAGATTCGTATTCGGCTTCATTGTTTGATGCGCTGAATCCCAGGCAAAATGATTGCTCGATCATTTCCCCTGTCGGGGATTCGAGCTGTATTCCGATCCCGGATCCCTGCCTCGATGAGGCCCCATCGACATGTAATTTCCATGCTTGGGAATTCAATTTTGCGCTGTCTTCTTTCGGGACGAGTTCGATTACGAAATCGGATAACACCTGCGCTTTCGAGCTCGTTCGCGGTTTCTATTCGATATCGTATTCGCTGAGCTTGATTGCCCACTTCGCCAATCTTCCTGATTGGCTTGGACTGTGGAGTACTGCCCGTAGGGGTTGCGATGTCATGACCGTGATTGAATGCGACTTAAAATAAGGTCTTAATGTTCGAGCCGCGGTTACTACTGCTAGCGCTAGCTTCTTCATCACGGGGTACCTGGTTTCGGCGCCTACCAACGATCTACTTACATAGTATATCGGTCTTTGTTCTCCGCTTTCTTCGCGAATTAGCACTCCGCTCACAGCGTGTTCGGAGGTTGCCACATACAAAAGGAGGGTCTCTCGTATGGTTGGTTTTGACAGAACGGGCGGTTCGCTGATATATGTCTTAAGTTCTTTTAGGGCGGAGTCACATTCGGTGTTCCATTCGAATTTTTTGTTTCCTTTCAATAGCTTGTAGAAAGGGAGGCATCTGTCGGTCGATCTAGAAATGATGCGGTTCAGCGCAGCTATTTTTCCGGTGAGGCACTGTACATCTCGGATCGATCTAGGAGGTAAGGTATCGATGAGCGCGGCGATCTGTTTCGGGTTGGCCTCGATTCCTCTTTCGGTTACAAGGTATCCGAACAACTCTCCGGAGGCTACTCCGAAAGTGCATTTTGTAGGGTTCAGTTTCATCCCGAATTTATTAAGAATGTTGAAACACTCTTGGAGTTGTAGAACGTGGTCGTTGGCTTTGGATGACTTTACTAACATGTCGTCTACGTAAACCTCCATCGTTCTACCAAGTTGCGTGGAGAACATTTTATTTACTAGTATTTGATAGGTAGCTCCGGCGTTCTTTAGTCCGAACGGCATTACTTTGTAGCAATAGGTACCCCTCTCGGTGATGAATCTAGTTTTTTCCTGGTCGTCGGGGTTCATGAGGATCTGATTGTAACCAGAAAATGCATCCATGAACGAGAGTAGTTCATGACCGGCCGTGGCTTCTACCGGCCGTGGCGTCTACCAGCCAGTTGATATGCGGTAATGGGAAGCTATCTTTTGGGCATGCTTTGTTGAGATCGATGAAATCGATACATACTCTCTATTTTCCATTTTTCTTTTTTACTACGACTGGGTTTGCGAGCCGTCAGGATATTGGACTTCGCGAATGGATCCGATTTTGAGAAGCTTATCCACTTCGTCGTTTACCGCCTTGGCCCGTTCGGGTCATAGCTTCCTTCGTTTCTGTTTGATAAGTTTGAACGTAGGATCGATGTTCAGGTCGTGAGAGGTGAAATTGATGTCGATGTCGGGCATGTCTGCCGCAGGCCATGCGAATGTTCTAATATTTTGCTTGAGGAAAGATACAAGGTCGTTTCTGATTTCAGGAGGGAGATCGTTCCCGATGTTAACGCCTTTTTCGAGGGAGATCGTTCTCGTCTAGGGCGATGATGCTCGATAGGTCTTTGGCGGGATCTTTTACTGAGAGGTCGCGTGCGCGTGGGATATTCTCCTCCTTCCGTGGCATCTTTCGGAATTCGGACATGTAACAGGCTCTAGCTTGTTTTTGGCTTCCAAGTATGGTTTTCTCGCCGGTTGGAGATAAAAACTTCACGCATTGGTGGTAAACCGAGGGGACCACCCTCATCTGGTGCAACCAGGGGCGCCCTACGATGGCATCGAAGGGCATAGGATGATCGACTACGGTGAATTCTGCTTTCAGTTCCAGATTGTAAGCTTTGGTGGTTAATAATATGATCCCGAGCGAACGGATCGAGTTTCCTTCGAAGCTAGCGAAGGGAGTCGTTTCTTGTCTGATCATTGGAATCGGTTCCTCGAACGACCGTAGCGTTTTTTGTGAGATAACGTCGACAGCACTTCCAGTGTCGACGAGGATTTTCGAAAAGACGGCGCCTTCGATTTCCAATGCGATCACCAAGGCATCGTCGTGAGGCATATCGAGCTTTATAGTTTCGTGCTCGTGGAAAGTCACGATCTCTCGTTTTGGTATTGTATCTTCGGGGGTGATGATGGTGGAATCGTTAATTGCTTGTCGCGAAGCGCACGATCGCTTGTCGAGAGTATCGATTTTTCTTGATGCGATCGGCCTCAACAATCTGAAGAGGTCGAGATCGATTGATTCGATGCAGTTGGACTGGATTGGGATGAGATCCATAGTCGCGCTTAGGAAACTTAAATCGGTTTCTTAGTAAAGATGTTTTTCGTTTATCTTTCCCACAGTCGGCGCCAAAATGTAGAACCTAAAATCTACACTAAGTATTTGATAGTGATCGGGGTTTGATTTAGGGAAGACAAATGATGTAGGCAACGATATCTTTAGAACACAACGATGTTAAACAGTTTCCAATAGGTAAAAATAGACTTTATTGATTAATGAGATTGAATACAATGAGTTGAACTAGATCGAGTGATACAAACGAGATCCGTAAAGAAAGAGTCTAAGATCGGGAGGAAAACAAGGTCGATGTAAGTGTGTAGCTCTCTCTAGGGTTTTCAACGTGTCTTTCTTCATGTCCGTTCTCTTTCCTTTATAGTAAGTCGACCTCGTGACCTTTGTAACTGCTCCGCCATCTCCGTCTCTTGTTACGCGATCTCAGGACCTCTAAGTCTTCGCTTTCGAGCTCGATTGCTTGCTATGGGCTTCAGTCCCTTACGGCCCATATCTTTGATCGCGGCCATTAATGTAATGACCGAAATTGGGTCTAACAATTAGTAGTATATATTTTTAAAATTTTAATCATATATTTAAATGTTTGTATAACTATTTCAAATAAAATAATTTTATAATTTTATAGGTTATATGTTTTAGTTAATCAATTATTTAAAACTGTCATATATATTTGTTACTTCATATTATATATTTATCTTATTGTATTTGCATTTAGTTATTAAAAAATTAATATATGCATAAAACAAAATATTTGAAAATTATTTTGTATTTAATATATGCTAAATTCTGATACGCTTTTCAAAGTTGGATTCTTTTTAGCAATATTTTTTACTTTTTTTATTTTAAATAATATATTATTGTATATAGAAAAATATTAATTGATACATGTATTATATAGTTTGCAAATGTTAAGTCGTTATGCCATCGTATTATATTTTTAACATGAATATTTTATATTTATGTATATTTATGAAAATTAAAATTTATAAATTTACAAATTTATGAATTTAATATAAATTTATCATTTTAGTTTAATATAATATTTTTATTTTAACGTGATTGATTATGATTAAAATAGATAAAAATATGATAGAATCTTTCATTATATAAATGATAATTGAATATATATTAATGCATAATAATAGTTCATTGCTAATTACAAAGTTAGTGAAAATATTTACATAAAATTTTTTAAAATTAAAAATATCGTTAAAATATTTATCAACAGATTTATTATAATACTTTATATATCTATTTAAAATGAAAATATATCGTGATTAAAGTAGTTACAAATAGTTTATATTATAAGTTTTAATGAAATACATGTTAATTTTTATACATGTATTATATAGTCTGCTAATGTTAATATTTCGTAAACGTATAACATTTTTGAACAAAAATATTTATAATTATTATGGAAACAAATTATATTAATTTAATATAATTTATCGTATTTAGCTCAATATTTATATAATATATTATGATTTTATAATAGATAAAAGATAGGATAAAAATTTATTTTTCTTTATATAAAGGAAAATGAATATTTTAATGTATAATTATATTTCAAAACTAATTACGAAATTAATCTAAATATTTACATTTAATTTTTAAAAATTAAGATTTTGTTAAAAAAAATCAAATAGATTTGTTAGATTTTTTAAAATATATATTTTTATATTTAAAATGAAAAAATATAAAAATATATTATAATTAAAGTTGTTCAAAGATTTCATGTGTTATTAGCTTTAATAAAGTACATTTAATAAAATTTATAAAGAATGGTCCATATTAAAAATCACACATGAAAGAAGTCATGACTTCCATTTTAACAGAATAGTTAAATGTGTTGTTCAAAAGCTTTCTACATTATTAATTTTCAGGTTTCATTTTAGTTGTTTAATTTGGAGAAAACGAAAGGGAAAATTCTTTTAAAATACACACACTAATTTCTATTTTCTAATAAAATACACAAACTATTTTGGATCTTCGTTTAATACACAAACTAATTTATGTTGCCTAATAAATACACAAACTTTTGAAATTCGTAGATTTTACACATCATTTTAGACAGCGTCAACTATATTTAACGGTAGTGGTGACGACGTTAGTGTTTAATTAAACACATAGTTAAATTGTAAAAGAAAAATTCTTTAAAAATACAATAACTAATTTTCATCTGCTAATAAAATACACGAACTATTTTGGATTCTCATTTAATACACAAACTAATTTTTTCCCGATTAAATGCACAAACTTTTGAAATTTACAGATTTTACACATCGATTTAGATAAGTTCAACTATGTTTAACAGAATTTACAGAGTTTGGAATCTTAATTTGTTCTAACATCCCTTATTCTACAAACTAGGTTCTTCTTCTTCTTCGCTATGATTTTCTTTTATATCGCTTCGAAGTGAATTCAATTTTCATGTCGTGAAAAAAGATGAAAATATTAGGTAATTTTAAACGAGTTTCTGATTCTGGAATTAGGTTAGTGTTATGTGTTTCTGATTCTTACTCTTCGATTTAGTTGAAGTGATACTGAATCTTTTAAATTCTGTTAAATATAGTTGACGTCGTCTAAATCGATGTGTAAAATCTGTAAATTTTAAAAGTTTGTGTACTTAATGGAAAACAAAAATTAGTTCGTGTATTAAATAGGGATCCAAAAGAGTTCATGTATTTTATTAGTAAATAAAAATTAATTCATGTATTTTTAAAGAATTTTTCTTTTATAATTTAATTACGTGTTTAATTAAACACTAACGTTGTTACCACTGCTGTTAAACATAGTTGACGTCGTCTAAAACAATGTGTAAAATCTGTTAATGTCAAAATTTTGTGTATTTAACATGCAACGACAATTAGTGCGTGTATTAAATGGAGATCCAAAATAGTTAGTGTATTTTATTAACAAATAAAAATTAGTCCGTGTATTTTAAAAAAAAAAATCGGAAATGAAACGATGATTTTATCATATTCTCTTCCATGACAAATTCCCGTATTCGATTTAAAGGTACAAGAAAATTTATTTATGCAATTAATTTTGGGAGAATTATACAAATGCACAGAGCGACACGTCTAGTATGGGTGGAGAGATATTGACGAGTTATTTCTGCGGCAGACACGCAAGGTGCCATTGCTTCTCCCATGTTTAACAGCAGTGGTATCAAATAACACGCAAGGTGCCATTCCTCTCCAATAACTAGCAGCCTCTCTAACCATTTTTCTGTGATAGAGAGCTCTCCGGCGTTCCTGCAACCACCGATCAATAACACCGATATAGCCAAAGTTCCTGCTTTCGATGAGAATTCTGAGAAAGAAACTGATGATGTCGACTCTTTGGTGGATGCAGGAGAGCTATCTTCTAACCCACCAGATGCTTTTGTTCCATCTCTTGGAGCATGGGCCAAACCTCTGACATTCGCACCACCTGCTACTCCTCCAATGCCAGCAACACCATCAGATTTTGATCCACAGTACCTCAACAACCTAAAATGATGGAATTGGGAAGAAAAAAAGAGATACACACACTGCTGTAAGAGAGTTTCCACGCATTACGGTCCAAAACATTCATGTTCTGGAGCTTAAGGATGATGGAACACTAAGGTTTCCATGGGCTGCTAGAATGAATCCTGCAACCAGAAATCTTTATCGAGCAGCCAAGCCTACCTTTCGACTTGACGGAACTCCTCAGGTTACAATCCCTTCTCAGGTTCTTAGTTTAGGACCAGAGAATAGAAGAGAGTATGTCATTGGCCAGTTCCATCGATGTTCTCTTTCTCCTGGAGATTTAATTCATGTTGTAGTGAATAGATTGTGGGGAAGAAGTTGCAGAATAGGATGTCGTAAGCTTAGCGAGTCGTCTTATATTTTTCACATTACCCATGATTCAACTCGGGAATGGGTAGTTCAGAGAGGTGTATGGCATGTTGATGATTGTTTGCTATTTGTTTCTCCTTGGAAATCAGTGAACTCATTCAAAGTCCCTGAAGTATCAACTATTCCGGTTTGGGTAAATTTAAAAGATGTTCCGGATTCTTGCTACTCAAGATTAGGTCTCAGTCATGTAGCATCAGGACTTGGTGAGCCTATGCAAACGCACAAACCTCGCCTTGATCCGACTACTTTGGGGGAAGCAAAATTGTTGGTGGAAGTAGAACTTGACAAGCCCTTCCCTAAGCAAATTGCTTTAGATGATAAACAAGGTAATATATTCTTGGTAGATGTGGAGTACACATGGATTCCGAGTACTTGTGACAGATGTGGACTCTTGGAACATAAAGAAAAAAGGTGTCTTCTCCCAGCTATCCAAGCGAATGTTGAAACAGGTCCAATGCATGAGGTTCTGTCTAATGAAGCAAGAGGTGTTGAAGTAGATACGGAAAAAGTTCATGTTGAAACAGTTTCAATGCATGAGGTGTCTAATGAAGTAAGAGGTGTTGAAACGGATAAGGAACCAGCGCAGTTCAGTGCTGTATCAGATCAAGTGGTGATACAAATTGAAAACTCAAAAAAGAGTTTAGTGCTAGCTTCTACTGATCAGATTGTAGAACACATTAATGAGATAGAGATTGAAGAATTGCAATCACAAAAGGGTGTTGAGCTGAAGGCTCTTTCAATGCCAGCAAACTTGCCCATCCACTCTAAGGTAACAATAGCCATTGGCTCCAATTCTCAGTCCACTTCACCACCATTAGCAGGTATCATTTCTGCTCCAGCTGAACCTACTATTATGGAAGAAATTCCATCACCTATTATGGTCTCCAAAACCAATCTGGAAGTAAGAGACAATTCATTGGCCTTTACACCCCAACATGACAGCCTCTCTCACAATCATACTGAGCAACCGAATGTGCAGGATGATGAAGATGGTTTAATGAGTGATGCTATGGCAAATCTCAACACGTCAAGAGGTGGAAGGCCAATAAAACCACTTCAAAAGTATCAAGATATGGATTGGAACACGATACGAGGAAAAGGTAAACGAGGTCGCCGAGGCCAAGGGTATCATACTCCCTAGTGTTTCTTTTATCATTTTCTTGTTTCACTAAGCTTATGTCCTATAAGTTTCTCTGTTCTAAGTTCATGCTTAGCTGAATATGAGGATTGTCTCATCTTTCTTTCTAAAATTTTATGGTTTCAAAGTCATGCCTTGTATGTTTTTATGTCTTTAATTTGAATGCCCTTTTTCAAAAATATATATATATATATATATAGATATTCCATTCGACTTTGTCACAACATTCCCTCATATAAGTTTCAAAAAAAATTCCCTCATATATAATATAACTGCTATTCCAACATCTTATATTGGACGTGCAATGTGTGCATGAAATGTAACGTTGTGGGTGATAAGTATAAGCCCAACGACATCTAAAGCCCAACCTGATCGGCCCTGCTCTTCATCTATCAACGGTCAAGAACACGTAACAACCATGTCGTCGAAAGGTGTGCTTCGTACGGGACATACAGCCAAGGATCTACAGCTGCACAACTGGTTTGAAACCTTAGGATTGTGTGTTGTCACCTGCTGAGCTGTACCCTAGCTAGCCTCTGCTGTGTACTCAGTCCTTTCCTATATATTTATCTCTTATGTAATCTCAAAGGCAAGTAGAAAACATCAAGAAGAAAGTTATCTTCTTCATAAAGAAACCCTTTTATCATCAAGCTTTCATGGTATCAGAGCCATGGATGGCGATCCTTATACCTCTCCTTTAACTATCACACAGTGTATCACTCTTAAGCTCAATGACTCAAACTATCTCTCTTGGAAGTTTCAGTTTGAGCAATTTCTTAACAGTCAATTTCTTCTTGGACACGTAACCGGAGCAACACCTCGACCTCCTCCGCTTCTCACTGTCCAGAATGGCGAAGAGACAACAGAGACTACAAATCCTGCTTACACACAATGGGTCCGTACAGATCAACGTATCATGGCTTGGTTTGTCGGATCACTTTCTGAAAACGTCATAAGCAGCGTTTATGGTCTCCGTTCCTCTCAAGAGCTATGGTACTTCCTTGCTCAGAAGTTCAATCGCGTCTCTCCAACAAGAAAGCTCGAGCTCCAGAGTCGCATCCAGACAACAAAGAAGGGTTCTCGTTCCCTTTCTGAATACCTCACTGAGATCAAGTCGATCTGCGACCAGCTAGACTCGATTGGTGCACCTCTGTCTGAGCCAGAGAAAATATACGGTGTTCTCCGTGGTCTTGGAAGAGAGTACGAGTCTATTGCAACTGTCATGGAGAGCTCAATGGATGTGTTTCCCGGTCCTAGCTATGAAGATGTGGTCTTTAAGCTCATTAGCTTCAACGACAAGTTAGCGACTTATGAAGCTCCGACAGAAGTCTCTCTCAACCAAGCCTTCTATACAAACAGAGGTGGTTACTCCTCACGTGGTAGAGGTCGCGGTGGTTCCCGTGGTCGTGGCAACTACTCAACACAAGGTCGTGGCTTTCATCAGCAAATCAGTCAGTCTTCAGGACGTGTATCATCCACTGCTCCTGACAGTCGACCAACATGCCAGATCTGCAACAAGTATGGACATACAGCATACAAGTGTTACAAATGCTTCGATCACTCGTACCAAGCAGAGGAGTATCACACCGCTTTAGCTGCAATGCGAGACACTCAGTACAACTCTGGTCAAGACTGGTATGCAAACTCAGGCGCTACTGCTCACATCACCAACAACGTCTCTCAGCTTCAGTCTTCTCAAGCATACACAGGAGCAGACACAGTGTTGGTTGGGAATGAAGAGTGTGTTCCCATAACCCACGTTGGTACTGCAATGTTGCCCAGTCTTCAAGGTAATTTCCCTCTTAATGATGTCCTTATCTGTCCTGCAATGACAAAGTCCTTACTGTCAGTTTCTAAACTCACAACTGATTATCCTTGTTCAATTGAGTTCGATGCTTATAGTGTTATTGTGAAGGACAAACAGACAAAGCAACTTCTAACCAGAGGAGTTAGGCAGAAGGATTTGTACGTTTTGGAGAACCTAAAGTTCATGGCCTTCTATTCTCACAGACAGCAGGCTGCAAGTGGTGATGTTTGGCACATGAGGCTAGGTCATCCTCACCAAGAAGTTCTCCAGCGTCTCGCAACAAATAAGGCCATAGCTATCAATAACCCCAGTCGTCATCTCTGTGAGGCGTGTCAGCTGGGCAAGTCTAGTCGTTTACCATTTTTTAGTTCTGATTTTGTAGCTTCCCAACCCTTAGAACGAGTTCATTGTGACCTTTGGGGGCCTTCTCCAGTGGTTTCGACTCAGGGTTTTCGGTATTATGCAGTGTTTGTAGATCACTTCTCAAGATATACTTGGATGTACCCTTTGCAAATGAAACCAAACTTCTTTACTGCATTCTTAAGCTTCAAGAACTTAGTAGAACGACAACTAGACATCAAAATTCAAGTATTTCAAAGCGATGGTGGTGGAGAGTTTGTGAGTAAACAATTGATAACTCACTTTGCTTCATGTGGGATCAAACAACACCTTTCCTGTCCACATACGCCGCAGCAGAACGGTGTTGCAGAGCGCAAACATCGCTATGTCACTGAGCTTGGTCTATCTCTAATGTTTCAGAGTAAAATCCCTCATCAGCTCTGGGTTGAAGCCTTCTTAACAGCTACTTATCTTGGCAATTTAATGCCTTCATCAGTTCTACCAGAACACAAAAGCCCATATGAAATGCTTGTGGGCAAACCTCCAGTGTATTCATCTCTGCGGGTGTTTGGAACCAGTTGCTATCCTTACCTTAGACCATATGGGAAGAACAAGTTTGATCCAAAGAGTCTACATTGTGTCTTTGTGGGATACAGCGAGAAGCATAAAGGATATAGGTGCTTGCATCCACCATCTGCAAGGGTTTACATTAGTCGGCATGTTCTGTTTGAAGAAAATAATTTTCCCAACGAGAAGGAGTTTCAGTCGTTTCTCACGTCTTTGGATACTCCTCTTCTGTCTGCTTGGAGGTCTGAACATGCTCCAGAACCAACACCTTCTGTTGTTCCAACAAACCCTGAGGAGTTCATTCCTCCACCAAGACAACCTCAGCCTCCACCTCCTGCTTCTCCTGTCTCTACGGAATCTATCTTCTCTGATAATGATTTCCCTCCCCTGCCTCCCTCACCTGTTGCTCTAGTTGCTCAGGTTGCTCCACCAGCTCAGTTCCATCCTATGGTGACAAGAGCCAAAGATGGCATCAGGAAACCAAATCCAAGATAGGCTTTGGTCTCTGTCAAGTCTCCTTACCCTGAACCAAAGTCCCTTGTTGCGGCTCTAAAGGACCCACACTGGAACAATGCTATGCAGCATGAGAAAAATAATATGGAGATCACGCATACTTGGGATTTAGTTCCTCCAGACTCATCAATACAGCCTATAAGCAGTGGTTGGGTTCATAAGTCGAAGCTAAATGCCGATGGAACATTGAATAAGAGAAAGTCAAGACTGGTAGCTCGGGGGAATGAGCAGTCTGAAGGGATCGATTTTGTTGAAACTTACAGTCCTGTGGTACGTACTGCGACGATACGTTCAGTTCTCCACATCGCGACAGTTAAAGGTTGGAACATAAAGCAACTGGATGTAGAAAATGCATTTCTACACGGTGACCTCAAGGAGACTGTCTATATGAAGCAACCTCCGGGGCTAGAAGATCATGCGAAGCCTCATCACCTTTGTAAGCTAAGGAAAGCTATCTATGGTCTTCGACAGTCTCCACGTGCTTGTTTTGACAAGTTTAGTACTTTTATTATTGAGTTTGGGTTCAAGTGCACGCATGGCGATCCTTCCTTGTTTGTGTACCTTCATGGTGATGATGTTATCTACCTCCTCCTTTACGTGGATGATATGCTTCTGACTGGAAATAATGAGAAGTTGATTGAGAAGCTCATGGTAACGTTGAATACAACATTTCGTATGAAGGATATGGGTCCAGTGCACTACTTTCTTGGGATACAAGTTCAAGCTCGCTCCGATGGCTTGTTCCTATGTCAAGAACGATACACACTAGACCTCCTCGAAGCTGCAGGAATGTCTGACAGTAGTGCCCCTATGCCAACGCCATTACCAATGCAGCTTGATTCCTGGCAGCGACACGCTTTTCTCAGAGCCTTCATATTTTTGAAGCTTAGCTGGAAAGCTCCAGTACCTCACATTAACTCGACCAGATATACAATTTACGGTTAACTATGTATGTCAGAAGATGCACTCTCCAACTGTCGCTGATTTCTCCAACTTGAAGCGAATTCTCCGCTACTTGAAAGGTACATGTCGTCTCGGCTTGAACATTAATGCTCGAACTGGCTTTCTTCTGTATGGGTTTAGTGATAGTGACTGGGCCGGCTGTAGAGACACATGTCGTTCCACTGGTGGTCTTTGTACGTTCCTTGGTTCCAATACCATCTCTTGGTCCGCGAAGAGACACCCCACGGTGTCAAATCATCGACAGAGGCAGAGTATCGCACTTTGTCTATCACTGCAACCGAGCTCAAGTGGATAGCTTCCTTGCTTGGTGAGATGGGTATATCTCTCCCTGACACACCTGAGTTGTTCTGCGATAACCTCTCCGCTGTGTACTTGACTGCTAATCTTGCGCTTCACAATCGGAGTAAACATTTTGATACAGACTTTCACTACGTGCGTGAACGTGTGGCTCTTGGTGCTCTTGTCGTTAGTCAGATACCTGCTGTTCTTCAGCTAGCGGACATCTTTACCAAGTCTCTCCCTCAACAACCGTTCTTTGCCTTGCGAGACAAACTTGGGATCAGCAAGCCTCCTGCCCCAAGTTTGAGGGGGTGTATAAGCCCAACGACATCTAAAGCCCAACCTGATCGGCCCTGCTCTTCATATATCAACGGTCAAGAACACACAACAACCATGTCGTCGAAAGGTGTGCTTCGTACGGGACATACAGCCAAGGATCTACAGCTGCACAACCGGTTTGAAACCTTAGGATTGTGTGCTGTCACCTGCTGAGCTGTACCCTAGCTAGCCTCTGCTGTGTACTCAGTCCTTTCATATATATTCATCTCTTATGTAATCTCAAAGGCAAGTAGAAAACATCAAGAAGAAAGTTATCTTCTTCATAAAGAAACCCTTTTATCATCAAGCTTTCAATAAGAACATTAACCTAGATAAATCGTTCGGGTACAAAAGTCGACTACTTTTCAACACAATCCTTGCAAGTATCTGTTAGGATGAGCAGTGAGGATAGTTTAGAGACACTCCTATGCTCATAGACCTTTTCTATTAACCAGATATGTACCTTATGATCCTTGATCAGTAATATATCGGATGTAAGAAAACATACAGAGCTCATCTATACACAGCATCATCTAAAATTAGGATGTATTTAGTACTTTAAAAGGTATAATTAAGTTCATTTGTTTTCTTGGTCACAGAACACGGAACTTGTTCATACTAACTTTAACCTTAACTTTAACCCTAACTTTAACCCTTAAAAAAAAAAAAATCACCTAACTTTAACTCTCCCCCAGTGAGCCCCATGCATCTAGTCATGACAAGTATTGGATGGATTATGAATACATAACGTGGGCCCAGTGAGACCCGCGAGGTGACTAGGATAACGAGTGGATCATTGAGCAAGTTGGATGGAGTTTACAAATACAAGGCAAGTGCCGATTTGGACTGGCTTGGCTAACACGTGTATCCACCGAGGCGATTCCGGAATTAGGATTTTTGGTTGGTCCTTTCTATTTTGGTAGAATGTTATTCTTACTTCTTTTGATATGTGTGTGGGAATCTTTGGATCAGTTTTGAACTTTTGATACAAGTACAATATTATTGTTTGCTTTTTCGTTTAAGAAAAAAAAAACGGAGGAATAATTTTTTTTAATCAAGATGACTCCCGAATATCACTAGTTGCTAAGTAACAACAACTGCAAAATATGATTAAACAATTAAACCAAGAATAAAGACATTTACATTTTTTTTGTTAACTTGATGGAGTGCTATCGTTTAGTAGTTAAAATAAAAAAAACTATTAGATGAAAATATAAATCTATTTTGGGGAAAAGCATAAGCCTCAATTTGGTAGTTTTTGGCTAAGGTCAAAACGAATAAAGAGCTAAGTTAAGTGACACATGTGACATGACATACATGCTGATATCACCGAAATTGTGACTAAAACAGAATAAATTAGTAATGTTAATATCTACTGATTACTGAATAAGGTATATATATATATATTAGTGGCGTGAAAGATGGTGAAATCACAATACTTAAAATGCATTTGTACGAATGAGAAACATTCAACGCTCCAGTATAATACGACGCACTTCGAGGATTGAACACATATATACATTGAAAAGAAAAATCTATTTAGTGCTCAGTCAACAAATTAAGCCTAAATTGCTTTAAACTTTAGTTAGCTAATCAACAATTTAAGTTCAGCAAGATCGTCTCTTAGTCTGGCTTATACCTTTAGACTTTTAACCATTTAATTGTTACTTTTCTGATTATACTACTCTTCGAGTAGTTTAAATCGGCGTTAGAGTGTATTTAGAATATTAGGATTAACACAAAAACGCCACTGATTCGCGGTATGAGCTGATCTTTTATTTGGGTTTAGGTTTGCGGGTTCATTGAATTAAATCTTTCTATTTGTTATATTTTTTTGCTTTCACTGTAGTATTATGGAATTTTCTATCGTTCGTGGATGCGACCAAGAAATTGTTAGTGAACCACACGATCTTTACATTTTTTGTGATTCTATTCATTTTTCTTCTATATGTAATATTCCTAACCACTAGTCCACCATGGAGCTGGTATATTAAACACTTATTTAAATTAGAGGCTCTACCAAACATTGGTCATGTTCGTTTACGTGTCGCGCGACCTGCGACCTGCGACTAAGATTACGTTAGTTTACGTGTCGCGCGACTTGCGACTTGCGACCTGCGACTAAACCTGCGACCTGCGACTAAAACTATGTTCGTTTACGTGTCGCGCGACCTGCGATCTGCGACCTGCGACCAGTCGCGCGATCAAAATTTTCTTAATTTTTAGTCGCTGTTTTTTCGGGCGACTTAATTGGGAATCCGCGACTGGTCGCGCGATCAGTCGCGCGACATCAAAACGAACAACAACCTGCGACTTGCGACTTGCGACCAATCGCAGGTCGCATGTTACGCGACAGCGAAACGAACAACAACATGCGACCTGCGATCAGTCGCAAGTCGCAGGTCGCAGGTCGCGCGACATGTAAACGAACACGGCCATTATCTGGCCAGCTCCGTAGATTTAGCTATACTATAGTGCACAAAGTTGCGTATAGACAAAATACACACATGAGTTGCGTATAGATTTAGCTAAGGAACGAGCAATATATTTCCTGCACTACTGCTCGTTTCGGGCCAGGAGGCCTTATTTCAGAAAAACTACCGGCATTTGGAAGAATCATCATAACTACAATGACCTAAGTGGGCTCTCAAAGTTTTCAAGTAATGTTAGCCCAATTCCATTTTAGTACTATGCAAGAGTTTAACTCTCATGAACAAATATCAACTGCAACATTTAACCTAGAATGTAGACTCTTGATATAATGAACCAACAATGGGGGCTATAGTGCTTCAAGTAAAATATTGTACAATTGATGCAAGCTTGATTCTATGAATTGATGCAACAAAGATGAATAAGATATATGAAAATTGAATAAATTTATATTTTAGTTCATCAGAAAGATTTTTTGATTAAAGTTTATTAAAACAATTGTGGAATGTCTTCCTTTGAATGTTTTTAAAAAAATTTTGTAGAATGAATGAAGTGATTTTTCATTTTCATCAAGAATAATTTTTTTTTTTTGTGAAATTGATTGAATAAGCCATTTGTATCATTTTTTTTTATGATCCTGGTATCCGGAGCCTCGAGAGGATCAAACTAGCACCAATGACGGTCCACCGGATAATTTCAATGACTAATTCAACGAAAATTAGCGAGTGAACAAAGTTTTGAAATTTTTAATGTAGTAAAATTCTATAAATTTCTTTCAAATAAAATTCTATAGATTTCTAAACTTTATAAATTAAAAATTTCAGTCATATATGATTATCGATAGGTTTTAGCTATATAAATTAATATATAGTATTACAGATAATATATAGTATTACAGTTGTAATACTATTAATCCATAAGAGGTTTATTATACGCAATATTATAAATAAAGATTTTATTGTGTGTTGTACCATTTTGATTACATTTAACAAAATTTTATAACATTTCAACGTTATTTTGATAGAATATTATTGTGTGTTGAAAGAACCGACCAAAATTCAGATTAAACACACAATAAATGTTTTTGGGACCGCAAATTGTTAGAAGGTCGCATTAGCTTAACTCATTAAAGAGACATGTATATCTTGTGCTATAAGACTATAGTTGGACAGAATTATATTTTCCAGTCGACAAAGTTGGAGAGAATTCAAACCTCCTTCTTGGATAGGGTCGAGTCTGTATGTTTAATCGAAACTACATATATTGTAGTAATAATTTCAATGACTAATTCAACGAAAATTAGCGAGTGAACAAAGTTGCAGTTGATTTTTAATGTAGTAAAATTCTATAAATTTCAAGCCCTTTATCAAAAAAAAAAAAATTCTATAAATTTCTTTCAAAGAAAATTCTATAGATTTCTAAACTTTATAAATTAAAATTTTCAGTCATATATGATTATCGATAGGTTTTAGCTATATAATTTAATATATAGTATTACAGATAATATATAGTATTACAGTTGTAATACTATTAATCCATAAGAGGTTTATTATACGCAAGATTATAAATAAAAAGCGGAAATGAAGAGCGGCATACAAGTGCTGGAAAACATCTGTGACGTTTTGTAGTATTTTTATTTACACCCCAAACTCAAACAAAGTTTATAAAAAGTGGTTATATTTTAAAACTTCATAAGAAAATTAAGCTATTAGTTTAGTTTACAAAAAAAAAAAATTAGGCTATTCACTGTTTATATGTGCTCCTGATATCTTCACACACATATATATATATATATATATATATATATTCTTCAATATATATCATATATATTCTTCAATATCTATATCAGTGGCCCTCATTTTAAATTGTCACGTGGTGGGATGTAGGGCCTAACTACGTAAGAAATTGAATGTAGAAAATCCTGAAAATGATTATGTTTATTGGATAGAAAGACAGAGAGACGTGGACGTAGTTGGTCGGAGAATGACGGGGGAACGCGAACATGCCGACCAAACTTAAATATGTGATCTCTACGAATTATAATTTCTGAACTCTTTGCATGCTCCAAACCGACCAAGTCATCATGTCCACTTTTAATTTTGTAAAATGAAAGACTATATATTGGCTTTGGCCTTTAAAAACATGATCAGAAAAATGAAGAAAATGGGGAGATTGGGAGAGGCCTTGCTAATTTTTTTTTTATTTTTTTATTTTTAAAGAGTTTTCATTAATTTAAATAGAAGAAGCAAGCAACATAAAGAGTTGATTGTATTTTACAAACAAAAACAAGTTAAAAGAGACCCGGTTAGTATCATTGAGGCTTCCAAATGCGCAGGAGGGGAGTTCCTAATGTTTGACCAAGAGCGACCATTGCCATGCACTTGTCTGAGACCATGCGATGGATGTTCCTACCCAAGACAGAGGATGGAATCGTTTGACCTGAATGGAATCTGATGTTACGCTCTTGCCATAAGCTGTAAACAGTTGCTTGCCAAGCTTGTAGTAGAGCAATTTTGATAGAACGATCTGAAGAAGCATTCGGTAACCACGTCATAGTCGCATTCCATGAGGTTGGAGGAGAGGTAAAATTGAGACGAGCACAGATAGATAACCAAACTTCCACCGAATATTGACACTCAAAGAATAAATGATTCCTTGATTCATCAGCATTACCGCATAGGAGGCATATAGTATCAACATCTAGACCCCAAGAAAGGAGACGGTCTAATGTAGGATTCCTATCAAGAATGAAGAGCCAAGTAGTTGTTGCATGGCGTGGGATGAGTCCTTTGTGCCAGAGGAGGGGAGCCCAAGCTTTTACAGGAAGATGCGGCCGAATAGCCTCCCAAACCAAACGAGATATGAAAGATTTATGAGTATTCCCGCTGACGGTCCATTTAGGAACATCTTGTCCATTAGCTGGGGAAATTGTGGTAAGAAAAGACAATAACTGAAGCTGACGATTAGACCTTGCTGCAGAGAAAGACCAAGAACTCCCATTCCAAACATCTGAGACCAGCGCAAATAGTGGGATCCCCAAGAGGGTTGGTCCATCTTGACCAAGATAGCTGTAAAGAGGGCCCAAGGGAGTCCATGGATCCCACCAGAAATAAGTGTCCTCTCCTCTGCCAATAGAAATTCTGATGAAGTCCAAGGCTTTTGGGCGAAGCTTGAGTAATCTCCTGAACATCCAGGAATAAGTATAATTTTTCTCATTGAGTGACCAAAAAGAGGCTCTGTTCAAGTATCTCTGTCTCATCTAAGCTACCCAGATAGATCCAGCTCTGAAGAAGAGCATCCAAATTAGCTTCAAGGCACATGTTTCACTCCATGTCTCTATATTTCGAATACCTAAGCCACCCTCTTTTTTCGTAGTGCAAAGAGCCTTCCAAGCAACTTTTGCACCTGTTGAAATCCCAATAGTCCCATGCCACAGGAATGAACAGCAAAGAGAGTTGATAGCTTTCATTACCCGTTTTGGAAGGAGAAAAGCGCTTGACCAATAGCCAATAATGCCCGAGATGACAGAGGTTAGCATGGTTAGCCTACCCGCCATTGAAAGGGATCGTGTAGTCCAGGAACTCAATTTCTTTTTGATCTGCAACAAGAGCGGATCACAGTCTGAGAAAGATAACTTCTTCGTACAGAGAGGAGTTCCAAGATAGCGAACTGGTAAGCTAGAACGAGCCAGCCCGAAACGACTAGCAATTCGCTGAATCTCAACTTCCGCAATCCCTGAAGAGAACATATTCGTTTTACTTACATTAACTGCAAGGCCATACATCATTTCAAAATCTGATAAAACGGTAAAAACTCCTTCCAGCGACGATTCAGTGCCCTCGACGAATATGAGTAAATCGTCAGCAAAGCACAAGTGAGTAAGTTGTTGATCAGCACAGTCCTGATGGTATCCAAAAGAGCCTGACAATGCAGCTCTGTTCAACATTAGCGAAAGAATATTCATCATCATGACAAAGAGGATTGGAGACAACGGATCGCCTTGCCTAAGACCAGTCTTCCCCTTAAAATATCCCGAGGTGACTCCGTTAATACTAAGGGAGAAGAACGGAGAGCAGATGCAGGCTTTAACCCATCCGATGAAGATGGGAGGTAAGTCATAGGCTTGAAGAGTACTTAGCACAAAATCCCATCGAACTGAATCGAAAGCTTTCGCTATATCGACCTTCAATGTTATTTTTGGGACCTCTGAGTCTTTATGGTAGCCATTTAGAACCTCCGAGGCCAACAAAATGTTCTCAAGAATCAACCTATCCTTGACAAAGGCCGTTTGGTTAGGGAGGATGATTGACGGGAGGATAGACTTTAGCCTGCTAATTTATGACAATGGAAAATGACATTATAACAATTTAATATTGGAAAGTTCAATGTTCCCACAAAAAATAAGTAGAGTAATACAGTATATGTGTCTGCGTGTAGTGGAGACTGTATTTTAATTACTATGTGGTAGTACATGCATGAATTTTTATCCGCTCTTCGGTGAGAGGGTTAAATATCAAAATGCATGTTTGTTTCGGTAATAATTGCCTTTATGTTCGAATAAATTCATCAAAAACAAATTGTTGATGTGGTTTACAACCTAGTCCAGTTTGGCAAATTCTTTTCCAAGATGGGATTGTGCATCATCTTTAAGGAGGATATCGGAATTACAATTATGATAGTCTATTAATCATAAGTTGGATGTTAATTAACTGATGTGTAAGTTTTAAGTTTGTTATTATACTCTCTCCCTCTTACAAAAGTGTCATTTTGACCATTTTCACATAGATAAAAAATGATTAAAATGCATATATATATTTGTATCAATTGCACTTATTTAATTAATATTATTTAAGATAAATAAAATTATTTATTAGATCAATGGAATTTGTAACTAATATTAAGTTGAAAGTAAATAAGTTGCACTGAAATTCTTAAATAATGTTTTTGTGGTAATAAGAAAAAAAAAATATAAAAAACCCTCTTTATAAAAAGAGATAATATAAGAGACACTGATTCAACATTAATTTAAAATTTTGGTGAAAAATTTTAGTTGAAAATATAGAACAAAAAAACACTGATTTCAAGATTAATTTACAAGTCATTTTACTTCTGGTTTTTCTTGTAAACTGCCGACGTCATTTTTGTGTTTACAAAAAAAACTGCCATCAATGCCAAGGCATATAATAAGTTAGATTAGATTTATATGGAAAGAACAGAAAGGGAAGGTATGAGAAATTAAGTATCTAAGTAATGGTGCGGTGTACGAATGGTCCAATGTAGCACATGGCAATTTGCATCTTGTATATACGAATGCATATCTCTGCATGTGTGTAAATAATATTGTCTTCAATTATTTGATCGTGGGTTGGTATGCCTAGACCTAGATGATCGTGAAGGGCACCCGCAATGGTGAGCCTCACCACGGGGTCCTTAGGAATATTTAACAAATTTTTTTTTTTTTGCAATAGTTAAAAATCGTTATCCAAAATGTTAGTCTAATGGTGAGTTTCAGTTATGGAATCCTTAATAATTAAAAATTAATTTTTTTTTAAAAGTGAATAAAAGTGAAATAAAATAATTTTATTTATAACATAATTGAATAGAAAGATACAATATTTATTAATAGTTTTTTAAATAGTTTTCAAGTTTCTATTGTATTTGTAATCTTTTAATCAATTTTAAAAGTGGTATTTATAAGTTATATTTTTTTTTTCAATTGTTTTCAAGTTTCTATTACATTTCTAGTCTGTTTTCAAGTTTCTATATCAAATTATACAAGTTTTGAACAAAAGGAAACAAGTTTATGAATGAAACAACCGAGGACTAAAAAGAACTTCTTGGAGTTTAACAAAAACAAGTTTTGAAAAGTACAGAAACAAGTTTTGAGGCAAAAGAAAACAATCTCTCCGAGATACATAGCCAAATTCAAGTTTACAATAAGCAGTAGCACCATGTCTCCTTCGTGTTTGAAGACGAGAATGTCACCGATTTGAAGGTCATGTGCTGTCGTGAAATCTTTCCAACCTCCGGTGAGTCGCCTGCCTTGCCTTCTTGTATCACTTCCCAAGTTTGATCAGAAGCGTCCGATCTTAGTTTCCATTTTTTCCCGTTCGTCTTCCCTTGTATGTGCTGTGAGAAGAAGCTTACTAGTATTGTCTGCAAGTCAATACTGACAAAGTTAAGCAAACACACAAAATGGGAACATATAAATAGGAGAAATAGAGAGAGTATGTTTACGACGCCGTTGTGGAAACCAGGAAGCAGAGGCTTTAAGAAATGAGGTTCATGCGGATTCGCCATCTGGAATAAGAAGCAATCATCTAAGCAGTCAGACACGATTATTCAACCAAACATATTAACTAAGGCGCATGAAGACTTCACTAGTGTACTTGAGTAAACAGCACAAAAATGATCTTTATGCACAATTTTAATTTCAAGGAGTCAAATCTAAACAGCTAGATATAGCAAAATATAGAATCTCTTTGTCTGTACTCTTAACAATACATGTGACAGGAACCTTCCAAAGTATCCGTAAGACAAGCAAAGTTAAGATATTTCAGATTCAGATCAAAAGGAAGACTAGCTTATATAATCACCTCTGTGATTTGGAATTTAAAATATTACGAACCCAATGAAAGCGAACACATATCAAACCTAAAAGGTTGAGAAACCCTTGAGAAAAAAAGAGAAAATCCTCTTCCGTTTAAAACACCTTTCATTTCGAAACCGTTTAAGAAATAAGATACAATTCCGCTTCAGATTGAAACCCAAATCGATTCAAACCTATCCCCGAAACCTTAAAATGAGACGAAACTAGATGAAAACTAAGCTAAATCGAACAAAAATACAGGTTTAGGCTTCGATTTACCTTCGTGAAGACGATCGGTTTCAATCGCCAAAATATCGCCTTTCCTCGAGCTCTCCGTTTTTTTTCTGGTTTCGGTCGCGAATGACAATTTTTTTTTAACTAAACCCAAAATCAAACTGACCCCGTCTCACTCAGGAGTTGACACGTTGCTAAGGATCAATCTCTTAAAAGCCTTGATGACGGACCAATCCTTACGCAGATTAATCTAAGTAATATTATTATATTCGGTTTTACCTAAGTTTTCGTGCTAAGGATTGGTCGTGTACTCCCGTTGTGCATGGTCTTTGTTGTAGCCTATCTTTGCAAACTTGTACGATTCATATCACAAGGAAAAAGAAAAAGAAAAAAGAAAAATTGGTATAACATTTGGCCGACTAAACCGGTCTCTACACCGCACTTTGTGCCTTTGGGGTCTCTTTTTTTTTGTTTTTGAAACACAACCTTTGGGGTCTTTTATTTTGCTCAATATATACCATTACCTCATAAGTATGAGAGCAGTTTATGTTTTTTTGGATCCATTACAGCTAGGAGATGCTTATGCTGCAATAATTAAAGTCAAACGATTTCAGGCAAGATCAGATCTTTTGGCTCTCGCTAGTGAACTACTGTAATTTGTATTTGACACAGTTTTCGTTAGATATTTATTTTTAACACAACTATGTAAACACATGGTGTGATAGGTCTTAGAAGTAGATGGATCGTGTCCACTTGTTTCACGAACTTCCCTATCCAATTTACCCCACAAGGATTTAGCGAATCTGCCCCCTTCCATCTATCTTCTATTCACGTTTCCAAAGCAAACAAAATGAAATCAAAATGACGAAAGTGTCCATACATATTCCCGCCGAAATGTTGGAAGAAGAAAATAATAAATCGTGAATGGATGACATTTCCGGATTCGATCCGAGATTCGATCCGGATCCGATCCGAAAATCCGGATATCCAGAGGGGTTGAGTCCAGATCCGGATAGTAAAATGTTAGATCCGTCAAAGCCGGATCCGGATCCGGATATCTTAATTTTTAAGTCCGGATATCCGCCGGATATTACAATTTTTAGAAAGATATCCGACACCCGGATATCCGAGAACCCCGAATCCGGATAAGGATAGTAAAATTATGGATCCGCCGGATAAGGATCCGAATCCGGATACCTTAAAATTGACCGGATATCCGATCCGTCCCAGACCTAGATGACATGGAGCAATCCAACATAATGATTAGTATTTTGTGGAGTTATCTCTGTGTTTTTTTCTTCTCTGAAATGAATTACATTCATAAAATATGTAACTCAAACATTTCTCTTTTATATATATATATTTTTTTAAAATAGCTTTTCGACGACATGAAAATTTATGATATATCTCGTTGATTCTTCGTTGTTGCAAAGACATTTTATTCATAATTTTCCCATGTTTGAAATTGGATTAAGTCATCAATATATTGACTGTTTGCTAATAATAGGCAACTATGTTAACATTCGCGTCTTGCGCGGACTAAAACGATTCTTACATTATAAATTATCAATGTTATATATTTTTACATGAAATATAATGAGTTACATAATTAAACATTATAGCTTGGATTTGGTTTTGTTAAAAACATCTTTGGCAAATCCTCGGATCTTCACACGAGTTGAATAAAAGCCAAGAAAGTTAGTCTGAACACAATAAGACACGAAAATATATCTTTTACAGTACTGAAGTGAAAACACAAAATCAGGGTAATTTATTAGCTTGGTCAACAATTATATTACATATGGAAACTGTGGCACAATAAGTGTTGCCTCCTTTATTTTAAAATATGTCAAACGACATATTTAGTATTCCAAGTATAGTGTAAAATAATTTTAATGATCAGTAATACCAATGGCAATCTATGTAATATTTCTAGTAATAAAATGATACTCTTGAACAAGGGTCGAGAGAGCACCTAGAACCGCCACATCAGCAAAATGGCAGTGAAGTAAATAAATATCAAAATAAAAGTTATTCTCTTGATAAGGATTATAAAGTTTAAAAAAACAAGAAATAAAGAAGAAAATAAAAGTAGAAGCATGCATAATTCACATTCGTCTAAAAAGCCTTCAAGGCAACTCCAACAACAAACCCAAATACAACATACATCAACGGACAAGGATTCATCTAAAAAGAAGATCCAACGGCCACATAGAAATTCAATTACGATGAGAAAATAAAAACAAATCATATCACAACATTTAATTTTGAACGTCTTCAGTAATCAGTGGTGGGCAATTGCTCGTGGCCGTTTTCGATGATGTAAACAAAGTCGTAGATGATTCCGGCGAGTCCACCACCGACAAGAGGACCAACCCAATAAATCCAGTGGTTACTCCATGACCAGCTCACGACGGCTGGTCCGAAAGCGACGGCTGGGTTCATGGAGGCTCCGCTGAAAGCTCCACCAGCAAGGATGTTAGCTCCGACGATGAAACCAATGGCGATGGGTGCGATTGTTCCTAGGCTACCGTTTTTGGGGTCGATGGCTGTGGCGTAGACGGTGTAGACGAGCCCGAAGGTCATCACGATCTCGAAGACGAGACCATTCAAGGTTCCAACTCCTGCGGAGAGACCGAACGCTGGAACTGCCTAAAAATTTAATGTTTTCAAAAGGTAGGTTTAGTTGCTTGCCGGAAAAGTTAGGTCAAAAGCGTGGTTTTAGTTGGAATATTCATTATGGAACATAAAAAACCGAACAAAAAAAAAAACTGGTCCAAATGAAGTTTTAGTTAGTTTGATTGTTTGTTGCACAAAAAGAAAGTTAGTTTGATTGTTTTGTTTTTCTATGTAAATCAATACTAATTCCACGAAAACATAATTTTCTTATGTGAGTTAAAATAGTTTTCACTAAAAATTAAGCATGAGCAATTAATTAATTCGTACTATGTGATTTAAATTCAAAATAATATTCTCCTAAAACTGAAAAACTCAAATTAGCTAGATAAACCGAGCATATTGTTTTAGGTTTCTAACCATAAACTAAAATTAGCTACATAAACCGAACATATTGTTTAGATCCATTCAATAGTTTAATGGCTAATTTCTGAAACCAAAACATTAAACCGATTTAGTATAGTAATAATAAGTAAAAGATGTTACCAAGCCACCGGTGGCGAACTGAAGGAGGAAGCAAGCGACGACTGAGCCAAGAAGCTGAGCAATCCAGTAGAGGAGACCACGGAGGAGAGTGATGTTTCCACCCAGGAAGGCACCGAAGGTAACGGCAGGGTTAACGTGTCCACCGGAGATGTTGGCACCGACAGAAACAGCGACGAAGAGACCGAAAGCATGAGCTAAGGCAGCGGCGACAAGGCCTGAAGGAGTGGTGGCTCCATTGTCAGTGAGCTTGTTGAAAGCAATTCCTGAGCCTGAGCCGGCGAAGACAAAGATCAAAGTCGAGATAAACTCAGCGAGGGCCGCCCTAAGTGCGCTGGGGTGAGTCACTTCTTCTTGGACTCCGCCGATGGCGATGTTTCTGGTCGGCATGATGGGAGAGAATAAATTGATTCGAGGTTAATTAAAACGTTTTGAGAGTAGTGACTGGTATGGTTTTCTTTTGTGTGCTTAGGTGTATATATAGAGGCAAGTATGTGTGTCTTATGTCAAAGTGTAGATAAAACCATTTCTTCTGTCATACAAATAATAGTTTTGTTATTATAAAATATGGGAGCCAAAATAGTTTAATAGAAATACGAGAACTTATAAGGAAATTTGAATGTAATTGTTATTGGAAAACCTAACATACTTATACATGTTGCATTGTCTTTACATATCTTACCATTTGAGTCGTCTATTCTACAATAGTGGAATATTTCTATTGCATAATATTCATTACCATTTACACTATTTTTGAAGATTAATAAGAGATGATGTCTTGTGCTATTTATATTTTCTGCTGTAATAAAAAGATCACATGCTCGAAAAAGTTATTAAGACAAATGATTTAGATAGCAAAAAACCATATTATGACAAAACTAGCCCATAAAGAGAAAATGACTAAAATAAAACTAATTAAAAGATAAAATGACTAGATCACTTAAAAACCTAAATTATTACTTCAACTCCACCTTCTAAATAGTAAATAGTAAACGTAAATTCTAATCACTAAAATCAAATTTAAATATAAATAAAAAGTCTTTTTTAATTTTTAATTAATGTTATTTGGTATTTTTGTGTGTGCTAATTTTAGAATAATAAGGTGTTGTACGTATTCAACGATATATCTCTCAATGTTTATATTGAAATGAAAACTTGTGGAAATGATGACTGGCTAATAAAAGGTCATTTAATAAGCAGGAAAAAAATAAAGAGGAATTGAAATGGATTAGGGGTTCCATTAATCGCCTAGTTGGATTGATCGGTTGCAAGATTGTGATACGGTCGAACCGGACTAAAAAAACGGTTAGCTATCAAACCGCGACGATTAGGGACAATTACTGAAGGAGAAGTCACATGGCGGATCCCGCTTTGATCACGTGTCGGTCGGTTTATAGCGATGATTGGTTAGTGAATGGGATACAGCTGGCTATGTCACTGTCCAATCACAACTGCCAGCCTGTCCTTTACCCCTCCCACTCTTTAATTTTCCCATGTTTTTCTTTTTCATTTTGTGCCCATATTCATATCTTCTGAATACTCTGATTAATTGTTTTCATCTTTTTTGATAAAGGGCTTTAAATTGTTTTCATCTTCCTTTTTAATTTGAATTGTTTCTAATAGTTTTTTTTTACTTCTCTCATTCTTGTAGAGTATGATTGGTAACCTCTCTGAGTAACCAGGTAAAAATAACATAGAAGTTTTGATTGTATATCATAAATAGAATAAATATTTACTTTAGATTTAACTTTATTCTAGATTTAGCCGAAACTTTATCAATTAGATAAACTAACACTTTCACCATTTCAGTTAATTACTGTATCAAAGGAGAAAAGCACACTAACAATTTTACTCTATATTTTATAAGAGGAATACATTTACTCTGTTATTTTTTTCTTTTTAACCTTCTTCATAGTGTTAAAAAAACCTTTTTCATTTTTTTTCATTTTCACTTTTTATTTAGTCTACTTTACTCTTATAACTAGAATAAATAGAGGGAAAAAAGTTAGAGTAAATAACAATAAAATGAAAAGTATAAAATATTTTATTTTGTTTTCATTCTTTTATTCTCAATTTACTTTTAAATAAAAGAGTAAAAAATTATTTTAAAAGCATAAAAGACAAAAAGAAAATTGAAGTAAAATCAACTAAATATTTTTTCCATTTGATTAAAAAAAATAGAGTAAATGATGTTTTGTTCTCTTTTTATTTTCACTTTAGTTGTGATATACAGTCACACTCATACTGTTATAACTCTAAATTTCTCTCATCTTTTCATAAACTGTCTTCTACATGCTTCAAAATGAAAAAAATAAAAAACAAGTTACCCTTTATTTCTGTATCTTGTTTTTTTCAAATAATAAACTAATTCGTCAACACTCGTTAAAACGAAAAAGAGAAACAATAACAATAGAAACGAAAAAAAAAGGTAGCATTTGGTGATAAAAGCAAATAATATTTATTTTCAGCAACTATTGTTAAGAAACCAAAACATTTATGCTTAAAATATTATATATGACCTATATACACACCAAAATATCCTTAATCACTATTGTCAAATCAAAGTAATTACAATAATGGACGGGGCCTGTGAAGCTTTTTCTTTTCTCCATTATCGCCGGCCTGACACAATGGCCGGTGACGATTTTGACCTCGTAAAGTTCCCAACAATTTTAATCAAATAAGAACTCTCATATAGATTCTGAAATTTAAAAGCTTTATATCAAATTACCCTTTAAGTACGCATAAGAGCTAACAAAAGTAGTGAAATTCACGTTAACATTTGTGAAACTTATCTAGAGCATTTTGATCCCAAAATAGAACTTACATAAAGTAACTTACCAACAAATAAACACACTCTTTTCAAAAATAAAAAAAACAAATAAACACACACATATATTGTCAGAATTCTATATGACAGATTAAAAACCTCCAAAAATAATATTGTCGTATAGCAATCATTACAGAGTTTTATTTTATGAATTGGAATAACTATGTCTCCAGAGAAACGAAAAAAAAATGATTGAATGATTAGAATAGAAAAACCTGATTAATTTAGCCCGCAAAACGCTAAAAATAATACTGAGCACTACGTCACAAAATTGAAAAGCAGAATATGCTTTTGAGATATGAGGCTAACCAAACTAACGCTTTCAAAATTAATCAAATGACAGAAGACAAACAGATTAGGTAAAGTGTATAAATAACGAGAGCATCTAAGAGCAGCATTAATGGAGATAGCATTAATGGAGATGCTTAGAGAGAGATGTTTAGCAAAAAAATTAATATAATAGTGAATGGAACGGTGGTCTAATCATTTTTACAAACTTTAAATACTTCCTTAAGCATTAAACAACAAAACAAGAAGTCTCCCTCGCTTATACGTGCACCGTGCATGTGCAAGTGTATTTTTGGATTCTTTTTAGATAGGGTTTAAAATTTTCAAAAGTTAATCCATCCCTTTACAAGACACGAGAAATGGTGTAGTAGGGCTCGAGTCGTGGACTCATGTTTAGTTAAAGCTACAGCACTTGCTAGTTGCTTCGAGCCGAGATATCTAATTCTTGCAATGAAATTTCAAATAACCATTAAAGATATAATTTCAATTTTTGTCAAATTAATATATTTTCATGTTTTTGCCGGTCCAACCTACAATATAATTTGATTAGTATCATGCTTTGTACAATCCATGTTTTTCTCTCGTATTTAACCAGTGGTGGTAGTCCAGTGGCGCTTGAGGAAATAAACTCAATACGGCGAACTCTGGTTCAAACTCCGCTGGCCACACGGATATGAGCTATTGTTTTTGGCTCGTTTGAATGCCCAGGAGAAGGTCTATCCGTGGACTGTACCTCCATCCGGAGGTTAGGTCTGTGTCTTTAATAGACTCAAGTTTAACTTTTTTTTAAAAAAAAAAAATATATTGGGAGAAAGAAGAACATGGCAAATATTCGAGATTAGAATACTACCAAACAGATAACGTTTTATATGTTTAAGTACACGTAGTGGACAAAGAATTGAGATTAGAATACTAAGAATGACTTGGTATAGGGATCAACAAGATAGGACTATTTTATAAACAGATTATTCCAAAATAAGTGGTTAGTATGTAAATGTCACTTCGCATTTTAAAACCATGAACCGGCGATGACTAATTGTACATTATTAATCCTCAAGTGTTATCCCTTTTCTATTGATTGTCAAATAATATTAATATATATGTTTCTATTCTTGTATTCATCCAAAGACATTAGAGCATCCTTATTGCTAGGACCAAGACGAAGTTTCTTAAGATAGTTTATTAATATATGTAGATTAAGAGATGAAGTTAAGATACTTGCGTAAAAGTGGAGATTATTGGTAGATACTTTTGTTGGTTCTTAGTTAAATAGAAAATTTAATTATTTTTTTAGTAAGTTATTTGTGTTTAAAATAAAACATATAATATTAAAATAGAAAACATAAGAAAACTACAAAGTTGAAAAAAAAATTACAATGTTAAAAAAAAAATTACAAGGTTGAAAAAAAAACATTAAAAATGCAAAAAAAAAAAAATTTTTATTCAATTCATAGAAACTTAAACATGAAATGTTAATTTTCAGTCCCAAATTGATCTCATATATTTTCGATCAAATCAAGTTTTAATTGTTTATGGACTGGTCTATCCCGAACTCTTGCTCGACAATCAAGTGTATTGAAAAGCTCAGTAGGCATCTTGACGCAAAAATAAATATCCTCATCTTGAAACGTGTCATCCTGAGTCTGTGTACATCGTTCATCTTCGACAATCATATTATAGAGTATGATACATGCTCTCATAATATTTTCTATTTTGGATTTATCCCATAAATTAGATGGATTTTTAATAACGGCGAACCTGGTTTATTTTATATGCACCTGATATTCCATTACAATCATAACAGTCAATACAAATCCGTAAATCAGTCACAGTGGGAAGGTGATAAAGAAACCATTACAACCATTACACATTACACAACTTAGTTACTTAAACATTACCACCAAACTTAATACCACTAAAACAATGACCAATACACAAACAACCCTTTCAAACCGATTGGTTAAACCTGCATTCTTGTTACCTAGCTCAGATACTATCTTCTCTAGCTTACCCAACTTCTGCTCAGTCTCATAGTCAGTCATGAAGGTTAGAAAATCTACCTTCTCAGCGAGCTCAAGTGTGTGTCTATCCCTTGCTTTCATCTCCTCCATAACTGCGACATCCCACCATTTTCAAACATGGCACTCTCCATCGTCAACATTCGCACATAGGTAACTAAGAGTAAGTCTAAGCACTAACCAGAACAGTGAACCAGTACTCGCAAGTAATAGCACAACACTTCAATGCACACCTTTAACTAAGCATTAACCACCACAATAAAATGGTACAAAAGCAGACTTAACATTAATAACGATTGTAGTTTGGTGGATATGTTTGTTCTTCTTCTTTAAAGAGTTAAGTATAACAATCTCACAATACTAGATTAGCTTTATTACAATCTCACAATAGACGATTAAAACTTTGTTAAAAAATATCACTGATTGCAAACCCGGGGATTATCACACGATTATCAAACTTTGTTAAAAAATGTCAATCCCCCGTGAACATTCAAACACGATTTTCAAACATAGCTAACCCTATATCTCATATTTTCAATTTTAATTATCTCACATAAAGCAAACCCTAATTCAGAAAGCAATCAATGTAACTAAATATCCATTTGATTATTTCAATTTTATTTTCAAGATTTTCACAGAGGAAAAAGACGAACCATGCACAAACCAAATAATCAGAAACAGCAATGATATCATCACAACAAAATCATCTAAATCTCTAAACGGAGGAGGAACAGATACCTTATTTAGATTTGAATCAGCAGACGAGAGGATTTCGATTAGGGCAATGGACGTCTGCGGAGGTAAGAACAGATCGATGAAATCGATGTCGAGTGACCGCAATCAACCAGAGGTTTTGGATTTGGGCATGAAATCGCCGGTGAACTTTTGGGATGACGGAAGAAGAAATGAGAAGAACGATTGGGATTTCGATTTTGCCACCTAGTCGGTGTCGAGAGAGTTCGAGAGAAGAAGAAATGAGAAGAACGAGAGAGAGAGAGATACTCCTTTCCCGTACACAAACCCTAGACCCAACTAACATGTGACACCTGTCCCTGAAGGACGAGCCCGAGAACTTCTTAACTAAGAAATGAGATGGTCCGTTTGCAAACGTTTTCAGTATTTTTCATTTTTATTTCGACCCATAATAGCTAAGAAATGAGTTTAAGATATGGCGATAACCATGCTCTTAGACATGTGGTGCATGTAACATCTCCTGCGTCTCCAATCACGGACCACGTGCACTCCTTCGTTTTCTCTTTTTTTTTAATTTACTTTGGCTTAATTATACTTTTCGTCCAATAAATTAATGATAGTGAATAAATTACCTTATATAAGAGTAAATTAATGAGGTTTGTATAAGTCTCATTAAGGAACTGCACATTAATTCGCTTTGACATATCTAACAACTGATAAAAGAGATTAGAAAACCTCAAGACATAAAGCCAGAAATGCCGCGGCATTGATATTGAATGTAGAAAAAATAAAGACTTGGACTCGTACCAGTATCTGAGTCTAACACTTCCAAACCTGGTTTGTTGGGAGTAGAAATACATATATATCCTTCTATATGATTTCAATTTGAACATTGTTATGAATTTGAGAAGCAAAATAGACTTATTTACTAATAAGAAAATTAAGAGATATCTTACTACCATCTTCATCTAGGGGGTAACTCAGACCAAGCCAAACGTGAGTGAAGACTGAAGAGGAACGTTTCTATTTCTGAGACAAACAAGAAACCATGACTAGTTTACTTCATAACAAGACATTAAACTGAATAACGAGCTCAAAATGCAAAAGAAAAAGTACACCATCAACTAGGTTCGCCACTGCCATCAGTGATGATGTTTTTGTGCAAAATTCAGGATTCAGAAATAAGAGAGTAGTATCAAACATGAAACAGAAGCCATTTTTTTCCAGCTGAACATTTTCAAACTCGTTTCAAGTTATCAAATACCAAAATTCTCATAGTAAAAAACAGAGAACAACGCAATGCATGGAATATACACTTACCAACAAATTGAACATAAGTAAAGTGAGAAAGAAAAGACATAGAAAATGTGACCAATGAATACAAATAGGACATGCAGATGCACTCACATACCCACCCACACACAAAAATAAGAAATAACTTGGAGTGGCAGAGGAGAGACTAATGATGTCTCTCTAATCTCTTCATCAACTCTTGCGCCAACAGTTTCATCCATGTTTCTCTTACTGGTCTCGAAAGACACCAGGTCTGCCTGCAATCTTTTTAAATGCATGTGCTCGGATCTGACTGCATGACACAATCTCTTTGGTTAAGATCATTCATGAAGCCGTTTAGCAGCCATGCTCCTAACTTACACCAGCTGTACTTTTGGCAAGCATCATGTATCCCTGTCAACATTTGGATTGTTGGGATTGTTAAAGCCCATGTCCAACTCTATATTACCCGATTAGTACGATATTGTCCACTTTGGACCTTAGAGACCGACTCGGATGGATTTACTTTTGGAATCCATCCCAAAAGGTCTCGTACTAATTATAGTTGGACATCTCTTTATATATAAGACACTCTTTGTCTAATTCTCCAATGTGGAACTTAGATTGATATCTCACATTCTCACCCTCAAACTAAGGACCTCACTTATCTCGTGTCCCACAACTGAACTTCCTGGATTTCCTGACTTGATCTCTGCCACACACCTCTCATTTCTAACTCATAGGATACCATTCATCACTCGAATGGTATTTCGGTCTTATTGCAGATTTCTCGTCAACATGGCTCTGATACCAATTGTTGAGATTGTTAAAGCATATGTCCAACTCTGTATTATCCGATTAGTACGATATTGTCCATTTTGGGTTTTAGAGACTGATTCACATGGATTTACTTTTGGAATCCATCCCAAAAGACCTCGTACTAATTAGAGTTGGACATCTCTTTATATATTAGATACTATTTATCTAATTCTCCAATGTAAGACTTAGTTTGATATCTCACGTCGATAAGTGGATCAAGAGGCATCAACAGGAGAAATTATTCAAGCTGATGCAAGCAACCATACTTGCATTTAAGTTCAACCCTGCATATTCATAACTCCGTACGCTAACACAAAAAAAGCATCCAAACTCAATCCTCTCACCTCCACCTCACGTTCCTTCCCCGGTTGCCACCATCACCAACCCTTTCTCTCGACTCCTGAAATCAAATTCCATTATGCAACTCCATTTTCATCATCATCATCCATGGCCCGTATCTAATCTCTCTACCTTCTCCCATTCCCTCCCCATACATCTAATTCCCTCTTCTTAAGACATGACTCTTCCTTATGGTTTACCAGCAAATAGACAAGAGACACCCTAGTCCTGCTATTTGTTTTGTGTTATGTGCACAGCTATGCAGTGACATGGAACAAGGAGAGGGATAAGAACAGGCGTATGAATGAATCAACTACGAATCAGCTTAACTCAAGTGAAGACTTTCTTGGAAAACTCTTGGTTTAGGACGACCACCAGTGGGTAGAAGAACCTGATCTTTTGGCTATCTTGACACTCTGGTTTGGTTTGGTTGGAGCAGCACTTTTGTTACAAAGATAGTGAAAGAGATTATGGTTTCGGTAACTTTTCTACTCTCAGTTTTCCTGTAGTTATACCTGATTTCATGTATAACTATTTTAAGGAGACGACATCATACTTCACTTTGGATTAAAAAAAATTGACGTCTGGAGTTATAAATCCAATTTGTTCTGTATTACTATTGTAGTTATGTTACTGAAAAAAATATTGGAGTATGAGATTTGGAAGATCAAGAAGCTGCATCTAACGGTAATATATTCTAATTAGCCATAATGATAAATTGATAATCAACATTCATAATCTTACCTTATGTAAATGTCATCAAAAGTTTCATAAACTGGAAAGTAGCCGTTGGATCATTGGAAAAGAAAAGGAAACAAAAGAGAATACAAATAAGTGAAAGATGTGCTGAATCTTTTTGAAATAAGTCAAATCCTTGTTCTTAGATTTTCACAATCTTTTTGTAATCTTTCTTCTCTCTTTAGAAAATCTGTGATGAATCCTAAAAGATGTGCTGCTTGCAGATATCTGAGAAGAAGATGTCCAAAAGATTGCGTTTTCTCACCTTATTTCCCTCCAAACAATCCTGAAAAATTTGCATGTGTCCACAGAATCTATGGTGCTGGAAATGTTTCCAAAATGCTTCAGGTATATAAAATCTTCTTTTTTGTGTTATCTTTTCTCAATCCGAAATTAAGACAACGTTATTGCATTAGTGGTTTATATATAACAGTATGAATATTGATGGTGATCTTTTTTTTTACAGCAACTTCCTGTTCAGACAAGAGCTGAAGCAGTGGAATCTTTATGCTTTGAAGCAACATGTAGAATTGAAGATCCTGTTTATGGATGTGTTGGGATGATTTCTTTACTCCAGACTCAAATCCAGAAAACTGAAAGTCTTCTGGCTAGAACTCAAGCTGAGATCACTGTTGCTCAAATCAAACATAGCCAAAACCAACATTCTGAGTTTATGTAATATCTCAGTTTCATCTAATAAAATTCCAAATAAAAAAAATCTCTTCTACATCTCTTTTGCTGATTGCGTCTCTACTCTCTTGTACGCATTTGTATCTAAAGGTTGCTTGTCTCAGGAAGATATCGATAAAATTTTGTGTAAAAAGTTCATGTTCTGTCTTGAGAACTCCACCGATTACTATGCTAATTTAAGGCCATAACACTGGAAATTTCAACATCATCTTTCAAAGTTCAGTGATTGTTCTACCAAGGTTGACTGTAGCTTTTGTTTGCTAGATATATGTTAGTCATTGTTGTAAAGAATGTGAGACTTTGCACTTGTTGAATGATCTAGCAAGGTTGATATTTTGATCTTGACTTTAGTAGCCTCATGGATTTGCCTGTCACAGTAATGATCTTTGCAAGTCTGATCTGCAACCTTCAAAATTGTGAATAACTAGCTTTAGCTTTAAGTTTGATATGCATTGTTACTTTCCTTATGGTTATTTGTTTCAGACGGTAAGCTGCAGACAAGACAACAGTTGTAACAATCTTGTCTGGTTCAATATCACATGATAATTTTCTGTGTTTGTAATAGACTAATAAACTCATAAAGACTTCTTCTCTAGTTAGAGACTCACACACACGATGAAGAAACAAGCCCAAAGTGAAAAGCCCAAAGTGAAAAAAAATGAGGTCAAGGATTGATGTATTCTTGATCATAGAAACATGAGAAGATTACAAATAGAGTGATTTGATAACCACAACCACACAGATGAGTAAGAAAGTTATCCAGAATCTAATCTCCTTTGCCTCCAACTCATCTTTTCCTTTTACTATATTACCACATCTCTGTTTCAAAATATCTTTCTAGCATCGGCTGCTACCAAGCCTACAACCTTAACTTTGATCCTTCCTGGTCACCATGGCTTCGGCTACTTTCTCTGTGCCAAAACCATCTCTTCAGGTACCTTACTTCTTCTTCTGATATCTATTACATGATCTTAAAAAGTTTAAGTAAATGTGTTTTGGTCTTCAGGGTTTCACTGAGTTCTCAGGATTGAGAAGCTCCTCTGCTTCTCTCCCCTTCGGCAAGAAACTCTCTTCCGATGAGTTTGTCTCCGCCATCACTTTCCAGACTTCTGCAGTGAGTTTTCTGTACCTTCCATGTTCTGCCTTATCATGCAATCTTATAACACAAACTAGTACTCTATAAAGAGCTGTCTCATTCATATACCATTGTAACTGATCATGTTTCCACCAGATGGGAAGCAGTGGTGGATACAGGAAAGGTGTGACCGAGGCTAAACTAAAAGTAGCCATCAATGGCTTCGGTCGGATCGGGAGGAACTTCTTGAGATGCTGGCATGGTCGTAAGGACTCTCCCTTTGATGTCATTGCCATCAACGATACCGGTGGTGTCAAGCAAGCTTCACATCTCCTTAAATACGACTCTACTCTTGGAATCTTCGACGCGGATGTGAAACCTTCCGGAGACGCTGCTCTCTCTGTTGATGGAAAGATCATCAAGGTTGTGTCTAACCGCAACCCGTCTCTTCTTCCCTGGAAGTAAGTTAAAACACACAGTTCTGTGTCTGAAGTTGATCAGTCTTTGTCCGAAAGGCAGATAATCATTTGAATGGTTTTGTTAGGGAGTTGGGAATAGACATAGTCATTGAAGGAACAGGAGTGTTTGTGGATAGAGAAGGTGCAGGGAAACACATTGAAGCTGGAGCCAAGAAGGTTATCATTACAGCTCCAGGCAAAGGAGACATCCCAACTTATGTTGTTGGTGTCAACGCTGATGCTTACAATCCTGATGAACCTATCATTAGCAATGCATCTTGCACTACTAACTGTCTTGCTCCCTTTGTCAAAGTTCTCGACCAAAAGTTCGGTATGCAACGGTTCTGCTTCCGCTTTCTTTTTTTTGTTCTTTCAGATCAATGAAACTAGGCCCCGCATAACCGGAATTGGTTCGGTTTATTTCGGTTTTTGATTTTTTTGGTTCTAGAAATATAGGATCCGTTCGGATATCTAACAAATTAAATTTGGTCTTAGTTTGATTATTTTGGTTTCTGGTTCGGGTAACAAAACTGAGAACCAACTAATATCCAAAATAATTTCGGGTTCGGTTCTAGTTTCTTGGTTAATTTGGGTTAAAAATAGATAATTCCGGTTTTTCGGATAAAATTATTGGATAATGCAGATAATTTAAAATATTTTGGATAAAAAATATTAGAGTAATTCGTTTTTGGGGGTAATTTGGTTTATAAATAGTATTTAAAAATATTTGATTATTTTAAAATTAAATATATTTAATATTTATAAGTCTAAACACTATAATATAAAATTTAGGTACATATTCGGTTCTCAGTTTAGTTCCGGTTTGGTTTCAGTTTTTTGGTTCTAGAAAAAGTATCCGCTCGGGTATCTCGTAGTATCTGAACCCCGAACCAAACTGTGTTTTCGGTACGGATAAATGTGTCTGGCCCTGAATGAAAATGTGTTTAATGTATGTTGTAAACATTTCAGGTATCATAAAGGGTACAATGACAACAACTCACTCATACACCGGTGACCAGAGGTTACTAGACGCTAGCCACCGTGATCTAAGGAGAGCAAGAGCAGCTGCATTAAACATTGTTCCCACATCTACAGGAGCAGCTAAAGCCGTGGCTCTCGTGCTCCCTAACCTCAAAGGAAAACTCAACGGAATCGCTCTCCGTGTACCAACACCTAACGTGTCAGTGGTTGATCTCGTTGTGCAGGTCACCAAGAAGACTTTCGCTGAGGAAGTTAACGCTGCTTTCAGAGACTCCGCAGAGAAAGAGCTTAAAGGTATCCTTGAAGTCTGCGATGAGCCGCTTGTGTCAGTTGATTTCAGATGTTCAGATGTGTCGTCCACCATTGATTCTTCGCTCACTATGGTGATGGGAGATGATATGGTTAAGGTGATTGCTTGGTATGATAATGAATGGGGTTACTCACAGAGAGTTGTTGATTTGGCTGACATTGTTGCCAACAACTGGAAGTGATTTGTAGCTTTTGAAACCAAAACTTGTCTCATGTTTTCTCCTATTTTTACATTCTGATTCTCAAAATATCGGTCAAGAGACTCAAGACTGTATAAACTATAGCCCTGAGTTATGGATTTGTAATAATGATAAAACTCGATTTAAACTTGTTTACATCTGTATTTTTTTAATCCTGACCAAGTTTACATGTACCATGTTGAAAATCTTTTCTAAATCTTTCTTTCCTTAATCTGGTTTATTAAATCGCTTTTTCAAAGATTCAAAATCCGTAAATCTTATGTATAAGCATTAACGAACTCTCAATCAAACTGAGTGATCTAAGAAAACTTCTACTACATTTGTACTTTATGAAACTCTTTTTAACGGGCCTCGAACAAACAAAAAAAATTAATATACAGAGATTTAATGTAATAATACATTTTGGTTTTTGCAAAAAATACACAACGTGTAATGTTTTTTTTTAATGGGGTCCTAACAACAGAGTTTGCTAAGAAAAGAATGTACCTGAGAAACTGTCTACTTAATTAAGCCTTTGAAGGGTGATGATGAGATGTCTTTTCAAGCATTCTTGTTCCTTCTTCTTGCATGGCTAGTTTGCTCCATCCTGATCCTCCTCTCATGGACAATATCTTAGCCCTCTCGAGCCCGTTTCCTCTAAACCCTGTAATCTTGGAAGATACCATTGGCATCACAAGAATAGCAGATGCGTTGATAGAGTCTTCACCAAAGCCCAATGCCGTTAAACAAGCAGCCTGCAACACAAAGAAAGAAGGGTTAAAAGCTTGTTGTTGATAAAGCTTTACCAGTGAAGATATTTTAGCTTTGTGGGGTACCTTTGTTTTGGAAATTAGATCAGCTGCTTTCATATACATTCCTTGTACAGCTACTCTTGTGTCTTTGCTATGTCCATCTTCAAATGATTGTGGTATCAACCTGTCCTCTTCCGAGGACACTATTGAGTCCAGAGATGATGTACTGTCTTTTGTCTCGTTGCCTCTTGTATCATCAGGTGCTAGTAACGATATGCCTATGAACACGCACATCATTCCTAATATGAACATTGTTGTTCTTAACGCGTCGAAGACCTGTTCAAATAAGAATGAAAAATGATAAGCCTAATGATACAAGATGACCGAACATATATCAAGTAAGTTAAAAGATGAACCTGAAACTCTTGAAAGTAGATGAATCCAGTACAGATGGAAAAGAAAGTCCAAGCAATCTGAAACATTGGAACTATGAGAATTGCATCACAAAGAAACAACCCTTCATTCAATCTTGTCATCTGCAACAACAGCACATTAAAGACATCTTTAACTTAGTAACTTTATCGTCCCAATAGCCAAAAAAAAATATTCCATTGGCTTTAGGACTTTACCCAGAATCCAGCTGTACCAAGAAATAAAAGAAGCATAGAGTATGTGAACCAGCTATGCAATTGATAGCTACTAGACATGGCCAACCTCAGCAAGTTTGAGCTGCAAGATGAAACTCAAATCAGCACTTGGAAGTCATGAGTATAGCCATTAGATTTACAAACTCACAGTGACTTGGCGAATAAAACGGAACATGATCCTATAGCGCCGGAGACCACAGCATATGAGAAAGGAAGCAACAGTTTCCAATAGGAGCTAATCTCTTGTCCAGGTACAGATATCAACAACACTTCTCCTTTCCTATTACATTTCGATTAAAGATATCATCACCAAAGAGGGGTAAAAATTTGAAAACGCAAAGCTAAGACAAACCTATAGAGGAAATGGTTTACAGCTACGATTATAATCAAAATCCCACAGTAGACCAAGAATGTCAGATTGCTGTATTTCTCTGCCAACTGTTCTGGTGTGAAAACTGAGCATAAAAGACTTTGCATTAGCCCACACTCAACCGATAGACCAAAACCTTTTATGTTGAAGAAAAGTTTACCTGGAGACTGGTGATTACCAAAAGCTACAAGGAAAACGTTTCCAAGAACAATAAAGGCCGTAGCAACAAGTACTCTGTGACCAAAGGCAGACCAAACAAAATTAGAAGAGAGAGTAGTAAGTTGCAAATTACAGTGAGGATGTTGACGTACTTAACGGTGACCATTTTGTTCAGTACAACATAAGCAAAGGCTATGTTGGATACAAACTGAATGGAACCAAGAGCTGCTAGAAGAGAGTGTGACAAGGTAAGTGAACTAAAGACAAAATAGTAACGCAACCATCAAAATCAAACCAACTCTTACCTGAGCAGCATAACCAAAGGAAATGAAATTGAGGCAATTCCCAAGAAGAAAGACAAGGATCCCTGTAAGTTCCCAGGAGGGTCAGAACTAGCTTCATAACATAAACTTCAAAAGGTTTTAAAAGACTAAAGCAAATACCAACTCTCCATGTCTGAAAATGTATAATGGGCTTCAACGGCGTCTTTCCACCACCACTATCCTGTAAAGCTAGCCTTTCTCTCTGGATAATACACAAAAAAAAAAAACACACACACACACACACACACAGAAAAGTAAGGCTCAGGAGGAGAACTCTAACGAAATGGTATTGATGGCAGAGGGAAATAGCAAGACCTCGTTATGTCCCAATTTGAGAAGGTTAGTGCCGAAATTAATAGCAACGCTTCCAAAAATATTGATGAAAGCTCCAATGACCCACTCTCCCATGGTTTAAAGAGAGAATCACTTAAAAGCTGCAAAAACTAGGCGCAAGCAAATCAATCAGTAGCTCATGCAGGCTCTTATGTGATCTTCTTAAAGAGCTTCGAAACTCTGCAAGAGAAGAGAACCCTTGTCAGCATAGAACCTAAGAGAGGCTATTTGATGAGGTTATTGCAAGAGACACAAAACAAAAACACAAGCTTGGAGCTTTGGTTAGGTAATAAAAGAGAAGCCCCCCATAAAACTTCATCAGAGGGTTTCTTCAAATCGTTAAATCTATCGAAAGAAGAGATCAAAATTGAAGAAGCAAACCTGAGAGAAGGAGATGGAAGAGGTTCAGATCCAGATTACAAGTCTTCCTTCCTCTCTCCCAAGAAACAAAATTGACGACGGAGAGATTCGATCATAGATTAGAAATGATATTGTCGTTGGGCCCCCTTGTTCAGTTTTTCTTTTTAACGTATATCAGCTGACATTCCTTCAATACAAATAGATACGTCTCTGCCTCCAGGTTCATTTGCCCAAATATGGTTCTCTCTCTGCCAGTTTCTGTGTGATTTATCTGCAGGAACACCCTTAACTGTGGATGCCTTTTCGCAACGGTTGTGTTCAAGGATGTATCTGCTTATTTCATTACATTGGCCTCATTTACTGCTCCTTTCTCACTCTCAGACTTGGCCTCTCTGTTAATTTCTCGCAAGTTTTTTGCTAATATTATTTATGTCTAAAGACAATCCTTCAAAGTTATGTATTAGTTTTCTCTGTGGTGATTCCCTGCGTGCAGGTTTATGGTTTATCCATCCATTGGAGCTAGAGGAGGAATACACTTTATTAAAGGGATCACAGTCACTTTAGTCAAAAAGCTAAGCTAATCATTGCCCCAGGTGCTGCTCTTATTCATTCTCTCTCCTAGATGGAACATTTTATCTTCAAGATACAAGTAACAAGAATTTTCAAATCTTAGTACTTATGATGAGAATCCCTGTTAAGCGATTTTGTGAGAGGAGTCAAAAGGGTTCTTTCTTTTTTTTTTTGATCAAATTGTGGTGCAACACGAGAGTCAAAAGGGTTCTTATAGCATTGGAATAGAATATGTTTATCTAGCTACTGCCAAAGCACTTGGGGTTTAAATTGCTGGAGCCATTCACTTTTGTTCTTAGCCATCTTTTCTGGAAGTCAACCTCGTGGGGGTTTTCAGGGTAAAGATATTTGCACATGCTTCAAGAAGACCAATACTGCAATCTATTCCAGAATCTTTGTACAGATGGGAAATCCACATGTCTTTCATGTTCTGCCTATTTCATCTCAAAGCCAAGATGTTGAAGTACTATTTTATCGTTCTTAAGTCAACCTCTCATGAGAAGACAACTACAAAGATAGCTTCCTATTGTTGCCTAGTGGTTGTAGCTTTTGTTCTTTCAGACAACATGAAGTAGAGGAACCCCAAAACCAAATTTGTAAAAAGGCAAAAAAATAAAATAAACCCTTACTAAATTATCTCAGGACCGATCCTGCGATTGAGGCACTAGAGAGCCAGTAGTGGAGCACGCAGCAGCAGCATATCTCGTAGCCTACTCGGTTGTCTAAAATGTTCCCAGCCAGTGCCATTTCTGCTGTGCAAAGATTGGTGATCTCAGTTCCATTGGTCTGTGAATGAGACCACAACCTTAAATCTTGTATGTTTGGTTGTTTTAGAGAGCATCTAAGACAATGGATCCTATTAGTAACAGCTTAAAAAGTAGCTTCTCTATATGTCTCTTTGGGAATCACATTCTAGTCAGATGCTAAACTTGGAAGAAACTGAGTCTTAATCAATAGCTTCTCATGTTTTAACTCTGTTTACAGAAGAAGCATTCCAATACTCCATAATATATAACAATTGAAGAAGTTTCATGTGCCTAGGAGAAATGAAACTAATTTAACTACAAAGCAGTACTGAGGAACCGATTTGACGCTCTTCTCGATTTGAAAGGCTAGAAGCGGCAAGAGTCTCTTCTTTTCCCCTTCCATCTTCTGCCATTACTCTTAGAAACTCTTCAAGAGCACACTGCATCCACTCATACCGACACAGTTCCAAAGCTTCTTTAACATTCAGCTGTATGTTTATACAACAAACCTTTATCAGTTACTTTTACTATAAAACACATACAAAAGCAACAATGGGTGCTACTTACCCATCGCCTTTCACGGTTTTCGTGTTCTGGCCATGTCGCAAGCTCTTCAGTCACCTCTAACGAAAACATATAGCCTTTACATCCACCTAAGCAGCAGTCAGGTTCCGCACTGCTACTCTTGCTTCTAAATTCCCAAACTCCTAATGGCTCTTCCTATAGGAAACATTCAGTTAAATCTATACAAGAACTTCCTCGGATTGGTGATTGAAAGAGAGAACTCACTCTTAGTATTCCTTTAACTCCTGCTTCTTCCATGGCTTCACGAGAAGCAGCTTCAAGAACAGTTTCATCATCTTCCCATCCTCCCTGAAGATGTACACATATTAAAGTTTCAGAAGCATCAAACATGAAGAAGTTGATACAGGAAAAAGACAAAAAAAAAAAAAAAACCTTTGGGAAGACAAGATCGTGTCGATTAGGAGATGATACCATAAGAACTTGAAGCTTGTTTTCAAAGTCAACACTCGAGTCATCCTCATCTTTCACCACTCTATACGGAATGCATCTGTCATCATATGTCAACACATGAATTTCTTTCAATTATTTACTTAACTGATTTTTCCACTATTTAAATGAAACTAAAAAAACCATCATATCAAGAACTATTCAAGAATTAATAAAGTCAACCGCAAGAAACAAAAAAAAGAAAGATTAAATACCCAGAAACAAGACGGAAGTTGTTGTCATAACGTTGACGGTCTCGTCCTGTTCGTGCTAAAAGATTAGACATTTTTAATAAACCTGCGAAGATGAAACCAACCCCAAATTAGAAGAAACAGAGTACACAAAAAAAAAAAAAATAAGAAGGGGAAGAAATTAATTACGAAGAAAATGCAGCTTTTAAGCCTTTTGAGAAAATAAAAAGGTCCTGTCTTTTGACTGTTGGTTGGTGTCAGAAAGAAACATCAACATAGCTTCCATGAAGAATCATCTTGTTCAATAATGAAGTTCATCTTTTCACTCAGAATTAAAGAGAGAGAAAACTGAAACTCAAAGAAGAAGAAAAAGAGAAGGAATGGTTATGGGGATGTTTGCCATCAATAGGAAGTAGAAGCTGAGAATTTTCCGGGGGACAAATGTAAGAGCTGACCAAGGGGAGCATTCAATTCTTTAATAACCACCACCCATCTTCTATTCACATTTCTTATTTTTTTTAATAACATTTTTTAGATATTTTTATGTATCATGATGATGATATATATAATGAACTTGGTGAGTCCACTTAGGAGTGTTTTATTTAGTTAAACATAATCGATAGGGAGCCAGACACAACAATCAATTATAAAGTCGGATATAGCTCTGAAATGGATACGGTTCCAGTTGGAGAGAAAATGCTCTCAGCTGGTTGGTTCGTTTACTAGTGGTCATCTACACATGTATCCAATATCCTACGAGACTGCGAGTCTTAAAGATCAAACATGTATTTGATCCGGAAAAAAAAAAAGATCAAACATGTACGAATATTCGATGGACTAGCCTAACCCTCTTTTAAATTAGAATTAGAATATATGAATAACTTTTAGGGAATATTTTGAGTTTAAATGTTTTTAGCTTTCACTAAATCCTCGTAGTTTACTAATATTCCACTCAAATTTAACTAACCAAATCAATTCATGTTAGATTTGTTTTTTTTCTTTGTTTGTTTAGTTTTGACATTCAAATAAGAAAACCAAAGCCCCCACTCTACTGACTGAACACCTCTAAATTCTTAAAACTTTAGCATAAACTGTGGATCTTCTAAGGCATACATTATACATATACCTATAACGATGAGACAGACCAAACATCAAACAAAACCTAGTTAGCCTCTGCAAAGGTGACTATGAAGCCCCCACCTATGTGTTGGAGGATGGGCCTTCGGCCCACTCGCAAACTGGACATAAGGAGAAAAGCCGAAAGCATATGAATGGCCCAGATCGAACCGATGAACCTCCTCCACACGCAAGGAACAGACGGTTGGATCGACCGCCGATGATAGACGTAAACCTACGCAAGCGATAGTGTAATGATGATCGCCGAACCTAACCACTAACAACTCCGCCGATTACTGTAGCATGCCAGAATGTAATCATGACGAACAAATAACTTCTCCACGCAATGGGCATCTATAAAAGAAGAGGTGTGACCATTGATAAGGGACACAAAAATCTTACCACGAGAGACTAGAGAGAGAAAAGAGAAAGAGAAGTAGTTTAGCTAACAAGCTTGTCATTACGATGACGAGTTCTTTCTTCGTAACTCTATTCAGTCTTTTGCTTACACTTTAATAAACGAAACTTTTGGCCCATTAATCACTCCTAAACACTCGTTTAAGTATTCTAAACTTCCATTACCGGATTTAGGATCCAACACTATAGGCCATAACATAGGTCGAATCGGTTTTGGATTCATTGATTTTTTTAATTAGTTCATAAAATAAGGGTGGGCAAAAAATCTGAACCGAACCGAACCAAACCAAACCGACCAAACCGAACCCAAATCGATCTAAACCAAATTGAAGTATATGTCTAACCCATTTGGTTCAAGATTTTATCAACCCAAATGGTTCGGTTTGGTTTGGTTTTAAACTGAACCAAACCAAAAAACCGAAGTGTTTTTTTAGTTAGATTAATTAAATATACTAATAACATTAAGATTTAATATATTTAACCATTTAGCCTAAACAACTAAACATAATTTTATACATTATACTTTTAAATGAATAGAATAAGCACAACTAAAAATAAAATAAAAGAATATGAATCTCATACATTAACATCAAAACGGAAAAACTATTTTATTATATTTATATTAGGTTTGAAGATAATAATATAAATTATTGAATTATATTTTCTACATATTTATTGTGATGTTTGATTTTACGTTTAAATATGAAGGAAATAATGATTTAGTATCAAATGATGATTTTTTTTTCGTCAAACGATTTGTTTATATTTTTATAAATCATATTTTTGTAATTGAACAAGAACAAAACTAAAAAATAAACTCGGTTGAACTGAAAAATACAAACAAAACTTAATTAAACTGAACCAAACACAAACCAAACCGAACTAAAAACCGAACCGAAGTAAAACCGAACCAAACCGAACATAAACAAACCATACTAATTTGGGCTGACTTTAGTTTAAGATTTTTTAGACCCAAAATAACCCAAACCAAATCGAATCTAAACCGAACCCATAATTAAACAGAAACGTCCATGTAAAACCACAAACTTTTCCGGAATACTGAACGGTTTGGCTATAAAGCCCATGTGTTATGTGTCTGCTTGATTAAAACGATATTGAGCCTAACATGGGCTTTCTGAAAACCTGGTGCAGGATATAATTGGTATTTTTATTTGTCAGTCACTTTTCAATCATTTCCAATTTGTATGATTTATTCATGATGACCACCACCGCCGCTTCAATCACTGGTCTCGTTTCAAAAATTCATATTCATTTTTTTTATTATAAATGGGAAAAGAGAGAGAAAAAAAAAAGTCAATACTATAGTAATAAAAGTCAAGACAAACGATGATATGTCTTGATTGTTATCACCGTTTGATGATCATCGTAAATAAACACGAAACGCAGATCGTGTAAATGTGAGTTGAAACGTTAGCGTTAGTAACTAACGGGTAATATAGAGTAGAAGCAAAAATACACACTTATACAGCCGGATTGTGGGTCCTTTGACCCCCGCGTTTTTACTCTGTCTATGTATAATGTGGTCCTAGTCATTATTTATTGTGAAAAAGACAAAAATAGACTAGCACTTAAGATCAAAAGTCACAAAAATAGCATTTAATGTTTTATCAAAAGTCACAGACTTAGGGTTTAGAGTTAAAGGGTGGAGTTTAGGATTTAGGGTTTAGGGTTTAGGGTTTAGAGTTTAGGGTTTAGGATTTAGATTTTAGGGTTTAGGGTTTAGGGTTTAGGGTTTAGAGTTTAGGGTTTAGGGTTTAGAGTTTAGGGTTTAGGGTTTATGGTTTAGGGTTTAAGGTTTAGAGTTTAAGGTTTAGGGTTTAGAGTTTAGGGTTTAGGATTTAGAGTTGAGAAATAAGGTTTTGGGGATAAGATTTCAAATTTTAAAAAATAAAAAAATTAAAATTTTCAAAGGATAAACTTTGAAAGGTGCTATTTTGATCATTTTAGTTTTTGAGTGCTATTTTTGTGATATAAACTTAGATATGTGCTATTTTGGAGATTTGCCCTTATTTATTTCGTCAAAAAGTGAGTTTGTTGAATTTTATATTTAGAATATTTTATGAATGTTTCGCTGGATATCTATTTCTCACTAGGTGATTTTCCTGTGCATACACGGATACAAACAATTACAAAATAATAAAATCATTGTAATTGGTTAACTTTTTATTTCTATTTAATATTTATTGATAAGTTTAACTTATTTTGTAGTTTATATAATAGAAAGACAAATATAATATTGCTTTAAATTATGTTATTTTGTTATCTTAATTAAATCTTTTATTTTGGGTATAATAATTTGGATCGGTTAAGTTATTTTTGGTATGTTGAGTTGTATATATTTTCCAATTAAATGTTAATAATACTAAATCAGATTATATATAATTAATTTTATTTTCTCAAATTTCTAAATATGTATTTAATAATTGATATATTTTGTTTTGGCTTAAATTTATGAGAAAATATTGAAGTGTTGATCTGAAGTTGTATAAGTGAATCAAATTGAAATCTTTTATAACCCCGTCGATCATTATAGTTTTAGAACTTAATATTAACCTAATTACTTTTATTAAATACCACCTTCATAGAAAAACAATTTTCTAATGGAATTGGATTTAATATAATTACTTGTTTATTTTTATAGATATTGAAATATTCACGTAGTATTAGCTTGAGAATCTATAATTATGAAAAGAAAAATTGTATGAAATTGTGAGAGATTTTTTTAAAAAATAAGAGATAGAATAACTATCCAAAAAATAAATATTATTTTAGAAAATTTATAATTAAGAGAAAAGAAATTTCTTTAGTGTATTAAAGTAAATACTGATTTAGTAACTAAATTGACTTTTTCTTATGAAAAAAATTATTATATTTTAAATGAAAAAATATTTAATTAACGTTATTAATAATCGTAGAAAAACGGTCTTAAACAAAATCGTATAAAAGGAAATTCATTTTGTTTTTAAATCACATGTTTTAAATATCAAAAATCACTATATTTTTGTTTTAAGATTATTTTTGATACTAAATTCCTATATGATATATGATTTTATAAAAAAGCATTAAGAAAAATGAAAAATATAAATAGATAATATTAGTAATGGCAATTAGTAAAATATAGTTTATGAAATTGAGATTTATTTAAAATGAAATTTCTTATTGTCAAATTACATGTTTTAAACATAACAAATCGCTATGTATTTTTACTTTTAAGATATTTCCTTTTTTATACTAATTTTTTTTATACTAAATTTCTTTATGATATTGATATGATTATATATATATATATATATATATATATATTAAAAACGAAAATAAAAATAGTTTATAGATATTTTCCTTTTTTATTAAAAAAACAAAATATTCATAACAACTAAAATAGAAATTTTGATAATGGCAATTAAAAATAATATTAATTCATGCAGGTTAACAATGTAATAAACCATTGTGAGAATTAACGTGAGCACGACACATAGGAAACTGGCTTCTCAAATAATATTATAGAGATTAATATTACCGTTAATTATTTAATTTACTTTAATCAGTTTTATTTTGTAATAGTACCAGTTAAAACAGCACTAGTTCATTAAGCAAACTAAAAATATACTAGTATAAAATTTTCTTTTTCCATCATTGTGGTTCCGTTCAAATTTTAATATTAAATAATAACACTCAAAAATGTGAAACAATTAAAAATTTGTTTAAGAGAAATTATGCAGAACTTTGAAATATCCCGTAATTATAATAGAAATCATAATTAAGAGAATTTTACATTGTAAACTTTAAATTGTTTATAGTCCGAAAATTTCTCTTAAACAACAAATTGTTTACATTTCTCTTAAATAATTTATAATGTTTATAGTCCAAAAAAATTCTATCATTATAGTCCAAATTTTTTTCGGTGTTTTGTTTCTATAATAGAAATTATACAGAACTTTAAATTGTTTTACATGACGTTTCTGAACATATTTTTTGTTTCTATATATTTGACGTTCTCAGAAAACAATGTAAGTTATAGTGACAAAATACTGTTTTTGCCCTATATTTATTATATTTCATGTTCTTACGATACAATGTAGTCAGTTAATGAGGTGTAGAAAAGATAATTGATTGAGTGTCTTAATCGGTGTGCAAATCTTTATAACGTCAAATAAAAAAAACAGAGGGAGTAGCAGATTTTTAAAATTTTAAAATAACCCAACCTCATTTTTTTACATCCAAACCTCAGTTTTATAAAATTAGTATAATTGAATAACATATTTAATTATCATTTTGTTTCAAAAACAAATATTAATTATCAAAAAGAACAATGAACCGTAAATCTATGGGAAGACATGGTTATTTCTATTTTTGTGATGGATAAACAGTGATTTCAATTACACTAATTGACAGAAAAATCATATTCTAAGAATTATGATTTATTTGAGGGGTTATAAATTCCCATCTGTCACTGGTTATACTAGGGATCGTTATCCGCGACAAGGCGAGGAGTTTTTGCATTTTAATCTATTTTTATCTTTTGCTTACTAATTTAGCATTCAGTTTTTAATACATTTTATTTTCACCATCTCCTCTTGTCTTGTTTACATTTGTTTTCACGTTCTGTCGTTTGATTTGTCTTAGTTTTGGCTTGTGTAATAACTTAACCCTGCTCATTCTTCTTTCATTCTTTATTGATTGATATTTTTATCTCGCTTAGCTCTGTGTTGCCACTAATTTGCTCGAATCATTTTTCATCATCTGCTTTGTATTCTTTTCATATTCATTAACTATTGTCTTCAATCTCTTTAAATCCTAAAAATCTTACTTGTTCTTTTTTTATTAAATCACATATTAAATATTGTTGAAACTGTTTATTTATTCTAATAAATTCTTACGATTATAACTAAGATGATATGGTTAAAAGACTGATTATAATTTAGTTAAAATTAAAGTCTAAAGTAGAAGTTATTAAACTTGCAATCCTTTTTTTTGTCATCCAATATAGCTTTAGTCAAATCAATTATATTGATTTAGAAAACTCATAAGCTATTTCAATCCTAAACAACCAAAAAACAAGCGCATTTGTTATTGACGCTGCGGCGGGTTTCATTTATTATAAACATAATTGCTTGTCACAACTGTTAATAAACCCAAATGTGTTTACAAATGCTACCCATATAAGAGTTTCATACTCATTTCTCTTTCTCTAGTCATCTCCTATGTTAGTAGCTATCATAATACAATCATCAAACAAATGACATATCTCTTGGTTCCATATAGAATATGCAAAAGGACTGTTTTCTGCAGACTCCATGATCACTGAGTATTATAAATATTAAACTATGTCTATGGTCTATTTATATGTTGAGAAAATGCCTCGAAATGTAGCTTCCAAATAATGATTTCCTGGTCAACACATTGCATATTAACCTCCACAATGGGATCAGTGGATCTGCAGATACCGCTATATGTCGAGTCGAACGCAGCTACACATATGTTCCCTGCTTGTGCTTTTCATTCACAATCTGCAATTCTCCCAAGAACCAGAATTAATGTTAAATGAGGTAAAAGTTTTAGAGTCACAACAGACTTTATATAGCCAAGCCCAATAAACCAAGCATCCAACGTAACATCCCCACTTGCCTATTTGTGCAGAAAATGACTTGATCATTATATAGTAGCACTGAGAAGTTAGATGGAGAATGAGGTATGAATGCAAAGTAGACAAAACAGTTAAAATCTTACTGATTATGGGAAATATAATAAATCAATTCTCTTGAAATGGCGTATAACTGTCCAATAGCGTGACAGAAGTACTTGTTCATGTTTTTACCAAACTTCCAATTCTACATGTATATATAAATATATTAGAGTTATTGTCAGCGCTCTGTTGCGATATTTGTTAGCTAAAATAATCCATCCAACATAATAGGAAAAAAAACCAACAAAATTGTAAAGCTAACCATCAGCTGAGATGCTTTTGATGTCTTAACACATTGCAAGCTTAGTGATTTCACTGTCAAAAGCAACAAACTAAGCAGTCATATACATCCGAGACATTTATTTACAAACGGTTCCTAGCACAGAAAAAGCATATTATTATGTTACGGATGATAAGTTTGATGCATAAATACAGTTTAGAATTTTTTTTCAACTGAACATTTGTGCCTACTGAATTACCTTACAACACCCACTGCATTGTGATTTTGGCATGTTAAAGCTGAGAATCAACATTGGAGCTTGCGTTAGCATTTGGAACATGAAATATAACACCATCAATTTCCAGTGTTAATTCCATTGACAATAGCTGTGCAAAAGAACTCTGCTAGTAAGGTAATCGTGATTAGTAATTCTTTACATTTTAGTGTCGTACAACTTCAAAACGATAGACACTTACAATCGACGGCTCTCAAAGATGGACCGCAAACCATCTAATGATATGCTTACCTCGTCGTATAAGTAATCCATGTCACTTCCCTCCCACGGGTAACGTTGCTGGTGCAGATCAATTCCCTCCACCTCTTTCTCATCATTAGGATGCTCTGCAATATACCCTCTGTAAGGTTCAAATTTATGTCGCTAGAATTATCAGAGAAAGAAATATAAAGTACCCTCCAAATCTTCAGGAGCATCGACATTTTCTTTATTCAATGATCTTCATTCAACCTAACAATCATCACAATAAAAAGAATGTGAGGCACATAATCTTTAAAATCCAAGTTTAATGAATGGAAAAAAAAACCTCAGGAAGACAGAAAATGTCAAACACTCACTGGCTTCTTCTTCTTTTACTTCTTGGCTCCCGTGAATGAACTGTCAAAACCATCATTATTTGCAGGAAAAAAGATTAAACAAAGCAACTGATGAAAAAAAATAAATATGTTTCACAACACATAAACTCTTCTTGAACAATCAGGCAAAGGATAGTATTTGTACCGTGTGACTCATTTATTATAATTTACAAGAACCATCTGAAAAAAAAAGAACATACGAAAAAGGAAAGAAAAAAAGAACGAAACAAAACATAGAGATTTACTGAACTGAGTAAATAGAAGAGAAGGAGACAGTGTTGTTCAAAAAAAAAAGAAGAGAAGGAGACAGAGTGGTGTGTTCGTCGTCTCTTATAGATTTCGGATGAAACTGTGTTTACACGGGGGTTCTAGTTTAGTAGTTTCTTCCTTCTTCTTTCTTGTAAGCTCGAAAATAAAAATTACATTTGTCTGTAATTACAAACTGGCGAACTGACCCACTTGCTTCACTTGTCTATCTTTTTATTCTTCTTTTCTCCCACAAAATAAACAATGGTGTTTGGTGGTTTGAGAAGAGTAAACACTCTGTAAAACGTCAAGTCATCTCTGAAACTTTAAACAAATACATTAGTAAATGGTTTGATTCTTCTTCTTGTTGTTGTTGGTTGTTCTCACTAAGTACACTTAAGAAAGAGATGTTGTCTTTGTGATGTCACTTTCTGTCGGCATTGTCTGTGTTCCGACACAACACTCCATTTTTTCTTCTTCTTCTCGAGTTCTAGAAGATTTGATGTTTAAAAGCTCCTCAACTTCTTCTTGAATTCTCCTTTTGTGATATTTATTCGCCGATGAAGTAGAGATCTTTCTTTTTTTTTGTTGAGCAAGTAGAGATCTTTCTTTATTACTGGAGATCTGTCAAAAGGTTTTTAATGAAATCTCTCTCTCTCTCTCTCTCTCTCTCTCTCTCTCTCTCTCTCTCTCTCTCTCTCTCTCTTTAATATATTTTTTTACTGCATGTGTGAGTGATTCTTTCAAAAATCAAAACAATCGCATTCAGCTTTACAAGTTGTCACCGCTTTTTGTTTTGTTTTGTCTTGTCTTCTCCTTATTCTTCTTCGTTATTTTGCCGACATTCTCATGTTTTTCTACAGAGTCATCGCATGGTAGTAAGTAGCTGTTGAGCATCGAAGAGAGGCTATTTCGTTTACAAATGTCAGCAACTCCTGCAGCAGCCATTGGAGGTGCTGTTGGAGCTCTTGCATTGATTGCTCTTTTGTTTCTTGTCCTATGGTTTTGCATCTTTCGTCACAAGAATGCGTCTGAGACAACAGGCTCTTCTGATCCATCGTCTCAAGGTAATGTATAAATCACTAAATCCCATCAATCTCTCTCTCTCTCTCTCTCACTCATGATTTAGACTTTTGCTTTTCGTGTGTGTGTGTTTTTCAGAAGGAAGAAATGTTGCAATGGAGTTGTCAATGAGAGAATCAAGAAGGTTTGGAATGGAGGAACTTGCTCAAGCCACCAAGAGTTTCACCAGTAAAAGCCTCATTGGTACAGGCAAATTCGGCGAGGTTTACAAAGGTCTGCTTCAAGACGGTGTCCTTGTAGCAATCAAGAGAAGACACGGTTTGCCTACACAAGAATTCGTCAACGAGGTTCTTATAATAATTAACTCCCTTGTTCAATGTTTTGGTTATGATCTAGAATTTGATCATGCTTACAAACTTATTGTGAAATGGTTTCTTCCAGGTTCGGTATCTATCGTCTATCAAGCATCGTAATCTTGTTACTCTTTTGGGTTATTGCCAAGAAAGCAACACTCAGTTTCTTGTCTATGAGTACGTTCCTAATGGAAGTGTTTCCTATCACCTGTACGGTAACTCTCTGGTAACTAATCAGTTTTGAAAACGTGTGTTTAGTAGACAATGTAATAATCTTTTCTTTGATTAGGTGCTGGTGGAAGTAGGCTAGAGTTTAGAAATAGGCTTGCCATATCTATAGGAGCAGCTAAAGGTAAACTTTATAATATGCAGCTCCTTGAATCAAATGTGTCCTGATCTTGCATATACCCTTCTCTAGGACTGGCACATCTTCACTCACTGAGTCCTAGGTTGATACACAAGGACTTCAAAACTGCTAATGTTCTTGTGGATGAAAACTTCATTGCTAAAGTTGCGGATGCAGGAGTCCGTAACTTCTTAGGAAGAGAGGATGCTGGTACATCGTCTCACGTTGTTGCTGACCACATCTTCCTCTCCCCAGAGTAATTACTTTTACACCTCACATGATCATGGCCGGTCCTAAGATTTTAGAGGCTATTGGCAATTTATTACTATATACATATAAAAATTTCTTAAAATTTTAGGGGCCGCCATAGACCATTGTTTTACTACCTTTATGCTCAGGACCCGGCCATGCACTTGATTTTTCTCTTTAGTTTCTCAGATTATTTCCTCTGTTGCAGGGTTCAAGAGTTCAGAAGATATTCAGAGAAGAGTGATGTGTATGCTTTTGGGGTATTCCTCTTGGAATTAGTAAGTGGAAGAGAAGCATCAGAACCATCCCCTTCAAGTTCAACACAAACTCTTGTCGAATGGGTAATGTACTATCATCTAGGCAACAGCGAATGTTGCTAATTAAGTGTGTTTTGAATCTTACTTGTATGCAATGGTGTGATCTTATTGATTTGCAGATGCAAAACATAACGGATTACACTGAGATACCTGCAATGATTGATGAGAGACTAGGTGGTACATACACAGCAGAGGGAGTGGAGGAGGTTATTACACTGACACTGATATGTCTTGATGTATCAAGTGAGAAGAGACCAGCAATGAGTTATGTTGTGACAGAGCTTGAGAGAATATTGGACAAAGAAGTGAGCTTAACAACAGTAATGGGTGAAGGTACTCCAACTGTTACTCTTGGAAGTCAGCTTTTTAAAGCATCAAAGTGATTAAAAGGAACCACATTTCTATTATGTATACATATAATTGTATAAAGAACAGCTGAGCTATTATTATTATTCATTTTTTATTGTTACTTTCTTTGGAGGTTATTTTCAGCATTTTTTTTTTTTGAAAATGAGTGCAGAAAATGTAACTTTGTAAACACATTATTTATTGATATAATAAAGGAAGGAAAGAGTGGAATGTTGTGTGAATCTTCGTTGTTGTTGTTATAAATTCACTTTTAGCACCGACGGTAGATATAAAGTTTGAACTAAGATATTACAGTTTACGTTCTTCTTGATATGTAATAGTGACCCAATCAACCAAGTTGGAGTTGATCAAAAGGTTCCAATTGGCTAACTGCTAAACTAGCAGAAGATAATAACAACTCCTCTGTTTCAAGAACCCTAGTTACTATGCTTGTACGAAAAGATTCAGAGCTACTTTTCCAGTAAAGTAGCAATTTTGGGAAAATAATTGACAATAGCTACAACCTACCTATGCTTTATAGCCTTTAATGCCAAAGAGGTAACAACCAAGCCCAAGTTGGTCAAATTCCAAAAAACTCGAATCATGTTATGGTCTGATTTTGTGTCGGAAAGAAAAATCTAATGATAAAGACACTCTTCTTCCGTATATGGCGATGAACTAGTGAATGAATGATGGTGGGTCTCACTTATCTATCTTCCAGATCTTGACGTGACAAAGGATACAAAAGAAAACATTACCGTTGATTAAAGCTCTGTAAGAAAAGAAAAAAAAAAAAGAAAAGAAGAAAACAGAGCTTGTCTTAAACAGAAACAGTGGTTATGTTTTTCTGAAATGACGTCATAAATCCAAATTAAAATCTATTTTAAATGAGAAAAAATGAGAACCACACGATTATGGATAGACTCATTTACACACACACGATCATGTACAGGCTTAAGCTTTTCTTGTAGCCATAGTGTAAGCCTTTGACTCTCGACAATGGCGACGAAGCTGTTTTCTCCGCCGTTGTCTTGTCCATGGGTGACTTCAAGAGATGTAGTAATCAAAGGGCGGCGGAGACGGGGATGTGATACGAAGCGGAACAGAGTAGCCGCCGTCACTGCGATGGCTGTGGAGCCTCTCTCTGCTGTATCTTCTTCAGCGATTCAGATTCATCAATGGTGGGAACAGAGCCCTAGTTCATTACTGTTGATGGCTGAGACAGGTGGTGGTTACTCGTTAGCTAGCTACTACACGTCTCTGGGTTTGTTCGTCATCTCAGTTCCAGGTCTTTGGTCTCTCATTAAACGCTCTGTTAAATCAAAGGTTCGAACTTTATCGAATTACAGTTTCCTAATTTCTTAAGCTCGAGTCTAAAGATTGGGACTTTTTGTTTCAGATAGTGAGAAAGACGTTCGTTGTTAGCGAAGGGATCAAAAAGGAGCCAAATCAAGTTGCTGGAGAGATTCTTTCTTTCTTCACAAGGAAGAACTTTAATGTTACTGATCGAGGAGAAACAATCACGTAAGGCTAATTCAGAAGGGAAGTTTTGATTTTTTCAAATGGGTTTTGCGTTTAGTTACTGACAATGTTTGTTGGATTGTGAAAAATAGGTTTGAAGGAACAATGGTTCCAAGTAGAGGACAAGCTGCTCTGCTCACGTTCTGTACATGTATAAGCTTAGCAAGTGTGGGTCTTGTCCTAACCATTACGGTGCCTGATTTTGGAAACAATTGGTTCTTTATTACCATTCTTAGTCCACTCGCGTAAGCTCTCTCTCTATTAGTCTTTGAAACTGTTTGTGAATGATTGGTGATGATGATGGATGATGTTGCAGAGGAGCGTATTACTGGAAGAAGGCGTCGAGGAAGGAGGAGATAAAGGTGAAGATGATGGTGGGAAAAAAGGGGAAACTGGATGAGATTGTGGTTCAAGGAGATGATGTACAAGTTGAAGAAATGAGGAAGGAGCTTCAGCTTAGTGAGAAAGGCATGGTTTATGTTAAAGGTCTCTTTGAGAGATCATGAAAACAAACACATTCAAATCCCATTTTTGCCTTTGGGGGAGAGAATGTGTGTTATATAACTGTTGAATGATAGATGAGATTAAATGACCATTTGACTCATTTCATCATAGTAAATGAATTGATTTATATTACAAATCAATATAATATCATGAGGATGTGATGTTGATGGTTCAATTGCTTGAGCATTTCCTGAAGATGTGTTAGAAATTTTAAATAGTTCAAATGAATCATTATAATGTCTGTTGTGATTTTTTTGGTTCAATGAGGGAAAACAAAGCATTCCATGGTTCTTCAATCTTCATGCATGTAAACAGAACCACCAAATATATTTAAATCAAGAAATGAGCTTTTACTTGTTTGGTTTGGGCTCAGCCTAACTCAGCCCACGGGAAATTAATGTATCGCATTTTAATGAACTTTAATCTCAGCTAATTTGTATCGCATTTTAGTAGACTTTTATCTAAAGTTAGATTATAACGAATTAAGTAATTACACAACTTTTCATTGAGGAAAAAACCATGAGCAAATGTTCATTCGATTTGGATTGCAATTAAATAATTCATATATTTTTCGTATTAGTGAAAAGTTTATATTTCTGCATATGACACAACACACAAACAACCAATAATTGAAAATATAGTAAGGGTGGAATGAGCCGTAGATTTATGTTTTTGATCGTAAAATTTAATCTGTAGGTTTATTTGCTACAAATTGTTTTTTTTTATAATTTTATAAAGCACTATTTTTTTGTTTTGGAAATAAATATCTGTAAAGCTATATTTTGATTTTGTATAGATATTTTTACTGTGAGTATTTTAAAGAAAGAAAAATTTGATTGGTTAAACATATATAGTTCTAAACTAAATTTTGGCTGTTAAAAGCATCAATAGTCGCAACCAATCATCTCGTAACTCAAAATGAAATGGATTTCTAATGCTGCCCTTTACGTCTAACCACCTTTGCGGACGAGTTTGGCAGTGTAAGTTGAGCACTATTAACCTTCGGGTTGATGTTGTACCGCTAAGGCTGGATCTTGGTTTCAGAAGATTGTCCCAATTCGGATTTAGAGGGCGATCCTTGAATGGATTCTCTTTGTTTCGTAAGAGATGAATAGTATTTTATTCAATCGGCAGTTTGTATCTGCTTGCTTTGTTTGTCGATGTTCCATTTGTCTTCGAGTTTCTTTTTATGTATCAGTCTCAGTTCGATTTCTCATTTTCGGTGATTCAAAATCGTATCGCTAGTATAGTTTTGTTTGTTACTAAGTTGAACGGTTATAATAGCGACTGCTTTTGATTTTATGTTTTTTACCATTTTTTTTTTGCCATGAAATCAACTCTGGAGGCTTTACTTTTTGTTAATCACATTTTGTAAACCTCAACATTTTTTTTCGAAATAATATTTAGATTCTTAGCGAAAAAAAAAATGAAATGGATATTTCTGGTTTTGGCTCAAACATCAAAAGTACAAAAAATCACTATTATAAACCGGGGGTATAAGTGTAATCGTATAAAGATTCGGTATATCCACCCGCGTAGAAAGGAATCATATTGTCGGGTTCCGGACTCGGGTCGGATACATGTGTTGGTTGTATATCAAAGAAAGAAAAAAAAACGACATGTTTTTTTGCCCTTAGAAGAATCAAAAAGCGTATTGAAAGAATCAGAAGAAAGGAAGCTGTGGCTCTGAGCCGGCGATAATTCACTTTGTCATCCCTAAAATTTTCATGTCCATCTTGCCTCCTACGCATATTCAAGGTCACGAATCTTCTCCTCCTCCTTCGAATTCGTCTCTAAACCCTAGCTCTGAGCATGGCAACAGCTCTCTTGTGTCTCCTCCTCCTTCCTCTGGAATTGGATCCCTCAGCCTCGCCGGATCCTCTTTCCCAACTTCTGATTTCTCCAGTGGCTCTCGCGGTAAGGGAAATTGATTATCCAGCTACCCGATTTTGCCTTCTTTTTTTAGGGTTTTGACATTGACGAACACGGATTTCGATTTGCTTGTTTAGGGTTTCTTTAAAAGATTGAGCTTTGATCTGTTCTAATTTTCGATTTTGCCCTCTTTTTTTAGGGTTTTTTTTTTACATTTGGTTGAATTTCGATTTGCTGTTTTGGGTTTCTTTGAAAGATTTAAGCTTTGTTGAGAATGATTCTCTTTCTTGCTCTCATTTTGGATTTTGTATACTGTAGAACCGATTGCTGCAGCTGAGGAGGAGCATAGCCATGGATCTCCCAAAGAGGTAGAGTTAGATACTCCTAAGTGTGTACGATGAGACTTCTACTTTATACCGTGGAATCTTTGAATGTTTGTTCCGTTTTAAGTTGCAGATAACGCAGATTGGAGCAGGGAAGGAGAGCTTTTCCCCACCTAGTGCAGATAGACATGACCATCTTCGATATGATAGTCGAAGAAATAGGTCCAGAGGGAGAAATACCAGAGCTGCTGCTTCTTCTTCTCATGTGCAGCAGCACAATGCTACCGGACCCTCCAATTCTCCCAGAGGCTCCTCTCATCACAATCCAACTGGTAGACGGGCTAATATGATTAGCGGGAACCATTTACTGAACTTTCAGTATGATCCCATTTCTCCCCAACAGTTCAGGGCTCCTCCTCCACCTCAGAGAAGGCAAATGCACAGGAGGAGGCCTTATAACAAGGACTTGTTTCTCCAGGCGAATTACAAGTTCGTTGTGTTGGACACGGGTGATCATTCTCCTGATTCCATGGATCCTGATAAGATGCTGCAGTGGGATAACATCATTTGCGTGAGGTACTCCACTCCGTCTCCTGTGCAGTGTCCTATTTGCTTGGAGTATCCTCTGTGTCCGCAGATAACCTCGTGTGGGCATATCTTCTGCTTCCCGTGTGTTCTGCAGTACCTTTTGATCGGTGAGGATAACCACAAGGCGGAGTGCTTCAAGAGGTGTCCTTTGTGCTTTGTGATGATTTCTCCCAGAGAGTTGTACACGGTTTATATCGAAAACGTCAAGCAGTACTCTGTTGGAGATCCCATCGAGTTCATACTCCTGACTCGCAAGAAAGACTCTTTTGCTCCGACAAGGAAAAACGAGATTGACTCGGACGTTCCTGATCCGTTTTCGAAGTTCACGTTCACGCAAGATGTTGATCTCTCTGTCAGACAGGCGGTTTCGGAGCTGGATGGTTGGATTGCAAGAGCAGATCCTGGGCTCGTGGAAGACTTGGAGAAGCACCTGTATGTAAACGCTGCTTTGGAGCGTTTGGAGGAGAGGAAGTTGTACTGGAAGGAGCAGAGGCTCTCTAACTGTTGCAAATCAAGCACGAAGCCTAGAAGTCTTGTACCGTCTTCCTCACCTCCTGATGTTGGTTATCAAGCTCCTTCCATGGCGAAAGGAGCAGCAACCAGCAGCTCCAACGATCAAGATAAATCAACTGAAGAATCTTCAGTTGGTAAGTCAGATGAGGAATCTCAGTCTAGTTTGGAAAAGAGTTGTGATGATGGTCACTCTCTTGTAGAAAAGGATGCACCGTTGATGCCCTCCTCAGACAATGGGAGTAAAAGGCCTCTTTTGCACCAAAATGACAGCAAAGACCAGAAGGACAACGATGATGCGTACAACTTTTACCAGGTAACCAGTTTCCGATGGATACTTTTGTGTTTGCAAAAAAAAGTATCAGCTGCATGCTGATTTTTTTATTGCTATATGCTGGTCGCTTCCTTAGATGAAATCAAGTGTTATTTGCTGTCGACAATCTTGGTTGTTTTATTGATAAGGAAACATACCACAACGCTCAATAAAACATGATCTTATTCCCTATGCAGTCCGTTGATGGACAGCATATTATCCTTCACTCTTTGAATATGAAATGCCTTCTGCACCACTATGGAAGCAATGACTTTCTTCCAACAAGGTAAGAGTCAAGAATCTTTTCATTGACTAATCATTTATGCATGGGTTTGGGATGCTGGTTCTAGTGGGTATGTATGGTGTATGGCGTCTTTTAGTTAATGAAATGTTATTTAGTGTGATAGCCAAGACTTAGAGTGAATGCAAGTAAATTTGTGGATATATTAGAGTTCTGATTTCAATTTATGAAACGGCAGAGTGAGTGGGAAGATAGTGGAAATGGAGACTGTCACCCAGTCAGAAGCGATAAGGAGACGCTACCGCTTCTTGAGTCATTTTTCTTTAACTACTACATTTCAGGTACATTTTCCCTTTCCTTAGTTACTCAAGTTAACATTTTAGTCCATGGAGTTTATCCTCTTTTTCGTAATCTTTTCAGATATGTGAGATTGATATGAGGGAATCATTACCTCCTGAAGCATTTGCTCCATTTATGGATGAAATCAAGAAGCGTGAGAAGCAGAGGAAAGAACGTGCTAGGAAGGTATTCCTCTTTTTAACTACTTTTCAGATTCCAACTTCCATCGGCTTTTACTTGTTTCCTATAGTTAGTATTTGATTTGATTAGGCTATAAAATTATATGATGTTGTGTTTTTTCTTAGGAGCGAAAAGATAAAATCAAAGCTGAAGTAGCTGCAGCTGCAGAGCTTGCACCATTGATGGCCAGTCGTGGGCAGTTCTATTATGGTGACGATCCTTCATTTTCCTTGGATGATTTTGAAGGTAAAAGAAAGGAACCTCTTCTCTTAATTGTGTTTCAGGTTAAGTATATGGTTTTGCTGATGATCTAATCAGAAACCCTTTTGTTTTAGCCCTTGGAAACTCTGCCCCAGTAGTATCGTCAAGCCCTCCAACCATTGGAGAGAGAAGTTCCTTCTCACACGTGACAAGGCTCGGTTTCGCTGCTGGCCACGACTCCCCCAACCTGAATAACGAACCAACAACAAACGTTCAAAGCAGCAGCAGCAGCAGTGAAGTCACAAACGCAACCACAGGTAACCTCTAATGTTTTAGCTCAGCAAATTCTCTTTAAGATTCACTGATGACCTCTAAAACATGTTTTCAGGTGCAAGAAACACGAACACAACATCATTCGCTAGTGTAACATCAAGAACACCAACCACACCTGTAGCCATCAAAGAGCCAGGAAAGAGAGGGAAGAAACAGAGTCGGGTGCTTCTGTCGACAACCAGTGTACGCCGCTACTGATGGATTTGTGTGTATGTATAAGCTTTGCTTTTAAGAAGACCTGAATAAAGACAATGTGGTTAGCAAACGTTGGCTTTGTTTCTTTTGTTTTTTGAATCCATGCAACTTATAAAGAAGGTGTAGCATAGTTTACACCATTTATGACAAAAGTATAAGACTCAATTATTGATTCTGCTGACTCGGAGAACACGTAAAGTTCCAAAAAGGTTGGATAAAATATCTTCCAAGAGGGGAGGATAAGCTTTCGTTGATTTTCATTCTCACAAGTCACATATAACAAAGCCTAACCTTATCCTTTTGGAAAATATCTTTTCTTCTGCTCTGGTTCTATATATATATACCATGAACTATTCCAAAACATTAACATAATATCCAAATCAGTAAACCAATCTCCATACAACAACATAAAAATGCAGGGAGCTTTGTGCATCAAACCAACCATTCTTCCCCTTTCTTCACCACTTTTTTCTCCAAAGCTCACTATTCTTCTTCCTCAGACCATCACCAACACTAAAGCTTCAAGACTCTCATCTCTCAGACCAAACGGATCATCTCCTACAACCTCTGATCCTCTCACCGTTGACTATGACTCCCTCCTTTCGTAAGTCCTTTCACTTCCCTTCTTTTTTTTTGCTTCTTTTCTCTCATTGACTGACTCAATGACATATCTATGGTCAGTGTTTTCCCAGCCGAAGCATGTGAAGTGATCAGCGGATATGCATGTTCAGCTGACATCTACCCTGAAGTCAAGCTTGAAACAAAGCCCATCTCCCGTCCCGTGACTTCAGAGAACGTAGACCGAGAATACATAGAGTATAACACCCCCAAAACGTAAAGATCACATACTTTAAACCCTTTTCTCTATTTACCTGAGATACTCAGCTTGCGTTCAACTTCTGATTTTGTTGTGTTGTTTGGACTTGGAAACAGTGTTTTCGTCTCCGAGGCCTGCGATGATCTTGGAGGAGAATTCTGTGAACCTGACTATCAAAAAGATGTCTATTAGAATTTAGAAGAAGCAAGATTTGATGTGATGTTGATATGTGTGTGTATCTCTATAACCACTCATTTCTATATAAGCTAGCTTCACCTAATCAAGACTGAAATCGTGAATCAAACCCAAGTTTCCAAATTTATCAACACAATAATATGGAAAATCTCAAACTAGTTTAAGTAACTTAGAGTAATCTTGCACAATCGAGATATCTCAGACTAGTAAATTACGTCTGCTACACCGTTTTTCTCTTTAACATTTCGACACTTCTGTAAATTATGGATGAGATGTAAACTCTGACTTTTCATTTTACCACCAAACACTAAATGATGTTTTCACCTATATTGTGAAATTATGTTTTGTTACCAAACTTAGAAATAATGTTTTATTATATTTATTTTAGTTTTACATGTTGGAGCTATACAATACACATGGTGAATTGATACTTGTCATTTTAATGCTTTTAGTCGTATGTTTAAGGAAAACTTACATTTTTGTAATTTAAAATCGTTTTAAAAATTCAAAATATAACATATAAGAAAAAAAATCTAACATATAAAAAAAATATAACATATAAGGTTTCTTCATTTTTGTAATTTAAAGTCGTTTAAAAAATTTAAAATATAACATATAAGATTTCTTCATTTTTGTAATTTAAAGTCGTTTTAAAAATTTAAAATATAACGTATAAGAAAAAAATCTAATTTTTTTATTATATGGTTAATTTGAGCGTTTAATTTTTTTAATAATATAAAATTAAACTAATATGAAAAATGATGCAAAAATTGTTATCAAATCTTTATTATTCATAGTCATTAATTGTCATATATATGTTAATCATATTAGTTAATTCCGTAGCTTTTATTTAAAGAAAAAAATACACGCTTCTTATATTTTGGATTAATATAATATTTACTAGTAATTGGATTTGGACCAACATTTTCTTCAATTGATTCTTAAACTGCCACATAAGCTAAATTGACATCCTAATTAAGTAACACCTAACCAGAGTCTCTTTTTAGTTAGTACAAACTTAAAGTTACAACTTTTTAAATGACCATCAGATAATATATAGGAGATTAATTTTAGAATATAGTTTGAAACTAAAAGGAATTATTGAGAAAAAAGAATTTTTTAAGAAACTAAAAAGTACACTGTTGATATTTTTATGTAAAAATAAGTTTGAAGATTGTTTTTACTTCAAATAATTTATATGTTCTTGAACTATGAAACTAATTTAATTATTTAGAAATTTTGAATTTAAAAACAGAAAATTTTAGTAATTTGGTAAATTTTACACCCAAGTCTTTTTGTCAACAATATAAAAATATCCTATTTTGTAAACTTTAGTTACAAATAATTTTCCGTCCAAACACAGTTACAAATGGCCAAAAACTAGTCTAAGAAACTAATGATATTTAAGTGTTTTATCAAAAGTGTTATTTTGACGTTGAATTAGACGGCAAACGTGAAGTTGTAGGGGGTTTATCTCTCTCTTTTCTCTGTTCCCTCACTTCATCTTTCACAGATAAAGATGAGATATGAAACTTTTGCAGCCGGTTGTAATTCCGGCCCTTTGCCCACGGTTTGGGCTTTTTCTCCGGCTTTGGTTTTATCTGATCGGCTTTGTCTTCGGCGTCGCATCTTCTCCATCGATTGGCGGCCGGCTTTGCTTTTGGGAAGCGGTAGCTCTTTTAGCACTGGCTTCACCGATTTTGGTCTCCAGGAGATGGTGGCTTCCTTAGCACCATTCTCGCCGGCTCTTTATGGGGTTCTCCCGATCTGATCTACGATCCAGAGCTTTGATTGATTTTTCAGTCTTCTCGATCTAAATCTCTGATGGTTTCTCCCTTCCCCCCCCCCCATTAGGTTGGGTTGATGCATCTTCAAGCTTAGTTTTATCTTCAAAGATGTTTGTGCCGCATGCAAGTAAGCCGGATGATAAGGAACGATTGTAGGCGGTTAAGTTTCCTTCATCGGTTTCGTAGATCCAACAGCTTTTGACTTTGCGGCTCGAGCTTTCGCGTAGGCTGTTCTGGTTGAATGGTCGTCTCGGGTTCGTCTTCGCCGTCGACGGTGCTCCGTCGTGTCTCCTTGCTGGTTCCGGAGGAAGATGGCTGGTTCTCGTCAGGACGCGTGTTTCAGTGTTTGGACACATGGTGGGACGAGTCAGGTTTCTTCTGCAACGGGCTTGTCCTTTAGGCTTAAGCCCCAAAGTTGTTATGAACAGTGGTCCACTTTAGTTTAAGCTTATGTTATATGTTTATGTTGTATCGGCTTTGTTTTTTCTTGGGCTTTGTCTCCTTAATAAAATACAAGATGACAAAAGAAAAATTAGACGGCAACGTCGACAAAAGAACATGGATCTTTGGATCATTTCAACGGATATGCTTGTTTTGGAAAGGTAAATCGTTTACATATGTATTGTAAATCTAAAAGTGTATATACCATATATAAAAGGGAGATTTTCCCATATTTCAGAATATCATATTTCAGAATATGTAAAGATCAACTATTAAAAACTTCAAGTATAAAATTAGACGGCTATAATTAGGGTTCTTAATCCAAACTGGTACGGCTCTAAAGATCAATAAAACTTTAATTTTAATTATTGTTCATGCTTTTTATTGCTTACTTCACGTTTTCGTAGTGTCAACAGAACTATACACTAACAATACACAGATTTTAATTTTATGATTATAATTATGCAACTTTTGATTTTAGATTTAACTATTTTATTTTCATATCTACGGAAGTTTTATTATAATAATACTATGAACCTGTGATGGCCTTATCTAGTATATATAATAGCTTAATATCATTATTATATAAGTAATAATAAAATCTAATATAATCAATCATTAAAATCTGAGTAGATATAAATAAGTAAACCGGTTTCTTGTAAACTATAAGTAAATCATTAATCAAATTTTAAAACTAATTTAATCTTTAATGTATGATAAAGTAGATTTTCTTGTTCCTAAAGGAAAACAAATTCGATGCTTAGTTGAAATAGGTACACAATATTAGTTGATATAGAAATATAATATTATATATAGCTATATATAGGAATGTCAAACAGGTTGATCTGTCCCGTCCTGTCCCGTACTGCAGCGGGCTCGTCTTCGAGCTGGTCACGGCGGGTGAGGCCCACGCGGGCTGAGGTCCTCAAAATGGCTGACCAAACTCGTACCGCAAAACATGTAGGCCTTTGCAGATCGGCCCGCTGGACATAGAATTACAAACATACATATGGCTTCTGAACGCTTCAAGACATGATTCAGGACGCTTTATCAGTTTCATGACGCATCAGTAAGTGAGTTTAGTCGATGATTGAACTGGATAAGGCAACACACTTGTTAGTTGAAGATTTTAGTTGAATCAAAACACTAGTTTATTTACTTTTGTTAGACTCCAAACATTTTAAAAATAAACAATACTTTAGTTGCTGAATCCAAATAGTATAACTCATAAGTTCATAATAAATGGTTTAGTTTTCTGAATCCAAAATTAAATAAAACTAACACCAAATCAAAGATGCTAATCCCAAAAACAAATAAAAAGAAAACACCAATCACACTTCTTGTTCTTCATCTTTATTACCAACAAGCGACAAAAAGATGAAAATTTCTCTTCTTCACCATCAACTTCATCTTCTGCAAATAAGAATACTAGAAGTCAGTTAAAGATATATTGAAACCTAAAACTCCAAAATGTATGATAATGTGAACAAATACATATAGGCAAAACTATGAAGAACCCATGGCGGGAACAAGATCTTCTTCTTCGGGGAAAGTGAAGGACCCTAAGATCGGTTCACTCGAATGGATCAGATTTGCATATGAACTCCGGATGGAGAACTGAATGGATTGAAGGGTCGCACGAAGGTTGCGGAAAGGCCTTCGATATTCCCGACTCCAAATGGTGCTTGATATGACTCACAAAACCACCAAGTGAAGGATCTCTCGTCGTTGCTTGATATGACTCACAAGGCCAACGATTTGAGGAAGTGTTTACTTGGATATGACTCACCAAGAAACAAGACAAGTTCTTAAACAAAGAACAAAGAGTTTAACTCAAAATCTTTTGACAAAATCGATTTCTGATTTATTAAAATGAAAGAGTTTCATACTTATAGAGTTTTGTAGATCTAGGAATTAAATAGAAAACTAGATCTAGATCTAGATCTAGTCAATACACAGAAATAAAGAGAGAAACCTAGTCAAAGTGACCGTTCAAAGGAAAAGTCCATGATCGGATCGAACAAGGTAGAGAGATCATCAGCACGGTCGTTGGTACATACGGTACGAGCCAATCGAGCCAAAAGAGAGAAGTCTCGATCATTTTGTGAAACCTCATGATCCAAGTCAAGTCTGGCATGATCTTTCTCAAGTCTGGCATGATCTTTCTCAAGTCTGGCATGATCCAAGTCAAGTCTGGCATGTTCTTTGTCAAGTCTGGCATGTTCCTTGTCAAGTCTGGCATGATCAAAGTCAAGTCTGGCTCGGCTGTTGGCTTTGGCTTGTCGAGATGGCTGGGAAGGTCGCGTACTGGTTCGGTCAGATTGGTCTTCAGGACGTGGACTTGGTCGAAGCTTCATTCCGGATGTAAGTGGATTGAGACGGTACACAGCCCGATTGGTCTGTCTGATCTGATCGGAAGGATGAACCTCAACTGGGACGTCTGGAGCGTTCTGATCAGTCTGGTCCATGGACTGGGGCACATCAGAAAGTGAGTTTTCAAACTTCTTATGATGACTCGAAGAAGATCCACCGGTGCAGATCGAAGGCGCTTGGGAGACCGGAAGCATCATCGACCCTGAAACCACCATCACCGGAGCTACATAACGTCAAATCGCCTTCTCTCTCTCTCTCTCTCTCTCTCTCTCTCTCTCTCTGTCTCTGTCTCTCTCTCTCTCTCTCTCTCTCTCTCTCTCTCTCTGTCAATGTTTTAGGCGAAAACAAAAATGGGGACTTAGGGTTCGGGTCTTCAAAATCCCGCAGGTTAAGCCCATCCTGCTTTCGACCCGTCCCGCTTTCGACCCGTCCCGCTTTGAACCCGTCCCGCGAAGCCCGCAATTTTGCGGGCTTACCAAATGGAGGTCCAATTCCGCTCCGCAGCAAGCCTTTACGGGCCAGGCCCGCGGTCAAGGTCCTTGATTGCCATCCCTAGCTATATATATTCATCACTTTGCTAATTCGGTTTTGAAAAGCTTATAAAAGAGAGAAGGTGTGTCAAGTAAATTCCAGTTAAGGAACTATCCAAGGTAAGAATGTTTCCATCGGCGACATATATATCAACCGCTCCTCTATGCATATGCTGGTGAGTTCAAACATGTTTCAATTAGTTTCCAAAATATTGAGTTCTTTCTAACAAATTATACATGTGTTTACCTAACATTTTTTTTTAATAGGTGGTACTACGCAGATGCAATACTGTGATTTATAATGTTATCATCGGCACAATTGTACCATTATACTTTCATCTCCTACAAAACAACGAGTACTTTTCCTTGGTATCATTTCTAATATCGGTCCATGTTTTGTTAACTTTAGTCCAGCTTGGGTGTGTAAATAGCTGGCATGAGGCTTTAGCATACAAAAGTTTGAGTCACGTGTTTGGTGTTACTGCAATATACTTACTATTTTGTCTAATTTCTTGGGTCCGCATGCATACCTATTATATTGTGGGTTAGAATTACCTTCATCTACCAAATATGTATGTTTGTGCATCTCTGAAGCTATTGAACACGATGTGGAAGCTCAAAGTGATGCATCAAATCTCCTTTGAATCTTGATGTACACTTTTATATCAATATATTTTATTTTGAATTTTTTTCTGCTTTTTTATCAATGGTTTATTTATTTATATGCTTTTGATTGTTAATAAATTTTCATATTCTATTTACCTTTGGAAAAGGTGTTCATAACTAAGAGATCACTACAAGAAAACAGCAAGGATTCTGAGGGAAAAAATCGTCGAAATTTCGTCGGAATATCGTTATTCCGACGACATACCGACGAAACAAGTCCTCGGAAATAATTCCTCGGAATTTCTTCTTTCCTCGGAAATCCCTCGGAATTTTCCGACGGAATTCCGAGGAAACAAATTTCCGAGGAAATTCCGAGGATCACTAGTTTGTCGGAAATCTCCTCGGAATATACCGAGGGAGAACTTCGTCGGGAAATTTCCTCGGAAGTTCATCGATCGATGCGTTTTTGGACATATATACATCGATCGATCGTAATATACCGTGGGACATGTTCCTCGGAATATTCCGAGGAACATGTCCCACGGTATATTCCGAGGAACAAGTCCCTCGGTATATTCCGAGGAACAGGTTCCTCGGAATATTCCGAGGAAAATGTCCCTCGGAATATACCGAGGGAACAGTTCCTCGGTATATTCCGAGGAAAGGTGTCCCTCGGTATATTCCGAACGTTTTTTATAAACAGATCTATCGATGGATTTATGTCCAAAAACGCATCGATCGATCGAGTAAAAAATATAATTAATTTCCTCGGAATGTAAAAAATATTAATTTTTTTTAAAAAATAAAATTTTTGGAATTTAAATTCGAAAATATAAAATTAAAATTAAAATTGAAATCATATTAATTAATATTCAAAGTTTCACAAATAAAAATAAAACATTCCGAGTTTTTGGAAAAAAAAAAAACTACGGGTCTGGCACGTCTGGGAACACCTCGTTCGGGTACATCCTCTGCATCATCTCCATCATTTGCTGGTTCAGCCTCCTCTGTGCCTCATAGCCCGCCTGTTGAGCCGCCATCTGGGTCTCCAACAAAGATATGCGATCATCCTTGTCCTTCAACTGAGCCGTAAGTACTATTGGATCAACAAAGGGCGGTGGTGCAGAAGAAGGAGGAACCGACCGGGTGCGACGACCCAAACCGACCAAACGTCCCTTCTTCTTTGAAACCGACTGAATAGAAAATAGCCAAATTTACAAATTTAAACGAAGAAATAAATGAATTGAACTTTTAAAAAAAAAGAACTTACGGATTCAACGATTTCGTTGATTCGAAACCGGGACAAGTTGGTCGAAGCCGTCGAAGCGTCATCCTCGGTTTGAAGCTGAGACACTTCGTCTACCACCTGAGTTTGGACCAGGTCGACCACGTCCCTCACAAGACCGTCATCAATCTGGCCGGTCTTCTTGTTGGTATACGCCCTCCTCATTAGGGCGAGATCATCAACCGGCTCGCCATCATTTTCTTCCGCCGTGAAAAAAAAACATAAATTAAAGAAACATTATAAATTAGAAGAAATGCACAATAAATTAAAATTCTGAAACTCAAATAATTGAAGAAAAAGCGGTTGAACTTACCATGCGATCTCCCAGAGTGGCAATAGATTGAGCACCCAAGTTATGCTTGTAGATGCCCTTCCCTTTACGGTCACTCATGCGGTTGGTGGAGTTGGTGGAAGAAGTTTCTTTCGTCTCTTCCTTATCCCAATGCGCACACATCTCCTTCTAGACCGTGTCTTTGAGACCTTTTAATAAAAAAAAAGAAAATAGTTTAATAAATAAAAAAATAGTTTAATAAATTAAAAAATTGATAAATAAATTAAATCGAACCTTATTGATTTCCCACTTCTTCTTCCACTCGTGGATCTGCTTCCCATAGTTGTCCTTAACTTTATGGACGAAGTGGTGATAGATAAAGAGCGTCTCATCGGAATTCCAGTTGAACTCTTGCTGAAAAAAAAACACAATTAGTAGAAAATTTATATTAAAGATTAAAAAAATAAGTAAAAAATTAGAATACTTACCGCAAACTGACGAAGCCACAGAACCTGCTTGTCGGTAGGGAAGTGAGTGAAAGTCTGATGTCCCCTGTCGAGGGCCGAGTACATCATACGGTTGATCCATGCGCTGATCCCGTTCCCGGATCGGTTGAACCTAATAAAAAGAACAAACGGTTAATAATGAATCCAAATTTAAAGGAAAAAAAATGTTTAATTACCATGTTTGACCCCGTCCACGTGGATACGGAGTGAGATACGGAAGATGGTCACGACCGGGCTGTTGAACCAACTCCGCAACACTCATCACTCCCGGAGGACCCGGAGGAACAGGAGCGGATGCAGCAGCGGGTGCGAGAGGAGCAGGAGCGGGTGCAGCAGAGGGAGATGTATGGTTGGAGCTGTGGGGCGAAAGGGAATCCTGAAAATGGCTGGAATCCCGAGACTGGCTCCCCGTACCACCACGACCACGACGCTGTCGAGGCCGGGTCTGATCATCATGAGACCTGTAAATTAAAAAAACATATTTTAATAAATACAGAAATATATAAATTAATTTTTTTTTTAAAAAAAATCCCAAATAATTTAGTCACAAAAAAGATTTATATATATTAAAAATACTTAATAAATATATAAAAATAGTTCTAATAAACAAAAAATAGTTTTAATAAATAAAAAATAGTTTAATAATTACGAAAAATAGTTTTAATAATATATATATAGAAAAATCGTTTTTAAATCCCAAATAATAGTTTCTAATCACAAAAAAAGTTTTATAGATATTTAAAATGTTTTGTAAAATCCAAAAAATCGAATTTATATACAAAAAAGATTTTGTAAAATCCAAAAAATCGAATTTATATAGAAAAATCGTTTTGTAAAATACAAAAATCGATTTTTATGTACAAAAATCGATTTTATAAATACAAAAAAAAATAAAAAAATTATTAAAAAATTCTAAATCAATTCAACAAAACAAATTATTCAACCAAATCACAATTCTAAACCTATTATACAACCAAATCACAATCCTAACCAATCACCCTAACAAAAATCTATCAAAACTACACAAAAACCTAACAAATAGAACCTAAGAGAGTGGGATAGGATCCTTACATGATTTGTGTAAGAGAATGGGGAGATCGCCGGAGGTATCGTCGGATTTCAGGGGGAAATCGCCGGAGAGAAGAGAGGAGTCGCGCAGAGGAAGAAGAGAGAAACGGGGAAGAAGAAGGGGCTCGTGGTTATAAAACCTAGGGTCCGACGGACATTATCCGTCGGAATTCTAATTTCAATTTTCGCGAAATATTTGCCCGGTAAAATGAAAATATTCCGAGGAAATTCTGACGGAGAGTAAAATATCCGTCAGAATTTCCTCGGAATATTCCGAGGAAATACCGAGGAACTAGTGTTTGGGGTTTCAAAACATCAATTTTTTTTTTGCCGTATTTCATTTCTTATACAATTGTAATGCATACGATTGAGGATTCTTTGTATAGATGAGCATAAACCATGAAATAACAAATTTCAAAACTAATTGAAAGTATTCCCTTTACCGTTCATTAAAAGGTATAAGTGTTTCTCTTATGTTGTGGGATTTCGTTCATACAATCGGAAAAGTGTTAATTATACGGTAAGGAACAAATTTTTTGACTTCATAATGAACGTAAGACACTTAATAAGGGTTATATAGGTGTTATTCAAACCGCAAAACGTTGTTTTCGGTTTAAAAACCCTATTTCCTCGGAATTTCCTCGGATTATTCCGAGGGAATTCCGAGGAAACCCTCTTCTTCCTCGAAATTCCGTCGCAATATGAGAAAAGGAGCCCTACCATTCTCATCAACATGGAGTTCTGAACGAGCACATATATCGACTAAATCCAGTCTTGACTTCAAATTATCCTTTGTTTTACCTTGAACATTAAGGATCGTGTTCATGAGATTGTCAAAAAAAGTTCTTCTCAATATGCATGACATCTAAATTATGCTTTAGCATATGATCCTCCCAGTATGGCAGATCCCAGAAAATACTTTTTTTGTGCCAGTTATGTAGTTTTCCAACAGCATCTACCGGAAAACGCTCATGTCCACCGACGTCTAGCGTCCTTTCTGCACCAAAATCTCTTAGTTGTATCTTCAAATCTTTCCCACAAATTTCCGGAGGTGGACTGTCAAACACCCTATTGTTCTTCGTAAACAAATTCCTACTCCTACGATATGGATGATCAGGTGGTAGGAATCTCCTGTGACAGTCAAACCAACACGTTTTCCTTCCGTGTTTTAGTTGGAAAGCATCAGTGTTATCTTGACAATATGGACATGATAGCCTTCCATGCGTTGTCCATCCAGACAACATACCATATGCTGGAAAATCACTTATTGTCCACATTAGTACTGCCCGCATTTGAAAGTTTTCTTTACACGAAACATCGTATGTTTCGGCACCTTGAGCCCATAGTTGTTGCAACTCATATATTAGTGGCTGAAGAAACACATCAAGTGATCTCTTAGGATGCTCTGGTCCGGGAACGAGAATCGAGAGAAACAAAAACTCTCGTCGCAAGCACAAGTTTGGGGGTAGGTTGTATGGTGTAAGAATGACAGGCCATAGAGAATACTGTCTTCCACTCTTGCCAAACGGACTGAAACCATCAGTACATAATCCAAGGTAGACATTTCTTCTCTCATACGCAAAGTCGGGATACTTTGATTGGAAATGCTTCCACGCTTTTGCATCTGAAGGATGTCTGATCTCACCATCTGTTGAGTGCTCCGCATGCCATCTCATTGGTTGCGCTGTGCGTTCAGACAGATACAACCTATGCAACCTTTCCGTCAAAGGCAAATACCACATCCTTTTATATGGCACTGGAACTCTTCCACTCGTATCTTTATAACGAGGCTTTCCACAAAATTTGCATGTAACCCGCTGTTCATCCGCCCTCCAATAAATCATGCAATTGTCGCTGCATACATCTATTACCTGATACGATAAACCAAGACCAGCTACGAGTTTCTGAACCTCGTAGTATGAACCAGGAGCTACATTATCCTCGGGTAGAATACCTTTTACAAAATCAGCAATCGCATCCACACAGTCTTCAGCCAAATTATAATCTGTTTTAATGCCCATCAATCTTGTAGCAGATGATAAAGCTGAATGACCATCTCTGCAACCTTCGTACAATGGTTGCTTTCCAGCATCCAACATATCATAAAATCTCCTAGCTTGTGCATTGGGTAAATCTTCCCCTCTAAAATGATCATTTACCATCTGCTCAGTACCTACACCATAATCTACATCCGTTCTAATTGGTTCTTCTAATCTAACCGCTGGCTGAGGTTCGCTAGTACTACCATGTTCATAATCAGTTTCCCCATGATGATACCAAATTTTGTAACTTCGTGTAAACCCACTCAAATATAGATGAGTCCAAACATCCCACTCTTTAATAACCTTTCTATTTTTACAATTAGAGCAAGGACATCTTAACGTACCTGTTTTTGCTTCCGGTTGTCGGTGAACTAACCCCATGAATTCTGTTATACCTCGTTGGTATTCTTCCGTAAGCAATCTCGTGTTCGGATCCAAATGAGGTCGATCGATCCAAGAACGAAAAGAATTTGAAGAAGACATATTTTTTATGAATCAAATTCGTGTGTAAATAGAGTAAGAGGGAGGATGAAGATATGGAGTGAATGAAGAGGAAGAGGAGTGCTTGTATTTATAGTTTAAATCCTGCCGACAGACCGAAGAAATTCCGACGGAATTCCGACGGGAAAGGCTAGTTCATCGGAATTTCCTCGGAATTTTGTAAAATCCCCCAACAGCTCTCCAACGGCTATAATATTTCCTCGGAATTCATCGGTTTTTTCCGAGGAACACATTTTTCCTCGGAATTTCCTCGGAATATTCCGACGGATTGATATTTCCTCGGAATTCCGTCGATATATTCCGAGGAAATTCCGAGGAAACCCAATTTTGTGTTTCCTCGGAATGTCCTCGGAAATTCTTCGGGATATTCCGAGCATTTCATTTTCCGTCGGAATGTCCGTCAGAATACCGCTGTTTTCTTGTAGTGGATGTGTAAACACAACGTACAAAATCAGTTCTTTTAGGAAAATTCAGTCTAGTTTTTTCTCTTTCTTTCTATATATAATGGAATATAAAACTATACGTCTCTCCAAACATGGAAATAGTTAAACGACTGGTATGTTCAGATGAACATGTTCTAATCTTGTGCATTATCTCAGGAGCATAGATATTGACAAGTTAATTATTTGCAATAATCAAAATATTAAAAGAAAGAGGTAAGACATAACCGTCTTTGAGTCTTTGAGTCTTTGACTTAGTCTTCCTACTCACCAAAAGTCACTTACAGTCTCATCAGTATAGGCAAGAACATACATTTTCATTCTTTGAAGATGTTGAGAGCAGATACATGAGCTAATCGATTCGGTCACATATCCACTTTACTAGAAACCCAAAACACAAGATCACATATCTGCAACCCTTCATTTATTTAACTAAGGTTCTCTGGTATTCTGATTATGTATTTTGGACATATTTTTAAAAAATGAGTGTATTTTTGGACTTGGAAACAAAGTTTTCATCGCAGAGGCATGCAATGATCTTTAAGGATTTTAGCAAAAAAAAAAAGATCTCGAAGGAGAGTTTTGCCGAGTTTTGCATACCTGTATCAAAAAGAAGTCTATTAGAAGAAAACATGATTTTAATGTGATGTTAATATGTGTTTGTGTTTTTTTTTTTGTCATCAGTGTGTTTGTATTTCTATAACCACTCATTAATATATGAAAGCTAGCTTCGCTTATTGAAGTTGTGAATCAGACTCAGACCATCTCCAACCCACGTCTATTTCTATCTATATATTTTTCACTAAAATAGAGAAACTTTTTATAGAGGTAAAAATGTTCCAATGTATGCCTCTATAATATTTATAGAGTTCATCTATTTATAGGGAAAAATATAGAGATATGTTATTTTCACGTCTAAATATAGAGGCAAAAAATAACTTTTCTCTGTATTTTCCTCTAAAATAGAGAAACTCTATTATAGATGAATACATTGGAACATTTTCACCTCTATAATAGAGATCTCTATTTTAAAGAAAATTATAGAAGCGTAGATTGGAGATGTTCTCATGTCCTCAAAAGTTAATCAAACAGTAATGATTTAAAATACATGGTATTAATCAACCAATAATAATACAATTTGCAGACTAAAAAAAAGCTAGATCAAAGCTCTGCTATAAAGTATATTTTACATATCGCCCGCCAAAAGACTCGCGCAGAAACAAAACACACTGGATCTAAAAGTACTGGTACAGCTTGATTCAAAAGACTTTTTATTATTGACTTTGCTGAACCTGAGGACAATTGATTTTAAGCATGTAAATCCTGGAAAAAGAGAAGATTTTTTTGCAGAGAAAACGAATAAGAAAAGTACGCAAAGGCTTTTGAATAATACATTAAAAACTGGAGTCACGAGGACTTCACTGATACATGATAACCAATAATAATCATGCAAGAGAGTACAGAGATAAATATTTATTCATAGCTCATATCAAACCCTAAAAGTTTAAGTACTTGAAGATTCAATAAAATTTCCAAGGCCCCCACAAAACTTTACTCTGTAGTCATCATCCTTCATCACATCCTCGACGTTCTCGTGACTGTATCTCTTCTGTCTCTAACCGCCATCAAACTCTTGTCTGCTCTCTACTTTTACATCTTCCGTACGGATATTAAAAGTTTTACTTAAAAAGAGCCTTTATATAAAGAGTGGGCCCTATTATTTTCTCTGTTTCATTCTTCAAATCACAGTGGGTAATTTCTAAAATCATCATTACCAAAAAAACTCCAAGATTTTCATCTTGCTAAAACCAAAGCTGTCTGTTGAGCTCACATCTGATTCACTGTGAAACCGTACATGTGCAAAAGTAACTTCACTAAAACCACCTGGACACGTTGGAATCATCTTTTCCTCTTCTTTGAGAATATCAGAGCATCTCAATGTACGACTCTTTAAAATAAAGATCTGTATTATAGAGGTGGATTTGATTTAATGTATGATTCTATAATAGAGTTTCTCTATTTTAGAGGAAAATATAGATGAATGTATTTCTCACCTCTATATTTAAAGGTGAAAATACTACATCTCTATATTTTCCTCTATAAATAGAAAAGCTCTATTATAGAGGCATACATTGGAGCAAATCTATCTCTATAATAGAGATTCTCTATTTTAATAGAAAATATAGAGATGAAAATAGAGGTGGATTGGAGATGGTCTTACTCGAAAGGCAAAATTATTGAAAAAAAAATTCTTGATCATAGCTTTTAGTAGATGAAACATAATGAGGCTAACATTGCTCAAAAAAGGTTGAAGTCATGTATGTATCCAAGAACCACCAAGTTCTCAAAGGTTACAATCAAACAACTCTCATTTGCAATTTGCCTACATGCTAAATGCCTTAATTTGAAAGATAGAGAAAAAAAACAGAGAAGTAAATTGCAGATTTAAAAGGCTTAGTTCTTCTAATTCAGCTTCAACAAATGCTCAAGGACCTTGCCTCAGATCATACCAGCGTAGCCCGCTGTATCGAAAAGCACTGCTTTGATTTGATCAGGCAATATCTCCTGTCCTTCTTGGCATTGCTGATAATATACACACAAAAACAAAACATGTTAGTATTTAAAATCTTGTAAGAATCCAGATAACTGAAAGTAGATGATGTTTAATAATCTCACCTCAGCGCGGAAAACATCCAAGGCAAACCCATTGAAACAACTGATCACAGCTTGCTGAACATCCAATCCAAGATTATCCAAAGCTTTCATGGTATCCAGCAAAAGTCCAGGTCTACGACCACAGAACATGTGAATGTTCACCGCTCTTCCTTCCCTTAATCTAACCTCAACCTGTAGATAAAAAAACACAAGTGTGTCAATGTCTCAACCATAAAAAAAAACCCACCATGAAGTAAGTAAAAGCCTTACTCTAGCTTGCTGGCCTTTAGGGCTTGGCAAAGAAGAGGGACACAACTCTTCCTTGACGCGGCAAGAGAGAGTCTGCGGTGTAGGCGTTAATGGATGGAAGCTTGATGAAGTTGGAGGGAGAGATCCATTTGGAGTTGACTCGAGCTCGTTGTGAAGGTCATTGATCCTTTGTAAAAGCTCCTTGAGGTAATCAATTGCATCTCCAAGTATTGATGCTCTATCCATCTGCAATATTCATCCAAACCAAATCTTATCAACACAACAAAAGACAAAGAGTAAACAAAGAGAGAAGTAACTGTTTACTTTGCTGATCTTGGGGACAACTGATCTAAGCATATAGAGTCTATCATTAAGCTTCTTCCTCCTTCTCCTCTCAGCCATAAGATTCTTTGCTGGCATTCCTTTCTTCTTCCCTCTACCTCCTCCACCGTTCTGAACACTCTCAGCGGCTTTACCGCTCTCGTTCAGCTCATCAGACTCATAGTTCAACCCTGAAACCTCAACCCCAGTCTCATCCATCTCTCCATCATCGCTCAGCTTCCTCATCATCCCTGAGCTCTGACGCATGGCTGCACGTTTCTGGAACAAAGTAGGCTGTGCACCGGACGAAGCTAACACCTCCAAAGGCTTCAGAACCTTCGCTCTGCTCCCGACAAAACTCGCAGGACTCCCGAAACCCTCTAACTCCAACGGTGTGAATCCACCTCCACCTCCACCTCCACCTCCACATAACGGCGTTGAGTTGTTGTTCCCCAACTGCATCAACGAACCGAACCCCATAGGAGCTTGGATATGTCCGAGAAAGCCAGAATCAGACCCGAACTCAAAGGCATTATTATCAAAAGGGTTTGCAACGTTGAGGAGACAAGACTTGTTGTTAGCAGCGGCCAAGAACGAAGGCTGATGAGACATGTCGAGGCCAAAAGCTTGAGAGGGAGAGCAAGAGGAAGAAGAATCAAGAAGAAGGTTATCGTTAGGATTAAAGGCGAAACCACCACCGAGGAATCTGAAATCTTGATGATGACTCTGTAACATGTGGAGTTCTTGAGGTTGGTTACTGAACCAGTCACCACCTTCAAGCATAGGTTTGAAGTGAGCAGCACCGTCCTCCTCCTCATGAACCCGTTCTCCTCCTCCTCCTCCGCCGCCGCCGCCTAACCATACCGCGCCGCCGTTTCCGTCGAGAACCATCGTAAAGGTGAGAGCTTTTTCACAATTCTACAGAGAAGAGAAAAGAAAGTTTGAATCTTTTTGGAGATTAGATTAGACAATGAAAGGGCATTAAAGTGGAATCACGAGGAATCCATTGAGGTGTGCTTATCTGAAAAAAGAGAGATTCTAGAGAGAGATAGAGAGAGAGAGAGAGAGAGAGAGTTTCAAATTGTATAAAAATCGTAACTTTATGAATTACCAGATTTCTCGCGACTTTCTTTGCTTTCTTCGTTGCCGTCGTCTCACCGTCACGCCTCCATAGTTGCTGATTTGCTTATCTCTATGTCACTGTCTCTCTGTTTTATAGTAGTAAACTAATGGTGATATGATAAGTCATGTGTCTTAACATCGACTAATGACGTCGGCTTATGTACTAATTAACCATGCAACGCGTGTCCTCCATGCACTTATGTAACTGATGTTATTACCTAATGCAAATTAGTTACATTAACTCTTTTTAGTGTCGTTAACATACAGTTAATAATTATTAAGCTAAGATTTTGCGAAAAGAAATTTATTTGAGTCAAAATAAAATATTATTGACGGTTGAAATGAATGGGTAACGCATCATAACGTCATTTTTACATCAAATAAAACTTAAGTGTCCTGGACTTTAGTAATGTCACAACAAAAAACGAGTCCTGAATTTTAGTAAGCTCCAAACCAGAAAAATGGGTCTCTTTTCTAAAAGGGATAATTTATTTTCCATAATAATGCTCTAAATCAAAATAGTTCTATAAAAAACAAGAAATTGTATACTCTTTAGGTTTCTTAAGTGTCATTCTACCTTTTTTTTTGTTTCAAAAAAATGTCATTCTATATTTTAGATGTAGATTTTTCAATAAAATCTCTTTCTTATCTTCTAAACTAACCAATAGATGTTTATTTAAATTATTTTATTTATATAATTGTATATTAAATAAAGATATAATAGTATATTTTATCATTTTTTATAATCTGCGTGAAATATGTCAGATTAATATTTTTTGCAAACCGGATAGAGTATCTATCTTCTATACTATTATTTGCAAAGTAATTTTTTGCATTCGAGCTCTTACGTTAAAAGTCAGAGTAATTAATATTGTTTGTACCCTTAATGAATCAAATATATAAATTAGCCAAAAAATGAATTTAAAAATTATTTGATTAGATAAGTGATTAAAATTATCCAAAATCTAAAATATATATTTTAAAATAAAAGGATAAATCCAATATATATTATGTTGTTATTCTGAAATATCTTTTAATAAAAATGTTAATATATATAAAAACACATAACACATAACTAACTATTAATCAAGTAAAATTCTTAATTCTTAATTTTATATAATTGAAAATAGAATATTGAGTGATTTTAAGATTTATTTATTAATAAAGAATATAGTTTACAGATAAATTTTTAAAAAGTTATAATACATAAGAATTTCCAAATGAAAACATTAACAAATAATTTATCATTATAGTCTTTTAATTAGTAATGCATGTATTAATAATTAATTATAAAATGTTTACGCCTGCATGCACGAGCGAAACACCTAGTTAAGTTTTAATAGCAAAAGAAAATTACTTTGTTAGTACAATATACAATTGCTTTTTTAGTACAATATATATACAATCAAACTTACAAGAGTTAGACTAGTTTTTTTCTGGTAAAAGAGTTAGACTAGTTTTCAGTATATAATAAAAATTGTCGCTATACAAGAAGGTGAACAAACAATATTGTCTCATTACTTCCATTTTAATTTTATTTTGTGATCAATAAAACATAAAAAAGCAAGGCAACTAAACAAAACATAGTAAACAAGATAATTATTTTAACTTATATCCATGTTCATCACTAAATCATATGAAAGAAAAGAATGGGATAATTGTTTGAAGATTCATTATATCATAGATGCATCGATGGGACGAGAGAGTCCTGAAGGTATGCACACGAAGATGAAAACTCAGAGCATACAAATTCAATCCACTCGACATTCTTGGATACATTCGATGCTTTTGCCACAAAAACATCCTCAAGAAACCCATTAAGAAGAAACTTCTTATCAAGTGTAAGTTTCTGTTCCAACTGAAAACTCTTGTTAGAGCCAGATGAGTCATGTACACAACATTCAGGCATAGATGTCTTATCTCTACAACGCAGCATCGAGTCATCAACTTGACCATAAGAAAGTCCATGAACACGCTCACCTTTATTCTCATGGCTCTCAGCAATTACTTCACTTCTTCTCGAACCCGAATCAACTTCACCATGATCACAGCTCAGAGCTAAACTTGACTCAACTTGATCTTTTTTTCATTTTTTTCACTTTGAGATCATCAGCTAAGCAAAACAGTTGTAACACCAATGGGCTTAATAAGATTAGTCTAGAAAGTAGAAAGACTATGTAATTGGGCTTAAGCTTATCAATTACGGTCCGTGATGAACCAAAATCACGTGTACCCACGTGACGAGAAAAGACAGAGATACTGCTGCTGTAAAACGAGACACAAAAGAGTAAAGAGAGACAGAGTAAAAGAGCTTGCTTTGTCTAAAGACTGTCTTAATACAAGCAAGATGACAAAACAAAAGGTGTTTTGATTTTTCTCAGGATTTTTAATTAATAATAATAATACTAGTATTAGTTACCCAATAGGACAATAATTTCACACTGATTAGTTATCTTAATCGTAATTAAAACCCAGTCATAAAGAGGAGTTCTTGAGTTGTGGAATGTGGAGCAGTAAAGCCTGGGGAAACGGTGTCGTTATTGACTTTATTGTCCCTTGTAATGCAGACAAACCATAATCAAAACCTACCAAACCCAACTTAGTCGCCACTAACATAAATCTTACTTGAATCTCTTTTACCTTTCGGTTTTTTGGGTCAACAATAGCTTTTTGAGAATCTCTGTCTTATCCAAGATTCTCTCTTTTTTTGTTAACTTTTATAATCTTATCCAGTCGATAAAGGTTCTTTCTAGTAGTCTAGTACATTGGTCGAGTGACTGGTTGGACTTACAATACCATTATTTGTCTCCAACGTCATAGTTTTATTTCGACTGGTGTCGATATATCTAGCCTAATACGTCATTTAATAGCAAAAAAATTGTTTGCCAAGTAACATCTTTAACACAAAACAAACAAATTTGATCGGTTGAATGTGCATCGCATGCATATGCAAACACTAATCAACCACTTTTTGTTTTGTTCAAATCAACCAGTTAAATACCATATATATATGTTAGAAAATTTCAGCAAACGAATACGTAAAAGATATATAGCAAAAATAATATATATATATATATATATATATATATATATATATATATATATATATATATATATATATAGCATGAATCATTTTATGTCCATTCTAATACAACCGAGTTAAGATCTATAGCCTCACATTGATAAAAGTATATAAAATGACAAAGTATTATAATATCATAATAATATATAGATTTATTCATTGACACTTGATTTTAGAAAATTCAATAAAACTATATACAAATCAAATATTTTGCCTTCATAATTATATTTAAAAAGTGCATATAGCTTAGCTATGTTTTCTTAAAGTGGAATGACACGTTTAGCTCATACATTAAATAGTATAAAAGAATAACCAAAAGAAAAAAGAAAAAAAATATTATAATAAAATTGCATCTTGGTAAGCTTCTCAACCTTTACTCCCGTTGTCTCCCATGATAAAAAGCTTAAGCCTCTTGAACCAAAAATATCTCAATTCACATTCACATAGTGATTAAGAAGAGGAAGAGAGGAAAATGCTGAGGTCATTCACAAGGTAAAACACTCACAAGACATGCTTTAGTCTATACTTAATTATCTAATTAAATAATATTAGTAATCGTTTCAATTTTCTTATCCGTGGCTTCTCTTTGCAGAAACTTCAAACTCATTGCTTCAAATGGTTCGATCCCTAAGCCAATAACCTCTTTTCTCCACTATTCGACTAGGTCGATCTCTATAATGTTCTTTAGTTATTAACAAAGTTAAATATCCTGATTTGATATTTTAATACGTGAAGAAAATCTTCTAAAATGTTTTACCCCAAACATACATTAGAAAGTTAGAAGGCAAAGTCGCGGTCATAACAGGCGGTGCAAGCGGCCTAGGGAAGGCCACGGCGGAGGAATTTGTAAGCCAGGGTGCTCAAGTCATTATTGTAGATATAGACGAGGAGGCTGGTCGTATGGTCGCGACCGAACTTGGCTCAGCCGCAAATTTCATAAGATGTGATGTCACTGTGGAGGAACAAGTCGCTACGGCCGTGAAAACCGTCGTGGCTCGCCATGGGAAGCTCGACGTACTACTCAATAGCGCCGGAATATCATGTAAGAAATGCTTCTACAGGAATTATAATCTAAAATTTTCTCTTTACAAAAATTTATTTACACATCGTATATAATAAGATAACTATGTACATGCGATAACTTGAATTATATTTTTTTTTCTTTGCTTTTTGTTAAAGTTTGATGAATGTCAGATATTAAACATCTTTCTAGTTACAAATATTACTTATAAAATACAGGCTCCATATCACCACCAAGCATAGCGGACCTAGACATGGACATATACGACAAAGTGATGTGTCTCAACGTGCGAGGCACCGTCTTAGGGATAAAGCACGCGACTCGAGCCATGATCCCCGCTGGCTCAGGCTCCATCCTTTGTCTCTCTAGCATCAGCGGGTTAATGGGCGGGTTAGGCCCACATGCATACTCAATATCTAAATTCACAATACCGGGTGTGGTCAAGACGGTAGCTGGTGAGCTGTGCAAGCACGGCATAAGGATCAACTGTATATCACCTGCGGGCATTCCTACGCCTCTAACGCTGAGAATGTTTCGAGAAGTGTTTATGGGTCACAACATTCCGGAGGAACAGCTTGTGGCCATTGTGAACGCAGGAGGAGATTTGAAGGGAGAGAAGTGTGAAGAGAGAGATGTGGCTAAAGCGGCTTTGTATTTGGCATCAGATGATGCTAAGTTTGTGACGGGGCATAACCTTGTTGTTGATGGTGGATTTACTTGTTTCAAGTCTCCTAATCTCCTTTTTCCTTAATATTCAAGCTAATTTAAGTATTCTATTGTATTGCAATATTGTTAATTAAAACTGTTTTGGCGATAGTTATTGATTCACTACAAGAAAACACATGCTTAACGACGAAATTTAACGAGGAAAAACAATCCTCGTAAATTTACATCGATTTTACGAGAAACTTACGTGGAAAACTAATGTCATCGTTATTTCCTCGTAAAGTAACGATAAAAGCGTTTCGTCGTAAAATAGATGTAATTTGACGAGTATTTTACGAGGAAATACTATTTCCTCGCAAATACGACGTAAACTCCGCGTATTATTTACGAGGAAATAGTTTACGTGTATTTAGCGAGAAAAATTTGAATCCACCAACTTTGTAGGTGTTACACGTTTTTTTTTGCCACCTAATTAATTTTTGTCGTAAATTCATAGGAAAATTACAACTACCAGATTTGAAATTTCCTATAAATATGGATGTTTGAACATCATTTTAAACACACCTACAACAAAAAAACATGAAAGAAAAAAAAAATGGCTGGCTCCGGGACTATCTACGAGTTGCGGAAGTGGATGTATATGCATAGAGATGCTAACGGGAGAGTGATGAAAGAATACCTTTCGGGCCTGGAGATATTTATGCATCAAGCAGATTCAACACCGCTCGCCCAAGAAAGTGGTAAGATGTTCTGTCCTTGTCGGAAATGCAACAATTCGAAACTGGCAAACCGTGAAAATGTTTGGAAGCATTTAATAAATAGAGGTTTCACGCCAAATTACTATATCTGGTTTCAACATGGAGAAGATTTTAATTATGATCAGAATGAAGCTAGTAGTAGTAATAGCAATTTTCAGGAAAAAGAACCGGTTGATCATCATTTGCATAATGAACATATTTACCATCAGGAGGAGATGGTAGATTATGATAGAGTTCATGATATGGTAGCTGATGCATTCGTAGCTCATGATGAAGATGAAGAACCTAATATAGATGCAAAAAAGTTTTACGAAATGTTAAACGCGGCGAATCAACCACTTTACAGTGGTTGTAGAGAAGATCTCTCTAAATTGTCGTTAGCTGCTAGAATGATGAATATTAAAACTGATCACAATCTACCTGAAAGTTGCATGAACGAATGGGCGGACTTGTTTAAAGAGTATTTGCCGGAAGACAATGTGTCTGCTGATTCTTATTATGAGATTCAGAAACGGGTTTATAGTCTTGGGTTGCCTTCAGAGATGATAGATGTTTGCATCGATAACTGCATGATCTATTGGGGAGATGATGAGAAACTAGAAGAATGTCGATTCTGCAAGAAGCCACGATTCAAGCCGCAAGGACGGGGACGTAATAGGGTACCATACCAAAGGATGTGGTACCTACCAATTACAGACAGATTGAAAAGATTGTATCAATCAGAGCAGACTGCTGGAAAGATGAGATGGCATGCCGAGCATACTCAGACGGATGGTGAGATGACTCATCCATCAGATGCAAGAGCCTGGAAACATTTCAACAAAGTACATCCGGATTTAGCTAGCAATAGCCGGAATGTGTATCTCAGACTATGCACATATGGATTTAGTCCGTTCGGAATGTCAGAGAGACAATATTCATTGTGGCCAGTCTTTCTTACACCATACAACCTGCCACCGGAGATGTGCATGCAACGGGAGTTGCTATTCTTGACCATATTAATACATAGTCCGAACCATCCAAAAAGGTCCCTGGATGTTTTCCTACAACCACTGATAAAAAAGTTGAAGGATTTGTGGTCAATAGGGGTGATGACATATGACTGTTTAACGAAGACGAATTTTACGATGCGAGCAATGCTTTTGTGGACCATAAGTGATTTTCCTGCCTATGAGATGTTGTCTGGATGGACTACACATGGGAGATTAGCTTGTCCATTTTGTAATGGAACGACAGATGCGTTTCAACTGAAGAATGGTAGGAAGACAAGTTGGTTTGATTGTCACCGTCGATTTCTTCCCATTGGCCATCTTTACCGAAGAAACAAGAATTTGTTTAGGCACCAAAAGGTTGTGAGAGACACTCCTCCTCTATATCTAACTGGAGAACAAATTGAAGCGCAAATCGACTACTATGGAGCTAACGAAACAGTTTGTTGGGGTGGTAATTGGCATGTCCCTTGTAATATGTCTGATTCTTACGATGTTCATCACAACTAGAACAAGAAGAGTATATTTTGGGAGTTACCATATTGGAAGGATCTTCTTGTGCGCCACAACCTCGATGTGATGCATATAGAGAAGAATTTCGTTGAGAACATCATGAATACAATATTGAATGTCCCAAGGAAGAAAAAAGACAACATAAAATCGAGGTTGGACTTGCCGGATATTTGCTCAAGAAGCGAGTTACATATTAACAGCAATGGACAAGTTCCCGTTCCGATATTCAGATTATCTTCGGAAAAAAAGTCGGTGTTGTTCAACTAGGTGGCATCAGAAGTGAAGTTCCCCGATGAGTATGTTTCGAATCTTTCTAGATGTGTTGAAAAAGGTCAAAAGTTCTCCGGGTTGAAGAGTCATGATTGTCATGTCTTTATGCAACGACTACTGCCCTTTGCATTTGCGGAGCTACTTCCAACAAACGTACATGAAGCACTTGCTGGTACGTAGTGTATTATATCCCAATAATTTTATAACGGTCTAATTTGCAAAATAATATATGACTAACAATGTGTTTAATTTTTTTTGGAATATAAAAGGCATTGGAGCATTTTTCAGGGATCTGAGCACATGCACTCTTAAAGAAGAAGTTGTGGAACAACTTCAGGAGAACATTCTCATCTTATTGTGCAACTTGGAGAAGATATTTCCTCCCGGATTTTTTGACGTCATGGAACATCTAGCTATCCACCTCCCATATGAGGCATTGCTTCGTGGACCTGTACATTACGGATGGATGTATCAGTATGAGCGAGCCATAAAATATTTGAAGGGGAAAGCAAAGAACCTCGCCAAAGTTGAAGGTTCTATAATTGCTGGAAGTTTGACGGAAGAAGTTTCTCACTTCACATCGTACTACTTTGCGTCAAAAGTACGTACCCGAAGAAGAGCTCCAAAAAGATATGATAATGGTGGTGTTGCGCGAACATATGCAGTTGCTGGTGTTCCAGACATCTTTAGCCAGATTGGGCGACTCGGTGGGAAGTCTAAAGAGGTTTGGTGGTCGAGTGAACAAGACGCTCATAGTGCACACACCTATATTCTACTCAATTGCGAGGATCCATTGATGCGTTATTTTGAAAGGTAACATATATGGACACTTCGAAACACATATAAGTATAGTTAATTATATAATTGCGAGAGATTCATTCCTATAAAATGTGATTTTACAGCCTATTTGTTTCTCAAATCGAAGAAACATTTTCTGGTATATCCATAAGTGACGTAGACAAAAAGAAAGATCAACACTTCATTAAGTGGTTGCGGAATCAGGTATTAACTCAAATTCATTTTTCATACATGATCTGTATTTCATTAACATTCTCTTTATTTTTGCAGGGTGATTATGACGACGACGATGCAGATTATCCTAAGTGGTTACACGAAGTAATTCAAGTTCCATTTGTAAAGGTCACCACATCACAGATGTATTCACACGAGGCTATACTTTTCACACATATGAGTATGGTAGACAGCGGGCGACCAATAACTATGAAATATGTGTGAAAGGGGAAACATATTTCTACGAGATCTAGACGAAGATTATTGAAGTCGAATTTCCAGGAATACTGAAGCTGAAATGCGTCCTCTTCAAATGTGAATGGTTCGACCCCGTCGTCAACAGAGGTGTTCGGTCTAACAAATTCGGTGTAGTTGATGTCAACGGTGGACGAAGGTACAACAAATTCAAGCCTTTCATCTTAGCTTCACAGGCAGACCAAGTTAGCTTCCTTCCATACCCTCAGATGAGAGATTCGGGTATAAATTGGTTAGCAGTGATCAAAGTTACACCTCGAGGACGAATCATCAGTGGAGAAGAACCACCATTGCAAGAAGAACAGATAAATGAAGTCGAGGAACCTGAACAAGAAATTGATGACATCCTTCTCATTGATCCGCATAATCACGAGTACGAAGATCTTACCGATGATGCCACAGACGAAGCTGGTGAAGATGAGTTTAATGAAAATAATGATGTTTCTAGTGATGACGAGAATGTCGAAATATCCGATTGATGTATTTGATTTTGTGTAGTGTGTTTTATGAATAAGATGTGGGAGTTTGTTTTATGAATAAGGTAATGTGGGGTTTGTTTTATGAATAAGGTAATGTGGGAGTTTGTTTTATGAATAAGCAAATGTGGGAATTGTGGTTTGGAATGGAAATAAAGATGGGGTTTGGAATATATGAAGTAGAAAATAAGGAATATGGGGTTTGGGATTTCGGGTTTCGGATTTTAGGGATTTAAACATAACACTCGTTAATTCCACGTAAGTAAAAATCGTCGTAAAGGATTCGTAAGCCAACGAGGAAATAACGAGGAAATATAAAAATAAAGAACGCGGGGCTCGTTAATTCCACGTAAGCGCAAATCGTTGTAAACACCACGTAAGATAAAATCGTCGTAAATACCACGTATGCGAAATCGTCGTAAACACCACGTAATCCAACGAGGAAATAACGACGAAATTTAAAAATAAAGATGGGGTTTGGAATATATGAAGTAGAAAATAAGAAATATGGGGTTTGGGGTTTCGGATTTTATGGATTTAAACATAAAACTCATTAATTCCACGTAAGCAAAAATCATCGTAAACACCACGTAAAAGGAATCGTCGTAAACACCACGTAAAATGATTTAAATATAACACTCGTTAATTCCACGTAAGCAGAAATCGTCGTAAATACCACGTAAGCAGAAATCGTCGTAAATACCTCGTAGTGTAAAAACTAGAAAAAAAGAAAAAGGAGAAAGATACCAGATTCACATGTGGCAAGAGTTCCAGCAATTATAATAAGTAAGTCTCGCCCACATGAATTCTAATATCTTCTCCTTTCCTTTTTTTCAAATATTTATAATTTGAATAGGATTTTGCTGAGGAATGTGATTTGAGATAGGGTGTGATTTGGGAGTTTGTGTGTGGTTTGAGAATGAGAGTTGTGGGTATATTTATAGGAAAGCGCGGCTCGTTAATTCCACGTAAGCAAAATCATCGTTAATACCTCGTATATAAAAACATGGGCCTTTGTAATTCCTCGCTATTTCCTTGTACAAAAAAACACGGGCCTTTATAACTGCTCGCTATTTCGTCGTAACCTTACGAGGAATTTGCGACGATATGTAATCTTATATATACCCCTGAGCGCTCACTCTTTCTTTCCTCTCTACTTCCTCTCCATTTCGTAGCAATGGTAAGCCTCTATAATTCCTCTCCATTTCGTAGTAATGGTAAGCCTCTCTAATTCCCCTCTAATTTGGTTAGTTTAGGATAGATTAGGTGGTTAGTATAGGGAATTTAGATAGGTTTACGGATTTTAGGTTATTTAGTGTTGATTACGTGGATAATGTTGGGAAATATACTGTTGATGTTAATTTTAAAAATTAAATTTTTTTCCCAGGTTCGAAAAGGAAGACTTACTGCCCATTACAAAGAGATGTTCGGTGAGCCGGGTAGTCGTTTAGACCCGGCCTCTTCTTCAGCTCCCGGTTCTTCGGGTCAGGAGACTGTCCCCGAGACTCAGTACACTCAGTGAGTCTCTGGGTCTAGTTCTTCTAGTGCACCATCGGCGCCTCATGTGCCTTCCCCGATGGCTCATCCGACGATGCCTCCTCATGTGCCTCCTCCGATGGCCGCCGATATTCATCCCGATTTGATGGTGCCTCCGAGTGCTCCGTACTCGCAGTACACTGTAGAGGACATTCTCCGTCTGCCAGGCAGAGAAGGTTTACCAGTCATCTACCCCGACTGATCGGACAGAAATTTGTGGTATGTTGCATTAATTTTTGTTTAATTCGTTTAAAATTATTTTATAACATTAAAAAATAATTTATATTTTAAATTTGTATTTTCCAGGTGGGGGGTTGACGGATGTCTTGCATCGGACGTAACCAACACGATCAAAGGCTACTTCTCCATGGCACATCCGAACTGGAGTAAGACGCCTCACTACATCAGAAAGACGTGGTTCAAAATTTACGCTGTAAGTTTCTATTAATTAATTATATATACTTTAATTTTTTCTTGATTTATATATATACTTTCTAAAAACTAATTGTTAATTTATTTTCTCCAACAGCCAAAATATAATTGGGCCTTGGGGATCACTGAGAGGGTGAGGAAGAAGTTTAACGCGAAGGCGAAAGTTCGCTTGTTGGACACGGTCTCCAACTGGAAGGGTGACTGGATCGTGAAGGGGTATGACCGTGGCAAACCCACTGAGCTCACCACGAATGTGTGGGATGGCCTCATCCGTTATTGGCGTCTTCCTGATTCCATTAGAATCGTCCATTCTTGCTCTAACTCCAGTAACACAGTCGATGAGCACGGAAACGGGCCGATGCTTCACACTACGGGCCAAAAACATCACGCCGGTGTCCGTTTGGAAATGGTAATTAAATATTTTATTAAATAAATTTTTTAATATATATATTTTTATTCTAACTTTCTTAAATGTTTTTTAGGCCAAAGAGACGGGGCATCTCCCGTCTCTTATGGAACTTTACGAGAGGATCCACAAGAACAAGGCGGGCGTATTTGTAGATGGCAAGTCCGAGCAAATCTACAACGACGTGGTTGCTCGGGTTGAAGACCGCCAGACCCAGCTGACCCAGCAGTCTACCGACGGATTACCCGTCACCTTATCCACACTTGAAGTGGATAAGATTTACGAGGAGGTAAATTTTCTAAAATTTTAATTTTTTATTATTCATTTAATTTAACTTTAAATTTTTACTAACAATATTTATTTTTTGTTTTTAAGTTTGTCCCTAAAAAAAGGGACGGACGTTGGGGATTGGTTCCGTCAACAATGTTTCGAGAGCGACATCGTCTTATGGTCAGCGACGGGATGATGAACTCACTGAGCTGCGTAACGAGTTGGCTGCGACAAAATCTCGTATGGGTGAAGTCGAGGGCTTCTTGGACGTTATAGCGGCCACAAATCCGGAATGGGAGTCCATGTTGAGGAACATGCGACAACAACATCCCATTCGAGGCGAGTTATCCGACATACATAACGAGACGGATGTTGCGAGGAGGAGTGATGAATTCTACCGGGCGATGAACGATCCTTAGTTTTTTTTTTCCGGTTGTTGTATTATAAATTAAAAACTTATTTATATATAAAATATTTTCGTATAGATTTATTTTTATTTTAAATTATAATTTTATTAATAAATTAAATATTTTTAATTATTTTTTAATTATATTTTTTAATTCTGTAAAATAATAAAAACGAAGTAAAAAAAAAGTGTCATATCAACTCTTAAAACTCCAAATTAAGAATTCAGGTTAATCATAGGTGAGTTTCGCTGCTCTACAGGCCACCACCTAGCAAGGCTCCAGGGGCATCCTTGAACAGAGGAAAATGAAACATGAACCTGAGGTTTCTATTTTCAAAGGCTCAATTTTTGTAAAAAATCTATTACAATAAAATTACTCCTTCCATCAACTATTTCTTTTTTCTTATGCTAACCTATTGAATTTTACATGTGTGCATCGTATGGCTTTTCAAATACAAATAGCATTCTTAATTTAAATAATATTGAACCTGTTATGAAATAACTTATAATTTATAATATCTAGAAATTTAAATAAGAGTAGAATTTAATATCCGTAGGAAGTAAATAACACTAATATAAGGGAGAGAGTTTATTATAAGGAAGAAGAAGAAGATGTAATGGTGTTTGATTATAAACTCTTGTTCTTGTTTTTGGTGTACAAAAGAGTGAGATGAGTGATGGTATTTATAGTGAACAACAATACATAAAATAACAAAGATGGTGCTTAATTTGGTAAATGAGTGGGTGATCATAGTGCTTGATGAGTAGATGATCATAGTGCTTGAGTTGGTAAAGGAGTGGATGATCATAGTGCTTGAGTTTGGTAAAGAAGTGGATGATCATTTCAATGCTTATCTTATAACACTCCCCCTTGATCATCCATCTTGTATTACGTGGTGCCTCGTTAAAAACCTAGTCATGGAAAACCCAATGGGAAAAACCGTAGTAAAAGTAAAAAGAGTACAACTACGTAAGCTCCCCCTCGAATGAGTAGTCATAGAACCTTTAGAACAATGATAGATTTTCATCTCTCAAATTGTAACATTCTCTTTGGGTGTCTATCTTTTGTATGTTCTTTGTTGCCTCGTTAAAACCTTGTCATGGAAAAACCCAATGGGATAAAAAAAAACCATGATAAGGAAAAAGAGTACAACCACACTTACTATCATATTTCTTTCTCTGGAAACAATATCTTCAGGATATGCATTCCAATCAACTCTCTTCAGAGAATTAAGCTTAAGAGAATAAACTCTATTCATTTCTATTATGATATCTAGGGCCTTTAGACTTCTTGTCCATAATTCTCTTTTGACTTAGACAATAGTTTATTGGTCTATTTGGATTTCAAACCAAATTTCTTACATATAATCGTATAGAAATTCGTCTCGTACATACGAATTATTCATTTGTAACTATAGAAGTTACTATTATGATTTTCTTTCTTTTCATATGAAATTACATCTTTCAGTAATGAAAAAGATTAATAATTTTCTTAAATAACACTCTTACGTATGGTATTTCAGGACCAAACATATACGAGCGTCTTAAATAAAATACTTTAAGGATCTTTATGATAACATCTCAGTTTTAGATCTCCAGTTTAGAATACATAAAAACAATATAGTATTGTCAAGAGTTTTCTTCCAAAATATAATTTTTCTATAACTCTTCAGGAGTTTTGATTATATTCAAATCATGATTCTATTGATTTATAATCTCTTGATAAATACAAATGGATACATTTGTTAACCTTATAATATTTCATATATCCCATAAAATAGTTTGTTTCAATTCGATCGAATATGCAGAGTTCCCGGGAACATGATTTTGATATCATCAATCCTTCATGGATTATACTTTCAGGGATTAACATTTTTCAAGTGGATTGTTTTATTCAAGTTCTTCCTTTATTACCAGACTATAAGGAACTTGAAACTAGTTGCATCTACCATATGAAATTATGTCTCTTCACAATCAATTTCATATTGATCCTTCTTTGTGTGCAACGGTTCATTTACATCTCACTTGTTTTACACCTTTTAGTGTATGGACTACTGGTCCAAATACTTCTCTATTTCACAAGAAGTTTATATCTTTGTCTATTGCATCTTTCTGATTTGGCCAATCATTTCTTTGTGTACACTTTTCAATAGACTTTCTTTCATGATCCTCTTTCTCATTTATTATATCAACTGCTACTTTGCATGTATAATATCATCGACGTCAATTTTCTTATCGGTTCCATTTTGTTTCATACATGACATAACTTATTGAGATCTCTTCATTTGTCTCAGGTACCTGAATTTTCGTCAGTCATGTTTAATTTCTCTTCTGGAGATCATACAAAACTATATTGCCTCGTTTTGACCATTATCAATATATGCTCCTTTTCATTTACGAGGATTTATCTTGGGAACCAATCTGTTACCACGCTGCAGGCGTGACTAGCAGTTTGATATTGTTCTTGTAGAACATTTATTCTTATTGGAGCATTTACAGCTGGTATATGTGACTTGATCACTATATTTATATGGGTCGTGTCTGGCAACTGCTTTAGTAAGTTTTGAAATGAATTATCTTTTGGACTTCTATTTCACATTGTGTTTAGCCCGAGGATCAATGATAATTCATTTCAACTTATTTTCTTTTCCAGCTGTTTATTTTCTCCCCCTTATGTTGGAAGTACTAACTCACTTTTAGAATTCATGTATAGCCTTACTTATATTTTTCGGGGATGGCTCTGGATTCTTAAGTGTCAATAGAGATTTATATCCAACATATATTTCCAACCTCATTTGAAAACACATCTTCATTTGAAGCTCTGTGGCGGAGCAACATCCAACATTCTTAGATGAAAATGATTGGTTTCTGATCCTATACCAATGATGGGGGAGAACTAGTGAATATTTATTGGCTTGATGCGAACCAGTGTTGCTCAAAATGTTTAGCACTTATCTCAGTGAATGTGCTATAGTCGTTAAAGACTTTAAGAAGTGAATTCACCAATATTATAAAAATGCATAGTGGGTGATCAGTCCACTAACATCTTCGTTATTTATGCCAATATCTTATTTTGGCTGGTGAAAACCATATTACCCTTTTATCTTATGGGTAAGCAACATATGTCAAATCATTCGGAAGAATCTTTGGGTTCTTATATGACTATGCATATGACCTATATATTCGCATTATTAATGAACCAAAATGGTCTAACTGATTCATGCCAAATGTAAACTTCTAGTTTACTATACATTTATCTTCATTATACTAATCTTTGTGTAGTACAATATATAAGAGGCTGTAGATATTTTCTCTAAAATACTTATACTGCTTTGAGAATTATTTCTGATTGAAATGTATATATCATTTCGTTTGCTTATTGTCTCAACATAAGTGTCTCAAAATCTTACTGATTTACTTTGAGAAAAATTCATCAATCTTAGTTTTAGTGTAAACATAATCTTCTGGATGTTTGACTTATCATAAAAAGTGAGATTCTTTAACTCTTCCCCTCGAGATTATAATACTACAGGTTTATCAATCTCGAATGTATCTCATTTTCTTAATCAACAACATATCCTACATGGGTTATGTATTTTTCGTAGATCCTTTTAACTTTTGATACTTATAAAAATACAATACCTTAAGAACTTTAAATTGCACTCTTAAGAACTTTAAATTAAATTTTTATGTGCAGTAATACTATGTATACTTCTGGAGCATCATATATATCCTCTTTTTAAGCATTCTATAAGTTTTTACTACTTTGTATTGTACACACAATAAATTTTCTTTCATCTTCCGATGAATTCATAATTTCTTTTCTTTATTACCATGTTTATTTTCTCAACTTTAAGTGAGAATATGAGTTCTATAAAGAAACTCTTTGGACTTTGACCTCATTTATGCTCACGTCTAAAACCACTATTTATGAGTTTTTTAAATGTCATATTCTCTTCAGGAGAATGAATCATAATCAACTAGACGTGATTTATCAATAGATATTTTTCAATATATATGCATCATAAAACAATTTCTTGAAGAAATTTTACTTTTAAACTTAACATCCAACATAGTTGGCTTTATTTACCGACTTCAGGTCTTGTAATCTTTAAATGCAAAATACAAAATGAGCTTTAGGTAATCACTTCAGGTGATAATACCTTTTTTATATATATTATCTTCCAAAACTTATGGATCTTTTAGAGTCAAGCTTTAAACTTAAAATCCTCAATATAAATGGTAATAAAATCAAAATATTTCAAATATATATAAATATGTATTAACAAAGGTGTCTTATTATATCAGAAAATAAATAAAACTTTCATAGTAATTATTATATAGACTATATTATTACTCTCATGCTTTTTAACAAAGTTTAACCTATCAATCAATTTTAATGAACAAATTTATATCACTGCCAACTTCATGCAAATTGATTTATCTAATCAAGTTTGTATATAAAGCATAAAAATACTTATCTTATAAACAGAAGTATATCGGCGATGAAAGTTTCAGCTGTTCACGTTTCTGAACTGGCTGATAACTTGTACATATCTTTCCGAGAGAATACACAATCCTGAAAACTTTAAATTTTGCTCATATAAACATGGCCATTACATTAGTAAATATCAACATATAATCCAAATTCTTTTATGATATTAGACCAAAGACTAATCGACCACAAAACTAACCGATTACAAATAATTTCTTTTATGATGTTAGACCATGAATCATAAAGTATGTTTCCTTAATACCATTAAACCATGAAGCATATTAAAGTATAATAAGCAAAATTTAATTCATCAAATAACTATTATTCTTACATATAGACAAGCGTTGATATATATATATATATATCATCGCCTTAAATGACTATATATATATATATATATATATATATATTTAGAATTTCGCAATTTTAAAATGAACCATTTATTATGAACTTCATAATTTAAAAACCGTTTACATTAATCATACAAGCAATTACAAGGAGAAGCGATGTAAAGAAAATTAAACCGATAATCATCTTAAATTCACTCGGAGTAAATTCTCCATCGAATAAACCATAAATAGAAACACAAATAAAAATGGCACATAAAAACAAAAGTGCGCGAATCATCTTTCTTGAAAAATCGGAGGAGAGCGATTTTGAAATTTTTGAGAGAAGATGAAATGTTTTGGATGATGAAATGAAGTGAAAATGAGTTGTATTTATAGATGAAAATTACTGTTCATGACCGTTGGAGAAAGGGGAAATTTTTGAAAAAAATTCTTTGTGACCGTTGGGGTTAAATCGAGTGCACCAAAAATTAGTCCGAAAATATCGTATTAAACGGTCAATCAAATCTATAAAATTTCATAAAAGTGAAAAATTATGACAATGAAATATTTATGTTATATGACAATAAATCATGCGACGGCTCAGCCGATCAATGCATAATATCAAATAAATTATATGGCGGCTCGGCCGACCAATTAATAATAAACAGAATATAAGGCGGCTCAGCCGACCAATAAATAATAAACAGGATATAAGGCGGCTCGGCCGACCAATAAATAATAAACAGGATATAAGGCGGCTCAGCCGACCAATAAATAATAAACAGGATATAAGGCGGCTCGGCCGACCAATTAATAATAAACAGAATATAAGGTGGCTCAGCCGACCAATAAATAATAAACAGGATATAAGGCGGCTCGGCCGACCAATAAATAATAAACAGGATATAAGGCGGCTCGGCCGACCAATAAATAATAAACAGGATATAAGGCGGCTCGGCCGACCAATAAATAAATTAAATTACTAGTAAATAATATAGGCGGTATTCCGGCCATTATAACATGATATAAATAATAGTAGAGGCGGTATACCGACCATTATAACAGGGTATAAATGATACAAATAAATTTTACCGAATCGCAGAGTGATCGTGCTGATAACGTGTTATGAAATAACTTATAATTTATAGTATCTAGAAATTTAAATAAGAGTAGAATTTAATACCCGTAGGAAGCAAATAACACTAATATAAGGGAGAGAGTTTATTATAAGGAAGAAGAAGAAGATGTAATGGTGTTTGATTATAAACTCTTGTTCTTGTTTTTGGTGTACAAAAGAGTGAGATGAGTGATGATATTTATAGTGAACAACAATACATAAAATAACAAAGATAGTGCTTAATTTGGTAAATGAGTGGGTGATCATAGTGCTTGATGAGTAGATGATCATAGTGCTTGAGTTGGTAAAGGAGTGGATGATCATAGTGCTTGAGTTTGGTAAAAAAGTGGATGATCATTTCAATGCTTATCTTATAACAGAACCCTTAATTTCGAGGCCCAACAACTTTTGCCTTTACTTCTAGATTGTGTTGTCGTCTCATCTACCCTAAATCTTATAGATTTCCTAAACCTCCATGGAAAAGCTCCCTCTCAGCTTTAACACCAAAATAATAACTCTTTCAATTATGTCCTTCATTCATGCCACCCACTCCATGATTATTGATTCTCCTCCTCTCACCTCTTCGTTCATTCCGATTTACTGAACCTATATACAGTAGAACCTCTATAGGTTAATAATGTTGGGACTTTGAAATTTTATTAATTTACAAAGATATTAATTTATAAAAGTTTCCTTATTTAGATTTATTATTTTAAGATATAATATATATTCTAAGATAAGAAAAATGTTTAATTTTAGTGTATAGACATTAATCGTTATTTTTTGAAATTTTACATTTATGTTATTTTCTGTATATAATATATATTACATAAAAGTCAAATGTGGTTTTACATATAATATTAATAAATCTCATTAAAAATATATTAAGTATTAAAAAAATATAAAGATAATTCCATTGTGAATGTAAAACAAACAATACAATAATAGGTTCTTACTTATATAAAATATATATACATATAAATTATTAATTTATAATTTTAATGGGACGATATATTTATATAGAATTTTTTAAAATATTATTATCTTATTATTTTATCGATTTATGTCAGATTTTGAACCGGCCTAAATTGAAACCGACGAAATTTATTAATTTCTAGCCTTGTTCAAAAACGCGGCCGCCGTGACCGGCTTTGCGGCGATTCAACGCTACGCGGCTCCCGGACGTGGCGAGTTTCTCCAACTCGGCGAATTAGGCGGAATGGCACAAAAAAATCTTTGTTTTTCTTGTTCTTAAGTTTAAAATTGATTGGTATATAAGCAATTAACAAGTTCAAAGAGTTAATCATGATTAAAACGCAAAAATAATGAAGGTTACAAGAGTAAAATCCATGGCGGCTACGTAAGAACTTGCAGAGCCCTAAATAACTTAATAGGAAGACGGCAAGATAATTACAAAAATTCCATTCATTAACTTAAAAAAATAATAATAATAAAGCTAGGGCTTGCTCGAAACCGGGTTGTTATGGAATAGGAATAAGGCCGTTGCCACCACACTACGCTAATTTCGTTGTTACTAACTACACAATCTACCATTTATATATATATATATATATATATATATATATATATATTAATAAAATAAATATTATTTAAAACTAGGCCATTAATCTCCGATTTTTTCATTATGTGCTAAGCCCAACCCGAGCGCACGGATAACGCCTAGCGTAGTTTCGAACAGGAATTTATAGAGATTATTAATTTATTTAGTATTAATTTATACAGGTTCTACGGTATATGGATGCAGATTATTATGAATTTTATCGTTTGCTCCACTCCCTTTCCTTTCTTTTCTTTACGTTTCAAACACAAGCTATGACAATGGCCAATTCCCAGCTCTTACTTTATGAGTTGAAGTCCGGTCATTCTTGACTGACAGTTGTGACGCGCTATAAAGCTCGAGGACACCTATTGTGTAAAGTCTCTGAAACGTTTCCAAGACGACTTTCTAGATCATTCGTCTTGTCTGGTTTGTAAATCAAGGTGGAATATAGATTAAGGGATTTTTCAGAAAATATGTGTTTACCTAATGATGATGATAATGTAGTGTAAAGGATGATTATGCGGTTGTGAGGAATGATGATGATGATGATGATGATGGTGGTGCAGTGTTTCAAATTCATAGATTGCCGTTTGAAAATTTATAGGTATTTCCCTAGACAAGTTGACTAAGTCTTCTATTTTCCCTGAGCAAATGAGATCTCATCTTTGTTTTTGTTACTCTATCTTCGCATTTATCTTGCTGAGATCATTTCTTGTGCTATTTTTGTTTGTGTGTTTCTATTTTTGTTTAACTTTATCGTTCTCTGATGATTAGGTTACGGCAACGACAATCAGTCAACAGAACAACGTACGTCCTCTATGATCTTTCATCAAGCTTTGCCGAGTTATTAATGTATATTTAAAGGTATACTTCTCTCACTTCCTTGAAAAGTTTTGTTGTATGAATCTTGGATTGTTAGCTAATAATAGGTTCAATGAATTTACATGCCGAGTCAGACACCGACCGAACCAATATTATAGAATATGTTTCCAATTTTTTTTTGTCTTAGCCAAGTATTAGATGATGATCTTATTATTCAAGAAGCTGATATATGTTTATGTTTCTCTTGCAGCAGGACAAGAATGCAATTGAGAAAAAGGCGCCTCCTCTTATCAAAAAAAAAAAGAGGCGCCTCCTTCTCCCCTCCCAAGGTTCCAGGTGCACTCCTTCTGCAAAACCTTGACCTTACGGACACAAGTATACATGTTCGGTTTTATGTACATAGACTGGTGTTTATATATATCAAAACTTATTTTCCCGAATTTTGTTCTAACATAGTCTTTAATTCACCCTTTTGATTCTTCTCTCAGGATCTCCCGGTCAATCTCCCTAGCAAGAGTTGGTTGCAAAGGTTTTGCATGCAAATGAGTGACGTTTCCAAGGTATAGGAAACAATTTATTGAGTATCTTCTTTTATATCTGTTCTATGGATCTTTTATGTCATAAACGTTCTATGATGGTTGATATTTTTGATTTTGTTATTGCCAGGTGAGCCACGAAGCCATTCGCTTCAGAGTGGGATGGAGCATATTTTGTTTCATTGATGTGAAGTATCTAATTATTATATATGTGCGAGAATGTAGAATTATGTGAGAGGTGTAAGTCCACATAGAGTCTGTGATAAATAATACTCCATAGACATGAGATAATTTAAATGAGACTTAACGCGGTTTTGAATTAATAAATCCACCTAAGAGGACAAATTAGGTATCCTTGAGCCTGAAGGTGATGGTTTCAATTGGTATAAGGTGGAATTGGCCAACCATGAATTTTACTTTTGGAAATAAGGGAAGATTCCTTACTTGGTTTGCACCGGTTCAAGAGTCAATCTGTTTCAGAAGAGAGCCTGAAGGATGCACCAGTTCCTGCGATTGTTTATGAAAACTCTGTCCACTGTGATTTATTTATTGTGGAGGTTGAATAAGAGGCACTCCTCAGAATTTTTTCTTCATCAGAAGCCTTGATAAGAAAAAAACAATTCCTGAGATTGTTCCAATGGCAGCTTTGCGATGCCCTTTACCAGAAGCTTTAGAAACAGTTGAATCACTTGAAAAAGGTATTAAAGAGGAAGAATTAAGTAAAAGGAAGATTCAATACAGAAAAATGTGTCAATGGATCAGCTGCAGTCACCAATTTATAAATGAACAGGGCAGGAGCCAAATACCCGACTCACCCGCTAAACCACCAACACAGAGAGGCTCAGTCTCAAACAATACACCGAACTCAACGCTGCTCCAAACAGACGCAGCATGGAGAGAAGACCTTCATCTAGCGGGACTCGGCTGGATTGTGGGAGAAGGAACAGAGAAGGTATCGATCCTAGCACACTGTCACTACGTCAACTCCCCCTGGTGGCAAAGGGCCTGGCGCTATGGGAAGCACTGCAATTCTGTATTGAGAAGAACATCCGACAAATACGATGTGAAACGGACTCACTCCTGCTGGCCAAAGCACTCAATTCAGGACAACAAGCAACAGAGATCTATGGCATTGTGGCTGACATAGTCTGTCTTTCTTAGCTTTTGATTCTATCCCCTTTTCTTGGATCCAACAAAATAGAAATGGAGAGGCTGATGCTTTGGCAAAGCAAGCCCTCTGGAATGAAGCTTGTGTAATGGCTCCCATAAACATTGGAGTTTAAGTCTCTATTGAATGAAATAAGGTGTTACAAAAAAAAAAAAAAAGAACAGGGCAGGAGCTTGATATATTTGTAAACGCTGGAGGCTCTAACATGGAGCATCCGGGATGGTCTCTCAAGTGGCTTCTGGAACTATACAGTGTCAAAGATTATTGTGAATTTAGCCAAGGTGTGTTAGTCTTGGAAGATGCTTCGGTTGAACCGTCCTGTAACAATGGAGAAAGGCAACCACAGTCCATAAACAACAGAATGTGTTGCTATAAAAAAAACGGGTAGTTGTGGATCCAATATTACTATTTCACAAAAGGACAACGGTTTTTTTCTAAAGAAGGACAACGATTTCGTTGTAGAAGGAGGACAAGTATGTACGATTTTAGGTGGTTCGTTTTGATTTAGTTTGGGATACTTCTAGTTTTTGTATAAATTATATAAAGTGCAACATCAATTTCTCGAGTTCACGTTGGAACATCAAAAGATTCACAATGTAAAAACACATTTTAATCGTGTATACTGTATAACAAATAACAAGTGACGTGAGACTTACATGAGTAGCTTTGTGTAGTTTTGAATCGAAGTTATATATTTCTAAACATAATAAAATATACATAAACCAACATAATAAAAACATATAGGAATATGAATTATTAATATAATTATTGTATTGTCAAGTGGAAAATTAAAAATCAAACATTATTTTTGTTACTACAACCTTCCAAAATAAGTTGTATTTCATGTAATTTCAGGCTTTCAAATACCACATAAGTTAAATAATTAATGAATTTGTGTAGAAGTTCTTTTCATGGTGCATATGAAAAATAAAATTATTATATATGTACATGAGATAAAATTAAGTCTTTGTAAAAAATGGTTGCTAAATAGTACCTCCTCCGTTTCTAATTAGATGTCGTTTTAGAGTAAAATTTTCGTTTCAAAATTAATATCGTTTTATGATTTCAATGCAAAATTTATTGACTTTTTATTCTAATCTATTTTTCTATTGGTTGAAATCTGGTTAGGTGTATCGGTAATGATGTTTTTATATAGTAAATAGATAAACTTAAATGTTTTATTAATCTGTGTGTTGAAATCTAGAACGACAAGTAAAATGAAACGGAAAAAGTATAAGCAAAGTATACTTCATAATTTTTTTTCTTGATTACGAGACATCACTTTTGAGGATATGAGTTTATTTAAAATGATTTATGCATGTTTTTTTTCAGAAATATTTTGTCAAAAATATGCAAAGTATGCTTTATATATACTCTTTGTTCTAGATTATAACGCATCCATTGCACTAATATTAAAGTATATTAGATCTCTTATATATTTGATTATATTTTTAAATAATAGTCATTTGGTTTATGTACTGTTAGAGATTCAAAGCAAAGAAAAAAAGTTCTCAAAATAAATAAAATTAAAAAACAAATTTGATTTCAGTTTTCAAAAGGTAATGATGAGTTAAATGAGATACTACTATCAAATATTCATATGTATATTTTTCCCAAATGTAAAACGTAATACCCTATTATTACAAAGTATTTTGAAGCACTAAAGATTAATACAGAAAATTACAAAATACTTATATATAAAAAGCTAATATATTTTCATGAAATTATTAATATACACTCATATTTATTACACTTATTTTTCTAAAATACCACAGCAAAAAGTATTTCATTTATTAATTTCTTTAAAAACATATTACTAGTTAACCATTATAACTAAATTATTTTAATTAAAAATTCCTCGTATATTATATAATTAAAATTTTGAAGTATTTATAGGAAAGTAGATAGTGTATATAAAACAACAATAATGACAAAACACGTGATATTGTTGGACCTGCATTTAATATAAATTTTAATTTAGTATAAACTTTTATTGTTTCTTTCCTATTTCCTTCACCATTTTTAATTTTTTTGTATTTCTTCTAATAAATGTGGACCTCCAATTTTAGTTTTGTTTGTGGCCACTTGTATCCGAGGACCGCAATTCTGTCATCGAGTCAAATACCAATCCTAGAAACTCTCATATTATTAAGGATCTCAAAAGAAGCAGTTATCCATGGCGGCCTTACTGATCAGATCCATCGCGAGGTAATTAGAACTGCTATCATCTCTCAGTTACAATTACTAAGTTTTTCTTTTGTAAACTTAATAATTACTAAGTTGTTTCAAACATTTTAATTACATCAGCTTTTTAGAAGATCTAAAAAACAGCTTAACTTTTAGTTTCTTTCTTTTGTCAGAACCATTAAACGGCCACCAGCCACAGCATCAGCCGCTTACTCCACAGGTGGTGGTAGAGGTTGTACTTGTACGAGGCAAGTTCATTCTTATATATATGTGTTTCTCATTCATGGATTTTCTTCGGACAAAATCAATTTATAATTTTCAAATTTCACATCGAAAAGAGCATAAAATTAGCAAAAAGTTAACTCAATGGGTCTTCATCAATTGATGGTAATTACTAATTAGTACGTCAACTTAGAGCATCTTCAGAAAGACATTCTATTACGAAGTTTCTAAATCTCTATATTTGAAGTTTAAAAGGGTTCTTCTCCGAAAAACAAAACTTCAAACTTAACTTAAAAACTATTTATATTTTATCTTATGGTCCTTATATTTGTCATAATTAATTTAAATTCATAAAATTTTTGTAAATAACTAAGCACATATATAAAAATATTACAATAGTATTAACTAATAAAATGTTATATTAAAATAAAAATAAAAATAGAAATAACATAATTAATATTAAACTTCAAAAAAAATACCATATTATTCCATAAAACTATTTTCGTAATGTTTATATGATCAACTAGTGTATTTCGAAATAAAAATGAATCTTTATATTTTTAATTTGTAGATCAGAAACTAAAAATGATTGAAATCATGTGATCTTAAACTTGTAAATACATTAGATCTGAACAAGAAAGTAAAAGAGGAAAATAAATATTTTAAATCTTATTTTAAATTTTTATTTAATTTTATGTGTAAGACTTAAGTTTATGAAAAAAAATCAATTTCTTATGAGATATTAAATTTTTAAAAATTAATACGATAAATGAGAAAATATTTAAGAATTATAAATGTGATGTGTAATTGTAAGAATCAAAATGCAAATAAGTTTCTTTTTAAAAACTTCATAAGTTATTGTTTTTTGGGGAAATTTTACTTCTACACTTTCTTTAGTACCACATTTCAAGTATACCACTAGTATGGAGATATTTTCACAAATACACTTTTCATTAAAGACCAAAAGACCATATTAGCCCTAACTTTATCTCTCTCTCTCTCTCGCGATCCTCTTTTCTTCCTCTCTCTTTCTCTCGATCTTTTTTCTTCTTCTCTGTCTCCGATTCACCGGAGATCCACCGTCTCTCCTCCTTCTCCTCCGTCCCTAACCAAGGCTTGGATATCGCGTCTCTCCTCCTTCTCCTCTTACTTCCTCCGATTCTGCGATCTCGGATTGCTTCGCAACCACACCAAAGCTCTCTGCCTCTCCGCCGGCACCGGACACGCTCCGATGGCGATGGCCCAGATCGAGTTATCTGACGTTACCGCCGTGGAGTCGGTGGATTCGCTTCCTCTCGAGAGAAGAGCTGATCCTCATAACCTTCATTTTTCGACGGTGCGTTTGATTTCGCGTTTACTGCGCATCTTGATGATGCTCTGTTTCCGTGGAGGGTCGTGGAGGAGATGGCGAGGACGGTGAGGCGAGGTGCAGTTGATTATTTAACAAACTTTATAAACTGTCTTATAAGCCTTTCTAAATTGTCTTTTAGTTGATTGAGTTACTTAACACATCGTTTTCTGCAGCTGAGGTGGAGCCTTCACTTGCGTTATATCATATTTTTTATCGCTGCTAAAAGAAACAGACTGCAATCTAAGACACAAGAAGAAACTAAAAAATGTCAATGGTTGGTCAATAAGACTTTAGAAAAAAAAACAAGAGACAATGATGAATTTGATGATTAACATTGTAGATCAAAGAAAATGTGTGATGGCAGAGTTGTGGCTCTCATATAAGCTTGAACATATGCTTCTTTTATGAGTGTCGGGAACTGAACATGTCAATTACATTACTAAATAACTTCGATTTATAAAGAGTTATAAATTTTCAAAAACTCAATGTTCACTATTAGAAATTTTTTTCTTATATCAGAATATTAATAGATAACTCTTTCTCTTAGATCAAAACAACAAAATCCGAAAAAATACTTACAGGTTGTGATTCTTGCTGAGGATTCAACATTTGAAGTTATAAGACAGTTTATAAAGTTTGTTAAATAATTTATAAGGTTTATAAATTCTGCACAATTTTGAAGTTAACTACGAGGTATTGTGATACTTCAACAGAGCTACCAGACAAGCCAAAACTGATCATCCAACGTTCAAATATGAATTATGTTGAAAATGATTTTTTGTATTTTAGGTAAGGAGGAATTTAGTGAAATTGAGAATTCACACCTTGCGGAAGTGTTGTAGAACTAGCTAGAAAGAATAACATTCAATTTTCAGGAGAACCTTATGCAAATAAGATTATTGATGAATGGGAGTAGATCTATGGTTCACTTTCTCATATCAACCAATGGGGTTAGATCTATGATTATTGATGAATGTAAATAATTTATAAAAGTTTATAAAAAACGTTATGAAAGCATACATTCAATTTATAAGGGTATTATATGAGTTCCATAGGTTTATAAATCAACTAAAAGAGTCTATAACAATTTAGAAAGCCTTATAAAACAATTTATAATGGTTTGTATAATAATTTATAAGGGTTTATAAGGGTACATAAATAATGTATATGGGTTTATAAAAATAATTTATTAAGTTTATACACCATTATAAATATTATAAAATGATTTATATGGGAATTTAAAATTTCTGAAGCGGTGGAGTCTTGATTGATGTCCACATGTACCTCAGAGTCTGCCATGTATCATCATCTCTTTACAAAGCCTTATAAGGATATGTAAAATTATTTGTAAGAGTTTATAAACTATTAATAAATGCATATAAAACAAGTTATAAAATCTATAAACCATTTATAAATGTTTATAAGAAAGTTATGAAAGTTTATAAATAATTTATAAGGGGTATGTATACTATTAATAAGAGTTTATAAAAACTGTATGAAAGATTATATTCAATTTATAAGAGGTATTATAAGAGTTGTATAGGTTTATAAATCAACTAAAAGAGTCTAAAACCATTTAGAAAGTCTTATAAAACAATTTATAATGGTTTGTATAATAATTTATAAGGTTTTATAAGGGTATGTAAATAATGTATACGGGTTTATAAAAATAATTTATTAAGTTTATACACCACTATAAAATATTATAAAATGATTTATAAGGGAATTTAAAATTTCTGAAGCGGTGGAGTCTTGATTGCTGTCCACATGTACCTCAGAATCTGCCACGTATCATCATCTCCTTACAAATCCTTATAAGGATATGTAAAATTATTTGTAAGAGTTTATAAACTATTAATAAATGCATATAAAACAAGTTATAAAATCTATAAACCATTTATAAATGTTTATAAGAAAGTTATGAAAGTTTATAAATAATTTATAAGGGGTAAGTATACTATTAATAAGAATTTATAAAAACTGTATAAAAGATTATATTCAATTTATAATAGGTATTATAAGAGTTGTATAGGTTTATAAATCCACTAAAAGAGTCTAAAACCATTTAGAAAGCCTTATAAAACAATTTATAATGGTTTGTATAATAATTTATAAGGGTTTATAAGGGTATGTAAATAATGTATACGGGTTTATAAAAATAATTTATTAAGTTTATACACCATTATAAAATATTATAAAATGATTTATAAGGGAATTTAAAATTTCTGAAGCGGTGGAATCTTGATTGCTGTCCACATGTACCTCAGAATCTGTCACGTATCATCATCTCCTTAAAATTTATAAGGATTTGTAAAATTATTTGTAAGAGTTTATAAACCATTAATAAATGCATATAAAACAAGTTATAAAATCTATAAACCATTTATAAATGTTTATAAGAAAGTTATGAAAGTTTATAAATAATTTATAAGGGGTATGTATACTATTAATAAGAGTTTATAAAAACTTTATGAAATATTATATTCAATTTATAAGGGGTATTATAAGAGTTGTATAGGTTTATAAATCAACTAAAAGAGTCTATAACCATTTAGAAAGCCGTATAAAATAATTTATAGTGGTTTGTATAATAATGTATACGGGTTTATAAAAATAATTTATAAAGTTTATACACCATTATAAAGGATTATAATAAAACAATTTATAAGGATATGTAAAATTTCTGAAGCGGTGGAGCCGTGCTTGCTGTCCACATGTGCCTTAGAATCTGTCACGTATCATCATCTCTTTACAAAGCCTTATAAGGGTTTGTAAAATTATTTGTAAGAGTATATAAACCATTAATAAAGACATATAAAACAAGTTATAAGATCTATAAATCATTTATAAATGTGTATAAAAAAGTTATGAAAGTTTATAAATAATTTATAAGAGGTATGTATACTATTAATAAGGGTTTATAAAAACTTTATGAAAGCCTTATAAAATAATTTATAATGGTTTGTATAATAATATATAAGGGTTTACAAGAGTATGTAAATATTTTATAAGGGCTTATAAAAATAATTTATAAAGTTTATACACCATAATAAAGGATTATAAAATAATTTATAAAATTATGTAAAATTTCTGAAGCGGTGGAGTCTTGCTTGCTGTCCTCATGTGCCTCACAATCTGCCACGTATCATCATCTCTTTACAAAAGTATATGACTATTTATACAGGTTTATAAAACTATTTAAAAGGGTGTATTAAACTATTTACAAGAACATATAAGTTATTTATAAGTCTATTGTTAAAAGTACAACTCGACGATTTATAAGTTTTTATTAAGAAGTTTTTAAACAAGAGTTGATTGTATATGTCTATACAAAACACATAAATGTTTGAACTTGAGAAGTCTTGTGAGGAATGCTAGGCAGAATGAGTGTAAAAAACTCAAAGTGATTTATAAGCGTTTATAAATTTATTTACAATGGCTTATAAGGTAATTTTTCTAAAATCCCTCCAAAAGACAATCAACACAAAAAAGACATATCTGGTGAAAGAGCCACGTCCTTCAACAAGGGATATATTGCTTTAACATAGTCTGAGAATATCAAGGCTTCTCCATATCTCACTCTTCTATAAAAGAAACAATTGAAACCAAACTCACTTACATGTCCAACTAATATCTTCAACTATGCAACTACTAAAAGAGAGATACAATTGTTTTAGTATAAGAGATGTCTAAATAAGATGAGAGAAAAGAATATACTAAGAAGCCAACTCTGCAACTTTTATAAAGCGTTATAAATACGTAATTCTTTGATAGCACAAACCACATTCTTCTTCAGAGTCTCTCTTGCCTCTTCAAACAGCTCACCAACCTCGTAAATTTTCAAAATCTGAACAAAAGCCAGTCACATATTATTTCTACGCATCAGCATTCACTTCCAAAAATAAGATTCAAAAATAGTATGCTTTCGTAACTCAACAAACTCATCATTCATCTCCACTGCTTCTGTAGATATTATACATAAAACAAGACATAAAAAATAAACTCACAAAGTATAAATAGAACGTTACACTACCAAAACACCAACGTTCCACCTCATATATTGTACATACTAAAACATTGCTAGTCAAACTACAAATAGTAGCATTGTATTACCTTAAGGAAGTGAGATACTTAGATATGCATATCACCACACATATTCTCCACAACATCCTTTAAATCCAAAAGCTGACAACACACATTTGTAATTCTCTGCAACATCACCAAATCAACCAAGAGAAGAAGTAATCATAGAATAATTATACTCTTAGGTTAGTACCTTCTCATGAATTAAATAATTATATAAATCTGAAAACTATGACAATAAATCAACCAAATCAATAATTGTACTCTTACGTTAAGCTTTGTGTCTTTTGATTGCTAACAGATCAACAGTAAGATTTGAAAGGACCCAATTTATAAGATCTTATAAATTTGAGATCTGAAAACTTCACTTGAAAAACTTCGTCTTCTTTCTTAGAAACATATCGATTTTGATAAATCAAGCTAAAATTACAGAAAGAGGCAAAAATCACCATACTATCATCTTACCTTTGTTAGTGTTTCTTAGGCGTTGGGAGAGAGATCGTCTCGTTCGTCTGAGCTTGTCGGGTCTGTCAGCTTTGCCGGAGAACTTCTCGGCATGCGATTCGTGACGAACGTGACCGATTTAGCATCAGAGGATTACTACGACTACATAATGCCGGCGGAGGAACGGCGGGATGTCCACTCGCCGCCACGCTCTCCCAATCCGGTCGAGTTCGTCGGAGATCGTCGAGTTCGCCGGAGATCGCCAAGTTCGCCGGAGATCGCCGAATTCGCCGGAGATCACCGAGTTTGCCGGAGATCTCGTTGGAGCTCGTCTCAATTTGATCTCATTTTCATCTCGTGACAGACATTTGGAGAAGAATAGATCTAGGTTAAATTAATGAAATGAGGGGTATAATGGTACTTTAGCCATTAAAATTTTAATGGTAAATTTGAAAAGTGTAATGTTGAAAAGTGGTATTAGAAAAGTGGTATTAGCGGCAATTCCCCTTGTTTTTTTTTCCATTTTCTTGAATCTAAGAAATGATCCAAATATATGCATGTTTATGCAGCAAGAAGCTAGAAGGCAAAGTAGCTCTCATAACCGGCGGTGCAAGCGGGCTTGGAAAAGCCACGGCGGCGAGTTTATCCGACACGGTGCTCGAGTCGTGATCGTCGATTCAGATGAGGAGGGCGGTTTCAAAGCCGCTAAGGAGCTAGGGGTGGCGGCTGAGTTTATGGTCTGCGACGTCACGGTGGAGGCGGATATAGCCAGAGCCGTTGAAACGACGGTGGAGCGGCATGGAAAGCTTGACGTGATGTATAACAATGCCGGGATTGTCGGGCCCACGATTCCGGCGAGCATATCGGAGCTTGATATGAAGGAGTTCGAGAATGTGATGAGGATTAACGTTATTGGCGTTGTCTCCGGCATTAAACACGCCGCCAAAGTTATGATTCCCGCTGGATCGGGATGTATTTTATGCACTTCAAGCGTAGCAGGTATTGATATTAATTAAAACTTTGGATTATTTCGAAATATCGTTATATTATAAACTAAAAGGAAGCATTTATTCACTATAGGTAGAGTGGGTCTAAACCTATTAATCGTGTCATTATAATGGTTTAACTAGGACACGTTTCTGAGTTTGAATCAAGTTTATAATATGACAGCTAGCACAATATATATGACGTTATGTTACAAAGCTCGGTTTGATCTTAATCTCATATAGTTTCACTGCACATAAGATAACATACGAGTGAAAATGTTCTTGATATGTATCATTTTTAGCTTATCGTATTTAAGAGATGATTAAAGATAGTTAAAACTCCCGATTTAAGCTCAGTTTTGTTATGTTTTTGTTTCTCTCTCACCAATATCTGGTTAACGCTCAGTATTGTTGACTTTTATTACACATCAAATCAAATAATGCAGGCGTGATTGGAGGGCTGGCTCCACATTCATACACAATCTCCAAATTTACAATCCCCGGGATAGTGAAATCGGCGGCGAGCGAGCTCTGCGAACACGGCGTGCGTATCAACTGTATCTCACCGGGTACGGTGGCGACGCCGCTCGCTCTCCGTTACCTTCGGAAAGTGTTCCCCACGGCGACGGAGGAAAAGCTCCGGGAAACAGTGAAAGGGATGGGTGAGTTAAAAGGAGCAGAGTGCGAAGAAGCTGACGTGGCTAAAGCTGCTCTGTATTTGGCATCCGACGACGGTAAATATGTTACAGGGCATAACTTAGTCGTTGATGGCGGCATGACTGCTTTCAAAATCGCTGGTTTTCCTTTTCCTTCTGATTCATGAATCATTATAGTTTGATTTGTAACGATATAATAATATAAATAAGGAATAATAAGCTAAGGGCATCATTATCGCTACTTCTTAGCCTTTTTGGGTCGAATAATAAATCAAAAACACGGGAAATGTTTACTAACGGGCCTTAATTAAGAAGTTTGGGCGGACGTCCTTAAGTGGCAGGTGACAGCTGCATATTGGCTTTAGGGTTCGAGGAAGGGAAAGTCGCGTTTCGGTCTTCTCATTTCCTTCTTCTTCTTGTTGAGAGCTCGTCGGCGAAAGAATCGCCATAGGTTCGCCGTAGACGTCCATGCCCAAATCCTCATCCTCTCCTTCATTCTGATCACTCCACATCAATCTGTTGCTAGGTCCTCTCGTTGATTGCGCAAATCGAAATCCTCTCCGTGCATGTCAAGCGTCGAAATCCTCTCAGTGCATGTCCTCTCGGTGATAGCCCAAATCGAAATCCTCTCGGTGCATAGCCCAAAACAAGGTATGTGTTCCTCCTCCGTTTTGAGATTTTAGAGGATTTTTGTGCGATTATACGATTTCGGTTTGTGATTGTATGGTTTGTCTATGAGTAATTTAAATTGAAAATTAGTCTAGATTTAGGGTTTGCTATCTGATCATGGTTCGTCTTTCTCGTCTGTGAAACGGTTTGCGATGATACTTTAGTGTTGATTTTTTTTTTCCTGGGAATACATTGCAGGATTGTAATGAATTTGCGATGATAATGAATTTGCGATGATATTTTAGTGTTGATTTTTTTTTCTGTAAATACATTGCAAGACTGACTATATAATGAATTTGCGATGATACTTTAGTGTTGATTATGAATTGATATGTGCATACATTGTAATAAAGTGAATCGTCTTTTCTGACATTGTTATAGATTACTCTTCCGTATTGTTTGCTATCAAAATACATTGCTAGACGACTATTGTTTTTAATGTTAGCTCTGCTTTTGTACCATTTGCTATCAAAATACATTGCTAGACGACTATTGTTTTTAATGTTAGCTCTGCTTTTGTACCATCTTACTGTGGTGGTTAATGCTTGCGAAGTGTTGTTTAGTTTGAAACCAAATTCACCTTTTAATTTAATTGAAGTTTAGTTTGTTTGTAACCAAATTTTGCTTTATCTTAGTGTAGTTTGTTTGAAAGTTCAAACCAAATCACGTTTTGGTTTAATGAACCTGTAAACTTGAAAGCTTTGTAGTTGTGTAAAGTGTAATAACTTTTGATTAGACATTGGTAGTTTATGGTTAGTCTTTAGTATTGGAACTTATTACACTTAAAGTTTCACCTATTTAACGAAACTCATCCTCCTTTCTGTCATATAATCTCCATCATCTTGTTTCTCTCTTCTTTCCTAAAACAAGTAACCATTCCGGCTTCTCTTCATTACTCCCTTCTCTGTTCTTGTATTTATCGATTCGATGCATCCATATAGTAATTCCTCTAGCTATGTAGGACTTCTCAACAGTCAAAATGAGAGTGTTCTACAGGGAAACTTTCCTTATGAGAGTTTTACTTCTAGTATGAACATTGGAGCTTCAGATATCCCTCCCTTTAGTTCACAACAATCTGAGGCTCCAAGTCCCCAAGAAGACACACCAGCCCAGCATAGGGAGAGAAGAAAATGGAGCTCTGCCGATGACGAGGTTCTAATAAGTGTCTGGTTAAACACTTCTAAGGATACTATAGTTGGTAATGACCAAAAGGGAGGGACTTTCTGGGAGCGCGTTGGAGAATACATTGCAGAAACTCCGCATGCTAAAGCGAGTGGTGACAGGAGGATGCATCTCAACTGTAAGCAGAGGTGGCACAAGATCAATGATCTCACAAACAAATTTTGTAGGGCCTTTGCAGCTGCAGAGAGACAACAAAGTAGTGGTCAGGGTGAGAATGATGTTCTGAAGGCCGCTCATGAAATTTTCTATAGTGATTACAACATTAAATTTAACCTTGAGCACGCATGGTGTGTGTTGAGGTATGAACAGAAATGGATCAACCTCAACACTCCCAAAGCTACTGGCCCTACAAAGAGGAAAACTGGTGACGAATCCGCACAATCTTCAAGTGTCAATGTCGATGATCATCAGATACGGCCTGAAGGGATCAAGGCTGCAAAAGCAAGAAGGAATAATGGTTCAGGGAAGGCTCTCGATGATTATAAGACCATTTGGGAGATCAAGAAGGAGGATTTGGCTATGAAGGAAAAACTGTCAAAGTTGGCTATACTAGACACTCTCCTTTCGAAAAAAGAACCCCTAATTGAGTCTGAAGATGTTGCCAAGAACAAACTACTCCTCCAGTATTTCTGAGAATGATGTGTTCAAATAATGTGTTCTATGGTTTTATCTGTTGCTTTGTTTGTATGTTCAATATGTTTATGCTCGTTGCTTCATGTTTCTGGTAGTTGCTTCATGTCTGTTGCTTACTTAATTTGTATGTTGACTCTGTTCCCTTCTAATATTTATGCTAAAGCTTCAGTTGTGGTTCAAATAAATTTTTTAATGGTCAATCTGTTTCTTACTTTGTATCTTCAGTGTGTATAATTTACTAATATTTTTTACAATTTTTTTTGCAGGTTAAGTAACAATGGGACTTGATTACAGCTATAGTCAGCCATCACAATCAGATACGTTTGGTGGGCACACAGTATCCAGTGGCTACGACGAGACAGCCGATCTTATTCGTCGGGATCAAGAAGAAATAAGAGACAACATTGCTGAGTAGGTTCATTACCCGCCTCAACCTGAGGTGGAGTTTGGAATCCCGCATATATGTTACTGTGGTCGTCAACCCCTTGTCGCAAGCTCTCATTCTCGAAATCATCCAGGTAGACTATACTACACCTGCGCAAATGTTGATGATGGCGACTGCCATGTTTGGAAGTGGTGGGATGTCGCCGTTATGGAAGAGATGAAAGCAAGGGATTTACACACCCTCGAACTGGCTCAAAAGGTAGATTCTCTTACCCTTATGGGTGACTATGTGACTGAGCAGAAGGTGGCTAAACTAGAGGAGATGGTTTCTAAGCTAAGTAACAAGAATCCAGTGTTTACCAATCGGTTTGAAATGGTTGTTGCTTTCATGGTTGTTGTTTAGTCGTAATGGGGATGATGGTCATGTTTAAGTAGACTGCTTATGTATTTTAGCTGTAATGGTTGTTCATGTCGGAAAGCTGTAATTTGTTAACTACTTGTCCGTATGCTGTTTTGTAATAAAGAGTATTTGTATGTATTTTACTTCTCTCATGTCGGTATGGTGTTGTGATCACGGGAGTTAGAAACATATAAACACATGAAACAACACAACAAAACAAGCAAGCAACTGTCAGAAGAAACTAACAACACAAATCTGGTGTCACAAGACTTCAAAACTATTAACATCACAGGAGTTTATAGGGAAATATCAGAAGGGAAACATTGTGTGCTATAAAAATATAACATCTTCTCTCATTACCTTCACCACAACTCATCTCTCTTGAACTCTCTTTCCAAACATTTCCTCCCCATTCATTTTTTTTTTTTTTAAAATGGCTTCTTCTTCTCATTATCATTATCACAAAGATGATGATGTTGAATTTGAATCCCTTTTTGAAGAATTATTAGAAATCCCAGATACTTTTCCCGAACCGAAAGAGCGTAAAAAACGTATATTTATTGAGAGAAACCGGGAAGAAGGCCACATCAACCTGTGGAATGATTATTTTTTTGAAACTCCTACATACCCTCCCAATATATTCCGGTGACGGTTTCGAATGAGCAAGTCATTGTTCCTGCGTATTGTGCATCGTCTCTCTACGGAAGTAGCTTATTTTGCTCCAACACAAGATGCAGTCGGAAGGTCAAGTCTATCACCGCTCCAAAAATGCACTGCAGCCATTCGTCAATTAGCATATGGTGGTGGGGCTGATACAGTTGACGAATATGTAAGACTTGGTGAAACCACAGCTCGAAAATGCTTGCACCAATTTACCGCGGGAATTATCCACTTGTTTGGAGATGAATACCTAAGACGTCCAACAGTGGAGGATCTTGAAAGACTACTCGCTAAAGGAGAAGAACGTGGATTTCCCGGGATGATTGGAAGCATCGATTGTATGCATTGGGAGTGGAAGAATTGCCCCACCGCTTGGAAAGGTGTGTATTCACGAGGAACCGATAAACCAACAATTGTGTTGGAGGCCGTAGCTTCTTATGACCTATGGATATGGCACGCATTTTTTGGAGCTCCACGTACTATGAACGATCTTAATATTCTAGATCGATCACCTGTTTTTGATGACATTATTAAAGGAATAGCTCCTCAAGTCAACTTCAATGTCAACGGAAGGGAGTACGATTTCGCCTACTATCTCACGGATGGTATTTGTCCGGAATGGGCGACATTTATTCAATCTATCCAACTACCACAAGGTCCAAAACATTCACTATTTGCTAAAACCCAAGAATCTGTCCGAAAAGATGTTGAGCGTGCCTTTGGAGTCATGCAAGCTAGATTCGCCGTTATTAAAAATCCATCTAATTTATGGGATAAATCTAAGATAGCAAATATTATGAGAGCATGTATCATACTCCATAATATGATTGTCGAAGATGAACGACGTACACAGACTCAAGATGAGACGTTTCAAGATGAGGATATTTATTTTTGCGTCAAGATGCCTACCGAGCTTTTCAATACACTTGATCGTCGGGCAAAAGTTCGGGGTAGACCAATCCATAGACAATTAAAACTTGATTTGATCGAACATATATGAGATCAATTTGGGTTTGAAAATTAAGATTTCATGTTTAAGTTTCTATGAATTGAATAAAAAAGATGCTTTTATGCATTTTTTTTTTCAACTTTGTAATCTTTTTTTTTTAATTTTTGTTCAACTTTGTTATTTTCTTATGTTTAATGTTATATGTTTTGTTATAAAGTCCTTCCAAAAAAATTTACAAAATAAAAAAAAAATTACTATTTAGCTAAGAACCTACAAAAGTATCTACCAATAATCTCCACTTTTAATCAAGTATCTTAACAAAATCTCTTAATCTAATTATATTAATAAACTAATCTAAGATATGCAATTAAAGTCCTAGCAATGAGGATGGCCTAAGAGCATCTTTATCCCATATACCCTGTTAAGAGGGTTTCTTATATTTTATTTTTTATTTTTTAAATTTTTTTTCTGATTAAAAAAAAATAAATTAAAAAGCGCAAGTGTCGGTGGAGTCCGCGAACAGTGCAAAAAAAACACACAACAGACATCTCTTATTCTGCCCACTTTAGAGACGCTAAAATGGACGCGATAAAAATGCTCTAAAACAAATAAAATGAAATTCCGGTTTGGTTAGGTTGGATTTACCGAAACCGAGATTCAAGTTCATGCAATTTGGATTACCGAATAAAAGAACCATGATTCACAAACCGAGTAAACCTTACTTTGGAATATTATTGATTGTGATACCCACCATATATTTTTTTTTAGTTTTGGTTCAATTGGTTAGAATTTTTATTTGAAGAACTAAAAAATCCAGATATAGAATCCAAATTTTATGTTCAAATATATTGTCTTCAAAATATTTAAAACAACTAATATATTTGAATTTGTATTTACAGTTTGAATATTTAGATGCATATAAATAATTAAATATTAACATAATTAATATTTTGATTACATGTTTATATTTTGAATATTTTCGGTTATGCATAATTTTTTTGGTTCGGTTCAGTTTAAATTCGGATTGGATCCTAGAACCCAAATACAAACTGAGCCGCATTGAATTTGGAAAGAGCAAACCAAAAATCTGAAAACCCCAAACCAAATCAAACCCAAATTCAACACGCTTCGCCTACCCGGTTAAGAGTTCTTTACGAATTGGGCCGAGTCCAAAATTTTACACGCTGTCTTACGTGGATGGTACTTGCTCTGGCTGCTAGATCTGAAAGAAAGTAGCTGTAAATGATGTGATCGCTTTAAGCTAAAACAAGAAAAACATCTTCGCTTCTTGCGAAACTCCAACTCTATAACAAAAAAAAAAAAAAAGATGGGGGCGCAACAGTCTACTCAAGTGGGAGACGATGAAGAAGAGGAGCAAACAGATGGTGAAGAAGAAGAGGAAGACGACAACAGCAGATCGAATCCAAGAGAGCTAGACAACCTCCTAGTGAAGAGAGTCCTCGAGCAAGAGCCCGAGATGCTACCTTGCCACGCTTCAGCCTCGCCGCTCTCTCCACAGCTATCATCTCTCGGAACTCCACGAATCGGCCCTTCCATCAAAGTCTGGGATCCTTACAACGTCCTCGCTCCTCCTATCTTCTCCCGACTCGCCTCCGGAGACGAAGATCGTGCTGTTACCGAGGTTTATCTCATCAGCCACGGTGAGTGCGATCTCAATCTTAGGCCTGATCTCGTCGGAGGGAGATGCCACGTCGCTGCCCTCACCGCTAATGGTGAACGCCAAGCTAGGGCTCTTGCTGTGTTCTTTAAATCACAGGGTGTTCGGTTTACTTCGGTTTACTCCTCGCCTTTGGATCGAGCTAGATCCATGGCCGTTTCGGTTTGCCAGGTAATCTTAAAAGTCTCTCATGTTCGGACAAGATCTTCTATATATATAGGCTGTCTGAGATTGGAACCAACATTGGTCTGAAAAAATTACTTGGTTTTTGCTGTCTGAGATTGGAATCAACATTTGTCTGAGAAATTACTTGGCTGTTGCTGTCTGAATTGGAATCAACATTGGTCTGAAAGATCACTTGACTTTTGCTGTCTGAATTGGAATCAACATTTGTCTGAGAGATTACTTGGCTTTTGCTGTCTTAATTGGAATAATCATTGGCCAGAGAGATTACTTGGCTTTGCTGTCCGAGATTGGAATCAACATTTGTCTGAGAAATTACTTGGCTGTTGCTGTCTTAACCGACACGGCTCATAGTCTTATTACACCTCCTTGTGTTAGTTTGTTTCAAAGTAATACTTTTGGTAATGATGTGAGCTTGTCTTCGTCACTGTTGTTTGCTTAAAGGAGCTTACTTTATCTTTAACATGATTGGGTTTAGCTTTTAAGTTGTTAAAGACTGAAACTTTTTGCCTTTAACGCATTTTGTTTTTGCAGGAAATGAGTTTTCCAGAGGAGCATGTACAATCCTCAGACGCACTTATAGAGATGAGTCTAGGAGATTGGGAAGGTTGCAATCAATCAGAGATATACAATCCTGAAACTCTGAGCTTGATCGAAAGATGTCAGCCTGATTTCACAGCTCCTTCCGGAGAATCACTTAGACAAGTAGAGTTCCGAATGGTTCAGTTTCTAAACGGTACAGTCTCAGGACTTGCAGAGAAGCTTAGGTCAGATCACAGTGAAACACATGAGCGTTATGGTTCGTCGACCAACTGGGACTTGCTTCACAAGCATCGTCCAAGTCTTACAAGGAAGAAATCTGGCAAAAGCAGGCTTCAGGTGATGACCAATCACGAGCTTGAGGATGGAGTATCCCCAAGGGAAGATGTTAATCATAACCACATTGACATGAGTGATCCTTCTTCTTCTTCCTTGGTCTCGAGTTGCGTTGGGGTTTTCACGCATTCGTTGCCTATAAAGTGTCTTCTGACCGGAGTCCTTGGGTGCAGTCCGGTAATGACTCATAAGATGTGTGTGGAGGACTCTTCGGTGACTGTGTTGCAGCATTCTTGGAGAAATGGGTGGCAGATCAAACGAATGAATGATACCGCTCATCTTAGATTGTTGTAGTTTGAAAAAAAAAAATTATTTACTGGTAAAAAAAGTTTTCATATGTATACAATGATGAATCTGCGGTAAGTTCAAGAACGAAAGTTATGCAGATGACATGCCGCGTCCTTTTCTTTGTAATGTTTGTTTTGAAACTATGAAAAAAAAAATATTCATTGAGTTTGATCTTTGTGTGTTATTTTTCCTTGTTTTTGTTCGTTGATTTTTATAGTTGCAAGCAAACATTAAGAATGAGATTAGGAAAATCTTAATTGAGAAAAAGAACGAATGTTCCGAGTAAAAAATAACTATGTTCTCCTTCTCGTCTTCTCCACATGGATAGACAAAACTCGAACAACTTTGTTCAACAGATATGTCACCAAGACAGATGTCTTCTCATGGAACTCTGTCTGTGTTCTCAATAGATACCACCTAACCCACACATACCTTCTCCAGCTCTACCTCCCGCTTCCCCAACTTTCTAATATTAATATGAGTTATTGTTGGATTTAACCCTTATTGTTGGATTTAACCCTTAAGGTGAACTTCTATTAACCAACTCTCCACCAACCGATATTATTTTATTATTTTATATTTAATATCTTAAAAAAATATATTGTTAAGTTATATTTTATTTTTTAAATAAAAAAGTAAAATAAATAAAAAATAGTAGTAACTGCAAAAAAAAAAAATATTTTTAACGACGTCAGCAAAACACTAAACTTTAAACTCTAAATTTTAAACCTTTGAACCCTAAACCTTTGGATAAATAATAAATTCTAAATCAAAAATCTTAAAATATTTGGATAACAACTCACACTTTCAACAAACTCTAGATATTCATTTTACTCATATAAAATCATGTATGACAGTTTCAAAATCAATGTTTTCTAATATTTTTTTTGATGCATAAAATAGCTAAACCATTCAATCTTGTTCGAGACATTGAAGATTTTAAATAATTTGTTAACAACTTTAATTTTGAAAAGCTCCTCTCTGCTGAAGCTATTTTATAAAGTATACTCATGCCAAAAAAACTCACATTACGGTAACTACTTTAATTGTTGATTATAATATTTTGTTAGTTAATTATAATTGGGTAATTCTCCTAAATAGACTATTTTCAAGTTTTGATCACAAAAATAGACCACAAAGAGAAAAATGACCAAAATATTTCATTTAATAGGTAAAAAAACTCTAATACCGTAGATATATATAAAAAAACTAAAAAAAAAAAAAAAAAAATTATAGTTTTAGATTATATGTTTTCAAATTCGAATATTTTTATAAATTTTTTTTTTTTTTTTTATAAAATTTTAAATCTCAATTCCAAATGTCTATTCACAAAAGTCTATCACCTTTACATGTTGAATGTGAAATTTTGATATGGGCGATGGAGTGCATGAAGACCCTACGAACCTCAGAAGTGGTGTTTGCAACTGACTACTCTCAACCGGTGAAGATGATGTCTACACCAACAGAATGGTCAGCGTTCACTACACACATGGAGGAGTTTCTGCGATGTAAAGAATTTTTTCATCACTTTACTATTCAGCATATTCCGAGGGCACAAAACACAATGGCGGGCAAGCTAGCACGAGGTGCTAAAAATCAGCCTGCTGCTATGGTTTATGTGGATTAGATTCCCACGAGGTGGCTCTTGGATCAGAAATCTGCTTAGTTCTTTTAGCTTTTTGTTGTAAAGAAAAAAAAATCTCAAATCTCAAATCCCCACCCCTTAACTCTAAATCCTAAAGTTTGGATTAGTTAACTCTAGGGGTATAAATGTATATTTACCTCTTTAATGAAACATTTTAGTCATTTTGATATTTAGAGTCTATATTCGTGACAGAAACTTTTTTAATGCTATCTTACTATATTTTGATAAAAATTTATACAGATTAACAGAAATAATATTTTGTTTCCATAGAGTTAGATTCCTAAATTTGTATTAATTAATTTCGTTTTACTAAATATTATATTTATAGTTTACAAAAAAAATTTATACCTACATAAAAAAAAATAATGGGGTCCCCTCCGGCAATGTGTCATGGGCGGGTGCATTGCTTGCACTTGGTCTTCAAATATTTTTTTATAATCAAAAATTCATTTACAGACCTCGGTTCTAAACCTACACGGATAGAGAGACTCGATGATATTAAAATAAACTGGATTTTAATTTTGTTTTAGCTGCTGCACTAAATATTTTAATCATTATTTTACTGGTTAAAAATTCAAAAGCATTAATAAAATTTATTCAGATATTCTATCCTAGTTCCAAGTATAGAACGTCTTGATTAAATAGTAAAGGCTACTCTAGCGTAAGAACATCAAATAAGCAAGAATTAATGTGAACTAGATCTCGATCCGCGCAACCTTGCGCGGGTTTTGTTTTCATTTTTTTTTATATAAATATTTTGTTTTCAATTCTAAATTGGTATATATTATAATATATTTGTGTCTATCAATTTTTAAAACATAATAAGTTTACGATATATTTTTTCATTAAATAAATTGTTTCAAACTTTCACATGAATTTCTATCTTCTTCTATATATATATATATTTTCAGATTATTATTTCATTATTAAAATTGTAACTATATATATAAAGATTAGTAAAATATTATTTTATTGTCATACTCAAAGATATTGTAACATTTCACAAATTTAGAAAGTTTTTAAAAAATTAAACTTTTCGCTTCATAGATTTATATTATCAAGTAAATAATTAAACATTTAGTTTTTGTTTAATTTTTAAAATAAACTATATAGTTAAAAAAAAAAATTCATTGGTTTAAGGTAGTAAAGATTAACATTATTAGATAATATGATTTTTGTTATTTAAAATAAATATTTATAATTTTAAAAGTTAACATCGACAAATATTTAAATATTTAACATATGGAGGTATAGTATTACAACATTAAATTATATCTATCTATAAATCTAATGGATCATCTATTGTTTAAATCTAATTATTGATAGCCCAATAAAAATTTCTAGTATGCCCAAAATTTAAATGATAAGATTAGAGATTAAATGTAACATGATTTTCTAGAAATAGGTCTATTAGGTCTATTTTTTAAAAAAATCATACATGAATCAATGTTGTGACTTCTGTTTTAATATATAAGATTAAATCCTAAACATCATAAATCAATATATAATTACTGTTATCTACATAAACCAAATTTTAAAAATAATTACACACTAGTCTTCATGATACCAATGATTGATTATGTGCATAATCAAGATAGTAATGTGAGATACAAAAAAGCAAAAGAAGTTGAGGAGAAGCTGCTTGAAATTTAACAAATCTCAAAATAGTTTTCGCTTTCACAGTTATCCAAATAGATTTAGATAATTAGATGTTGAACATATTTCTAAATTTCTGAATGGAAAAAACTTTCTTTCGGGGCCTTTAAATCTTCTAAATAGTTTGCAAAAGCTGGTCCTTCTTCTGGTTCCGAAACCATATTCATCAATTGAGAGTAATCCGTTGCAAATATAACCTGAAATTGACGTAAGTTTCTCATGCATTTCATTGCCCAAAGTAGTGCTTCCATCTCCGCATGAAGAAGAGAAAGACTAGCCCGGATATTCCTCGCCCCTAACAACCCATCAAATCCTTCTAGAGTACTAAACCAACCCTGTCCGGAGAAAATATCATTCTCTTTCCAGGAACCATCTGTGAAACAACATATTCCTATAATTGACGGTAAAATCGTAACCTCTATGTGTCGTACATTCCTCTGTTCGTTCAATATATATGTCTCAGCCCAAAGTGTTGACTCTGTTTCTGCCAAATTTAGCGTGTCTCTAGGATCAAAGTCCACATTACTAAAAACTTTATTATTTCTTCCTTTCCAAATATACCATAGTATCCATGCAAACTGATGATCATCCATCTGCGGGAAAACTCTCCAGAAGAGATGATCCATGTTTGTGAAGAGAGAGCTTGTTGGAAAAATAGCTGGATTTGAAGGTATTTTTGAGAGAGCTCAAACCTGAAGTGCTGGAGGACATTAAAAAACACATAGTTTATTGATTCCTCATCAGCTCCACACCGTGCACAACGTATATCCTCATGTGTAACACGCACTTGCAGATTCTTCTTGACTGCTATACACCTCGTAACCAATTGCCATAGAAAATGTCTGATCTTTGGTGGGCATCGTATCTTCCAACAGAACGCCTTCAATACATCCACTGTGGGTCCAAACATTAATAGTGGTTTGTGATACGTCCTGAATTGAAGGATCACTTTAGATGGGTGTTGGATATGATCCGAGAAGGCAAATGGCACTTCTGAAACTGAGATGGATTGAAAGGATCGTCAAGAGATGCGGAATGTCTCTTGATATACCCATGATCTAAGGCTAACCATCTAAGAAAGAATGTAGTGCGTTGGCTAACCACGAAACAACACACAAAGATGAATTGGCTGACCACCAAATCAACAAGCCAGTTCACACCAATGAACTAGCTAAAGAACTCTCTCTCTCACTCAGAGAAAAGAAAAAAACAAAAATAAACTCAAACTTAGACTGATTTTATTCATGAAAGAGATTACATATTTATACTACTTGTAGTCAAAGAGAATTAAAGAGAATTGTGGGAAAACAAGGCATAGAAAATAGAAACATTGACTAGAATATTATTAATGAGTCAAAGACTCAGTCTTCCATGCAGATTGGTCAAAGATGACCCTTCGGTTCACGTTCTGGTCAAGGAAACCCTTCGGCTACTGTCCAGGTTCATCCGAACCTGATAGATGCACGGCGGTAACGATAAGGACTCATGCAGGACTGTCCGGATGGTCCGCCGGGTGAGAATCCATGTCTGTCTTCATGTTCTTCACGACCCAAGCTAAGTCTGGCTCGACTATTGTCCTGAGAATGTCGAGATGGTCGGGAAAGACGAGCTCTGGTACGGTCAGTTCGGTTGTCTGGACGTGGTTCCAGCCCTAGCTCCATTTCGGACGTATGCGGGTCGATCCGGTACACGGCTCGGTCAGTCTGATCGGTATGGTTGGATGAATGAACCTCGGTTGAATTGTTCAGAACGTCATGATCTCCATGCGGAACTGGTTCCATGTACTAATCCATGAAATGGGGCACATCATTCCCTCCTTCTTCAAAAAGATTTGTCCTCAAATCTGTAACATTAAAAGGAAAAGGGTTATAAGCAAAAGAATTATAATCAGGACAATGCTCACCCTGAGTTTGGTCTGACTTTTGAATGGAAGAAGATCCTTTTTGGTTTGCTTGATGACCACAGATTTGTACTTCATCTAGCCCCTCCATTGGCTCATTTGTGAAATCATCGAAAATCGACAATGAGACTGAAAGTTCTTCCTTTTCTGGCTCGGTTTCAACTTTGTCATTCTCCAAAGTCACCAACGGTTTCTGGTTTTGGCACTTGTTAGCATAATGACCGATCATACGGCCTTTGAAGCACCTGGTAGAATGAAGTTTGCTTGTGGTTTTCACAGCTTTGCTTTTATCAAAAGAAAACACATTAGTTTTTAAATCAGAATTTGAAAGAGAAGAAAGATTACCTCGTTTGAGATTATGATGTTTTAGTGCAGAAGAAGTGTTGGCGTTTCCCTTCTTTTTGAGTTGTTGAATAGCAAAAATTGCCTTATGCAACATCTTCTCCAAACTTGCATAAGTCTGAAGCTCGTTCCGATCAAGCATATCACAGTTGCTTCTCTTGGCTTTGGTGAAGGGACGATCACCATTTCTGACTCTCTTCTCATCATCATCTAACATGTTTTGTCTCTTCCTTTGGTTTCTTTGTTTCTGCACAAAATCAAATCCATTAGAAGCAAACTGTTTCTTATCTCCAAAAATGAATTGTTCTTTTTCAATCATGATTTTAAAAGGATAAAAAACGACTTGTTGTGGTTTTGAAGCCTGATTTGGTTTCTTGTGAAGTCCAAACTTCCTGAAAAATACTTAACCAAAGAGTTAGCAAATAAAAATCCTCACACTCTCAAAGTGTTTAGCTCACGATTTTTAGGTGATCACTCAGAGTTCTTTTCACTGGTTCAAAGGATGATAGGCAGTCAAAATTCATCAATCAAAACCCAAAACAACTTTTAAGGGTAAATAGAGAAAGAAAGATGAAAAGATTTTTATGTCGATCTGCCTTAACTGTCCTAAGGCTGGGTTTCTCTTCAGCCAACAGAGTTTCCCTTCCAGCACCCCCCCTGGATTTCTCTTCAGAAGTGATTCAAGCCTAAAACGTTAACTTTTTTTTCTTTTTTTTATATCGTTTTTTTAAAGGCGATCACAAGGAAGTAAAGGTACAGCCCGGATCCAACAAGAAATAATAAAAGAAATTTGTGGAGAGATGAGAAGATGAAATGAAAACAAACCAGCCAAAGTGGCTCTGATACCACTTGATACGCCCTAAATTAGGGAAGGATCACTCAATCGGACTAAAGGGATATGAACTCGCCAAAAGGGAGAACTGATGGATTGAACGGTGACACAAGAGGGGCGGAAAATCTTTTGATACTACCAAACTTCAGTTGTTGCTTAATATGACGCACAAGTCCAACAAAAGAAGGGTTTCTATACGTTGCTTGATATGACGCACAAGTCCAACGAAATAGAGAAGTTTACTTGGAGCTAACCGCACCAAGAAACAAGAAGTGTTCTACAAAGAACAAAGGAGATAAACTCAATAAAAGGGGGAAAATGTTGCTTTATTTCGTGGCTCATAGTCAATATTTATAGGATTACAAGTTGTAGAAATCCAAAGAAGAATGTGCTAAAAACAAGACATAGAAACTAGAAATGAAGACTATGACTAAAGACCGAAATTAATGATTTTTGTTGAATTCTTTTTCCCATGCACGACCAAGACTTCCTTGCTGACTCCCTCTTGGTATTCTTGATGAGAATGGGTTTGAAATAGACTGAGGAAAGGTCTGGTCGAATTTGGTGTAAAACCGACCCAAATTGAATTTGTTATGAACCGACCCAAATTGAGGAAAACCGACCCAAATTGGTGTAAAACCGATCCAAATTGAGGAAAGGTCTGGTCGAATTTGGTGTAAAAGGCTCATTTCGCCCAACAACTAAACCAGCTCCATCTTCAGTGTCACTTAGCTCATTCAGCTCCAAGCTAGTGTCACTTAGCTCACTCAGCTCATCCAGCTCATCTACTCTCACTTCAGCTGGTTTCAGCTCATGCATACTCTCTTCAGCTGGTTCCAGCTCGTCTTCAGTCTCATCAGCTGGTTTTAGATCAGTATGCTCACCAATCCATAATGGTTTGTCCTTCGTGGAAGAATCATCTGGCTCATCCATGGTCGCATCATCCTGGTCCGGGTCTATTATCCGAGGCGCATCAGTTTGTCCCTGTCTGGGTAAACCTGTTCTACATGATATCCTGGTTTGACCGTATATTTTCCATTGTTTGTGAAATGTCATTCATCCCTATCTACCATCTGGGTTCTGCCCAGTGGTATACTTTCTATAATTTTCACATCATGTGGGTCCACCAATGTCCGAAGTGCCTGTGAATTCCAAGTTCGCGAAATAGAATCCACTCTGAAGTCTGGGTAATAGTTCTCATTTATTTTGCTACCTACATTTATTTTTCTTTCTTTTACAATTGTTTTCTTTTCTTTCATTTTTCTAATATAACTTTTTACAAATAAAAAATATAACTTATTTAAATTTCACTCTAAAATTTATTTTTATTAATATTTTCTTTACTTAGATTAAATATTAAAAAATTAAAATGAATAAATAATTCTTTTTGTAATAAACATATTATGTTCTGTATATAATTTAATTATATAACTTAATGTGTGGAACATTTAAAATTATAAAAATTAATTATCTTTTTTTATATGATCTATTTTTGAAATTTATAAAATGTAAACTTGTTGTGACTAGTGTATATTTAAAAATAATAATTTAATGAAGTAAATTATATTTAATATTTTAATAAATATAGAATATAAATATATAAATTGTGCTACATATTAAATTGTTTTCCGTATCCGCCCCTGTTGTAGACCGCTAAGATATTACTGTTATGTGTCCTCACTGTCTTTTCCTAGTCTTTCTTTTGATTGCTTTTAGATACCTCCCAGCAGGATGCACATGAGCCTTTGAGGGTGCAGCGGTCTTCACTTGGTAGTTGCCCTTGGCTTCGTGAACCCGTTCCAAGCCGATGTGAGACTTGAAGCTTTTCCTCCTTGTTTCACGTTCTCCTTTGATTCCTAGGCTTTAAACCATTTCATTAACTCTTACATCTTCAAGATAGTCTCTCCAATATATTAAAAAAAATAATGTATATATTCAAACTATTTAAAATGCTTAAATGTGTCTAAAATAAGAATAGTTAAAATTATATATCAACACACAAAATATCAAAAATCCAAAAAATTAATGTTAATTGTACTACAATTATAATCCCTAATGTATAAATGTATTATATATCCCTTAAACATTCTGCATAAAACCTAAAATATATTTACACATTTTTCTACAGAAATTAAAAGAAAATTAGAAATTAGAAATTTATCTCTTCGTTAGTAAAAGGATAATTAGAATGGGGGAAATGTTGAAAGAGTCTGAGCAAAATATCCAAATGGTTTGTGTCCTATATATATATGATTTTGGATCCATCGCAAACTTTTGAATGTTGCACGGAGTTTTGATTGATCAGGGGTAAACACTAACACTATTTAAATTTGATTAAGCCTTATAAACTAAAAAATTAAATTTCCAAAACAGTTTAATAAAGAATAATTTGTTAATGGTTAAATGAATAGTTAAGACTTAACACGATTTCAAAAGACAAGTTCATATATATAACGAAATTGGTTTGCTTTTACAAAAAGAAACAACAAATTTCCCAAAATGAAAACTGTGTTTTGCTTTTCATATCGGGCAAGGATTAATAACTTAAAGCCGCGACACATAGACATAGTTACATTATTCATCAAGTACAAAACACTTCCACGGCTCCTATGCTCGTCATACTGTAATATAAAACACCTTTTTGTTCACTGCATTTTTATATATATCTTGTAAAAGAAAAAGTTGATCACCATCAAGAATATTCATCATGAGCCCATAGCTCGATCCGATTTTCTAGAAGTCATCGAGAGAGATATTCTCGACTGAGCCAAAACCCTCTAAAGATCCAACCTTGGAGTAATAATTATTAGTTCTCATCGTGAGTCCACCCAAAAAATCGAGAGGCGTATCGTTGGAGGTTAGAGCCGTCGTGTCGTAGACGAAAGACGCGGTAGTGGCTGTGGCGGTGACGTCGTCGATGATGGGATAATAGTAAGAACATTTTCCGTTGTCGCTGTTGTAATGATGATTATTATCTTGGATGAGAAGATCGTTAACCACAGTGTTTTCAATCTTTGTTAAGTCAGTGTAAACGTCGTCTTCTTCAATCTCTGTTAAGTTTTCTTCTTCTGATGCCTTTCTTGCTTGTATCACCTGAATTGAATATATAAATAAATAAATAAATAAATTTGAGTGTATACATGACAAAAGATTTTGGATTTTGGTGACGTGTTACGTACGTAATTGTTAGGGTAGAAGTTTTGGTACACCATGATGAAGTCACCTTGCTGTAAACCATGAGCATTCACAAAGTCCCCTGGAAATAAAACCCAGCTCAAATTGAGTATTTTAACAATGATTTAGTCGTTGATTCATGATACAGTTAGAAAGAGAATTACATCTGATTATTATTCAGGGTTACAAGTAAGTGTACCTGTGTTTTCTAGCACGTACATTCTGCTATTGTTATTTGGCCAGTACCTAAAGATCACAACATTAGGCCAAGACTCAAGATCCAATTGTTAAGATCTTATTAAGGTCGGTCCTTAAATAAGTGATAATATATTATATATGCCATCACAGGGACAATTTGAAAGCTCATATAGAGTGAATTAGTGATAGTAGTAGTTAGAGACTATGGAGACTTGAATAGATAACAAATTAAAGATATTAGGAGCAACATGGATAAGTAATCATTTGTTTTTTCATACCAAAAAACATGAATAAGTGAATATACTACCCAAACTAGCGATCAACCAAGTATATCAATAGATATCAAAACTAAAACCAATTTGTAACTTATGAAATTGAATAGTTGATTCGATTATACAATGACATTATGACATATCACTAATTAATTAGGTATAATTAATTAAATTATGAAGGTATTATGAAATTATAAGTACATACCTGTACTTGAAGGTCCAAACGTGAAGACCATCCAAATCTTCCATTTTTATAGGTATCCCTTCCTTGGATTCCAAGGCCGGCAAGTGAGCCTCCGCAGCTTTCTGCATCAACCATCATCATCATCATCATCTTCAATATATAATCTATCATGATCATACAAATCAGAGATGGTACCTTGGGGAGTATCATTCGGCGGAGAGAACTGACGTCACTGTTCTTCAGTTCCTTTTGGAAGAGAAATTTTAGCCTTCTTGTGTCTATTTTCTGACATCATTATTATTTTTTACATCATAACATACATGATACATTGAATCTATTTTAGAATCAGTCAAATGGAAATATACATAGATCATATACACAATATTAAATATTTTCACTTGGATCCACACAGATATAAAGAGAATCATTAAAGGCTTAATTTATTTTTAAAACTAATAAATAATAAATAATATCGAGGGGAAAAATAAAACTCAAAAAACAAGAGAGAGGAGGAGGGACTTACACGTGCGGGAAGAGGAGTTGGCACGTGGGAGGAAGAAGGAGGCAAAGTAGGAAAAGAGAGAAGGTTAAAGGAAGAAGAAGATCGTCTCTGTCTGGGCATCCTTCTCCTCTTCCAGTTAACACCCAGAAGAGGCACAGACGCCGATAACCCATGAACATGGCCAGACCCGGATCCAAACCCTGGACGATGATGGACACTTGCCATTAAAGCAGATGCTTTGGTTTCCTCATCATGAACTTCATCCATCATCATCTTTAACTCAATTGGTTGCCTAGTAAAAAGGAAGTGTGGAAACAGTGTGTGAAGGAAAAAAGAACAAATGGTGGATGGCTTTGGGTTTCAGTGATAGAGATAGAGAGAAGAGAGAAGAGAGAGAGACTTTTTGTGTGTGTTGTGCAGATCAAAACAGTGGCTTATAATGGACGCTGGGCAATCAGAGATTTGGTTTGTCTAAACAAGAAGCTTTTGTTTATTTTTTTTTCTTTGAACTACTATTTATGGTAAGGGGTGACATTTGTATAACTCACATTCATGATCTAGGGTTTTGGAGGAGGGGATTTAAAAGGATTGTGAAAAAGATTATGATGATATAGCAAAGTTCGAAGCGAGATCTTGTGACACTAAATGAACGTTGATTATAGTAAAACTCAACCAGAGTTTCAAGAGAGGTTAAGTTAAAAAATGGAACCAAGAAGGAGGAGACGAGTGGAAGGTGAATGTTGAACAGGTGTTGCAAAAGTTCTGTTCATCCCTCTTTTCCATAATTCAATGGCGTCTTCTTTCTCCCCTTCTCTCTCCTCTTCTTCTTTCTCTCTCTAGAACTGAAATTATAGTTTAAGTCAACATTGTAATTACTCTCATGACTTAGTGGTCAACATGTGATTTGTTAATTTACTTATATTTGTATGTGTATACAATCTATTTCAGAAAATAAAAATGTGAGCAAGTATATATACAAAGACAAACAATACAGGTGGTTGTGACTTTGGTTGCTTCGGAAGAGAGGATCATATTTGCTTACTTGATCACATTATACCAATTCGGACCAAATTTGATTCTTAATTTACAAGCAATTCTGGAGAAATACAAGCACGTATATATTTACAAATACAAGAGAAATGTAAATATACTAATCAAATTAATATATCCGATATTAATTAGACTATTTATTTAAATACATATGCCTGTAAGATTTTTTATGGGTTTTTTTTTACTGCATACAGATATTCTGTGAGGTAGTAGTGTGAGTAGGTGAGAGAAGAAGTACGTATTTTGTGTTCTAATCAGAAGAAAATGCATGGACAAGTGGCAACCATGCACGCCCGTCCTTTAAGTTTAATAACAGAGTCCGTCTTTCCTTCATTTAATTTACGCACTTTGAAAATTTTAATTAAATTAGTTTGTCAATATGTGTTTTCTTAATAGTTCCATTCATGAATCATAAACCACCCTAAACAACCATTATAAACTTCAACATTCAGTTTATTTATTTATTTATTTTTAAATCAGTTTAAAGCTCGCTCATAGTTTATTGTCGTTTTAAAATATCAAAATGGGTTGAAAATTATCCAAGCTATTTTATCAAAAATTTTAGTAAAAACCTTATTGAAGAGGTTTTATGTCTCAAAATTATTAATTAAAATATTAATGACATGTAAAAGTCCATCAAAATTTCATAATGTAAAAGACAAATTCCAATCAAGTTTAAATATATTTATATTATAAAAGGGAAAATTTACATGATCTAAATTTAACGTATCAAAAATTTAATATAAAAACTATAGAAAAATAATTAAACTAAACATATTAATAAAAGTATATAGTTACAAAGGATGCAATTTTAATTATAACAAAACTTTGTAGAAAGGAAAATATAAGATAATTAAATATTCAAGATACTGATGATAAATATATTATCATGCTAGAAGAATCTTGAAAATTTTAAATACAAATTTTTAAAAGTTAGTTGATATGTGGCTAAATTTGTGTTTTAAGAAATCTTACTTATTTAATGAAATATGAGAGATTTAGAAAATTTATAATCTTTGATATTTCACCCTAATAAAACATATAATATGGTGAAAGAGATTTGTAATTGCAAAATAAATTAATAATAAAATAAATGAGTAAATCAATTAAAAGATATTTAAAACACATATGTCAAAAGTAAAGTAACACCTTGTAAATTTTCAGAACTTGTGTTAAGAAATTTTTTTATTATTCTATATAAGATTCACTTTGATTGCAGTAATCACCAAACTTTACTAATTTTTTTTTGATCAAACTTTGCTAAACTAAATCTACATTTTTTTAAACGAAATAACTAATTATCAATCAAATCCAAGCATCTTTATCCCCATTCCATGTTTTACTCTAAAATGGAGTGGAAAAATATGGAGATGCCATTAGAACACTAATTCTTACATCAATTTTTCCATATAATAAAAACTCATTAAAACTAAACGTTCAACGAAAATCTTATGGCCTTTTCTTTAATATTTAACCTTGAACATCATAGATAATCAATAATCTAATAAAGTGCATAATCTAAAATAAGAATACTCCCTCGCGCTTTCATAATAAGCAAAATGAAAATAATATGGTTGGGATATTCTTAACTATGTTCGCAATATTTTTTCAAAAAAAAAAAACTATGTTCGCAATATAAGCCTCGTGTAAGAGCCAGATGTAGGCATGCAGTTATTAACCAAACCTGCTGAACCAAAAATTTTGGTTTTCAGTTCAGTTGGTTTAATCCGACAACTAAAAAAAATATGAATTTCGATTTGGTGGTTAGTTCGGTTTTTTTAAAAGAAACAGTACCAATTATAACAAAAAAACAAACTAAAATCCAAATTGAAACAACCAAACTTAACTAAAACTTTCGAATTATATTCCAAAAACCAAAAACTCTCATTGAAAATTTGAACCCGAACTAACCGAGGCTGAACCGAAGCGGATTTCTTCTCGGCTCACTTCGGTGAGATTTCGACCACCCTAACTAATTGAACTCCGAACTAACCAACCTGAACTAAGTGAAGAAATCGAATCCGCAAGCCTAGCCTAAAGTTTAAGAAATTAAGAGAAGCAACACACCAAGTCCTTGCTACGACTCAATCTCAGGATGCAGATCCGAAAGGAAAATGCTGGATGGATTGGAGCATGAAAGCATCAATGTATACATATACTATGGAAAACTTATTGAAGATACCCATTAAATTTTTCCAAAGAGACTGTTCGAATTTCAAGCAAATCACCACCTTTCACATGAATGGCTAACTTTTGATACGTCCTCAATTGAAGGATCACTTTAGTTTGGTGTTGGATATGATCCGAGAAGGCAAATGACACTTCTGGAACTAAGATGGATTGAAAGGATCATCAAGAGATGCGGAATGGCTCTTGATATACCAACGATCTAAGGCTTACCACCTAAGAAAGAATGTAGTGCGTTGGTTAACCACCAAACAACACACAAAGATGAATTGGCTGACCACCAAATCAACAAGTCGGTTCACACCAATGAACTAGCTAAAGAACCCTCTCTCTCACTCATAGAAAAGAAAAAAACAAAAATAAACTCAAACTTAGACTGATTTTATTCATGAAAGAGATTACATATTTATACTACTTGTAGTCAAAGAGAATTAAAGAGAATTGTGGGAAAACAATGCATAGAAAATAGAAACATTGACTATAATATTATTAATGAGTCAAAGACTCAGTCTTCCATGCAGATTGATCAAAGATGACCCTTCGGTTCACGTTCTGGTCAAGGAAACCGTTCGGCTATTGTCCAGGTTCATCTGAACCTGATAGATGCATGGCGGTAACGATAAGGACTCTTGCGGGACTGTCTGGATGGTCCACCGGGTGAGAATCCATGTCTGTCTTCAGGTTCTTCACGATCCAAGCTAATTCTGGCTCGACTATTGTCCTTAGAATGTCGAGATGGTCGGGAAAGACAAGTTCTGGTACGGTCAGTTCGGTTGTCTGGACGTGGTTCCAGCCTTAGCTCCATTCCGGACGTACGCGGGTCGATCCGGTACATGGCTCGGTCAGTCTGATCGGTACAGTTGGATGGATGAACCTCAGTTAAATTGTTCAGGACGTCCTGATCTCCATGCGGAGCTGGTTCCATGTACTAATCCATGGACTGGGGCACATCATTCCCTCCTTCTTCAAAAAGATTTGTCCTCAAATCTGTAACATTAAAAGGAAAAGGGTTATAAGCAAAAGAATTATAATCAGCACAATGCTCACCTTGAGTTCGGTCCAGTTTTTGAATGGAAGAAGATCCTTCTTGGTTTGCTTGATGACCACAAATTTATTCTTCATCTAGCCCATCCATTGGCTTATTTCTGAAGTCATCGAAAATCAGCAATGAAACTGAAAGTTCTTCCTTTTCTGGCTCGGTTTCAACTTTGTCATTCTCCAAAGTCACCAACGGTTTCTGGTTTTGGCACTTGTTAGCATAATGACTGATCATATGGCATTTGAAGCACCTGTTAGAATGAGTTTTGCTTGTGGTTTTCACAGCTTTGCTTTTATCAAAAGAGATCTCATTAGTTTTCAAACTGGAATTTGAAAGAGAAGAATGATTACCTCGTCTGAGATTATGTTGTTTTGGTGCAGAAGAAGTGTTGGTGTTTCCCTTCTTTTTGAGTTGCTGAATAGCAAAAATTGTCTTATGCAACATCTTCTCCAAACTTGCATAAGTCTGAGGCTCGTTCCGATCAAGCATATCACAGTTGCTTCTCTTGGCTTTGGTGAAGGGACGATCACCATTTCTGACCCTCTTCTCATCATCATCTAACCTGTTGGTTTCTTTGTTTCTGCACAAAATCAAACCCATTAGAAGCAAACTGTTTCTTAACTCCAAAAATCAATTGCTCTTTTTCAAACACGGTTTTAAAAGGATAAAAAACGTCTTGTTGTGGTTTTGAAGCCTGGTTTGATTTCTTGTGAAGTCCAAACATCCTTAAAAACACTTAACCAAAGAGTTAGCAAATAAAAATCCTCACACTCTCAAAGTGTTTAGCTCACAATTTTTAGGTGATCACTCAGAGTTCTTTTCACTAGTTCAAAGGATGATAGGCAGTCAAAAATCAGCAATCAAAAACCAAAACAACCTTTTATGGGTAAAAGAAAAGAGAAAGAAAATGAAGAGATTTTTATACGGATCCGCCTTAACTATCTTAAGGTTGGGTTTCTCTTCAGCCTGCAAGGTTTCTCTTCCACCACTCCCCCTGGATTTCTTTTCAGAAGTGACTCAAGCCAAATCTTTTACTATTTTTTCTTTTTTTTTCGCTTATTTTTTTAAACTGGCGATCACAAGGGAGTAAAGGAACATCCCGGATCCAACAAGAAATAATAAAAGGAATTTGTGGAGAGATGAGAAGATGAAAAGATGAAATGAAAACAAACCAACCAAAGTGGCTCTGATACCACTTGATACGTCATGAATTGAAAGATCACTTTAGCTGGATGTTGGATATGATCTGAGAAGGCAAATGACACTTCTGGAACTGAGATGGATTGAAAGAATCGTCAAGAGATGCGTAATGGCTCTTGATATACCCACGATCTAAGGCTAACCACCCAAGAAAGAATGTAGTGCGTTGGCTAACCACCAAACAACACACAAAGATGAATTGGCTGACCACCAAATCAAGAAACCGGTTCACACCAATGAACTAACTAAAGAACTCTCTCTCTCACTCAGAGAAAAGAAGAAAACAAAAATAAACTCAAACTTAGACTGATTTTATTCATGGAATAGATTACATATTTATACTACTTGTAGTCAAAGAGAATTAAAGAGAATTGTGGGAAAACAAGGCATAGAAAATAGAAACATTGACTAGAACATTATTAATGAGTCAAAGACTCAGTCTTCCATGCAGATTGATCAAAGATGACCCTTCAGTTCACGTTCTGGTCAAGGAAACCGTTCGGCTATTGTCCAGGTTCATCCGAACCTGATAGATGCATGGCGGTAACGATAAGGACTCTTGCGGGACTGTCTGGATGGTCCGCCGGGTGAGAATCCATGTCTGTCTTCAGGTTCTTCACGATCCAAGCTAATTCTGGCTCGACTATTGTCCTTAGAATGTCGAGATGGTCGGGAAAGACAAGCTCTGGTACGGTCAGTTCGGTTGTCTGGACGTGGTTCCAGCCTTAGCTCCATTTCGGACCAACGCAATGTCGATCCGGTACACGGCTCGGTCAGTCTGATCGGTACGGTTGGATGGATGAACCTCGGTTGAATTGTTCAGAACGTCCTAATCTCCATACGGAGCTGGTTCCATGTATAGATCCATGGACTGGGGCACATCAACTTTCTTAGTGGTTTTTTAATAAGTTTTTTTTTATTTATCACTTATCTCTTAACTGTCGAGTTAATCAGCTGACTCAAAGAACTAGAGATCAGGATGTTTTTATTCATTGTAGGTTCTCACGGCGGTGCCGGTTTGATTCAACCCCGTAGGATTCTAATCTAATGACCACTAGATCTTGACCCGCGCTTAGCAAGCGCGGATTATTTTATGACGATAATTTCACTAATAACTTAACAAATATTTTGTTAATTTGTAAGAATTTTGTGTATTTATAATATTATTGCATTTAAATCAATACTTTTGAATTCGACCCAAACCCGCGGTCTAACCGGTTAATCCGCTGATCCGACAATTCGATTTAGATTTGTAAAAATATTCATATTTAAAAAATCACTAAAACCCGAGACTAACCGATTGAACTGATGGATGACCAATATATAATCCAATTTGATTTAAATTGTTATAGTTTCATAATTTGTCACTTTTTAATCCAAATTTTAAAGTTCCTTATTTTTTAATTTTATGAAATTATGACGTTTCTACAAAATTTTGATAGAGAAAAATGATAGATTTAAAATAATTAACAATTATAAATATGTCTTGATCATATTGCTCCTTTTTATATAGCTTAATTAATTTTATAATAATTGTTTTGTGTAATTTATGTTGTTAATAATTTATATTATAATCGATTTAAATTTGCTGTTAACAATTAGTGTTAAGCATTTTTTTAGATAACATATATTTTGAACATTTTTCATAAATTTTTTTGTTATTAAATTTATTGTAAATTTTATAATGTTTATATATATATATATATTATGTAATGGCTATTATTGAAATGTTATGTTACTTAAATCAATGATATAACCATTATTTAGTAATTATAAATAAAATAATATGTTAATTTAATTAATTTATTATTGATTGAAATGTTTTTGTAGTATTTAAACCTGTAAAAATAAGTTCTATTTATTTTCGTTATTTTATAAATTATTTGAATTTTTTTAATTATTTAATCTATCTAAATCATTTGAAAGAAATTTTTTAATAATATTAAAAATATGAATTCTAATATTTTATATTGTTTGGACACAAAATTAATTATAATGTTGTTTGGAAACATGGATAGTAGTATAAAAAAATAAGTATATTGTTTGGAAACATTGATAGTAGTATAAAGAAAGTATTATTAGTGATTTAATGTAGGTTTAACTATAAAGTAGAAAGATGCATTTAATTTAAAAACTTACAAAATAAATGTGAAGTCCAACGCAATGTTTCTGCTTTAATAATATAGATGATGACATAAAAAAAAATTCAGTTCCTGCTTTTCAACTACCTTAATTTTTTTCTTTAAATACATTAATTTGACACAGGATAAAACTTTTGTATGCTTATATAAAGTTGGTACTTCTAAGAAATAGTCGAAACGATATCTAACTTGGCAAGACAAACATATAGTTCATATATACATATATGTGTGTTGATTTTAGAAATGTAGTTTTTTTTTAACAACAGAAATATAGTTTTTTTTTAGCAACACAGAAATATAGTTTAAAATCAAATAAATCCGACAAAATTTGAAAATATTAGCTGAAATGTCAGTCACAAACACCAAATCCAAACATTGTTTTTTTTTTAAAAAAAATATTAAATTTATTCAAAAAAACATTTGTACAATGATTGTGATTTTAGGCGAGAGTTTTTAGAAAATAAAACTTAAACTTAGAATCCAAAAAGAAAAATAGATCATCGAAAGGAACCATATCTCCATGGCGTTTGTATACTTTTGATCTTCCATCATTCTTAAGCTTGAGATGCGGTTCCTGACCAGCTTGTCGATCTGTTTAATCAGAACTGCAGGGGAATTAGCCTTCTCTCCATGCCGCCTCCCATTCCTTTCGTACCAGATGGTTGATAGTGTGGCCTGAAACATGTATATGAGGAGGAACAAATGTACCTTTTGCCGTGTTTGATCATTTATAAGGCGAGTGACCTTATCCCATTCACTAGTGTATTGCCCAGATAGTAACTTATGAGTAAGGTTTCTCCATATCTCCTCCGAGAAAGAGCATTGGAAGAACAAGTGGTTTCTAGTTTCAAGCATCGCAGGACAGAGACAGCAAGTTGTTGTCGTTGCAATGTTCCAGTTGGAAATTCTGTTGCCTTTTGGAAGTCTATTCTGGATAGCTATCCAAGCCATGAACTAGTATTTTGGAGTGTTGAATTGAAACCAGATACTTCTGTGCCATTCGACCTTTGGGTGGGCTGTTCTAGTAAGTCTCCAAGTTTCTTAGAGCTGAAACTTTCTTTGTATAAATTTTCCCCCGCCTTCCATAATCGAGTATTGTCTCTCTCATCTAGACCTCTTGTTCTCATGTTGTGTATCTCTTCCTCAATTAGATTACAGATGGCCCCTCTGCGTCTTCTCCTTCTGTGAGAGTTCACCACCTTCTCCACTGTATCATTTAGTTGAATCCCCATATCTCCTCTACCTTGAGTTTTTTCAATAAGTCTTCCATGAAGAGACCAACTGTCATATCAAAACAACGTCGAGGAACCGCTATGAACTTCCACCTTCGCGAACTGTGCTGCAATATTTCTGCAAACATTGTTTTTTTTCGTTTGCTTTTGTGCTGTATTATTTGATAGATAGCTATAAACTAGATTAGTTTTCATTATAGTGTATATAAACACACAAATGCACAAAAAAACAGTGAATTCCAATATCCATACTCTATAGCCGCTACTGCTATTGGAAAAATAATCATGTTTCATAGGCGGTGAAGTTTCATAAGGGTGATCGACAAAAATGGTAGGGTGACAAATCAAAAGTGACAATGTTGTCAATACTCAATATGATGTATATGTACAATCTTTATTATGTCGTGTGCTGTGTGTATTATGTCTATGCACAGTGAGAGTTTTATCCTTTATCTACCAAGTAGGCGTTTATGGAGGACCACCAGTTATATAGATAAGAGCATCTTTGGGCCTTCTTGGGCTTGAACTTTGCTTTCACACGACCTAGCAAAATCATTGCTAATAGAGAATAGAGGTGAGGAGAATAAAAATCACTATGCTTCGGTCGTTTTGGAATTCGATGAGTAATTTGATTAAACGGTTCATTAAACCAAAGGGCTACACCATGGGATACCTATTTCTTGCTATTCACAAAATCTTACGAAATGGCCATCTAATCAAACACTAATCATTCAATATTTTCGTCGCTTTGATTCTAGCCAAGATTTCTGGTCTATCAAAATGTACTTCAATTTCTTTAGTATAATAAAGACATTAATAACTGCTTTTTTAACCAATAGAAAGAAACCAGCAATCAACGGCTAGATAATCATTTCTTAAAACAGTAATTATGTGTAATTTGGGGGTAATAATTAAAATCTTGACATGTGATTATATAAAGGGAAGAGAGAGAGAGAGGAAGGAACTGGTGGTCTTCACATGGCAGTCATTTTTTAGAATATGATGAGATACAAGAGATAAGTGGACCTATCCACAAAAACAACAATGCACATCCACCACTCTTCCGTTTTATATCCATACATTCTTACATTAACATTTCTGAAGAGTTTAAGCTAAAACATGTCTTGACTTGTCGTCAGAAAAAAAGAAGAAGCTAAAACATGTATCGACAAAATTAGACATATTTTAGAGCATCTCAGAAAGTAACTTAATTTTTGAAGTAAGCAAAACTTCAAATTTGAAATTTGAGAGTGCTCCTCTCCAATAAAACAACTTCAAACTTAACTTTAATTTTTTTATGTTTTACAGTATAGTCCTCCTTATTGATAAATGTTAACAAAAATCATAAAACTTTTTTTAGCAATAAAACATAAAATAAAAATATCAAACACATTATTAATTAGTAAGATAATACATTTTAATACCATATTACATGCATTTCGGAATAATGACCGAGTCTTTTTATTTTTATTTGGAGGTTACAAGCTAAAGTTCTTAAAATTTTGTACTTTCATTATTTGATCTAATAATTTTATTTTCATATAATTTTATGTTTTTTGTATTTTCGCTTTATAATTTGTACTAAATATACATTGTAATTTTGTTTTACTGTAATTAATATATTTATATTTGAATAAGATAAAAATTATAAAGACTAAAATGATAGCTACATAAGTTAGTAAGATCATTTGAAAAACATAAAATTGTATAAGGACTTAAAAGTAAGTAACTTCAAATATGAAGTTCCACTATATAAAACTTCAAAACTTGATGTTTTGAAAGCATCTTCAAAAAGAAACTCTATTTTAAAGTTTCCAAAACTCTATATTAATATTAATTATGTTAAATAACATAATTAATATTAAACTTCAAGTAAATTGCAATATTATTCCATAAAATGATTTTTGTAAGGGATATATGATTACGAGCTAAAAATGACTCTCTTCATTTTTAATTTATAGATTACGAGCTAAAATTTATTGAAATCGAGTGATATTAATACTTATAGATATAATGGATCTGAACAAGAAAGTAAAAGAAAAAAATAAAATATTACTAAAAAACTAACTTTTATCGATGATATTAATATTCGTGAATACGTTCGATCTGAACAAAAAAAAGAATTATACGAAAAGACATCAAAAACAACAACAACCACCATCTTGGAAAATATTTCAGAAATTTTGGAGGTTCCAGATCAAATTCACCTAACTATTAGTGTTGTTGTAATATTTAAATTTGTGTGATAGTTATGTCTTCATGTAATATTTTATAAGTTTTTTTGTATATTGTTGTTGTTTAAATCTAGTTTTAAATTATTTAAAAGTTTTATTTAATTTTATGTGTAAAACTTAAATTTATGAAAAAAATTGAAATATTTATGAAATATAAAAAAATTAAGGATTAAAACGATAAACGAGAAAATATTCAAGAATCATAAATGTGATGTGTAATTGTAGGGACCAAAATGTAAACAAAAATATGAAACTTCAAATTTGAAATTTTAAATAGTAAAGCTTCAAATATAGAGTTCAGTCCTCGAATTTGAAGTTTTAAATTTCTTTTTTGGGAAACAAAAAACTTCATATTCGAAATTATAAAATGTCTTTTGGAAATGTTCTGAAGTTGGTTTTAAAGCATGCAAAACTTTATATTTGAAGTTGCCTTTCGAGTTGCTCTTAATTTCTCAAATATATTTTCAGTTTTCACGGGACGTTTTTCACAATAATGAAATTTATAATATGGAATCACATATTACTATCATTTTATCATTTTTGTAGTTGGGCAAATAGAAGTGCTACGTCTATAAATACTTAAGAACATGTATACATGGTATTCAATAATTCAATGAGTTAGGCTTGCGCAATAGATATAAAGAGATTTTCTTCGATGAAATTTGCTTGTAACCAATTGTTTGTATGTTAGATGTGACATTTAAACTCTATACTACGAATGCAAGGGTTAGATTGTATGGATCCAGCTAACAATCAATGTGAGTCATTTGTAAGATGTTTATATAATATTTCTTTTATTAAAACATAACTACTATATGGAATAAATTTTTAGTTGTAATTATTTGTGCCACTAGAGATATTTGAATGCTTAGATATTCATTAAAAGTAAAAAATATAAAACTAAATTATAGTTGTTAATTTCTAATTTTGAAATAATTTATAATATCTTTTAAAATCAATTACATTTATCTTCTTTTTTTAATTGTAACAAAACCTTATAATATTTTCTATTATTTAAATAATTAAATATATTATAATTTAATAATCTATTAAAATTTTATGTTTAAAACGAAAATAATCTATCAAACTTCAATTTTGTTTTTTAAATGTATTGATATCTTTCTATATTCCACAAAAATAATTATGCGTTTTTTAAAAGCGTGGATAAAATTATAGTTATACATTAAAAGCATGCAGTATTGTGTATTTCCGGAGACTACCCTGTGTATTACTCAATGTATATTACACTCAATTTGCTGGTTCATTCGATTTTAACTAGTGATAGCCCAGATAAATAGGAGGTCTTTAGCCGAATTTACACTCTAAGGGCATTACTGGTTTTCCAGCTACCATCCGCAAACGCAATTTTTGCGGTTGGTAACGGTTGTTGGCGTTTTGTAACAATCGCTCAAACCGCTCTGAACCGTTTCAAACCGCTTAAATTCAAAAGCTGGTTCCAACTAGCGTTTGCAGTTGTGAGTGAAAATTTTTTTTTTCTTTTTTTTAAACAGCATAAATACAAAAATAATAATATTTAATAAAAATTTACAATTAGAATTATAAAATAGTAAAATATATCGATTATATTTTAATTAATATTATAAAATTTTAAAATAAAAATATTTTCTGTAATTTTAAAAAATTTAAAACTATAACTTTCTAAATATAATTTTTATATTTATTATAATATTATGATTTTTGATATTTTATATCTATATAAAAGGTAAATATTGTTAATTTATTATTTAACCGCTGCTGCATTTGGTAGTTAACCAGTCATAAGTATCCCGCAAACACATCAATTTTTAACCGCAGTATCAGTCATACAAATCTCTTAAAACCGTTAGAAACCGCAATTACCCGCATCCGTAAACTCCCGCTACTGCAACCGCAACCGAACCGCTGCGTTTGAATCATTCATGTCCTAAATAAAACTAAACAAACGTTTGGTGGAACGCGGCAAGGAAATGACTCCTCTTTCAACCAACAAGTATACTTTTGTTTTGTGTGTTCCCTTTTGTAATTATATGCAAGTGGGTCTATAATTGAGTTCGGTTAAAAAGCCTTTTTTATTTTAGTTATACCCATATATTTTATTCTTTATTTCCTTATATATGTCATTTTAAAGTTTAATATCTCCAAAAATTAAGATGCTTGTTTTTTTCCAACAATAACTATAACTATAACTGGTCACGATTTAAAATTGTTTGTTCTTTCTCTTATGTGTTTCTTTTGTTCCACGTTGGTGTGAATATTGAAATGATATAATTATTTAATCTCTTAAGATAAGAAAAATGTCATTTAAATTATAATTTTCAAATTTATTTGAAATAAAGCACTAACTTTTTTGTAAACCAAAAAGACATTCAATTTTTATCGACAAATTATTTTAATCATTGATTCTCATTGACTATAATATTCTAACCTTATCATTAGACAACAACTACAGCTGACTAATATTATTTAGAATAGCTTTAAAATTTATGCCTTTTTGGCACAAATATAAATTCCCAATTTCCTAAATACTGAATTTTAAATATTGACAAATAAATTTTTAATAAATATAACATTAATAAATAAAATTGTAAATAATAAATAATTCAAACCATTTTAGTCTTCATGATTCTTATGTTGACGATAAATATTTTGGTTATGTAAATGTGTTACAAGATTATTTCTGCATTTAATGAAAATTTCATCTAAAATGTTTAAGATCCAAAATTTTATTACATTAATGAAATCATGAAAAATCCATCTATCATTAATTTTATTCTTTTGAGAATAATAACGTTTTATAAAAAATTCAAAATTTTGACAATATAATTATGAAACATAATTCAGTTAGGATTTCATATAGTTACAAAAGTGACATAATTATTGTCAACAATTATAATATTTCTTGATAATTATTATATAAATAATAACTAAACTATCGATATATTAAATAACTATTTCATAATATAAATTAAAATATATAACTTTTATTTTGAAGAAAATAATGAAAATTATAAATTTATTTATTCAGTATACATATTTATAAAATGTTATAGTTACTAAATAATTTATTCTAAAAGTTAACATTTAAATTTTTGAGAAAATGTCAGATTTATATTTTTGAAAAAAACTTATCATATTTAAAAGTTATTTTAGGCATATTGTTAGTCGGAGAAATTTCAGGTTTACCACTTTCATAGTACTATTTTTCATCTTTACCACCACTAAAAGGACGTTTTCAAAAATATCTTTTTCATTAAGTGGCAAAAGACTTCTATACCATTCTCTATATATATAATAAATCATTATTTAATTTAAAAATAAAATAGAATAAATAATTTTTTTTTATGTTTACGAATTATACTTTTTCAAATTCAAACTTTTTTATAATTTTTTTAAAAAAAAAATTTTGAATCTTTTTTTAAATCGAAAAATTATGTTTGAAACTATTAAAAAAAAATATGTTTGTTTAATTATTTATTTATATATTTATTATAATACTAAATTTCACATTTCAAAAAACTTACCGTACCCCTCAACTCTAAACTCTAAGTTAAGATTAGTTAATCCTAACGGTATAAGTATCTTTTATCCTTCATTAAAAGTGATGGTAAAAATGGTTAGTATAAACATGAAAAGTGGTATTTGTGAAAAAAATTCTTATTAGTCAGTATAACTATTGATTAACGACTAAAATAATATGATTAATGATAATTTATGATTAAAATAATTTGTCAATAAAAATTGAATGTTTTCTTGTTTACTAAAATGTTGGTTTTTTATTTAAACCAAATTTGAAAATCAATGATTAAAATGACATTTTTCTCCTCTTAAATTATTGTTTCTCATGTTTCCTTAATCGCTAAAAAATTAACCAAAAGTTGTATAATACCTCCATGTTTTTTTCATGTACCATTTAATATTCCAACCCACCGTTTCAACTTTCAACCAAGGTACACTGTATTTTTCGCATCAAACATACTCTTCCGCAATTGCTGCCACCATTTTTAAACTTAAATTTAAATATTTTGTAGATTTTTATTTGGAGTGGTGTTTGGATTTATTTGGTAAGAAAGAAAAAAAGAGAAGAAGGAATTTAATAGTAAATTTGCTAATGTCATCACCTACTGACTGACTACGTATCTCCACGGGTGCTGTATGTCCTCATGCCAGACAAATTCGGCCAGCCTTACTTTTCTATTATTTTTTTCTTTTAAATCTCAAATTAACCAACCTAATTCTGAAATTTATGCTTTTAAAACGTGTTAATAAGATTTTTTTTTAATTCGCCAGTTAATAAGTTTCAATAAACTTGATGGTAGCTGATCAGTCAATTTGGTTTCCTAATCTTTAAAAAGAAAGAAAGCAAAATTTGGATGGAAAATAAATAACTAACATTATACAAATCATCATGATTAGATAAAAATAGCATGTAATTTATTAAATATCTGTACTATCTCTAGAAATCAAGTTTAAAGTAAACTATATAAGACTTGGCATTTTTTGGCAAAATAAATGGCCAATATATTGACAAAAAAAAATGGCCAACATATAGGTATGTACAGCAGATAAAATAATCACTAATCAATCTTTAATCACACATCAGTTGAATATATATATTTTTTTTTGGCATCCAAATCAGTTGAATAATTAATCATTATAATAACTCTTTTATTATTACAAGACTATTGTGGCATTTCTCCGTAATTAAATACATAAAACGAGGGTATTTTAAAAATGTTTTCTTAAGTCTGACACTACTGCATCACCCTTGCCTTTTCTCTTTGGTGAATGGCCTCGTAAGCAGTGATAAGGACACATGCATGCCATTTCACATCAACGGTCAAGATCTCTCTTTCGAACCATCTCTCACCGTTGGATCATCAGTAAACCACGGTTTTGTTTCGGACAGCCAGGTGGGGACCCCCCTAATGACTGTGATGTGCTTCTTCGTTGGTTAAAGACTTCTTTTCCATTACCAAGTCACCGAGAGACACAGAATAGAGAGAGAAGAGAGTTTTTAGTTTCTGGGCTTTTGCTTTGATTTGCTTGCGTAGTGATCTCTCTCTCTCTCTCTCTCTCTCATCAATCTTCTGATCATCTCTTCATCATTGTTTTTTTTTCTTTCTTCTTTCAGAGGGAGGAAGAAAGTTTCTATTAATAGCTCTGTGTTGAGAGAGATTCTATAGATGTATTAATGATTCTTGTTCATTGTCAACGTCTTTGTAATCATCATTAAGGTTTTTTTTTTATATCGACACTGAAGTTGTGTACATTTATATTATCTCCTTCCTTCTAGACCTTTTGTGTATCTGGTGCTTATCTCAAGCTCAGGATCTGATTGGATCTCGCTCTATTAGGTTCTTGCTGCTAGAGAGAAGAATAAGAAGAAGAAGATATGAACTACTTCCCAGATGAAGTGATAGAGCACGTCTTCGACTTCGTTACATCTCATAAAGACAGGAACTCAATATCTCTGGTATGCAAATCTTGGTTCAAGATCGAGAGATACAGCAGACAGAACGTGTTCATCGGAAACTGTTACTCGATAAGCCCCGAGAGGCTACTCAGGAGGTTTCCTTGTTTCAAGTCCTTAACCTTGAAAGGGAAGCCTCACTTCGCTGACTTCAACTTGGTTCCTCACGGATGGGGAGGCTTTGTGCAGCCTTGGATCGAGGCTTTAGCGAGAAGCCGCGTGGGGCTAGAGGAGCTGAGGTTGAAGCGTATGGTTGTGACTGACGAGGGCTTGGAGCTGCTTTCGCGTTCCTTTGTGAATTTTAAGTCTTTGGTGCTTGTTAGCTGTGAAGGGTTTAGTACTGATGGTTTAGCCTCCATTGCATCCAACTGCAGGTAAAGTTTTGTTGTAATGACGTTAAACTTGGTTCTGTTTTTTTTTTACAAGTTTTGTGTTCTGTGTAGGCATCTACGAGATCTGGACTTGCAAGAGAATGAAATTGATGATCACAGAGGTCAATGGCTAAGCTGTTTCCCAGAGACTTACACATCTCTTGTCACGTTGAACTTTGCGTGTCTAGAAGGTGAAACCAATCTGGTGGCATTAGAGAGGCTAGTTGCAAGGTCTCCAAACCTGAGGAGTCTGAAGCTAAACCGTGCAGTGCCGCTTGATGCATTGGCGAGGTTGATGGCGTGTGCGCCGCAGATAGTTGACTTAGGAGTAGGGTCTTATGAGGATGAGCAAGATTCAGAGTCTTGTCTGAAGCTCCAGGCCGCTATAAGGAAATGCACATCGTTACGGAGTTTGTCTGGCTTTTTAGAGGCTGCTCCTCATTGTCTGTCAGCGTTCCACCCTGTATGTCATAACCTCACCTCCTTGAATCTTAGTTATGCAGCTGAGATCCATGGCAGCCATCTCATTAAGCTTATTGAGCATTGCAAGAAGCTCCAACGGTTATGGGTAAGTTGATACTGGTTTCTTTAAAATAAGAAAGATATCCGCATATAGAAATAGTTGGCTTGTGGGTTCAGTTTAATCGGTTTGGTTAGTTCGGTCCGACCTAAATTTTGCAGAATAATTAAGTTTAGTTTCGGTATTCAGTTAGTTCGGCTTTTGCAAATCTACTGAACTTAATCAAAGTTTTGAATTTCAGCTAGATTTTGGTTTAATTTCGATAAAATTTTGATAAATAAATTTGGTTAGTTCGGTTTGGGTTTTTGGTATGGTTTGGTTATAATTCTTTTTATAGAAAACCGAAGTAACCGATCGCCGAACCAAACCGAACCGAAAATCAACTTAAAAAAAATCTACCAAATCAAACTCCTAACCGAAATTGAACCCAAAAATGTGGTTTGGTTCAAGAATTAGCTAGACGATAGTTGAGCTATAGAGAATTAAATTATAGGCGGACACCTGGATGCCGCCTAGACCGACTTTTGGAAAATCACTGTGAAAAACGTTTCTATCATATTTGTTCCGTAGACCGATTTTTAGAACACTAATAATCGCCTTTTATGGTTTTCTTGCAGATACTGGATAGTATAGGTGACAAAGGGCTTGAAGTGGTAGCTTCTACATGCAAAGAGTTACAAGAGCTTAGGGTTTTTCCAACTGATTTACACGGTGGAGGCAACACAGCTGTGACCGAAGATGGTCTAGTTGCCATCTCAGCAGGCTGCCCTAAGCTTCACTCTATTCTCTACTTCTGCCAGCAGATGACAAACGCAGCGCTCATAACCGTTGCCAGGAACTGTCCCAATTTCATCCGGTTCAGACTCTGCATCCTCGAGCCTCACAAACCCGACCACGTCACATCTCAACCTCTAGACGAAGGCTTTGGAGCAATCGTGCAAGCATGCAAGAACCTGAAACGCCTTTCAGTCTCGGGTCTCCTCACAGACCAAGTCTTCCTCTACATTGGGATGTTTGCTACTCAGCTTGAGATGCTCTCTATAGCTTTTGCTGGGGATACGGACAAAGGCATGTTGTACGTGTTGAATGGTTGCAAAAAGATGAGGAAGCTAGAGATTAGGGATAGTCCGTTTGGGGACGCGGCGCTTCTTGCTGATGTGAACAAGTATGAAACAATGCGATCCCTTTGGATGTCGTCATGCGAAGTCACTCTTGGGGGATGCAAAAGGCTTGCACGGAAAGCGCCATGGCTCAATGTAGAGATCATTAACGAGAACGATAATAACCGGATGGAGGAGAATGGATATGAGGGAAGACAGAAGGTGGATAATAAACTGTATCTGTACCGGACTGTGGTTGGGACAAGGGTTGATGCGCCGCCATTTGTGTGGATTCTCTAGTTTTTTTTTTCGTTCCGACCAAACATGGAACTGGTTTAATGCTTCTGAGATTCTGATTGGTCGGCTTACGTTCGTGGTCCTTTCCGAAATTAGGTGTACTTTTTTTGTTTTATTTAAGACGAAAAAACTGATTCTTTTGTGAAAGCCTTTCTGTTTTTCTTTCCTCTTTTGACTTTCCCCTGGTGATTTATTGCTTTTTAGTTATTTCCAATTCTACTGCTTGTTTTTTCTTAATTAGTTTGTTAGATTAAGTAACTACACTAGTTTTTACCATGCTAGGTTATTATACAAATAAAGAAAAAATTGTACATAATGTTGAACAAGCAATTAGGGCTGGGCAAAAAATCCGAAGAACCAAATCGAATTTGAATCGAAATTAATTAAATATCCGAACGGATTTAAAATTTTGGTATCAAGAGAACCGAAACCGACCCCGACCCGAACCGAAATATTTCGAGTACCCGAATATATCCGAAATAGATTTGTATACCTAAATATATTACTTATTTTTAGATTTAGTGTATATTAAAAACATCCAAGATATATAAAATATTTTTCAATTATCCAAAATACTTAAAAATATATACAAATAGTGAAAAGTAAATGTCTAAAATAACTAAAATATACTAAAACCACTAAAAAACTTGAAATATCTATTGATTCTCTATCCAAATATTTAAACCAAACCAATTTATATGTTAATTTTATGTATTTTGACATATGCTATTCAAATTTATTTGTAATATATTAATTTGTTTATAAATTTTGAAAATTTTTAAGCATATAATAAATTTAAAAAATTAAAAAATAATTTAAATGAGTTATCCGAACCCGAACCCGTAAAGATCTGAACCGAACCTGAACCGAAATTTAGAAATATCCGAATGAGGCTGAAATCTTTGAACCCGAAAACCCGAATAGAACCGAATCGAACCCGAATGGATACCCGAACGCCCACGCCTACAAGCAATTGTAGTTCTGAATAAGTATCCATATTCCCTTTATCCAATTTGTAGGAAGAGAGTAGGTGATAAAATGATAATGATGTGCCATTGAATTTGCTGTTCTTGAAAGATTATCACGAAGTATGATGCACAGAATGAAATCATTAGTCTATTGCGGTTTTTCGTGATTACTCTAACCTAAAAGCGGTTGCTCAGCTTGAGTGTTTACTTACGTGTTTAGTTATTATGCTATTTCATTAAACTACTATTCCTCTTGACAAGTTGATCATCAGTTCATCACCACTGTGTTTTAAATACCTTCTGGAATGCAAAGTGTTACAGGTTCTAATGCAAGAAAATGCATATGACATCTACTTATGTTTTTCCAATATTTCTTGGTAAATAATACAAATTTAGTTGAAGCCTTTCCAAAGTTCTTGTTTTCAAATAGTAGCATTCAAATTACTAAAAAATTGCCCTTAAACTAATGGTTTCAGATACATTGCTTTATAGACTCATTCCAACACCCAGGTGTAGTAGTCCTGAACTACACATTAATGTATAGCTTGAGAAAAAGAGAGAGATATTGAATCATAAGTTTTTGGGTTAAGTATGTGAAAATGAAAAGAAATAGTACTCTGCAATCTTAAAAACAACATTCCTCTTACACACAGTAATACACAACATATACTAAGCTATATGTTTTGATGGATTATTTTGATACTCTTATTTGATGATTTGATCACCATTTCCTTCCCTAGTTCCCTCCAATGTATGACCACCAATTTATTCTTCTGAGCCCCAACACCAGTTGCGTTTGACTGATCCCTACTTGCCATTATGATAATGATCATTAGTTTCTTGTTAAGTTTTTATATGAAAATTGAACCTTTTGTGTTTTTTCTTTCTTTTGGATAATTATTTTTAGTATGTGGAAATTAAAGTGCTCTTGTCATTGGTCTGACTTTCTTTTTTGGTAAAGGGTTGTCCTATTGGTCTGATTCGAAAGACACAAGAATTAAAAAAAAGTCAACTACAAATGATAAAGGTTCAATAAAAAGAGAGGGATCTTTTTACTAACACGAAAAGATGAAAAATGGCCAGATCAAAAATTTAATCTCAACGCTTCTTCTTGCTTCCCTTTGATGGAGTTACCATCAAATACATATACGTCACAATAATCGAAAGCACTGAGACTTGAGGTCCAAATCTACCCACCAATCTCTGCAAATAAAAAAAACCACAATTATCAGATCAGAAGATTAACATAAGTATGAATGTATGATGCTTAAAATCTTCGTAAAGGGTCATGAATCGTATAACATTTGAAATTTTGATGATGGTAACATATATCTTCATAAAGATTTTATTGCAACTTTCACCAAGTCTTCCCCTGTTTATAAACTACGTTAAAGAATGAGAGAAGAGATACTGATTCTAACATACCTTTGCCTGAATTTTAGCCACGTTCAAGATGGGTTCCATGAGAAACAGAAAAAAAAATCAAGTTAGTTAACTACAGAAAACGAGCCAAGAATGTGGATGAATCAAGTAATTTTTTTAAACGGACAGACGCATTACCAAATCAAGCTTCTTTTCAGGGATGGTCTCTGCTAGTACATCTAGAGGCAATATTGGAGTTGAATACGCCTAAGTTGCAAGAAAGATAACAAAATTATAACTACAAGATTCCTTTGGTTTTATTCTGAAGAATCATAACTATAGTCTCTAGAAACCAGAAGCAAAAAATTATAAAATACCTGAAGAACACCCTTAGATGGGACACGGAAAGTAACAACAGCTGGTGAACCATAGAAGAGACCCTTTGTTTTACTCTTCAACTCAAATGAATGTGACAGAACTTGACCACTACACACAAAGAAAACCATACGTTAATAAATTTTTCTTCTTGTTGTTCGAAATTAATGAAAGAGACTTCTTGTTAAAAAAATAAATAAATGAGAGAGACTTCTTACACGTCAAGCTTTGCCCATGACTTTGAAGTGTTGCCACTAACAATTTCAAATAGATTTGAATTCCAGGTATCATCTACCAAATTTACATCATATGCTGATCTGTTAAAAAACAAAAAAAATACAAAACCAGAATTTTTAAATAATTTTATTTCTAATATAGTTTGTTATGAAATTTCAAACAACCAGGACGTTCTTTTAAGCACTCATAATCATCAGATATTATTCAGAAATCCAAATTTGACTTGAATATCAAACTATGGATAAGATTGACGATACATCTAGGTGTCCCTTGAATATTTTAGCAACACGTAGAACATATACAATTTCCAGAATCATGTGAGAAAACATTAAAAATCCAAGATTCAGAATCTGGTCGATAAAAAAATATCGATCGGCGAGAGCATCCAAACAAGTTTTGTGAGCCTTAAGAGGATCTAAGAAAGAAAATGCAAGTGAGACTTACGAGGATCCTTGATTGTATATGTCGACGGTGACGAAGACGCGTTGGACTCCTGATTTGATGCTAGAGAGAGACGCCTTCTTGTGAACCACCATGAAAGGGAACTCCGATTCCGAGGTTGCCATTGAAGCCGAAATCAATGCAAGGAATACAAGAGCCGACACAGAACGCTGCTTCCTCATTCTCATCTCCATCTTCTTTTTTCAATTCACCGATGGTCACTCACTTAGTCACGGGAGCTTCTTGTCCTCTACTCCTCTATATATATGGAATGGACAAAAACATATGGACAAGTTATAACTTATAAACTAAAACATATGAATATTTAGATTGCCAAAAATGAAATGTATATTTTAATGTTTTTATATCGACAAACAAATTTGTATCAATTATATTAAGTTATACGATTTGATTATAAGTTTCCTTTTGGTTCATGGATCGAACGTGCGACGTGGTCATTTCATGCAGACCTGCGCGTTCCTATTTATATATCACAACAATATTTGCAACATGGTCTCTGTCCGGAATATATCTCAATTCGGCGACCAGTACAAAAATAAATTAGAGAATATTTTTAATAAATTTTGCAATGAAATTCTAAAAAATCATTTATTTTGAACCAAAAATTTTACTATACAGCAATTAAATTGAAATGGAGGGCCTATAATAATTAGGCGAACCTTGCTATTTATGGTGTAATATATACAAAAGTACAAATATGAAAATGTTTTTTTTTGCTGTAAAAAAAGTGGTTCCATCTCTGTATTGAAAACCTAAATAACGTAAAGGACAGAACTTAGGTTCACCATTAGGGTTAACCTTTAAATTCATCCCACCTTTTATGACCAATCAAAGTGACACATAGATTATTAATTAAAAAACATTAAATTAAATAAAAAATAGCTAAAAAAAATAAAAACGCTAATTTTAACGACGCTAACGCTTCCAGCTAAACCCTAAATCTTAAATCTTAAATTCTAAACCCTATACCCTAAATTCTAAACCCAAATCCAAACTCCTAAACCCAAACCCTATACCCTAAACCCTAATCCTAGACCCTAAACTCAAATTATATACCCTAAACCCAAAAACTAGACTATAAACCTAAATTCTATACCCTAAACCCAAGTCGTAGACCCTAAACCCAAACCGTAAATCTTAAACCCAAATTATATACCCTAAACCCAAAACCTTAACCATAAGTCCAAACGGTAAATCCTATTCCCAAACTGTAAATCCTAAACCCAAAACCTATACCCTAAACCCAAATCCTAATCCTAAAACCCAAACGGTAAACCCTAAACCCAAACTCCAAACTTACATGTTATAGGGTTTGGGTTAAGGTTTACGGTTTGGGTTTAGGGTCTAAGACTTGAGTTTAGGGTCTAAGACTTGGGTTTAGGGTATAAGATTTAGGATTATAGTCTATTTTTTGGGTTTAAGGTATATAATTTGGGTTTAGGGTCTAGGATTAGGGTATAGGGTTTGGGTTTAGGAGTTTGAATTTGGATTTAGAATTTAGGGTATAGGGTTTAGAATTTAAGATTTAGAGTTTAGGGTTTCGCTGGAAGCGTTAACGTCGTTAAAATTAGCATTTTTATTTTTTGTAGCTATTTTTTATTTAATTTAATATTTTTTAATTAATAATTTATGTGTCATTTTGATTGGTCTTAAAGTCTGGAGTGAAATTAAAGGTGAACCTAAGTTTTGTTCTAATGTAAATAATTTCTTGCAATGAAAATTGAACCCGAATGACGGAGTGTCTACTATACACTTTTTTTTACCACTAGAGCAAAAAACTGTTTTCTTTTCATCTTAAATATCAAGTAAAAACGTAACAAACTAACAATTACACTAGATCTGATGTAGATAAGTACGTACTTCTAGAAAAATCGGTTGAAAACTATTTCATAAGTTTACCTCAAAGAAGACGTGTGCACTATATTCTCCGTAAGTTGTTTTCAGAACAGTCAAAACTAATGTCTAATTCGGTAGTTGTCACATATGATATTGACCTAATAAACAAATTCAATGTCTTGCAAGATTCCAGTAACCTTATGGATTATACATTATAGTGTAGACTACATATAATATAATATATGTACTATGTGTGTATACATGTTGGGTTTTACGTACATATATACATAAAGAAATCTCAAAGTCACGAAATTACATGTTTCGTGTATGTCTCCCAATCTCTATTATTTGGATGAAGGTAAATGTCTGAAATGAGAGAGAAGAACATATAAGGATAGCCAAGGAGACTGCCTAATATCATTCTGTAAGCAAAATAGTCAAGAAGTGAAACTACCTACAGTCACTTTTAAACATGACACCATGCCCATTTTACTTCTCAAAGAAATAGGCAAGTCATCCTTGGCTACCAAATATGATTCTTCTATTCATCTTTGACATTTCCTTCTAAAGAATGCATACATTCACCACGTACATGCATTTGTAATAGATGCAAAAAGTGGTAGTTTTCTAATAACATACTTTGTTAGAGATTGTTTAAAGGATTTTCGTAGTAAATTTATAGAAAAAAAAAATATTATTTGGATTCGAAAAATACAAAGAAAGAAGGTATAACATGGAAGAAAAAAGCATGTCAAGATAGCCAAGGAGACTGCCTGAAACTGTTACCCACAAAGATTCAACAAGATTTTGAATTACTATACTCTTTAGAAGCATAGTAATCCAAAACTGTACATAAAATTGAATCATGGGGGTGAAAAAGAGCAGGCAAGTCATCCTTGGCTACTAAACATGACTCTGTTCGCCATGTTAGACCTCTCTTCCTTATTATACACTTCACTACTCTCTATATGTTTGTACTCATTCCTCACATGCATCTACTCCCTTTTTATAACCCTGAGAAGGAATAATATATGCAATTGATTTCTTAAATTATCTCTTTACTTTTGCATGGGCTAAGTATGGTCAACTTTGTATTCTCCATCACCGGAATATGTTCCTTTTAATGGACCCATTTAGGGTCATTAAGATAACATTCTTTTTTTTTTCTCGGTTCATTCACAATTTTGTACGCTTTTATTTTTCCTTAGGTCAATGGAATTCAAGCGAATATAGGTGTGGTTGGCTCACTCGACTTGAAGTAACTGTGTTTTAGTTTGTTTGAATATGATTTTAAATAGCATTAACTAAGTTTGAATATGATGATGCATAGAAGACAGAACCGTTAGATATCATTAACAGCAAATGGTTTCAAATGTACTATATGTAGACTTGGAGAATGGACTGATTAATGGAGTCGTCTGGGTTTGAGACTTAATTACAAGACGATACGCTATATTTAGTGGGAGTTCAAAAGGATTCGTATGCGTTTAGTTTTGAATTAGAGAGCCTAACGATGCAGAATCTGCTACAACACATAGTTCGTACTGCTCATATTTCATTGCAAACTCGACATATCTAGTTTGAATTGTGGACTGGCATGCATTTGCTTCACAGATCTTTGATGTGGAGTTTCAGAAGAACCAATTAGGAAATTTTCATTTTCTTTTCAAGTTAATTAGGATCAATAACGTTAACGCATGGTATTATGCCCCGAAAGGAGAAAAACAAATAGGTTATTTTCACTTGTTAGCATATCTTAACCACATTGGTCATCATACGATGTAAACAATTTCTTCCAAAAATGTGTTTGTTGCAATTTTTTTTTAAAATATAATAATATTGCGAGCATGCAATATTATATATATATATATATATATATGTATATGTGTGTGTGTGTGTGTGTGTGATGATCATGATTAAATCATAGGAAAACTCTATAGTCCAATAAGTATATACTTGGAGGAAATGGAATGAAACAGCGTCAAATAAATATTTTCCTTTCATCATGAAAGAAGCTGGTTTTATAAATGTGTACATATTTTTAGATATTGGTTTGAAAATGTACGTCGGTATATGATGTCAAAATGGCTCCACACCTTGATATAAACCAACAAGTAGATTTACATATGTCACAATTGTTTTGTTAGAGAAAGATTACAAGACACAATTTCCATATATATTTTGTGAAAATATAGAGGTATATATATTAAGCTTATATTCTCGATCATTCTTGGTATTACTGGAGGCAAAAATCTTATGAATTTTAAAGTAGAAGAAAAAGTGGGAGCATTGTAATTTTCTATTTAATGGCACCTATATTGGCAAAAAATGTATATGCATGAATTCATGTGGTCTCTCATCCTATCTTCTCGCATTGTGTGAAAATATGGTCCTTTGAAATTGATGCTTCTGCCTTCTGGGATAGGCAAATTGTTCTCGACTTTTTCACTTACTTAGAAAATTTTAAAGTTCTATTTATTTTCCTTCAGAATCCATATTAAGAAAATTTCTACGATACTTTACATCTCTCTGTATCACCTCTTTTAGATATAAAAAGGTTGTTCCAAAAAAAAAAAAAAAAAAAAAGATATAAAAAGGTTTGACCGCCAAAGAATTAGAATACCTTTTAAATTAAAGTCAGAATACCATTCATTTGCTAAAGTACACGATTCTCCTTTTTATCACCCATATCTTTTCATTACCGATTGTTGAGATTTGATTTGGTTCGAATGTCATTATTCTGTCGTTTCAATAAGTCGTTGTCACACATACTTTTCACTGGCACGTCTTGGATAAGTTTGTAACAAGCATAGACTGCAGAACAATATTAATGAACTGGTACAAACAAAACAATAAACATTATTTGTGTTAAGAAAACATTATTTAAAACAACACTGATAAATGATAATATAAAAAATGTCATTTCAATTTACAAGAGCGGATTTTATGTAAAATGCTTAATTTCCGTACCCAAAAGCTACTAAATTCTGGGCTTATTTGTGCTGGGACAAAGGATGCGATTCATGACTTGTTTATCAATAATTTTTATCAAACCTACTGTTGTCAGTGGCAGATCTGTGTGCAATAAGAGGGTGGCACTTGCCCACATGAAAACTTCACATCCTTTGTAATATATCCAAATTTTAGATGTTCTCTCTTACTAAAAATTACATTTTGGTTTTATATTTTATATTTATACATGATTTGCCCCACCAAAATTTTATGCTACGTACATCCGCCTGTTGTACACGGAATATCCCCATGTCGTCTTGCATTTCTTTCCCTCCAAAATGTATAAGCTGTTGTTTGCCATACATACCATAGAAAAAACCATTCTGGCTTTTGCTGTCTATCTGCTGAAACCAGGTGCAACAGATTCTGTCATTAAGCAAACCTTTTGAAAGGTTCACCCCAACTTCTCTTGAGAAAGTACACGAGAAAAAAAAAAGATCTCTTATTTCCATGGGAGCTTTGCATAATATGCATTCCGGGTTTATAGCGAATTCCAGTTGATCATCCTTTCTTCAGTTGCGAGAAAACTATACTTTGGAGTGGAGTGTGTGAACCAGATCGCTTTACTCTACACCTTGTTCGGAAACTCGCTACGTGTCCAGCGCATCAGGGCGGAAAATATCGGGGAGTAGGGAAGAATTTTTCATACTTTTATATATAATATCGTACTTATATTATATAATACAAAAATTTGTATTATAATAACGTTTAAGAGATGCAACAAAAATATTGTTTGATCTTGAGAACAGTCAAAAGAAATTAATGATTGCACTTTCAATCCTTCTATTCTTCAGTGACGATCAACAAATATATTGCCTTTTAATGTTCGATGATCTATTCTTCCCATTCTGAAAAAGAGCAACACATTGGCGGTGTCCATTCCAAAACAGAACTGGCTGATTCCACTTATTGAGAATGACACTTTATTTCAGCATTACGAATTGGGCCAGGCAATTTAGAATTATATAATATCAGAAAAAGAATCAAAATTGGGCTAAATTTTATTTCACCGAAGAATAAACGATTTTGGGCCAGGCGATTTTGTAATTAGGCGGACGCTTTTTTAATTTCCACGCACTCCTCGCCCACTAAGCGGCTCAGCGACTAATGTAACTGAATTGGACAATTTCACTAAGCTTCCACTCCGCTTCACGTTTAATCGGTGGAGTAATCGGGTAAGCGCCCGATTTTTAGAACAAGTCTCCAGGTGACCCTCGGTGAGGAAGATCGAAACATGTTCCAAGTAGTTTTTGAATTGAAACCTTCTTTATAGACATCAATACTCTGTTCCAAAGAGGAATATCTTCTTCTTCCGTTAAAGAGTTTTTTTTGTACTTCAATAACCTGCTCTATGAGAGCACAAGTTTCTGATATATGTCGTTGTCTCCGACAACTTGGATGACAAATAGATGCGACAATGGCCTTTAGTTGAATTCCTATATCAACACAACCTCTGTTTCCAGTGAGATCATGTATGCCCAATGGATTCCACTTACCAAACCATAAAGTGGTCTGATTTCCACTTTGAACCTTCATCCTGTGAATAGAATGAGCTAAAGCTTGATAGTTAAAGATTTTACGCCACATCTATGATCCTACGTTTGATTTTTCTCATTACTAAATTTAAGTCGAAATTTTCCTTTTGGTTATTTCGCCCAAGCTGCAATGCCTGAAAATTAGTGGATAAACATGAAGCTCGAGTCTCCTTCCAAGTCAATTTTTTTTCGGCCTTTTAGGTAAGATCAAATGTAGTATATGTTTTTTTAAATATAATATCTTATACGTGGATTATATCGGTCCATATACCTTTATTTTTAAAGAAAAAACCTCATTAAAATAGTTTGCTATTTGGGTTTTCATAAGTTGCTCATGCACATAAGACCGGCCCCTATCCATCTCTTATTGTTTCTCATGCCACGTTCTGAGGCCGTCTCATGCCAAGTTCTGATCCCATACCAATTTTAAAATGTGCCTCATTCCAGTTTCCCACCGGCCCATTCCCATCTTTAATTGTGTTTAATTATAAGTAAATATATAATTTTATAGAAAAGATTTTAAATATATTTTTTTATCAAAAATAATATAGAAATTTTCACCAAAGGTGGATAAGTTTTTTATTACACTACATTGTATTATTAAGCTTTCTAGGCAAACAATTCTAAACAACAAGAACTAGCAAAACAAAAGTAGAAAATTGATACACTAGTAGAGATTCAAAGTAAACTAACACGCGTCTATTTTGCGTATGGATGATTAAAGATTTTTCATATAAAAACGTCATATTTTCTTCTGGAATAGTTAAATCTTAAAGGAGATAATTTTCGTATTAATCCCAAAACACCACGCTTCAGATTGAATTGAGAATGATTGCCACTTTTTTTTTAAGAGCAAGATTATTGGTGTATCTTAGGTCGGATCTTAAGGGGGGGACCACAAAAATTGTAAAACCGAGGAGAGAAGTTTCTTAATTAAGAGACATTTTCATTTGGTCATTGTACTGTTTGCGGGCCCCACTGACTCGTGGCGGCCCGTGATTGTTTTTTTTTTTTTTTTTTTTAAATCAGGAAAAAAAAAAATTAAGAACCCTGAAAAGTCCCTACCGATAATGATGCCCTAATACTTCAGTAGGAGTCACCGAGACAAAACAACTCTTTATATTTATCTATTGATAATAACATAGTCAAAGAGATTACTATTCCCTAGAATTTCATGGTGCCTTTCGAATTAACCATAGTTTTCAGCAAGAACTCCATCACGATTAGATGAAAAATCATCAACGATTGAAGCCTGTAAGATCCATCGCCACCATCCGCAGTAAATCTATCAATTACTTTTTCTAAACGGTTCAACTGAACCGGAATTTTTGTTTTACCAAATCCTTTGGAAGAAACATAGAAAATAACAATATTTTTTTTGTTTGATTTAAAATAAATTGGGAATCAAATAATTCAAATGTCTGAAAGTAAAGCGAATTAAAGAATAAAAGGCAAAACGAATCAAACAGTGTAAAGATTTTATAAATGTGAGTAGCGATTAATAACCTCAATCAACAACTTTTTCAGTTGATAAACATTAGTTTAGTGAACCAACTTTCAAAAAAGGTTTGCTATTATTCTTAATTATAATTACTCTGGGTAAGCTATCCCAAGTTCATAATTATATGTTAAGGAAATATGATATACTTTATGTCTCTTTGTGTAATTAGTATATAGTACAGTATACCCTACTAATCTCTCTGTATAAATACTTCTCAAATACCTAATGATAATGTATTCAGCCTCCTCTCTATATTATATTCTTTTCTATGACTAGAAAATTACTTTCCTTACTTTTAAGATTTGTATTCTGCTTTAATCATGTTTATGATGACTGGATTCATTTCTTTATAACAAATCTAAGATAATGAGGATTTTTAGGGTGGATTTCTTATCTGAATATAAGAAACCGTTTATTAAATTTTAACTAAAAAAACTAAGAACCAGCTCTTAAATATTTTATATAAGAGTTGGTTCTTAGTTTTTTTTAGTTAAAAATTAAGAGACAATTTCTTATACTCCCCTAAAAACTCCACCTTAAGAAATTCTCCCGATAATTATGGTCTAATAATTCAACCAACTTTTAATTCTTTAATTATATAAAAATACAAATATGTCCTTTCCTCGTGTATCATTTCCAAAATAATTATTGTTTTCAAAAAAGAAATAATAAAGTTTCTTTCCGCGCACTTTCTTGGCTCTTAGCTTGGATGATGCATTTGTCCTGCTTCTCATTCTCGTTTTCAAGAGCTAGAGAAACGCATAAACTCTTACCATCTCATCAATCTCTCGAGCTTCTCTCCTATGGAGGCTACACTACTTGGCACCGTCTTCGGTCTCTCTCCCGTCTCCTCAGAAAGAGTCGTCGGCAACGCTGTTTTCCCCAGTTCGAAGTCAAAACCACGGCGACAAACGCATCGAGTCACCGCCATTAACTCGGTAGCATCTAAGACTCATGTAGGTGTTCGAAGGATACAAAAGAATGAAGACGGAGCGAAGGTAGTAAAGCTGGTGGAGAATCCGTATTCGGGAGCGGAGACGGCGAGTCCCGATCTGCGGAAGTGCTTGTCGGACTTCTTGGAGGAAGCGAGAGACTTCGTCGGAGGTGATGATGGTCCGCCTCGTTGGTTCTCACCGTTGGAGTGTGCAGCTCAGGCTAAAGGCTCTCCTCTACTCCTTTTCATACCTGGTTCGTCCTCTAAATCTTTTTCGGTCTTATCCATTGTTTTTTGATAACCGGACCATATCACAGAACTATCTCCGGTACTGTCTGTAAGAAATCCGGTTTACTTTTGTCATTTTAAAACATCTACATTATCAAAGATCTCCAATGATAGACTATGGTTGGTTTTGGTTTCTGGAGTTGACCCACATGGTGGATTCTCACCAGACCAGCCATATCGTTATAATATCAACATGAATGCAGCTTTTATTATTGATTATGGCAGCACCTTCAATCATTGACTTTAAGCCATAAATTATGTGAATAAAATATATAAGCTACATTTAAAAAAAATTATATCTAAACCAACAGATGTTAGTCATCTTTATACTTGGTTCGAACTAGACCACACACATTTTTTTTATATACGTTGTTTCATTGGCAAGTTTTATTACAACTATAAGGACCACATAAACTTTAAGCCTAGTAAATGTTTAGGACGGCACTGATTATGACTGATGATGCCAAAGATACCGTTTTGGTTGAGTTGTAACCAGTTTCTATAATATTTTTAGAATTAATGTCATTTTCATGGAACACTAAAAGGCTAACAAGATTTGAGAAACTAAAAACCTTTGTAGGTATTGATGGTACTGGACTTGGGCTCATTCGGCACCACAAGAAACTTGGAGTGTGCGTGACTTCAAATTCTTCACTTTTTTAGAAGCTTGCAACTTCTATAGTAGAAAGAGAAACCTAAACTAAAATCAAGAGCATGGCTTCTCTGTTTCTTGATATTCCTCATTTTATCATTACTGATGTTGTTGTTGTTGTCCTTTGGGTAGGGTTTTTGATGTATGGTGCCTTCACATTCCAGTTAGGGACCGTACTCCTGCTAAAGGTACCTTTTCGTGCTTCTTCCTTTGTTAACCAACAAGATTAGCTTATTGTGGATGAAAGCCTTTTATTGGTGTGTTTCAGACTTGGTGAAGCTTATTGAGAGGACAGTTAAGTCAGAGAACCATCGTTTCCCAAACAGACCTATATACTTAGTTGGTGAATCTATTGGAGCGTGTCTTGCGTTAGATGTTGCAGCTAGGAATCCCAACATCGATCTTGCTCTCATCTTGGCTAATCCAGGTACAAAGTTCGGTTCTGATATTGTCGGTACAATGTCATGAATAATGTACATCTTTGGTTATGGTAGACATTGTTTGTTGCAGCCACACATGTCAACAACCTCATGTCACAACCTCTAGTGGGAATGCTGAATGTTTTACCATATGGTGTGCCCACACTACTGGAAGAAATATTTGGTTTTAAGCAAGGTACACTTTTGTTCTCACCTCAATTTCAATATGACTCCATGTTGTTGATTAAGTGTCTCCAAGTGAATCATTTTTTATATTTAAAACTTCTTCTTGATTTTACTTAGACAGCTGTAGAATGTGATACAACATCATTAAAATAAGTGTTTATTATTACACAGGCGACCCACTGACTGCAATGTTAGACGCTTTGACGAATGAGTTTGCTGTCCATCAAATTGGTGGAGCTGGAGGAGGGATACTAAGAGATTTTTTTACAGTTTCAGCTAATCTTCCTGTAAAGATACCTTCTTAGAAAAAACTCATTGATCTATGAGTTTTTCGGTAAAAGATCACTTACAAACATATAATCTTAAGACTTTGAGTAGGATCTTCCCTAAGGACACACTTCTTTGGAAGCTGGAACTGCTTAAGTCTGCTGTTGCATCTGCAAATTCTCACATATACGCGGTCAGAGCTGTAACACTGATACTTCTCAGGTCTACTTAGTTTCTCTGTCTCAAGTGTTCCCCGTTAAAAAGATTCTTAGCTTAAAGTTTAAAGTGTAATGTGAATATCTATCTATGACTATTGCAGTGGACGTGATCAATGGCTGTTGAATGAAGAAGACATTGACAGATACTCTCACACATTGCCAAAATGTAATGTCCGTAAGCTTAAAGACAAAGGGCACTTTCTCTTTTTTGTAAGTGATCTCTCTTCATTCAATACATAATAAGGATGATTCTTTGAGTCAAAAATATTAAATACTAATTAACTACTACGTACAACTATATCTCATGTTAGGAGGACGGTGTAGATCTGGTTTCTATCATCAAGTGTACTTGTTTTTATCGCCGTGGGAAGTCTCATGATCACCTTTCAGATTACATTATGCCTACCAGATATGAGTTAAAGCAACAACTAGACGACCACAAGTACAAAATGCTTAACAAAATAAACCAGTCTATATATCAAGTACAAGGTTATAGCCAATACTTATTGACAATTTTTTTTGTGCAGACTCTTAATAGATGCTACTTCACCTGTATATCTGTCAACACTAGACGATGGTAAAATGGTGAGGGGCCTTGAAGGTATACCTTCAGAAGGACCTGTACTGTACGTTGGCTATCACATGTTATTAGGACTTGAGCTAGGTCCAATGGTAATTCAATTCCTGAAAGAGAGAAACATTCACTTGCGCGGTTTGGCACATCCAATGCTTTTTCTAAACGGCAAAGATGCGTTAGCGGACACACAGATGTTTGATAAATATAAGATAATGGGTGGAGTTCCTGTCTCTAACTTCAATATCTTCAAACTACTGCGTTCAAAGTCTCATGTGCTTTTGTATCCTGGTGGTGTCCGTGAAGCTTTGCATAACAAGGTGCTTTTCTTTTTCTCATGGAGATTGTGACCTTTTTCACGCTCTCTGGAGATTATATGGTAGGAGACTTACATGTAGAGAGAGAGGGGCTTTGCAGGGTGAAGAATACAAGTTGTTCTGGCCGGAGCAACCAGAGTTTGTGAGAGTTGCATCTAGATTTGGAGCCAAAATCATTCCATTTGGTGTTGTTGGAGAAGACGACATCTGCGATGTAAGATCTATATCTACTCAGCTTTTCCTACTTCCTCCATGTTATATGATCCACCAATGGTTCTATTCAGAAACTTACATTACTCAGCTTCTAAAACGTTTTAAATATGTTTCGTTTTAACGTGTTAGCAAGAAGCATTGTTTCTCTCTGCTCTACTAAACTCTAATTTGACTTGGTTGGGATGACTTTTCCAGCTTGTCCTTGATGCCTATGATCAAACGAACATCCCTATCTTAAAGGATTTTATGGAAGAAACAACAAAGAAAGCTGGAAACTTAAGGTGCTTTATTTTATATTCATCTCTTCGTTGCACAAGATGGTAGTTTTTTTAGAGTTTTCACATGCATACTTTAAGAATAAAGTTAAAATACCAAAATAACCTTAATTTAATACATGACCACTATTTTTACAAAACACATAAAAATCCTAAAACTACTATGTTTGTGGAACGGAAAGAGTATATGTTTTCTCATGTTATATATTCAGACTGTATATATTTCAAGTAAAACTCATGATGAGAACTGATTTTGAACGTCAAAAACTGTTAGGGAAGGAGATGGGACCGAACTTGGAAACCAGATATGCTATCTCCCAGGACTTGTACCTAAGATCCCTGGGCGGTTCTACTTTTACTTTGGGAAACCAATTGAAACAGCAGGTTCATATATGCTTTACTCTAGACCTTGATCTCTACTTCAGATCATCACTTGTCTGAGCACTTTATGTTCGTGGCAGGCAAGGAACAAGAGCTAAAAGACAAAGACAAGGCTCAAGAGTTTTACTTGCAAGTCAAGTCTGAGGTTGAACAATGCATTGCCTACTTGAAAATGAAGAGAGAGAGTGATCCCTACAGACACTTGTTGCCAAGGATGTTGTATCAGGCTTCACATGGTTTCTCTTCTGAAATTCCGACGTTTGATCTCTGAAATGATGATCTCGCTTTTGATTATTTACATAATTACATTATACCATGGTTATGTTGTATGTAGACATTACTATAGGTTCAATAAGTACAATACCCAAAAACAGTTCAATAAAAGGAAACTAATGTCGCCAAAAAAAAAGAAAGGAAACTAATGTTTAAACTTCAACTTCTCGATACAACACAGCATGCAACAATGAGTTTAAGCAACGAGTTTGTTTTAGGCCTTGTGCTTTCCTAGAAGCGACATTGTTACTCTTCTAGCTATAAGCTGGTACATTATCTCAACTCCTAGTGAATTTTTGTTCTTCAACACAAGAAAAATCATGATCTTCAACACAAGAAAAATCATTATCTTTGCTGAAAGCATGAAACTAAAAAGAACATAGCAGGGCCGTTTAACAGCACGCGCAAGCGGAGCGGTCGAACAAGATCCGAAATATAAAAACAAAAAGTTTAAATTTTTTAAAAAATATATAGATAAATTATTGTAAGAAACTTTAAAATTTTAGATATAATGTTAAATTTAAAACTTATAATTAAAAAAATCAGACAAAGTTATTAAATTTTAAAATTACTTGATAAATGTACGATTAATAATTTTTTTTGAACATGATCTAAAATTAATTTGAGACGGCCCTGGAACATAGTATTCGCTTTGAAAGGCTAATACCTTTGTTCCGGCTGCCATATCAGTTAAGTCATAGTTACAGAGGAAGGTGTTTTCTCAGAATTACTAAGAACCTGCACAAGTGAACATTTAGAACTTTTCAAAACTCTCTATTCGCAGCACTGAGAAACATATAAATTTCTCCAGGATTACAACTATATATATATTTGTTAAGAAGACATCCGAAAGACTAACTAAATTGCCTTCTGGACAATCAGAATAATCATCCTTAAATGCTGAAAATAACTCGGAGCACTTGGTAACATCTGGATACAACATTTTGAATGTTGGTTTTTATAGTTAGTATCTGCATTCACATGCAACATCTAGATGATAAGTTATTTGTTTTTTTTATTATTTTATAATAGCATTTGAAATTAATCAAAAATCTAAATAATAGCATTTTTATATTAGTAATTAAAAAGACTAAAAGGGCATTGTTTTATTCTTAATAATGAGATAAATATAATATTCAGATAGATACATGTAAAATTAATTTTGCACTTTTTCGCAAAAAATGCGATTTTTTGGATTTTGACGAAAATTTTAATTTTGCAATTTTAGTGAAAAACGTACAATATGTGGTTTTGGCAAAAGATACATTTTTAGCGGGAAACATGATTCTCTGGTTTTGGCGAAAAAATACGATTTTCCAATTTTGGCGGAAAAATGTGATTTTTCGGTTTGGCCAAAAAATAATTTTGCGGTATTGACGGGAAAACACAATTTTCAGTTTTGGCGGAAACACGATTTTCTGATTTTTACGCTTTTGATAGGAAAACGTAGTTTTCTGGTTTTGGCAGGAAAATGCGATTATCTGGTTTTGGCAGGAAACACAATTTTCTGGGTTTGGCGGGAAAAGTAAGATTCTTTTGATTTGGCGAAAAATGCAATTTTTTTTCGGTTTTGGCAACTTTTGGCGCAAAAACTCGATTTTTGGTTTTAGCGGGAAAATGCAGTTTATGATTTAAACAGAAAACGTGATTTTTCGGGTTTGGCAGGTTTTGGCGGAAAACATAATTTTTTTGTTTTTGACGGGAATATATGGTTTACAATTTAGGTAAAATGCATGATTTTTTTTTTTGGTTTCGGCGGGTTTTGGTGGAAAACGTGATTTTTTGTTTTGGCGGGAAAATATAGTTTTACGGTTTAGGCGGAAAATGCGATTTCTGGTTTTGGTGGGAAAATGTATTTTTATCTTTCGGTGAGAAAATGTGATTTTACGGTTTTGGTGGAAAAATACAATTTTGTTATTTTGAGGAGAAAACATGATTTCAGTTTTGATGGAAAAAACAAAAATTTTAGTTTCGGCGGAAAAACATCAGTTTCCAATTATATTATATAATAATTATAATAACTAATTTAATTAATTTTTATTTGTATTAAAGGTTTTTAGGTTTTTTTTTAGTTCGAGATGCAAATATAGCATCCAAACTATATATTTATAGCATTTCAAATATCTGAATCTCCTATATATTAAAAGAGAAGCATTACAATATTTGAGGTAGCCATGTGTCATCACCACAATGAGTATTATAATCTTTAGAGAATTAGGTTGGTCCATCTAAATATATAATAAGTTTTTTATTAAACTAACTATAAATTCATTATTATTGTTTTTCATTCTTTCCTTAAATAAACATTACGGAATTGCCTAATGTAGCTAAAACATATATATGAAAATTAATGATTTTGAATAATATATATTTGATAAAAATTAGTCTATTCTCTATCATATTTGTTTAATTTTAAATTAATAAAATAAATTAAACAACTACATTAACCATGTAATAAAAATTTAGATTTTTCTGTATATATTATATTTTGATTTTTTCAAAACGAATATAAATTACTAAAACTGTTAAAAGTCTCACCTTCAAATTTTTTTGATTCATGGTTTAATTTTTTTTGTTATGATAAAATACAAATGATTACAAAATCATATAAGTAAGAAATTTTATTTAATAAATATTAAGTGTATAAGATTTATATATATATATATATATATATTAAATTAAACTATATACCATATAAAATATATAAATATTTTAATTTCGAAATTTTCTTTGAAAACATATTTTTGGTAAAAGCTATTGAACAAATATTGACAACTTAATATTTAAATTTTAAACTTAGCCTTGAACTTTTTAAAAAAATAATGAATTACTAAAACTATTAATCACACAATGAAAATTTTGTTATCAGTGATTTAAAGTATTTGTTATAAAAATATACAAATGATTAAAAAAATCATATGAGTAGAAAGCATCATTTAATATATATCAATACTAAAAATACACACTATATGTTAACGTCATTTAAATTTAATTATATACCATATAAAATAGAAAAAGTGATTATTTGGATTAATAAAATTTATTTATGTGTTAACATCAATTTAATTATATATGTAATAGTTACTGATTTTTTAATTATTAAATATATATTTATTATTTTATAAATATGTAAAGAAACATATAATACATAAAAATAATATATATAATGTTAGTTTCGCGTAAGAAGCGGATCTTAACCTACTATTCTAGATATTATGGATGTTGCATCTAGAATATTAACATCCAGATGCATCGTTTGGATACAAAAACAAGCGTGGTCTAAACTTCTATCGTAAACCACGCCTTATCTAAACTTCTATCGTAAACCACGCCTTATAATTCAGTAGTATCTAGACTAGATGCCGAATAATACATTAAAAAAAAACAAAGAAAAAGGAGATACCAGTTGAATCCGACCCTTCATGGGGAGCAGTTGGGTCTTGGAGCTCTGACCATTTAAGCTGATTGGACTTGTTTTCAATTTCTGGCTCCAGATTTTGTCCAATAAAACTTAGTTTTCGTTTGTCTGCACATTTAGAACAAAGAATCCAAGAAGTCACTGTTATTGGTTTTCTATCAAAAAGTATATATTGTTTTCTTTTTATTTTTGTTCTAAACCCATTTATAGGAGGTGCAAAAAGTTAGATGCAGAGAGATGGAATCATCACTTTCCAAAATTAGTTTTTACTAACTAATTTACAGATTTTCTAAATTTGAGATAGTGATATAATAACTTGATTAACAAAAATCAACAACTTTTATCAATTGATAAATAATGGGTTTTCTCTTTCAGCGTTAGTTAATTATACTATTACAAATTATGAAATTTTTTATAAAAATAATATTATAGCCGATAATTCTAAATATTTTATGATGATTCATATATGATTACATCACCATAAACCGCTCTATAAAATATATTTCTAACAATATTCTTTGTGTCATCTAAAAATCTATTATAAATTTGTTCTTTAATATTCTGCATAATTTGCATTCTTAATGTAAAAGGATAATGAACTTTTAATTAAATCGTTAATAAAAATCAGTTTAGTGAACCAACTTTCACAAAAGTTTTGCTAAAAATTTCAAGGTCATTTTTTGGGTCAAATTTCAGGTTCATAGTTATCATGTTCTCTACGACTACAAAATTATCTTCCTTAAATTAAAATTTTATACTATACTTTTATCACTGGATTCATTTCTTTATAATCAATATAATATTCAACCAATTTTTACCTCTTTAATTATCAAAGTACAACATGTCATTTTCTCGCGTATCCAAAACAATTATTGTTTTCAAAAAAGAAATATTAACGTTTATTTTCCGCGCACTTTCTTGGCTCTTAGCATGGATGATGCATTTGTCCTTCTCGCTCACGCTTTCAAGAAATAAAGAAACGGTAATTACATCGATCTCTCGACCTTTCTCTCCAATGGAGGTTAAACTACTTAGCTCCGTCTTCGGGCTCTCTCCTGTCTCGTCAGAAAGAGTGGTCGGCAACGCTGTTCTCCCCATTTCGAAGTCAAACCCACGAAGACAAACGAATCGAGTCACGGCCATTAACTCCGTAGCATCGAAGACTCATGTAGGTGTCCAACGGATAATAAAGTATGAAAACGGAGCAGCGACGATCGCGAAGGTGGTGGAGAATCCGTATTTGAAAGCGGAGACGGCGAGTCCCGATCTGCATAAGAGCTTGTTGGACTTCTTGGAGGAAGCAAGAGACTTCGTGGGAGATGATGATGGTCCACCTCGTTGGTTCTCTCCGTTGGAGTGTGCAGCTCAGGCTCAAGGCTCTCCTCTACTTCTTTTCATACCTGGTTCGCCCTCTAAATCTTTTTTTTTTTGGTAAACAAAAAGGTGTTTTCACCTCGGGAACCCAATCATTGTAAATAGTCCCTCCCAGCGCAAATCGAACTCGTCCTCTAAATCTTCTTTGGCATTATCAAGCTTTTTTCTTATTACTCTGTTCATCTCCGACCAGAACACAAACTAATCTCCGTTACTGTCCGTAATGTTTTTGTCATTTTAAACCAATATTCAAGAAAGCCTTAAGCGTTTAGTTGAACCCCTAATACTAATAATTAACTGGCCAAAACTCTTACCAATTAAGCTAAATATATATATAATTATATATAATAATTATATATTAGATATCATGATTTACTAATACTAAAATTTATATTATATTATTTTATTAGATTTTATACTATAATATATATTAATCACTATAATTTGTAAATAATAAATTATATATTGTTATGATATTATAATTTTAAAGCATTTTAGAAGATAATTAGTACGATTTTATAAGGTTTAGCGTTTAGGTATATGTTTTTTTTTTTTTTGAACACTCGTTTAGGTATATGTAAAATGTTTTTTTAGAACACTACTTTACTATTTTAAACATTTACGTTATCTATGAAGATTTTCCAATGATAGACTATGGTTGGTTTTGATTTCTGTTATTGAACCATGGTGGATCCTCTCTAGACACCAGACCAGCCATATCGTTATAATAGCAACATGAATGAAGCATTATTATGGTCACGCCGCCCTTCTTTAAAGCTGATGAACCATTGGCACCAAACCATAAAATATGCAAATAAGATATATCTCGCACTTTAAGAAAAAATATGTAGCTTTTATGGTTAAGCAAGATAAGTTGGTCATCTTTGTACTTGGTATGAACTAGACCACACACATTTTTATATTCTTTTTTCATTGGCAAGTTTAAGTACAACAATAAGTGCCACATTACTGTGACAAGCTTTAAATGTACTAAATGTTTGGGATGGCACTGATTATGACTGATGATACCAAAGATTCCGTTTTGGTTGAATTGTAACCAGTTTCCATGAACACTGAAAGGCTAACAAGATTTGAGAAACTAAAAACCTTTGTAGGTATTGATGGCACTGGACTTGGGCTCATTCGGCACCACAAGAAACTTGGGGAGTACGTAACTTCAAATTCTTAACTTTTTTAGAAGCTTGCAAGTTTGCATTAGCCTTATTTAGCAAAAAAAAAAACTTTGCATTAGCCTTTTTCATTATTTCAACTATCTTGCCTCTGTTTCTTGATAAATATCAGTTGAAAAGAAAGAGAAACATAAACTGAAATCAAGAACATGGTTTCTCTGTTTCTTGATATTTCTCATTTTGTCATTACTGATGTTGTTGTTGCCTTTTGTGTAGGGTTTTTGATGTATGGTGCCTTCACATTCCAGTCAGAGATCGTACTCCTGCTAAAGGTGCCTTCTCTTTCTCCTTCCTTTGTTAACCAAGAAGATAGCTTATAGTGGATTAAAGCATTTTCTTTATGTGTTTCAGACTTGGTGAAGCTTATTGAGAGGACAGTTAGATCAGAGAAATATCGTTTCCCAAATAGACCTATATATTTAGTTGGAGAATCTATTGGAGCGTGTCTTGCGTTAGATGTTGCAGCTAGGAATCCCGACATCGATCTTCTTCTGATATTGGCTAATCTAGGTACAAAGTTCGGTCCCATATTGTCTGGTACAATGTCCTGAATCATGAACATTTTTGGTCATGTTAGACAATGTTTTGTTGCAGCCACTCATGTCAACTACTTCATGTCGCAACCTCTAGTGGGAATGCTGAATGTTTTACCAGATGGAGTTCCCACACTACTGGAAGAAATATTTGGTTTTAAGCATGGTACACTTTTGTTATCTCTTATTTTCTATCTTGACTTCATGTTTTTGATTAAGTGCCTCCAAGTGAATCATAACACACTACTTGAGCTTCAAGTTTGTTCTTGATTTTACTTAGAACATTATACAACAACATTAAAAAAATGTGTTTCTTCTGTTGCCGGGGATTTATTACACAGGCGATCCATTGACTGGAATGATAGACGCTCTAATGAATGAACTTGCTGTCCATCAAATGAGTGGAGTTGGTGGAGGGATACTAAAAGATCTCTTTGCAATTTCTACTCATCTTCCTGTAAGAATGCCTTCTTAGAATTTCATGATCTCTACACACTTCACTAAATATCTTACGACATATTCCTCCCTTTCATTTAAGTGTCATGGTATACTTTAAAATATGTTTCATTACAAGGGTCGTTTTATATTTTCAATGAAAATGTTTGATAATTTTTTCATTTTTATCCATATTCTTATAGCTCATTAATTAACAAAATCAGGTAAAACAATGTATTAATTAAGAACTTCTTAGAAAATTTAATAATTTTCTTAATATGTGCGAATAAACTTTAAACGGCATATAAAATGAAACTGAGAGAGTATATTTTCGGGAGACTTTGAGTAGGCTCTTCCCAAAGGACACACTTCTCTGGAAGGTGGAATTACTTAAGTCTGCTGTTACATCTGCGAATGCTCACATATACGCGGTCAGAGCTGAAACACTGATACTTCTCAGGTCTACTAAGTTTCTCTGTTTTCTTTGATTTGCAAAGAGATACCCTAGCTTAGAGTTGAGGTATATTATGAATATTGGGTTGTGACTATTGCAGTGGACGAGATCAATGGCTTCTGAAGGAGGAAGACATCAACAGATACTCGATAACATTGCCAAAATGTATTGTCCGTAAGCTTAAAGACAATGGGCACTTTCTTTTTTTTGTAAGTGATCTCTCTTCATCCACTAAAGATGAGACTTTTGAGTCAATCTTGATACTAACTACAGTTAACTATATCTCATGTTAGGAGGAAGGTGTAGATCTGGTTAATATCATCAAGTGCACTAACTTGTATCGACGTGGGAAGTCTCATGATCACCTTTCAGATTACATTATGCCTACCAGATATGAGTTAAAGAAACAACTAGACGACCACAAGTACGAAAACAAAACAGTCTATCAAATACAATGTTGTAGCCAATACTGAATTATCATTTTTTATGTTGTGCAGACTTCTGATAGATGCTACTTCCCCTGTATATCTGTCAACATTAGAAGACGGTAAAATTGTGAGGGGATTTGAAGGTTTACCTTCAGAAGGACCTGTACTGTACGTTGGCTATCACATGTTATTAGGACTTGAGCTAGGTCCAATGATAACTCAAGTTTTGAAAGAAAGAAACATTCACTTGCGCGGTATGGCACATCCAATGCTGTTTATAAACAGCGAAGTCACGTTTGTGGACACACAGATGCTTGACAAATACAAAATATTGGGTGGAGTTCCTGTCTCCAACTTCAATATCTACAAACTACTGCAAGCAAAGTCTCATGTGCTTTTGTATCCTGGTGGTATCCGTGAAGCTTTGCATAGAAAGGTGCTTTTCTTTCTCTCATGGAGTTTTTTAAAAAAGGTTTGTTCCTAGACATATCTTTGTGAGAGAATTTGCAGGGTGAAGAATACAAGTTGTTCTGGCCAGAGCAACAAGAGTTTGTGAGAGTTGCATCTAAATTTGGAGCAAAGATTGTCCCATTTGGTGTTGTTGGTGAAGATGATATCTGCAAGGTAAAATTTCTCTACTCAGTTATTCAGAAATTTACATTAAGGCATTGCTCAGCTTCTAAAACGTTTTAGATATGTTCCGTTTAACGTGTTAGCAATAAGCATTATCTCTCTTTTCTCTGCTAATTATACTCTAATTTAACTTGGTTGGTAAATTGGATGATATTCTCAGCTTGTCCTGGATGGCGATGATCAAAGGAACATTCCTATCCTAAAGCAATTTATGGAAGAAGCAACAAAGCAAGCTGGAAACTTAAGGTGCTTCATTTTATACTCTTCAAGTTAAAACTCATAATGAAAACTAATTTTGAACGTCAAAACTGTTTAGGGAAGGAGATGAGACTGAACTAGGAAACCAGGACTGCTATCTCCCAGGACTTCTACCTAAGATTCCTGGGCGGTTCTACTACTACTTTGGAAAACCAATAGAAACAGAAGGTATATATGCTAACTCTTAAACCTGATCAATCTCTCGTAAAGCTGACTTTGTTTTTATGTTCGTGGCAGGCAAGGAACAAGAGCTAAGAGACAAAGAGAAGGCTCAAGAGTTTTACTTGCAAGTCAAGTCTGAGGTTGAACAATGCATTGCATACTTGAAAATGAAAAGAGAGGGTGATCCCTACAGACACTTGTTGCCAAGGATGATGTATCAGGCTTCACATGGTTTTTCTTCTGAAATTCCGACGTTTGATCTCTGAAATGATTCTCGCTTTTGATTATTTACATAATTACATTATACTATGGTTATGTTGTACGTAGACATTAATTTCTGAAAAATAAATATAGATTTAATCATATGTAAATCTATAATTTTAAAGAAAGAATCTTAAAATACATTTTTTTGCCGATTTTTTTTTAGGTATTTTCACCAAATTGAACACCTTCTTTACAAATACATATGTGAACTCTTGGGCCTAGAGATTTGGCTCAGCCCGCCAAATGTTTCAGAAAGATGGAAACAAAACTTTCCAAAATTAGTTTATGCCTAACTAAACAATCAGTGTAAAGACTAGGGCTGGGCAAATAAACTGAATCCAAAAATTCGAACCGAACCTGATCCGATAAAAATGAATCCGAACCGATCCGAACCCGACATAAATACCGAATGGATCTTGTTTTATGGTATTTCGGGTTATGACTATTATCCGAACCGAACCCGAAATTAAATAGATATCCGATAGAACCCGAAACATTCAAAATGCCAAAAAAGACTTGTACCAAACATGATCTCAATTTCTGATATGTAGCCAAAATACACTAAGATATTATTAAACATCTACAATAACTATCTACTACATGAAAGTTGATGGTTGAAAGTAGCGGTTGAGGCTTGAAATTTTTAGATTTTGGTTTTATTTTCATTGAATAATTTTTTTTCATTTCATGAGAACTTAATTTTTCGTTTTATGATTTCATTTATTGGTTTTCTTTCTATCAATAACAACGTTTACCTTTCGTTTGACTTTGAATGATCATGTTTGATGTTTTTTTCTTATTTTTGAATCGATTTAACTTATGTTTTGGTTACAAAATAGGTACAAATCAAGTACTTTAAACCCGAAGAACCGATTTTACTTATGTTTTGGTTACAAAATAGGTACAAATCAAGTACTTTAAACCCGAAGAACCGATTTTACTTATCTTTTGGTTATAAAATGGGTATAAATCGAGTACTTTAAAACCGAAGAACCGGTTGGAACCCAAAACCCGAAAGTACATCAGGTTGTACCGGTTCTTTGAAGATTTACTAACCCCGATCCGAACCCGATAGAACCCAAACCGGTCCCGAACCGAACTTTTATATAATCCGAATGACGCTGATTTTGATAAACCCAAAAAACCGAGATCCGATTGGACAAAACCAAAACCCGATTGCGACCCCGAATGTCCATGCCTAGTAAAGATTTATAAACGTGAATAGCGATATAATAACCTGATGAACCATCAACCAACGACTTTATCAGTTGATAAACATTAGTTTAGTGAGCCAACTTCCAAAAAGGTTTGCTATTCTTAATTCTAGTTACTTTGGATAAACTATTCCAAATTCAAAAACTACAAAATTATTTTCCTTATTTTGTCTTCTACTTTAATCATGTTCATTATCACTGGATTCATTTCTTAAAAAAATTCAACCAACTTTCTACCTCTTTAATTATAAAAAAATACAAACATGTCCTCCCCTTGTTTATAATTTCCAAAACAATTACACTCTTTTTGTTTCATTTTAATTTTTGATTTAGGTTTATGCACACAGATTAATAAAATATTTTAATTTTGCACATTTTCAAAATAAAAACATCATTACCTATACACCTAACTATATTTCAACTAATAAAAAAAAACTGGAGAAGTGTTAATAACTTTTGCATTAAAATTCTAAAACGATACTTATTTTGAAACGAAATTTTACTTTACAACGACAATTAAACCGAAACGAATAGAGTATTGTTTCAAAAAAAAATATACTCCCTCTGTTCCTAAAAGATCCATGTTTAAAAAATTTTCACACTTTTTAATAAAACATATTAAAACTTAACTATAAATGAATAATTTTTTGTAATTTTATATTTCTTATATTTTTAAACCAATAAGATTTTAAGAAATGCAATTAATGTTCTTGAACTTTACAATTTCTCATTATTAGTTGATAAAAATTACATTAGAAATATAAAATATGTATCTTTTTGAAAAATTTTTTTTTTCTAGAATATGGATCTTTTAGTAACGGGAGGGAGTATTAAAGTATTGTTTTCAGCAAACTTTCTTGGCTCATGCATGTAAACATTTTATCGTTCACTCTAAGAGCATCATCAGCAGTTAATGAAACATAATCTCTCACCTAATTATATTAATAACACAATCTCTCATCTAATATTAATCTTTTTACAAAATTAATTAAAAAAAAATTTAAACATCGGACCATTATAAGTATGACACTTATAGAATCAAGTTCTCCATCTTTTGTTTAGCGCTCTTGCACGAGAGCTGTTTACCTTTCTTTCTTCTCTACTCTTTTCTTTCTTTCTTCTTTTATTATATTTTTAATACTAGTTCAAACTGCATCGGGTACTGCCATTGCTGATGATCTCACTTTCTACAAACAGAGAAACGGAAAAACCAACTCATCGTTCTCTCGAGCTTATCACGAATGGAGGTTACACTACTTAGCTCCGTCTCCGGCATATCTCCTGTCTGGTCTGAAAGAGTGGTCGGCAACGCTGTTTTCAGCAGTTTGAAGTCAAACACACGACGACGAACATATCGAGTCACGGCCGTTAACTCCGTAGAGTCGAAGACTCATGGAGGTGCTCGACGGATAAGAAAGAATGAAGATGGAGCGGCGGTAGCAAAGGTCGTGGAGAATCCGTATACGGAAGCGGAAGCGGCGAGTCCTGATCTACGGAAGAGCTTGTCGGACTTCTTGGAGGAAGCAAAAGATTTCGTGGGAGATGATGGTCCGCCTCGTTGGTTCTCTCCGTTGGAGTGTAGCTCTCAGGCTCAAGGCTCTCCTCTTCTCCTTTTCATACCTGGTTCGTCCCTCTAAATCTTCTTCCACCCTATCTAATACTCCTGTTCTTTTTATAGTTAACGTTTAAGAAGATTTTTTCTCATAAATTAAATAATGTTTTAAATTTTCAATATAAATATATATAATTTGTTGCGCAAATTTTTATTGGTTGAATTATAATTAGATGGATAATTAGTGATGTTTTTATTCAGGAAATATAAAAAACTAAATATTTTTAATTTATATACATAATTATAAAACGTCATCTAACAAGGAAAATATTTATTTTGATAACCGGTCGATTCCAGACCAGAACCTAGACTAATCACCGACACTGTATTTAAAAAAACCGGACACAACATCTACAATATACATAAGGAGATCTAAATGATAGAAGACAGCACTATGGTTAGATTTGATTTCTTGAGTTGACCCACATGGTGGATCTTCAACAGCCACGCCATATCGTTATATGGCAACATGAATATCGTTATATGGCAACATGAATACAGCTTTGATTGTTGATTATGGCCAGGACTATCAATCATTGGCTAAACATTTTTTTTGGAACACTGGCTAAACATAGAATATGTAAATTATATGTAGGCCACATTTTAAAGAATATATGCAGCTTTTATAGAGAAGGTAGTCATCTTTATACTTGGTTCGAAGTTCGAACTAGACCACACCATTTTATAATACTCATGTTTCATTGCCAATTTTAATTACAACTATAAGGTCACATTACTTGGACAAAATTTAAGCCTAGTAAATCAGCATTGACTATGGCTGATGATACCGAAGATTCCGTTTTTGGATAAAATATAAGTTTCTATTATATTTGTAGACATAATCTCATTAAATTTCCATGAACACTGAAAGGCTAACAAGATTAAAAACCTTGTAGGTATTGATGTTACTGGACTTGGGCTTGTTCGTCACCACAAGAAACTTGGGGAGTGCGTAATTTCAAATTCTCCACTTCGTTAGAAGCTTACAAATTTTGCATTAGCCTTTTCTCATTTTCGCAACGTTCCTGCCTTTGTTTCTCTGTTTCTTGATATTGCTCATTTCTTTTGTTGTTATTGGTTTTGAGTAGGTTGTTTGATGTATGGTGCCTTCACATTCCAGTCAGGGACCGTACTCCTGCTAAAGGTGCCTTCTCTTGCTCCTTACCTTTGTTAACCAAGAAGATAGCTTATTGTGGTTTAAAGCATTTTTTTAATGTGTTTCAGACTTGGTCCAACTTATTGAGAGGACAGTTAGGTCGGAGAACTATCGTTTCCCAAATAGACCTATATATTTAGTTGGAGAATCTATTGGAGCGTGTCTTGCGTTAGATGTTGCAGCTAGGAATCCCAACATCGATCTTGCTTTGATATTGGCTAATCCAGCCAGCAGTAGCGGCCCTGGGTACAAGCGGTGGAAGCACCTGCTTCCGGCCCTATTTAGAATAGATAATATTTCGGCCTTTATTTTTGTAAATTCTTCATTAGAACAGTTGGTTTACAGCTTTAAATTGTTAGCCTGAGGTAAGCAGTTTGACTACAGCCGGCCACCATTTATTTTTCATCTAGAAACAAGTCCAATTTTTTTCATTTTTGCTTTCAGCCCATAATTTTTCCGGGCCGGGCCTGAATCCAGTTACAAAGTTCGGTTTTATATTGTCGGTACAATGTCATGATTCATGTACATCATCGTACACATTTTTTTGTTGCTGCCACACATGTCAACAACCTCATGTCACAACCTCTGGTAGGAATGCTGAATGTTTTAGCAGACGGAGTTCGTACACTGTTGACAGAAATATTTGGTTTTAAGCAAGGTACACTTTTGTTCTCTTCTCATTTTCTATATTGACTTCATGTTGTTTATTAAGTGTCTCCAAGTGAATGATAACATACTAGCTGAGCTTCAAGTTTGATATTAAAGTGTCTTCTTGATTATAGTTAGAAGGCTGTGACTGCTGTAGAATGTTGTACAACATCATTAAATCATGTTTTTCTTCTGTTCCTGGTACTTTCTTACACAGGCGATCCATTGACTACAGCGTTAGACGCTTTGACGAATGAGTTTGCAGTCCATCAGATGAGTGGAATTGGTGGAGGGATACTAAGAGATCTTTTTGCAGTTTCAGCTAATCCTCCTGTAAGGATACCTTCTTAGAAACTCATTGATCTATGAGTTTTCTGTAAAAGATCCTTTACAAACATACTCCTTCCGTTTCAGTTTAATTATCGTTGTAGAGTAAAATTTTCATTAAGCGTTGTTTTAGAATTTCAATGCAAAATTTTTTAACAGTATTTTTCACGTTATTTTTTTATTGGTTAAAATATTGTTAGGTGTATAGGTATTGATGTTTTTATTTTAGAAATATGCAAAATAAAATATTTTATTAATCTGTGTGAATAAACCTAAAATCACAACTAAAATTAAACGGGAGAGTATATATATATATATATATATTCAGACTTTGAGTAGGACCGTCCCTAAGGACACACTTCTTTGGAAGCTGGAACTGGTTAAGTCTACTGTCGCATCTGCCAATTCTCACATAGACGCGGTCAGAGCTGAAACATTGATACTTCTGAGGTCCAATAAGTTTCTCTTTTTCAAGTGTTCTTAATCTCTTTGCTTTGAATGTAATGTCCTACCTTTACCTTAGATCTTACGTGTAATGTGAATATCTGGCTATGATTATTGCAGTAGACGTGATCATTGGCTGCTGAACAATGAAGACATCGACAGATACTCACGCACATTGCCAAAATGTATTGTGCGTAAGCTTAAAGGCAATGGACACTTTCTCTTTTTCGTAAGTGATCTCTCTTCATCCACTAAAGATGATACTTTTGAGTCAAGTCTTGATACTAACTACACTTCAAACTATATCCCATGTTAGGAGGATGGTGTAGACTTGGTTACTATCATCAAGTGTACTTGGTTACTATCATCAAGTGTACTTGTTTCTATCGCCGTGGGAAGTCTCATGATCACCTTTCAGATTACATTATGCCTACCAGATATGAGATAAAGCAGCAACTAGACAACCACAAGTAAAAATGCTCAACAAAACAAATCATTCTTATCAAGTTACTGAATGATAATTTTTCTGCGCTGCAGATTGCTAATAGGTCCTACTTCACCTGTATATCTGTCAACACTAGAAGATGGTAAAATTGTGGGGGGCCTTGAAGGTATACCCTCAGAAGGACCTGTTTTGTTCGTTGGCTATCACATGTTATTGGGACTTGAGCTAATTCCAATGGTACCTCAATTCTTGAAAGAGAGAAATATTCACTTGCGCGGTTTGGCACATCCAATGCTTTTTCTAGACGGCCAGGATGTGTTTGTCGACCCACAGATTTTTGACAAATTTAAGTTAATTGGTGGAGTTCCTTTTTTTTTTGATCAAACAAAGCATTGCATTACTTAAAGTGGGTTCTACACTCCAATAGTGGAGTGAGTTATAGACATAGCAAGCACTGATTTTGCCACAGAATCAGCCTCAGGGTTGAAGTTTCGAGAAATAAAATCAAAGGTGATAACATCAAAGAAAGGCATAAAGTGATAGATATCAAACATGATACCGAACAGTCCAGGTTGATACCATCCCTTCTTCAAGAGCTTGATCAGAGATGAGGAATCGGATAGAACCGCCAGGGATCGGACGTTTGAATAAACGGCTAGAGAAACCGCTCGATGGACAGCAATGGCTTCTGCCATTAAAGCTGATGATACATGACTGTGTGCTTCAGAGATGTTGGAGACGTATGGTGTCGAAACTCCCGTGAAGACCCCTCCTATGCCGCACCTACCAGAACTGGCATCCCACGCCGCATCGACCTTGCAGACTAGTGTACCAGACGGAGACATCGGCGGAGGGCATACAGGGGAAGGTCGTGACTGATTTGTGGTGGAGCTGCGGGTGATTGATACTTTGGGGTCCGCTTGTGCATAACTCCATTCCTTCGCATCTTTAATGCTCTTGAGCATAATTTCTTGACCTGTAAACACTCTGTTCTCAAACACAAGTTTATTTCTGGCTTTCCATAAGTTCCATACCACCCAAGGCCAGAGAGGAGTAGTTAATCCGGTTGGTGGTAATGGTGTATAAGAGTCTCCTTGCTTGATCAGTTCTGCCAGTGAAGTGATTGAGTTTTGTGGTTTTCGAACAGTTGGCATGTGATTCCAAACCTCCTCAGCCAGCGGACACTTGAGGAAGACATGGAGATCATCTTCATGACCGCCACACGACTTACAGTTAAAGCTCGGGAATCCTCTCCTCTCCAAATTGGAGCTGACTGGAATTGCTTTTTTCACCACTCTCCACAGAAAATCTTTGAGCTTCGGTCCTGTCTTCACAGGTTCAGCCAGTTCACAGGTTCATTTATAAAATGTTGATCTTTGTCGGCTGTCATTCCCACACCATATACAGTCTTTGTGGAGTAAATCCCAGTCTTTTCGGAGAGTCAGAGTAAAGTGTCAGGGGATGTTGTAGAGCTGGTTTTTATTTGCAAAATAGTGTCCTCATACTGAGGTAATATTCTTCTGATTTTCTCCACATCCCATCTGTTAGTCAGAGGGCATAATAGCTCACTAACTTTCAAAGAGTTACTGTCCAAGCTGGGTGGCCCTATCGGTTGCATTGGCCGCTGAAAGGAAGCCAAGGGTCATCCCATAAACGTATAGTGTCGCCATTGCCCACTGCCCAGCTGAGGCCTTTCCGAAGTATGTCTCTCCCGGCTAGGACACTTCTCCATCCGTGTGAGGCTGTATCTGGTGATGGACAGTCCAAAAAGGAACAGTTGCGCGCGTACTTCCCCATGAGGACCCGAGCCAGTAGGGACTGTGGTTCTTTTATTAGTCTCCAGCCGATCTTCGCAAGAAAAGCATCGTTAAAAGTTTCTATGTCTCGGAATCCAAGACCTCCTGCGTACTTCGGCATTGCCATCGTATCCCATGAAACCCAACACATCTTCTTCTTCTCCGGGTTAGCGTCCCACCAGAATCGGGTAAGCAGTGACTGTATCTGCTTACATAAGGATATAGGCAGCTTGAAGCACGACATAGCATGACACGTCATCGCGGAGAGGACCGACTTGAGCATAACTTGTTTACCGGCTCCGGAGAGAAACTTAGCCGTCCAACTATGGGATTTTTGTCTTATCCTATCCAGGATAGACGCAAATATATCTCGCTTCCGGCGCCCAAATTGCTCGGGCAACCCGAGATATTTTCCTATCCCTCCTTCCGTGTAAATCTCCAAGGTTTCCTTTACCCGGGCTCGAACACAAACAGGTGTTTTGGCCGAGAAAGTGATAGCTGACTTCTGTGGATTGATCCGCTGCCCCGAAACCGATTCATAAGTAGATAGAATCTTACTTAAAGCTGCGACACTCGCTGGAGATGATCGGCAGAAGAACATAGTGTCATCAGCGAAGAGTAGGTGATTGATAGGTGGGCTGTTGCGAGATACCCTGACACCCGGGAGCGAGCCGTCGGCTTGGCCTTTATCGCATAGTGCTGATAGTACCTCCGTACAGAGTATGAAGATATGAGGTGAGAGAGGGTCGCCTTGTCGCAGTCCCCGTGAGGGTTTCACAAGTCCCTGTGGTGAGCCATTAATCAAGAAAGAATAGGACACTGATTCAATACAGCTCATGATCCACGAGATCCATATCGGATCGAAACCAAGCAGCTTCATCACTTCCTTGACGAAACCCCACTCTATCCGATCGTAAGCTTTGCTCATGTCTGTTTTCACAGCCATTGAGCAACGTTTTTTTGCCTCTGAAGTTCGCAGATAGTGGAGCGTTTCATGCGTGATAAGGACATTGTCCGAGATCGCTCGTCCCGCTACAAAAGCCGACTGTGTATTAGAGATGAGAGCTGGCAGGAGCGGCTTGAGTCTCCGCGTGAGTATCTTTGCGATAATCTTATAGTGGGTATTACACAGCGCTATGGGTCGATAGTCAGCCACTGATCTCGGGCCTGTGATCTTTGGAATAAGCCGGATATGAGTTTCATTCTGCTGTGGGTGTAAATGCGAAGAGGTGAAGAAGCTCCTGACATCTTTGGTCACATCTGGTCCTACTATGTGCCAATAAGCCTGATAGAAGGTGGCTGAGAACCCATCTGGCCCTGGGGCCTTGCCTCTGTTTATAGACTTTAACGCCTCTCTAATTTCCGAATCGCTCGGTATTGTTCGCATTCATCTCCGGAGTTACCTTCTGGCTGAGGAGATCTTGGATTTGAGAGAAGGACTCGTTGTCATTAGTCTTGAAGATTTGAGTGAAATAGTCAGAGATCACTCTAGTAATGTCTTGTTCTTCATAAACAACTCCTCCTTGTGCATCCTCAATTACCGGTATAGAATTTATTGTTCTTCTAGTTCTGGTGGCAGCATGAAAGAACCCGGTATTTCTATCTCCTTGTTTGAGCCACTGTGTTCTGCTTCTTTGCTGCCAGAATTGTTCTTCGGTTATGTAAGCTTTGCGCAGAGTGGAGTTGAGCTCCTCAATGAGTGTAGGATCCGGAGTATCATTAGAGAGCGCGGCTTCTAAGGCTACCTGAGTCCTTTGAATGATCAGATTACTTTGCGCTTGTTGTTCTTTTGCCCACTTAATGATGCCTCTCCTGCACTCATTTAGTTTCTGAATAACTGAGTCCAAAGGTGAGTGATTCCAAGATTCGGCTATAACCTCTGTCACTTCCTCCTGCTCAGTAAGTAATCTGTTGAATCGAAACATGCCTCTTCTTCTAGGTCTGTCAGCATTGAAATAAGACATCAAAGGCCTATGATCAGAACCCTCAAATCTTAGGTATCTGCATCGCCCCATAGGGAAAGCTTCAGCCCACGAACAGTTCCCCATAGACCTGTCCAGCCTCGACCTTATGAAATGAGTATATCGGGTGCCTCGCCATGATAATTGTTCACCAGAGTGTTTGAGATCCCATAAGCCATTCTGAGAAACAAAGGATCGAAAGGCCGTGAAGGAACCTTCAGGGCGAGCTGGACCACCTACTTTTTCCGCATTGTTGAGAATGTCGTTGAAGTCTCCTGTGATCAGCCAAGGAGAGTCCCTGCCATGTCCCACTGTAGTGAGTTTGTTCCAAAAGGATGCTCTGTTTTCCGCTGCAGGGGTTCCATATACAAATGAAACGAAAGATGTGACTCCCTTATGTGTGATCTTTGTGTCTACTAAGTTGGGAGAAGACTCCAAGATAGTGATATCAGAATCATCATTCCAAAACAAGGAAAGTCCACCGCTAAGGCCGACGGGGGGAACTGAGAAATAATGAACAAGGTTGAGACTTTGCAATTTCATCTTTATAAAATCATCATTGTTCTTTGTCTCCATTAGGAACATTACATTAGGAGCCATATTCCTATTCATCTCCTTAATTCGCCGGATTGTAAGGACGTTCCCCAGTCCTTGACAATTCCAGCTTAGAATAGCTAAGGAAGAGGGTTTTGATGGGGCCGAAAATCCACCCCTCCTCTGGTACTTCCCGGTATGAACACCGTAGTTGGAGGCCCAGTCTTCTTACGTTGGTTACTAGTACCTGCCTTATTACAAGGAATATCACTGTCTTTGTCTACAACCAGCTTTCTTCTAGTAGCAATTGGTGATGATCGGACAGTTCTTGGCTTTCTTTGAAGTAGTGTTTGAAGTGGGCTTCTCGCTATTCGTTTCCTGGTTAGAACTTTCCTCTTGCCCGCCGCCTTGCTCTGGGGTGCGATAGGTATAGCCCTTCCACTTCTTCTTTGCTCCGCACTGGATCCTCCAAGTCTGAGGGCTGCAGGGACTCTGTCTGGTTCCTATGTAGGGGCTTCAACAGCAGCGTGTTCATTTTGTTCATCTCCTTCTATCATAGTATCAGCTTCCTGAAGCCGTCCTGACTCAAAGCTTGGCGGTACTCTCGTCGGTGGGTTAATAGTTGGTTCAGAAAGGCGCTCAAGAGCTGACCTTCTCTCCCTAGACCCCGAAAGTGAACCTTCAAGACCATTTAATGGAACTCCCAGGCGGTCTTGCAGGTTGCGTGTTGGTGTGACTTCCATTCTAGCAGAGTTTGGAGTATTCCTTTCTACTTGTGGTATCGGGGTAGTCCCCGTAATCTCAGTTCCTACTGCTCGTACTGCTCGAGTTTCTGTATTGTGGTGAAAACCAGAGGAACCTGAGCTGTGCCTGCTCTTATCTACCACTCGATACTGCACTGAGGGAGCATCGTGTCTATAGGAACCGGAGTTTGATCGTGCTGTTCTGGACAGGATAGATTGTCCTCTCTGATCATTACTTTGAGTGTAATAACTCCTACTCGTAGCTCTGTCTCTTCTGGGGAGATAGCTATCTGTGTTAGGTTTTATTATTGAGCGGAGATCATCGGTTCTTCTATAACCTCGTCTGTCATCGTGTCTCCTCTTTTCCGCCTCAATTCTTTGTAGAGCAATATTTTGAGTTATTCCTAGTACCCTTTCCTTCGGAGGGAGAGCATTACGAGGTCGTTGAGGGCAGTCAGTTTCCTCATGAAACAAAGAGTAACATGTGAAGCAATGTTTTTCAATCTTGATGTACTCAAACTCAACTTCAGTTACATCGTCTGTAGGCAATTCAATTTCCATTTTCATGACCAGGGGCATAAGACCATTAACCTCAACCCATATCTTGGCTTCTTTGACATCTTTAACTGAGAACACTCCAAGCTCCTTTCCAATGGTGAGAATGGTGCCTTTTGACCAGAAGTGGAGTGGTATTCCATGGATTCTCACATGGAAGGAGATGGTAGATGGGAACTGATCAGATACAGTTGGTTCCCATTGTTGTAGTAGTAGCATCCATCGCTTATAGTGATAGGGCCCCTTTTCAAGGATCTGGAGGAGGTCATCTTCAGTTTGAAACTTGACCTGAAACTTGTCTAGTCCCAGCACTCGTCCCTCCATTCGTCCTTCCAGGTTCCAAACCTGAGCCATGAAGTCGATAACCGCTCGAGGCTTTTGGACCAGAGGGTTCGTTAGCCGCTCAATGATAGTTAGTCTGTTGGCCTCTATGAGATCTTCGCAGTCGTTTGCCGGTATGCGCACCGGAGGTCATTTGGCTGGTGGCTCAGAGGGAGCCTGCCATTTTTCTTTCTCGAAGCGACTGTAGCGTCTAGCCATAGCTTGAGTAGCAGAAACCGGTTTGTCGCTTTGTTGGAAAGTAAACGTATTGGTGGTTTGAGACTTGAGAAGATTTGAGAACCTTTGGAAAGGAGGTTATAACAACCTAGGACCAGCTTGAGAGTTTATATATCATTTCCAGGCGTATTAAATGCGGTTTGTGGTAAATGCTCCTGAGTGTTGTTGGTTGGGGAGGCGTAATAAGAGGTTATAACAACCGATTTTGAAACTACCTTCCATCAACTTCAGCTGAGCTCTTCCATAAGTAGATCTATAGCTTGAGTGGAGCACAACTTGGAAGGGTGAGAGAAGAAAGGGAGGTGATGTATCGGCACAGGAGGTCCTGGCTGACCCTCCGACGTCGTCGGGGGCTGAACCCGGCGAGGTTCCGACCAGAGACGAGATTAACGGGGGGAGGGGGGGGGAGCTATCTATTGACCGATGGGTACTTCCAAAATAGGTAAACTTTTAAAAAGTTCCAGGGAATTTCTGAGGGTAAAGAGCTGAAAAGGTGAAAGAGCCGTAGGGTAAAGAAAGTAGCAGAGTAGTAACCAGCGGTCAAAGATTTCCTCTAGAATCGTGTCTGAGAGCAAAATCGCAGGTGTGTGATAGAGACTAAATTAATTGGTGGAGTTCCTATATCCAAGTTCAGTATCTACAATCTACTGCGCTCAAAGTCTCATGTGCTTTTGTATCCTAGTGGTATCCGTGAGGCTTTTCATAAAAAGGTGCTTTTCTTTCTCTCACCGAGTTAAAAAAAAACAAACGTTTGTGTTTCTAGACTTGTCTAAACATGTAGAAAGTGACATTGCAGGGTGAAGAATACAAGTTGTTCTGGCTAGAGAAACCAGAGTTTGTGAGAGTTGCATCTAAGTTTAGAGCCAAGATTGTCCCATTTGGTGTTGTTGGAGAAGACGACATCTGCGATATAAGATTTCTCAACTCAATTTTTCCTACTTCCTCCATGTTTACATGAATGGTTCTATTCAGAAATTTACATTATTACTCAAGACTTTCTCAGCTTCTACAACACGTTTTAGATATGTTCGTTTAACGTGTTAGCAAGAACCATTGTCGCTCTCTCTCTGCTCTGCTAAACTCTACATTTAACTAGCCCAGCGATTTTGGTTTTCCGAAACCGAACCAACCATCGGTTTTCGGTTAACCAAAATTTTTGAAAACCAATTCTGAAATTAATCGAATTACATTTCAGTTAGGTTCGGTTATCAGTTAATTTTGATTTTCACTTTTAATTTCAAAAATAACCTTTTTTTTGGTGTTCGGTTAATTTTGGTATAATTTTCTAAAAAGTCAGATATTTTCGGTTAAATTTGGCTATTTCGGTTATTTTATTTTCCTTAATTTTTTTTGAAAATGGAAAACCGAACCGAATCCTACCAAAATCGGTTTGGCTAGTTTGGTTTGGACAAAAACCGCATGGCTACTTTTAACTTTGATGGGACATTGGATGATATTCACAGTTTGTCCTTGATTCCGATGATCAAAGGAACATTCCGTTCCTAAAGGATTTCATGGAAGAGGCAACAAGGCAAGCTGGAAACATAAGGTGCCTTCATTATCATATTTCTCATTGGAATCCATTCAAGTAAAACTCATATGAAAACTGATTTTCAACGTCAAAACTGTTAGGGAAGGAGATGAAACCGAACTGGGAAACCAGAAATGCTATCTCCCAGTAATTCTACCAAAGATTCCTGGGCGGTTATATATCTATTTGCTCACCCTTAAACTTGGTCACTCTCTCTCTTGAAGCTGAATACTAGCAATGACTTTGTTTTTATGTTCGTGGCAGGCAAGGAACAAGAGCTAAGAGACAAAGAGAAGGCTCAAGAGTTTTACGTGCAAGTCAAGTCTGAGGTTGAACAATGCATTGCCTATTTGCAAGTGAAAAGAGAGAGTGATCCCTACAGACACTTGTTGCCAAGGATGATGTATCAGGCTTCACATGGTTTATCTTCAGAAGTTCCGACGTTTGATATCTGAAATGATGATCTTGTAGAAGCTGGAAAACCGGATTGACATAAACGATAAAATAATAAACGATGTTAAGGAATAGACGATTCAAATGAGACATGGAGTCGAGATATAATCTCTTTCCTTAACTCTAAATATTTTCTTCGTAGTGAGACAGGACTGTATGAATATAGAGTCCCTGGATACAACAATGGCAGACGAATCACGCTTCACTCGTGATCGCCCTATCGAACTATAAATCTACGAAACACTCTCGAACTATAGACTTACGCTAAGGGATTTGCTGGTTTCGCTGTGCAAAAACAAAAACGTAATCAGAAATGAAAGAAGAGACGAGTTTATAAAGAAGAGAAGACGAGCCACTTTCTGTAACTGATGCAGCACGTGCGCACATCGACGGAAATCTCGTGAGGATCTCAGAGGCGAGGCGTTACGAAACTTTTTCCGCGAGATCTTTTCTTGTTTAAACTTATCGTCAAGAAGAGAGACAACATGTTTTTTTAAACGAACTATGTGTTGTTTAAAATAAAATGCATGCTGGGCCAAAATGTTGAGCTTAACTTGGTCCAAAAAGAATCTTATTGGGCCGGAGGCCCTCCACCAAGACCCAAGACCAAGCCCAAGACCCAAGACCGAGCCGGACAGACGGCGGCGGTGGCACGCGCGTGGGGAGCCATCCTCTCTTCTAAAGCCTTTTACACCCTCATGTCCTTAAGACTTATTTATACTCCTCGCATGTGCTTGGTTCCACGATGTGGGACTTTGCACAATGTCAATCTTGACATTTCGCGCTTTTTAATGCACAACCCATATCATTTCTTTTCACTAATTTTATCAAAGCCAATGGGCTTTATAATTTGATCCAACAATCTCCAACATGAATAGAAATGACTCTAAACATATGCAGACTAAATGCAGACTCGATAGACTCTAAAAAATAAACTTATTCTAATCCGGACTAGACTAGACAGACTTATTGAGAGTGTTTGCGAAAAATGCACTGTGTTTGAGTTGGTGGCATTTTTAAGCATTGAACCACTCATAGTTAATATCTGTCGGGTTTACTTTACCAGAAGGTGAACATGATGTCTTGAACCAACCGATGTTTTATGTAGACCGAGACAACATGCATAACGCAGCTTCATTTCCTCATAGAACTTAGTTCTCTATTGTGTTCATTGTGGCCCTGAACTATTCCTGTTTTTCATGAGCGAACTTAGAGAATATGGCATTGCCTTCATTCTCCTAGAAACGGCCCCATTTCACACTCATTAAGTGATTGACCATGAAAAATATTGAGTAATACTCCGCTTTAGAAGCTATGAAATCATTAAAAGCATATGCTTATCCTTCTCAAATTCGTTAGCACATTTATCATCTTAGGAGCTGGGAAGAGACTACTTTGTCTCAAAGTGTTTTGGTTAGATTCTGTTTGATTTTGTTTTCCCTTTGAACCTATGTCTTGGGATCTCCAGTCATGATAGGGAGGGTTGCAATCAAGCATCTTCATTCATTATAGAATTTAAACCCATTCCTTTTGATGATTTAGCAACAACAATCTCGTTGAAAACCTATAGTAAATGGATCCGCTAGGTTGTCAGCCGATTTGATTTTGTCTATAGTGATTACTACACCAGTTGAGATAAGTGTTCTAATGGTTTTATGTCGCCTTTTGATGTGACGAGATTTACCATTGTAGAGATTACTCTGAGCCCGAGCTATAGCTGATTGACTATCACAATGTGTGCGTATAGCTGGCACAGGTTTCTCCCACATAGGAATATCTTCCAAAAAATTTCTAAGCCATTCAGCTTCTTCTGTTGCTTTGTCTAAGGCTATGAAGTCAGATTCCATGGTGGATCTGGCTAACACTGTTTGTTTGGTAAATTTCTAAGATATCGCTGCTCCTCCTAATGTAAAGACATAACCACTTGTGGATTTTGAGTTTTTAGAATCTGATATCCAGTTAGCATCACTGTATCCTTCTAAAACTGTTGGTTCTTTACCATAGTGAAGCCTAAAATCTTTGGTGTAACTCAAGTAATTGAGTACTCTCGTTATATCTTTCCAGTGTGTATGACTTGGATTACTTGTATACCGACTAAGTATATTTACTTCATGCACTAGATCTGGTCTCGTACAATTAGTCAAGTACATGAGACTTCCAATCACACGCGCATACTCGTTTTGTGAAACCGATTCACTTGAATTCTTTGTCAAGTGAAATTGGGGATCTAACGGAGTTTTTGCCGTACTGTTAGATTAATTTTTAAATCTCTCTAATATTGTTTGAATATACTGAGATTGGGTTAAGATAATTCCTTTTGAATTTCTTGTGACTTTAACCTCGAGAATTACATCTACTGATCCCAAGTATTTCATCTCAAATTTCTCTTTGAGCATGTTCTTTGTTTGATTGATAATGTCTATATAGCTTCCAATAATGAGCATACCATCTACGTATAGACAAAGAAAAACATACGCATTTTTGGTAATTTTGTAGTATATGCATTTGTCACATTCATTTATTTTGAAACCATTTGACATCATTGTATTGTCAATTTTTTTGTGCCATTGTTTAGGAGTTTGTTTAAGCCCATAAAGTGACTTCACAAGTCGGCATACTTTGTCTTCCTGTCCGGGAATGACAAAATCTTCAGGTTGTTTCATGTAAATTTCTTCTTCTAAATCACCATTTAGAAAAGCGGTTTTTACATCCATTTGATGGATTTCTAGGTCTCTTAAGGCTGCAATTGCTATCATCAGTCATATTGATGTTATTCTCGTTACTGGAGAATATGGATCAAAATAGTCAAAGCCTTCCTTTTGTCGGAATCCTTGAACTACAAGCCTAGATTTGTATTTTCCACCAGGTTTTCGCGTCATTATCCATCTATTTCCTAATACTTTGCAGCTAGGTGGTAAATCTGTTATGTACCATGTATAATTTTGCATGATAGAATCAAATTCACTTCAGACAGTTTCGTTCCAAAATGGAGCTTCTGGTGAAGCCATGACTTCTTCCAAAGTGTTTGGGACATTTTCTACTAAAAATGCCATTAAGAAATCTTCAACAAAATATTTTTTCTTTCGAGCTCTCTTGCTTCTTCGAGGTTCATCTTTTTCTTCATTTTCTGAAATATCATTTATAGAAATCTCGACGTTTGTCTCAGTTTCTGAGTCCTTGTCGTTGTCGCTTTCTTTTCGAGTTTGTTTTGAACCTTATTTTTCTTGTATGGAAAAATATTTTCGAAAAAAGATGCATTTCTTGATTCCATGACTGTATTTACATGAATGTCTGATATTTCAGATTTATGTTCCATAAGCACTACTGTTATGTGCATATCCGATGAAGATGCAATCCACTGTTTTAGGTCCAATAGTGACCTTTTTTGGTGGCGGTACCGCAACTTTTGCCAAGCACCCCCACACTTTGAGGTATTTATACGAAGGTAAATTACCTTTCCATAATTCATATGGAGTTTTGCCAGTTACTTTGTGTAGAATTTTGTTGAGGATATAATTAGTGGTAAGCAACGCTTCCCCCCCACATGTTCTTGGGTAACCCAAATTCCTGCAACATTGCATTCATCATCTCTTTTAGAGTTTGATTTTTGCGTTCAGCAATTCCATTAGATTCTGGTGAGTAAGGAGCTGTAGTTTGATGGATTATTCCATGTTCTTTACAGAATGCATTAAATGGACCATCATACTCGCCTCCTCTGTCGCTCATAACTATTTTAGTAGTTGTTTTAAGCTGATTTTCGACCTCGAGTTTAAATTCTTTGAATTTTGGTAATGTTTCATCTTTGCTATGTAATAAATATACATAACAATATTTTGTGCAGTCATCTATGAAGGTCACAAAGTACTTTTTCCCACCTCTAGTTTGTATGTATTTTAAATCATATAAATCGGTGTGAATTAAATGTAGAGGTTTGTTTGTTCTTTCAAGATGAGGTGATGGCGTTTTTGTGAGCTTAGCCTGTACGCATACTTCACATTTTTGTTTACTTATTTTGCATTTAGGAATTAGATTTAAATTCATTAATCTTTGTATAGATTTGTAGTTTACATGACCTAATCTTTCATACCATGTAGTAAAAGACTCAACCAAATAAGCAACTGGCTTCTTATTCATTGAAACATTTGGAGCTACAACTTTCTGAGGGACTGTCATTACATTCATTTTTACAAGTCCATCCTTAACATACCCCTTTCCCAAATACATCTCATTCTTCTTAATCACGAGTTTGTCCGCCTCAGGACTTGTGGCGAATCCATTCTTTCTGATTAGGTTCCCGAGACCAGATTCTTCCTCATGTCAGGCACATACTTCACATTCGTCAGAGTGACTTCACGTCCAGATGTCATCTTCAGAACCACATTGCCGCGGCCTTCGATCTTTGAGACTGTAGTGTTTCCCATGAACAACTTCTCATGAGTCTTTCTTTTCTGATAAGTGCTGAACATCGCCATATCGGTGCAAATGTTAGTGGTAGCTCCTGTGTCATACCACCATTCCTTGGGGTTGCTGCCTTCAACCATGTTGGCCTCAGTCACCATTGCAACGAGATCCTTCTCAGTGAGATTCGCATGATGCTTCTCATCCCTGATCTTGATGCGACAGTCAGCAGTCTTGTGTCTCACTTTGTGGTAGTAGTGACACTTCCCCTTGAACTTCTCCACATTCGCATTGATTTCAATGCCTTTTTTCTTAAAGTTTTTTCCAGAAGCCTTCAGGGCTGCAACAGTTTTAGAAGGCTTGGCAGGAGAATGGGTGTGTGCCTTTCCTTTGCCTTTGTCCTCAGCCATATTGACATTATGCTCCTTAGCAGTGACCTTGTCAGCAGTTCGGTTTCTAGAGTCCATCTGAAGCCTCATGATGAGCTCCTCGAGCCCCATCTTCTTCTTCTTGTTCTTCAAGTAGTTCTTGAAACCGCATAGCTTGGAGGAAACTTTTCAATGAAGCTAAGAGTTGTGAATGTCTCGCAGATGGACATTCCTTCTGCAGCGATTTCATGGCAAATGAGCTGAAACGCTTCCACCTGATCCATGATGGGTTTTGAATACGCCATTTTGAAGTTGTGGAATTTTGAGACCACATACTTCTGGCAGCCAGCGTCCCCACCTCGGTACTTCTTGTCCAGTGATCTCCATAGTTCTTTCGCCGTGGGGACCTCACAGTAGACACGGTACAGTGGGTCAATGAGGCGACCCAAAATGTAACCTTTGCAGATGAAGTCAGAATGCAACCATATGTCAACAGTTGCGAGACTGTGCACATCATCAATCCCGTAAGGAAGAAGGGGTTTGTCTTCCTGGATGAACTTGTCCAGCTTCATCGTTGTCAGGAAGAACATCATCTTCTTCTGCCACCTTTTTAAGCCTTTGACATCAAACTTGTACGGCATCAGTCCTTGAATGAACACGCTAGGTACAGACGGAGGAGTTTGAACTACCACCGGACCACTTGCGGTTCCTGAAATTGAACCCGTCTGATAAAGACCAGCACCAAATAGGCTACGACGAGTGGTTTCATCAACAGCATTTCCCACAGAAAGGGTAGTGGTTGTTGTTGCTGCAGCGGTTGACACTGTGATGTTTCCAATGGTTGTCACGGTTGCATCAGTTGCTGCAACGTTGAGTGGAATCTGAATGACATTCGTGGTGTCAATGGGGTTGTTGTTATCGTTCATCATTTTTTTTCTGTAGAGAAAACATGAAAACAGATTAGTACTCCATTCAACAAATAACATATTATTTTTAAAAAAATAATAGTTTAAAATCGATGGTCATTTTTGGTGTTTGAACCAAATCATATCGATATTAGTCTGAAAAAAGCATTTTGCAAACTCACTTAGAAAAACGCTCGTAGAAACCGTTTTGTATAGACTTAGAATGTTTCATAAACTCGCTTAAGGAAGCGGTTATGGAAACGATTCATATACTTTTTCTTTAAGAATCATATATCAAAAAACGTTCCGCGATAATGCTAGAAAGCAATCCGCAAATCGTTCTGAAATACATAAGAAACATTTCGCGGAAGGGCTATAAAGCAATTTGCAAACACGTTTACAAAAGAACAAAGAAACGTTTCGCGGATAAGCAAATAGCAAATCGCAAACATCTTTTCAATGAAACCAGAAAAGGTTTCTTCGAATCGTACATAGATAAACGTTTTTCAGTAGTGCTACAGAGCAAAACGCAAACCATTTATGAGATAATTAAGAAACGTTTCGCGGAAATGCCACATAACAAATCACAAACATCGTTACAAAAACCGTTAACAAATCCTTGTTAAACCGTTTCTCAATCCGATCAAACGCTTTAAATAGAAAGCAAAATTAGAGCTAAGATTGTAAAAGCTGAAAAACCGGATTGACATAAACGATAAAATAATAAACGATGTTAAGGAATAGACGATTCAAATGAGACATGGAGTCGAGATATAATCTCTTTCCTTAACTCTAAATATTTTCTTCGTAGTGAGACGGGACTGTATGAATATAGAGTCCCTGGATACAACAATGGCAGACGAATCACGCTTCACTCGTGATCGCCCTATCGAACAATAAATCTACGAAACACTCTTGAACTATAGACTTACGCTAAGGGATTTGCTGGTTTCGCTGTGTAAAAAGAAAAACGTAGCAGAAATGAAAGAGGAGACGAGTTTATAAAGAGGAGAAGACGAGCCACTTTCCGTAACTGATGCAGCACGTGCGCACGTTGGCGGAAATCTCGCGAGGATCTCGGAGGCGAGGCGTTACAAAACTTCCTCCGCAAGATTTTTTCTCGTTTAAACTTATCGTGTTGCAGGCTGGAAATCAGGGATGGCAAAATGGTTGATGGAAGCTTGATGGATCGACCAAAGATATGATCGGATGGGCGATAGGATGGAATGCAAGTTATGATCCTGAGAACAAATGCAAAAACAAATGAGATATGATTTCTAATATGATAAAACAAGATAAATAAAGATAGATAGGATGGAATTAGGCTGCTGGTCGTGTGACACTCTTAGCCTAATCAGTTGATGATTGAAGTGGATTGAGATGGTGCTTTGCTTGCTGGATGTGTATCACTCTCAAGCTTGGCAAACGAATTGGAATGGAAGGATGGAGGGGTTGAGGACGCCACAAGACTCTATGGAAAGGAGCCTTGATAAGTCAAGGTGCTTTAGAGTTGCTTCACACAAGCTCAAAAGACTTAGAACAATAGTTTTAAGAAAACTACAAAACTGAATAATTCTTATTACTTTCAAAATGGGGTGCTTTACAATGAAACAAAGACTAGAGCTTTATAGGCTCGACTAAGAAAGACTCTAACAGTCATAAAATGATAAAAGGAAACAAAATAACTTGAACTTAAAGTCTTGGGAGCAAAGGCTTTGATGGCTCCATGGAATATAGCCGTTAGGCTTGATTTGCTTCCTTCCAAAAGAGAAACTTGTGAAGACTTGTATCTTGATAGCTTCTGGACGTGGCCATGATTTTCAAGCCTTCCTGAAATACTCCTTGGCCTAAATAAAAGAAAATATGGCCGTTGGTCTTGGGCAAAAGTATGTAGAAACTCCTCCAGAGCATTTAGTGTAAAGGTGGCCATATATGGAATGTTGATGGAGAGAGAGATCCGCCTGATCTCCTGGGTGCTGGTGCAGCTAAGGACGTCTTGGATGTCTTCTGAATGGTCTAGAGTATCTCCTGGTTCCCATAAATAGCTCTGGGTCGAACCAAGTTGAATTGGTTGAAGACTTTCCATAAATGATGTCGGTTTGGCCAATCTGAGTAAACCGGCTTGATCTTTTGGCTTGATTGGGATCCGACTGATCCAGTGTGGCATGGTGCTTCCTAGGATGTTTTGGAGTGCCTCTGAATGACTTAGAAGGTCTCCTGGCTGCCATTCTTGAGGTTGGTTTGATGTGAAACCCGGATCTTCCAAATAAGGCAAGTGTAGAGCTGGTTTAGCCGGTTTTTGGAAATTGATCATATCTTCCAATTTCCTTGGCCATTTTTCGAGATATTGGGCTTTCTGGAAAGGTAATAAACTCCTCTTGACTCCTATGATCGGTTTTGGTTCAGGCCTCTTCTTCTTTGGGCTTGAATCCTCTTCTAAAGCCGCATACTCGCAGATGGACGGGCTGAGAAACCTCTGACTTCTAAAATTCATAACTTCTTTCTCTATGAGTATTTTTGCCCAATTACAATTGTACTGGACTCCTTCTTGAGTGTAGAATCCATAAAAATTATCCTCGTCATTTAAACCCTCCTGGTTTGTAAGATATGGCATTTTTAGTGCACGTATGTCCTGGTTGGCGCCTTGGCTGGTTAAGTAGGGCTTTGGGTTGACCTCTGGTTCAGTAGCTGATCTGATGACCGCATCTTACCCTCCCCCTCGACAAAGTTTCGACCTCGAAACTTGATAACCTGCACCAAGATAGAGCAAGTCAGCTTTCATATTCTTTTGAGATTCTAAGGTCTTACCTTGATATTGTTTCGGTTTGGGGATGGATTGTGCATCAGGTGGCTCTTCTTTCAGCAAATAGGATATGATCACGCCTCTGCTATGGACTTTGGCACTGCCTCTCTTCTTCAGTGGATGGTCCTTCATACTCCTACTAGGCTCGGTTCTGACCATCTTTGGGGTTGATCCTCCTAGCAACAAAAGATTATCCGGTGGGATTTCTTTGAAGCTTTCTTCTTTGCAACCTGAAATTTTTTCAACATTCTGGACAAAGACCAAGTGAATTATATCTGATACTGGAGTTTCATAAACAGAATTTGTTATGTTCGAATTTACCTTGGATGCTTTAGCATGATGAAGAATGATATTCTTCCTTGGACAAGTTTGGTTTGGTGGCTGCCTTTCTTGCAACTTTCGATCTTGGTTGGTATGATCACCTTCTTTTGATAGCTCAGTTCGGTTTTTATGTTCCTCTTGACTTATCCCTGGATCAAAACATCTTGGCAAAGACAAGTATATTATACCATAATAAAGGGATTTATAAAATGATATAAACATAGAACAATTAACCCTTAAATCAGTTGTGGCAACAAGAACTTCTTGTTCTTTCTTTGCCTTGCACTCATCTTGGTTTCCTGTAATAATTTCACTTTTCCTTGGACAAGACAAGTGCATTAATCTTGTCATGGAATTAATAATATCATGATGATTTAGAGTGAAATTTACCTCAGGTTTTGGCACTTGAACAATCTTTTGTTTAGTTTTCGGTTTCCACTTGTGGTGTGGATTTTGATTGAGCTCATGTTTTGGTTCGGTAAGAATGTGGCTCTCATCTGGTATTCCTGTACCAAGAATACAAATGTTTAAACCAGTATCTAAAGGTGTTGTTTGACACTTACCTTGGTTTGATACTATGATCACTGGTTTTGGTTTATTAAGCAACTTTGATTGTTTTGTGCTTTGAGCTTCCTTCTGGTCTGTGGGAAGGCTTGTGCCTGACGTCTCTTCTTCTATGTACCTAGGCTCCTTTAGACCTGTAATAACACTCTTGGACAAAGACAAGTGTATCATACAAGTGGTAGATGATTTATGAAAAGATTTATCAAGTATAGGACTTACCTTAGCCTTTACTTGGACAATAGCTTGCTCTGGTTTGTCTTTGGACCTGACCAAAGTGTTTTGGCCGACACTTGTACTCATCTTCCTGACCTTTGGTATGTCACTCTTCTGGTCTAAGCAATGGACAATGGCATGCCCCTGGTTTGGCTGAAAGTTATCTTGTTGAGACAAGACTCTTTGACCCTCTTGTGTCACTAATCTTCTTGCTTCTTTGGAACCATAAATTGGATACCTCCTTGGATATAGTTCTTGGATTTCAGAACTTGTAAAATCTGGTGCAAATCTATCCCTCATGACTTCCTTAAGAGCTCGCCACGTTTTGATAGTTGTCTCATTGTAAAACCGCCTATCATCTTCTTCTTGTACCCACCATTTAAAGGCTTCTTCTCTAAGTTGATCAATAGCATAAGCTAGCCTTTCTTTCCTCAGGATGTTGTTGAAGTGAAAACATTCATCAAGGTTCCTCTCCCATCTAAGATAACCTCTTTTTCCAGAAAATTTAAAGAGTTCAATTTTATCAGCAAAGGAGTTATAATCAAACCGAGAATTAACAACATGATTGTTGTGGGTTTTAGAAGTTGGAGTTTGATTGATCCTTGAAGGATCTGGTGGCTTGGGCTCGACATATACAGCCCCTGGTACATCTCCACATCTTGTTTTTCCTTGCTGGGGTCGTTGGCCTTGTGCCTGATTTCTTTTCTCCAGTTGAGCAATCTTAATTTGGAGCTTTTGTAGAGCTGCGGACTGTTGGCTCAATGTGGCCCTTAGGTTTTGGCCGTGTCCCTCCTCTTTCATTGCTTCCTGAAAAAAATCTCAAAGAGCAAGTGAAAGTATGGGAAGTTTTGGTATAACCAAAATAAGACAAATGCAATGATGCAATTTAACTAAACCGAAAAAATATGCAAATATGAACCGATATGAAGTAACTATGCAATAAATGATTTTTCTTTTGGTTTTCTGAATGTAAATTCGAAGTGTAACTATATGATATGATAAGAAACACAAATGGAAAGAAAATATGAAAAGCAAACTAACAATGAATTTTTTTTTTTTTTTTGAATTTTTCTCTTAAGATGAAACAATTAAACCAACAATATGCAAATGATCTAAACTATGGTTTTAAATATTTTTTTTTTCTTTTCTGATGCAAGAAACAAAATGATGAAACAATATGTTATGCACGAAATTAGTAAGATGCTATGCCTTTTTTTTATTTTTTATTTTTATGCAAGATTCAAACAAGAAACAAATATGGTATGCAGATTTTTTTTTTTTTTTAAATGAATGCACAAAATCTAAAAATGGAAAGTGGAGCTGGGGAATGAATGCAAACACAATATGAGATTTCTTTTTAAAATTTTCGTGAATCAAATGCAAGAAACTTTTTCTCTTTTGTTTTTCTTTTCTTAAGAACAATAACAATGCAAAAACTGTTTTTATGGCTTTTCGGTTTATGATGAAAACAAAACAAATGCAAGCAAATGAAATATGATGCAAGGATAGATGGACCTGATTAAGGAGCTTTGAGCTCTGATACCAAATGTTGCAGGCTGGAAATAAGGGATGGCAAAATGGTTGATGGAAGCTTGATGGATCGACCAAAGATATGATCGGATGGGCGATAGGATGGAATGCAAGTTATGATCCTGAGAACAAATGTAAAAACAAATGAGATATGATTTCTAATATAATAAAACAAGATAAATAAAGATAGATAGGATGGAATTAGGCTGCTGGTCGTGTGACACTCTCAGCCTAATCAGTTGATGATTGAAGTGGATTGAGATGGTGCTTTGCTTGCTGGATGTGTATCACTCTCAAGCTTGGCAAACGAATTGGAATGGAAGGATGGGGGGTTTGAGGACGCCACAAGACTCTATGGAAAGGAGCCTTGATAAGTGAAGGTGCTTTAGAGTTGCTTCACACAAGCTCAAAAGACTTAGAACAATAGTTTTAAGAAAACTAGAAAACTGAATAATTCTTAATACTTTCAAAATGGGGTGCTTTACAATGAAACAAAGACTAGAGCTTTATAGGCTCGACTAAGAAAGACTCTAACAGACATAAAATGATAAAAGGAAACAAAATAACTTGAACTTAAAGTCTTGGGAGCAAAGGCTTTGATGGCTCCATGGAATATAGCCGTTAGGCTTGATTTGCTTCCTTCCAAAAGAGAAACTTGTGAAGACTTGTATCTTGATAGCTTCTGGACGTGGCCATGATCTTCAAGCCTTCCTGAAATACTCCTTGGCCTCAATAAAAGAAAATATGGCCGTTGGTCTTGGGCAAAAGTATGTAGAAACTCCTCCAAAGCATTTAGTGTAAAGGTGGCCATATATGGAATGTTGATGGAGAGAGAGATCCGCCTGATCTCCTGGGTGCTGGTGCAGCTAAGGACGTCTTGGATGTCTTCTGAATGGTCTAGAGTATCTCCTGGTTCCCATAAATAGCTCTGGGTCGAACCAAGTTGAATTGGTTGAAGACTTTCCATAAATGATGTCGGTTTGGCCAATCTGAGTAAACCGGCTTGATCTTTTGGCTTGATTGGGATCCGACTGATCCAGTGTGGCATGGTGCTTCCTAGGATGTTTTTGAGTGCCTCTGAATGACTTAGAAGGTCTCCTGGCTGCCATTCTTGAGGTTGGTTTGATGTGAAACCCGGATCTTCCAAATAAGGCAAGTGTAGAGCTGGTTTAGCCGGTTTTGGGAAATTGATCATATCTTCCAATTTCCTTGGCCATTTTTAGAGATCTTGGGCTTTCTGGAAAGGTAATAAACTCCTCTTGACTCCTATGATCGGTTTTGGTTCAGGCCTCTTCTTCTTTGGGCTTGAATCCTCTTCTAAATTCGCATACTCGCAGATGGACGGGCTGAGAAACCTCTGACTTCTAAAATTCATAACTTCTTTCTCTATGAGCATTTTTGCCCAATTCCAATTATCCTGGACTCCTTCTTGAGTGTAGAATCCATAAAAATTATCCTCGTCATTTAAACCCTCCTGGTTTGTAAGATATGGCATTTTTAGCGCACGTATGTCCTGGTTGGCGCCTTGGCTGGTTAAATAGGGCTTTGGGTTGACCTCTGGTTCAGTAGCTGATCTGATGACCGCATCATATCGTCAAGAAGAGAGACATCGTGTTGTTTTTAAATGAACTACGTGTTGTTTTTAAACGAACTACGTGTTGTTTAAATAAAATGCATGCTGTTTTTTCGGGAATTAAATGACAAAATGTTGAGTTTAACTTGGTCCAAGATAAATTTTATTGGGGGGACTCAAAGCCCATGCCCAAGCTCACGCTGAGCCGAACGGCGGCGGCGCGTGCGTGTGGGGAGTCATCCTCTCTTCTGAAGACATTAACACCCTCATGTCCTTAAAACTTATTTATATTCCTCTCGTGTGCTTTGGTTCCCCAATGTGGTACTTTGCACAATGTCAATCTTCATATTCAGGGCTTTTTAATACACAGTCCATATCATTTCTTTTCGCTAATTTTATCAAAGCCAATGGGCTTGATAATTTGATCCAGCAGATCTCGCTTTGATTATTTACATAATTACATTATACTATGGTTATGTTGTGCGTAGACATTACTACAGGTTCCAGTAATAACAGCCTTGTGGAACAGAACACATTGAAAAAACTTAGTCTGTGATGTCGAAGTATATATTGGTTTTCTGGGTAATGTTACTCTACATTCAACTGCGACACAAAAGACGCATACAAATGATCAGATTTAATTTGGAATATTTTATTCAGCTCTCCTCACTTTCGTGTAACTGATCCTTCCACTGAATTTACAAAATCAGATCCTTCGGATTTTCTTTTGTTCCCATGTTTTTTTTGATTAATCTGAAGTTAGTAATTTTGCAATAAAGGGGAATCGATCCCTAGCTTAAACCAATACGGTGACTCCTCTTTTAGTGGGTTAGTGGAGACTACCAGACCACCACGATGTGGTTAAATAGAGAAGTAGCCTAACCATTGCACTATTTGTAAAAGTCTGTTCACCCCAATAATTAAAGAACATTCTTTCTCGTTACATAAGTAGTTCCGGCAGGCACATATCTAACTTTAATTGTGTCTCATGCCAAATTCCGAGACCTATACCCATCGTCAATTGTGTCTCATGGCAAGTTTCCACCGGCCCATCCATCTTTAACTGTGTGTCGTGCAGATACTAAATATAGATTTATTTACTGTAAATATGAAATTTAATACTAGAAAGAATCTCAAACAATATTTTGGTGCCAAAAAAAAAATAGATATTTTCACTGTAGTTGCTTTATATCAAAGGTGTATATCTTTTTATCAAAGGTTTAATTGTGATTCTTTAATTGGTCCCAAAGGGGGTTTCCGTCGAAATTTCTTTAATATACATATATATGTATGTATATATAAATATTGTTATTTAATTGGGATTCCTTATAAATTACGTAAAACCTAAATGAAAGTATTTAAAACTGTAATTTTCAAAAATTCGTAATTAAAGAGTAATATTTATATAATACTAAGAATCTTTTGATGAGAAAAACCTCCATTAGGGTACTCTAAACATGCAGAAAGATGAAAAGAAAACTTTCTAAAGCCTAGAAAGTTTTCTTAGGATCATGAATCGTCTTTCCATTCTTCAAACTTTGAGCTTTTTCCTAGTACGTGTGTGTTTTCAAGTAGATTTGCCATTTTCCATCAGAAAAAAAATATTACTGAAAAAAATAAATAGGCTTGTACCTTTAAAATCTATAACAGTTTAGTTAATTTTAACGTTGACCACATTGGAAAAGATAAAAAGGTATTTAATTGTAGAAAATAGATGTTGAGTGATGTTAAACGAAAATATAATTAAAATGATTTGTTATTTTATATATATTGAGGTTATAATAAGTACTATCTTGTATGAATCATATTGAAAAACGTGAACGACATTTCATTTGTAACAAAAACTAAGCCTAAAACAACAATTAACCTGAACGAGGGAGTATTACAGTTTTCAGAACACACACAACATGTCCTATTTCATGTCCTTGGCTCTTAGCATGAATGCGTTTGTCCTTCTCACTCTCGCTTTCAACAAATAGAGAAACGCAAAAAACTCTTTTGCGTAAACCATCTCATGGTTCTCTCCAGCTTCTCACCAATGGAAGTTACACTACTTGGCTCCTTCTCCGCTTTCTCTCCCGTCTCGTCAGAAAGACGACTCTCCAACGCGGTTTTCAGCAGTTCGAAGTCAAACCCCCGACGACGAACGCATAGAGTCACGGCGGTTAAATCCGTAGCGTTGAAGACTCATGTAGGTGGTCGACGGTTGAGAAAGTATGAAAACGGAGCGGCGACGGTAGCCGAGGTGGTGGAGAATCCGTATTCGGGAGCGGAGACGGCGAGTCCCGATCTGCATAAGAGCTTGTCGGACTTCTTGGAGGAAGCGAGAGACCTCGTGGGAGATGATGATGGTCCACCTCGTTGGTTTTCTCCGTTGGAGTGTAGCTCTCAGGCTCAAGGCTCTCCTCTACTCCTTTTCATACCTGGTTAGTTCGTCCTCAAAATCTTCTACCACCTTATCTAATAATTTCTGTTTCCAATCATGATTTACAAAATTATATTTGTTCCAAATTAGATGATATATTTTATATGTTAATAAAATAATTTATTTTTATATTCAGAAGATTGTAAAATTACTGATATAGTTATGTAGATAATTAGTGATGCTTTTGTTTAAATATATATTTTAAAACTATATGTTCTCTTAATTTATATGCATAATTTTCAAACATCTTATAATAAAAACGAGAGAATATTTATTTTGATTCCCGGTTGATCGCAGAACAGAACCTAGACTAATCACCGAAACTCTATGTAAGAAAACCGGATATTATTGTCATTTTTAAACATCTATAACATCTAATTAAGGATATCTCAATGATAGACTATTGTTGGATTTGGTTTCTGAGATTGACCCACATGGTGTGTATCCTCATTCCTCACCAGACCAACCATATCGCTATAATGGCAACATGAAAGCAGTTTCATTAATGATTATGGCCAGGACGTCAATCATTGGCTTTAAACCATATAAGATGTAGATTATATATAGGCCACATCTTTCAAAATAAAACTCTGTGTAGATTTTATGGTATAAGCAAGAGAAGCTAGTCATCTTTTTGAACTAGACCACACACATTTTTTGTGTATTTTATTTTTATTTTTTTGCCAGCGGTTCGCAAAATATTATTTTATTGTTGTTAAGTATAATTTTTTAGATGATATAATTATGTGGTCGTCTTTTTTGTTAATAGCATTATTTGATGTTTTAACTGTATTATGTGATAGTAGGTGATAAGTTAATATATTATGTGTTTGTTTATAATATGTTGTTGTGTGTATGTAGTACTTGTTCGTGGTGCAGTGAATCTCTGATGTAGATCATATTGAATTTAAATAATTTTGGGTTTACGCATTTGTTGATTCTAAGATTAACGGTTTCAGCGTCGAAATTGTATTTTATATTTTCAAAATTTTGAACATTATTCTTTTAAGAAGTATTTTACCCTTTTCCCATATTTTGACATTGAACCACACCATCTATATATATCGTTAACCTTTTCGGTGTGCGGTGCTTCTCATCATCACATGAAAAAGATTCACCTATGTGTTCTTGTTCTTCATGGCCTTCTTCTCCTCTGAGATTATCTTGTATCTGTTATAAATCGGGTTCAGGGTCGGGCTTGAAAAATTTCGGTCCACAAGCAAAAAATTTTTTTGGCCCTTTATCTTTAAAAATTAGAGAAAATAGCTACACTTGCATTTTAATGAATCAAACCCTGCACCTCAATTAAGCATCATGAGGTCCTTACCAGCAGAGCTATGTAAATTTTTTGTTAAAATTGGCCTCCTATAAAATATAAATCTTATATGGCTCAAAGCACATGCTTTATCTGCCTCTATTCAGGCACAACCCTGATTGGGTTTATGAGTTCTCAGTTGTGTGGTTATTTTTCACGGCGTTGTAGGCTGTTCCGGTCAATATTGGTTGCTCTTCTTCTTCCTTAGATTTTTGGCTGATGTTAGGGGCTGCATCTCCTTAGGATGGGGCAGAGTTTTAGTCGTCTTTGAAGTTGTTTTCCTCGTCATTGGCTTGCCGTCGATAGTCCATATTCGTCTTGGTTTTCAAGATTTGTTTTTTGGTGATCTGACTTCTATGTTCCCTTTCATAGTCGAGGACGGCTCCATGGTTTCCTGATTTCATTTTGTTCATCTTAAATTTCAGTGACCAATAAAATCGATTATCAAACTTCATATGATGATTATTAATTCGAGAAGTGTTATATAAATAAAATTTTCAGACCAGTCCTACCTATCAAATTATATCATGTTTAATTCAGTTGTTGAAATTAAAAGAGAAGAATAGATTTTTACAAAGATAAATGCTCTTTTAACCTTTCGGTTTGATACCCCCATTTAATTGGTTTTCCAAATCTCAAATATCTAAACCAACATAAAAAGATTATAGCTCCGAATATTTACAAACCGCACTGCACCATAATTATAGTAAAAAGTGTTGTGCCATAATTGCACTACTCTAAAAAAAAGAACAACCTAAAATGTAAAAATAAATAAAAATACAAAAAATATGTGTCATAAAATCCCCTTCCACTTGTCATGAAAAGAGAAAAATGCAATATATAGATTTACAACTATATGGCCACATTACTTTGACAAACTTTAAATCTTGCATTATCAGTTCTGGATGAATTATAATTAGTTCCTATCATATTTTTAGACAAATCTCGTTTGCATGCATGAACACTGAAAGGCTAAAAAGAAACTAAAAACCTTTGTAGGTATTGATGGTACTGGACTTGGGCTCATTCGGCACCACAAGAAACTTGGGGAGTGCGTGACTTCAAATTCTTCATTTCTTTATAATCTTGCAACTTCAAGAACATGGTATCTCTGTATCTTGATATACCTCATTTTGACATTTCTGAGGTTGTTGTCTTTGACTAGGGTTTTTGATGTATGGTGCCTTCATATTCCGGTCATGGACCGAAGTCCTGCTAAAGGTTCCTTCTCTTGCTCCTTCCTTTGTTAACCGAGAAGATAGCCCTATTGCGTATAAAGCCTTTTTGTTTTTGTGTTTCAGACTTGGTCCAACTTATTGAGAGGACAGTTAAGTCGGAGAGCTATCGTTTCCCAAATAGACCTATATATTTAGTTGGAGAATCTGTTGGAGCGTGCCTTGCGTTAGATGTTGCAGCTAGGAATCCTAATATCGATCTTACCTTGATATTGGCTAATCCAGGTACAAAGTTGAGTCTTATATTGTCGTTAACATGTCATTCATCATATACATCATCGTAGACATTGTTTGTTGCAGCCACACATGTCAACAACCTCATGTCACAACCTCTAGTAGGAATGCTGAATGTTTTACCAGATGGTGTTCCTACACTACTGGGAGAAATATTTGGTTTTAAGCAAGGTACAGTTTTGTTCTCTTCTCATTTTCTGTCTTGACTTCATGCTGTTGATTAAGTGTTTCCAAGTGAATCATAACACACTAGCTGAGTTTTTATATTGTTGCCTCTGATATAACACAGGCGATCCATTGACTGCAGTGTTAGGTGGAGGGATTCTAAGAGATCTCTTTGCAGTTTCAGCTAATCTTCCTGTACAAACACCTTCTTAGAAACTCATTGATCAATGCGTTTTTTTCTGTAAAATATCTCTGACAACATCATTAAAAACATTTTATTTTTCAGACTTTGAGTAGGATCTTCCCTAAGGACACACTTCTTTGGAAGATGGAACTGGTCAAGTCTGCTGTTGCGTCTGCGAATACTCACATACACGCGGTCAGAGCTGAAACACTGATACTTCTCAGGTCTATTAAGTTTTCTCTTTTTCAAAATGTTCCCCCAAAAAGTATTCAGAAAATCTTTGACTTGCAAGGAGATGTCTAGGTGTAATGTGAATATGTTGCTATGACCATTTGCAGTGGACGTGATCAATGGCTGCTGAATGAAGCAGACATTGACAGATTCGCACGCACATTGCCAAACTTTATTGTCCGTAAGCTTAAAGACAATGGACACTTTCTCTTTTTTGTAAGTGATCTCTCTCTCCATTCAATACATAAGGAAGTTGGTCCTTTGAGTAGATTGATACTAACTACAACTATATCTCATGTTAGGAGGACAGTGTAGATCTGGTTACTATCATCAAATGCACTTGTTTCTATCGCCGTGGGAAGTCTCATGATCACATTTCAGATTACATTATGCTTACCAGATATGAGTTGAAGCAACTAGTAGACGACCACAAGTAAAAATGCTCAACAAAACAAATCAGTCTATCAAATTACAATGTTATAGCCAATACTGAATGATAATTTTTCTGTTCTTCAGGCTCTTAATAGATGCTACTTCACCTGTATATCTATCAACATTAGCAAAGGGTAAACGTGTGAGGGGCCTTGAAGGTATACCTTCAGAAGGGCCTGTACTATACGTTGGCTATCACGTGTTATTGGGACTAGAGATAGTTCCAGTGATAACTCAATTCTTGAAAGAGAGAAACATTCACTTGCGTGGTTTGGCACATCCAATGCTTATGTGGAACATCCAAGATGATCGGTTAATCGACCCACAGATGTTGGACAAATATAAGATGTTGGGTGCAGTTCCTGTCTCCAACTTCAATATCTACAAACTACTGCAATCAAAGTCTCATGCGCTTTTGTATCCTGGTGGTATCCGTGAATCTTTTCATAGAAAGGTGCTTTTCTTTCTCTCTCATAAAAGTTTGTGTTCCTAGACTTTTCTAAACATGTAGAGAGAGAGAGAGACTTTGCAGGGTGAAGAATACAAGTTGTTTTGGCCAGAGAAACCAGAGTTCGTGAGAGTTGCATCTAAGTTTGGAGCCAAGATTGTCCCATTTGGTGTTGTTGGAGAAGACGACATCTGCCATGTAAGGATTTTTTAGATGTGTTAGCAAAATAAGCATTAATGTCTCTCTCTCTTTGCTCTGCTGAACTCTACTTTAACTTGGTTTGGTACAATGTATGATATTCTCAGCTTGTCCTGGATGCCAATGATCAAAGAAACATCCCTATCTTAAAGGATTTCATGGATTACATCGAAGAGGCAACAAAGCAAGCTGGAAACTTAAGGTTCTACATTTTATGTTTTCTCATTCTAATACTATCCAAGTAAAAAACTCATGATGAGAACTGATTTTGAACGTCAAAAACTGTTAGGGAAGGAGATGGGACCGAACTTGGAAACCAGATATGCTATCTCCCAGGACTTGTACCTAAGATCCCTGGGCGGTTCTACTTTTACTTTGGGAAACCAATTGAAACAGCAGGTTCATATATGCTTTACTCTAGACCTTGATCTCTACTTCAGATCATCACTTGTCTGAACACTTTATGTTCGTGGCAGGCAAGGAACAAGAGCTAAAAGACAAAGACAAGGCTCAAGAGTTTTACTTGCAAGTCAAGTCTGAGGTTGAACAATGCATTGCCTACTTGAAAATGAAGAGAGAGAGTGATCCCTACAGACACTTGTTGCCAAGGATGTTGTATCAGGCCTCACATGGTTTCTCTTCTGAAATTCCGACGTTTGATCTCTGAAATGATGATCTCGCTTTTGATTATTTACATAATTACATTATACTATGGGTTATGTTGTACCTATTATTATAGGTTCCAGTAATGGGACAAAAGCATTGAAAGTCTTAGTCTGTGATGTCGAAGTATCTTGGGTTGTCTGGGTAATGGTACTCCACATTCAACTGCAACGCAAAAGACAAATAAAAATGATCAAAATTTACAACGATGATCAAGACTCGAGAAAACAAATCTCGTACGTACCTTTCCTTCATCGGAATCTGTGTGGCGTTGAGGAAACACGACTCTCAAGTCGTTGTACAGATAGAATCTCCTCTTCCCGTCTGAATCCAAGTCTTTCTTTTGCCCCGTAGTTTTGGTTTCTTCAGGTTTCTTTGAAGCTTTCTTGGTTAACGGACAAATAAACCTTAGATGAAGAGCGTACCGTAGAGCACCAGAACCGCTGTTACATTCTTTGGAAGATTTTATACAACTTTTCCCACTTTCGTGTAACGAATCTCCTCCTTCCACTGAATTTAACAAATCAGATCCTTCACATTCTTTTTTGTTCCCATGTTTACTGGACTTTTCTTTTTCACAGCTTGTGGCTTCTCTGGTGTTCTCTTGCGTTGCTTCTTTAGTTGGATTAGATGATCCCAGAGTAACCTTTTGGCGCAAGATAGTCTGTACAATATCCAACAAAACCCAGTTCAACAAAAGAAAAGTAAAATTTAAACTTCAACTTCTCGATACAACACAACATGCAACAATGAGTTCAAAACGCTAAGCAACGAGTTTTTTTCTAGGCCTTATGCTTTCCTAGAAGCTATACTATTACTCTTCAGAACAAACAAATAATAATTTCTGAAACTGGAACCGAAAAGAACCGAGAGTTTGCTCTGAAAGGCCACGAGAAAATGTGTAATCTTTTTATGATCTATATTACCTTTGTACCGGCTGGCATATCAGTTAAGTCATAGTTACAGAGGAAGGTATGAAGAGGTGTTTTCTCAGGATTACTAAGAACCTGCACAAGAGCAGTTCATATCATGAGTAAAACATTCAGAGCTTTTCAAAACTCTCTATTCGCAACACTGAGAAACAGTTTAAATTTGTTAAGGATTACAACTACATTTGTTCAGATCACGATTGGAAGACTAACTAAGTTGCCTTCTTGGCAATTAAATGCTGAAAATATTGCACAAGCACTTGGTTATTTGGAACTCAGCTGTCAAATCTCAATTGCAACCACGCCTCAAATAAGTTTTTAGCCACACTTCCAAAAGTATCTATACTAGATGCAGAATAATATCAAAAGAGAAAGGAGATACCAGTTGAATCCGACCCTTCATGGGAATCCGCAGTTGGTTCTTGGAGCTCTGACCATCAAACCTGATTGGACTTGTTTTCAACTTCTGGCTCCAGAAATTGTTCGACTTAGTTCCTCCAGCGAGATCTATGGATGCATAATATAGCAATAAGCAATCATCACCAGCACTGGTTACTGAGAATGGAAGCTTCTGTGATTTTGGAGATATGTTTCCCCCAGCAATACTAAGAACCGCAAGAAAACCGTCAATCTTCTGTAAGAAAAGAGGCAACAACAAAAACTTATTTTCGATTCAATATGAGTCATCAAAGTATCAGAGTCTAAGTAAGAAGAGAACCTGATTTGTTGTCCCACATGACAATCTTCCTGTCAATAGTGACTCCTCAAAAGAACCAACCAATGACCTCTGAATGGGGCGTCCACTCAAGCTTCTAATGAACCTTCTGCATGGAGATGAAGGAGCTAATTCAACACCTCTCTCCATTGAAAACGCTCTCCTTAGAGCATATGCATCATCAAACAATCTACGGTCAACACTTAGTTCTGCTCCTTCTTCACTGATGTTCCTTAAATCTTCCATTAGCTTCCCGTTTTGGCCACTTCTTAGAGCTTTCATCCTCTCAGAAAACTTAGGACCAAGTGGTGAGAGAGAGAGCGGCGGAGAGACAGATATATCCTTATCACATGGCAATGGCTTTATACCAGAGGTTTCATATACTGGTGAATATACGCAAACCTCACCTTCTGTGGGTCGGTGGAGGTCTATAGAGTCGAATAATGGACCATCAGTGAAGACCATGGACGAGAATCTGCTACTGCTTGAAGCGGTGGAAGAGAGATGCAACCTACCAGCGAGGTTAAACTTTGAGTGATCTTGTGCGAGAGAATCACGGAACCTATTAGCAAGACCAGAATAATTTATTTGTTGGTGGTTACTAGAGCTGATATCAAGCGGGTCACCTCTGAATTTGACAGGGAAGAGAGTGTTCAGAGGGGAGAGTACTCTTTTCCTGACCAACACTCCTCCACCAATATCTACACTCGTTTGTATGTTGTCCAGTGAGCTAGTTTGGCTTGATGCAAAACCCACTATCCTTCTAGCTCCAGCTAGACTCGAGCTAACCTTATCCGCAGCATAGCTAGTGGATCCATGAGCACTACTAGATGAGGATTCAACACAAGTGCCACGGAGTGTACACGGATCATCAGTGAGCTCCAGAGGCTCCAATGATGTTTTCCTATCAAACTCTGCAATGGAAGAGGAGATGCCTCCATCACTTTCCGAATCATGAGAAGTGGCATAGACAGGCAGACTCTGAGAAAGGCTGCAACTTGGCGTAGACGAAGAAGCTTCATTGGATAGTTCACTTGAAGCAGTCTGTGGCAGACCCATCACCAATGCTCAGACGACTTTATCAGATAAGAAACCTGAGGGTGCCCTTACTGGAACTTGGGAGATAGACGTCAGTTTCCAAAATCCCTATTTTATCTGGGAAACTCCTAACAAACTACCAAATCTTTGCGGTAACAATGATACTGACTACCTCTTATCTCTAGCGCAGAACAAATTTAAATTCTAGAACTACGAATCAGTCACAGGCATCCACAACTCGCGCATTGCATTGCATTGCATTGCTTTGCATTCTAAAACCCGCATACAAGAAACCAAACACTCAACATTTATTCGACAGTGGTTTTACGTCGGAGCGTTCTGGAGCTGTCCACGTATACAGTGTTCATTGCTTCCTGAAACGAATAAGACAGGAGAAACCAGATCAACTACATAGCAAAGAGAAATAGGGACATCGCAAAAGTTGTTGTGAGAGATTCATATTGTTTAACAACTTTTGCAAAAGATTGTTTAAAAGTTGTAACTTGTAAGCAACAAGAAGAAGATCAAAGAACACACACGTGACAAAAAAAAAAAAAAAACTTATGATCATTAAATCAATCTGATCAACTAATACTTATAACAACAACAAAAAAACAGCTCATCATCGGAAGCAACACCGTAAGGAAAAAACGCAGAAACAGAAAACTGCAAAACATTACGAAATAGTAATAATAATAATCTCCACCTCATCATGAAAAGACGCACCGATGAAGCAATGGATCAGACCGATTCATCAGAGGATTAGAAGAATCTAACAGAAATCGAAACGAAGAAGAAGAGTCCAAAAGGGAGAAAAAAAAGAGCTTAATTAAGATTCTGCGCTGTGGGGTAAGAGAGAGAAAGCAGCTCACTCGTTCCCCCCTTATCTTTCGTCTCTCTGTTTATAAACAAATCCCAATATCTCAATCGCCATTACCATCATCGCTTCTAATTAACATTTTCTCTGTAAGCTTTGTTTTGTCGAGATACGATTTTCCCCCGCATTAATTATTTCTTTTCTCCTTAATAATATCCTTTTCATTCCTTTTGGTTACATAGATTACAAACTCAAAATTTAGCAGTTATTTCTTCCTTCTTACTTTTCGTACTTTAGCTTACCATTTTTAATTTTTTTTTACTAACACAATAGGACTCCACCGAACACGGAAAAAAGTAGAGGATTCATTTTCTTTTTTAAAATTTAAGAAAAATAGCAAAAAAGGCAAGAGACAAAAAAAAAGAGAATAATTTGAAATATACACTGTTTATCATTTGAAATTTGAAAAATACACTTCTCTTTTTTCTTTTTTGGAAACTACACTTTATTGGGGGTGATTGGTAGTTGCTGTAGGTGTTGTTCACAGTCCTATTTATTTCTAAAGCACCAAATTCAGAACAATCAAGCTTTAAATTTTTTTTTGAAACCACAGCTCTAGAAATAACCTACAGCTGTACAAGTGTTCTGCAGAGCCAAATATCTAAAACAATTTTTTAGTGCTTTCGTAAAATTCTACAGCAATAAAATTTAAAGCCACAGCAAAAACTCTACAGATTTTTTTCTACAGTAAAAATTTTAAAGCTACAGCCATTACTAATCAGACCAAATTTGTATATGATAAGACATATTTATCCTAATTCTAATATTACAAATTTAAATAACTAAAATGTAAATACAAAAATATTATTATTATTTATGTGTGTGAAAATTTATATTTGAAATAAATACATAATATTGTTGGGGTCTATTTTTCACGAAATAGATTGAACTGTTTTACAAGTTCATCAACCATCATTAAAAACAGGCAAACTACACACTTAAAAAACTGTTCAAATATGTCATAAAATTAACTGCAATTCCACGAATTCTTATGTGTCCATATGCACAAAGTTCTTAAACATACTATCTTCCATGTAATCATGCTAATCAAAGTACAAAGTTACAGTAATTAATAAACTGAAACAAAAAGAAAAGAGATACATCAATGCACCGTTTGTTTTTATATATCGTGGATTGTTTTCATGAGTGTCTGATCTAATATCAAAACAAAAAAAAAATCTTCAAGGGATCATTAGTATTTGCTAAAGAAGTTTGTAATGTTGATTGATTGGTTTTTGTTTCTGAAAAGATCCTAAGAACAAGTATATTGAATAGTGATGAAATATTTAAAAGCATTTTGCTGGGGAAGCAACAGTGGATGTGCTTCAGATTATGGATACTTGATTTTTTTTTTTTAAAGTTCCAAAATTGATTACATTCTCGTGTGGGGGTTAATAAGTTTTCTCCATTATGACGGTGACGACAGAGATTTCCAACGAGATAATAATATATTGTCGCATGAATAAAATTTTAAACAAAATTTTATATAGATATTAAGATTATTATTTAGAAAAGAAAAATATAAAACCTGATTGTCGTTGGATTTACTTTTTAAACATTTTAAAATTAAATATTAGAATACATATAAACATTTAAATAGGATATTTTGGTCATTTTATCTATAAATAAGTGTAGTTTTCAAAAACAATAATAAATAGTGTAATTTTCAAAAGGTATTTTTCCAAATTTTCCCAAAAAAAAAAACTGTTGGGAATTGAGATGAGTTTTTTCTTGAAATATTTTCACTCTAGGACACATTCCTCATCTTTATTTACATTCCAAGACACATTGTTATACTGACACACTTTCCTCAACTAATTTTCTTCCTTTTCGTTAGAACTCAATCATAAGGCAACTAATTAAATTTTCCTTTGGCGGGATTAGCCCACAACCATTGATCTTCTTAAAGCTCCAACGGTTGAGATTTTACTTGGCAGATCTGGAAAAAACATATATATGCTATTTAATAATAACCATTCGATCAATATCCCTCTCTCTTATTTTCAACGGTCCAGATTTAGTTCTACCTATAACATTATTCTCTTTCTTCTCTCCCCCAACGACGTCGACTTTCTCTGTGTTCATCGAGGAAAAAAAAATCTAAACTTTGTTAACTAATCCAAGATTTTTAATCCTGATTATTGGATTCTAAGTGGTGGTTTGTGAGATAACTTTGTTTAATAATTTGTTTTACTGTAATTCCAACATCTTAATTTTGGTTGAATAACAACTCTGTTTTTTTTTTTTGTTTTAGGTATCTTCCATGGTAAAGCATTGTATAATTATCGCCGGCGAATAGTAGACGTCCGACGACAGCAGCGGGAATGTGTTGCAGGAGTTCTTTGTCAACACCGAAGCTCCCCCCCCCCCCTCCGCCTCACTGAGCTATTGACCGCATAACACCAAGGAACTTATAACCAGAATCTTCACCAAACTTTTTTGATTCCTAAATTTAGCAGAACACCACATGATTTTTTTCAACCTCTCACCTTACTACTATCTTCATACTCCGATCGTGTACACTTTGTAAACGAATCTCAGACTGTCCATCCATGTGTACAATCATGCTTCTTTGTGCGCATGTACACATTACCGTGACATACATAGCACACACAACCACACTTGAATCATGTTTCACCTGATAATTTGTAGACATTCAAGAATCAAAATCAGTAGCCACGGATTTACACTTTGCCATTTGAATTTTCCAAAGGAGTAGCATGTACATTTTTGCTGCCGAGTTGTCCATGTGTACAACCTCGATTCTTTGTATGTGTGTACACGTTAGCATGTCAAACATAGCACACACGGATTTGAATCCACCTGACAAATCATATAAATTTAAGAACCCATACAAGTCAAGCATAACACACACAAATTTTAATCCACTGTACACTGTCACAGATTTGAATTCCCAAAATCAGAAGCCAGTACATTTTACTCGAATGCTACTCGCTGTCCATGGGGACAACTATGCGCTATTGTACGCATGTACACAAAACAACAATGTACACATGTTTTAGCCAAATAAACATCATCTTTACACAATTCGATTATCATTTTGCAACAAGTTTAGTAAAACACCAAACATGTTTTAGCAGCAACACCAAACATGCCTACATTAGGATTACACATACAACACAAACTACCGTAATTTTTAGCCGAATAAAACCATCATTCTTACATCCATGATACGTTCATATCATACAATCAAACCGCAAAATAAAATCTTACACCATCCGATTAGCATAATATAATAAGTCTACATAATGCAAACACAACACCTAACATGCATACATTAGTCCTCTAACTTCTCACTTCGTCTCATCCTCCGCATAAACTGGTACAACCCAATCCTTGTATTAATCCATAGCAAACTGCTTCCTCATTATGTCCACCAAATCGTCAGTCATACCATCCATGGATGTGGGTTCCCTAGAGCATTTAGCTCCATAAACTTTATCGCAACAGGCTCACAATCACCACCACGCCTATTACACAAGGTACAAAGTAAAATTAGAGCTGGTTCACCAGGTTCAGAGTACAAATGTACAACTCAAAGCAATATCCATATGTACACGTGAGAATCAGTGTCACAGAAGTGTACACATGTACACACACATAACTGATACCAACAAAAAAATGAAACTTAGAAAACTCTGCCTACACCACCTCTGTAAAACTGATACCAACAAAAAAATGAAACTTAGAAAACTCTGAAATCGGAACCCTAATCCTAAAATCGAAATCCTGAATCCTAAATCCCAAAATCGAAATCCCAAACCCTAATCCCAAAAACGAAATCCCAGAATTGAAACACTAACCCAAAACCTTGGGAATCTTTAACCTCACATGAGGATTGAGATGGAAGCAACCGTAAATACCCAAACCAATCAAGATGTACATAATAAATGGATCTAACCTTTTGCTTTGACCTTGAAATCTCTCCTCTTTTGCGACGACATCTTCTTCTCCATCAGTCTCCGTCGTTAAAACGTCCTCCGTTAGAAATCTCTTTCGTCACTTTTTCTCTGGGTTTTACTATTATTGAAGAAAAAAAAATAATTCGACGAGAGTTTCTTTTTCCCCGGGCCCATGTGAAAAACAGAATTCAATTTCACCTATGTTTCACGTCCACCAGTCTAAACCCTAATTTTTTTAAAATTCAAATACCTAATCAGCCTAACTAAAAAGAATCGTCCAATTACCTCAGTATCCCTTTTGGTTTTGCTTTTTGGAGGGTAAACAAGTCTTCAACCACTGAAAAGTACCTCAGTAGCATAATGTGTTCTCAAGTGTAATAAAAAGACACAATATGTCTATTTATGTTAATAACTCTTTTTTCTTTCCTGTCATTTATCTGTTTCTCATTTTTCAATCTCTTGGTGGGCCATATATAATGGGTCCACGTACTAGTGGATCAATAGAATAAGGCAATCATGTGAGAGACGTCGGTCAGATAATGATAATGATGAAAATATTACATTCATTGACAGTTTCTAGTTTCTAATTACACGCCAGGTCAGTTTCCACTCCTAGGACACTCTATGTAAACTAAGCCCACTTTCATTCTTTCTCTTCTAACTAATTTAGTTTCTATTTAACGTAACTTGGAAAAGAAAAGATATTATTTTATTAACTAGACCAAACATGATTTGACACATATCTACCTCTAATTTTAACCGTTAGATTTATTGATCTAAAGTCAATACCAATGATCCAGATTTCATCTCTTACAAATCATTAAGTGCTTGTTTCCTTGTCTATAATCATTAAGGACACAACACAGAGACAAAGAAGAGGACAACGGAGGGGTAAATGAACGAAGACGTAGGCGACGGAGGTGATGACGGTGACAGAGACGATGACGGTGTCTACGATGGCGTAGACGACAAGGACTTTGAGGACAACAATGGATACGTAAACCACATCAGCTTAGAAGCTCATCTCTTTTGTAAATTTCAAGCTCGGAGAGAAAAAGATCCACTGTTGCAAGCTTGAAGAGACATAGATCCATGGCTCAATCCGTCGTTATCCACGGCGGTTTAACATCTCTCTAACATAATACACGGCTAGGAAAAGCTCCAATCCGCCATAGACTTCTTTATTCTCAACGATTTAAGGTTGTCCACACGACCTTATCATGCCACTAGGACCTTCTCTCACCAACCGAACCTTCTCTTGCCACAATCCTCTGCTTTGATTGAGCTCCTCTCATGACGAACTGAGATCGATCGTTACCACAACAACTTTTATTTCCACTTTAAACATCTCATGTGTAGATTTGTTTTCAATTATACCCCAAACTCTTGAATATAAGGATTTTCCTCTTTATTTGACCCTAAAATTAAAATATGCACTTTAGCCCTTGGTATATCCAAATGAACACACAATTATAATATATATATTACTAAATGTAATCTAAAATAAGTTAAATTAACTAAAATAAGTGCTAAAAACCATTAAAATCTTAAGATATAAAATCAACCGAATGCAATGTCTAAAATAATCATAACCATTCAAATCATTTATCATTATTTCTGTAATGTATAATCCGGTGTACATGTGACGTTTTAAAAATACGTGTACACCATGACAATTTTTACCGTGCAAATACTGCAATTTCCAAATGTATCCAACATATAAGACTATGTACATTGGTGTGATTAATTCAACACCCTAATTTTCACTTTTTTTTTTTTTGATGAAATTTTCAATTTATTGATCAACGTTGGAAAAGTGCTTACATGACTGTGTTTTCTTTAAAACTAATGTAATAAAAGGGTACGCTACGCTATCGCAGCTCTGTTGGCTTCCTATGCCATGTGAGCTTCAAACCAACGAACCATTAGTTCCCGCAACTTTGGGTTCAGATGATATTTTGTAGACATGATGCGATTCCTCACCGCTTTGTCGATCACTCGAGCCAGCTGTGCCACCGGCTTTGCCGTGATTTTGTGCTTCCTATCATTACGCTCCCGCCAGATGAAGTAAATAGAAACTTGCAGCACCAATCGAAGCAATATAAACGTTTGTCGGTCATGCGTTCCAGAGAGCATCTGTAGAATAGTTGTCTCCCAATCCGGGTTCGGTTCCACTCCTATCAACTTCCCCACAACCTGCAGCCATAGAGTGAGCGTATACGGACACGCGAAGTAAAGATGATCGCGCGACTCCTCCGGTTCTCCACAGAATAGACACCCTTGAAGGCGGCCCCATTTACGGAGACGCTGACCAGTTGCGAGCCTGTCCTTGAACGCTAGCCAGGTGATGAACGCAAATCTGGGAACGCCTTGCGCGAACAAAACCAGTTTAGTCCATAGGACCTTATCATGTTGCTGTCTTATCTGCCGCCATGTTGCGCTAGAGCTGAAACTATCTCCATAGTCATCTGGCCCGAGTTTCCATAGAACTCCATCATTTACACCCGCGGAGAGTGTCACCTGAGACCTACGCACCTCTTGCACTAGCGTTTGGATTTGTCTGTCTCTGCATCTTCTAAATCTCCATTCTCTGTCAACGAGTACCTCATTTATTGTTGCATTCCTAGGAATGCCCAGCTTTTGCGTGCCAATCTCTCCCGTAATCTCTATCAATCGACCCCTGTGATGCCATAGGTCTGTCCAAAACCTCACTGTCATACCACTTTTTATGTCCATACGGATGAAACTGCGTGCGTGATTTCTGAACCGTAACAGTTTCCTCCACACCCATGATCCAAGACCAGTATCCTTGACGTCCCATAGGGTCTCATCACGAAGTAGGTATTTATTTACCCAAGTGCCCCATAGAGATAGACCCTGAGACATTACCCGCCAGATTAGTTTCAAGATAAATACCTTATTCACATCGTTTAAACGCCTAAGGCCAAGTCCTCCTTCCTCAAACGGTTTACAAATCTCCACCCACGCTATCTTAGCCATGGACGTGTTATTTGGTGAACCACTCCAAAGAAACGCCGAGCACATACTTTCTATTTCGTCAATGCAAGCCTGTGGCAAGCAGAATGCCGCTGACCAGAAATTTGTGATGCTGGCAATGACAGACTTGATGAGCTGAAGTCTACCCGCATACGAAAGAGCTCTGCTTGTCCACGAATGGAGACGCGCACGTATTTTGGTTAGGAGAGGTTCATAGTCCTGCTTTGTCATTATCTTTGTAGTGAGAGGGAGTCCAAGGTATCGGATTGGCAAAGCCGAAACTGAGAGCCCCACAGCCAATGCCTCATGTTCCAGAGCATGTTTCCCCCGTCCCGCTGCAAATGCCGTCGATTTAGCAGCATTGATTTCCAGGCCAGACATACCTGCGAATTTATCAAAGACTGATAGTGTACCTCGAAGCGATGCTGTAGACCCGTTGGTGAAAACCACTATGTCATCAGCGAAACTCAGGTGTGATAGCCTGATCTCTTTGCAGTACGGGTGGTATCCAATTTGTCCCTCTGCTGCTGCTTTATTGAGGAGCTTCGAGAGAACATTACTTACTATGACGTATAGATACGGTGACAGGGAGCATCCCTGCCTTAAACCCCTGCTGCTCGTAAAAAAACCCTCTAACTCACCATTCACCGATACCGAAAACGCCGCCGTGTCTATGCATCTCATAATCCATGTGACAAAAAGATCCGGATAGTTCATTGCTCGCAATGTCTCCTCAATGAATGACCAGCGGACTGTATCAAAGGATTTGGCTATATCCATCTTGATAGCTGATCGCGGTGAAACCGAGTCGTTGTGGTAGTCTTTCACCAGTTCTGTCGCTAGGAGGACGTTCTCCAGTAGCAACCGTCCCTCCACAAAAGCACACTGGTTAAGCTCAATAGCCTCCGGAAGTGTAACCTTTAGCCTACGAGCTATGATCTTGGACACAGCTTTATAAATGACATTGCAACACGCAATAGGCCGGAAATCTGTCATTTTTATCGCGTCCTTTGTCTTAGGAACCAAGGAGAGGATCGTAGCGTTTATACCATGAGGCATGAACCCGTAGATGAAGAAAGACTGAACAGCGGTGATGAAGTCTTTTCCAACCACTGCCCAAGCTGCTTTGTAGAATTCCATCGGATAGCCATCTGGTCCCGGAGCTTTGTTTGTTGGCATAGAGAAGAGAGCTTCCCGTATTTCCGCCGGTTGCACCGGAGCCTGCATCTTTATTGCGTCCTCATTAGTGCATCGGTGTTCAATCAACTGACTGAGCTCCTCATGCGTAGTTCTCATCTCCACCTGATGGGATCCATTTAAGAAAGTCTTGAAATGGTCCACTGCTTCACGCTTTATTTCAGAGGGTGTTGTTAGGATTTCACCGTCATTAGTTACAATTCTTCTGATCGTATTGCCGATGTTCCGGCTCTGAGTTACCTTGTGGAAAAATCTTGAGTTCCTGTCTCCAAGCCCCAACCATTGTACTCTAGATTTTTGATAATAGAATTGCTCCTCTAATTTCCTCTTGAGTTCCTGTCTCCTCTAATTTCCACTTTTTACACTCCACATCATCTTATCTCTCTTCCACATAATAATTCAACACCCACTCATTTTTATACTCTACAATAGTTTTGTTTAATAAAATTCAACACTCTATCTTATTTTTTATATTGTTAAAAGTTTTCAATTAGTTTAATTAAAACCATAAAAATAAAATTTTTTAATTTTTATTTTAATTACGTTTTTACAAATAACAAAATAGAAAATATTAATAGTCACTAATTGTTTTTTAAATCATCTTATTAAAAACTTTTACAGAAACTTAAAAATGCATTACAACGCAATAATAAACACACAAAACAACTAATAAACCACACATAACTTGATTAATACAATAGACATAACTTATACAAACAATAAAACTTTCAGATCACACAGAGATATCAAATCTCTTTAATCATGGATTACTCGTGAATTTGATTACAATAAAACTTTCAGATCACACAGAGATATAAAAAAATGATTTCTGCATGAAACTCCATCCCGGGGAGGATCAAATGAGCAATGTTGATTACACTACTCAGCGATTTTTCCCCAGTACGATTCACTTTTTTGATTTATACCAACAATGTTGTCTGTTCCATATTTTATCCAGCCACTCAACAATACCAAATTTTGATCAGTGCTCCATTTAGGGCTCTTTCGGCGAGTACGAGCTGAATCTTCTGCATGTGGAGTGGCTTCGTTAACACCTCATGTACCTCCAAAAGACATTTGTGTAGAGAATTCAGGGAATTCACTTGCTCCAACATTCACAACATTCTCATTATGCATCATAGTTGAAGGATGAGGGGGTGTTTGAGTTGGAAATGGCATCATCGATCCATATTGTGGACGATAGTTTAAAACCGATGGTGGCATGAAAAAATTTCCTGGAAAACCATAGTTCGGTATATTTTGGGGTTGGTTGAAATAGTGATTTTGAAATTGATAGTTATTGGGATTTGGATAATTAAAAGGATAATTAGTAGAATTTTGAGTATGACAAGGATTATTGTTAGTATCCATTCTGGTAAAAAGGATAATTAAGAATATAATCAAGAGATTAAAGGTAGAATGATAGAAAATTATAGTAGAAATAGAAGTTTTTTTTTTTGATATCCAAATCAAATGAACCAAGTCTCTATTTATAGAGTAGAAAAAATTACGAATTTTGATATATAAAAAATAAATTTATAAATTAATTTAGTTATAAATAATTGTTGTTAAATAATTGAGATAAGAAAATAAATCCAGAATCTACACAAACCAATAAGAAAATGACACAGATGCAAAAGTGGGCTCCATTTTGTGTTTATTCAACGGTTGAATTTTTTCAACCGGTTGAATCCACATCGACATTCAACAGCTTCATTATTTGGTCTCTTCTTTATTCAACGGTTGAATAAAGTGATTCAACACCTTCAATGTATATAGCCTAAGGTGTACATTTGAATCCTTGCACATAAATCTAAACTAAAAGATTATATGGTGGCAATGTATTATTTTACAAGTTAATTGATGTACATATGAATAATTGTACATGTAGATAATAAAAAATTCGTGTACATAAAAACCAAAAATCGTGTACATGGTACAATGTATACATCCAATGGTTTTTAAATTTACAGTTTCATCTTTTTATGCATTTTGTATAAATTAAAGAATAGAAAACACGATCTTTGATGAACAAAATTATGTGCACAACAATGATTGTACACATATAACAGATACAATACAAGAAAAAACAATATCAAACCCTTTCATTCATGTAAACCATGCATCCCCGTCTTTACCTACAAAGATAATTTTTACAGTATGTACATGTGAGTTATTGTTCAAATTGACTGGTATACTTGTGAATCGTTGTACATGTGGATAATGATATTTTGTGTACGTAATATCATGTGCATATTACTAAATACATATATCATTACAACAACATACACAATAAATGATTCATACCTCATTAATATATTATAGATTTTAATTGGTATTTAGCATTTCATTTTAATCATTTTAAGATGCATATATATATATATATCTTGCATTTGTATGTTTATTTGCAAATAATAGAGGCTAAAGTGCACATTTAGAAATTTGAGACCAAATCAAAATGATTTATTTGTAAATAAAAAAATCTAGGGTAGAAACGAAATAAAACAAAACATCAAGGACCAATGTTGCAAAAAGCAGAATATTCGCTGGTCTAGATTGCACAACTGAAAGTCTTGGGGCAAATTTGTGAAGAAACTTGAATATATAGGAAGTTTGAGACAAATTGGAGAACACACAAGAGTTTGAGGACAAATGTGCAAATAGTCAAAAATTGACCATTGTTGCTCTTATCAAGCTTTCTCTACCAATTGCGACTGAAGCAACGACGACTCCGGCCCCGAGCATGACGACCACAACAAGAAGGGGACGACCTGACCTTGAAACGAATTGCGGCAACGCTCTGTCGGAATGGACCTCGCGGTTTGCATCAGCTTGATGTGGAGGAGACGACAGATGAGACAGCTTTCTGGGTTTAGTCGTCATCGTCATCCAATTTCTTCATCACAGTCAAGAATAAAATCAATTTTTTTATAATTTTTTTGTAGGAATTGATTTTACTTTATCGTGCACAGCTTAGATAAAGCAGAAGACACGAAACAACATAAAAAAAAAGTTGACTGCTTTTGATGGATTCCTGTGTCTCCTATTTTTTTGAATTGTAAAACAAAAAAAAAATACAAAATAACTAGACACTTTATTGGTTAGAACTAGTTGAGGGGAAGGAAGTAAAATACTTAACAAAACTATCTTGGTAGCAGTAACTGTTTTAATGTGTAATGAAAAATCAAAAACTGTTTCTGAGTGTAAATCACTCAAAAGTGTATTGGGAATGAGATAAAGTGTCTGAAGAGCAAAAAAGTGTTTTAGAGTGTAATTTAGAAGTGTAAGAGTGTCTTATTATGTAAATCTTTCGCATAAATATTGGTGTTGATACTATGCTAATGGAAAGCAAAAGTACATCTGTATTGGTTGGAGGGGAATCATTATCATTGAAGTTTCTCACGTGATGGGCTTATTCTATTGATCCACTAGTATGTGGGCCCATTATATATGGCCCACTAAGAGATGAAGAATGGGAAACAGAGAAATGGCAGGAAAGAAAAGTTCATCCCAATTCCCAACAGCTTTCTTGTCTCTCGACTTTTTTGCTCTTTTTCTTAAATTTTTTTTAAAAAATTAATCCTCCACTTTTTTTTCGTTTTTGGTGGAGTTGCATTATGTCAGTAAAAAAAAATTAAAAATGACAAGCTAAAGTACAAAAAGTAAGAAGGAAGAAATGCCTGCTAAATTTTGAGTTTGTAATCTATGTAATCAAAAGGAATGAAAAGGATATTATTAAGGAGAAAAGAAATAATTAATGCGGGGGAAAATCGTATCTCGAGAAAACAAAGCGTAGAGAGAAAATGTTAATTAGAAGCAATGATGGTAATGGCGATTGAGATATTGGGAATTGTATATAAACATAGAGACGAAAGATAGGGTCTCTCTCTCTCCCTCTCCCTCTCCCTCTCCCTCTCGAGCCATTATTGCTCAACGAGCTTCTGAAATGAAGGCGGCGAGATGGAGGAGATGAAAGCGGCGAGACGGAGGGGACAACGAGAGACTGACGGGAAGGAAGCGACAAAGGCGGCGACGAGAAGGATGCAAAGACGAGATGGAGACAAAGGTGGTACTTTTACAGCAAAAGAAAAGTTCGCGGTGAATAAGAAAGAGAGAAACGTCGCAGCAGTGGTACTGTTGCGGCGGAAGAATGGCTAGCAGACAAGGACGATGATGTTGTAACCATGGATCTTTGTCTCTTCAAGTTTGAGATTCACAAAAAAGGTAATTTGTCGTAGTTTTCTGTAACCATGGAAAAAAGAAAGAGAAAAAGATAAAAACAGAAAAAGAGAAAAAAGATTTGTACAATTAAAAATTAATTAATTTTCTTTTTGTTTAGTTAAGTTTTAAGTTAGATTTCAACCGTAAAAGAGAGAATCGTTGGGTTTCATTGGTTTGAATTAGGGAAACGTGTATTGGGAAGGAGATAAAGTGTGTGAAGAGCACAAAGTGTCTTAGAGTGTAATTTATAAGTGTAAAAGTGTCTTATTATGTAAATCTTTCTACACTTTTCCCTAACTCAAACCAATGAAACCCAACGATTCTCTCTTTTACGGCTGAAATCTAAATAAAACTTAACTAAACAAAAAAAAATTAATTAATTTTTAATAGTACAAATCTTTTTTCTCTTTCTCTCTCTGTTGTTATCTTTTTCTCTCTTTTTTTCCATGGTTACATAAAAGTACGACAAATTACGTTTTTTGTGAATCTCAAACTTGAAGAGATAAAGATCCATGGTTACAACATCATCGTCCTTGTCTGCTAGCCTTTCTTCCACCGCAACAGTACCACTGCTGCGACGTTTATGTCTTTCTTATTCACCGCGAGCCCTTCTTTTGCCGTAAAAGCACCACCTCTGTCTCCATCTCGTCTTTGCATCCTTCTTGTCGCCGCCTTTGTCGCATCCTTCCCGTCAGTCTCTCGTTGTCGCCTCCGTCTCGGCGCTTTCATCTCCTTCATCTCGCCGCCTTCGTTTCAGAAGCTCGATGATCAACAATGGCCAGTTTTAGCTTTATTGCACATCTGGTCCCTAGACATTTGAATACATTCATTTTGACCCCATAGGTTTCTGATTTGCAAATATACCATTTCAAATTGATTTCACACTTTTTAATTGTGCAGAGTATAATTTCCATAATTATAAAACTGGTCCACAAACTTTCTCGATATTTTCAATTCGGCTCTTAACTTTGCAAATTGCTACGTTAAAAGACCAAAATCCACAACAAAATATTTACAAGTTTGTATTCAAGGTGTACACCTATACAAACCCAAATGCAAATTTATGGTTCATATTAGGGTGTACATCTGTACAAACCCAAATGTAAATATAAGGTTCATATTAGAGTGTACATTTGTACAAACCCAAATGTAAATTTAAAATTCATATTAGGATGTACATGGTAGAACATAAAAAATATTGAAAGAAAAGAAAATATAAAAGCATTGATTTTCTTAAAAACAAAATGTGATAATAGTGGAATTTTCTGAAACAAAATTCGTACTAGACATTGCTTTAGGTGATGTAACGATTTTTAACTCTTATTTATCTTTTGTAATCACTACTATTCTTTAAGTTAATTTCGCGTACACATGTACACCTCATCTGGTGTACACTACCATATCGTATAACCTTTCCTATATGTACGCAAAACAAAACATATTTCAAAAAACATAAACTAATGTGTATGTATATAACTTGATACATTCGTAGCTTGATACAAATATATATATATATATATTCAAATATGGATAGCTTGATACGTTGTACACGATAAACATGCAACGTAGTACATATGTACACATATTTTTGTGTACACCACCACATAGTACACCTCTATTGTTATCACTTTCTATTATATGTACACAAATCAAAATCAGTTCTCAATACGAAAAGTATCACTTACAAACAAAACTATCATCCCTACTCACATGTGTTATATGTGCACATCTTCCATTTATTTTTGTAAACATGTATATTATCATGGTTGACTGTACATGGTTAATACACCGACTATACGCCAGATGCCATGCATTAAAACATGGATTAAAATATGAGCTTAGAGAAGATTGATTGATTGTGTACATTGTATAATGTACATATAGATTAACAAGGAATCAACTTTGTTTTTGAATATCATGTTTATCCACATGTACAAGGAATCGTACGTAGGGAAACCTATGTTCACCATCAACTTTGTTTTTGAATATCTCATTAATATCATACACAAAAAAATCAGGATTTTCCATCAACTTTGATTAATATATATTTTTAGATCAACGACTTTTCATTTTAGCTAATTTTAACCATTTACATTGCATTTCAGTGTTAATTTTGTATCTGCATACTAATTTGAATAAAGCAGAGGCTAACTTTGCTCATCTGGAAATTTGTGTTAAACTGGAAAGTAACTGTGCAAAACTGAAAGTTTTAAGGCCAAATTGTAAATATTCTAAACTAAAGGATCAATCATGCAAATATCAGAAACTTGATTTGGGAATGGATCCCTTTCCATATATCAGATTGCCCTCGGTGTGGTTCGCTGACTGTTGCAGAGGAGCAGTAGATCAGGGAGCCGATTGAGCCGAGTTAAATAGGAGACCCGCGGTGGTGAATCGTTATTAGATGGTGGATCGCTTTGGAATGAGCCGGTGAAGACGAGGGGTTTCAGATGCTCATGGAGGAAGGCACCACGGAGGTTTATGTGAGTCGCCGACTTGAAAACGCGGAGGAAGACGAACCGTAATTATGTGCCTCAGATCGTACAACCCACGTCCTGCTCCTTATCGCCATGGACCAGACTGGTTCGGATGAACCTGGACAGTAGGCAAAGGGTCATCTTGACCAGATCGCATGGGAAACAGAGTCTTTGACTATCTTTAATACCAGATCGCATGGGAAATCGAGTCTTTGACTATCTTTAATATTTTCAGTCAATCTTTATATTTCCTAGGCATGTTTTTCCTCAATATCTTTATGTCTTTCTTTGACTCATTCTAGTATAAATATGTAACACATCTCATGGAATAAAATAATCGATTTTCTTTCAAGTTTATGAGTTCATCTCTTTGTTCTTCGCTTAGAACAGTCTTAGTTTCTTGTCGAGTGATTCTCCAAGTAAACAAATCTTCCCTTGTTGGTCTTGACGTAACATTCCAAACCACAATCGAAGCCGGTAGTATCGAGAGGTCTTTCCGCAACCTTTTGTGTCGCCTTTCAATCCACCAAGTTCTCTAATCTTTGGCGAGTTCATATCCAAAGTCCCGTTGAGTGATCTTGTCCGAATCTAGGACATATCAATGTGGTATCAGAGCCACTCTGAGGTTCAGAGTTCTTCACATCCAACCATTCTTAGCTCTTCGGCTTTTAGGAGATCAACTGTGTCTTTTGGACTACTGATCAACCATGAAGAGAAGGCAGCGTGCAAAGCACAAGAAGAAAAGTTGCGAGAATGGAGGTACAACAAACGCACAGCCGAGATGAGAGCACAATATGAGCGTGACCAAGAGAAGGAAGCCAAGAAGTCACGATCGGAGAGAGACAAATGGAAGAAACCACTGAGCAAAGAAGAGACTCCATCAACCAGATCTGAAGAGAAGAGGAATAAAGACTTGGAAAAATGGCTGGAGAGTTTCAAGGCTAAGATCCATCAGAGGATCACAAACCCACGTCCATCTCCAGTTTTAGAAGAAGATCAGGATGCCAAAGATACCGAACCATAGCTATCGACTGTTTATCTCCGAGCAGAATCTATGGAAGATCAGCTGTATCAAGAGGAAGATCTCAGTCCAGTCTTTGATGAGGAGGAAGATCTCGGTCCAATCTTTGATGAGGAGGAAGATCTCGGTCCAATCTTTGATGAGGATGAAGAACCATAGGCTGTAAGTGTTATCCTGGTTGTCCAAAAAGTGGCTGAAGATGTGGTTGATCATGGACCAGAAGCTGATCATGGAAAAGATCTCACAACCGCTTATGCTTCAGGTGATATTCTCGGTTCTTTATCAAGTGTCAAACTGGTTCAGCTATTTGTTTGCAAGGAGTACGACCCAGTGGAGCTACTGAGGCCTGAAGAAGGTCTACAACACTTCATCTTTGAGCCTGGAATAGGAGTGTGTGCGCACAAGAACACAAGAAACACCTTGGCTGAGGAAAACCATGTCGGTTCATTCATCCTAGAAGGTCCGGATTTGAGGACAAATTCTTTTAAAGGAGGAGGGGATGATGCGACCCAGATCAGCAGCTATGTCTCAACGAGAAGCTTAAGGTATGAACCAGCTAAGCAACTGATCATAGCTTGGCTTAATGGACATTTTATGGGCCTTATCGGTTTGATCCATGAAGTTCTAGACCGAGAGAAGCTAATGGGCTTGGTGCAGAATGTGGAGGCTTTATGCTCAATAAGAAACCAATGTTTGGATTTGTCCAAGAATGGCCCAACAAGAAAATACAAGCCATGGTCGAATAATATATCAATCTAACGGCAATTCAAAGACCGTCGACCATGCAAAAGGACACGACCAGCCAAGAGTTTTGCAACCACAAATTCCCAAATTCGGTCAATAGTCTTCGTGTTTGGTCTTTGGTCAAGTCCACCATATTTATGCTATTTATATTTCCTAGAATAAGTTTAGACATTTTGTCTAACCCACAGTCTATTATATAAAGGCTTGCTTTGTATTGTTTCAAATCATTCAACATTTTTAATCAAAAACCTTTCTTTTTATTCTTGTTGAATCCTTTGTTCTTAACCGGACATCGTAGCTTCTAAGTCGTCAGAGTGAGTCATATCTTCGGGCTTAGGAGTTTGGTAGTATCAAGAGACTTTCCGCACCTCTTGTGTCACCATTCGATCCACGTTCCTTGATCGTTTGTGCTTTTTAGTTCATTCGGTGCAAGGCTTATCCAATCTACCAACCTTATAGAGTGATCCTTCTAATTTAGGGCGTATCACGTAAGGGTGAGGAGAGTGACGACCTAGCACTGACGGGGATGACTAGAGCTTCTCTCCGACTAGAGCGTGTCTCCGACGAAAACTTCTCTCTGACGAGAGTTTGGCGCCTTCCTCTTCATCGCATGAAACAACGAGAATGAAGAACTAAGTCGGAGATGGAGGGAGATCGCGGTTCACCGGAGGCTCAGCGACTGGGCTCTAGTGGTTCAAGCCACACAGCGGAGGAGAAGAAGCTTGAAGAAAAAAAAACAAAAGATGTACGGCGGAGATGGCATGAAGATCGTGATTTACAGGAGACTCAGCAGCGGAGCTCTAGCGTTCATGCTACATTGCCAAGGAGGAGCTTCGAGATTGACTGTTCCGGTGGTGTTCGAAGTCAAAGATGTACGGTGGATATGTGCTTTAGAATAAAAGTTAAACAAGACCAAAAAGTCAAACAATAATAGCCTCATGATATTTGAAACAAGGGAAAATTAGAAGATTGGGCAACTTTTAAGTTTGAATTAGAAATTTGGGCAAGCTCATGTTTTAATTAGGTTGTTGGGCAACCTAGTAGGAGAGAGAAGAAAAAGTGGACAGTTTTAACCTTTTTGCCCAACAATCTTGAGCTGAAATTCGTGGGACCAGACTGTCTTTTGCCCAGAAAAACTTGCCTCATGAATACCGACACACGCGCGCCGGATGTGCGTGTAAGAGACGAATTGAATATTATATTATTTTAATTTCAGAAGGAAACATGGTATTGGGCTTCGTTTTTGGGCGATTTGACCCCAAAACTTGAAGGCCTTATATGTGATGATTTCTCGCGGGAAACAACGGCTCCAAGGTGGACGAATGGCCATTAATGACTGGTGACTTTGGAAAACATGTGTTTCACTTTAATTTATTAATTAAAAACAGGGCAACTATTAATTATTTAATACAAAAACGTACGAACCCTATCTCTTTGTCTGTCTCCTTGTTGAGGAGTAAAAAAGGCTACCGAACAAGGGAACTCAAGACAGCTAATTTTACACACAGAGGCATGAGCTGCATCCGATATGGTGAGGGAGGAAAGGGTATGGCGGATGGTGGGTGTTATGTATCTAGCATCGAAGGTAAATCATATATAAGCCGTACACCATTGCATTTATGACATTATAGTTATTGCTGAAATCATTTATTAAAGATTTGAGGGTGTTCGGAATTCAGGTGTTTTTTTGTGCGAAACTATATTTATTGCTTCTGATTAGCACATTGAATTTTTAAATAAAATTATGTTTTATTTTTCGTAGGTGTTCACGATTCATACATCGTTGTAATCTCTGGACGGTGGATTATGTACGACACTGGTGACTGGGATTTTAAACTTGATAGCGACCGTATGGGGAGGGCTGTCTATGCGAAGTTGATAACTTCTGTTGAAGACTTGAAGCGGGCCATTATTGAGTCATACGGTCTAGTTGGAATGTCTGTTGCCGTTGAGATGTCATATTGGCTTGGTGAACACGGATCTTGTGCTGTTGGTGAAAGAGAAGCTCCTGTTCAAATTTCCAACGAAAAGGATTTCGACTTGTTTACTTCGGCACGTAAGGTGGACAAGTACATCAACGTATTTTTCACATTCAAAGAGGAAATAGATGGGAAAATCCATTTTCTGAGGCCAATGGGGAATCTTTTGAAGTCCAAAGAAGTTGCCAGCAGCAACGAAATGCAAGTTGGGAGTACGTCTGCTGATGTGCACACCCGGAATGAAGTTAATGACGGTGAGACTGATTTGACCGAAGATGAAATAATTCTGATGGGAGTTGCGGAAATTGAAGCAGTTTATGCCTCAAATGGTTTTGGGATGCGTGAAGTGGATGGAACTGCATGTGAAGTTCAGACTAAAGTGGAGACGACTGAAGATGCTGCGTTAGGGGAAGGTGAAGATGACGACGATGAGGATTATGATTACAATTTATGGCATGATTTTGTTGGACGAAATTGCGAATGGGACGATGATAAGGATGAGGATGGAGGGTAGGTGGTGGTGGTCGAACGAACGTAACATATGGAGGTGTACGTGGTGAGGTGGTGACTAAAACGAGGAGTGGACGAACTAATCCTTCTTCAAACAAAGGCAGTGGTTCATCTACAAACAAACAGCGTACCGCAAACCCACCATCAACTTTTGAAGATTACGTAGATGAGGGTAGAGATTACATAGGCTCATCTAGGATTTCGATGGAGAATATTGAAGAAGCAAGTAACAATTTAGGTGTCAAGTCAAGTGATCAAGTGGCCGACACTGAGAATCATTCAGATCCAAATCAAGAAGAGGACCCAAGTTTGGACAACATCTCTCAAATGTTGGTTCTCCAGACTCCTCCAAAGCCGTTCAACATGCATACTCGGGAAGTTGACGACAGTGATGATTTCGTTGGGCAGGTCCCTCAATGTGTTTCGTCTAGACCGACACATGATACATCTGATAGAGAAGACGAGGATGACGACTTTGTCGAACCGGTACCTATGTGTGTTTTGGTTGGTCAGACACATGAAACTCCGGTTGGAGAAGACGAGGATGACGACTTTGTCGAACCGGTACCTCAGTGTGTTTCGGGTGGTCAGACACATGAAACCCTGGTTGGAGAAAACGAGGATGATGACTTTATCGAACCGGTACCTCAGTCTCGAAGCCGTGAGGAAGACGGAAGAAGACGTCGTGAAAAAGATAAGGCTGATGATGAATCACTCATGAAATCCGTTAGAGCCGTTGAGCTATATGGATTTGAGGATGTAGAAGCTTCGTCTAACAACGAAGCAGTTAACGATTATACCGTCGATGATATTGACTTCACTCTAGCAGATACTGATATGTACACTGGGAAGCTATTCAGTAGCAAGCAAGAATTCAAGATCAGTTTGCACATTTATGCCTTAAAGCAGGTGTTCAGGTTCAAGTTCCACAAACATGCGTTTAACTACGTCGCAGCGAAATGCATTGATAAAAACTGCAAATTTTATGTTATGGCTAAGCAATTGGGGGAATCTTCGACATATCAGGTGAGGAAGGCGCAACTGAAGCATGTCTGCACATCTGATGCTAAAGCGCAATATAAGAAACATGCGACGTCGAAAGTAATAGCTGCACTAATGAGATCGAAGTATGAAAGGCTCCAAGCTGGACCGCGCGCATCTGAATTACCCGAGATGCTCCGGAGTGAGTTCTTGTTTACGGCCACATATTGGAAATGTTGGAAAGCAAAAGAGTTAGCAACTGTGGCTGCACAAGGAACAGAAGAGAGCTCTTACAAGCTCCTGCCGAAATATTTTTATGTTGTAAAGTATGCAAATCCTGGGTCCATTACTAATATCAAAACTGAAAAAGATGATAAGGGTCAGACAAGGTTTAAGTACGCGTTCATGGCGCTGAAAGCTTGCATTGACGGGTGGAAGCATCTACGGAAGGTTATTGTGGTGGATGGTACTCATATGTTTGGGAAGTACAAAGGGTGTTTACTAACTGCAAGTGGGCAAGATGCCAATTTTCAGGTATTCCCTATAGCGTTTGCTGTTGTAGACAATGAAACAAACGAGTCTTGGAGTTGGTTTTTTGAGAAGCTGACAGAGATCGTAGAAGATGGCTCCGATTTATCTATTGTGTCTGATAGAGCAAATCAAATATGTGTTGCTAAAGATAAGTGGTATCCTCTTTCACACCATGGGTGCTGCCTCGTACACCTACAGAGAAACGTCGACGCAAAATTCAAGAAAAGGAATCAGAAGCAAATGGTTGGCAGGGCAGCCGAGGTATTCAAGGTATCCCACTTTAAGAGACTTTACGCGGAGATCAAACTTACAGATAAGCGCTGTTGGGATTATCTTGAGAAGATCGATCCTAGGCATTGGACAAGGTCACACTTTGAGGGCGAGCGGTACAATCTAATGAGCTCGAATATAGCTGAGTCTCTCAACAAAGCACTAGTTCCTGCGCGCGATTCCCCGATAATGGCGCTATTTGAGTTCATCAGACGCATGATTAGTCGTTGGTTTGTGAGTAGACAGCGAAAGATATCGAAAATGAGTGGTGAGATCCCCCCGGCTGTTGACGAGTTGATGGAGAACAATCTAGAAGACGCAAGAGCGTACGCTGTGATGCCTCTGTCTGCTTTTGAATTTGAGGTAACTCTAAAAACAACCGGCTTCGGGAGTTCTGTTAATTTGGAAACCAGGTCTTGCACATGTCTTGAATTCCAGAAAGTTGGAATACCATGTCGACATGCCATTGCTGCGGCTATGTTTCGGGACTTGCAGCACTCAGAGTTCGTTGCAGACGCCTATCTAAAAAAGACATGGAATGAAACAACAAAGGGTGTTACACTCCCGGTTCCAGATCCGCAAGATCTTTTCATACCTTCGGAGGTTAGTGACCTTATCATGTTACCACCAAAGATGAAGAGACCACCAGGACGTCCACCGACCAAGCGTAAACGTTCTGCAGGAGAAATACCGGTACGACCTAATCTCATCTGACTGTAGTCATGGATATTTTCTGAATAAAGGCTGTTATGTTTTTTTCAGGAGGGGCCGAAGAAGAAGAAACTAAACACATGTAGTCGATGTCATATCTCAGGTCACAACAAAAATTCTTGTAAAGAACCGCTACAATGATGGGTTATGGATGGAGGAGATTTTATGTATTGTTGACATGGAGGAGATTTTATGTATTGTTGACAAGGGAGTTATTGTTTAGGTGTTTCCTAATAACACATCTATAATGCTATTTTGCGAACTGATGAGATATGGATTACGCAGTGCTTCTTCTTGAATTTATTAGATATGTATGGTTTTATTGTCATTCCTAAATATGGTGTTCATGTTTATGATTTGATGTAACTTGTTTATAACTTGAGGTGTACGATATCTGTGTAGCCAATCTAGCCGTTAGAAAGACATTTAAATACAATGTAGCCGTTGTATTGTGGTCCAATAATAATATAGCCGTTACAATCTCAATCTATTTAAGTATGACTGCTTGTGTCGTCTATATTTCAGATTTTTAACGATTCTCTCTTTGCTTTATTTTTATACTAAAGATGAGACTTGATTATAGCTATAGCCAGCCTTCCGAATCAGAGGACTATGGTGGGAATGACTCCAGCCACACAGAAGACCGTGAGGTTGAAGATCTTATTCGTCGGGACCAAGCTGAGCTAAATTACAATTATGCTGCGACGGTTCAGTACCCTCCGCAACCCGAGGTCGAATTTGGATTCCCGCAGACATGCTACTGTGGTGGTCGGCCTAAGCTAGCAACATCTCGCACTGTAAATGATCCAGGTAGAAGATACTACACGTGTGATTATGTTAATGATGGAGACTGTCATGTTCATAAATGGTGGGATGAGGCGGTTATGGAGGAGATGAGAGCCAGGGATACGCACACACTTCAATTGTCTGAAAAGGTAGATTATCTTACCTTTTGGAATGACTATGACCCACAACTTAACAAGTTTAAGGATCTCCAGAATGAGACTGAGCAGAAGCTGGTTAGGCTAGAGAAGATAGTGTCTGAGTTAGCTGAAAACAGAACAAGGTTAACCAATGGCTTCGAATACTTTGTTGGTGGAATGGTTATTATATTAGTTTTACTTGGGTTGGTGATCATATTCAAGTAACTCTTTATTTTGTAATGTAATAAATCGGATGAGTAATGAACTCTTGATGTGGTTTTTTGTAATGTGTCATTTTTTTATGATTCTACTAAAATTCTATGAACCAATAAACACGTTTGAAAAAACAAATGGTGAATATATCCCTCTCAATATTATATTCTACTATTTAAGTAGAAATGCTTTTGAAGCAACTTACCGTTAGAAATGCTTTTGAAGTAAAATATAGCCGTTACAATCTTGCACTATTTAAGTAAAATTCAGAACACCCAACAATCTCTCTTCACAACACTCAACAATCTCTCTTTACCACACTCACCAGTACCACAATATGACGGATCCTTACTATAAAGAGATGAAGCATCACAAAAGGGAGTATGACTGGGTGAGCAATTGTGTCTATGCCAATTACAAAATTCCAACGAAGTGTATCGCGGTGGAGATATCACCGTGGAAGCTGATGACAGAGGAAGAAACTATTACGTATGCAAAGATTTTAAGGTAATATTGGAGTTCACAATACTTAAATTTGCCTCCATTGTTAACGGAAATGGTATTGTTTTTAGCTAACAAATCTAATATATTTTCTTGTACATCCGTCATGACTGCCTTACCGCCCTCGAGGAAGAGCTGGATTGCTTGAGAAGTCAGTATGCTGAGGAGGTGTCGTTCCGCCGTGAGCTGCAATTTGAACTTGCGCAAATGCGTGAGGAGATCAAAGAGCTTAAGCAATTAATTATGGTGGATCGCTGATGTTAGCATTTTTCGAATCTATTATGTAATTTTCGTACTCTTCTATCAAATTTGTACTCTTTATGTTAAGGTTAAGGGATTCTAAGGTTAATTTGTACTCTGTTATGTAATTTTATATTAAGGTTAATTTGTACTCTTCTATCAAATTTTAACTGTTTATCTCATAATGGGCTTATCCATATCCAATTAAGAAGCAAACCCATTTGAATTAATGTAGTTTCATAATGTGTACAAAAGTCATCATTATACACCCTCGGTGAAGGTGTACGAAGTCATCATTATACCCCCTCGGTTACGTAAGCTTCATAACGTAGTTTGAAATTAGGGCTACCTTCTGACACGGAAAAGACATCTTCTTTATACATATTTGTACTAATTAATGTATGAACTTAAGGTATTCTCATCTCTCTCTTCGTTGGTGTACGAACACGCGTACACTAATGGTTTTAACACGAAAATAAATTTAAGTGAACTCTGTCTACGACAAGAAAGTTTCCTACTTCATTTCATATGGTCTAATCAGTCGGAGATTTAATTCTACCGAGGAGTCGCAACGATTTAATTCGCATGGTTTAAACCGAGGAGTAGTAATGGAACGCCGCGTCTGTTACCAAAAAATTAATTAATTATTTTCGTAATATATATACTACTCTGTTGTCATTTAATATCTTTTTCATCTTTCTAAACACATTCTCTGCAAACCTCTTTCTCTGCAAAACTCTTTCATTCCAAAAATGGTGTCTGATATCAGCCAGGGCAAAATGACCGTCGCAAAATACAAACGATTCTTTTACAGTTTGCCTATAGTCGGCGAACGCACCGAGCAGCAGTTGATCCTGTTGGCCAAGGCCGGTTTGAAGGAAGAGATCCGCGACGGTCTGGAAACTGAGGAGTTCGCCACACTCGAGGCCCTGTTCGAGGATGCGGAGGAAGTCGAGGAGGGGTTAAAGGAAACACCTCCATCCAGCCCTGGCAAACGCCGCTGCACAAGCCCCGATCACCGCAGTAGCAAACGTGCTCGCAAGGCGGAGAAAAAAGGTGACCAGGAGGATGAGGGTTATGGATACCCCGGCAAAGGAGAGACAGGGTTAAAGGACGATGAAGAAGGTGACAACTGGGAGTGGATGCAGATGGACACGGACGTGGATGACGACGCTTCCGACTGGACCGACGACACATTGGGTTCTGGGCAGTTCAGGATGGACAACTACCCAGACAGCTCCGGCACCGACTCCAGCACCTCCGACTCCGACTAGGAACCTCCTCCTCTTTTAATATTATTGTTTTTTGTAATTATGTTGAACTCTTTTTTTTTTAACTCTTTATTATATTTTATAATAAAATTTATGATTTCTGTTAATTATTGCTGTCTTTTTGTGCATGTTTAATATTGGTAAATTTAGGAATTGCTAATTATACGAATACTGACGGTCTACGAATACTAACGGTATTCGAATACTGACGGTATACGAATACTGACGGTATACAAATACTGACGGTATACGAATACTGACGGTATACGAATGGGCTTAATGACCATGGGTTAACCAAGACCAACCCCAAATGGTCTGACCATATTAGGCCCAATTGACATCTCTATTCATAATTCCATTAATATTTATCTTTACTCACTTTTCATTGATTAAACGGTATACGAATACTGAAGGTATACGAGAGAAAATGGTATACAAATACTGAGGGTAAACGAATACTGATGGTATACGAATACTAACGGTATTCGAATACTGACGGTATACGAATACTGACGGTATACGAATACTGACGTTGTACGAATACTGACGGTATTCGAATACTTAAGGTCTACGAATACTGACGGTATTCGAATACTTAAGGTCTACGAATAATTCCATTAATTACTCACTTTTATTACTCAACATTCATAACTAGGGATGTCAAATGGGCTTAATGACCATGGGTTAACCAAGACCAACCCCAAATGGTCTGACCATATTAGGCCCAATTGACATCTCTATTCATAATTCCATTAATATTTATCTTTACTCACTTTTCATTGATTAAACGGTATACGAATACTGAAGGTATACAAATACTGAAGGTATATGAGAGAAAACATATAACATTGACGAATACTTTAGGTCTACGAGAGAAAACAGATAACATTGACGAATACTTAAGGTATACGAATACTTAAGGTCTACGAATACTTAAGCTATACGATAGAAAACAGATAACATCGAGGATAACATAAATAAAGTCCTAGAGGATGTGAGAAATGTTGCAGCATATCCAAAATAGCCTGCAGTTTTTACAAGAACCTTCAAAATCGACTGTGTAATCATGGCCATAAAGGCAGCTTGGTGACTTGATTACCTCATCATCCGGAAATTTGAAAGATGCACCATATCTGTTCATGTATGGCGCTCCAAATGATATCAATCGCCACTCTAGATCAGCTCCCAGTCCAACTATCGCATCCGAGCGAAGGTCATAGTGATTAGCTTCGAACTGCTGAAACAGTTTACTGGCTTCCTTGTCATTGCCAATACACACGTTGAAAATGCCGACTGCTAAAGTTGATAAATCATGATTTGGGACATTTGGTTGCAATATTCTAATACATTTCTCAGGACCTACGATCAGTGCTGCATAGAGCCCTTCATAGTAGATAGCGTTTGTGTTGCCAGCTGTTACGCACTTGATGAAAAACTCCCGAAACTGACCACCAGTGCAGATTTGACATGTTGCAAAGGTGACCATTGGCTGAACATTACACTTCCTTAAGACGGAGGGTTCGTGGACAAGTGCATAACCGCGTTTCCCAGCCCGCAAAATACCACCAAGATAGTAGAATGAATCCGCTCCCACCATCTCTATTATTTTACACAAAATTTCTTCTGGAAGATTGGGGATGTTTAGAGATGCCATACTATTGAGTTCTGTTGGAGATGTTTATCAGAAGCATTGAATATGTATATATAGAATAAAGAAATAAACAAAGGAGTCTTATGAGTTACTAGGAAAGTTATTGTCCCCTCCCACATTTTGTACCTAACACACTCAGAGAAATAGTTATTGCAATCAATTTTTAAATTTTACACTAATACTTATTAAATGAAACAGTAAAAACACCAACAACTTCTGAAATTGTTTTCCTTTGAAACAAATAACTAACACATATGGTGAGATCTTGCATGGATATTATACTCTAATAACCCTAAACCCTAAACATGCAACCCTAAACCCTAAACACTAAACCCTAAACCCTAAACCCTAAATATATAAGAAATACGATATAAAACCTTCAAAGATAAACTGATCTGTTTGAATTATAGTGTCTGGATGAATGAAAAGATACAATAACCGTTAACAATTCGGTTTAACAAACGAAATGAAGCAGGCAGTATACACGTCTTCAACCATCGTTTTGAACTTTTGCGTTTCCAATAAATTCTTCATAGGTATCCATCGCGTATTTCTGACGGAATATGTCCACCTTTTTGTCATCGATCTGCCCCATATCCTCATAGGAGTATCCCGCTGCATGCATTTCCAGAAATTTGACCGCGCATGGTCCACAGTCGCCAGACCTTTCGTTGAAGTAAATATTGTCTGGACGCACCCATGAAAATGCTTGGTCTTCTTCAGGATGACTACTATCGGAAGGAGGCGAAAACGCAGCTAAGACATGAGGCAATGCGCGTAGAAGATAAGCCATGTGCTTGTTCACCTCATTATCGGACTCATTAAGGGGAATGTTGCAGTCCAAAATCTCCACTTGTCTGCATGTCAAGTTGATCACAAGACCAACCCAATGATCTTTTCCCCACATCATTGGGGCGTACACCCTGTCCACATCAACCAACAACACCTTCTTGTCATTCCGACGCGGCGTTTTTCCGGTGAAACTGAAACTGACAAGCCCTCCCCAGTTGAATCCCAATTTATCTGAGGCCTTCTCGAACTCTGCGAACTTTGATATGATGCCCGCAATACTGAAGTAGTCTACAAATCTGCACCTCCGACTCAGATAATTGCGTCCATGTCGCCTTACTAGCATACTAATTAGCACAGAAATGTGCTGAAAAATATGTACAAACCATTAGAAAAATATGTACAAACCACTTGAATAAAACGGATTAAGTTCTGATGAATTGAATACCTCGGTACTGACCCAATTTGTTGGCCGCGCCAACGACAGGAAGAACTTATTTGAGACATGGATCCCAATAACAATTTCGAATTCCCTGAAATTTGAAAACAAACCAAAAGTCAATATTAAACATTTGACAGTCCAAGAAATTTATACAGTATATCCAAACAACTTACTGTGCCGGTTTCTCGCGGAGAATTGACTGAAACTCTTGAAACTGCGCTTTCTCCAAGTCTGCTAAGGGCGTATATTTGGGTTTCTTGCAGCTTTGGAAAAGCTTCTTCAATCTCTTGTCTGGGGTGTACACTCCTCCAATCTTTGTTGAACGTCTCGGAATACGCTTCGTCTGGAGGTCATCTTTTTTGGTTGAGCTTATTGGAATACATTTCCCTTCTAGCTCTGCTTTTTTTAATGACCTAGTCAGATATCGACTCAGCTTCGAATTCCCAACGTCTGGTGTGCGAGATTCAGTCATCGGATCATCCTCTGGCGGTGTCTTGTAATCTTCAGAATTTGTCGGTGACGCTTTACCACCTTGTTCCTCCGGCGGAAGGACGTAAGATTCAGGATGAGACCAAACGGTAAGCATCCTACAAGTGTTCTCCTGTGGATCTTTATAGACATTGTCACTCCGTGTCCCCTTTTCAACCTCTTCTGCTAACAAATTTAGCCCTGATATTGGAGACTCATCTCCCCCCTCGCCCTGACAACGTTCAGATATAGCTCATTCAAATACTTCGATTCAGATGTAGTTTAACATTAAAATACCTAATCAACATAATCTGTACACCTGGCAAAATTATCTGAACACTTGACTAACTAATATGAATACCTCTGATCTCTCACCTGAAAACTATCAAACAGATCAGTATACCTGACTACTTAAGCTGAACACCTCTTAAATTAACCTGAATACCAGACCAAACAAATGAGTATTCCTGTAAACCTCATAAATTAACATGAATACCTGAACTATTAACCAGAATACCAGACCAAACAAATCAGTATTCCTGTACACCTCAAAAATTAACCTGAATACCTTAACTAAATAACCTGAATACCTGACCAAACAAATCAGTATTCCTGTACACCTCACTAACTAAAACGAACAACTGATAATCTACGCTGAATACCTGGCCAAACCAAGCTGAACAGCAAAACATAATATATCTAGAGCCTATAAATTCATTGTTATAATCTATTTACCTCCAACGGTTCCGGGAGAGTCGGTTTTGCTGGCTTTGATACAATTTCTGGTCCAATCGGCGTTGAAACATCGACTTCTGGAATGTTTGCCGACTTCGAGAAAGAGGGGCCTTCGCCCGCCATTGAATCTACCTACACGTTGAATTTTCCTCAAAAAAGTTAGACCGGGATTCAGGCATTGTTTATCATTAAAAATTGTAGGAGCAGTTTGATTACCTTTTCCCAGAAGCGAGCATTTGGCGTACGGCCATCACAATGATTATCATGCATTCTCATCGTCTCATCGTCGCTAAACCCATCGCCGTTGTTCTTCTTGTGTTTCTTACTATCAGACCAAAATATTTCAGCTTCATCATTACCATCACCACTGAACGGACGTCGCTTCTTTGGACCTTCCATGCCGGTAGGGTCAGCGTGACTGTTGTCTCTGTTTGTTTTACCGGCTGCTGTGTTTTGCGGAACCGTGAACGAGCCTCCCCTATCATGATGCAACCAGTCAAAAATCTCGTTCCGCAATTTACCCAACTGGGTTTTCAGTTCAACTCGTATCCACTCTTTCAGCTCTTGCTCCTTATCTGATAAGTTTCCTGGTTCAGCCTGTTTACATATCCCACGACGAGGTCGAATAGGACGCTGAGGCGCCTGAGTCGAACTTCCAGGTTCATCACATGCTTTCCCAAACCGCCTAGACGGCTTTTGACACTTCTTTTTGACACCAACACCTTCAGCCTTTTCGGCTGGCTTCAGAGGTGGAAGGGATGAATCACCTCCTCTAAAGTCTGTTGCTTTGAACTCGTGCCCTTCCCGCATTCGACGAACTAAGTTATCTATTTGGGGATCGATTACTTCTTTCTTCCACTTTGGATCCCCACCTTCATCTGGGATTGAATACGTAACAATAACCTCAAACAAAGAACACAAACATTCATAAGTACACAAAGTTTGAGCGTCTTAACTTCTGTTTTGCAAATAAGATAGACAACAACATTGTACCTCAGTTTGGGTTTCCACCAGAAGTATGTCTTCAAAATTCAGAAGTGCATTTGTTGAGTCGCATCCTTCTGGTTCTTGCAAGAAAGAAGTGGTTTTATTAGGTTCGGGAATTTTCTCAAGCAATGAGGGGATAGCTTTAAAAGCAAAAAGTTGCAGCGCCAGAGGGAACCCATAACACGCTGTTGACTGCTGTTTCAAACGAAGGCGCATGACCGAAAGGGATTTATCCATTTTAGAAGGATCAGAAGGTTGAGGTGGTGTCAATCTAGACAGAGTGCTGACAAATGCCTCTCTCCCCCATGGATATTGAAGAAATGATCTGGTGTCTTTCAGCATCTCGACGTAAGCAGGCGTCACACGAAGAAGTTTGTGACCACAAACCAGGAGCCCATCTACAAGCGCAATGAGAGCTAGTGGCAACCGCTTCCACTCAGGAAGACTAGGCTGTTCAAGCATACGAAGAACATCTGGTACAGTCACGTCTTCATCTTCAGTTTCAAACAACTCTTTCCACATACGTCCAGGTGTGGCATCGATAGATTCTGACCCGTTTCCAACTTTTTCCCTTTCAGGCTCGCATTTCAGCCCCGTGATGTCTCCGAACTCACGCAGAGAAAAGCGTAGTGGCTTGTCTGCAAACAAGAACCAGAGCTCATATAGGCGCATCGTAACCAGCTGACGGCTGAGGAGAGAATGTACAAGTTTCGCAGAGTTTGAGCAGCGCGATACAGGTAAGTGGAACAGAGCTCCAAACTGACTTCCTAGCAGACAATTCATTTCAGGGGGCCTCTTAGCAACTTCACTAACGATCCAATGATACTCGCCTTTGAATAGATGTTCAGTCGAGGTTTGCCAGGATAGCAATTACGTGCGAACAGTCTTTCCGGGAAAGTCGGCGTGGTGACAATAAATTCCGGCTCGGTGGATGCAGCTTCGTCTTGTTCAGTGGATGCAGCTTCTTCTTGGTCGGTGGATGCAGGTTCCTCTAGTTCGGACTCCGTGCTAGATACTGAAATACAATGACCAAATCCAGACATTTACCCAACGCTTTATTTTTAAAAACTTTTTCCAAAGAATTTCACAGCGAAGCTTAGCGAAAGGAGATACCTGCATAACGAGACGCAGTTTTGCCTAGTCGGGGAATTTTCTTGGGATTTGCTTCTCTATCACTGGCGCATTGACTACGAGTCACCCTCCTCGAGGGCGTTACGCTGGAGGGGGATACCATGCCGATCTGGGTACAGTCGAGAGTGGTTCTTATGTGGGATTCTTCTTATGTTTGGTTCTCAATTGCAGCTGTTTAGATGTGGTTCTGGTATATTTTAATATAAGGGATGTTTTGGTTTTTCTAATTTCCTTCTTTTTAATTCTTTTATTAGGTCTTTTTTTATTTTTAAATAAAAAATCAAGAGATGGCACGGTCGTAATATCAAGAACCACGCGCGCCCTCTGTCGACATTTCACAAGTCTGGAAAATGCGATTCGTCCAATTTGCTAATTTAAACTTGAGATCGCCCAACTCCCTAATATCAAATTTGCAATTTGTCCAATTTGCCAATTTTTCCTTGAAACAAAAGCAAATAAAAAAGAAAGAAGCTAGAGTATTGTTATAGTTACGATTAGTTGGAGAAAAATAAAGAAAACTATCCTAGGAACAATAAGTGTTTTATCTTGTAATAAAAAGTCATAAAGTGACATTAAATGTAAGAAACTCTATTTATGCAAAATGCGTAATTAATGTCGACGATAATCATATCCTTCTGACCTTTTACAAAAACCTAACGATTGCATGAGTGAGAGTAAACTCGACCTATAAAGGTCGGGAACCTTCTTCCATCATTCTTCTTTACTCTCGTCAGCTTCTCCATTTTTTTCAGCACCTGAACAAACATTCCTTTTCAAAATTTCTAGTCATAATAAGGAAAGAAAAGAAGGAAGACCTCAGGGAAAAGTGCTGAGCCGAATGGATCATCTCCTTTACCTGCCATTTCCACAGGAACATGGATCAATATGGACATCCCGTGTCTCAGAAGTGCACTGTTCAATTGCTCACACGATCAAACGAGAACAGACGTGAGAGGATATCTTATATCTAAGCATGGTGTGTAGAGAGAAAGTACTGAAACTTATATAAAACATACAGATTTGTAAAGCTCTTACAAGCCGAACCAAAGATAAAAAAAGCTACTTAAGTCTCTAGTTGCTTTGTTGTTGGTATTGTTCGTGGAGAAGAAGAAACAACGACAATGAAAATGCCGCAACGGATTTAACATCCCTTCCGTTGGAACGCTGGACCCTTTTCGGGGATAGTTGGAAATGTGGCTGTCCAAATACCAGATTTATCAAAAAAAAAAAAAAAAAACAATGAAAATGGACGTGAAAGGAGAAAAATTGGCTATGTGCATACATACACTATGCTTTAGCTTCGGTTAATAGACGATTCTTAACTTTTTTTATATTTTAACTAAGATATTTTAACTAAAAAAAAATTAAAAATCGTCTCTTAACCGAAAAATATATAAAAAAAAAATGTCAAGTTATGAGTTAATCATGCTCGTTTTTATATTTTTATGTTTATTGTTGCCAATTTACCCTAAATGGGTATTAAAGAGAAAAATTAAAGGGATTAAAAATGAAAAGGAGGATAAATTCTTCAGATTTACAATGGAAAAAAAAAAAAACAAGAGTTGAGCAACTAAAGAATAATTGCATATACTGACTACTGACTGTATTCACTTATGGCGATCTCTGATTCTCTACAACCGGCGTTTTGGTCAAAACGCAGCTTCACCGTTCGATCAGCTCTCCTATTCCTGCAAAAGATAATTAATAACCTATAGAGGTCTCAATAAATCCACAGCAAAGTACTCTACACTTATGAATTATGCAGTTCAAACAATGTAAATTTTTAAAATAAAATAATTTCATATAAACGAATAAATGGCGTTTGAAACAATCGTTTTACCTCTAATTTGACTGGTCTGAGCAACTCCCCTGGACTCGAGTGGCCGAGATAGGCTCAATGGTGTTAACGGTGGGGATGCTATTCTATCTTCGTTACCTTCAACAGCTCGTTGAGCAACGGTTATATGGTTTCTTGAAGGTATAGAGTAGCTTCGAGGAACGACCAATGGAGGAACCGGAAGTGGCGAGGCCACAGTGTTTGAAGTGGACGGAGGAGCAAAGGTGACAGTGCTGTGTCTTTCTTGATTCCATCCTGTAAGAGGCGCCGAGTGACCAACGAGACTAGGGGATTTGGCTCGTCTTGGAGGTGGTGCAAAGTGGCCTGGTGGTCTCGGAAGCTCGTGAAGTTCGTTAGGCCTGGGAGAAGCAGGAGGTGGTGAAGCGGTAGGGGAGACTGATGAATGAAGGTGAGGTAGGGGTAATGGAGGAGGAGTTGGTAGAGGACGAAACACGCCTGAGGAAACGTCGGTGGTGGTGGCGGGTTTTGATGAAGAAGGTTTGATCGGTCCAGAAAATGCATGTCTTACGTGCTGCTGATGATGCTGATGCGCGTCCGTTGTGGAAGGGCGAGGGAGACGGGCGTAGAGGCTGTTGTTTTCTGCGTCTTTTATGCTTTTTATGGGTTCTAAAGGAGACGAATGCCATATGTTTCCGGCGCTTTGGTTTGCTGGCTTCGGGTTTAAAGCTTGTTTTGAGTACCTTGAATCGCTTGGTGTCGGTAACACGTAAGCATTGGAAGATGGATTCGTCTGTCTCAGCCTTTCTGATAAATCAGGTTTCTTCTCCGGGAACAACGGAGCTGAATGGCTAGTCATTCTGTGATCACGGGTTGAGAGAGAAGCAGCTTCTACCCTCTGCTCATTTGCTCTGTTAGCAAAACCGAGTTCTCCTTCTCTATTAATGTCTTGGCCATCACCATCATCATCGTCATCCTCACTAGCTTCCACTTCATTTTCATGAACAGAGAGATCACAGTCGATGTGTTGTTTCTCTGAAGCAACTCTTACATGACGCTCTACTGCCTCGAGCGATTTCATTCCAGTGTAAAACAGACGCATCTAAGAAAATCATAAGAGAACACCACATTTCCATAAGAAATGAATCATTATAAATAGTAATGAATCATTATAAACAGAGATGAATCATTATAAATAGTAACTGAGTTTAATCATTTACCTGAGCAGTGTGGTGACGGACTGCTTGTGTCAGGAGACTACGAGCTTGACCTTCCTTGAGAGATTTCAATCGAAAAATGCACATCGTTGCTTCGTCATGAAACTCATTGTAAGCAGGTCTCGAGTCATGAGGAATATGTCTCTCTCCTTTACTGCCTTTAGACCTTCCTTTATCTTTCACAAGCGACATCTCAAACACGTTTCTGAGATGTTTACAAGTTAAGTAGTATAAGACAAAGAGTTTATCAAACCAAAACTTCATTATTGAAATAAGCATACCTCTTCTCATCGCATTGTTGCTTCATATCCTGCTCAATTGTAAAGAGAAGAAAGAGTTAAAAAAAGAAGAAGAAGAGAGTATGTTCAGTAACATGAGTAGCAAAAAATGGCATACCTCAACAGTTCTGAGGTCCTTAAGAAGCGCTTCTGATGGGGACGTAATGGTCTTGAATATATGACTACGCTGAAAAGTAAAAACAGTGACAAAGTAAGTTTTCTCTATTTCTGCACCGTTCGTGTTTGCACCAAACAGCTGTACTTACATAAGTGTCAAGAAGTTTTTGAATCTCAAACTGAACTTTACCGCACATAAACAAGATTCTACCTACATAAGAAAACAATGTTACACAATACAGCTTATTATATACAAATAAGGAACGTAAAAATTTTAGAAAGCTTACTGCTTTCTTCGTCGTTATGAGGCGCGATTTGCTCCAAACAAGAACCCATCTCTCCCAACGACTCAGAGAACTCTGAAAAGTAGTAACCATAAGAGTGTAAGAGATCATTCCCATGTTAATCAGAAACATATGAATTGTTGGTTCTTTCTTTACCATAAGCACTATTTGCGGTGGCAGCAGCTGCAGCGAGTAGCCTATCATAGCATTCTCTCATGTCTTGCATATCCTGAGACAATGACATAACCAATCAGCTAAATAGTGTTTATTCAATTGTACATAAAACTACCAATCAGCTAAATACATTTTTTTTTTTTTTTGGTAAAAAATCAGCTAAATAATTTTGTCTTCATGTTATTGATGATATTAGGGTTTGTAAACCCCCAAATCTAGTCTAATTGATTGGATTCGCTACCTATATTCGAGAGCTTCTAGATCTGCTTACCAGAATCTAACATCAGAAACTCGATCGAATTTTCCAAAATTAACTACCTACACAGCATAAAACCCTACTAAAATCTCCACCGTAGATTTCGTCAATCACGAAACTAAATCGGTGAGAGATTACCTTCCCGGCTCGATCGAGTTCTTCAATCTGCGCTGTAGCGACGAGCTCTCCTTTCTCCTTCGCGTCGACCTTGTGCGATGTTAACCTCCTCAACATCCCCATCGAAGCTTTCATCGTATCCACCCACAGTGAACTCTAGACGAAACCTTGATTACGAAATTTCTTCAGTTTAATCGAAGAGAGAAAAAAAAAACAGATCGAAACAGAGAAGAAGAGAGACGGAGACGAAACCCAGATAACAGCAAAAGGAAGGATCCAACGGCGGATATCTGTTGTTATGTGGTTATATGAGAGATACGAAACGACACGTGGCGAGATCGTAACGGATAAAAGAGGGAGTGGGGAGAAAGAGTCAAAAGTCAAAGATTGATGACAGGGAAAGAAAGCGATTATCATTATTTGGGTTTGACTGCCAGTGGATGGGTCAAACATCTATTGTCTTTTTTTGACAAGTAATTATTGGTAGTATTTGTTTCTTTTGGAATCGGACTAGTATTTAATTGGGATTATTAAATATCCCGAGTTAATTAAACTCTGAGAAAAGCTGTTGGCGAGAACAACAAAAAAAAATCATCTCAATTTAGCAAAGTATTGAACAGCCAAATTAAATTCATAGACTGAACACAACAAAAATTGAAGAACAGTGTGCTACTTTGCTCATTAGTCATCACTAGTTTTAAGGTTTTGACGTGCGTGAATGGTAATTTGATGTTTATTTTTAAAATTAAACATGGTTATATAATTCGGCTTGTTACAAACAAACAAACAAAATACAATGTGAATGATTTAGTTAAGAGTCTTAAGACTAATCTAACCGAATGACTGATAATCTAGTTGGGTAACTGATCGAGTATTGACCCAGTTGAGTGGAGTGGTTAGGGCTTGAGATAGATAGAAAGAGACTGTTCTGAGTTACGTGCTGCCAATCCATATTTGTATGGATGGCCTCAGACATGTAAATAAAAGAAGTAATAGTGCAACTGGTCACAATATAAAAAAAAATGAAATTTATATCGTTTAGAAAAAAAAAAGACTTATATCGTTTATTAAAAAGATGAATGCGAAACAAAATGTGAAAGGCTATGAAGAGAAGAGGACTGACGAGACTGGAGCAAATGTGTAATGGATTTCTATTTTCCTTACGAGTGCCAAGGGAGCTAAAGTCTCATGGGATTCAGTTTGCACTTCTAAGGAGTATGGAGGACTTGATCATGACTCAGTCCCTGGTACAAAATGCTTGGACTTAGACTTATCTTGTTACTCTTCACGACATCTGGTTTTTTGTGGGTTTCATGGGTGAGACTCCATCAGGACTTAAGAATTTTTGGACTACTCATACTCATGGAAGTTGGATTTGAAAATTTCTTTGTAAACTTAGGTCAATGGCAAGACCATTTGTTTTTTTTGTGAGATTTGTTGTGGCATGCTGCCAGCTTTTGGTAAGATAATTAGAATTTCCTTGGTCCTCTAATTGATCCTCTAATTGAGCTAACCGGAGATGATGGTTCTAGAGTATCAAGTTTGGATCACTAGATTTAGTCAAAGTCGGCTTTAACAGTGTTACGGATCTTAGAGAAGTTTTTTTACTTTTTAAAATTTATATGGACAATTCTCGTAAATAGACTATTTTTAAGTATTGTCTCAAAAATAGACTCTGAAATAAAAGATCACTTAAATAGCCTTCATTAAATGTTCAAAAGACTTTAATACCCTCAGTTAATAATATACCAAACAAATAAAAAAGAAACGGAAAAAAGACTCGTCTTCTCTCGCTCGCCAACGTTCTCTCGCTCGACGGTTACGACGTCCGCCATCGATACGCCGGAGACAAATCACGCTGAACCACCACGTCACAGTCTTTACAATCTATAACTTAATCAGAATTACAAAGAAGGAATCTCACTAAGCTTCATTTACAGAATTTGGCTTACTGTAGAAGATGAGTTCATGACCTTGCTTTTTGGTAAGCCATTTTGAATCTTTGATGTTCCTAGTTATTTTTGACCGATGATTTATTTCTCTCAGATTCAAATTTTTTTTAGTCTGATTGCGTGATATGATATTGTTTCAAACATGTGTGTGTCGATGTATTAGTTATCTTGTTCCTCTAAAAGTTGTATTTTTTTCTTGTTAAGAATACACATGAAAATTATAGCTTTTTCTTGTTCTCGTTATTCACAAGTGTAATGTGCCTCATTAAACTGTTTGGTACTGTTTGTAGCTGAAGAGAAACACCATTACCCGAGAAGTTGTTATGGTAAAGAGAAAGCTATGTTGCGTTTGTTGTCCAGCGAGGGAAAGGGGCTTGGAAGTTGTTGGAGCTCAAATCAAAGGTTGCTTAGTTTTGGGAACACAAGGTTTTGAAGTAATGTTTGGTACCTTCGATTCTGTTGTTTGATAGACACAGTTGAGTTACATCAGATGCTATTTTCGAGAACCAGATGTGTGGTATTTTTAGTTGTTTGGTTTACGCATGTTTGCTTGTGCTTGTGAAACTGTGTAGTGTTTTTTTAAATTTCAGGAAGGATTTGGGTAGTTTCAGGAAAGCTTTCCCGAAAATCCGATGTTAACAAATTTGAAAAACTTTTTGCTTGGTATCTTGTTCTGCTTACGCATGTTGATATCTTTGGTAGACTCGTGAATGTTCTTATGACATTGTTAGTCTCTTGTTGTTTTGCTTGTGAAACTGTGTAGTGTTTTTAAAATTTCAGGAATGATTTGTGTAGTTTCAGGAAAGCTTTCCCGAAAATCCGATGGTAACAAATTTGAATACTTTTTTTGCTTGATTACACATGACAGTAACAAGATGGAAGATTCATTACCTCTCAAACTAGCACTGCCTGGGCTGAAGTACCCTACTGGTTCAGAGCCAGAAGAAAGATTGTCAATAAACCAACATTCAAACAATAAAATGAAAATATTAGTACTTATATCATTATGAACATGTTTTTCCAAGATGCTACAAAGCCTTTGACTGTGATCATTTCGCCAAACAATAAAAAGGTAAACACAAGTAATTTTTGGAAGCTTTTGTATGTGTTCATGATCCCCTTCCTGATTTGTTTTTGCAGATGAGAACATAGGCAACAAATGAGACACATGCCTCTCCAATAGCTCAACCGAGTACTGAGACTCCATTTTTTACTCTAAATCAGATGCAGCAGATACATGCTCAAAATCTTGGAGTTTTCAAGTATTTTTTGGAAGCTTTTGTACGTGTTCATGACCCCCTTCCTGATTTTTTTGCAGATGGGAACAGACGCAACAAATGAGACACCTGCCTCTCCAATAGCTCAACCGAGTACTGAGACTCTAGTTTTTACTCCAAATCAGACGCATCAGGTACATGCTCAAAATCTTGGAGTTTTCAAGTAATTGTTGGAAACTTTTGTACGTATTCATGATCTCCTTCCTGATTTTTGCATAATGAGGCAGAGCCATCATATGAAACGCCATCCAAGCCGAATCAAGCAGAAGAAAATCTTGATGATGAGGTCCAATCTATTCTTAAATTATAGTTGAATGTATTTTGGAAGAAGAACTATTGGTATCTATATCATTATGAATATGTTTTTCCAAGATACTACAAAGCCTTTGACTGAGATCATATCAGCAAACAATGAAAAGGTAAACACAAGTCTGTTTAATATATAAATGTAGAAACTCTTTCTTAACTATAACTTAAAAAAAAAATTATTTCCTTTTGTAGGAAAAAACACAAGCTTTGGATAACACTTGCCCCTACAATGTCTACACCAATTCTTGATAAAAATCAGAATGCTGATGTATGAAAATATCTTTAGTAAAAATGGCTTGTTATTTATTTACATAAATCTCTTATAGTTTTCTTTTGTTTAATAGGCTCAGACATAGACTAGAACTCAAGTTCTTCCACCTAATGTGACACAACAAGTATGCTTGTTTTTACTTTTGGAATTTTCAATTTATTTAAGTAGCTTTTGTATATATACAAGATCGCCTTCCTGATTGTTGCAGAAGTATGTTTCATTTTATTTAATTGTAGAAACTTCTCATAATTACCTCTTTTATTTATTATTATTACAGGATGATAAACAGGGTGTGTATAACACACATTCCCCTCCAATCTCTTCACTAATTTCACTAATTCTCGATCAAAATCAGAATTCTTTGGTAAGAAAAAATATTTAAAATATTTTTATAATATTTTTCTATTTAACTAACTCTTACAATTTCCTTTTTTCATATAGGCTGAGACACAGACTGAGACCCATTTTTTTCCATAAGATAGAGAGAGCCATCGGATGAGACGCCTTCTCAGCCGAATCAAGCAGAAGAAAATCTTAACGATGAGGTAAGATTTATTCTTAAATTATAGTTGAATGTATTTTGGAAGAAAAACTATTGTTATTTATATCATTATAAACATGTTTTTCCAGGATACTACAGAGCCTACAGCATTATGAACATGTTTTTGTAGGATGCTACAGATCCTTTGATTGTGATCATTTCGCCAAACAATAAAAAGGTAAACACATGTAATTTTGAAAGATTTTGTACTTGTTCATGATCCCCTTCATGATATTTTTTGTAGATGAGAACATAGGCAACGAATGAGACACATGCCTCTCCAATGGCTCAACCGAGTACTGAGACTCCAGTTTTGCTCCAAATCAGACGCAACAAGTACATGCTCAAACTTGGTGTTTTCAAATAATTTTTGGAAGCTTTTGTACGTGTTCATGATCTCATTCGTGTTTTCTTTTTTTTGCAGATGGAAACAGAGGCAACGAATGAGACACCAGCATCTCCAATAGCTCAACCGAGTACTGAGACTCCATTATTTTACTCCAAATCAGATGCAACAGTTTTTAAACTCCAATAGCTCAACCGAGTACCTGTCTTTGCAGATGCTTGTCTGTGGTTCGCATTCTGTTGTATCACATGTATGCTCATGCACATATTTCTTAACCACAAAAAAAAATCTGAACAAGACAACTTAGTGGCACGCATTCTCCACGAGCAATTGTCACCAACACACCGCAATACAACTCTTGACTTGTTAGACTAGACAGTCTTGTACTCAAACTTCCACTCTAAAAGCCCATTTCTTCATCCTAAACATTAACTCTCCCTTGCTCTTAAAATAGCTATTCACCTTAATAGCGTCATCTTCTCTCGTGGTTGGTGAAAGTCCAATATGGACATGACTAAAATCCAGAATAGGATTAAGAGGAACTGCAGAGATGCCTTGGCAAGGAAGAGTCGCAAAATTTAAGTTGTTTAGGAAGGCTATCATGAATAGTATAAGAAAGAAGAAAATCATACAAACACAGAACGAGATTTGAAACAATGTACCTATTGTTCTCTCTGCACAGTAGAACCAAAATTTGGAATAAAATTCAAAGGAACTGGAGAAGCACATGTATCTCTAGTTTGCTTGTTAGAGCTAGCTGAATCATGAAGAACTTGCAGGATTCAAGGTTTTTCGGAAGGTTTAGTACATAATTAGGAAAGCTATCTAGAATAGTGCTTTGTTGATATTTGTTGATATAAAGCAACAAACCTTTATACACAACCGACAGATTCTTTTAAATATTCTAATCTTGCCGATGAAACTTCTTAGTTGGCGAGTGTTTCCAATGGAAATTGGAGAAACATCTTCAATTGTGCTTTTCAACTCCGAAGAAATCCCATAGCTCAAGGTTATGTCTTCCACTTGAATAAAAAAATCTTCAGAAACCATCTTCAGCAAATCCTCATATTGAAGATCTTCTTCTAAATTAATAAACGATGTAGTCATGTTCTTATCCACAACAAACTCCCACAAGAGCATTTTACATTTTCTGGATGACTTCACAAAACCAAAAAAAAAATGTTATAGATGTTGGAAAGTATTTGTAAATTTTTGGATGGGCTTCCAGAAATATATATTAGTGTATTTCTATCTAGCAAAGTCTAAACGATGTATAAAACTACATCAGTTAGTGTAGAAACATCAATGAAGTTTTGAGAGTATCAGAAGTTTCAGCTGTCTTGAAGCATTTTCAGGAATTTTATTAAGAAAATCTTAATGTGATACTATTATAAGGCATATATGTTATCTAAGATATCCATCAAAATATTCTAAAGACAAATTCTTGATCTCACATGTGTTCCATAGAGTAATAATGATCACAAAGGAAAATGATTACTTTCTTGGAGCTGATGAGGGCCGGTCTCTCGTCTTTGTATATATTCTGCTGATACACTTCGTCTCTAAAAAGAACCAATCTCTCGTCACAACAGAATCACAATATCTCTCTTAAGTTAGCTTCATTAAGACACTGACTAGTCTAGTTTCTGGGGTTAATGATCACCATTGCCCTTACATGTCATTAACCCTGTGTCTTAACCAATAAAGAAGCTTCTGCATCAACAATTCTACTCACTGTTATTCCTTGAGAGTGAGTCTGAGCAACAAAAAGCTTCTTCCTTTTTTTGGGTTTTCCTTTGCTTAAGTGTTGTAGTTGGTGAAGTCGGAGTATCTAGCTTCTTCGTTTTTTTCATATTTTGACTTCATGTTCTTCTTCTTCTTCTTCGGTTTAATCTATGGTAGTTTCCTCTGCAGCTTGTTTCCGGTAGGACCAAAAGTTGATCGGAACTCCCCCTTACCAGAATTGAGATGGAACCGGAATTGACCCGATTCTCACCTGAAAGAATATACTTCGATATCCACAAACCCAACAATGAATCTATTAAATTTGCTAATTTCAAAACAGGTTTAGAGAGTGTAGTATTGAAAAATCTGTACTTTAACAATACCACTTTAAGGATCCTTCTAGCAGACCAAACCAATTTGCATACATGTGTTCACGAGAAAAGCAGTGATATAAACAATGAGAGAAAGTGATGAAAATCACAGAGAATAGATTAGGAACTGTAAAGATAACAACACCATTTTGACTTTAGAAAACCCTGAAAAAGAAGAAGCTTTCTGATCAAGAGAGAACCTCTGATTGCATACCGACATTTTTTCACGTCTCCTTTGAGGGACTCGTAGTCTACTAGTTTGAGAGACATTTTCAGAATTGACTTTTCACGCAAATAGCAAACACGCTTAACTCGATTACGGACTGGAGGCGGAGATGATTAAAGTGGTGATGAAGGCGATGGAGATGAGCGGCGCCAGAGATGATGACGAACGAGATGATCGACGCTGGAGATAATAACAGCCGAGATGATCGACGCCGGAGATAATGACGGCCGAGATGATCGACGCCGGAGATGAGGTCAAGTTGTCGTCGTCGATTTCGTGATTTTCAATTTTCAGAGAAAAAAATGTAATTAGAGAAAGAAAGTGGTAAAATGGTATATGCTCATATTAAATGAAACATTTTTTTTTGATTTTGGGTCTAAAAGTCTAGAATGGAAAGAAAAAATTGGTATAGGGTTATCTAAGACCATTTCTCAATTTATATTCATTTACTGTTTATAATATTTTTTAAAATTTAATAAATAATATTTTGTGATGAAAATAAAACTATAACATATAAAATATTTTTGGACTTTTTTTAATTTTATTTATTATATTTTTTGTGTATAAGAATATGGATTTATAAAAAATATTGAACTCTTTACTATTAATATACAGGGACCCGGACTTGGACCCATGACGATTGTACCGTTTGTCCCCACTAATTAGCCAGTCCTGGATTTAGTAAAACACTAATTTAAATGTAAGAGATGGTTAAATAACCAATTGGATTCAAAACTGAAACTATATAATATCGAACTGAAGAATGTTAGAATTTGCACCTTAGAAATCCTATAATTGTTTTTAAGGCTCATGCATGGCCGTCAATTCTTCATCTTCCATACTGCATCTGGATTCAACGATCACCAGGAATTGAGTCATTCTCTATCAAAGAGCTAGCGTTTGGTGTGTTGTGATGCGTTTTGCGTTTGTAAATGCTATAGGATCTGAATGACTTTTGATGATTATTATTAACAAAAGTGATTACATGATTATACTACGCTACGCGCGGGATATGATTTACGTGCAATGTACATACTTATATTATTGTATATTTTTATTGCGTAAGTTTTATATTACGATTTGCAAAAGAAATACATTGAAATGAAGTGGATTTGAAAACATCTCGCACAAACAAATTCATAGGGGATATTGTATTTGTTGTTGTGTGTGATTTTGTTAAAGTGATGTTGTTTTGTCGTAATATTTTTAAGTGGATTTTGTTGGTGCTGTTAGTGTGGTACATAGGAGTAGGTGACTTTTATATATTTTTGTGTTTCTTTTATCAATGTGTTGTTGCGTGTATTTAGTATTTGTTAGTGATGAAACAAACCTTCACTGTAGTCAATAAGTAAACTTGAATTTTTGAGATCTTTACATTTAGTCATTACTAACTTTAGAATTAACGGTTTTGCTTAGGAATGGATTGTTAGATTTCGATTCAGTCCGGGAACTTTTTAGTTTTTTGACTCTATAAATATATGAATTGTTCGGTTATTTATTAAAATTTGGTTCGTTTCTGGTTCACTTTGTGTAAAAATGTTAGAAACCGAATAACATCCGGTAAAATTTTGGTTTCAATTCAGTTCTTGTTCGTTCTGTTTTTTCGATAATTTGGAAATCAGATAAAATCAGTGTTTAGTTATTTGGGATTTAATAACGGTTAATTCATGTAAATCTAATTATTTTGGATATAAATTATTTGGACAATTCGGCACTTTCGGGTAATTCATATAATATTTTTAAAAAATGGATAGAATTATTCGGTAATTATTTTTTCCAGGTAAGTCAGTTTATAAGTAATGTTTTAAAAATTATTTGGTAATTTTAAAAATAAGTATAATTAGTACTTTTAAGTATATAAACAATACTTTGAATATTTGGATACATATTCAGTTTTCGGTTTGGTCTGTTTTTTTTTCATTTTTTTTGCTTCAGGAAATATGTGAACCATTTGGTTATTTTTAAAATATGTTTCGGTTTTAGTTCGGTTTACGAAATTTCAGGAATGGACTAATATCCACTAAAATATTGGTTCCAATTCAGTTATGGTGTTTGGTATAATTTCAGATTTTTCAGGTATTAAATAAGTTTTAGTTGTTTTAAATTAAATATCAGGTAATTCGGGTAAATTTAAATATTTTGGATATAAATTATTTAGACAATTCAGTTCTTTCAGGTAATTTTAAAAAACATTTGGGAAAAACAATATTCTGGTAATTCATTTTTTTTAGGTAGTTCAGTTTATAAGTAGTGTTTTAAATATATTTGGTAATTATAATTCTAAAATTATTTGAGGATTTTCTCTGATTCTGGTTCAGTTTTTTTTTCCAGAGATATATAAAACTGTTTGGTTATTTATGAACATCAATTCATTTTTGACATAATTAAAATAAACTAATATTAAATTCAGATAATTATTTTCTATTTATTTTATGGAAATTAATGTGTAAAATTTTTATCGGATAAATTGGAGTGTAATGTATATTTTATCTAGACATGTGAAATTTCTGAATTTCATATGCATATGCCTAGTATAATGTACATTTTTAATAATATAGATGCAGGTTCACTTTGACATAATTTAAATAAGCTAATACTATAATTATTGTTCTATTTATTTTGTGGATTCATGTGCAAGCATTTTACATTGTGTAACTTTGTATAATCTTTTCAAAAATATAATGATAATAATGGAATGTTTATATTTGCCTTTACAGCTTTACCACCAATTCTTTGTATTCATCTACTATATTTTTCGATTTTTTCCAGAACTTCAACCATATTTTTTGAATTCTCGAATTTATACTTAAGCAATGCTTCTGTCAGTGTCACTCATCCACCAATTTTGCTTATTGAATATCTATTACCTTGTTTGAATCTTTGGATTCTTGGATCATAGATTTTGATCGCCTGATTCCAACTCAAGTTAGGCTTTCTTTGCTCGAGCCCAGCAACCTTTTTTCTTCATCATGATGTTTGATCCTTTGTCTCTGCTCCAAACATTTAATCTCAGATTTTGATTGTTTGAGTTGCAACCCAATCTGTGATTTATGTCTCTGCAACTTAGTCACTTGAAAAAATTGGTTTATAAACATAACTTTATTTTATTTTGCTTATGTATCAGTTATTGATTGTGCTACTCCATCATTTATGCTACTTTCCCTAAAGTTAAGCTTGGTAACCACAAAAAAATATATGTGATATTTCTTTCTTTTTTTTGTCGGAGTTTGATCAAACGTTAAAAATAATAATATTGTAAATGGATTTTTTCCTTTTGTTCTTATAGTTTTTAATATATTTTAATGTTTTTATATATATATATTTGGATTATATTTTTTCATTAAATTATTATTTGTTGACTAAAGTTTCACAAAACTCTAGTTATATGACATATATTCACTTATTTTTTTATCTTACTTATGATATTTTGTTATTTTACTTTTTCAACTGATATTTGTAAAATTACTGTTCTGATTATTTATTAATTTTTATTGTGGTTTTCATCATAGTTTTTGTTTATGTTTCTTATTCTGAGCTTAGTGTGAACAAATTTAGATTCACTTTTTTCCCCTTGGCTTAGGTTTGATGAAATATCAGAAAACTAATATTGTAAATGAATTTTCCTCTTATAGATCTTATTGATTTCTCTATTTTTTCTGATGTATTTTTAAATTATATTTATGTAAGTTTTATCTAATGTTATCTGTTGACTAAACTTTTCACTAATCTCAAATTATATTATGTGTTTCCTCTAAAATTATTTTTTTATATTTCTATATCTTGTTATGTTTATGTATTTGTTCATATAACCAGCTTGAGTTATAAATGACGTTTTCTTGCATTGAATGACATTAGATGCGTTCATTTGGGTACAACGAAGCTGGATAAAAAGCTTCTGACAGTGGAATCACCTATCAGCTCCGAAAGCGCAGTTTTGTATGTGCTAGTATCTAATTTATTCGATTTGTGTTAAGATTTGTATAATATTATTCATGTCATTCATTCTTGTAGTAATCTTTTTACGCATCTTTCTTTGGGTGAAAAACATATCTTTCTCTGACCAATTTTTTTTTCCTTTTACCAATCATCGTATTTCATCTTTGATTATTCTGCAGAGCTTCTGCTATGTACATATATCATTAAAGCACGCTCAAATTTTCATATATTGCACATAATAATAGCAATCTTTTGAATAAAATTTATCATTAAATCTTTTTATAACCTTCAAAGTTCTTTGTTTTATTCTTCTACGCTTAAAAACTTCTTCTCTAATTCATGAGTCTAAGATTGTTCATCACATAGATATTGCATTTTGTAATACTAAGCAACAAATAAACAGACACTAAGCATGAAAGTTTGTTTATGCCTTCTCCTTCATTCTAACCATATTTCCTAGCTCCTCAATGTACTGACAGATTATATGTTACTTCATCAGCCTCTTATGTATCCAAGTTAAGATACTTCTCTACGACATCTCATTGAGGACCCCTTGTTGGTGCTCCCATAGGCTTGTTCTGTAGTGCAAAATCCTTTCATAATCATAGACACTGGAGACACCAGTAACCAGTTGTTGCATCTCAAAAACCAGATATGGATAAACCATTGATGTTGCTGATGTGGATGGTGATATTGAACTCATTACCCATCTGAGGTTGTAATAAAACATTTGGAGGGACTATTGTTTCAGTCACTACATACGTCTGCAATTGTGATTTCAGAGTAGGGTGCTTACTATTATTATTGGTATCTCTACTCTCGCCATGTTTCTCAAAAGCTCATTAGCTCTTTTTGGTGAGGTGTCAAAGCAACGTCGACATTCCTTGATGAGAAACTGCTTCATATGTTCTTCTCATGAGTCATGACTGTTAATTCAGAATAAATAACACAAATAAAACAAAATTTTCAACTAAGCATTACACACACATACTCACTGCAGAAAACTTGATTAAGAATTAGTTTGTCATTGCCCAGAACATAAAACTCATCAAGACTGGCTAAGCCGCCAGAAATTAACAAATTTTCAAACAACACAAAACTTGATAATGTACGAAAGGCCTATATAATAACTTGGATAATCATACTCATCGGGACCTCCATGTCGGTGTGAGAAATCGGATCAGTACGACGGCCACATCTGTGGCTAACTTTCTGTGGCTAACTTTTGTTTTAGAAACAAGGAAAGAAAAACTCAAATCTCTTAAATGCTAGAACAAAACATCCTAAAATCAAAGTTAATTAACATTAAACGTTTGTTAATTACCAGAGCATCGTTGTTTTGTTTTAAATTAAAATTAACATATATTATCATTTTTCCGACTCTAAATTCCTATAAAAAAAATTCCTATAAAAGTCTGATTCAGATATTATATAACACAGCCAATTGAATCAAATGATTCAGATAATTAAAAACAGAGCAGTACATGTTCGTATAAACCGGGATTAGAAACAAGAATCAAACCGGTCAATAATTACTGCTACGTAGCCGTTTACTTGTATTTTTTAAAACGACAAAAACAGATTAAGTTAAAACAGAGCCATGAATGAGAGAGAGGGAAGAAGAAGCAGAGCAATCGGCGCATTAAACAAATGCCATTAACTGTTTTCTTCTTTCATCTTCTTCTTCTACATTTATTGCTCCTCTTTCACTCTCTGACTCTCTCCCTCTTTCTCTTTCTTTTTTTTTGTTCTACGTGCAATACAATCCAGAGCATTGAATTGATGTCAAGCCGTTAAATTTTCAAAAAAAAAAAGTCTAAGGAACACGACGAACATACACAAACCCATAACTCGATTTATCACCTTTCACTAATCTATGATCAAGTCCTTAACATGGGTTTATCTAAAGATACGACCTTTAGTCATGGGTTCGATCTGATTTTGATTCCAACTCAAGTTCGATCAGAGACTTCTTCTCTTGCCCTTTGATTCCCAGCGACCTTGGAGCAGAGCAAGAACTAAGGGATGTGTTGGATTCATTGAACGGAGATGGTGGTTTAGGTGGAGGAGCTGAACAAACTGGAATCACTGATCTCATATGAACAGCTGGAGCAAGTTTCTGATGATTTAACCCAAAACCTCCGGCGAACCTCTCCGGGAAGGGTAGAAGTTTACTGTAACAGTTTCTTCTCTCCATTGATGACGATGATAATGATAAAGGAAACGACTTTATTATCATCTCTGGCTTTGCATCATCTGGGCTCCTCTGTTTTAGCCCTGCATGTTCTTGAGACTTCTCTAGCAAGGATTTGACTTTGGATTGTTGTTGGAGATTTGTTGTTGAAGGCCAGAGTCTCGGTGGTAGTGTTTGTTGATGTTTCAGTGATGTTGAAGATTCATTGGTGTATGGATTAATCATTCTGAGCTTCTCACACAACATGTCTCTTGTGTCTTGTCGGATTGCTCTTCTTCTCGACTGGTTCTGTTCTCTTCTTCTAACCTCTTTGGGTCTAAATCTTGAGAGGACTCTTGCAACTACCTCTCTTTCTTTCTCTTCACCTCTTTCAGAGTCCAAGCTTGTTGGCACTGTGTAACACAAAAGTGTGAAATGATAGACACTAACAAATGGATTTAAAAAGTTTTAATTTTGGAGGTAATATTAGCTCACTTTTTCTCAAGGAGAACCAAGCTGCAATAGCAGCGTTCTTCTCAGCTTGCTTCTTAGTCTTTGCTGATTCTCCATTAAATCTCATTCCAGCAAGCTCCACAGTGCAAGAGAACGTCGGAACATGACCAGGTCCTGATCTCACACTTGTGTAAACCGGTAGATCAAGACCAGCTCTATGCGCCGTCTCTTGAAGCAGATTCTTGTAGATCCCAGTCTTATCCTTAGAACAAAAGGGTACAAAAACATCATGAGACTTTTGACAAAAAAAAAACATAAAGAAAGATGGTGAATTGAGAGGAAAGACTTGCAAGAACTCTAGCGGTTAGAGACTTTGAAGGACCCTTTGAAGAGAGAGCACTGAGAGCAACTTCAGCAGCTGAATGCTCAGCTTGTCTGAGAGTGGAACAATGAGTGGGGCTTTCAAATATTTCACCGTTGAAGTTTACAGTAGCTTTGAATCTTGGAGCATGATCTGGTCCTTCTCTTGTGCAGGTATATGATGGGAGGCTGAAACAGCTTCTCTGTGCTAGCTCTTGCAACTGATTCTTATACATATCTTTTGCTGCCTGTGTGAGAGGTTGAGAAGAAGAGGAAAGAGTAGTAGACAACTCTAAATCAAACCCACCTGCTTAAATTGGTATTTAAGATTTGGTGTCTCTTTATAAATGGAGTAATGAACCAAAGAGTTTGTCTCTATTATGTAATGGACCAACTTGTTAAATTGACATTGTAAGTTTTTTTTTTGGTGTAACGAGTGTTTGAATGAGAAAAAAGCTTTTATGGTCTCTGGTGTTTAAAGTGAATTTTAAAAATGAAAAGAATCGTTTCAGAGTTTTTTTAGAGTTCTATCACATGGTGGTTAGTAAGGCTCGTAATAAAGAGGAGCAGAGGCTACTTAATGATAATAGTGACATTTCAGTTGAACTATGGTCCACGACTCCATGTTATTATATATACATATATATATATATATATATATGTACATTATGTAACACTGAGGAAAATCTTATTGACTCTCTGGAAAGATCTTGTATTTATGATCTGGTGTTTGTGTTAAAAGCTTAGATTTTTCATTTTCAAGGTCTTTTTTAAACTGCACAGTGATTTCCATATATTTGTAAGATGATTTCTAAAATGCTATCTTCGGATAATTCAAGGCTTTAATTATTGATTTGGACATTTTCTTGACTATCTTTGACTCACCAGAGACCTCAAAACACTCTTCTTCTGTAACCTTATCTTATAATTAGGATGAGCATTACTGCATTAGGGTTCTTACGCATTAACTCCAGGATTCTAAACGGTTCTGTCTTCTGGTGCACATGTCTTGATAATTCAGTTGCAGCTTCTTATTGATAAGATAACAGAGAAACTGGTTTTGTTCGTTTTACTGTAAAACATGTCTCAGGTTAAATGATGAACACAACTAAACAAAGATCAGTCTGAACAATAAAGAAGCTCACTCATACACACAAGTAATACAACACACCAATTCAACCTTTTTGCTTACCACAACAAACCCAACAACACAAAAACACTTTTCACATCAAGAACATTGCTTAGTTCTTTTGCCTCAACAAACCACAAGCCTGCATAAAACTGATTTTAAGCTGAATAATCCAACAAATGTTCAGCTTTGTTCTGTCTTCCTTCCGTGCCTAAATCTTGTATCTGAACTATGTAGGCCTGTTCTCAGTCATTAAACCACTTCGGCTGCTGCTTCCTCCACCGTTCTGGTTGTGTTCTCCTCCCACTCTCGCTGCTAAGGCCATAACTTCTGGCGACATATCCCAGCTTCCACTTTTCCTTCCCCAGCTTGAGCGCCTTGGGTGCATACTCGGCCTACCACTCTGTTCATCAACAGTCGTCCTAACGTCTGGTGAAAGCTCTCCTAACTCACCGTCCTTAACATGTAGCCTTTCGTTGTTACCATCTTTGCCATCACCACCATGTTCTGACATTGCTGAACCCATGTCAGCCCAAACAGCCTTCCTTCCCATTTCAATGTCATCACTGGCTTTACCCATGTTTGGACTCATGAAACCCCCGCCTGCTACAGATCTTGGAGGCAATGGAGGTTCACGATGAACCATGGCTCTGAAGTCGTTCTTTGAAGGAGGGATTGCAGAGCAAAATGTTTCTTTGAAGTTGTTAACCACTCCCTTGTTGTGTGGGTTGCTTCTCCGATCGTATCTGTATCTGAAATTCTCATATGTAGTCTGCAAGAACAAAGGGCTTTCAAAGGTTACAACGACTCCAAGGAGGATGAGGATTGGATTGGTAGCAATGTTACCTGGTTTGTGCTGATGAGATATAGATGGAAAGCTGTCAAGCCACCAACGAACCACATCGATATGAATGTGTAGATTATCAATACAATAGAGGCAGGAGTTTTGAGCATTGCCTTCAAAATGGTTATATGCTCTGACTCAGTGATCTTCCTTATATAGACCCAGCAGAAGGCAAACACATATATACAGAGAAGGGTCGTGGAGAAGACAAACATGAAGAAGAATCTGTAGTTCCTCTGCAACAACCACCAGAACATGAGATAGTTTTTATGAGAATAGTCTTTAAGTTTGGATTTTTGACTTACTCGTCCAATACATTGGCCAACCCAAGGGCAGTGATGGTCGAACTTTTCAACGCAGTTGTTGCAAATAGAGCAGTGGGAACAGCGAGGAGGCCTATAGAGCATGCAAGTGTCACAGTACTTGACCTTAAACGTAACCCCATCAACCTCTACTTCCTTAATGCGAGGGAGTCTCAGCTGAGGAGTCTGGCCAGCTCCTGCATCCACGTTGCTGCTGTCAAGGGGTTCAGGCTCTGGAGGATGAGCGTTTCGAGGGATGATTCCTGGATCTCTTCCGGATGTAAGCAGCAGAAGAATCAAATCCTGAAGGAAAAAGATGTGCATGCTTTTATCATTACAACATCTGCAATGCAAAAAGAGGAAAAGTTGTACTTACATAAATGGTGAAGACGACGGCGACAGATACTATGGATACTCCCCAGTTATCAGAGAAGTCGTCCATTAGCTTCCTGGCTACAAAGATGCAGAAGATTGTGACGGGGACAGCGATGAGACATATCGTCAGGGCCAGTGATCTCACGTCTGGTCCGAATACAAATCTTCCCTGAAGAAAGAATTTCTGCAAAAAAACGGAGAAAACAAAAATGTGAAGTTTCATAAAAAAACTGGAGGAAGAATCAAACTACCAGTGACTGACGACTTGAGTTTTATCACACAGGACCCATGTACTACCACTAGAGGTAGTGTTTACTATCTATAACAAGAGAAGAAGCCAGGGATTAACGAGTTTATGGTATGATTCTAATATCGAAAATGAAATAGGTGTGTCAAAGTATTCAGTGAAGCAAAAAAAGAGAAAGTGATTTCCAGTAAAACTGCTATAAATAGACATCAGTTATACAATCAACCTACCTATGTAACACATTGAAGCTAACACTAATCAAATTAAACTAAAATGCCCCATAAATAAGGGTAATTACATTAAAAAAAAAAAAAAAAGCTTTAAACTTTTTAGTGTTAGTTCTAAAACCATTCAATAGGGTCATCACTTCAGTTCTAAACCTTACGCCACCATTGAAAACGACATCAAAACCTAGGATCCTCGAAAAAACACTTCTTTGCTTAAAAAAAGTAACAACACGAATAATAAACAAAGTTCCAATTTTGAATTAGGAGGGGACAAGCTAATCCGAGTCCTAGTAACAAACAAAGCAACTAAGCGAGTGATTAAGCTAGTAAGCTCAATAACAAAATAGAGATATGAGGAAAATAAATAAAAACAAAAAGGGGTCTCACATTGCTGCCTTTCCAAGTTTGGTAAACCCGTAAATCAGAGTTGGATCCCGATTCGGATCGCGGAGGCGGAGGCACTACATACATCTCTCTCCTCAATCCTCAACCCCTCAATCCTCAATTTCTATTTTTTTCTAAAGTAAAAAAAAAACAAAAGGGAAGGTAGACTCCGGCGAAGAAAGCCGACAAGGTCACGAGTAAGCCAGCGATAAAAGAAGGTCTCTCTCTCTTTTATTATTTTTTTTAGAGTTCTCCTCCAAGTAAGTCTAATGGTGGGTTCCCTCCCCCGCACTTTTTTTTTTACTTCTCCTTTTTTCCGTTTTATATATATAAAGAAACAATAATTTTTTACACACTTTCTCACATTCAAATTATACGACACTTATCACTTGAAACACACTTTCTTTTGTTATATTAAACAAAAATAATTATCATAATAAACTATATATAAAATTCTCTATCTTTTAAGATCCATGTTCATATATATATTGTATATATTAATGTGTAAACAAAATGTGGACGTGGACACGAAAGCGTGGATAACAGAATTATAAATTAGTTGTGGATATGAATATCTTAACATAATTATAAACTAGTTGTGGACATGTACAATATTCATTCTATTCTATCCATCATCTCGGGATCTAAATTCAATTCTAATCAAAATTACATCCATCCACATCATAACAAAGCGCAAATTTCTTAGATCAGAAATCTCTGACATACAAGACCTATTACTCTCCGACAAAAGGTAAACGTTCTTTGATTGAAGTTTAACTGCAGATAATTTATCAATTGAGCCGAAGAAGCCAAGTGTTTGTATTGGAGATAACAGAGTCCGTGTCCACGTTTTATGGTATTATTTTAGTAACATGAGTCTATGTCCACGTATTGTTGTCCACTTATCTACTATAAACACATTAACATCACATTTCCATACATTACTCATCACCCGTCCACAAATCATCCGTCCACAAATCACCTAACCACACACCATTCGTCCACAAATCACTCATCCACAACTGTCCTTTTTATTAAGGGCAAAATTGTCCACAATCTGTTGCTGGCCCACAACAAAGTGTGTTACATGTAAGAAGTGTCTCTATACGTAATAGAAAATCAAAAAGTATCTGTTAGTGTAATCAATTCTATAGACTAGAAATTATGAGTGTCGTTTTATTATATCTTTCTACGGAGAATAAGTAGAGAAAAAGTCAGCAAAACTTTTTCACAAAACTTTTGTTCGATTTGAAAAATAGATATATTACTATTTATGAAAGTTAAAAATTAAAAGAATGTTTTTACTTTGAAAATCTCGAGAGACAAAAAAGTGGAAAACAAAAAATGATGACAGCCAACCTATGCATATACGTATGGGTTATGATGGACTCACCTTCTTGCTTCTGCACAAACATTAATATTTGTTTTCACCCTTGAAATCTGAATTATACCCCCACCCAAGTGGGCCTAAACAATGTGTCCATTATAAAATTTAACCTTATTAATATTCCTTATATATTAATTAAAAAATATTATAACTTTTTTTCTACCGATGTGTTATCACAATAATGATTTTTAATATCTTTAAAAAAATATGTTGGTCCATCTAATTATATAATAAGTTTTTTATTAAACTAACCATAAATTCATTATTAATGTTTTTATTATTTCCTTAAATAAAAGTTACAGAATTGTCTAATGTGGCTAAAGTATATATGACAATTAATAATTTTAATAATAAATATTTGATAAAAATTAGTATAACTTCTATCATATTTGTTTAATTTTAAACTATTAAAATAAATTAAACAACCATATTAACTATATAATAAAAATTGAATTTTTTGTATACATTATATTTTGAATTTTTAAAAACGACTTTAAATTACAAAAACTGTTAAAAGTCTCACATTAAAATTTTGTGATCCATAGTTAAATTTTTTTTTATGACAAGATACAAATGCTTACAAAATCATATAAGTAAAAAGTTTAATTTAATTAATTATTAATATTAAAAGATATATATATATATATATATCATTTTAAATTAAACTATATACCATATAAAATACATAAATATTTAAATTTCGAAATTTACTTTGAACAATTTTTTTTGATAAAAGCTTTGAACAAACATTCACAACTTAATTTAAAAAAAATTATAAATTACTAAAACTATTAATCCCGCAATGAAAATTTTACTATCAGTAATTTAAAATTTTTGATACAAAAGATACAAATGATCAAAAAACCATATGAATAGAAAACATCATTTAATAGATATTAATATTAAAAATATACTATATATGTTAATATCATTTAAAGTTAATTATATACCCTATCAAATAAAAAAATATTGTTTGGATTAACCAAATATATTTGTATGTTCGCACCGATTTAATTGTATATGCAATAGTTACAGATTTTTTAATTATTTAATATATATTTATTATTTTATAATATTTAAAACATATAATACATAAAATAATTTTTATATATAATGTTTCTTAACCTAGTTTTAAAAATAAAACACAAGTACAGATTCGTACAGTTTGACGAAATATAAATAGGAGTGTCAAAAATACAAATGTAAAAGTAATTTCTGAGAGAGGAGGAGTAGTAATCAAAGTGGAATTCAAAGATCAGAGACTATCGATTAGATTCATTTCCATAAACCCGTTGAAGTACATGTAGGGTTTACGTGATTTTGTCTAGTTAGTCGATATCTTTCCTCCTTAAGTTTCATTTTATAGTTTATACACCATTTAGGGCATTGGACTTTGATGCCATTTGTCATTTGTAAACTAATATATAGCTCATCGTTTTGGGCTATTAAGAGTATCGTTGATAAAAAAAAGAAACAAGTATGCAATTTTTTAGACTCATTGGTTCAAAGTTCAAATATAGCGGTTGTATTGTAAGTGCATATATCCATGAATATTTAGATGTGGGTGTTTGGTTTTTTTTTTTAACATTGTGAAGCGATTACACCACAGATTTTCTTTTAAAAAAAATCTTTTTATTTAACTATCCACAACTGTAAATACTAGAAGAAAACAAATCAGTTTTTCATTTTTCTAAATTTGAAACGTCACGAAATAATGGACAAGAAGTGTTTCTTGTTATTGCCAAACACCAACAATTATAATCATCAACATATATAACCGATCAAGCCGGCCGATATTACCCATTTTTAAATAATCAAAGAACCAAAGTGTTAAGAAGCATGGAGTTTTGCATATCGGTAAACCAAGAAAAAATAACATTTGTACCAACCAAAATTCGGTTTAGGTATATAGCAGTTGACAAACAAAAAAGTTAAGCAAAGAAAGTATACATAATTTAAAAACGAGTCCGTTTTGGTACCGCTTTGCTCTTTCTCTGTTCATCTCTGAAATCCTTAGCCCATCTCTTAGCATCAGCAACATCTCTTCGTCTCTCCAAACCTCCATCTTCTTCATTAACAGGTGACCCTTCAACTTTCTTCCTCGCTATGTACTCAACCAAGACCTCCAAGGCCTCCACTATTTCTCTGATTGTTGGCCTAGCTTTTGCCTGATCTCTCAGACACATATACGCCAGCTGAACGGCTCTTCTCACAGCTTCTTCCAAGTACGGATCACCTTGTATTGCTAACCTCGGATCTGCAATCCTTCTTATGTTTAGGCTCCTGAAATATGGCAGTGCCTGTAAATCACCAACAAAGAGTCATCATAAGATCATTTGGTTGCGTATGAAAGAAGCAACATCGATAAAACGTTCTTGATCAAAACCGGCACCGGTCCCAAAATTTTAAGGACCATAGACAATAACTTTAATAAAAACTATTTTTTAAACAAATTATAGGCTAGCTATTTATATATATATATATTATATTGACTTTTTAAAAATTTCGGAATTCCAAACTAATGTTCCACATGGCTATTCCCGGTCAATATATACGTAAAATCATATTTAGAGCGTTACCCATCTAACAAGCAAACGTTCTGCACCCATGGTTGAGTCCCCAATAGGTTTGCGTCCAGTGATAAGCTCCAACAACACAACTCCAAAGCTATAAATATCAGACTTCAGCGTCAGTTTCCCAGTAGCCGCGTACTCGGGTGCACAGTACCCTAGCGTTCCCATAACTCTAGTAGTGACATGAGACATGCCTTCATTCGGACCAATCTTTGCAAGCCCAAAGTCAGAGAGCTTTGGTTCAAACCCATGGTCTAGCAGTATGTTTGCAGTTTTCATATCTCTATAGATCACAATAGGTTGTGATTCGTTGTGAAGATACGCTAACCCTTTAGCTGCTCCTAAAGCTATCTTCATCCTAGTGCTCAAATCTAAAACCTCTTGAACAGATCTGATATCTGAAAAACAAAGAAAACTGTATTATAAATTTGATAGTTTAATAAGTTTCTTGAGAATGGAGTATAGTTTTTTTTTTTTTTTTTTTACTGTGGATGTTATCTTCTACAGATCCAAGAGGCATATATTCATAGACGAGGCTTCTTTGATCGCCTTCACAGCAATAACCATACAGTTTCACGAGGTTTTTGTTGCGCAAAATCGAAAGCATTAGGACTTCCACAATAAACTCTCTGTTTCCTTGTATACTACTCCGACCAAGCATCTTAACAGCCACATCCTTTAACTGTAGACCAACAACATAGCCACACACACAAAAAAGATTATCCGCTCGTTAGAGACATCATATAGTTTTTTCACAACGACAACAACAAGAGCAGTTCAAGAGATTGTTTGTGATTTGATTGATCAAAGACTACAGTTACCTGTCCGTCAATCTCTAACTTTCCTTTGTATACATCGCCGAATCCACCTTGTCCGATCCTAACATCCAGGCTGAAGTTGTTTGTTGCGGTGGCGAGTTGTAGGTATGAGAAATTTTTGATTTCCTGCGGTGGCGGTAGCAGTGCTTCAGGATCTGATGAAGACGTTGCTGGATTGGCTACACACACGATGAGAGTATGTATCACATGTTACACTAGGAACAAGTGGATTAAAGACACTTCGATAAAACCAAATAAACAATGTTTTGACCTAGAAACACACAAACCCTTGTTTGAGATTTATAATATCATTCATACATTGTGACATAAGACTGTAACTAGGAGTGTAAATAACAAAGAATGAAGAAAGGAACATAGGAAGTGAGATGTAACCAGAAGACGATGATGGTTGGTCACGTATGGATTCCTGAACAGAAACGGGTTCCATCTTCAGTTTCTGAACCACTTTATTACGTTTTGGTCTCAGTCCGAAACACAAGCAAAAAGCCATGTTTGCCCTAAAATTGATATTTCCGATTCTTTTCCGTTTAGTGGTGTCACTAAAGTCACAGCTACACACAGACGGACATGAACAGATGATTAGGATTCAAGGAACAAGAGGAGAAATCTAAGAGAAACGTTGTTGAGCTATGAAGAGAGATTTGTTGGATAAGGTAGAAGATATAATGGATTAGAAGGGAGTGTTATTGAAAACTTGAGGCTTAGCGAAGAGGATTAGAGATAACGAGATTGAAGTTTTGAATGGGTTTTTCTTTGCAAATGATAGACACGCAATCAACAAGAGAGCATGGTTGCACCAAAATGGTATACGTTTACACCAATGGCTTCCTTCCTATACATAAAAGGTATATGATTTTTGTTTTGAGGAAATAAATCGTATATTAGATACCTTTCTGTGTGTAATAATATCCTACTGTATAAATTCTTGTTACTAAGTTTTCATCATCATCATCATCATCATCATCATCATCATCATCACAATTTATTTAGAGTGATTCATTGTGATATCTATTGGATTAGCTAAGATTATGTTGCTATTTATTTTTCATGTCACTATTATATATTATATATGTGTCATTATATAATTATCGTATTTTATACGTACCATCATATAAGTAATCATATAATTAATAGAATTTTATACGTACCATCTTATAAATAATCACATATTTTATATTTTTAAACTTAATATGAAATATAAAACCCATAATTTAAGTTGGTGTTTGAAATTGGGTTTTGTGTTGTATTTTTCTTACATATATTGAAAATATTTTTTTTTATAACGGTTATTAGAAAATATTTTAGTAAAAATTAATTTTTGAATATATGTATGTTTTTGAATATATCAATTTTTTATATAAATCAATTTTAAATTATTATTTTGATTTTAAATATGTATATAAATTTTAAACTTTGTTTTATGATTATTTTAGACAAAAGAGGTTTTTAGGTAATTAGATTGAGTCATTTTCGTATATTTTAAAGCTGGTCCAGATAGATAGTTTCTCGTAATATAATGGACTTCCAATTTTTCTTGATAACATAAGACCATTAATTCTTTTTTTTTTTAATATACTGTTATTCATGTTTCCAAACAGTATTATACTCATTTTAATACTGTTATCCATGTTTTCAAACAATTATTAAATGCTCCTTTTAATAACATAGATGTTAATCTCGCGCTTTTTAACTAACTGTGTGTTGTACGCTAAATAACGACGCTTTTCGTATTATTCGTGTGTTATACGCAAAAATAAGTTAAATAACATTTAGAACCGGTCTTAATCTAAAGCCCAACAAACAAAAATTTTAATTGAAAACGAAAATTTTAAAGAACATTAATTATAAAACTATTTTGTAATATATTGGGCTTAAATTCTGTTATGAAGCTTTGTGATTTTTTTTGTATATATGCTTATGAATGGATATAGCTACCTTGAACACAAAATTAGATTGTACTAACTTTAAAACATAAATAGCTTCTAACCTGTCCTTCAAAGGGCGGATCTATTTTTTATTTTAATTTTTTTAGCAAAGAAATAAATACGTGAAAGATATATTTTTTTCTATTAAATTTGTATAAAGCTATATGTTTTTATTAGTTAAAACAAAATTTAAAAAGTTAATAGAATAGATAGTTTGCCAAATGAGGAGATGCTAAAAAAAAATGTGATTTTGTTTTTTTTTTTGTTTATGCTAAATAGTAGGTTATAAGACTTTATTCATTTCTGTTTTTCGGTCAAAGCACATATATATTTTTGTGGATCATTTCTACAAATGATGTTATTGCGGTTATTATAGACATTTGAAACCAAACTATTAAAACTGATAGTATAAAAAATTTGAACATTAATTTTACAAAGCAAACTTTTAATATGTAATTGAAATGTCAAGAAAAAAAGATTATTATTGTCGAACCGGTAAATCGGATAATCCATATATAATCTGGTTTAACTTTAATAAAAAAAATCCTATAAAATCTGGTAAAAAATTAAAACCCATCATTAACATGTGTCCAACACCAGTTGACCCTGTTGAAACTCAAAAAATTATAATTATATATTTTTTTAAAAACAATTGATTAAACTTCTCATATACTTTTTAATATTACTTAAAATTAAATAAACTATTTAATTTGTGATTCTATAGACTTTAATTAAATTTTTACTTTATCATTGAAAAAATGGAAATAGAGAAATCTAAAATTTATTGATATGAAAATATTAATTTTTTGTTATTAATAATATATTATAAGTTTGTATTTTTTATTTTATGTATACAATTTAATTTTAAAATAATTTTTAGTTAGTTATGATCTTAATTTTTTTTGTTAAATTTCTAATGTAGTATTATACATTAGTCAAAATTAAATATTTTTTTAAAAAAATAATACTTTTAAGGCGATCTGGAAGAGAAAGAAGATCTGCCATTTTAAACGATTATGTGGTTTACACTACTGAAAATGAATGTGACTTAAGCATGGATGATGATCCGATCTCATTCAAAATGGCCATGGAAAGTGACAATTCTGAAGAGTGGTTTGATGCCTCAAAAGAAGAAATGAAATGTATGGATGATAATCATGTATGGGACTTAGTAGAGTTGCCCGATGGTTTCAAAACCATTGGTTGTAAATGGGTCTATAAGACTAAACGTGACTCGAAAGGTAAACCTGAAAGACGCAAGTCTCGCCTTGTTGCTAAAGGTTTCACCCAGAAAGATGGCATTGACTATAAAGAGACCTTCTCTCCGGTTTCAAAGAAGGATTCTCTTAGAATTGTTTTGGCTTTGGTGGCTCATTATGATCTTGAGCTTCACCAGATGGATGTGAAAACCGCCTTTCTGAATGGAGATCTTGAGGAGGAAGTATATATGGACCAACATGAAGGTTTCGTGGTCGCAGGAAAAGAAAATTTGGTGTGTAAGATGAGCAAGTCAATAAATGGACTAAAACAAGCTTCTCGACAATGGTATAAAAAGTTTAATGATACCATCACGTCGTATGGTTTTGTAGAGATCATCATTGATTGATGTATCTACATTAAGATCGGTGGGAGTAAGTTTGTGATTTTAGTCCTATATGTTGATGATATTTTGCTTGCTGCAAATGACATGGGTATGTTACATGATGTGAAGAAGTATCTCTCTAAGAACTTTGAAATGAAAGATGTGGGTGAGGCATCTTATGTGATCGGGATATAAATATTTCGAGATAGATCACAAGGACTGTTAAGTTTGTCTCAGAAAGGATATATCAATAAGATCTTAAAGAGATATAAAATGGAGAAATGCTCTGAATAGCTCCAATTCAGTAAAATGCAATGTCCTAAGAATGAATTGGAGCGTAAAGAAATGGAAAGAATTCCCTATGCATCGGTGGTTGGGAGTTTGAACTATGTTCAAACATGTAGTCGACCCGCTATCAACTTTCCTGTTGGAATGTAGGGTCGATATCAAAGTAATCCCGGAATGGACCACTGGAAACCTGCAAAGAAGGTTCTCAGGTACTTGCAAGGCACCAAAGAGAGCATGCTTACATATAGGAGATCTGATCAGCTGGAAGTCATTGATATTCAGATTCAGACTATGCCGGATGCGTTGATAGCAGAAAATCGATGTTTGGCTACTTGTTCCTATTAGTTGGGGGAGAAATATCATGGAAGAGTGGAAAGCAGTCTGTCATTGCTACTTCCACCATGGAGGCTGAATTTAGGCATGCTTTGAGGCCACAATTCATGCATTATGGCTGCGGAACTTTATCTCAGGGCTTTGGATTGTCGACACTATATAGCCAAGCCGCTGAGAATTTACTGCGATAATTCTGCAGCTGTCTTCTTTTCAAAGAACGACAAGTACTCGAAGGGTGCTAAACACATGGAGTTAAAGTACTTGTCTGTTAAAGAAGAAGTTCAGAAACGGAGAGTGTCATTCAAGCACATAAGGACGGACATGATGATAGTGGATCCGTTAACTAAAGGTTTACCCCCCAAGGCGTTCAATGGCCATGTAGAACGTATGGGTATTATAGATAAGGCTTTGCTATTTTAGTTATGGGATGCTCATTATGTATTTGACACTGAGAATTCACATAAAGTTATGTTTCTGATTTATTTATTATGTTATCATTAAAGTATGTGTATACACTTATGGTTTGTAGATGACATATGGTTGGTTTGAGAAATAAAAGTTCTTCTCATATAAGGATTGATATATAATTAGAACTGATTTGTGATACATGGAAGGGACTATGTCGTTTAATGGCATACAACCGCCATGATTCGATCAATCCAAATTTTAGTAAAGATCAAGTGAACTTGATATAAAAGTGCACATTAAAGTTATTAAACCCTTAAGTCGATACAAAGTCAAGTGGGAAAATAGTGATGTTCGTTTGGTTCCCGCAGGTTCCTGCGGCTGCGGCTGAGGCTGCGGCTACGGCTGAGTTTGCGGCTGCGGCTGAGGCTGCGGCTGCGGCTGAGTTTGCGGCTGCGGCTGCGTCTGTATCGTTTGTGATACGCCCTAAATTAGGGAAGGATCACTCAATCGGACTAAAGGGATATGAACTCGCCAAAAGGGAGAACTGATGGATTGAACGGTGACACAATGGGTTGCGGATGGCCCAATGATACTACCAGACTTTAGTGGTGCTTTATATGACTCACAAGTCCACCAAAAGAAGGATTTCTATACGTTGCCTGATATGACGCACATGTCCAACGAAATAGAGATTTGTTTACTCGGAGATAACCTCAACAAGAAACGAAAAGTGTTCTACAAAGAACAAAGAGATAAACTAAAATAAAAGAGAAAATTGAATTCTTTATTTCGTGGCTCATAGGCCCTATTTATAGGATTACAAGTTGTAGAAATCCAAAGAAGAATGTGCTAAAAACAAGACAATGAAAATATAAACAAAGACTTGACTAAATAAAGTCTTTCACTGAAACTTAGACTGCCTCTTGATATAACCACAACCATGACTTTGAAAAGTGAAGAATATGCTCCTGATATGGGCCAAGACATGTCTCTTTAAGGCCTGGTCGAAATCCATCTTTTTTCCTTAGCTAATTTTTATCGGTTTCTCCAATTGGCCCAAACAAGTCTGTTTTTGATTTTTTTTTTTGTAAACCATCAAGCCCAAGACTTTCTTGGACATTTAGAACATGAATAATCACCTTTAGCATGATTGAATTGGTCGTTGGTTCATCAGAAAGAAGGTTAGCCATTTCCAGTTTCTCAGGTGGTCTGAATTCGCGAGAATTGAAGATCACCTGATTTGTAAATGGCATAACGGTCACATATGAACTCCGTTTGATCTGATTCTTCTTTGAGGAGCTCCATAATTGAGTTGAGAACATTATACATGTGATTTCATGCGTAGAAGCCTCGTGGTTTGGAAGATTTGAGTCAAGCAATAAACATATATCTTTACTGCTTCTCATGATCAAGCCATGTATGTCTGTTTTGCCCGGTGCGCTACCCAAGGGAACATCATTCCCTCCCTCTTTAAAAGGATTTGACCTCAAATCTATTTTACCTGTATCAAAAGGAAATGAATCAGGTAAAAAGAATCTAAAGAACATGTAAAATATAGTGAAGGAAAATTTTGGAAAGAAACCTCCTTGGAGTTTTAAAGTTGTTTTCCTAAGTACTTTCATCTCCAAATCTCTAACTTATAAGCACGATCTCTGCTTCTGTTTCTGACACCTCTTGGAGACTGATCCTGTTTATCATGGACACTCAAAACAAACATTAAAATACTAGGATCATATGTGCAAGACAAGTACTTGTTTAGATCAGAAACCAAAGTTTCTTTCCCTAGAACATGTAGCACACGTTTCAGATCATCATGAAGCCTATCAAAGTAAGTGTTGTACACCAGAATGGTGTGAGGGCACGTGATAGCACAATTACTAAAGAACAAATTCAAAACATGCGCAAGTTTCTCAGATTTAGAACACAAGAGATCATTTTCAAACCGAGAATTACTTATCCAAGGATCAGCACTTTTATCAAAGAAGGTGTTGTAAATCAGAATGCTTTCAAGGCATGAAATATCATAGGACATTTTCAAAACGTGCCTAACATGATCAAAATTAGAATACAAAAGTTCAAGATCATATTTCAAAACAGAATCACAACAAAAATCAGTTTTACCTCTAAGTGATTTTTGTTCCAGCAAAGTCTTAACTATAAATTCGTCCAAGGCACAAGTGGATGCAAACAAGTTACCATTGATCAGTGCATATCTATAACAACTCAGATTAAAGCTATTTTCTTTGAAGACAAATGAATCAAATGAATTTCTAGCACAAAAATCAGGCTGTTGCAAATCAAGCTCAAGAGACTCTTCAAAATGATCAAAACCTTTGCTATGTTTCAAGAACTGATTTAAACTCAAAACAAATCCAGAATTGATGCCATTGTCATGTTGAAAAATTTTTTGATCAAAAAGTTCATCAGGTTCAAACACTTTAAAAGAATTAAACATGTTTTCAAAAACAGAATCTGAAACACGAATATCTTTAACCTTGTCAAAACTAAAACATTTCACATTTTGAGAACTGATCTTAACACACGTTTCAGAGAGAAAATTAACCAAATCAATTTTCTCACAGTGCTCTTGAATGTATGTGGTCAAAGGCGTTGGAGTTGTGCCTGGATCAAAGCAAAGATGATTCTCCATGTTGATGGATGTCATGCTTGGTGTTTTCTCATCAAAGGTAGGACCAAGTTCGTCTTTCTCATCAAAGATGGGACCTAGGCCATCGTCCAACGGTCTCCTAGTATCAAGAAGCGGTCCTTGATGTGGGTAGTCGAATGGTTTTTCGTCAAAATCCTGTCAAAATAGAACAAGACTACTCGGATGCTCCTGTTGCAAAAAATGTTAGTTCTGCAATAGTCTGTTCTTTATCAAACATAAAATCAGGTTCTAGAAAAGGAAGATCACAATTATCCTCACAAATCATCAAACTTTCAATAAGCTCTTCATCTTATTCATCAAAAATTGGTAAAGAATCCGAAAAATCTTTTAGATCTTCAAGGTTGTTTTCAGATTTACCTTTGGGTTTTTCATTGATGAATAAGGATGGCTTAGCTACATGTGCACGTGTGGTTGTGCTCTTCTTTTGGATCTTACTAACGTCCTTGATGGCTTTCACCACACCCTCCACAAGGTTGTCACAAAACTCCTGGAGTTCAAACTAACTGAAAAGCGTTCTTTGGTCAGCTTCAAACATCTTAACCTGAAAATTCTTAGCACAAAAGGTTAAGAGATAAAAAAAAATCCTCACACTCTCAAGTGTTTATCCTCATCCACACAAGTGTTTTTCTCGGATTTTGGTGGCCACACAAGAGTTTCCTCTCAAAGTTCTAAGAGAACAAATCAAGTAACCCAATGGAATCTCCAAGCAACACGGGATGAACACAAGGTAGAAAGATAAGAGAACTGATTTGTGAAATCCGTATTAACCACTCCAAGGCTGGATTTCTCCTCAGCCAGCATGATTTCTCTTCCACCACCTAGCCAACAAATCAAATTTTTTTTTTTTTTTTTTTTTTTTGGTAGATCTTTTTTTTTATAGAAGAATGGCGATAGGTAAGGTAGTGGCCAGAATTTAAGATAGACAGAAGAAGAAGTGTTTAGAAAATGAAAGATGAGAAGATGGATAGATAGTACTGGTTGAGTCGCTTTGATACCACTTTATACGCCCTAAATTAGGAAAGGATCACTCAATCGGACTAAAGGGATATGAACTCGCCAAAAGGGAGAACTTATGGATTGAACGGTGACACAATGGGTTGCGGATGGCCCAATGATACTACCAGACTTCAGTTGGTGCTTGATATGACTCACAAGTCCACCAAAAGAAGAATTTCTATACATTGCCTGATATGACGCACGGGTCCAACGAAATAGAGATTTGTTTACTCGGAGATAACCTCACCAAGAAACGAAAAGTGTTCTAAAAAGAACAAAGAGATAAACTCAAATAAAAGGGAAAAATGAATGCTTTATTTTGTGGCTCATAGGCCCTATTTAGAGGATTACAAGTTGTATAAATCCAAAGAAGAATGTGCTAAAAACAAGGCATTGAAAATATAAACAAAGACTTGACTAAATAAAGTCTTTGACTGAAACTTAGACTGCCTCTTGATATAGCCACGAACAGGACTTTGAAAAGTGAAGAATATGCTCCTGATATGGGCCAAGACATGTCTCTTTAAAGCCTGGTCGAAATCCATCTTTTTTCCTTAGCCAATTTTTATCGGTTTCTCCAATTGGCCCAAACAAGTCTGTTTTTGATTCTTTTTTTTGTAAACCATCAAGCCCAAGACTTTCTTGAACATTTAGAACATGAATAATCACCTTTGGCATGATTGAATTGGTCGTTGGTTCATCAGAAAGAAGGTTAGCCATTTCCAGCTTCTCGGGTGGTTTTGATATTTGGAGTTTTCAAGGCTCCTAAGACAAATGTTATAGTATAAATGATTGTCGAACCAATTCTAAGGGATTTCAAGCACTGAGAATGCAAGTACTTACTTAATCTAAGTGCAACCGATGATTTTAAAGGTTTTCTAAACTAATGATTATTACTAATGCAGTTTCAGAATAATAAAAACGGTAAATGAGTTGACTTTCTTAACTAAGGAAATGAGAACTCATGGGCATAGGAATTAGACCTTGGGTGATCAAGTTGCGAACTAAGGATGACAAACGTACAATCAAACTATCAATCTTAAGCTTAGACACGATTCTAAACAAGCTCTATGTCTAGATGAATGTTCATTTACTAACACATTTCAAACAACAAATGTCTTCGGTTGAATAATATGGAAGCAATCTTTACTAACAGGTCTAAGGGTATCTTAGCACTTCTAACAACAAATGTATTTGGCAAAATATGCTAAAAGCTTAGAAGAGTTGTTTCAGGCATTTCATCGAACACCTTTTGGGTGGGAAATGCCTAAAGATCAACTTTTGAGAAGCTAACTCAGAAGATGCATTACGATTACTCTACTAGGAAGGTTTTGGAATGATCTACTCTAAAACATCATAGCTCTAACCTAATCACCCTTAATCTTCCTAACCCATGAATTCAAATGGTGATTACTCACTACTCTTCATGATTCCTCTTAAACCCATTTTGGATTTCAGATTAATCATACAGAGGAATACAACAACGAATTGGAAAACACAGAATTACAATAACTAGATGAACAAAGATGATTCAAGAGATGAACTTTCCAAAGGTTTTTTCTTAGAACAAAGATAATATGTCTGGTGGTTGCCAAAAGTACTTAAAACATAGGTTTTCAGAAGTAAAAACGTGCATAATGAAATGACCAAAAGGCCCTTGAGTAGAAATGAATTCGAGCAAACAGAAGGCGCACAGCGACCTCCAGTAGTCGCTCCAGGAGGTCGCTCCAGGCTTCGGGAGCGACCTGGAGGGGTCGCTGCGAGACGTCGCTCTGGGTCGCTCTTCGCGAGCGACCTCGCTGTGTCGCTCCGGTCACGTCGCTCCAGGTCGCTCTTCGCGAGCGACCTCGCTGTGGCACTCCGGTCACGTCACTCCGGGTGATGGAGACGCGAGCGACATCGGGGTGTCGCTCTGCCTAAGTCGCTCAGAAAGGGTGTCACAGCGGCTTCACGGTGTCGCTCCGGTGAGGTTGCTCCCATGCACTGCTCGTCCAATAGAGCTTTGTACTTCTCTAGCAGCTGCCTCTTGAATCTACTAGGGAATGGTAGTTTGGGTTCATGGGGAGGAGGAACAAAAGAATTCTCACTTGCTGGAGCAACAACTTCACCATCTTTCACTGTTTTCTTCTCTTCCCCAACCTTTCCTTTACCTTTCGCTTCCACAATCTTCTCCGATATTTCATCATTGATTTTCTCATCAACAATCACCACTTCATCATCTATGTTGATGGCAACCCCCTCACCTTGTTTCTTAGCATCCTTGGTGAGAGCTTTCTGAGGTAACTCCTTACCACTCCTGAGGGTGATAGCTTTCATCCTTGTCATTTTTAATCACAGTTATACCACCTTTTTTTGGCACAACATGCACATGAGATACCCATTTAGAATCTGAGATAGAGTAGATAACACCAGCATCTAAGAGTTTAAGAATCTCTTTCTTTACAACATCCTTCAGGTTAGGATTTAACCTTCTTTGATGCTCGATAGAAGTCATTGATTCATTCTCAAGATGTATCCTATGACACTGTGTAAGGATCCCCTCAATTTCCTCATTAGCAACCACTCTCCTATAAAGTTGATCTTTGTAGAGAATGTAGAGGTAGGGCTCATCCCAGAAAGTATCTCTTCACATCCTTGTAAAACTTCTTCTTGGCATAACCCACAAGATTCAAAGGCTCTTTTCCTGTAGCTAGGTAATTCACCAAATCAGCATACCAAGGTTCTTTCTCTTCTGTTGCCTTGACTTCTTCAAGCTTCCTTCCAGTCTCACAAACTGCTATCACTGCTCCAATAGCCATGATCTGTTCCTCAGGGAGTCCTTCATCAATGGGAATGCCACACTCCACTCTCAGTCTGGACAAGTGATCAGCTACACCATTTTCAACTCCTGGCTTGTCCTTGATCTCTAAATCAAACTCTTGCAGCAAAAGAATCCATCTCAAGAGCCTGGGCTTTGCATCCTTCTTCGCCAAAAAGGTGTCTCAACGCAGCATGATCTGTGTAGACATTGAATTTAGATCCCACCAAGTAGCTCTTGAACTTCTCAAAGGCAAAAACAATGGCTAGCATCTACTTCTCTGTTGTGGCATATCTCATCTGAGCATCATTCAGGGTTTGGCTCGCGTAGTAGATCACATGGGTCTTGCCATCTTTCTTCTGCCTCAAAACAGCTCCCACAACATAATCACTAACATCACACATGATCTCAAAGGGGAGATCCCAATTAGGTTGTTGGACAATTGGAGCACTGATGAGTTCACCTTTCAGCTTCTTAAAGGCTTCTAGACACTCCACATCAAAGCTGAAGGTGGCTTCTTTGCACAGCAGCCTGGTCAATGGTCTAGTGATCATGGAGAAGTATTTTATAAATCTCATGTAAAACCCAGCATGACCAAGAAAACTTCGGATGTCTTTCACTGTCTTTGGTGGGGGCAAACCAACCATAACATCGATTTTGGCCTTATCCACCTCAATCCTCTTCTTTGAAATCTTGTGCCCCAGCACAATCCCTTCTTTGACCATGAAGTGACACTTCTCCCAGTTCAGCACAAGGTTGGTGTCTTCACATCTCTGTAGGACCCTGCACAAATTTGACAAACAAGCAGAAAACAAAGATCCATAGACAGAGAAATCATCCATGAACACCTCCACAACATCCTCAATCAGATCAAAAAAGATCGACATCATGCACCTTTGAAAGGTGGCTGGAGCATTACATAGACCAAATGGCATTCTTCGATATGCGAAGGTACCATAAGGACATGTGAATGTTGTTTTCTCCTGATCATTGGGATGTATGGGGATCTGGAAGAATCCTGAATATCCATCAAGAAAACAATAGAATGGATGATTTACAAGTCTCTCAAGCATCTGATCAATAAATGGAAGTGGAAAATGATCCTTTCTAGATGCAGAGTTCAGTTTACGGTAATCAATACACATCCTATGCCCAGTGACTGTTCTTGTTGGTATCAATTCATCCTTGTCATTTTTAATCACAGTTATACCACCTTTTTTGGCACAACATGCACAAGAGATACCCATTTAGAATCTGAGATAGGGTAGATAACACCAGCATCTAAGAGTTTAAGAATCTCTTTCTTTACAACATCCTTCAGGTTAGGATTTAACCTTCTTTGATGCTCGATAGAAGTCATTGATTCATTATCAAGATGTATCCTATGCATACACAAAGAGGGTGATATTCCCTTGATGTCATCAAGTGAGTAACCTATTGCTTTTCTAAATCTTTTAAGTGTTTTCAAAAGTTCAGATAGCTCAGTTTCAGTAAGTTCACTACTCACAATGACTGGATAAGTTCCATTAGGACCAAGAAATGCATACCTTACACCATTGGGGAGAGGTTTAAGCTCCACCTTAGGCGCCTTAAGCTCGCTCCAGTCGTTTTGCTGGGTATCCCCTTGTTGAATGACCGAGGCTTCCTGATGGACAATTTGAGGCAGCTACTCATACTGATCCTTACTACCAAATCCTACGTGTGAATCCAACATCATCCCATAGGCAGCACTCTCCAGGTTCTGAATCACTTCAGCTGGCCTCTCTATCGTCAAAGCATGTTGTAGAGGGTCTTCTATTGACAATTCTTCAAGGAGCTCATCAGCAAAGGCATCCATCTCTTCAATGTAGAAAACTTGCCCTTGAACTGTTGGTTTCTTCATTGCCTCCTTGATGTCAAAGTGAAGAACATGCCCTTTACCCAAGTGGAGATCAATTTTGCCCTCTTTCACATTAACAATTGCTCCTGCTGTAGCTAAGAAAGGCCTTCCAAGGATTAAAGGATCTGCAGCTTCCTCATCCATTTCAAGCACCACAAAGTCTGTAGGGATCTCATATTTTCCAACCATAATGGGGAGGTCCTCCAAGATACCCACCGGGTACTTCACTGAACGATCAGCCAATACCAGAGACAGTCTACACTTCTTGTACTGAGTGAAACCAAGCTTCTTAGCAACAGATAAAGGCATCAAGCTGACACTAGCTCCCAAATCGCAGAGACATCTGTCAAATACCATAGGTCCAAGAGCACAAGGTAATGTGAAGCATCCTGGATCTTCTAGCTTCTTTGGAACAACAAGCCTCTGGATGATGGCACTGCACTCATGAGTGAGAATCATCATGCCCTCCATCTCCTTCTTCTTTGCAACTACAACATCTTTCAGGAACTTGCTATATTGAGGAATTAGCATGAAAGCATCAATGATGGGCATTGTGACTTGAACTTCACTCATTTGCTTCTCAAATAGAGCTTTGTACTTCTCTAACAGCTGCCTCTTGAATCTACCAGGGAACGGTAGTTTGGGTTCATGGGGAGGAGGAACAAAAATATTCTCACTTGCTGGAGCAACAACTTCACCATCTTTCACTGTTTTCTTCTCTTCCCCAACCTTTCCTTTACCTTTCCCTTCCACAATCTTCTCCGAGATTTCATCATTGATTTTCTCATCAACAATTACCACTTCAACATCTATGTTGATGGCAACCCCCTCACCTTGTTTCTCAGCATCCTTGGTCAGAGCTTTCTGAGGTAACTCCTTACCACTCCTGAGGGTGATAGCTTTCATGGTCTCCTTGGGGTTTTGCTCAGATTTTCCAGGTAAAGAACCTTGTTGGCGATTTTGTTGAGTGTTCATGGCAGCAAAATGGTTCTCCAAGGTTCTGAACTTGTTGTTGAGCTCATTGTAGCTTCCATCAATCTTTGCGTGAAGGTTTTTCAACTCATAGCCAACATGCTTCTCACTTCTTGTCTGAGACTCTAAGATTTGTTTTAGTAGGGCATCAGTGCTGCTGAATGGAGGAGAAGAGGTAGAAGTAGTAGGTTGTTGTTGGGCAGGTTGTTGTCCTTTGTTGTTGAAACCGGGAGGAGGGTTTTGTTGAGGCTGATAGCTGCCTTGCTGGTTGTTCCGAGGTTGATAACCACTCTGTTGGTTGTTGGGGTAAGATCTCTGTTGGTAGTTGTTGTACTGAAAGTTTGGCTCTTTCTTGTACCAGCTACCATTGTTGTTGATGAAGCACAGCTCTTCTTGCCCTTCCAAACCATCAACTTCCTGGACAACAGGTGTGGCTTCTTTGTTTGGGTTACCAACAAAGTGCAGCTGCTCCTGGGTGGCCTTATCAGCAATGAGAATATCAATCTTATCCTGGAGAGCCTTTAACTTCCTCCTCGTCTGCTTGTCATCTGTTCGACTGCCTCTGTCGTGGTCTCCACTGTAGACTGCATCACTCTTTACCATGTTGTCAACTAGCTCTTCTGCATCTTCCTCAGTTCTCCCCAAGAAGAATCCATTGCTAGTTGTATATATCTAGTCTGGCCCTGTACTTAGGAAGAGCACCACGGTAGAATGTGCTCAGCAAGCTCTCCTTAGAGAAACCATGGTGTGGGCATTGAGCTTGGTAGCCCTTGAATCTCTCTCAGGCTTCACTGAAGCTTCCAAGCCTTTCTGTTGAAAACTGGAAATCTCATTTCTCAGCTTAGCAGTTCTTGAAGTAGAGAAGAACTTCTCCAAGAAAGCTTTCTTGCAGTCATCCCAAGTGGTGATTGAGTCACTTGGTAGAGACTTCTCCCACTGTCGTGCCTTATCCCCCAGAGAGAAACGGAATAACTTCAGCTTTAAGGCATCCTCAGACACACCATTGGTTTTTGACAACCCATAGTAGCTGTCGAACCTGTCCAAGTGATCAAATGGGTCCTCTAGAGCCAAGCCATGATACTTGTTGTTCTCGATCACGTTGAGGAGTCCTGATTTGATCTCAAAGTTGTTGGCTGCTACAGCTGGTGCTCGGATTCCCAATCTATGACCATGAATGTTGGGGCAGTCATAAGTGCCAGTGGGTCGAGCTGCTCGCTGTTGGTTTTGTGGAACGTTGTTGGCATCATTTTGAGGTATGTCTCCCATATCTGTATCCAATCTCTGCAAGTGATACTGTTGCTCTTCTTCTCTTCTCTTTCTAGCACTCTCTCTCTCTCTAAAGCTCTGATGTCTGCGGCTCTTGGAACTAGGTTTGATGGACCCCTGCTCCTCAAGTTCATACACCTGTAAATTAAAGGGAGGTGAAGAAGGAGAATCAGTAAGTAAAGAAAATAAAAATGACTTAGTCTCAAGCAAATGACTAAATCTCAATGTTCAAATCTACTTAGAATTTGGCAACGGCGCCAATTTGATATTAGGAGTTTTCAAGGCTCCTAAGACAAATGTTGTAGTATAAATGATTGTCGAACCAATTCTAAGGGATTTCAAGCACTGAGAATGCAAGTACTTACTTAATCTAAGTGCAACCGATGATTTTAAAGGTTTTCTAAACTAATAATTATTACTAATGCGGTTTCAGAATAATAAAAACGGTAAATGAATTGACTTTCTTAACTAAGGAAATGAGAACTCATGGGCATATGAATTAGACCTTGGGTGATCAAGTTACGAACTAAGGATGGCAAACGAACAATCAAACTATCAACCTTAAGCTTAGACACGATTCTAAACAAACTCTATGTCTAGATGAATGTTCATTTACTAACACATTTCAAACAACAAATGTCTTCGGTTGAATAATATGGAAGCAATCATTACTAACAGGTCTAAGGCTATCTTAGCACTTCTAACAACAAATGTCTTTGGCAAAATATGCTAAAAGCTTAGAAGAGTTGTTTCAGGCATTTCATCGAACACCTTTTGGGTGGGAAATGCCTAAAGATCAACTTTTGAGAAGCTAACTCAGAAGATGCATTATGATTACTCTACTAGCAAGGTTTTGGAATGATCTACTCTAAAACATCCTAGCTCTAACCTAATCACCCTTAATCTTCCTAACCAATGAATTCAAATGGTGATTACTCACTACTCTTCATGATTCCTCTTAAACCCATTTTGGATTTCAGATTAATCATACAGAGGGATACAACAACGAATTGGAAAACACAGAATTGCAATAACTAAATGAACAAAGATGATTCAAGAGATGAATTTCCAAAGGTTTTTTCTTAGAACAAAGATAATCTGTCTGGTGGCTGCCAAAAGTACTTAAAACATATGTTTTCAGAAGTAAAAACGTGCATAATGAAATGACCAAAAGGCCCTTGAGTAGAAATGAATTCGAGCAAACAGAAGGCGCGCAGCGACCTCCAGTAGTCGCTCCGGGAGGTCGCTCCAGGCTTCGGGAGCGACCTGGTGGGGTCACTGCGAGACGTCGCTCTGGGTCGCTCTTCGCGAGCGACCTCGCTGTGTCACTTCGGTCACGTCGCTCCGGGTGATGGAGACGCAAGCGAAATCGGGGTGTCGCTCTGCCCAAGTCGCTCTGAAAGGGTGTCACAGCGACTTCACGGTGTCACTCCGGTGAGGTCGCTCCCATGCACTGCTCGTCCAATGATCACCTTTATCATCTATTTTGAGCTCCAAATGCACTCAAATGTCTCCAAGAACTCCATGTGGTACTCCAATACCTGATAAGGACTCATGTATGAAAAATGCAACCTAAACATGGCTAAATCCTAGTCTATATGATCAAAATGCACATGGGTGAATGGATAAGACAATGGAAATATGCAAGATATCAACTCCCCCAAACTTGTTCTTTTACTTGTCCACAAGTGAACTTTCTAGAACTCATAGGGAGAGAGGTTTGAAGGTGGGAGCTCATAGCCAAAAGAAACACAACTAGCACTCGATTCAACATTTAATCTAACATGAGCACACTCTCTTATTACACTCTAGCTTCTCTAGGTCTATCTCAACTCCTTTTGCCCTTATACTCATCATCAAGCATCCACACATTCAAATCAACCAACTCTCACATTCATTAAGCATAAAACATCAAGTGAATTCTTGCAAATGGTCAATTGGTCCAAATCATTTGGTTGAGTAAGAGAAGGCTTTTATTCAAGTGGGTCAAGAGTTTCAAAATTCATGATCTTTTAAAGTGGTTTACTCTCAAAACGAGTAGCCTTGACATTGCACATAATATATCTAAGAAAGGGACCAACTCATGCATACAATGCTCAATCTCCATTGTTCTACCATTTTCCCAAACATACAAGTTACACAATCACTTCATAATGTCAAACCCAACTCCCATCTCTCACCAAAAGATCCCAAGAACACTTTGCACATAAAACTCTTTTTCTTTGAAATCTATAAAGGATTTTCTTAACTTCTAAACAAATCTTAGCTCTAAACAACTTTGCTAGCCCTTTTTTTTTTTTTTTTTTTTTTGGGGCCAAGACTTTTCACAAATCGAGCTAGAAGTTCCTCTACTTATCCCATAAAGACTAGTCAATTAAACACAAGAGTTCACTCTTTTCCTTCAACTTTCTCATACTCCCAAATCAAACTTCACAACACTCACCCCCATCCTATGGCTAGACAATAATGTGCCTAATCTAGCAAGAATGAAGATCAAGCATTGTCGTTCCCGATACTCTCAACATTATGTGCATGTAAGACTTTCCGAAAAAGGCCTCACTCATCAATCAATGAAGGCTTAAACAGAGGAAGAGATTTTGGGGAGAGGTCTACCACTAGAGGTTGTCAAAAAGATTGGCATAAATGATGTGACAACTCAAGCGTGTATATCCATGATTCAGTACACAAGGGACCATGAGCAAGATGCATTAAGTTCGTTCAGTTCAAATAAGGTTGTAGTTGGCTTCAAAGACTGAGTTTCAGCAATCAACAAGTTTCAGGAAGAGTTTTCAAGCTCGAAGCATACAAGTCCTTTTGAGAGGTGCATAAGCTACTCAGGTGCAAAGTAGTGTTCTTTACAAGGCATTTAAAATCATTGCTCCCAATGCAAGTGAATGCAACCTATATGCTCTAGACTCTCCTAGAAATGCAAATGATGCAAACTAAATGATTTTTTTTTATATGCAAATAGATATGCAATGCATGACTCAATGAAACAACATCAAAGCAAACATGATCAAATACTTGGTACCTCCCCCAAACTTAAATGACACAGTCTCTGTGTTGTCAAGGAGAGGGAGATACCCAAAAGAGAAAACTAATATGCAAAAACGAAATGGTATATACAGGGGAAAGTAGAGAAGTACCTTCAAGGATAGTAAGTGGGGGCAGATGCCCCAGCATCATCGTCGTCCGGTGGGAACGTGGTGTAGTAACCTCCATGTCCTGAGCTGTAGTCTCCATACCATTGTTGGCTCTGAACTTCTTCAATCTCAGCTTCACTTTCTGAAGAGGCTAGGGATGGAGACTTGTTTCCAGAGGCGGAAGGCTGAGTGGGTGGGTTCCTCCATTGTCGCTGGAGCTGTCTATCAGTGAGTGGGAAACCAAGATCAGTGGGCTGAGGTGGGGGCTGGGGGACTGATGTGTTCGCGAAGGCGAAGTCCGCTGAGCTACATCCAGCTATTCCTCCTCTGGTCAAGACATCGGCCACCTTCTTCATGAACTTGGCTGAAGTCTTTGCTTGCTTCTTCACCGTCTTGCTCAGCGCCTTGCACTTGTCCTTCAGCTTTTCGATTGTTCTGTCTTGTGCCTTGTTCCATCGCTGAAGTCGGCTAATGTGGTCATGAGCATCACGAAGCGCACCAGGGGGAAGGACTCCATCATGTGGCTTGAAGTAGTAGCGTGGAGGTCCATAGATGGGTACAGATTCTTCCCTAGGAGGTTCTGTGAAGTCGTGTCTCGTCGGAACACTCCTTTTCCTTGGTGCAGCAATGGGACCGAGAGACCCGTGTTCTCCAAGAAAGTCTTCTTGGGATAAGTTGAAGCTGATAGCTCCAGGTCTCTCTAAGCTCGTCAGTCTCTGGTTTGGAAGAACCACTTCGACCGGCTTGCCCTGCAAGTAGTAGTGGTAGACGTAGTCCTTCCCATACATCCCACTGAAATAGGTGGCAATCCTCAAGTAAGTGCCATCGATGAACTTAGGCCCTGCTGCGTCCTTTCCCAAGGGAACATTCAGAAATTGGAGCAGTGGTGTGATCATCCCGCCTATCCCAACCTTTGGTTGCGAATCAGTTGTGTACCATGCCCAGTCTCTGTAGTGCTCGAGACGATTCACGAAGAAGCTGACCATCCCGAAGGAAGCATAGATGTCGTTGCTTGGAAGGGGCAACGTTCCAGGTGGGGCGTAGGGGCGGATAGCCGGGCAGAGCAGTCGCATGTCTTCCTCGGTGACACTACCAGCTTGCTTCCGTGGGTAGAATGCATGGACGAGCATCCTATGGAGGTAGCGTACAGACGGGTGCCGGATATGTGAGTTCTTGTCAGCCCCGGTAGAGTGCTTGTTTCCAGTGATTAACTTCCAAAGCTGAGTGGGGAGGTTTTCACACTTGGGAAGGGAGTAGTCTGCCAAGTCTTGGAAACCCATGACTCTCCCAATGTCTTTGAAGTTCATGTTGTACTCTCTCCCATTGACCTTGAACTTTATTTTGCCCCATCCTTGCCTCACGTGCGGATCGTCATGGTAAGTGACCTCAAGGGAAGACAAGAACTGACAGGAGACATCCCGGTAGGTGGGGTAGGCCATGGTGAGGAGTTTGGGCATCTTCAGGTGCCCCAGCATTGCCTCAATATCAGAATCGAGACCCACCTCCTTCAGCAAATCAAGGTCAGCGAATCTGGTCGGAGTCCAAGTTACCCCATTCAACAAATGGTGATACAGCTCTTCCTCAGATGGAGTTTTCGCCCTGTCTCTATCCTCAGCAACCTCTTTCCCCTTGGACATCTTGGCCCTCTTTGTAGGAGCCTGCTCATCTGCACTTTCATCGCCACTCTCCTCATCTGTGGCAACTGCTATACTCTTTCCTGCCCTCTTCTCTTGCTCCTTTGCCTTCTTTGCAGCCACGGTTTTCTGTCGAGAAGTCCTTTGTGTCCCAGAACCAGCTCGTTCCGAGGCTAAAGCCTTTCCTCTCAACGAAGACTCTTGACTTTCAGGTTCTTGCCTCTCAGCATCCGACTTTCCCTTAGTTTTCCTAACCATTGTACCTGAGAAATACAAAACTTGGAAAGGGATAAGTCGATTGACTTTGCAAATGTAAACTTCAAGAAGCAACGTAAAGAATCACAATTCTCAATCTTTTCATCATGTGAAAATTACAAGACAAGTAAAATTCAATAATCAAAGTAATTCTAGAATGAGAGGGTTCTCTAATCAAACCTTTCAACACCTTAACATACTAACTCACCCACTAACACACTCAATTAGGATCAATTTCGAAAAGCCCCAAATCCATAAACCCTAATTTTCCAAAGTTCAAATTAAACTCAATTCCACCATCAATTCAACAACCCAACTTGATATATAAGCTTTTCCTAGTCTATTTTACCACAATCAAGCAAGAAAATGACCAAATTTCGATTTTCAAATTCTAGGGTTCATGGACCTACGAATTTGAATTTAAAAACACAATACCTTGCTTTGGATGGAAGGAAATGGGGAATGGGTGGTGAGGAATAGACTGTTGGGGCGAAAGCTTAGATTTAGAAACAAGAACTAGGAGATTTGGGTGAGAATTGAGAAAGTTAGGAGATTTTTGGTGTGAGTTTGTTTGAGAGAGTATGAGTGTTTGTGAGAGGAAAGGAGAGTGAAAGAGATGAAGGTCGTGGGTATGGGTAGGTCTAGGGTCGTCCGGTTAGGTTTAGGGCTGGTTAACTCGAATTAAACCGGACAAAATCGAAGAGTGACTTACCTAGACCGGCTCGGGAGCGACCTGGAGTGGTCGCTCTGATAGGTCACTCCGTGTCGCAACAAACGCGAGCGACCTCACGTGGTCGCTGCGTCACGTTGCTCCCAGCGACAGAAAACACGAGTGACCTCACGTGGTCGCTGCGAGACGTCGCTCCGAAAGCGATTCTCGAGCCTCGGAGACAGAAAATGCGAGCGACTTAGCCAAGTCGCTCTGATCATGTCGCTCCCAGCGACAGAAAATGCGAGCGACCTCACGTGGTCGCTGCGAGACGTCGCTCCGAGAGCGATTCTTGAGCTCCGGAGACAGAAAACGCGAGCGACTTAGCCGAGTCGCTCTGATCACGTCGCTTCCAGCGACAGAAAACGCGAGCGACCTCACGTGGTCGCTGCGAGACGTCGCTCCGAGAGCGATTCTCGAGCTCCGGACACCGAAAACACGAGCGACTTGGACCAGTCGCTCTGATCACGTCGCTCCCAGCTGGAGCGACCTCGTGGCGTCGCTACGGAACCTCACTCCCATGCTCGATTCTTTGCCTTGACCGGATCGATGAACCACCTGAACACTACTTCAACACTTTCCTCTCTTTTTTTTTTTATGAAATATGATGAAAATGAAAATACCAATGCAATATGTACAAGGATACGCATGGGACTTCCTCCCAAGTGAGCTTGTTTTAAGTCTCTAGCTTGACTTTGCCTCCTTTTGGATTAGGCTGGGGTAGGATCAGACAGTGGAGTTGAAACTCCATCTTCCTCAGGTGCATCAGCCATGTAGAGCTTAACCCTTTGCCCATTGACTGTGAAGTCTCTTCCATTAGTACTCCACAAAACTATTGCTCCATATGGCTTAACCTCTTTGACCTTGAAAGGGCCGGACCACCTTGACTTAAGCTTTCCTGGAAACAACTTCAGTCTTGAGTTGTAGAGAAGAACTTGATCTCCTTCTTTAAACTCTCTCTTTAGGATATTCTTGTCATGGAAAGATTTAGTCTTCTCCTTGTAGATCCTTGAGTTTTCGAAGGCATCCATTCTTATCTCATCAAGCTCATGTAGCTGAAAAAGCCTTTTCTCCTTGGCACTCTTGATGTCAAAGTTCAGCAACTTTACTGCCCAAAGTGCCTTGTACTCAAGCTCCACTGGTAGATGGCAAGCTTTCCCGTACAATAGGTTGAAAGGTGTGGTCCCCAGAGGTGTCTTGTAAGCTGTCCTGTAAGCCCAAAGCGCATCATCAAGCTTAACTGACCAATCCTTCCTTGTAATCCCCACAATCTTCTCCAGAATGGACTTGATCTCTCTGTTAGAAATCTCAACTTGACCACTTGTTTGAGGATGGTAAGGAGTTGCAACCTTGTGCTTAACACCGTTCTTCCTGAGAAGTCCCTCAAGCAGTTTGTTGATGAAATGAGACCCTCCATCACTGATTACAACTCTTGGAACTCCGAACCTTGGAAAGATGGTGCTCTTGAACATCTTGATTACCACTCTTGCATCATTGGTGGGACTTGCAATAGCTTCCACCCATTTTGAGACATAATCAACAGCTACCAGGATGTACTTGTTGCCATGTGATGATGGAAATGGCCCCATGAAGTCAATACCCCACACATCAAACACTTCAACTTCAAGGATTGGATTCTGAGGCATCTCATTCCTCTTGGTGATGTTTCCCCTCCTTTGGCATGAATCACACCTTGAAACAAAGTCTTGTGTGTCCTTGAACATGTGTGGCCACCAGAATCCAGCTTGTAACACCTTAGCAACAGTCTTGAAGGTAGCAAAGTGGCCTCCATAAGATGATCCATGACACTGTGTAAGGATCCCATCAATCTCCTCATTAGCAACCACTCTCCTATAAAGTTGATCTTTGCAGAGAATGTAGAGGTAGGGCTCATCCCAGTAGTATCTCTTCACATCCTTGTAGAACTTCTTCTTGGCATAACCCACAAGATTCAAAGGCTCTTTTCCTGTGGCTAGGTAATTCACCAAATCAGCATACCAAGGTTCTTTCTCTTCTGTTGCCTTGACTTCTTCAAGCTTCCTTCCAGTCTCACAAACTGCTATCACTGCTCCAATAGCCATGATCTGTTCCTCAGGGAGTCCTTCATCAATGGGAATGCCACACTCCACTCTCAGCCTGGACAAGTGATCAGCTACACCATTCTCAACTCCTGGCTTGTCCTTGATCTCTAAATCAAACTCTTGCAGCAAAAGAATCCATCTCAAGAGCCTGGGCTTTGCATCCTTCTTCGCCAAAAGGTGTCTCAACGCAGCATGATCTGTGTAGACAATGACTTTAGATCCCACCAAGTAGCTTCTGAACTTCTCAAAGGCAAAGACAATGGCTAGCATCTCCTTCTCTGTTGTGGCATATCTCATCTGAGCATCATTCAGGGTTTGGCTCGCGTAGTAGATCACATGGGTCTTGCCATCTTTCTTCTGCCCCAAAACAGCTCCCACAGCATAATCACTAGCATCACACATGATCTCAAAGGGGAGATCCCAATTAGGTGGCTGGACAATTGGAGCACTGATGAGTTCACCTTTCAGCTTCTTGAAGGCTTCTAGACACTCCACATCAAAGCTGAAGGTGGCTTCTTTGCACAGCAGCCTGGTCAATGGTCTAGTGATCATGGAGAAGTCCTTTATGAATCTCCTGTAAAACCCAGCATGACCAAGAAAACTTCGGATGTCTTTCACTGTCTTTGGTGGGGGCAAACCAACCATAACATCGATTTTGGCCTTATCCACCTCAATCCCCTTCTCTGAAATCTTGTGCCCCAGCACAATCCCTTCTTTGACCATGAAGTGACACTTCTCCCAGTTCAGCACAAGGTTGGTGTCTTCACATCTCTGTAGGACCCTGCACAAATTTGACAAACAAGCAGAAAACGAAGATCCATAGACAGAGAAATCATCCATGAACACCTCCACAACATCCTCAATCAGATCAGAAAAGATCGACATCATGCACCTTTGAAAGGTGGCTGGAGCATTACATAGACCAAATGGCATTCTTCGATATGCGAAGGTACCATAAGGACATGTGAATGTTGTTTTCTCCTGATCATTGGGATGTATGGGGATCTGGAAGAATCCTGAATATCCATCAAGAAAACAATAGAATGGATGATTTGCAAGTCTCTCAAGCATCTGATCAATAAATGGAAGTGGAAAATGATCCTTTCTAGATGCAGAGTTCAGTTTGCGGTAATCAATACACATCCTATGCCCAGTGACTGTTCTTGTTGGTATCAATTCATCCTTGTCATTTTTAATCACAGTTATACCACCTTTTTTGGCACAACATGCACAGGAGATACCCATTTAGAATCTGAGATAGGGTAGATAACACCAGCATCTAAGAGTTTAAGAATCTCTTTCTTTACAACATCCTTCAGGTTAGGATTTAACCTTCTTTGATGCTCGATAGAAGTCATTGATTCATCCTCAAGATGTATCCTATGCATACACAAAGAGGGTGATATTCCCTTGATGTCATCAAGTGAGTAACCTATTGCTTTTCTAAATCTTTTAAGTGTTTTCAAAAGTTCAGATAGCTCAGTTTCAGTAAGTTCACTACTCACAATGACTGGATAAGTTCCATTAGGACCAAGAAATGCATACCTTACACCATTGGGGAGAGGTTTAAGCTCCACCTTAGGCGCCTTAAGCTCGCTCCAGTCGTTTTGCTGGGTGTCCCCTTGTTGAATGACCGAGGCTTCCTGATGGACAATTTGAGGCAGCTCCTCATACTGATCCTTACTACCAAATCCTCTGTGTGAATCCAACATCATCCCATAGGCAGCACTCTCCAGGTTCTGAATCACTTCAGCTGGCCTCTCTATCGTCAAAGCATGCTGTAGAGGGTCTTCTATTGACAATTCTTCAAGGAGCTCATCAGCAAGGGCATCCATCTCTTCAATGTAGAAAACTTGCCCTTGAACTGTTGGTTTCTTCATTACCTCCTTGATGTCAAAGTGAAGAACATGCCCTTTACCCAAGTGGAGATCAATCTTGCCCTCTTTCACATTAACAATTGCTCCTGCTGTAGCTAAGAAAGGCCTTCCAAGGATTAAAGGATCTGCAGCTTCCTCACCCATCTCAAGCACCACAAAGTCTGTAGGGATCTCATATTTTCCAACCATAACGGGGAGGTCCTCCAAGATACCCACCGGGTACTTCACTGAACGATCAGCCAATACCAGAGACAGTCTACACTTCTTGTACTGAGTGAAACCAAGCTTCTTAGCAACAGATAAAGGCATCAAGCTGACACTAGCTCCCAAATCGCAGAGACATCTATCAAATACCATAGGTCCAAGAGCACAAGGTAATGTGAAGCATCCTGGATCTTCTAGCTTCTTTGGAACAACAAGCCTCTGGATGATGGCACTGCACTCATGAGTGAGAATCATCATGCCATCCATCTCCTTCTTCTTTGCAACTACAACATCTTTCAGGAACTTGCTATATTGAGGAATTAGCATGAAAGCATCAACGATGGGCATTGTGACTTGAACTTCACTCATTTGCTTCTCAAATAGAGCTTTGTACTTCTCTAGCAGCTGCCTCTTGAATCTACCAGGGAATAGTAGTTTGGGTTCATGGGGAGGAGGAAAAAAAATATTCTCACTTGCTGGAGCAACAACTTCACCATCTTTCACTGTTTTCTTCTCTTCCCCAACCTTTCCTTTACCTTTCGCTTCCACAATATTCTCCGAGATTTCATCATTGATTTTCTCATCAACAATTACCACTTCATCATCTATGTTGATGGCAACCCCCTCACCTTGTTTCTCAGCATCCTTGGTGAGAGCTTTCTGAGGTAACTCCTTACCACTCCTGAGGGTGATAGCTTTCATGGTCTCCTTGGGGTTTTGCTCAGATTTTCCAGGTAAAGAACCTTGTTGGCGATTTTGTTGAGTGTTCATGGCAGCAAACTGGTTCTCCAAGGTTCTGAACTTGTTGTTGAGCTCATTGTAGCTTCCATCAATCTTTGCGTGAAGGTTTTTCAACTCATAGCCAACATGCTTCTCACTTCTTGTCTGAGACTCCAAGATTTGTTTTAGTAGGGCATCAGTGCTGCTGACTGGAGGAGTAGAGGTAGAAGTAGTAGGTTGTTGTTGGGCAGGTTGTTGTCCTTTGTTGTTGAAACCGGGAGGAGGGTTTTGTTGAGGCTGATAGCTGCCTTGCTGGTTGTTCCGAGGCTGATAACCACTCTGTTGGTTGTTGGGGTAAGATCTCTGTTGGTAGTTGTTGTACTGAAAGTTTGGCTCTTTCTTGTACCAGCTACCATTGTTGTTGATGAAGCACAGCTCTTCTTGCCCTTCCAAACCATCAACTTCCTGGACAACAGGTGTGGCTTCTTTGTTTGGGTTACCAACAAAGTGCAGCTGCTCCTGGGTGGCCTTATCAGCAATGAGAATATCAATCTTATCCTGGAGAGCCTTTAACTCCCTCCTCGTCTGCTTGTCATCTGTTCGACTGCCTCTGTCGTGGTCTCCACTGTAGACTGCATCACTCTTTACCATGTTGTCAACCAGCTCTTCTGCATCTTCCTCAGTTCTCCCCAAGAAGAACCCATTGCTAGTTGTATCCAGTCTGGCCCTGTACTTAGGAAGAGCACCACGGTAGAATGTGCTCAGCAAGCTCTCCTTAGAGAAACCATGGTGTGGGCATTGAGCTTGGTAGCCCTTGAATCTCTCCCAGGCTTCACTGAAGCCTTCCAAGCCTTTCTGTTGAAAACTGGAGATCTCATTTCTCAGCTTAGCAGTTCTTGAAGTAGAGAAGAACTTCTCCAAGAAAGCTTTCTTGCAGTCATCCCAAGTGGTGATTGAGTCACTTGGTAGAGACTTCTCCCACTGTCGTGCCTTATCCCCCAGAGAGAAAGAGAATAACTTCAGCTTTAAGGCATCCTCAGACACACCATTGGTTTTTGACAACCCACAGTAGCTGTCGAACCTGTCCAAGTGATCAAATGGGTCCTCTAGAGCCAAGCCATGATACTTGTTGTTCTCGATCACGTTGAGGAGTCCTGATTTGATCTCAAAGTTGTTGGCTGCTACAGCTGGTGCTCGGATTCCTAATCTATGACCATGAATGTTGGGGCAGTCATAAGTGCCAGTGGGTCGAGCTGCTCGCTGTTGGTTTTGTGGAACGTTGTTGGCATCATTTTGAGGTATGTCTCCCATATCAGTATCCAATCTCTGCAAGTGAGACTGTTGCTCTTCTTCTCTTCTCTTTCTAGCACACTCTCTCTCTAAAGCTCTGATGTCTGCGGCTCTTGGAACTAGGTTTGATGGACCCCTGCTCCTCAAGTTCATACACCTGTAAATTAAAGGGAGGTGAAGAAGGAGAATCAGTAACTAAAGAAAATAAAAATGACTTAGTCTCAAGCAAATGACTAAATCTCAATGTTCAAATCTACTTAGAATTTGGCAACGGCGCCAATTTGATATTAGGAGTTTTCAAGGCTCCTAAGACAAATGTTGTAGTATAAATGATTGTCGAACCAATTCTAAGGGATTTCAAGCACTGAGAATGCAAGTATTTACTTAATCTAAATGAAACCGATGATTTTAAAGGTTTTCTAAACTAATAATTATTACTAATGCGGTTTCAGAATAATAAAAACGGTAAATGAATTGACTTTCTTAACTAAGGAAATGAGAACTCATGGGCATAGGAATTAGACCTTGGGTGATCAAGTTACAAACTAAGGATGGCAAACGAACAATCAAACTATCAACCTTAAGCTTAGACACGATTCTAAACAAACTTATGTCTAGATGAATGTTCATTTACTAACACATTTCAAACAACAAATGTCTTCGGTTGAATAATATGGAAGCAATTATTACTAACAGGTCTAAGGCTATCTTAGCACTTCTAACAACAAATGTCTTTGGCAAAATATGCTAAAAGCTTAGAAGAGTTGTTTCAGACATTTCATCGAACACCTTTTGGTTGGGAAATGCCTAAAGATCAACTTTTGAGAAGCTAACTCAGAAGATGCATTATGATTACTCTACTAGCATGGTTTTGGAATGATATACTCTAAAACATCCTAGCTCTAACCTAATCACCCTTAATCTTCCTAACCCATGAATTCAAATGGTGATTACTCACTACTCTTCATGATTCCTCTTAAACCCATTTTGGATTTCAGATTAATCATACAGAGGGATACAACAACGAATTGGAAAACACAAAATTGCAATAACTAAATGAACAAAGATGATTCAAGAGATGAATTTCCAAAGGTTTTTTCTTAGAACAAAGATAATCTGTCTGGTGGCTGCCAAAAGTACTTAAAACATAGGTTTTCAGAAGTAAAAACGTGCATAATGAAATGACCAAAAGGCCCTTGAGTAGAAATGAATTCGAGCAAACAGAAGGCGCGCAGCGACCTCCAGTAGTTGCTCCGGGAGGTCGTTCCAGGCTTCGGGAGCGACCTGGAGGGGTCGCTGCGAGACGTCGCTCTGGGTCGCTCTTCGCGAGCGACCTTGCTGTGTCACTCCGGTCACGTCGCTCCGGGTCGCTCTTCGCGAGTGACCTCGCTGTGTCGCTCCGGTCACGTCGCTCCGGGTGATGGAGACGCGAGCGACATCGGGGTGTGGCTTTGCCCAAGTCGCTCTGAAAGGGTGTCACAGCGACTTCACGGTGTCGCTCCGGTGAGGTCGCTCACATGCACTGCTCGTCCAATGATCACCTTTATCATCTCTTTTGAGCTCCATATGCACCCAAATGTCTCCAAGAACTCCATGTGGTACTCCAATACCTGATAAGGACTCATGTATGCAAAATGCAACCTAAACATGGCTAAATCCTAGTCTATATGATCAAAATGCACATGGGTGAATGGATAAGACAATGGAAATATGCAAGATATCAGGTTTGAATTCGCGAGAACTGAAGATCACCTGATTTCTAAATGGCATAACTATCACATATGAACTCTGTTTGATCTTATTCTTCTTCGAGGATCTCCATAATTGAGTTGAGAACATTCTACAAGTGATTTCATGTGTAGAAGCCTCGTGGTTTGGAAGATATGAGTCAAACAATGAACATATATCTTTACTGCTTCTCATGATCAAGCCATGTATGTTTGTATTGCCCGGTGCGCTACCCAAGGGCACATCAGTTTGGTTGTTGTCCGCTTTGCAGCCGCAGCCGCAGACGCAGCTTGTTGTTTGTTTTGAAGACGCAGGATATTGCCGAAGCCGCAGCCGCAGCCGCAGCCGCAGAAAGTAGATTTAGTTCTGTTCGTTTGGTTGCCGCAGAAGCAATTTTCATTTATTTCATATTTTAATTTTATGAATTTTATGAATTTGTAAAATTGTATTTTAAATAAATATAATGTAGTTGAAATTTGTAAAATTGTATTTTAAATAAATTAAATGTAGATTTAAATTTGTAAAATTGTATTTTAAATAAATAAAATGTAATTTAAATTTGTAAATTTGTATTTTAAATAAATAAAGTGTAGATTTAAATTTGTAAATTTGTAATATTTACATTCATCAAAATATTATATTTAATTAGTTATAAATTTAACAACATTTTTTATCATAAACAAAAGCTAAATAATATATCAAGTCTTAAATAAATAAATAAAATATTTCAAATATCACATAGAACTGATAATCAAAGTTATAAGCAAAAAAAAAGTCATTAACTAAAACATTTAATACGGTAAACGACCTCTACCATATTCATCTGTGATGCTCTTACGCAAAGCTTCCATCGCTCTATCACCGGTCGGCTCATATACAAAAAAAAACCTTACTAAAGAGAGGCTGAGCTTGAGAGGGTTTGAACTTGAGAGATCCTGAGCTTGGAGAGGGTTTGAACTTGAGAGAGCCTGCGACCTGCAAAAAAAAATAACAGACCTTTAGAACCAGAGCATCACACTCAAACCAGATCACTCAAGTTTAATTCCTCAAGTAAAGTAACTCATGAAACACACCTTACTAAAGAGGGTCTGAGCTTGGAGAGGGTTTGAACTTGAGAGACCTGCAACCTGCAAAAAAAAATAACAGACCTTTAGAAGCTGGCAAATGACAGTACATGTTTTGTAACTTAAAACCACTTGGAAAGAGAGCTCAAATGCTCAAATATACAAGCAAGGACGTATTGGTGATGTAATTCATTAATCATAGACTCACTGATGAGAGTAAAACAAATGCATCACCAATATACACAGAACGTCATAACAATACGTAAGAGATTAAAAAGAAGAAGAAGGCAAGTTTTGGCAATCTATACGATCAACTAGTGTAGTCACAGAACATAACTAATCAATCAAAAACATCATACCTTGAGAGAGTGAGCTTGAGAGGGTCTCGAGAGAGTGACTTGAGAGGAGCAACGGCTTTACACAAACCTAAGCATCAAAAACCCAATGCTATCATCACTTCATCAACCCAAAAACCCATAAGACTCAAATCAATATGTGTATCAGAGACAGTTACCTCGGAGAAGAGCTCAGAGAAGAGATAGCTCGAGAAAGAGAGCTCGTGAGAGAGAGCTCGAGAGAGAGAGAGCTCGTGAGATAGAGCTCGGAGAATAGAGAGCTCGTGAGAGAGAGCTCGGAGAAGAGAGAGCTCGGCTTTACACAAACCTACGCATAAACAAGACATGATGGGTTAGTGTCAGAGATCAAGAGAGAGCTTGAGATGTGTTTGTTCAATAACAGAGCAAAGAAAAAAATCTGAAACTTTCAAGTCAAATACTAGTCCAAATCTTAACGAATTGATCCAAAGTTTTCAAAAGGATGAGACAATTACCTCAAAGAGAGAGAGAGAGAGAGCTCGAGGTCGGAGATTGAGAGACCGAGAGAACTCATAGATGGGTTAGTGTCAGAGATTAAGAGATAGCTTGAGATGGGTTTGTGTGATGGATAGAGAGCTCGAATTCTCGCATTGCACCATCAAGTCATCTCACACTTGCAGATGGCAGATGGAGAGAGAGCTCGTGACAGAGAGAGATGGAGAGAGAGAGATCGAGATGGAGAGAGAGCTTGAGATGGATAGAGGGCTCGTGATGGAGAGAGGGCTCGAGATCGAGAGAGATGGAGAGAGATGGAGAGAGAGATCGAGAGAGATGGAAAGAGCTGCGTCGATGGGAGAATGAGTTGTGTATGCGACTATTAGGGTTAGGCAATATTTGTAAATACTGAATTATATTAGGGGCAAAAATGTAAACAGCTTAAGTAAACGCACGATTTAGGTCGCGACCGCGGGATTTTTTGGCGTCAGACGCAAGACTCGGCGTCAGACGCGGCGGTTAGACGCAGGTACCTGCGTCAATCAAACGAACAAGATTTTTGAAAAACATCGCAGACGCAGGTACCTACGGCAACGAAACGAACAACACTGATGTAAGAATATTTTAAATTCTACGTGACCTATGTATCTATTGGTTTAATATAAAGTTCAAGTTCATATTAATGTTTTTAGATTCTAATATAAAAGACGATACCGTGATGGATCGGTTTCGATTAATGAGTTAGATAATCCGGGTGTATTGATAACCCTCCTACTTTACTTTATATATATAAATTTCCTTAATCTCATGATCATATATATGTATATGTAAATGGTAATAATAATGTAATATTGTTACCATAGATTTAATATATATGATGATACATTATTTAGCATTTGTGCGGTTAAAATAATGAAGTGTTGCGTCCAAGAGTTGTGTTGGTTAAGATACATCTCTTTGATTATTATAAAAGTGACTCGTACATCGTTTGACTTGTACGCAAGATAGAGTCTCTCAAAAACACAAAACAACAATACTGATTATCAAAAGGAGAGATTAAGGACGGTTTGGGATTTCTTGTCCATCAAGGAAATCACCAAAGTGAAGATTAAAGGGGAGAAGATCAACTGGTGGAATTGCATCCAAACATTGATCAAGGTTAGTGTTTCTACCTTCTTTAGAAATGTGTTAGGATTGAATTAAATCAAATCTAGATTAGGTCTTGGTGTGGATTTCATAATTGAATCATAAAATTAATTAACATGTGGTTAAAACAATTATATTTATATTCTATTAAAACTGTAATATGACCTATTGATATAGGTGTGTGGACCAACTATTTTAATATAATTATTAAAAAAAATATTAATCATTTAAGAGAAATACTATATAAAGAAAAACATAAATATGGCTAAAACACAAATATAAAAATTAAATTCTTAAAAAAATGTAAAACAAAAAATATACCCGTCTTTTTTAAGGGCGGGTTAGAATCTAGTTTTATAAATAAAACATGAACTATTATATTATATTTTAATTATTAATAAATATTATATGTTTAGATATTAAGAATATAACTGAATGCCTTTTACAAAAGGAAAAAAAAAAGAATATAACTGAAGTTTTTGTCGACAGTTTTTTGAAATAAAGAGATGTGGATCCCTATTATTTTGGAGTTAAAGTGGTGGTTACAAAATGAATATGTATTGAGTAAAGAAATAAATACATGGACTAATCATTTATCAATATGTCATGTTACTGATTCAATAGAATAGATTATATATCACTATGTTATCTTTAGAGTAATTCTTTGTGATATCTATTTGATTAGCTAGATTATTATGTTTTAAAATATAAATTAGTTGTTAATCTCATACTTTTTGTTAACCATGTGTTATACGCAAAGATAACCTCACTTTTTTGGTATTATTCGTGTGTTATATATACACAATTATTATAATTAAGGCCGGTCCTAATTTAAACCCTAACCAACAAGATTTTAAGTGAATATGAAAAATTTAAAAACACTAATTATAAAATTGTTTTATTTTCAGATATGAAAGAAGGCAAAACGCTATGGCTGCAACTCGATGCACATATTTTGGATTAGAATTGTGTGGAATGAGTCATTCATGAAGATTCCACAAAATATTACCATTTGAGATGAATTAAAAATAAAATGGAAAGAATGGAATGAAATGGAATATGTGGAAAGCAATGTAATATTGTAGTTGAAAAACATTCAGAAACAAAAAGTCTCATGAATGCAAAAAATAAAAGGAATGAAAAATAAAATAAGAGTTTTATATTAATTAGATGTTTTTATTTAATTTAAAGTAAATATATTTTCATTCCGATATATTCCTGCAAATAACTACCCATTCATGTTACATAGATATTTATATTTCCATTCTTTTATTTTTATAACTGCTACCATTTTATTTACTTGTATTCCATTTTTTTTTTGAATTCATCATATTCCTCATATTCACGTAACTTAAAACCAGTTGCGGACTATGATTGCATTTGATATATGTTTGTAACAAAGCTCAAATTTAAAGATCTATAATTTTATTTGATAATTCCATTTTTCACTTTAACTATCCACAAAACTAAAATAGAAAATTATATACATATATATATAATCAAATTCAAAAATATCTTATAATAGTAAATATTTAAGATATATTTAGTAAATATTTAAGATATATTTTAATAGAAAATAATAGATATCTTATCTGGTTTGGAAAAGTTAATATGAAAAAAAAAGAAATACAAATTTCTATATTTTGTCTATATTTATAAATAATAATAATATCCTTTTTGTTTTGGTGTTGTTAAATTTTTTCTCTAGGGGCCGACGGGATCATCCAATATCAAAATAAAAGTATAGTTTTAGTAAGCGTATGATTTTGAAAAATAAATAAAAATAAGCGTTTGTAGGATATGCGTTCTTGAAAATCTGCTTCTGTGTTGCTTTCTTCTAGCTATACGCTTCTGTACATTTTGTCTGTAATCATTGAACCAAAGAACAGAACCTTCCTTCTTTTACTGTCCTAGTCAGATAGACTTCCCGACTACAGTATCTATTTCTCTTAGAGATTTGGAAGATTCGTTGGATTTAAGCCATATTGGACCAAAGTTTTGCTCTTCTTTTCATGGTCTGGTCAAAACGCCACAAAGGTTTCTTTATCCATCTTCTTCGTCATGGATTCCCTGTAAACGAAAAAAATCACAGAAAGTTTTGAGAGAAGCCGAGTACGAGGAAAAACTTCTCTATCTCCCAGTCTCAAGATAGTTTTGCTGCTTATTGAATCTCTCTCTCTCTCTTTCTCTTTGTCTATAAGGTTTAGTGTCTCATTCTCCACCTTTATCTTTCGTACCGTTTATGTTTTATTTAATCTTGATGTCTAGTTAACTGTTTAAATCTACTCCATTTCTGCTGCCCTGATGAAAGAAACTCAACAGACTTTGAGTTTGGCTTGAATGTCTAGTTCAAGTAACATTTGTGTTATGTGTGTTGCTTTTGTCTTATGATGGTTTAGAACCTAACTAATGATCTTGACGGTTTAGATTTGACAATCTATACGGGGACATTTGTAGTATACTTTTTAGGTCTCATTTTGGCTTCTGCCATCATCTGAGAGTTTTTTTGGTTTTTGAGAGAGAGAGAGATTATCAAATGCCGGAGGAGGAAGATTTTGGTAGAACTTAAATTCAGGTTATATGACGGTTCAGATGTTGGCCCGTTTCATTACTCTCCAACCGCCACTGTGGGAATGCTCAAGGAGAGAATCGTCTCTGAATGGCCTAAAGGTGAGCTTCGAGGTCTTTACTACAAGTGCTCTTTAAGTTTGGTGAACACTTTCTTAACTAGTGGTTGGATAGACAAAGTCTAGGCTAGTTTAGATCTGATTGTATTACTAATCACTTGTCTTAAACTATTAGACATCTGTTTAGAAACTGGTCCTGGCTCTCTTCAACACTATTCTTTACTCTTCTACATTCAACAAAATCTTTTCATTTGTCACACTTTTAATTTGATTTCCTGTTGTACTTTTAATGTGATGTCCCTAGACAAGAAGATTGTTCCAAAAGCAGCTAGTGACATCAAGTTGATAAATGCTGGTAAGATTTTGGAGAATGGTAAAACTGTTGCACGGTGTGAAACTCCATTTGATGATGATCTCCCTAAATCCGTCATTACAATGCACGTTATCGTGCAACCGTCTCCAACAAAACCAAGACCAGGTCTTATTCTCTTGCTTTCTCATCTCAGTACGTCTTGCTTATGGAATGGATGTTTAGGAGTTCTACGTAGTTCGGTTAATTTATTTTTATCGATCTATTCTATTGCAGAGAAGAAATTGAAGAGGAAGAAGCCTCACAGAGAAGCTTTTGCTCATGTACCATAATGCGAGAACAAGTACCAGATCCAGAATCTGAAAAAAACACACAAGACTTGAGAAGTTTTTTTGAAGTCTTATTTCCTAGAAACATAGATTACCATCTTCACGCTTCATATTATGCATCCATCATAAGTTCAAACAAAGCTTCATCAATGGCGGTATAAAGCTGGTCTATTGAAAGTTTCTTTTCTTTCATTGTGATGAAAACTCTTGTTTTGGAGAATAGTTATGTAAGGAGAAGAGCTTCTAGTATGTGGTTCTGTTCATCTGTACACCTGAAGACTTTTTTTTTCTCAATCAGTATCTGCCCAAACCTTTTGTGTCAACAAATCATTAACCAGTGATAAACCGGTACAAACACTGATATATATGACATAATCCATGGTCAAAGTTCAGTACTTTTCCGACTTGTTATTATCTCTGCATCCACTCATTTCCTTGGGAAACTCACATTTAAACATCATTTCTATCTACTTCGGTCGTTAATATTTCCTTATTTTGTACTGTATAATACGAATATTTTTCTTAAAATAATATGAACAAGTAATCATCTTTTGCTTAATATTTTACTAGTGACATCTCTGTATAATTTGAGAGTAATAAATTGATTTTAATGATTTTGATTATTGCTAATAAATATATTAAAATCACTTAAAGAGTGAGTAAAATATGAAAATAATTTTTTCTATGTAAAAAAAATTGACTAGTGGCCGATGTATTGTCTTTCTTTTTGTTACTAGAAGTTTCATTCCTTGAAAAATACATGCTAAAGCCGGCGGAAAACATAGAAATCCCCAGAAACTAAACCCAAAACATGAAAAACTAAAATCCAAACATATGGATCTCATAGGAACAACGGAAACACAGATTAAACTTTTACCTTCCTTCAAAACCCCATAATCTAATTATCAGTGATAGACTATTTTTAATACTTATGTGTAATACTTATGTGAGTGATAGACTATTTTTAGTTATTTTATCTATTGTTAGAGTCATAATAAAAACAATTAATTAAAAAATAAATGAAATATGAAATTAAGTAATAACAACTTTTAAAATCAACAAGTGGTGGCATTGTATAATTTGTAATAAAATTAATATATATATATATATATATATAGATATTACTAATAAATTGTTGTTTAGTGACCTTACATATTATTTATGCATCAATAAACACATTAAGATTAGAATTAAGATATACGCCTTGCGCGAAATAAACATTATATATATATATGTGTGTATAAATATATATATATATATATATATATATATATATATATATATATATATATATTATTTTATGTATTATATGCTCTTACATATTACGAAATAATAAATATCTATTGAATAATTAAAAGCCAGTAAATATTACATATATAATTAAATTGACGTGAACATATAAATCAAATTTTATTAATCCAAATAATATTTTTTCTCTATTTGATAGGATATATAATTAAATTTAAATGATATTAACATACATATTATATTTTTAATATTAATGTATTAAATGATGTTTTCTACTCATATGTTTTTTTTGATCATTTGTATAATTTATAGCAAAAACTTTAAATTACTGATTACAAAATTTTCATTATGGAATTAATAACTTTAGTAATTTATATTTTTTTAAAAATTAAGTTGTTAATGTTTCTTTAAGGCTTTTATCAAAAATCTGTTTAAAGTAAATTTCAAAAGTAAAATATTTATGTTAATAGAAAGGTAATATATATATATAGTAATAGATTGTTTTTTAATAATATTGTTAGCGCCACAGTAAGTAAATTAAAAACAAACTGTCTCTGCAACATCACTTTCAAAATAATATTACTATTTATGGCTTTGACTAAAGACGACACTATTTGATCGGAATTAAAATAAAGTAAAAATATATATGTGAGTAATAGCTTATCGTTTAATGATTTTGACTCTTATTAACGCCATAATAAACACATTAACATACAACCATCTATGCAACAACACTTTTAAAAAAACCACATTTTAGTTTTGATTAAAGAGAATATTATACTCCCTCCGTTTCATTTTACTTGTCGTTCTAAACTTCGACACACAGATTAATAAAACATTTAAGTTTATCTATTTACTAGATAAAAACATCATTACCCATACACCTAACCAGATTTCAACCAATAGAAAAATAGATTAGAATAAAAAAGTCAATAAATTTTGCATTGAAATAATAAAACGACACTGATTTTGCTCTAAAACGACATCTAATTCGAAACGGAGGGAGTATGATTGAAACTTAAAGGTAATAGATTGTAGTTTAATAATTTTGCTAGGTTTTAGTGCCGCAATAAACACATTAAATTCCAACCATCTATGCAACAATATTTTCCAAAAAAAACTACTCCCTCTGTATCACTTTAAGTGATGTTTTACGAGAAAAAAATTTGTTCCATTTTAAGTGATGTTTTTAAGTTTTCATGTGAAAAGTAAATGCAATTTTATATTTTTGACTATTTGTATTCTGCAGTATGATTTTTTATTGGTTGAATTATCTGTACTTATTGTTGTTTTTATACAAACGAGAAAGATTGAATAAAATTTTGTAATTCCTTAATCGGTGTGCAAAAACCTTAAAACCCACTTATTGTAATACAGAGGGAAGGAGTAATTTTTAGTTTCAATTAAAACAAAATTATATGATCAAAATTTAAAATTTAATATATTGTCGCTTAATAAATTTACTTGTTATTAGCGCCGCAATAAACACATTAAAATCCATTTATCTATGCAACATCAATTTCAAAAACTACTACTATTTTTTAGTTTGATTAAAGACAACATTATATGATTGAAACTTAAAAGGCAATAGATTGTCATTTAATGATTTTGCTCATTATTAGACGCCGCAATCCCCTAGAATATATTTGCGAAGTGATTTTGCCACATGTCCTTTCTACAATCAATTTCACAAAACAAATATGACATGACTACTGAAATTGATGACATGTTTTATAGCTTAATATGACATGGACAATTGCATTTAATGTTAATTTATATTTTTGGTAAACTTTTTAAAATATGGTAATAACTCATATATTACATTTAATGTCAATTTATATTTTTGAAATTTTTTTTAGAATATGGAGATAACTCATAAATTATCATTAAAATAAATATATTCAAATATGACATTATAAATTTCGAAATATAATTTAATTATATATTTTTAAATTATACAATTTTATTACTAAAATTTTCAAAAAAGTATACAATTGTTTTAGAAAATTATAAAATTTAATCGTAAAATCATTATTTTTTTATATATCTACAAATTTTATAAATATTGTTTAATTTTAATTTTTGATAATTATGCAACTTTTACAAATTTATTTAATATATTTAATTAAAACAAATAGATAGAAAAATCTATCTAAGATTATAATTTCAAATATATACATGTATATTCTTAAATATAATTTTTATATTTAATTAAATCAAATTTATATTAAAATATTGATACGAAAAAAGAAAATTTACAATATTAATAAAATTTTATTTTAAAATATAATTTATATTTATCTGTTAAAAAATATTTTAAATTTTTTACTGCACATGGTGCAGCAAGACACCTAGTAAACACATTAAAATCCAACCATTTCCATAATATCACTCAAAATAATACTCCCTCTGTTTCATTATAAGTATCGTTTTAGGTTTCGACACAAGGATTAAGGAAACAATTAATTTTGTACATTTCCTATTAAAAAACATTATTACCTATACACTTAACAATATTTCAACCAATGGTAAAATAAATTTTGCATTGAAAATCGAAAACGACCCTTATTTTGTAACAAAAAAAATTCTCTAAAACGACACTTAATATGAAACGGGGAGAATACTATTTTTAGTTTTAATTGAAGATGACACTATATGATCTAAACTTAAAAAGGCAATAGATTATCGTTTAATGATTTTTGCTCATTATTAGCGCCGCAATAACCTAGACTATATTTGCAAAGTGATTTATACACATGTCGTCAATACAATCATTCTCGGTGAAAAAATATGACATGACACTTAAAATAGATGACATGGTTTTAGAAAATAGTGACATGACATTATATTAATTGTGAGATGTAAAATTTCTTTATAAAAAATTAAATATTTTTGCAGGGATTTTAAATATTGTAATAAAAATAACTCATATATCATCATTAATGTCAATTTTCCATATAAATATTTATTTATGGTAAACTATTAAATATATTAATAATTCATATATCACAATTAAAATAATGATATATATGTATATATGTATCTTACATTAATAAAAGTAAACTAAATAAAGTAACACTAATCCCAAAAAATATTTTATAGTTAAATATTTAAAAAACAATTCAGTTTAAGTAAAACAAACAAAGTCTCAAATTTATTAGAATTTATATTTATATGTAAATATATATATATATATGTATATATTTAAAATTAGATGGGAAGATATATATATATATATAATAAATAATCATTAAACACAATAATATAATTAAAACTATTTTTATAAAAATCTAATTTTATCTTTATTAAAATTTAAATAAAATCTAATTTATATATTTATACCAAATCAGAAGAAATAAGATTACAAAAATACGTGTATGATTTTTTATAACTATTGAAGTTAAAATATAAATTAATAATGTTGAAATATAAATCTAAATTTTCTTTGAAATAAAAAATGTTATGTTAAAAATTAATATTTCTGCGCGTGGCGCATGAAAACTCCTAGTAACCACATTAAAATCCAACCATGATTACACTATTTATCAGAATTAAGTGAAAATAAAAAGTATATGTAAGTTTATTAGATTGTCTTTTAATGATTACGGCTATTATTAGCGTGGCAATAAACACATTAAATCTATTACAAAAATGAGATTTAAATAGTTTCTTTTCTTTTGTCAGTTTGGATGAGATATGGTTTTTGGAAATACATACCTTTTAAGTTCCTTACAAACAATAGAAACGTGATTTATTTGACTTGTTTTTAACTCATTAAAGGGAAAATCCATAGATGTAAAAATAAAAGATAACTTCCCTTTTATTCTACAAAGAGAGTGGTACAATGGTAAAATGGACACAAGAATAGCTTATAAAAGGCCACAAGACATGACACAAACATGCATACTCCCATCTTCACCTCTTCAGACCAAACTGAAAAAAACGAGAAGGTAATCTACCTTTCTCACTATTTTTTTCCAGTTTCTTTCATTAGATTGTAATCCATATTGGCTAGAATTCTGTTTCTGAATCATAATGCGATATCCCGGTAACCTCTTTTAATGAGAGATGATCATCGAAATTATCTACTTTTTCTATAAGTAGTGTATACTTCAATTTTCTTGACCAACCATTTTGGCTTTTTGATCATCTGTCGTCCATATATGTCATGCAACTTGTTTTCTTGCTTATGATATCTATTTTAGGATCTCCATGCACCTTTGCTTTCTTCTGTAATAGTAGTGTCAGTTAGCTCCCAGTATAAAATAATCTTCAGTGTTGTGTGGAAGACTGATTTGAGCCTTGAAATTTAGTCCTTAAGAAAAAGGTTTTGAACTTAGTTTTCACGGTTGAGTGTTGTTTCTGGCAAATGTTGACATCATTTTAGCAGGAAAAATGCCGAAGGTGCCAAGCAACAGGACCAGAGTGTCACCATACCCGCTTCGCTCTACAAGGACTCAGAAAGAACCTATCGAGGCACAAGGCCCAAGCCAATGGGAGGATGTCTTGTGTGTGATCTGCCAGGAAGCGCCACACAATGCCATCCTCATGCAGTGCTCTTCATCCTCTACTGGATGTCGTGCCTATATGTGCGACACGAGTGTTCGTCACTCCAACTGTTTCAAGCAGTACCGCAAGAAAAACATGAACCGCGTAACCAAGGCCTTTAACTGTCCTTACTGCAGAGGAGAGGTCTATGAGGCGATGAAGGTGCAGTCAGGTGGAAGGAGAGCTCTGAATGCTAAACCGAGGTCTTGCGCTTTCGAGAACTGCAACTTCTCGGGGACATATTCTCAGCTTAAGAATCATTTGAAAGCTGATCACCCCGGTTCCACCCGACCTTTGGTTGACCAGGAGAGAGAGCGGGTGTGGGAACAGATGCAGAGAGTTACTCAGTACAATGATATCAGTATTGCAGCTGGTCTCCCACGTAGCGGCTTCGAGGTTTTGCATCAACAGCTTCCCGATGTTCCTCCTCGTCTGGTGATCCTGCTTTGGGTCAATGGAGTGGTTCAGGGCATTTTGCATCATCAACTTCCCAACAGTCTTCCGCATAGTTTCGAGATCCGGGCTGGGGCCAATGGGGTGGTGCGGAACTATCTTCTGTGCTTCCGCGGACTTGGTGCTGCTTCGCCTCTCAGTATTCATGATTCTTAACTTTGTATAGTGTCTTTTAAGTAGCCAAAGTTTTGAACATTGTTCAAAAGTTTGATATCTTTTTTTTAGTAACACCAAAAGTTTGATATCTAATTAAGCTTTTTGATGTCTCAAAAGTATCCATAATGTTCAAATTACCATAACATTATGTAGAGCATATATATATTAGGTGATTATCCCGTTCTTTTAAATAAAGTAAATATATTATAATAACCAATTAATGTTTTACTTTCAGTTTTAATTTTTTGTATCGCATCTATTTTTCCAAATTCAACAATAACTTTTTTGTTCTAAATTATATATAAAATTTTGATTAATTTTTTTATTTGCATTTAGGTTGGTTGTTACCTTTATAGTAAAATTATGTATAACTTAATACCTATTGCAGAAAATTAAATAGAAAATAACTAAAGTTGACTGATTCAAAATTACACAGACGAACATAAGAATTATATTTGCTTGGGATTTTTGTTATATGTATATTTGATTTTGTACGAATATAAAGAAAAAGTTAAATTAAAAATAAAGTAAATATTAAGGAAAATAATCGATTTTTCAATATGTAAAGTATAATACTTTTAGTTTATTGAAAGTATCTAAAGTTATGCTAGTTAAAAAGCTTTTGTAATTATTTGATCAAAAATATGTTTATAGTAAAGAAGTATTTTGAATTTCCTTTTGTAATATATATATTATCTTTCTTAAAATATTTGTTTTTAAATATTTAAACATTTTAATAATAAACACCAATTTTTGGGATATGTTTTTGAAAAATCATCTTTTATTAGTTAAATTTTTTTTATAACTTTATATATAGATACTTTATCTTTTTGCAGTCTGATAAAAATGTAATTAAAAGTGTTGTTAAAATTTTTATGAAAATCCTAATATGAAAAAATGAATAAATCATCTCACTAATAGTAACTATAAAATATGTTTAGTCAACTAAAGATAATTCATTTTATGTTATTTAAATTATTATTTTTAATAATCTACCTAAATGTATAGATATAAATAAGTATTTTTATTATTTTAAAAAAAATATAACAGAATGCTTTTTAAGATAATGTTTTGAAAGGAAGATTTTTTTAATATCAAAATTATTTTTTGTGAATTTTTCTTTTTAATGAAATCACATTATATATTAAATATGTACATATTAAATTTGTTTTAAAATTTTAGACATGTTTCCTTTTATGGTAGATATGTTATTTGAAAAAATAAAAATAAAACTAAATTAAAATTTAGTTGACAGCAAGTAATAAATAAATAGTTTAATAATGAAAATTATTATATAGACTTTTTTTAATTTTTTATGAGTAACTATATAACCGAATATAGTAAAAAATAAATATGAACACGTCACGCAAAAAACTGACTTCTAAAATAATATTATAGAGATAATATTCAGCGTTTTCAACCCAAAAACAAAACGTTGTGCATAGAGAAAGTACAAGCTTAAGGTTGGACGTTTTAGAGTATCATCAAGTTCGGCTCATCTTTACTTAAACAACCAATTCCTTCTTCTAGATAGTCCTCTCTATTGATTCAGAACTCTGGTGCGTCCTGCAACATAAATCCTTCAACAAATTTTCTCTTGACAATCATTTCACGTACTAGAGTTTCAAGGGTTTTTTGTTGCGAAAGAGGAAGCATTGAGGTTTGGAAATGCTGTGGAAGAGCACAATGTCAGAAAGAAGATTTAATAGTTTCTTCCAGCTTTGTAACAAAACTGTAATCGTCAATCTACAAATGTGATGGAAGGAAAGTATGCATTGCCAATTCACTATTGTACTATCGAAAAGCTGTTTTTTTTATATGTACAAAAGAAGCAACAACACAAAAAAAAAAACAAGCCTCTCTGGATCAAACATCACTCCAAAGCTTCAAAAAAGAAACAAACAATCTCTGATGTGTCTCCACCTACAAGTTTCAAACAACATCTGCCCAAAAAATGTCACAAACACTCAAAAGAGCTCTTGGAATGAATCTCTCTTGCATCATCGTCATCCCCCCTCTCTGGAAGTATCAAAACTGAAATTAGCTCAAGTGTGTGTTTTGCAGAGGGTTTTCAATAAGTAGATTTTCACTCATACTCAGTATTAACCTTTTCTTTTATTTCTCCATGCTAGTTGTACAATAACAACAATATTATAACAAAAGAAAAGGCTAAGGCTTTTGTAATCCATTAAAGCCCAGAACCTTGAGAATCATCTTTCTCATCACTCTCTTGCTGATGATGATCTTCGTGTGATGGGTTATGATGAAGAGTATGGTGAAGAACTCTACCCTGAGCTTGAACCTGAGCTTGAGTCATCTGCTGATAAATCTGTGTAAATGAATGTTGATTAAAAACTCCAACATTACCTTCCTGAGCAAACCCTAACTCAAGTCCAGGCATCTGATTGTTATTACCACCCAAAATGGATACAAAACTCATACCTCCAGGAAAATCAAACCCACCAGCTCCAAACCCAGCTACATTTGTCTATAACCCACATGGTACATTTGACCTAGAAGCTTCTCTCCTCCTCCTTCTCCGCCGCCAACTCCCCAATTTGGTCTACCACTACTAGACCCACCACCACTCTCTAACTCACAACTGATCATTAAACCAGCAGTGAGAGACCATCCTTGATGATGATGATGTTGATGATGGTTAGAGACAGTAGCAGCTGTTGGATAGTTTCAAGCTTGTGGAAACTTAACATATTATTAGATGTTTAATATGTTAAGATAAACACAATAAGGAAATCTAAAAATAGGAAAATGAAGTTTTCTATTTAGGTTAGATTTGTGTTTTTCATATTTCACATGTTAAAGAGAATTGTCTTTCATATACATGTAGGTCTCATGAAAATTTGCTCCATAAGATCGAAAGTAGAAACATCGATAGCTTTAGTCGTGAGAAATTTCTAAAGCTAATAATAAAAATTGTTCTTATAATTCTTGTGTTTCTTAAGATTTGAATTGGTATCAGAGCCATGTTTCGATCATGGAACCTGTGGGTTATGGGCCCACCACGCTTCCGCTGGATTTAATAAAGCTTTGTATAACACATAAACACATAAATTGCAGGTATATGAAACTTGGCGTAACCCATATAAAGCTTTGTGTAACACATAAGCTCGATCCTCCTCTCCTTTCTTCTTAGAACCAGCGGTCTATCTACAAGCTCTCATATTTTGGTTCTTGTGATAGATTTCAACTCGTCAGCCATAGCTTCAATCCAATTTTCTTCACAAAATAGATTAAAATCATCTGAGGCAAACTCTCCACTATATGTGCATTCTATATTGAACTCAGCTAAGTTCAATCTAAGTTGCACCAATGGAGGAGAAGAGGTAGCCTCAGCTAAGTTCAATGTAGGATGCACGGATAGAGGAGGAGAGTTTGCCTCATATGAGTTTAACCTATTTTGTGAAGAAAATTAGGTTGAAGCTATGACAGACTAGTTGAAATCTATCACAAGGAACACGATATGAGAGATTGTAGATAGACCGACTGGTTCTGAAAATAAAATGATTGTTAAACTTCTACCAATTTGAAACATATAAAATTAAGTTTTAAATTTGTAAGAAAATAAAATGAAAATATAATTTCTTATAAGTTACATCAAATTTATATTTTTATTTTCTTACAAATTAAATCTTAATTTTATCACCACCATTTTTAGAATATGATCCGTTCATCCACCATTATTTTAAAGTAGTAATAAAACATACTCCAAATTTTAAGATCAAAATTTATGATAATGTATAATAAATTATTTTATTTACATGGTAAGTTGGTATATGATCGAAGCTTAAGAGGCAATAGATTGTTGTTTAGTGATTTTGTTCATTATTAGCGGCGCAATAAACACACTAAAATTTAAAATCCAACCATCTCTACAACATCACTTTCAAAATAATACTATTTTTAGTTTTGATTAAACATGACACTATATGGTTGAAACTTAAAAAGGCAATAGATTGTCGTTTAATGATTTTGTTCATTATTAGCACCGCAATAACCACAATTAAATCTAACCATGATTACACTATTTGATCAAAATCAAGGGAAAAAATTTATATAAGTAATATATAAGTAATGGATTATCGTTTATTGATTACGTCTATTATTAGCTTCACAATAAATAATTAAATTTATTACAAAAATAAGATTTAAATAGTTCTTTTTCTTTTGTTAGTTTGCATGAGATATAATTTCTGGATTACATACCTTTTAAGTTCCTTACAAACAATAGAAAAAAATGATTTATTTGACTTTTGTTTTAACCTCATTAAAGGGAAAATCCATAATTGTATAAATAAAAGATAACTTCCCATTTATTCCACAAAGAGAGTGGTACAATGGTAAAATGGACAACAAGGATAGCTTATAAAAAGGCATAAGACATGACACAAACATACATACTCCCTATCTCCACCTCTTGAGACCAAACTGAAATAAACGAGAAGGTAATATACATTTCTTAATCGTGTTTGTTTTTTTACAGTTTCTTTCATTAGATTGTAATCCATATTGGCCAGACCTCTGATTCTGATCATAATGTGAGATCCCGGTAACCTCTTTAATGAGAGATGATCATCAAAAATTTCTATACTTCTATTTTATTGACCAACCATTTTTGCTTTCTGATCATCTGTCGTCCATATGTGTCATGCAATTTAGTTTCTTGGTTATGATATCTATTTTATGGATCTCCATGCACCTTTGCTTTCTTTTGTAATAGTAGTGTTAATTACTTCCCCAGTATAAAACAGTCTTCACTGTTGTGTGGAAGACTGATTTGAGCCTTGAGATTGAGTCCTTAAGGAAAAGGTTTTGAATTTGATTTTCATGGTTGAGTGTTGTTTCTGGTAAATGTTGACATCCTTTTAGCAGAAAAAATGCCTAAGGTGCCAAGCAACAGGACCAGAGTGTCACCATACCCGCTTCGCTCTACAAGGACTCAGAAAGAACCTATCGAGGCACAAGGCCCAAGCCAATGGGAGGATGTCTTGTGTGTGATCTGCCAGGAAGCGCCACACAATGCCATCCTCATGCGGTGCTCTTCATCCTCTACTGGATGTCGTGCTTACATGTGCGACACGAGTGTTCGTCACTCCAACTGTTTCAAGCAGTACCGCAAGAAAAACATGAACCGTGTAACCAAGGTCATGAACTGTCCTTACTGCAGAGGAGAAGTTTATGAGGCGATGAAGGTGCAGTCGGGTGGAAGGAGAGATCTTAATGCTAAACCGAGGTCTTGCGCTTTCGAGAACTGCAATTTCTCTGGGACATATTGTCAGCTTAAGAATCATTTGAAAGCTGATCATCCCAGTTACACTCGACCCTTGGTCGACCAGGGGAGAGACCGGGCGTGGGAACAGATGCAGAGAGCAACTGAGTACAATGATATCAATGCTGCAGCTGGTCTCCCGCATAGTGGCTTGGAGGTTTTGCATCAACAGCTTCCGGATGTTCCTCCTCGTCTGGTGATTCTGCTCTGGCGTTCTTAACTTTGTTTAGCGTTTTTTTTTTAGTAGCCAAAGTTTGAACATTGATATATTCAAAAAAAAAAAAAGTTTGAACATTGTTTAAAATTTTGATATCTAAATAACCTTTTTGATGTCTCAAAAGCATCCATAATGTTCAAATTGTCATATCATTATGTAGAGCATATATATATATATATATATGGTAATTTGTAAAGTAAATATATTATAATAACTAATTAATGTTTTATTTTCAATTTTAAATAATTTGTTTTTATCGCATCTATTTCTCCACATTCAATAATAACTCTTTTGTTCTAAATAGATAAAATTTTGATTATTTTTATTATTTGCATTAAAGTTTGTTGTTATCTTTATAGTAAAATTATGTATAACTTAATACCTATTTCAGAATTAAATAAAAAATAACTAAAGTTGACTGATTCAAAATTACAAAAATAAACATAAGAATTATATTTGCTTGGGATTTTTGTTATATGTATATTGGATTTTGTAAGAATATAAAGAAAAAGTTAAATTAAAACCAAAGTAAATATTAAGGAAAAAACGATTTTTTAATATGCTAAAGTATAATACTTTTAGTTTATCGAAAGCATCTAGAGTTGTGCTAGTTAAAAATATTTTGTAATTATTTTATCAAAAAATATGTTAGTAGCAAATAAGTATTTTTAATTTCCTTTTGTAATATATATTATCTTTCTTAAAATATTTGTTTTTAAATATTTAAACATTTTAATAATAAACACCAATTTTTGGGATTTGTTTTTGAAAAATCATCTTTTATTAGTTAAATATTTTTTAGAACTTTATAGATATTTTATCTTTTTGCAGTCTGATAAAAATGTAAATAAAAGTATGGTTAATATTTTTATGAAAATCCTAATATGCAAAAATGAATAAATCATCTCACTAATAGTAACTATAAAATATGTTTAGTCAACTAAAGATAATTCATTTTATGTTATTTAAATTGTTTTTTTAAAATCTACCTAAATGTATAGATATAAATAAATATTTTTATTATTTTAAAAATATATAACAGAATGCTTTTTAAGATAATGTTATGAAAGGAAGATTTTTTTAATATCAAAATTATTTTTTTGTGGATTTTCCTTTTTATGAAATCACATTATATATTAAATATGTGCATATTAATTTTTTTTTTAATTTAGACATATTTCCTTTTTATCGTACATATGTTATTTGAAAAAATAAAAATAAAACTAAATTAAAATTTAGTTGACAGTAATTAATAAATAAATAGTTTAATAATGAAAATTAATATATAGATTATTTTAATTTTTTTACGAGTAACTATGTAACTGAATATAGTAAAAATTAATATGAACACGACACGCAAAAAACTGACTTCTAAAATAATATTATAGAGATAATATTCATCGTTTTCAACCGAAAAATAAAAAGTTGTGCATACAAAAAGTACAAGCTTAAGGTTGGACGTTTTAGAGTATCATCAAGTTTGGCTCATCTTTACTTAAACAACCAATTCGTTCTTCTAGATAGTCCTCTCTATTGATCCAGAACTCTGGTGCGTCCTGCAACATAAATCCTTCGACAAATTTTCTCTTGACAATCATTTCACTTACTAGAGTTTCAAGGGTTTTTTTGTTGCGAAAGAGGAAGCATTGAGGTTTGGAAATGCTGTGGAAGAGCACAATGTAAGAAAGAATATTTAATAGTTTCTTCCAGCTTTGTAACAAAACTGTAATCGTCAATCTACAAATGTGATGGTAGGAAAGTATGCATTGCCAATTCACTATTTTTTTTTTGCAAATGATTTTAATAATAAATAGAGGTGCAACACGAGGACTTCCCGGGAGGTCACCCATCCTAGTACTACTCTCGCCCAAGCACGCTTAACTACGGAGTTCTGATGGAATCCGGTGCATTAGTGCCAATTCACTATTGTACCATCGAAAAGCCGTTTTTCTTATATATACAAAAGAAGCAACAACACAAAAAAAAAGCAAGCCTCTCTGGATCAAACATCACTCCAAAGCTTCAAAAAAGAAACAAACAATCTCTGACTGTGTCTTCACCTACAAGTTTCAAACAACATCTGCCCAAAAAATGTCACAAACACTAAAAAGAGCTCTTGGAATGAATCTCTCTTGTATCATCATCATCCTCCCTCTGGAAGTATCAAAACTGAAATTAGCTCAAATGTGTGTTTTGCAGAGGGTTTTCAATAAGTAGATTTTCACTCTCACTCAGTATTAACCTTTTCTTTTCTTTCTCCATGCTAGTTGTACAATTACAACAATATTATAACAAAAGAAAAGGCTAAGGCTTTTCAAATCCATTAAAGCCCAGAACCTTGAGAATCATCTTTTTCATCACTCTCTTGCTGATGATGACCTTCATGTGATGGGTTATGATGAAGAGTATGGTGAAGAACTCTACCCTGAGCTTGAGTCATCTGCTGATAAATCTGTGTAAATGAATGTTGATTAAAAACTCCAACATTACCTTCCTGAGCAAACCCTAACTCAAGTCCAGGCATCTGATTGTTATTACCACCCAAAATGGATACAAAACTCATACCTCCAGGAAAATCAAACCCACCAGCTCCTAACCTAGCTACATTTGTCCATAACCCACATGGTACATTTGACCTAGAAGCTTCTCTCCTCCTCCTTCTCCGCCGCCAACTCCCCAATTTGGTCTACCACTACTAGACCCACCACCACTCTCTAACTCACAACTGATCATTAAACCAGCAGTGAGAGACCCACCTTGATGATGATGATAATGGTTAGAGACAGTAGCAGCTGTTGGATAATTTCAAGCTTATGGAAACTTAACATATTATTAGATGTTTAATATGTTAAGATAAACACAATAAGGAAATCTAAAAATAGGAAAATGAAGTTTTCTATTTAGGTTAGATTTGTGTTTTCCATATCGTACATGTTAAAGAGAATTGTCTTTCATATAAATGTAGGTCTCATGGAAAGTTGCTCCATAAGATCGAAGGTAGAAACATCGAGAGCTTTAGTCTTGAGAAATTTCTAAAGCTAATAATAAAAATTGTTCTTATAATTCTCGTGTTTCTTAAGATTTGAATTGGTATCAGAGCCAGGTTTCGATCATGGCACCTGTGGGTTATGGGCCCACCACGCTTCCGCTGGATTTAATAAAGCTTTGTATAACACATAAACACATAAATTGCAGGTATATGAAACTTGGCGTAACCCATATAAAGCCTTGTGTAACACATAAACTCGATCCTCCTCTCCTTTCTTCTCAGAACCAGCGGTCTATCTGCAAGCTCTCATATTTTGGTTCTTGTGATAGATTTCAACTCGTCAGCCATAGCTTCAATCCAATTTTCTTCACAAAATAGATTAAAATCATCTGAGGCAAACTCTCCACTATATGTACATTCTATACTGAACTCAGCTAAGTTCAATCTAAGTTGCACCAATGGAGGAGAAGAGGTAGCCTCAGCTAAGTTCAATGTAGGATGCACGGATAGAGGAGGAGAGTTTGCCTCATATGAGTTTAACCTATTTTGTGAAGAAAATTAGGTTGAAGCTATGGCAGACTAGTTGAAATCTATCACAAGGAACACGATGTGAGAGATTGTAGATAGACCGACTGGTTCTGAAAATAAAATGATTGTTAAACTTTTACCAATTTGAAACATATAAAATTAAGATTTAAATTTGTAAGAAAATAAAATGAAAATATAATTTCTTATCAGTTACATCAAATTTATATTTTTATTTTCTTACAAATTTAAATCTTAATTTTATCACCACCATTTTTAGAATATGATCCGTGCATCCGCCATTATTTTAAAGTAGTAATAAAACATACTCCAAGTTTTAAGATCAAAATTTATGATAATGTATAATAAATTATTTTATTTACATGGTAAGTTGGTATATGATCGAAGCTTAAGAGGCAATAGATTGTTGTTTAGTGATTTTGTTCATTATTAGCGCCTCAATAGACACACTAAAATTTAAAATCCAACCATCTCTACAGCATCACTTTCAAAATAATACTATTTTTAGTTTTGATTAAACATGACACTATATGAAAAGGCAATATACATTTCTTATTCGTGTTTGTTTTTTAACAGTTTCTTTCATTAGATTGTAATCCATATTGGCCAGACCTCTGATTCTGATCATAATGTGAGATCCCGGTAACCTCTTTAATGAGAGATGATCATCAAAAATTTCTACTTTTTTTTTGATAAGTAGTGTATACTTCTATTTTATGACCAACCATTTTTGCTTTCTGATCATCTGTCGTCCACATATGTCATGCAATTTAGTTTCTTGGTTATGATATCTATTTTATGGATCTCCATGCACCTTTGCTTTCTTTTGTAATAGTAGTGTTAATTACTTCCCCAGTATAAAACAGTCTTCACTGTTGTGTGGAAGACTGATTTGAGCCTTGAGATTGAGTCCTTAAGGAAAAGGTTTTGAATTTGATTTTCATGGTTGAGTGTTGTTTCTGGCAAATGTTGACATCATTTTAGCAGGAAAAATGCCGAAGGTGCCAAGCAACAGGACCAGAGTGTCACCATACCCGCTTCGCTCTACAAGGACTCAGAAAGAACCTATCGAGGCACAAGGCCCAAGCCAATGGGAGGATGTCTTGTGTGTGATCTGCCAGGAAGCGCCACACAATGCCATCCTCATGCGGTGCTCTTCATCCTCTACTGGATGTCATGCTTACATGTGCGACACGAGTGTTCGTCACTCCAACTGTTTCAAGCAGTACCGCAAGAAAAAACATGAACCGTGTAACCAAGGTCATGAACTGTCCTTACTGCAGAGGAGAAGTTTATGAGGCGCTGAAGGTGCAGTCGGGTGGAAGGAGAGATCTTAATCCTAAACCGAGGTCTTGCGCTTTCGAGAACTGCAATTTCTCTGGGACATATTGTCAGCTTAAGAATCACTTGAAAGCTGATCATCCCAGTTACACCCGACCCTTGGTCGACCAGGGGAGAGAGCGGGCGTGGGAACAGATGCAGAGAGCAACTGAGTACAATGATATCAGTACTGCAGATGGTCTCCCGCATAGTGGCTTGGAGGTTTTGCATCAACAGCTTCCCGATGTTCCTCCTCGTCTGGTGATTCTGCTCTGGGTCAATGGAGTGGTGCAGGGCACTTTACATCATGAACTTCCCAACAGTCTTCCGCATAGTTTCCAGATCCGGGCTGGGGCCAATGGGGTGGTGCGGAACTATCTTTTGTGCTTCGGCGGACTTGGCGCTGCTTCGCCTCTCAGTATTCATGATTCTTAACTTTGTTTAGCGTCTTTTTAGTAGCCTAAGTTTTGAACATTGTTCAAAATTTTGATATCTAAATAACCTTTAATGATGTCTCAAAAGCATCCATAATGTTCAAATTATCACATCATTATTATAATATATAAATATATTATAATAACTAATTAATATTTTACTTTCAGTTTTAAATATTTTTTTGTTTATCGCATCTATTTCTCGAAATTCAACAATATTTTTTTTGTTCTAAATAGATAAAATTTTGATGAATTTTTTTATTTGCATTAAGGTTGGTTGTTATCTTTATAGTAAAATTATGTATAACTTGATACCTATTTTGAAAATTAAATAGAAAATAACTAAAGTTGACTGATTCAAAATTACACAAATGAACATAACAATAATATGTTGAAATTTACTTTAAATAATATTAAACATAAGAATTAGATTTGCTTGGGATTTTATTATATGTATATTGGATTATGACGAATATAAAGAAAAAATCAATTAAAACCAAAGTAAATATTAAGCAAAAACAAAGATTTTTTCAAAATGTTATAGTATAATATTTTTAGATTATTGAAAGCATCTAGAGTTATGCTAGTTAAGAAGTTTTTGTAATTATTTGATCAAAAATATATTTATAGTAAAGAAGTATTTTTAATTTACTTTTGTAATATATATTATCTTTCTTCAAATATTTTTTTTAAATATTTTTAAATTTTTAAAAAATAAACACCAATTTTTTGGGATTTGTTTTTGAAAATTCATCTTTCATTAGTTAAATATTTTTGTAACTTTATAGATAGTTTTTTTCTTTTTACAGTCTGATAAAAAATGTAAATAAAAGTGTGGATATTTTTTTCATGAAAAAATAATATGCAAAATGAATAAATCATCTCATTAATAGTAACTAGAAAATATTTTTAATCAACTAAAGATAACTCGTTTTATGTTATTTAAATTATTTTTAATAATCTAACAAAATGTATAGTTATAAATAAATATTTTTATTATTTTAAATAGATATATAACAGAATGATGTTTAAGATAATGTTTTGAAAGGAAATTTCTTTTAATATTAAAATTATTTTTTGTGAAATTTCTTCTTTTTTTTTATGAAATCACATTATATATAGTAAAATATGTACATAATAATTTTTAAGACTTTAGACATGTTTCCTTTTTTATGTTGTATATGTTATTTGAGAAAAAATATATAAAAAAAAAGAAAACTAAAATAAAATTTAGTTGACAGCAATTAAAAAATAAAAAGAACTAAAATAAATTTAGTTCACTGCTGGATATCGTAAACTTGAAGCCCATACCTACATAATGATCAACCATAATAATTTGGGCCGAAATATGATCATAACTTATACTGAAAAACATATTTCCACTTCACTTCATAGTCCATATGCACATACATGTAATTACGAGAACAATTTCGACTTTTGATTATGATCCTTACAAGTTCAACCTGATACAATATTTTTCGTCGAAGGGCTATTCTATTACTCAAAGAACTTGAGGTAGTCTGGGTAACTATGCCGGAATTGAACAACCAATGTAACAAAGCTTCCTATGAAATGATCTAGCAGACTTAACTAACGAATCAGATATTCCATTTTATGCTCTTGGGATGTGAGAGATCTTGAATTCCGGAAAACATAGCTGGAGCGTCTTTATTGTCTCCAATTCAGTCGCAAAACTTGGCCAAGCTTGAGGTTCCCTTATCATTGCTATTAGATCCTTGTAATTTGTTTCAAAGCTCTCACACGAGGAATGTAGAAGCATGCTCTCTATTGTCCATCTCAGTGCCTCCACTTCTGAATGTAGGGCAGACTCTCGCCTACTGAAGTTACGCATTCCTATGAGTTGTATTTGTCTCAGGCTATCCTTCCAAACCCATCCGCAGCCACTAAATTGTGCCATGGAAGTCCATGATCCATCCACCATATATATATTATCCAAGCATATGGCTTAGGTTTCATCATTGTGAAGCTCTTGTGGGGTGTCCGGTGCCATCTCATTCGCATTAAACCAAGCCTGGCATTCGCTTTCAGCATATTTGACTAGTTCCAGAGGATCTCTGTCTATTCCCCTAAAAACTTTTATCGTTATGGGCCTTCCAGATATACCAGATTATCCAAGGATAAGGGTCTCTACCAAGCTCTGGTTCAGTAATGTCATTCTTCCTCCAGAAGAGATAATCCATGTTAGCATAGATACTAGACAAAGGAAAAATGCCAGGAGCCGATGGTGTTGATGCTAGGGACCATACTTGCAGAGTTGGAACATTCATATATGGCATGAGTAGCGGTTTCTTCTGGCTCCCCACATCTTGGACAATAATTGTCGCATCTCATATTCTGACGTACTAGATTTCTTGTAACAACAACTTGTCATGTTATCAATTGCCACATAAGATGGCATATCTTCTGAGATGCTTTTACTTTCCAAAAAAGGCTTGAAGTTTGATTATGCTGGGCTCCAGAATCTCCAACTCATCATCATTTCTCATTAGGTTACGGGCTACCCAATATCCTGATTTAACTGTGTATTGACTATTTTTGTGTAATTCCAGCAGAAGGAATCTCTGTGGTGAGTTGAGCTTATGGCCAACGATAATGAGGGGGTATATCCTCTGGAATAACATAGTTCTCTAGTAGTCCTACATCCCACTACTTTGTTTCGCCATTAATGAGATCACTAACTCTCAAATTTAGATGCAGGACAAGGGCAATTGATCTAGCCGGCCTAGCTAGCGTAGTAGGAATCCAAGGGTCCTCCCACACCCTGACCTCATATCCCGAATGTATTTTTTGTCTAATGCCCAATAGTAGTAGTTTTCGTGCCGCTGATATACTGGACCAGACATAGGATGGACTACTCACTGAATGCAATCGCAATGGCGAACTCATTCTACAATACCTTCCTCTCAATACTCGAGCTACCAACGAATCAGGGAAATTGACTAATCGCCAAAGTTGTTTAGCTAATAGCGCCATATTAAATTCATGGATCATACGTAAACCAATCCCACCCTCTTCTCTTGGTAAGCACATCTTTTCTCATTTAGCCCAATGAATTCCTCTCTTTGGTGGATTTGAGCTCCACCAAAATTGTGCAATGGCACTTGCGAGGTTTTCACAAATCTCCAGCGGGAACAAAAAGGTAGACATAACAAATGTCGGGAGGGCTAACAGTATGGATTTGATTAAAACCTTCTTTCCTCCTTTTGATAGCCACTTTCCCGCTCATCCATTCACTCTATGCATTAATTTTTTTCTTAAGAAACGTAAAAAGCTTGCATTTGGATCCGCTAATATCTTCTGAGATTCCAAGATATGTTCTCATGCCTCCCTCATTCTGTATCCCAAGTGTATCTTTGATTCAACCTGATACAATATTTAACTTATGATATTGATGACCTTCGTATATTACAAATATGATGTTGGTATAGTGTTCTCTTTCTTTTTTTTTGTTGTTCAAATTGGTATAATGTTCTCTTATAAGGTAGAAAATTGGTCCTCTTTTGGTCTTTATGTATTTAAATCATTTGGTTTAAGTAACCAACCGGTTTTATTTTTGTAATCATTCATTTTTTACATATAAGGAAATTTTGAAAGTAAACAATAATATTAACTATTCAGCCGAAAATCTTGCAAATATGTAAACAATAGTTATGTGCCAAATTTATTACGGAAATATAGTTAACCAAATTGAAAATGAAATCTCTGACGTATATTTGATCACTTACAATAAGCTTAATTTCTGTATATGAACAAATTTCTAATCTAATCTATTAATTTAGAGTTTTATTTTTATCTACCATTAACAAGTCATAATAAAATCACTTCAAACATTAGTTAATATGATATATCTGATTATTTACATTAAAAATAAACAAACTATAAATTTAAATGTTATTTTTTATTACAACAAAATCTGTTGAGAAAAAATCAAACAAAATTTTACTTCAAATTTATATATTTTTATAAAATAACATATTAATTCATTTAGAAATTAGTAATATAATATTGTTATAAAACAATGTTAACTAAAATTTTATTATAAAACATGAAATTAAAAATTATATAATACTTTTTTATAAATTCTATAATTATATTTTGTATTATATAAAATAAAAGTGCTATATGGGTTAATAATGAAAAAAATATATTAAATAGGTAAATTAACAAATTTTAATTTTTAGATTGTTTCATTTAAATAAATTATCACACATCATTGAAATAGGTTAAAATTCGTAAACTATATAATATTTTTATGCAAAAAGAAATTTTTTAACATAGGTTAAAATTTTATATCTACAACTATATATTATGTTTTTATTTATTTTGAAACTCTAAACAAAATTGTTTAAAATTTTAATATACAAAAATATAATAGTATATACTAACCACTAGTTCACATACTATTTAAAAATATGTTATTAAATACTATAAACTTTTAGTAATTCATTTAAAATATTAATGACAAACCAAATTTTAGTTATAAATTTTTTTTTTTTTTTAGTTATAACAAAATCTATTGAAAAAAATTAGAAAATATTACCAAATATTCAAATATTTGTTTATAAGATAATGTATTAAAGTAGTAACAAAAAAAATTCAAAATTCATGTAATCTTCCAAACTAAAAAATAGTAGGAAAAATTACATGTTTACCACTTTCATGCTACCACTTTTCTTTCTTACCACCACTAAAGGTACATTTTCAAAAATACTTTCTTCATAGAGAGGCAAAAGATTCTTATGCACTTGTTCTTTATATATAAAGTAAATAAATATTTAAATAAATAAAATTTTAAAAAAAATAAAAATAGTTTCTTTAATTTTTTTTTCAAATTATACTATTTCGAAATTCAGACCGTAAACCCAAAAACTCAGCTCTAAACCCTAAACCATAAATCATAAACCTTATTTTTTGTTTGAAATACAAACACTAAACCCTAAACAATCAATCCTAAACTTTTTTTTTTTTAAATACGAACTCTAAACCCTAAAACATCAACTCTAAGCCCTAAATCCCGAAACAACAACTTTAAACCCTAAACCCTAAATTTTCGACTCTAACCCTAAAACATCAACTCTAAACCCTAAACTTCAACTCTAAACCCTAAACCATCAACACTAAACCCTAAACTATCAACACTAAACCCTAAACCCTAAAAAGTAAACACTGAACCCTAAACCATAAAAAACTAACCCTAAAACATCAACTCTAAACCGTAAACCCTAAACCTTCAACTCTAAACCCTAAACCCTAAATAATAAACCCTAAAACCCCAGAGTTGATGTTTAGGGTTTAGATTTGAAGGTTTAGGGTTTTAGGGTTTAGGGTTTACGTTTAGGGTTTAGAGTTGATGTTATAGGGTCTAGATTTGAAGATTTAGGATTTTAGGGTTTAGGGTTCGAATTTCAGAAAAATATAGGGTTTAGGGTTTACGTTTAGGGTTTAGAGTTGTTGTTTCGGGGTTTAGGGTTTAGAGTTGATGTTTCATGGTTTAGGATTTAGAGTTGATGATTTAGGGTTTATAGTTGATGTTTTAAGTTTTGCTTTAGGGTTTAGGGTTTGCGTTTAGGGTTTAGAGTTTGATGTTTTAGGGTTTGGATTTGAAGGTTTAGGGTTTAGAGTTGATGTTTCGGGGTTTAGGGTTTAGAGTTGATGTTTCAAGATTTAGGGTTTAGAGTTTATGATTTAGGGTTTAGAGTTGATGTTTTAAGTTTAGATTAGTTAACCATATGTTTTTTTTTGTTAAAGTTAATCAAAAGGTTATAAATGTCTTTTACCCTTCATTAAAGATGATGGTAAAAATAGTTAGTGTAGACATGAAAACTGATATTTTGAAAATTGTATTTTTTGCAATTTCCCAAAATAGTACTGTAATTGTTTTAGGAAATTGCCACAAATAGCACTTTCATAGTACCACTTTTCATGTTTACACTAACCAATTTTACCTTCACTTTTAATGAAGGGTAAAAGACACTTATACCTATAGGGTTAACTAATGTAAACTTAAGGTTTAGAATTGAGAGGTGGGGTAGAGTTTTTGGAACGTGAAATTTAAGATTCTAATAAATATATAAATAAATACTTAAAAATATAAAAAAAAATTTAAAAGATATTTTCGAACTTAATTTTTTATTTTCAAAAAGAAATTTAAAAAAATAAATAAAAAAAAAGTTTTCGAAAAAAATTCAAAAAAAAAAATTATAAAAAAAGTTCGAATTTGAAAAAGTATAATTCGAAAACATAAATAATTTTTTTTTCTTTTTTATAAATTTTTTTATTTTTTAAATTTTTTAAATTTTTTTTATTTTTTTTTATTTGAATAATGATTTATCATATATATAGATAACAAGGATATAATAGTCTTTTGCCACTTAATGAAGAATATATTTTTGAAAATATCCCTTTAATGATGGTAAAGATGAAAAGTGGTACCATGAAAATGGTAAACATAAAATTTCTCAAATTTTTTTAAGTTTTCTTGAAAAATTATAAAATTTTGAAAATAATTATTCAAACTCAAAATAATGATATTTCAAATTTTACAAAAGATAAAATCATAGATAATAAAGAATAACTTTTTGAAACGCACCACCAAAAAACAAACTATATATGTTGTAAAAATTAGAGCAGTATAATATTTTGAAAGCTTAATTAAAAAGAAATATAAACTTAATATTATAACACCCAAAAGTACCATGTATCAATAGAAGTTACTAAAATAATATGATAGATGCTATTATGTATAAAAATTATTAAAATAATAGGGTTATATCATTCTAAAAAAAAGTAATTTTACTTATAAATCCCGTAAAATACTAAAATAATATATGTTAAAGAATAATTTTTAACACACAACATATAAATATTAATTATCTTAAACATATTTTTTTCTATAATATAAATAAATAAATTCTTAAAATGTATTATAGCAACGTGTATAAATTGAAGAAATTTTTTTTTTTGAAGGATGTTATCTATTTGATTATTTCATATTATTATTTTATTGTACCTAATTCAAAAACATATTAGTAGATAATAAAAATTAATAACAAAGTAAAATGTATTAAATAATGGGGAAATTACATGTTTACGACTTTCATGCTACTACTTTTCATTTTTACCTTCACTAAGGAAATATTTTCAAAAATACCTTCTTCACTAAAAGGCAAAAAACTCTTACGCCCGTGTTCTTTATATATATAATAAATAACTAATTAAATAAATAAAAATCTAAAAAAATCAAACCCTAAACCCTAAAACTCAACTCTAAACCCTAAATCATCAATCCTAAACCCTATTTTTTTAAATACGAACCCTAAACCCTAAACCATCAATCTTAAATCCTTTTTTTTAAATAAACCCTAAATCCCGAAACATCAACTCTAAACCCTAAATCCCGAAACATCAACTCTAAACCCTAAACCCTAAACCTTCAACTCTAAACCCTAAACCATCAACTCTAAACCCTAAACCCTAAACTTCAACTCTAAACCCTAAACCATCAACACTAAACCCTAAAAAGCAAACTCTAAACCCTAGACCCTAAAAAATTAACCCTAAACCCTAAAATATCAACTCTAAACCCTAAAACCCTAAACCTTCGACTCTAAACTCTAAACCCTAAATCCGAAACCCTAAACCCTAAAACCCTAGAGTTGATGTTTTAGAGTTTAGATTTGAAGATTCAGGGTTTAGGGTTTACGTTTAGGGTTTAGAGTTGATGTTTTAGGGTTTAGATCTGAAGGTTTAGGGTTTTAGGGTTTTAGCGTTTAGGGTTCAAATTTCAGAAAAAAAGATAAGGTTTAGAGTTTAGAGTTTACGTTTAGGGTTTAGAGTTGATGTTTTAGGGTTTTGATTTGAAAGTTTAGGGTTTAGAGTTGATGTTTCGGGGTTTAGGGTTTAGAGTTGATGATTTAGGGTTTAAAGTTGATGTTTAAGTTTAGATTTAGGGTTTAGGGTTTACGTTTAGGGTTTAGAGTTGATGTTTTAGGGTTCAGATTTGAAGTTGTAGGGTTTAGGGTTTAGAGTTGATGTTTCGGGGTTTAAGGTTTAGAGTTGATGTTTCATGGTTTAGGGTTTAGAGTTGATGATTTAGGGTTTAGATTAGTTAAGCATATGTTTTTTTTTTGTCAAAGGTAATCAAAAGTTTATAAATGTGTTTTACCTTTCATTGAAGATGAGGATAAAAATGGTTAGTGTAAACATGAAAAGCAGTACTTTGAAAATGATATTTTTGGCAATTTCCCTTAAATAAATTACTACATATTAATAATGTCGACTAAAAGTATAATTAATAATATTATAGAGTTACGCAATATGTAATACTAAAACGGAAATTATATATTTAAAACATTTGTAATAATATAAAATACATTTATAAAATTAAAAAATATCGGTACGGACGTGCGGGTTACAATCTAGTATATTTTAAAAATTATTATTTTAGATAGAGTTTCCTTCATTTCTTTTAGTTAATATATTAAATCAATTTTTATAAATTTTCTTTAAAATGATATGAAAATATTTCCAATTATCAAATAATAAAATTAAATATAATTCTAAAATTTAAAATTTAAAATTTATAAATATAAGGTGGAAGTAAATGGTGTTACGATTTAAATAAAAATTCGTAATTAAAGTACAATTTTTAATTCTAGATATTAATTCTAGATATTAATTCTAGAGATTATAGAGCTATTAATCTCTAGAATATTATAAAGCTATTAATCTCTAGAGATAAAAAATTTCAATTTTTTATAATAACTTTATAATTCTTCAAAATATGTTTTTTCTTCAATTTATACATGTTGCTATAATACATTTTAAGAATTTATTTATTTATATCATAAACAATGCTATAGAGCAATTAATCTCTAGAGATTACGGCACTAACATATTTTAATCTCTAGAATTAAAAATTGTATTATTATAAATAACACTAAATAATATTTCGTAATTTAAAAAATATTTTATAATTATTACATTATTTAATGTCATGTTTAAATATATTTATTTTATGATGATTATGAGTTATAATTTTAGATAGATTTTTATTTATTTATTTTGTTGATATATATTAAATCAATTTATACAAATTTTCTTTTTTAAAAAATGATATGAAATATTTATAATTATCAAAAAATAGAATTCATAAAATTTAAAATTTCTAAATATAAATAGGAAAGAAATAATTTAACGATTAAAAGTTTATATTTTTATAAAAATTGTATAAATTTTTTAAAATCTGGTTTAGTAGTATATGATTATAAAAATAAACTAAATAATATTTCAAAATTTGTAGAAACATTTATACTTATTACATTATTTAATTTCAAATTTAAATATATTTATTTTATGATGATTATGAGTTATTTACATATTCTATAAAGTTTACCAAAAATAGAAATTAACATTAAATGTAATTGTCATGTCATATTTTGCATTTAGCCGTATCGTCAATTATAGTATGTCATGTCACCCTTTTTTTGTTAGTGAAAGTGATTCTACAGATGTTATGTGTCAACACTTTTCAAATCATTTATAGGGAATTATCTAGCGTTTAAAAAAGAGTAATGTATGAGCCGAGATATTTGTTGAAAATAATGTTTAAACCAAATAGAAAGAATAAAATTAGAAGGCCGTAAATGAGGCCAAAATGTGGCTTTTCAGAAATTAGAAGTTGGAATGGAGTTCTACTATCTTGCATAATATTTCCAAGTATTGCAAATGCTTTTGTAGATTCTTAAAGTGGATACATGGCACTTGAATCTATGAAACACCATGCTAACATTATGATGCTAATGTGTGTTTACTCTTTATTACTAATCATCTATCTAATCAAAAGCTACAGAAACTCGAACGGGAAAAATGTAATCCCCCCTCTATCTTTTGAAGCCCATTACTAATGGTAAGGGTCTTTGGTAATAGACCAACCAAAGATCCTTCACGATGATCTTTCTTGTCACATGGTTTGGGCACGCATTACCAAGGGCTTATTGAGATACTTTGGTTTTAAGGATTTTAACCATGGAATAAATCCAATTTTAGGATCTATTATATGTGTTTTGAATCTGTTTTTTTTTGTCTTTATAGGTTCATGTATGTTATAGAGCATTCTAGAGATTATAGAGCTATTTGGAGCATTTTAAGAATTGATGTCGAAAATTTGAAGTTGGATTCAGTGCCGATCAACACCATTCTTAGTGTCGCGCGATACCCATACTGTTCGAGCAAGCCAACACGCATCTCAAAAATTTCACTTTGGCCCAAAAGTTTATAGTATTTGCAATAAAAAAATCTCTTGCTCAAAAAAGATAAAATCTCTAGCGTGTTTAACCTATATTTAATTTTTTCTTTCCAGCCATTTTTTAGCCCACACTTTATTTTACTCTTTCCATTCAAAGATCGATTGAAGCTCTAATATTTCTTACTTTATCTATTGTGTGCATTTTATTCAAATTGTAATTATGTTTTGGATGATTATGTCCAATTAAACTTCTTGTTGGATTTAGGGATCTCTTGGCCTTAATGTCATATTGCTGATTGATAGATTGCTAGGGTTCATTGTATTCTACACCAGGATTGTTTATCGTACTTGCTTCGAGAGTAATTAACTAGAACCGAAAATCACAGGATAGTTGTGAGACACCAGAGTGTAATCAATTACCTGAACCTAATCATGTTGGACTAAGTATTTATTTGCAACAAGGTTGGTATAAGAATTTAGTTGAACATAATCAAACTTGATCTAATGCTTGTCTGACTCGCTGATTCCGCAACGAGAATTGGTTTTTAATAGAATTAGGCATCTAATACTTTTTTACAGCGAGATCTGGGTGACTTACAATCGAATTTGAATTCTAGCATTGTTCTTAACAAATCATTGGCACCTATTGATTGCAGTTTTGAATCATTTGTCTGATTTCTCTAAGTCTATCACCTTCTCATCTGTTACACAACCGTTAAGATTTACTGTTTTGTTTTATTGTCTTATACTTCTGGCTTATCTTGGCATGAAATAATAAATCTATTATGTGATCTCAAGTTCATGTGGATTTGATCCTAAGTATTACAGAGATCCTTTTATTTGAGAGAATAACTTAAAGTTTAATTTGAGCGTATCACATATTCAACTACGGCCTTTTAACTGAACACCTAAACAAAATAACCACATAATCACATTTCCGATAAACAAACTGGATACATGTCAGACTAAGACGTATTAAAGATCAAATACCTTTTTCATTAATAAACATATGGTCTTTCAAAAACGCCTCAAACACAAACATCTTCTGCTGCCTTGAAACCAAAGTAGGCCCGTGAATAATGCTGATTTTTATAGCTGGGAAGGGGAACAAAAGAAAGAAATACACACATCCCTTTAAGTGCAGATAGACCGCTAAAACCAACTCTGTAGACGGAATATGTCATCATCTACTGTTTTCGGAAGCCAGTTACTACCCGCTTTGTCATGAATAATGGAACCAACTTAGAACCAAACAAAAGAAATGTCAAAAAATGAAATAAGTATTGTTTAATGTTTGTTATATGAAATCAGAATGGTTGAGAGTGATACTGAATAAGGAAAACACTTGAGATGATTAAAATTGACACAAAACTAATAGAAAATCCTTGAATGATGCTGCGTAGACAGAGGTCAAGAACAGTAGATGATGTTGCCAAAAAGCTCAACTAAAGACCTCCTGAATCAAGCCAAGAACAAATGGTTTTTAGAGATTATGGAGTTTATTGGCAAGTGATTTATTAGCCACCTAAGCATTGTGATGTGGGTAGTGATGTGAAATCTATCAGAAAAATTCTAAAGTTTTATATTTAGGCTATAGCTTTATTTTTATTTTGTTTTTTTGCTGTAGAATATAGGCTTTAAATTTTTCTGTTGTATCTATAAATTCTATTGCTATAGATTTACATCAATAACTTTCAAAACACTAAATATAAAACTTTATGAAATTGAATTTTCAAAGCCAAGTGGGTGTCGAAGCTGTTTATCTTGTGAGCAAAGTGGGTGTACTGAAATTTTTCATTTTTGGGTGTATCAGCCACATGCCACAACTGAAGTAAGCATACACAAAAGGGCCATAAGCAAACACTAAAGAGCAAACAATGTTGGTCAAAATCCTAAAAGTGTAAAACGGAAACAAGTCTGCCTGGGAGGGGTTCTCTCTCATCATCACAAGGTTGGTAGCTTATTTTCTCATTCGAGGATTAAATATTGGAAGCAGGGAATATGAAGAGAGTATCAAAAACAATAAGATTAAGAAATGTGTTGTCATTTTATTAGAGAACCAAACACATGGCAGGAAATAAAAAAACAACTTTGTCTCCAGGGTTTAATTTATTCTAACATGGCAAGAAATAAAGATCGATCATAAATAAGAACCTCTCATTCCCAACAGGGTAAACATCAACAGAGTTACCCAAAAAGGTTAGTTTTCACTATATATGGTGGTAGCAATGAAGTGTATACCAGCTGCCTACACCTGCTCATAAAGAAAAGTAGTTCCACCATGGTTGGTCATCTTAATTACATGTCTCTCCAAATAATAGGATTGAAAGGCTTCCAAGTTCGTTGGTAGGCAAAGTAAACATATATAGCCCATGATGCTGAACGAATTATTAATATTCAGCGTGGGATTGATGTGTGGATTGTTATAGGGCTATGTTCCTCTTGTTGGATCCTTGTGTCAGTCTTAACATCTTGTTTCACCTGTGTTTCTTTCTTTCTATGAGTCTCTTTGATATACTTTCAGTATCATTACAACAAAAATGATTCCGGTTAGAGCATTTGACAAGGGAGAGGTAGAGAGTGTTCCTTTGAAATTTTTCATCATACTTGCTTTAATACCTCCCTCCCACCTTGGTTTTAAATGACGCATGGTGGGTGTCTCGCCTTTCGCCATGATTGTTTAGCTTAGTTTGCTTTAAATAAGGTTGGTTCTGTTTGTAATGATGTGTTCTATTTGTGATGTTTTATTATTACGAAGGATTTTTTTTCTTCCATATGGTTATTTTGTGGTGTTATTTCCATGGAATTTATCAGAGATGCGTATGATAGTGTGACTGTGCATATTAGCTATTAGTTGTGCAGTTATAGTGTAAGTTAGCTCTTACTACGTTGTATATAAGTGAGCTCAAGTTGTACAGTAAAGTTAATGAGAAGATTTACACATTCATAACAAACTTTCTCTCTCGGATCTTCTTCTCTAAACGTTTCCTTGATATGGTATCAGAGCTTCACGATCATGAGTGTTTCCTTTCGTGAGCTTTCGATCTTTCATTTCATCTCTTTTCTCTTCATCGCATCTCGATTCATCATTCTTGTTCTCCATTCGGTCTTTGTTCTTCTCGATTCGAGCTTCATTTGAGCTTGTTTCGATCTCATTTTCTCGATTCGAGCTTTCATTGAGCTTGTTTCGCCCCTATTTCATCTCTCCTCTTCGATTCGCGGCGTTTCTTGAGCTTCTCCAGTTCATTTCCCGGTGATTCCTCTGTCTAATGGCGCCGTCTTCATCTACTCCGAATATTCCGGCGACTCCGGTGGATTCTTCTCCGATTACCGATCACTATGAGAATCCTTACTATCTACACAGTTCTGATCACGCTGGATTGAAATTGGTCACCGATCGTCTCACATCTGGTGCGGATTTTCATTCCTGGCGTTGATCTGTTCGGATGGCTCTTAATGTTCGTAACAAACTCGGCTTTGTTGATGGTACGATTCGAAAACCTCTTAGTACCAGTCGGGATTCAGGTTCTTGGTCAAGATGTAACGATATGGTGGCAACTTGGCTAATGAACTCTGTTTCCAAGAATATTGGTCAGTCTCTCTTGTTCATGTCTACGGCTGAGTCGATTTGGAACAATCTGATGTCACGTTTTAAGCAAGATGATGCTCCACGAGTGTTTGAGATTGAGCAACGTCTTAGCACTCTTTCTCAGGGATCTCTTGATGTTAGTGCTTATTATACAGAGCTGATTACGTTGTGGGAAGAATATAAGAACTACATTATGCTACCTGTTTGCACTTGCGGTCATTGTGAATGCAATGCGGTTTTGTTGTGGGAACAACTTCAACAACGTGGCCGTGTCACCAAGTTTTTGATGGGGCTCAATGATACTTATGAGCAAACGCGTCGTCATATTCTCATGTTGAAGCCTATTCCTACCATTGAGGAGGCTTTCAACATTGTAGCTCAGGATGAAAGGCAGCGTAATCTCAAACCTGTTGTCCAGACTGATGCTGTGACATTACAAACAACAGGACCTGCTGCGGCGTATATTGATTCAATGGAGTTTGCTGCTGCGTATAACGCATATCGTCCTCGTGGTAATCGTCCTCTCTGTACACATTGTGGACAGCTTGGACATACTGTTGCTAAATGCTTCAAGCTTCATGGCTATCCCCCTGGCTATAGGCCACCGTCATCTGGTTATCAAGGACAGTCCTATGGAGCTTCTCAACGATCTTTCACTCCTCGTGGTCAACACAATTATACTCCGCGCTCTCAAATTCCTCCAAAGACTGTTGCTCAGATGTCTTCTCATGCTGATTATATTCCGTACATTCCACCTCCTGCTGTTTTAGCAACTTCTCTGGATGTCAATCAGCTGAACTCTTCCCAACTACAGTCTATCATTAAACAACTCCAATCTCGTGTTCAGATTCCTGATACTGTTGCTGCTTGTATAACGGCCTCTATCACTGAGAAAGGTGTCATGGATCCACAATCATCATCTGGTATCAGTCTCAATATCTCTTCTAATCTTCGATATCAGAATCACATCTTCACTTTTCACCATCAATGTCTTTCCACTCTCTATAATTCATTACCTAAACAATCTTGGATCATTGATAGTGGTGCTACAAGTCATGTTTGTGCTGATCTTTCAAAGTTTCAAGAAGTCTTCGATGCATCTAATCTGACTGTTTCATTACCAAATGGAACAACATTTCCCATCTTGCATACTGGCACAATTAGACTTTCTGATTCATTAGTCTTGTATGATGTTTTACATGTTCCTTCATTTCATTTCAATCTCATCAGTGTGCATGCTTTACTTCATCATAACAACTGTTCTGCACATTTTTACCCTGATCATTGTTTTCTTCAGGACCTTTCTCAGGCCTCGATGATTGGGAAGGGTGATGTTTTCAATAGTCTTTACATCCTTGATTTGTCTGCTTCTTCCCCTACTGCTTTACCTGCTGGTTTCTGTGGATCATTGTCAGTTAATTCAACTACTTGGCACAATCGTTTGGGTCATCCGTCTGCTGCTAAACCCAGGTCTTATCTGATGCTTTGTCTTTACCTAGTTCGAGTTTGTCTTGTCATGAGCATTGCTCTGTCTGTCCTTTAGCTAAACAAAAGAGATTGTCTTTTCCTTTTCACAATCATAAGTCTGATACACCCTTTGCTTTACTTCACTTAGATATTTGGGGTCCTTTTTCGATTGAGCCTGTTGCTGGTCATAAGTATTTTCTCACTATTGTAGATGATGCTACTCGTGTGACTTGGGTGTACATGCTTCGTAATAAAAGTGATGTTTCTCTTTCGTTTCCTGCTTTTATTACTCTTATTCAAACTCAATACAATGCTCAGCTAAAAGCTATTAGAACTGATAATGCTCCAGAATTACAATTCAATGACATCGTTTTGAAATATGGCTTAACTCATTACTTCTCTTGTGCTTACACTCCTCAACAAAACTCCGTCGTTGAGAGAAAACATCAACATCTTCTTAATGTCGCTAGAGCATTGATGTTTCAGTCCCAGATCCCTTTACCATATTGGTCTGACTGTGTTGTGACTGCTGCTTTTCTTATTAATCGTTTCCCTTCTCCGTTCTTACATAACAAATCACCATATGAGCTTCTACTCAATAAAATTCCTGATTACAGTGTTCTTCGTGCTTTTGGTTGTCTGTGTTATGTTAGCACTTATACTAAAGATCATCACAAATTTATCCCTCGTGCTCGTGCCTCTGTCTTCTTAGGTTATCTACCTGGTTACAAGGGTTATAAAGTGCTTGACTTAGAGACTCGCTCAGTTTCTATAACGCGTAATGTTGTTTTCCATGAGACTATATTCCCTTTGCGAAATGACTCTTCTCCTGTATTTGATTTTTCTCTCATATAATACTTCCTGCTTCTACACCTTTTGTTCCTGATACTACTATTGCTAATACTCATGCATCTCCATCTTCATCTCCTCATTCCCCTGCATCTCCTCCATCTCATGTGGTTCCATTGGTTCCTGAAACAGTCACTTCAGATACTTCGTTGGTTTCATGTCCTATTGAGCGACCACGCAGACAGGCTAAGGCACCCTCCTATCTCTCTGATTATCATTGTGCTCTTTTATGTTCTCATACATCTCACATTCCTTCTCATCATACCACTCCTTATCATTTGTTCTCTGTTCTTTCTTATAAACGCCTTTCCCCTCCTTATTTTCAATTTTTGATGTCTTTTTCGGTTGAGACTGAACCTAAAAACTTCTTCCAAGCCATGACATCTGATCGGTGGAAAGGGGCTGTTAATGAGGAGCTCGTTGCCATGGATTTGAACAGAACTTGGTCTATTGTTTCTTTACCTCCAGGTAAAAATGCAGTTGGATGCAAATGGGTTTTTACCATCAAGTTTCGTGCTGATGGTACTGTGGAGCGTTACAAAGCAAGACTTGTTGCCAAGGGGTATACACAACAAGAGGGTGTTGACTATAATGAAACCTTCTCCCTGGTGATCAAGCTCACTAGTGTCAAGTTGATGCTTGATCTTGCTGCTTCCAAAGGATGGAAACTATCACAAATGGATGTTTCTAATGCGTTTCTCCACAGCACTCTTGATGAGAAAATTTACATGTCGCTTCCTCAAGGATATACTCCTGGACCTTCTGAAGTTCTTCCTCCTAATCCGGTGTGTCGTTTGCATAAGAGCCTCTATGGTCTCAAACAAGCTTCTCGCCAATGGAATCGAACTTTCTCGAAGGTTCTTATCACTGCCGGTTATGTTCAATCTGAATCTGATACAAGCTTATTTGTCAAGACTTCTCCAACTGCTTTCATTGATGTTTTGGTGTATGTTGATGACATAGCTATTGCAAGCAATAATGACCCAGAGCTTGCTGCTTTGAAGCTGGCCCTTGCTACTGCTTTCAAGATCAAAGACTTAGGAACTATGCGTTTCTTTCTTGGTCTTGAGATAGCGCGTTCTTCCTCTGGGATCTCTGTCTGTCAAAGAAAGTATGCTTTGGATCTGTTGGAGAATGCTGGTCATCTTGCTTGCAAACCTGCAAGTGTGCCAATGGACCCTTACGTTCATTTGAGTAGTGACGATGGTGTTCCTCTACCTTCTGCTACTCCTTATCGTGAGCTGATCGGTCGTCTACTTTACTTGACAATCACTCGTCCTGATATCACCTTCGCTGTTCACAAGCTCAGTCAATTTCTTCAGAAACCCACTGATGTTCATCTTAATGCTGCTCACCGGGTTCTGAAGTACTTGAAAGGGAATCCAGGACAGGGTTTATTCTATTCTTCTTCCTCTGAGCTTTGCTAGAATGCTTTTGCTGATGCAGACTGGGCTTCTTGTCGAGATACTCGCATTTCCACTACTGGCTACTGCGTCTATCTGGGTACATCTCTCATCTGTTGGCGTTCACAGAAGCAAAAGGTTGCGAGCCGTAGCAGTACTGAGGCAGAGTATCGAGCGTTAGCTGATGTTACTCGTGAGATTCTTTGGTTCTAGACGCTACTGCGTGATTTTCATAGTGATGTTACCGCTGTTGCTAAGCTGTTCTGTGATAGCAAATCCGCCATCTACATTGCCACCAACCCCGTTTTTCACGAGCACACTAAACACGTTGAACTTGACTGTCACATTGTGCGGAATCAGCTTAAGGCCGGTACGTTGAATACTATCCATGTTACGAGCCAGAACAAGTTAGCTGACATCCTCACCAAACCTCTTCATCCTGGCCCGTTTCGTTCTCTCCTAGGTCGCATGTCCATTTCAAGCCTTTATCTTCCTCGTGATGCAGATTAAGGCTTGAGGGAAGCGTATCAGAGATGCGTATGATAGTGTGACTGTGCATATTAGCTATTAGTTGTGCAGTTACCGTGTACGTTAGCTCTTACTACGTTGTATATAAGTGAGCTCAAGTTGTACAGTAAAGTTAATGAGAAGATTTACACATTCATAACAAACTTTCTCTCTAGGATCTTCTTCTCTAAACGTTTCCTTGATAGAATTGGCGATGATTAATCCCAACTGTTTTTGTTCCATTTTTCATGCGCGTGAATTTTTTATTTCAAAGAGAATTCGAGTAGAGATATGTCTTTTGAAGAAAAAATCATATACAAAGTACAAGAAAAAAAAGTAATGCGATATAATTAGAAGACTAGATTTTGACCCGCGCTTTCAAAGCGCGGGTTTATTTTTGTTTTTTTTTTCAATTAAAGCGCGGGTTTATTTTTGTTTTTTTTTTCAATTGACAAATATTTAGTAAATGTCACATTTTCATATATTTGTGTTTTATTTTATAAAAGACTTAAAAATTTTATCTTTATTTATCGTATTTCATTTTAAATGACTATTTATGTTAAAAAAAAATAAACTTTATTTTTTTAATGAATTAAGTTGGTATAACTCTGATAAATTAATTGTATTATGGGGTTAATATTTTAATTAAAAAATTATATACTTTTAATAAAGATTTATACTTTTCAATAAAAAAATTCAATTATTTTTATGAATGCTTAAATTATATTAAGAAAAGAAAAAAATAATAATTAAGAATAGTTAAAAAAAAATTATTTGAACTTGGACTCAATGGTCCAAAGGAAAAAAAAAGGTGAGAATTGAATCTGATTTTTTAATAGGCCCAAATGGCCCAAGAGAGATTTGATTTGGGCTGGATCCAAAAATAATGACCCAATATAGATTTGTTATTAATATTACTTAATTGCCCTTAATGAAACATGCAATGTTAGTGAAGGAAACATGCCCCTAAGGTAATTATGACAATAGGATCCTGCTTTAATAGTATAGATTGATACAATATTATATATATCAAGCAAACTCATACTATTATTTTATTCTTTTGAAGATTGATACAATGTTTTATTATTCTTAGAATATTATAACCCCAAATTTAAACTTCAATAATTAGTATCCTTCCAAAGGAAAAAATTACATTATTTACTAACCATCCAAGGAAAAAATTCTTTGGTCGGTTTTTTATTTCTCACTAAGGATAGGCCTTTAGGATCAGCAATATATTCGCGTATCTGACCACATCGAGCGTTGTACGCTCCTCTATATGCTCTCCATAACATAACAAAATTCCTATTCTTCTGATCCGTTATTCTACATTTCCATACTATTCTCCTTGATGATTCCACAACCGGAAAGCTGTATATATCATTGAATTTTACATAAGTGATACCTTTGCCTTCGTCCCTATTGGACGTGCAACCGACAGAGATCGTACGATCAGGTGCAACTTGGTTTTTAAATTGTAAAGTGTTCGGAGGGCATCCGGAACTTTCTTTAAAACCAAAACACATAACAATAACTAACATAAAAATAATGAGATTATTCATTTTTGGATCTAAAGATTTTTTTTTTTTTTTTTTTTGGACAAGGATCGAAAGACTCAAAGACCCAAACTGTAATATTTATAGTTTCTTTTTCTGATAAATAAGGTAATAGGCTAAATATAAACACAAAAATATTGACCAAACATTTGGTGGGAGAAGCATTCGTTGTCGAAAACTAAGGTAATTCCATAAGATCAGATCAAATAAATTAATACTGCAAATTAATGTTGACCAATATATCTAAAGAAAATAATCAATGTTGATCCGTGTAATATAATTTCTACACGGATCACACTTTTAAACCATTGATTAAAGTGAATTCAATGGCCCAGATCTCTTGTTCAACATTCTTCTCCATTATTTCAGTCATATATGCATTTCTTGTTCAATACATTATACACGGATCACTCTTTATTTCTTCTCTCTCCAAATCTCTTCTTTTTTTCACTCACTCAGAAAAACTTAAAATTTCTCTTTTCTCTTCTAAGTCTCATATCTCTTCCTAGTCATCGCTCAAGTTCGTAAGCTCGTCGTCGCTCAAGCTCGTCATAGTTCAAGGCGGTAGTCCCTATGAGAAGAAGCTCCGGTGTGGCAAGCTTGACGGTGGTGCGTCGAGAAGTGATGGCGGTGGTAAAGAAATGTCATCTCTCTCTCTGTTTTGAATCTCTGTGTGTTTTGGAGGAGCTTGATGGAGGAGGCCGAAGAAGGTTGACGGCGGAAGAAGGTTAACGGCGGAGGTAGCATAAGAAGGTTGACGGCCGGAGAAGACAGGAAAGCTTGACGGCGGAGGAGGCTAGACTTGGTCTCGAGACATGACCGGAGTGCTGGTGACGACGAGTCTGCGTCCTTCTGCAAGACAAAGACTACGACTAGGAGTAGATACGGCGAACAGCATTAAGTTTAGACTTAGTTTCTAAACCGGGTTCGTGACAAAAAAAAATGTTTCTAAACCAGGTTAAATTGATTTAATTTTGTAAACCGATCTTTTAATAATAAAATAAATTAAATCTCTAAACCGAATTTTATTTTATATAAACGGATATTTATTTTTAATAATAAACCAAAGTTTATTTTTAATAATAAACCAAAGTTTATTTTTAATAATAAAATGAATTTTTAATAATAACAAAACTAGCTATAACAAATACTATCGTACGGTTTAGAGAATAAATCGTTTAAAAAGTGCTTAAATAGAAAGGAGACTTATTATAGTTGGGGCAGACATAGCTCTCAGTGGCGAAGCCATGGCTTAGGGTAACACACAATTATATTAAAATTCTAAATTGTACATGCTACAACATCGAAGTTTCGTAGCTCTGATGGTAATAAGAAGCTTGTGCACCTTTGATTTCTCATGTTTATAGTGCACCCATTATTTTAGTGGTCTAGATTCGCCGCTGATAACGCTTTTAATAAATCTAACAATAATGTATAATAATTTCTTACCGAGAGGGTATCTTGGCATCACTTACTCTCTTCTTGGTAAATTTTGTTTTCGTTACTTCAACAATACCAAACTCTTTGCTTCAACTGTGATATTGAATGCTTAACATAATGTACTGCATGTGTTGGTCTGCAGCTTGTATGGATTCTTGTCTATAGCTTGACACACTTCTGGAATAGCTGGCCAGACATTCTTCGTACTGAGCATCAAATGCTACTTCTCCGTTAACTTGGAATCCCTGAACAAATCTCTATTTTCTGTTAACTATCGGAGGAAATACTTTAAAGAGGTACACCGATGAGCATTCGAGTGAGGTATTCCCTGAACAAAGCTGGTTTTTCTCTCCACTTTGCGTTGCTCTCTGGTATTCCTTGGTTGATACTTGATGACTTTAATCAAGTGAAGTGTGCCAATGAACATTCGAAATCAGATAGGTTATCTTCAACTCGGGGTATGCGTGACTTCGATAACTGCCTTGCCACGACATTTATCTCAGACCTTCCCTTATGTGGTAACCGTTTACTTGGACAAATAATCAAAGGTCTTCTATAATCTCTAAGAAGTTGGACAGGAATCTTGTTAATGATGACTGGCTCAGTGCCTTTCCAATTTCCATAGGAGTGTTTGGCAATTCAGGAATGTCTGACCATAGCCCGTGCTGTGTCTTCTTGGATAGTCACAAGCCTAAGCAGAAAAAGCTGTTCAAGTTCTTTACCATGCTGAATGACAACCAAGAATTCTCAGTCTTGCTTAAGGAGGGCTGGAACGCTTTTCAATTCCATGGTTCATCCATGTTCAAAGTTTCCAGAAAGCTAAAAGAGTTGAAGAGTATTATTCGTACTACTCATGCATTGAAAATCGGGTCAGGGAATCTTTTGAGGAACTTCTTCAGCACCAAAATGTCTTGTTTAACTCTCCTACTACTCACACTGCTGCTGAGAAACGGAAATCCCATAGTAAGTGGCTGCTACTACCAAAAGCTGAGGAGTCTTTTCTCTATCAACGCTCTCGCGTTAACTGGCTTGACAAAGGTGATTCGGGCTCCATATGTTTTCATCGCTCAATGCGTTCTCGCAAATTACAGAACCAAATCATCCTCCTCTTGGACGATAATGATGTTATTTTAGAGACAAGAGAGGAGATCATGAACCACGCTGTGGACTTTTATGAAAATCTTCTTGGTGGTACTGGTTATCAGTCTTCGGCCTCTGTGGAAGAAATAGCCTCTCTTGTCAGCTACCAATGCCCGGCTTCAAGCTTTGATTTTCTAGCAGCTCCTTTCACTAACGAAGAGATCCAAAAGGCTTTATTTTCCCTCCCTACAAATAAATCTCCAGGTCTAGATGGGTACCCAGCTGAGTTCTTCACGGCTAACTGGAAGATTGTGGGATCAGATATGATTAGTGTAGTGGCTGAGTTCTTCACCTCGGTAACCTTCACCAGAAATGGAACGCAACTATCCTAACTCTTATCCCTAAAAAGCAAAATGCAGTCAATATTTCGGATGTCCGTCCAATCTCTTGCTGCAACACTGCTTATAAAGTTATTCCAAAGCTTTTAGCTATGAGGTTGAAGCAGATCCTACCAGACGTTATTTCCAATACCCAATCGGCCTTCATATCGGGCATATTGCTTCTTGAGAATGTTTTAATGGACAGAGTTAGTTAAGGGGTATAATTGGAAGAATATATCGAAGCGTTCAATGCTAAAAGTGGATCTTAAGAAAGCTTTTGACTCTTTAAACTGGAGTTTTATTATCTCCATACTTCAAGCTCTGCGTCTTCCTCCATCTTTTATCAACTTGATTTCTCAATGCATCACCACTACCAGATTCTCGGTGGCCGTGAATGGAGAGTTGGGCGGTTATTTCAAGGGAGCTAAAACTCTAATATGACATCTAAAATTTCATATTACTTGAAAATTCTATAAAAATAATAATAAAGATTGCAAACAAAAGAAAACATTGAAAAAAATCATAAATTAAATATAAAAAATAGAACATCTGACCGTTTAGTCTCTCCTATACGAAGAACTCCAATTACTCAAAACCAATAAGATAGCATCTGAAGATATCATTTTATATATTATTAGTCCAGTGTAAATTCAAAATGTGATACAAACCGTTTAGTCCCTCCTATACGAAGAACTCCAATTACTCAAAACCCATAAGATTAAATTCTATGTCAAGCCGATGTTATACGTGGAACGCGTTGAGCGTTTCATAAAATATCAACGCGTTACTCAAAATATCTAACTCCACTCTTGTGTTATGGTATATGAGCAATATGCATGAGTATAACCGATATGTTTTCACTATCATCCCAACATATGTTTGTGTCGATTCTATACGTCTGGTTGTGGACGTACGTTAATTTATTTACGATCAAGCGAAGTGATTGAGAAGGTGTAGCACAATCCGCGATCACAGGTCGTGGTGGTGCCCAAAACTTGCAAAGTTGCAAGTTGCAACTACAAGAAATTTAAAAAATAATAATACAAGATAAATATTGGAGCTAGAAGAAATCTACGACGCACATTTCTGATCATATATGTCATTTGTCGGTTTTCGCATGTGCAACAGTGAGATGATAATTGAGTGTACGGAACAAATCAATCCCCATGCATGTGTATCGATCAGAAAGATATAAGAAGAAGAAAGATCTTAAACGCCTGCATTGAAATAGCTCTTTCTTCTTTTGTTTACTTTGGGACACCACAAATACAACGTTGTATATTTGCTTCTTGTTTCCTTGTTCAATAATAAAGATACCTTATAACATCATAATGAATATTTTTATCTATTCCCTTTAGAAACTGATGAATGAAAGCTGAACGGAGCCGTTTATCTTTTTGAGAAATATATCATGAGATTAGATTATCAGAGGTGTAAGCATTCCAGTGCAGTACGTTTCAGCATGTTTTTTTATTGTTCAGTTTCTACATGTTTGGCCATGGTAAATGCCTTAAATGATAATAAATGTTAGTCAAGTTTCAGTTAGGCTTCAGTTACAAAGAAAAACAAGATAATGTTAGCGTACATTTTAACTATTTCCTAAATTAATGGTAATTTTTGTAGATTCACCACAGGTTGATCCATTCATTCATCAGTGGGTTATATTTTTATCTGTCACTTTAATTCCATGAAATTTTACAGCCATTTGCACATAAATTGATTTTTTCCTAAATAAAAATTCTAGCCAATGATCGGTGAAGTGAAAGCGTTAGGACAAAAACCCGGTCGGAAATGGGACTATCTTGAGGAACTAGAGACTTGTATTGCTTGCTTGAGATAGAAACACAATATCTCCTTTTGAAGATTTACTTCACTTTCCGGGAAAAAGCAAGCAAGAATGAACAGTGCACACACACACATTAGTTACAACTGTGTTGTGTCACTGTCATGTCATGTTAGGTCCTACGGTCATAAACGTGGTGGTAGAGCGGACCTAGTATTTATATTTAAAACAGTATTTTTAACCGGTTATCTATTCTATTAAAATTAAAGCACAAAATGTTATTTGCCTAATTTTAAGCAATTTTTATTTTGTCTACATTTTTTTATAACTAATTTTAACCACTTCATTTATTGTTTTTTCGAATAATTCGACAACATTTATACACAAGTGTAACATAGAATTTATCTATTTTAATTGTTCTATTACATTTTATATATTCCATTTTCAACTCTTTATAACTATTTCAATAATTATCTTTATCATAATAAATTAATAAATATACATCATTTGTTTTACGTGTTAACCATAATATCTCACAGATTTGAATGCAATTATTTCATTCGGACAAAAATTCACACCAATTAACAAAGAAAAAAATATTTATTTACATAATCAGTTAGACATTAGTACTTAGGTATCCATTCGGGTATGAAACGATCCTTTCAAGTATCAAGATTCTGGGTTTTAAAATTAGGCTCGTTTGGATATTATAAATTTATGGATGGAGTCCGAGTCGAATCCTCCTCGATTCGGTTAGTTCAGTTATGATGTGTAAGAATCTAAAAAATATCCAAATAACCTATGTATTTAGAAATGTCATAAAAAATTATAAAAAAAGTAAAACATATTATCCGCGCGGGCGCATGGATCAAGATCTAGTTTATATTTAAAATAAAATAAAAATAAAGGATGGGCAGGTAGCTTTTTATATAAAATGAGCTTTTTGTCATTAATTTTTTATATATATTTTGGTGCATTAAAATAAAAATGTAACAAGAGGGTTACAAACTTACAATAAGGTGATCATAGCTTTTTGTCATTAGTTAGATAATATTAGATTATCATTCATATAATTAAAAATATATTTCCTCGTATTTTTTTTTTCTTACACCATTAAAAATAATTTCCATAAATAAACTGTAATAAAAGAATAACCAAACATGAAAGTTTGTTTTCAAGTAAATGCGAAAACTAAACAACAGATTAAAACGTGTCATTCATTGATTTTATTAATTATCACTACTATATAGTTAAAAAAAAATATCGGGTTCATGAGAGTCAGCTGGCACCTACCTATCATATGTGTCCTCCCTTACGTGGTGGTTTGTGAATTGTGAGAGAAAGTTCACATACATGTCCGAACAAAAGAGAGAAGAAGTGGGAGACTCTCTGTAGTCTCTACCTGGCCAGAGGGCAGAGACTTTCGTATTAACAATCCTTTTAGCTCGAAAGCAATTTTTCCTTTATTTCTGTAACGTCCCATCTTACGTGCTTTAGTAAAATACATTTCAGACGTTTCCCAAGTAAAGAAATTCCTACGAATGCAAATCACACAATCATTGTTATGGTCCTTATCGATGCTCAATTCATATCGTACGCTTGGTTGGAGTTGTGTCGGTTAATATAAGATCCGGCCCCAACCCCAACGCATTACGACATGAGAGTACGGACAATAACAACATAACGCATACACTGTTCTAAGCTCAATCACAAACCTCGGATCCTTCTAGCTCAAAAATTGACCTACTAGTTATATCTACGCCTATATATGGTAAACAAACCCTAACGAAAACTAAAAGAAAACAAAAGAAGCGAGAACAACATGAAGGTGAGTTCAAAGTCTAAATTAATTATTTTCTTTTTGATAATTAATGAGCTTTTAATTTACGTAATCTTATCTCTTTGCAGCTGCTAGGTTGGATGCGAACTATAAACCTAAGTTGCTTTGATCCATCAAAGGAGTTCAAAGGTTTAACAATTACTATAGTATATACATAACTTATATTTAAAAAAAAAACTATGTCTCTCTCCCATGAAACCTTTCAAATAACCTAATTCTTTTTTTTTTCTTTTTCAAATAACCTAATTCTTCATCTTCATAAAATGTTACATATATATGTTTTTGGTTTACTTATATAGTCAAGCTATCTTTCAGGTGGTTTCTGTTGTCTAAGAGCTCACGTTACCTCTGAAGTCCGAGACATCCGAACAAACTCCTTCTCCTTCTCCAGATCATCTCATGACCCCAATCCACCGAAAACTGATGAGGAACTTTGGTTTGATGAAGGCAGGTTCAGCGGCTTTCTGGCGATCGGTACGCTTGGTAGAGATCCTGAAACACCAAAATTCACATCTTCCATTGCTGAAGATGATGTAACCGTGGCAAAGCTCGTTACTGAGAAACTAGACAAGTTTCTTGAGGAATATTCTGATGAGGATAGTAGCAGTAAGCAGGTAGAAATATCGAAGGCAGAATATGGTCTCTTTGGATCATCCACTGAGCTTACGAAGAGAGGCAATGAAGTAAAGAAGATGAAGGGTTTACTTAAAAACCTCTTCAAGAGAAGAAAGGCAGTAGAAGGAGAGTGTAACTCAATGGAGAAACAAGGGACCAGAGATTTGATTAAAAGGATATTTAAAATGCTCCACGTCTCTCCTTCAAAGACGAGAAATGATGATACCTACGATGACGATGATTATTCCATGCACAAGAAGAAAGATATAAGAAAGGTTTGAGTCTTTTTAGCTTTAAGCATTTTCAGATCTTATCCAAAGAGATTGGTCGGAAGAATTCTGAAAGTTAATATGGTTTTAGTTTTGGATATAGAGTGGTCAAATCTTCCAAAGTAAAGTCCATCCTGTTATGTGTACACCTGAAAGAGACGATAACAAGATAGACGACAGAAGAAGCTGCAAACTCAAGATCCCGAGTCTTAATGGAGGGTTTCTCGTTCCAAGTTCCATCTCCAAAGTGAACAGGAAAAGAGAAAATTGGATCAGGACTGACGCAGAGTGTAAGTCAAGATGTTATTCAGAACTTATCTATTCGATTTTATTTCTCTCTCTCTCTCAAAAGAGTTTTCATATCGTTTGCTTGCTTTTGCAGATCATGTTCTGGAACTGTGAAGATCAACACACTGCAACAAAACTCCATTGATCCAGCCAAAGTTCACTCCTATCAAACATATATATATATATATATATATCTATACATATCTACAAAATCATTGTCTAGTAATGTGTAGTGAGATTGTACGAGTTTTCAGGTCCAGAACTTCCTAGTTATTCAGAAAAAAAAACACATATGTATAATTATACACACATATCTACAAAATCATTGTCTCAAATGTGTAGTCCGGAGGTTATGTATTCTACTTTAAGGTAATGAATAAGAAACTTCAATTCTATAAAAGTATAGTACCATAATTTAAACACATTCGCAGTAGTGATTTTAGCCACAATTATTAACCGGTCACAAAATGTCACATCTCAGCTCCAAACGAGTAACAACTGCTCACAAAATGTGTAACATATACGACCCTCTTTGACTCTTGAGCTTGCATTCTCAACACCATTCGTGCAAGCCATATAAGTTAAGAATATTAACACCTCTGGAACTCCGTGGGGGTAGTTATAAAAATAGAGAAGAAACAGAGTTACTATGATGCTTCTTAGATTATATTTAATTTTTATTTTTTTTGAACAAGATTATGTTTAATTAATTTACTGAAAATCAGGTCCAGTGTTACTGATCAAAGAGTGAAACAAACAAAAAGGAAACCCAAACCACTAAGAAAACTATCAAGTAGACACATATATCTTGATATCATCTTTCAGGAATAGTAATCTACTTTATATCAAGTTCTTTAACAAAAAGCAAACTCTATCAAAGAGCACAGAAACAATTGATTGAACAATCACCAAAGCTCAAAAAAGCTAAAGCCAATATAGAATACAGTGCCCTCCTTGTAAGCTATCACTAAGCTTTAGTATCTTAACCTCTTATTCCTTCTACTTAGCCACCAAGAAAAGCCAAAAAGACTCGTCAATATCCTTCTACATAATACATCATTTGTCTCCATCTTCATCTGCAAAAGAACAAACACTCTAAAGTCTATTCATACACACACACACACTTGAGCCGTCATCAATGAGCACGGACTGGGGAACGGTAATTGTAGCGGTGTCTCTGTTCATCCTACTATCACCAGGACTACTGTTTCAGATTCCAGCGAGAACGAGAGTGATGGAGTTCGGGAACATGAGCACGAGCGGTATAGCCATTTTGGTTCACGCAGTTATATACTTCTGTATTTTCACGATCTTGGTGGTAGCTATACAAGTTCACATCCATTTCTGATCTCCACTCTTCTTATATCATGTATAAATGTAACAAAATGAAGGGAGGTTTGTTGCAAACTCTAATGTAATGTACAAATTTCTCTGATATTCCTCCTTTCCGACAATGTTTCTAGCAGGACCACAATGCTTAGCAACTTTTCTCTGAATTTGAGCTGATTAATAGAGTTAAAGAGTACAAAATATATTAAAATGAAGCAAACTGAAGTAACAATACAAGTACAACATAACCCTTTTCACCAAATCTATTTGTTACAACATCAGACGAAAAACTATAGATTAAAGGTATATAAAGAACCCTAATTACAGAGTTTCTATACCTGTTTTTAAAAAGGGTTACACATTTATTTCATTTAAGCAACAAAAAAAAAGAGGCCTAGAACAGATCAACCGGCGTAGATGTGGAGATTAACGGCGAGGATCAAAATGGAGTAAATGGCGAAGAAGATGAGAGTGTGAACAGCTATGGCTTTTCCATTGGTTTTAAGGTTACCGAAGTCTACCACTCGGTTATTTCCGGGTATTGAGAAGAGCAGTCCCGGAGAGAGGATCACGAAAAGGACAACTCCGACGAGAACCGGAGCCCAATCCGCCATTGGCTGCCGTTAAAAGTGAAAAAGGTTAGGCCTTTAGAAAAGGACAGGAGGAGACTGGAGAGAAGCTGGAGAGGAAAGTTATGGTAATGGGATGGTTTGTTTTATTTAAATAATAATCTCGTGGTTATCAGTAATTTAAAGAAGATAAAAATAGCGCTAAATCAAGTTTTTGTTCTCAAACTAGTATTCAAGGTCAAAAGTTACAAAAATAACACTTAATGTTTTATCAAAAGTCACAAACTTATGGTTTAGAGTTAAAGGGTGGGGTTTAGGATTTAGGGTTTAAGGTTTAGAGTTTAAGGTTTAGGGTTTAGGGTTTAGGGTTTAGGGTTTAGGGTTTAGAGTTTAGGGTTTAGGATTTAGAGTTGAGAAATGGGGTTTTGGGGATAAGATTTCAAATTTTGAAAAATAAAAAAATTTAAATTTTCAAAAGATCAAATGCTATTTTGTTCATTTTAGTTTTTGAGTGCTATTTTGGTGATATAAACTTAGAAATGTGCTATTTTGGAGATTTGTAATTTAAAGAACTTAGGAGGGCACGAAAAATACTAATATCGATAATTAAATGCTTAATTTAATCGTTTTTGCTTAAAGTAAAGGACCGATAAAGGGGTGTTAATTTTAAAATGTATAATAATATTACCCTTTTTAATCGCATATATTTGTTCTCTGACTGGTAGATGTAGTGGACCGACCGACTTCACACTCCTCAACGTAATGACTCTTTTCTAATTTATAAGTTACTTGGTATTATTAAGTTATTAATTATATAGTACCATCAAAGCAATAAAAAGTTTACAATATTCTTATTCTTACGAGATATACCAAATTTGTAAAGATGAATACCGTTTTCTTTTAATATGAATTTTTATATTAAAATAAATAGTGAGAATTAATTCAAATCAAACAAGTCTTTGCTTGGTCATAAGAGTACTATATGAATATGGATTATCATCTTCTGTTAGTATCACTATTCACCATAAAACTGATGTAATATTTCTCAACCTAACCTCCACTTCCTTCTTCTTAAAGCTATTTTCTACTAACTGTGATATGTATGGTTGATTTAATTAAACTGCAGACCAATAATTCATAATTATCATCTTTATAATCTGATTAAGTAAACAACAAAAGCAGGCTGTTCAATCAACTTGCTGTCATCTCACGTGGAAAATGTTGCTTATTATACAAAATATCAAAAACCAAGTTGAATCATTTTCATGAGATTTTAGTCTTTGCCGCTATTTGATAAAAAAACATGAATGGTTGAATGTTGTTGGAAGGAGACAAGGAAGACATAGAGAAGAAACGGAACTACAGTGGAAAAAATAGTACGAATCTATGATGACTACTTTGTGTTTTGTTGACAAAAATCACTCTGAAAAGATTTTCCACCCACTTAAAATATATCCAGTGATTTTTGTTTAAATTTCTATCGACAATTCATACAAAAAATGTAAACTGTAAAGAAAATGAAGAACCAGATGGAACTGAAAGAGGTTTCAGATTTGACAAGAAAGATAAGAAGGAAGCTTATGCTTTACTGAACTTCGTTCATTTCTTGATGATTAAAAACGTTTACAAGCTTTGCTTATTTATACAAGAAACTGAAAACCCTAGAAACCTAATGACTCAAGACAGATGTCAAGATCGCATCACTCTCTAGATATCAAGGGCTGCAAACCGATTGGACAGCTTCACAGCATTATGATCTTCAGTACATGCTGTCGTCATAGCCTTCTGTCCTCGTACTTTGCTTTTCAGTTTATCATCTTCATTAACCGTAGAGAGCCGTTGTGACGCGGTGGATTTGAATTCCTGGCCTTTGTTCCGCGTTTGGTGTTTGGGCTTCTCTTCATGGCCCATCTCCTGTTTGTCTTCATAACCAGAATCCAAAACTACACCGTTTGATGCTCTGTCTTCAATAGCCCTTCTCAAACTTGGGATGGGTGAAGAATCCACACCAAGTTTGTAGCGAAGTGAATCAAATGCTTTGAATGTCAGAGATTTTGTAAATATATATGCAAGCTGTAGTCGAGCGGGAATGTGCTTCACAAGAAGAGCGCCAAGAGCTACCCTTTCACGCACGTAATGATAATCCAACTCAAAATGCTTCGACCTTTTGTGATAAGCTGGATTTGCCGTGAGATATACTGCTGACAAGTTATCACAATACAGCTCAGGTGTGGTTCTTATTGGCACTCCAATCTTGCGCAGAATAGAGCACATCCAACTCAGTTCTGAAGCTGTCTCAGATAACGAACGATACTCTGCCTCTGTTGAGCTTTTTGAAACTGTAGGCTGTTTCTTTGAGGACCATGAGATGATGTTCGAACCAAGATAAGTGCAGAAGCCTCCGGTTGATCTTCTGGTAGTATGACAACCTGCCCAATCACTGTCGTTGTACGCACGCAGAGTGAAGTCTGTATCCTTGATAATGTTTACTCCATAGGTCAGTGTTCCTTGAACGTACCGGAGAATTCTCTTTAGAAGCATGAAGTCCGAGATTGTGGGCTCATGCATTTTCTGACAGACGTAGTTCACTGAGTACTGGAGATCAGGTCGTGTCAAGGTCAGATACTGCAGCTTCCCGGCCAGGCTCCTGAAGTATGTCGGATTCTCGAACTTCTTATCTTGATGAGGAACTTTGCTTAGTTGCAATGGCAGAGGCGTTGCAACTGTAGTGCACTCTGACATACCTGCAACAACAAGAAGATCTTTTGCATACCTCTCCTGTGACAGGAACATTCCAGATGAGTGGAACGTTGCTTGGATACCAAGAAAGTAATGCATTCTCCCAAGGTCCTTCATGCGGAACTGCTTGTTCAGCTCTTCAAGAAGTCTGCTCAGTACTTCGGAGCTGTTTCCTGTCAACAACATGTCGTCCACATACAGCAAGAGCATAATGATATCCTTGTCTCTTCTGTAGATAAACAGAGAAGGATCCTTGATACTACACACGAAGCCAAACTCAATCAGATAGGTACTGAATTTGTCAAACCATGCCCTCGGAGACTGCTTCAGACCGTAAAGAGATTTGTGTAATAAACAGACGTGATCAGGTTTGCTTGAATCTTCAAAACCTTTGGGTTGTCTCATATATACAGTCTCATTGAGATCTCCATGAAGGAAGGCATTTGCTACATCCATCTGCTTGATATCCCATTGAAAGACTGTTGCAATGTGAAGTACAATTCTGATTGTAGCTGTTCTGACCACAGGACTGTACGTTTCCAAATAATCAATTCCCTCTTCTTGACTACAACCCTGAGCAACCAGTCGAGCTCTTAGCAACTTCACTGTCCCATCTGCGTTCAACTTCTCTCGATAGACCCATCCATTACCAATAACGTGCTTGTCTGGAGTATAAGGAACCAGAGACCAAGTATTTGTTAGCTCACAGTTTCCTATTTCCTCCCTCATCGCATTGTTCCATCCTGGATGTTTTAATGCTTCAGTCACCGTCCTTGGTCTTGGACACAATACCTTCTGTGTCAGCAACGCATATCTTGGATTTGGCTTGGTTATGCCAGCTTTCAACCTGGTTGTCATCTGATGGTTATTGATAGGACATGTTGAGTCAGTCGCTTCTTGTCTTGGTTGATGCGATGAGCTTCCATCTTCTGTGCTACTCTGAGGGAATCTTGTAGCCCTTTCTGTGATAGCCAGAGGAGTATTTGTTGCCGCAGTCGAACATGAAACTGAGCAGCTCCCCACACTCGAATCTATTGGAGCAGCGAACTGGTGTGGTTTGATAACACATAATTTGTCTTTTATTGTTTCAGCTCTTTGTTGAGTAGAGGTTGACTGAGACTGAGGCGCTGTACTGATAGTACTCTTCAACCAAGCCTCCATGAGTGGTGTCGTTGCTTTAGGATGCAAGTGACCATATTTATCAGCAAAAGGAAACTTGGATTCATCGAAGATAACATGTCTACTGATGTAGACTCTTCCTGTGACCGGAAGCAAGCATCTGTAGCCCTTGTATTTGTTGCTGTAGCCAAGGAATACACATGTTAATGACCGGGGATCAAGCTTGTTTTGTGTATAGGGGCGAAGCATGGGGAAACATGCGCATCCAAAGATTCTCAATGCATCATATGAAGGACTCTTGTTGTGAAGCATCTCATGTGGACTCTTTGTATTGGAGTTCACAGAATGAGGAAGGAGATTGCTTAGAAAATTTGCCGTCATAAATGCTTCAACCCAGTATTCTTGAGGAACTCTGCTCTGAAACATCAGGGACAAACCAAGCTCAACCACATATCTGTGTCTTCTCTCTGCAAGACCGTTCTGTTGTGGTGTGTGCGGGCAGAAAAGAAGTTGTTGGATCCCACTTGTTTGTAAGTGAAGAAGAAACTGATTGCTTATAAACTCTCCACCACCATCACACTGAAAAGTTCCAATGGTGGTGTTGAATTGATTTTGAACAAGCAATTGAAAAGCAACGAATATAGAATGAAAATCAGACTTCTTCTTCATAGGGTACATCCAACAGAACCGAGAGTAGTTATCAATAAGAACAACATAATATCTAAAGCCTTGGACTGACTCTACAGGAGATGGACCCCAGACATCGCAGTGTATCCGTTCAAGTGGCTTTGAAGCTGCAGACTGTGACGCAGAGAACGGAAGTCTTGAACTCTTTGCCATCTGACAGGACACACACAGTGACTTTGATCTCTTATTGATGAAAATGGACTTGATAGAAGCTAAACGCTGAAGAACATGTGGATTAGGATGCCCCAGCCTTCGATGCCAGACCTCATCACTCGCAGCAACTTGTCTTGTACTGAAGAAGGCATGAATAGATGGGCTCTTTATTGAATACAGACCTTTAGTGTTTCTTCCCTGCAACAGAACCCTCTTGGTTGCCTTGTCATACACGCAGACATTATCAGCATCAAAATCAAAACCGCAAGGGTAATCCTTTGTGAACTTAGACACTGAAAGCAATGGTTTAGCTATCTCAGGGCAAACTAAAACTTCATTTAGTATAAGGTTACCTGAAGTAGAAGCTATGCTTGCAGCGCCAGTATGAGTAATTGGAAGATACTCTCCGTTACCAACCATCACAGAGTCTGACCCCATGTAAGCGCGTTCTATAGATGATGAGGAGAGTTTGTGATGTGTGCTGAAGCTCCAGTATCAGGAAACCATTCACCTCCTCCTGAGTCAATCATGTCTGACACACGCAGGGCAGCAAGAGCATTGTGCATCTCATCAGTTTGATAACTGTTATCAAATCTATGCCAACATCTCATCGCAACATGACCCGGTTTACCACAAATCTGGCAGACTGGCCTAGCTTCTGAATCACTAGAGACTGAAGATCTTGAAGAGGACGATGAAGAGAGATGTTGTGGGAAGCCTCTTCCTCTTGTAGAGAAGAAGTTACGCCCCCCTCTGTTTCTTCCTCTGCTTCTGGTAAAGAAAGGTCTTCCTCTGACAGTATTGAAGGCGAGATGGGGTGTCACAGCTGCGTCTGTAGAGTAGCTTTTGAGTCTATCATCAAACGCCACAAGACGAGGAACCACATCTTCGAAAGTAGGATGATACTGAGTATCCATAGATCCTTCAATACTTGTCTTGGTAGGCTCGTATTCTTTGCCAAGACCTAACAGTACTGCGAAAATCTTCATTCTTTCATCAACAGGTTGTCCAATAGACATAAGCTGGTCACAAATCGTTTTGATGTCACGGAGATAATCATCCATAGATCTATCTTGTTTAACCGTAGTTTGAAGCTTCCTCTGTAGCTCAAATAGTCTGGCTGATGTTGGTCGGTTGAAGTGACTTGCAAGGGTCATCCAGATCTCAGAAGAGCTGGTACAATGAACAACTGAGCTCTGGACATCTTCTGAGAACGAACCGAGGAGCCATGACTGAATGGCTTGGTCAGTTTGAAACCAAAGCGCGTAGTCAGGGTTTGGAGCTGGAGTTGTTGTACCGTTTATCGTCGGAGCAGGTATTGTAGCTGACGGTTGAGGAGTAGATCCAGTAACAAACCCAAGTAGTCTCTGACCGTTGAGGAAAGCTTCAAACTGTCTTTTCCATAGGATGTAGTTCTTCTCGGTAAGCTTGACAGTAACAGCGTTGGTGAGTTTAAGAGAAGGTGGAGCGTAAGGTTCCATAGATCTGTTATCCATGGCGCTCTGATACCATGAAAGAGGTTTCAGATTTGACAAGAAAGATAAGAAGGAAGCTTATGCTTTACTGAACTTCATTCATTTCTTGATGATTAAAAACGTTTACAAACTTTGCTTATTTATACAAGAAACTGAAAACCCTAGAAACCTAATGACTCAAGACAGATGTCAAGATCGCATCACTCTCTAGATATCAAGGGCTGCAAACTGATTGGACATCTTCACAGCATTATGATCTTCAGTACATGCTGTCGTCATAGCCTTCTGTCCTTGTACTTTGCTTTTCAGTTTATCATCTTCATTAACTGTAGAGAGCCGTTGTGACGCGGTGGATTTGAATTCCTGGCCTTTGTTCCGCGTTTGGTGTTTGGGCTTCTCTTCGTGACCCATCTTCTGTTTGTCTTCATAACCATAATCCAAAACTACACCGTTTGATGCTCTGTCTTCAATAGGAACGATGTATATCATATAACTTTAACATTTCTACATACATATGTCGATATGAATTACATACAATCCCATTTGAAAAAAATATTACACGCAAGTCAAGTGAAAGAATACTGTAGTAGCTTTGAGACCAATTTGTTACTTGTACCAAACAAAACAGTGAACGACACACATTTCAAATGAAATAATTCTAAAGTAACGCTAGCACAAAAATGGAGATGTTTTTTATATTATTCGATTAGGCAATATACATGTGAACTTGGATAGCAATCAAGAGAATACAAACAAGAGTGAAGTAGACTAGGGTATGAACAATAACCGAAACACCACTTGTCTGAAATGTTCCAAACTCAACTACTCGATTTCTCCCTGGAATCTGAATCAGCAGCCCCGGAGTTAGCAACACGAAAAGCGTCACTGCGACAAAAACTGGTCCCCAATCAGACATGTTATCGATCTCCTCTTTCTCTTGTTATGTATGTATATGTACAGATCTTAGAGAGAGAGATAGTTGATCGAAGAAAATGCGCAAGTGTGTGTATTTATATGAGGGAAAATGTATATGGGGTTGATAATGGGAGCTGAGAATAGAGTGATCCATTGGTTAATGTCGGAAGAAAGAGTGCTTTAGGAGGTAAGGACAAAGTTTCGTGACTCGGAAGGATTAAAAGTGGTTTCAGAAAAGAAGATGAGATTATGATCAAGTTGTGAAGTATTGAATGGATTCACATTTTGTTTTTGCAATGTGACGTCACGTGGGGATTTGCTTTGGTTCAAAGGAAACAGATATACAAAGTGGTCGTTGGTACTTATTTTATAGTTTGCTTTACTATCAATTATTTAAGATTTTATTTGAAATAAAAACTTTATTTCCTCTATCTCTGAGCATCTTTATAACGCCAACGAATTAGTGCGGATGCTAAGCATATTATTCTTTTTTCAAATTTTTTTATATCAAACTTCTAATATAAAAATTGAATTGCATGCATTTTAAAAAATGCAACGATATTTTTTTTGAATGCAACTTTTTTTGTAAATGCAACCATATATTTTTCTTTTGGATATCTTAAACACCGTTTGTTTTTGACAATCCCATACGTGAACAAAATTTTGTTTTGTATTCTCCTAACCTATATGACCAAAACAATGTCTAGGAATATTTTTTACGACAAAAAGATATTCTATTGTTCAACTTTGAAGTTATTTAGGTAACCAACGGGAACGAAACCAGCCATATATATTACTGGGTGCATATAAATTAAATAATTACTAAATATAGTGATATAAGTTAAAATAGGAGTATCTAATTCAAGTTGTTCAAAAGTTGTGGGTGCACCTTGACCAATTAAACCACTTCAACATTGTATATCTAATGTAAAAATTTGAAAATCTAAATAATAATGGGTGCCCGTGCACCCCTAATCTACAACGTAACTTTGCCTCTGGTAATTTTTTTTTTTGTGCGACTGCCTCTAGTAACTAGATCGAAAGAAAATAATCAATAAAATAAATGTTCATACGAAATAATCGAATGGTCCTAACTAAGTGGTATGCAGTTCCATTTTGTCTTCGTGCAATGTAGTTTAACTTAAAAACTTGTAATCTGTTCTTCAGCTCTCAAATCTCTTTCAACTCTGTCGAGAAGTTATTGCCATGCATGATAAATAAGAGTAACTTCAATGCGGAGGGGGGGGGGGGGGGGGGGGGGGGGGGGGGGGGGGAAACCAAACCAAAAAAAATTTCTACTAACACTAGTCAAACCTGAACGTGCGGATATATATTTCTTTTAAAAATAATCTTTAAAATATAAAATATTTTTTATTTATGTATACAAATATTTTTTTAAAAAACTTTATATATATTGAAATTTATTTTTATAAAATTGTACTAATCATCTATTCACCATTTATTACTAATCATCTATTCACCATTTATTATATTTATTTATTTTAAAACGCAACATTATATTAATAATCAACTTTTATTATATGAATTATTACAATTTTTTATATTTTATTTAAAAATTCTTGAAACATTTTATGTGACTAAATTAAATTAGCTATATTTTATTTAGTGTATTATATTTTAGTTTGGTGTTTACTATAAAATCTGGCCTAGATTAAATATGATAAAAAAAATTGCATAGTATAAATGTATTTGGCTTTTACAAGATTTTTTTTGTTCAACATAGAAAAACTTATTTTTTAGATTTATATTGTTTTCTGATAGAAAAATATCATATATGAATAAATTTAGAATGTATTTAGAATGTTTTGTTAAATTTCTAGTTAATGGTAACATAGACTTTATGATAGATAAAAATTAGGACCCTAAATTAATAGATTAGATATTTATCTTTACATACATACATATATATATATATATATATATATATATAGTTTTAGAACTTTAGGTTGAGAACCCCTATTGGGTACAATCCGTCCCAATGTTTAGGAACTTTAAAAGTGGCTATTAATATTTCCCTATATTGTTTTGACATATTTTGATCACATTTGTAATAAAAGTATGGATGTAAAAATCCATTAGTTTGCAATTGCAAAAAAAAAGATCCCTAGATTTAAGTGAATTGGTTAGAGTGCTAACGTGTAACCTAATGGAACAAACAAGTTCCGACATCTAATTCTGCATCTTGAGATCATGCTCAATCCATCATCCATCTCCCAGGATCGAGTAGATATGCCTTTCATTGGACATTCTCCACCTCGGCCGATGGATTTTCCTAGTTTTGATGTCATGCTGTTGCACAATAAGATATTGATCACACAAGAACAATTCTGTTTCAGGTAATCGTTTATCAAATTGTTTGGCTGTGTCCTTTACCTTTCTACCATGTCTCTAGTCCATGCCAAATTTCCATTATAGATGCTTCTATTGGAAGTGTGTGTGAAAAAGAAAAAAACTTAATGATCATTTGGTTACCTTCATTGTGCTTTTTTACCTTTGGATTTTGAAATGGAATTTGTTTGCCTGACCTGGGTACTCCTCTTTCGAATTAATTCTTTGAATCTAATGCTGAAAGAGATAGAAAATTTGAAATATTTGCAGCTTACGGAACTGACCACAACATTCAGGCTATATTGGAGGCGCTGAAAAACCCAGAAGTTGTGGAGATCAAGGTATGTAATAAGATGAGCATCTTTCTCTCGGGTTCATGAATGCATATAAAATAAAATGAGATGTTGTAAGATGAAACATTAAGTACGCGAGGAGATTGGTACACGTATGTACTGTCTCGTTGCAAGCGGCCAAGCACTACAAGAAAACACCGGTATTCCGACGACAAATATCGTCGGTATGTCCTCGGAATAACGGTATTCCGTGGACATACCGACGAGAATGGTCGTCGACGAAGGATACACTTCCTCGGAATATTCCCAAAAATAATTTTTTTAAAAAAATTAAATTTTTTTTTTTAATTGAAATTCGAAAATATAAAATTAAAATTGAAATAGAAAACATATTAGATAATATTCAAAGTTGTACATACCAAAATAAAACATTCAGAGTTTTTTTTTTAAAAAAGAAAAAAACTACAGGAACTGCTCGTTCGGGTACATCCTCCTCATCATCTCCATCATTTGCTCGTTCTGCTTCCTCGTTGCCTCCCATCCCGCCTCTTGATCCGCCATCTTTTGCTCCAACGCAGCTATGCGGTCATCTTTGTCCTTCAACTGGTCCATAAGCACTTCTGGATCAACATAGGGCTGTGGTGCAGAAGGAGGAACCGACCGGGCTCGACGACCTAAACCGACCAAACGTCCCTTCTTCTTTGGAACCGACTGAAATAGAAAATAAACAAATTTAAATAATAGAAAAGATGATAAAATGAAAATAAAGAAATAAATGAATTGAAATTTTTTATAAAGAACATACCGATTCAACGATTTCGTTGATTCGAATCCGGGACAAGTTGGTCGAAGCCGTCGAAGTGGCGTCCAGGTCGGTTTGAAGCTGAGATAGACGGGTCTCTTCGTCTTCCTTCTGAGTTTCGATCAGGCTGAGCACATCCCTCACAACACCATCATCAATCTCCCCGGTGTGCTTGTTGGTATACGCCTTCTTCATTAAGACGAAATCATCAACCGGCTCGCCATCATTTTCATCCGCCTTGAAAAAAACAAAAGTTAAACAAACATTAGAAATTAGAAGAAATGCATAAAAATAAAATAAAAATACTTAAATAATTAAAAAAAAAAGATTGAACTTACCAAGCGATCCCCAGAGTGGCAATAGTCTGGGCACCCAAATTGTGCTTGTACATGCCCTTCCCGCCACGATCGCTCTTGCGGTTGGCGGAGTTGGTCACGGAGGTAGCTTTCGTCTCGTCCTTATCCCAATGCACACACAACTTCTCACAGACCGTGTTGTTGATCGACTTCGGGACCTTTTAATAAAAAAATATAAAATAGTTTAATAAATCCAAAAATAGTTTAATAAATTCAAAAAATTATTTAATAAATTAAATAAAACCTGGTTGATGAGCCACTTCTGCTTCCACTCGTAGATCTGCTTCCCACAGTTGTCCATAACTTTATGGACGAAGGCGTCACGGATAAAGTTCGTGTGATCGGGATTCCAGGTGAACTCTTGCTGAAAAAAAAAACACAATTTGTAGAAATTTTATATTAAAGATTAAAAATATATGTTAAAAAATTAGAATACTTACCGCAAACTGACGAAACCACATCTCCTGGTCCTCGGCAGGGAAGTGAGTGAAAGTCGGATATCCCTTGCTGAGGTTCGAGTACATCATATTGTTGATCCATGCGCTGATCCCGTTCCCGGATCGGTTGAACCTAATATAAGAAACAAATTATTAATAATGAATCAAATTTTAATGAAAGGAAAAAAAATACTTTTAATTACCATGTTTGACGTCGTCCCTTTGGACACGGAGTGAGATAGGGAAGATGCTCACGACCGGGCTGTTGAACCAACTTGGCAACAGTCATCACTCCCGGAACGACTGGAGGAGCGGGAGGGGTGCAGCAACGGGAGGGGGTGCAGCAACGGGAGGGGGTGCAGCAGCGGGAGCAAAAACCAGAGCGGGAAATGAAGAATCCCGAGAGTGGCTGCTCGACCCCCGAGAGTGGCTGGACGAACCCTGAGAGTGGCTCCCCGTACCACTACGACCTCGTGGTGAGGCACGACGAGATCGAGACCGGGTCTGATCACCAGTAGACCTGTGAATTAAAAAAAACATTAAAAATAGATTTAATAAATATTAATTGAAAAATATTTAAAATTAGTTATAATATATATATAAATAAAAAAAAACATATTTAAAAATAGTTTTAATAAATATTAATTGAAAAACATATTTAAAAATAGTTTTTATAAATACAAAAAATAATAAAATAGTGTTTATAAATCAAAAATATGTTTTATAAATACAAAATTAGTTTTAATAAATATAAATATTTTTATAAATATGAAACCATCTTTTATAAATCCAAAAATCGAATTTATATACAAAAAACGTTTTGTAAAATCCAAAAAATCGAATTTATATACAAAATTTTTTTTTGTAAAATCAGAAAAATCGAATTTATATACAAAAAACGTTTTGTAAAATACAAAAATCGAATTTATATACAAAAATCGATTTTGTAAATACAAAAATAATAAAAAATTTATTAAAAAATTCTAAATCAATTCAACACAACAAATTATCCAACCAAATCACAATTCTAAACCTATTACACAACCAAATCACAATCCTAACCAATCACCCTAACAAAAATCTATCAAAAAACTTTTAAAATCATCAAATCTACACAAAAACCTAACAAATATAACCTAAGAGAGTGGGATAGAGTCCTTACATGATTTGTGTAGGTTTAGAGAGGATTCCCGGAGAGATCGTCGCGAGAGAAGGGGGAGATCGCCGGAGAGGAAGAGAGATTACCGGGAGAGGAAGAAGAGAGAAATGAGGAAGAAGAAGTGTTTCGTCTTTATAAAACCTAGGGTCCGACGGAAACTATCCGTCGGAATTTCCTCGGTATTTTCAATTTCAATTTTCACAAAATATTTGGCGGCTGGTTTGCCCGGTTAAATGAAAATATACCGAGGAAATTCCAACGGATACTTAAATATCCGTCGGAATTTCCTCGGTATGTTCATTAATTTGAAGAAAAAGAATATTCTGTGCATGTATTTCTATTGGTTTATATTGTTCCTCAGAATATTTCGAGGCTTTTCCGAGGAACACATGTTTGGGGTTTCAAAACATCAAATTTTTTTGCCCTATATCATTTCTTATACAAATGCAATGTATACCATTGAGGAATCTTTGTATAGATGATCATAAACTATGAAATAACAAAATTTCAAAACGAATTGTAAGTATTCCTTTTTCCGTTCATTAAAGTGTATAAGTGTTTCTCTTATGTTGTGGGGATTTCGTTCATACAATCGGAAAAGTGTTTATTATAGGGTAAGGAACAAATTTTTGACTTCATAATCAGTCTAAGACACTTAATAAGGGTTATATAAGTGTTATTCAAACCGCAAAACGTTGTTTTCGGTTTAAAAACCCTACTTCCTCGGAAAAGCCTCGGAATATTCCGAGAAATTCCGAGGAACACTTGGATTTCCTCGGAATTTCCTCGGAATATTCCAAGGCTTTTCCGAGGAAACAGAAACCCTAAAAGAAAAGCCCTAAATCGTCGGAAAAGTCTCGGACTATTCCGAGGAAATTCCGAAGAAATCCCTAAATCCTATTATCCCTCGGAATTTCCTTGGAATTCTTATATTAAAAAAAAAAGCGATGCTACTCTGTTTCCGAGTCATCATCACCAGATGAATCTGAATCTGGATCTTGGTGAAACTCCCCAATCTCTGGTTCATCCTCTACGTGAACGACGACTTCCTCTCCAAAGTCGGTTAAATCGACTACAAGGCCAACTGCAGCTAAATCTTCTGCTGCACTTAAGTTACCGGATGTGCTTGGTTGTAGTGGGTCTTCCAGCTCAGAATTTCCCTGAACTCGGCCTCTCGGGTTGAGTGATGTAACAGTGACCCATGGATCATCTCTGTTCCTAACCCGGGGGTACTTGATATAACAAACCTGTAACATTTAAAAAATTATTTAATTTGTAAATAAGTGTTATTAATACACATGATGATGAATCATTATGAATAATTGATATATGTATATTTAATTACCTGATCGGCCTGAGAAGCAAGAATGAAAGGATCATAATATTGCAACTTTCGCCTCGAATGTACTGATGTAACACCAAATGCATCTGTTCTCACACCTCGATCTGGAGTGTTGTCGTACCAATCACAATAGAAAACAGTACAGCGCAATCCAACCATGCCCGGATACTTGATTTCCATAATCTCCCGTATGTTTCCGTAGTATACATCATCTCCAGATGCAGAACAAACGCCAGCATCATAAGTCGTACTCGAACGTCTCCTCTTTTGAGTTGTGAATGCATATCCTCGAGTACAAAATCTCGGATATGACTTCACAACATACTCTGCTCCACGCACCATCTCGCGTATCCAATCGTCAAATGTTTCACCTCTGGTCATACCAGCAGACACCTATTAATAGCACATATATATGTTATATCAATATATGTGAATTAGTATAAATATGTGATAAATAATATTTTAATTTGTTTAAAGCACTCACATAAGTAAGCATCCATCCAGAAAATTTTCTCTGCTTCAGTTCTCCAAGTTCCTCCTCTGTGGCGTATCTATATTCGAACCGCTTTTCTGCCATGAATATCTTGTACATATGTTGACAATAATATAATTAATTAAGATTTAAATTTCAACTTGTTAAAATAAAAATTTGTAAGCTAATTTATTTACCTCTCATATTGAAGAACATCTTCGCAGTTGGTGAGCAAATATGTTTGCAAATGACTGCGCTCCTGCTCAGTAAGTCGACGGTCCTTTGGTTTTCCGCTAAGTCGTCCAACATCTGTGAAGATGTCTGGAACCGTAACATGATATTTTGTCCGTTCGCCTCTATCATCATGCCGAGCAAGTCTTCTTTTTTTGGTCTGCACTTCTGCTGGAAAGTAGAACTCGGCAAAGTTTGAAGTTTCTGAATTTATCATCTGTGCGATTATAGAACCTTCCACCCTACTATAATTTTTCACCATCTTCTTCAAATGGTACATATACCGCTCATACAAATACATCCATCTATACTGCACAGGACCACCAAGTTCCAATTCTCTTGCCAGGTGAATAACAAGATGCTCCATAACATCAAAAAATGATGGAGGAAATATCTTCTCAAGGTTGCACTGAATCACGGCTATGTTAGTCTTCAAATTTTCAATACCTTCAAGAGTCACTGATCTCGTGCATAAATCGCGGAAGAAAGCACTAATCCCTGCAATTGCTTCATGAACATTCTGTGGTAATAGTTCCTTGAAGGCAAACGGAAGGAGGCGCTGCATCATTACATGGCAATCGTGACTCTTCAAGCCGATAAACTTTCCTTCCTTTCTGTCGACACAGTTACGCAAATTAGATGCGTAACCGTCTGGAAATTCCACATCGTTTGAAATCCAATCAAAGAACGCATCTTTTCCCTCTGCATCAAGTCGGTATATGGGAAAAGGAGCCCTACCATTCTCATCAACATGAAGTTCTGAACGAGCACATATATTGACTAAATCCAGTCTTGACTTCAAATTATCCTTTGTTTTACCTTGAACGTTAAGGATCGTGTTCATGAGATTGTCAAAAAAGTTCTTCTTAATATGCAAGACATCTAAATTATGCCTCAGCAGATGATCCTTCCAGTATGGCAGATCCCAGAAAATACTCTTTTTGTGCCAGTTATGTAGCTCTCCAACCGCACTGACTCGAATGTTTTCATGTCCACCTACATCTGGCGTCCTTTCTGCATCAAAATACCTAAACTGCTACAACAAATCTTTCCCACTAACTTCCTCATGTGGACCATCAAACACCTGCTTGTTCTTCGTAAACGAAGTCTTACTCCTGCGGTATGGATGATCAGGTGGTAGAAATCGTCTGTGACAGTCAAACCAACACGTTTTCCTTCCGTTCTTTAGTTGGAAAGCATATGTGTCATCTTGACAATATGGACATGACAGCCTTCCATGCGTTGTCCATCCAGATAACATACCATATGCTGGAAAATCACTTATTGTCCACATAAGTACTGCCCGCATTTGAAAGTTTTCTTTACATGAAACATCGTATGTTTCAGCACCTTGAGCCCATAGTTGTTGCAACTCATATATTAGTGGCTGAAGAAACACATCAAGTGATCTCTTAGGATGCTCTGGTCCGGGAACGAGAATGGAGAGAAACAAAAACTCTCGTCGCAAGCACAAGTTTGGCGGTAAGTTGTATGGTGTAAGAATGACTGGCCATAGAGAATACTGTCTTCCACTCTTGCCAAACGGGCTGAAACCATCAGTACATAATCCAAGGTAGACATTTCTTCTCTCATACGCAAAGTCGGGATATTTTGATTGGAAATGCTTCCACGCTTTTGCATCTGAAGGATGTCTAATCTCACCATTTGTTGAATGCTCCGCATGCCATCTCATTGGTTGCGCTGTGCGTTCAGACTGATACAACCTCTGCAACCTTTCCGTCAAAGGCAAATACCACATCCTTTTAAATGGCACTGGAACTCTTCCACTCGTATCTTTATAACGAGCCTTTCCACAAAATTTGCATGTAACCCGCTCTTCATCCGCCCTCCAATAAATCATGCAGTTATCGCTGCATACATCTATTACCTGATACGATAAACCAAGACCAGCTACCAGTTTCTGAACCTCGTAGTATGAACCAGGGGCTACATTATCCTCAGGTAGAATACCTTTTACAAAATCAGCAATCGCATCCACACAGTCTTCAGCCAAATTATAATCTGTTTTAATGCCCATCAGTCTTGTTGCAGATGATAAAGCTGAATGACCATCTCTGCAACCTTCGTACAAGGTTGCTTTCCAGCATCCAACATATCATAAAATCTCATAGCTTCTGCATTGGGTAAATCTTCCCCTCTAAAATGATCATTTACCATCTGCTCAGTATCTACACCATAATCTACATCCATTCTAATTGGTTCTTCTAACCTAACCGCAGGCTGAGGTTCGCTAGTACTACCATATTCATAATCAGTTTCTCCATGATGATACCAAATTTTGTAACTTCGTGTAAACTCATTCAAATATAGATGAGTCCAAACATCCCACTCTTTAATAATCTTTCTATTTTTACAATTAGAGCAAGGACATCTTAACATACCCGTTTCTGCTTCCGGTTGTCGTTGAACTAACCTCATGAATTCGGTTATATCTCGTTGGTATTCTTCCGTAAGCAATCTCGTGTTCGGATCCAAATGAGGTCGATCGATCCAAGAACGATAATAATTTGAAGAAGACATGCTTTTATCAATCAAATTCGTGTGTAAATATAATATGTGAGAGGATGAAGAAATGGAGTGAATGAAGAGGTTGGGGGGTGCGGATATTTATAGATGAAATGTTGCCGACAGTACCGAGGAAATTCCGACGGAATACCGACGGCAACGGCTCTTTCCTCGGAATTTCCCCGGAATTTTTAAAATCTCCCAACGGCTCTCCAACGGCTCTCTAACTGCTATAATATATCCTCGGATATTCGTCGGTGTTTTCCGAGGAATATGCCTTCCTCGGTATTTCATCGGTATATTCCGAGAAAATTCCGAGGAAACCCAAATTTTGGGTTTTCTCGGAATTTCCTCGGAAATTCGTCGGAATATTCCGAAGATCTCATTTTCCGTCAGAATATCCGTCAGAATTACGATGTTTTCTTGTAGTGAAGGTCCGGTCCAGCATTGTCGGTCTACCACAATGCCACAGCTTGAGAGCATGACTCTTATCATACGCAAAACAACTCTCATATCTACTCTCTCTTTGTTTTTGTTGATAATCGTATAGTACCTCTCCCAAAGAAAAAGGGAAAATCACAAATCAAACGTCAGAATCCGAAATTTATAGTGTGCCACATAACTTGAATAAGCTGGGCCACACCGTGACACAGGAACACACAGGAAAAAAAAACGAATGTTGACAACGGTATTTGAACCCACGCCCTTTCGGACAGGAACCTCTATCATGCGCCTTAGACCAACTCGGCCATATTAACATTATACTTACTGTAGAATATACTTTATTCTTAATAATTCTATAAAATATACTCCACGTGCCACATGACTTTGCTGATGTAACTGGAAAAACTTAAGAGGACCTAGAGACTGTCGAAAGTAAAAGAACAGTGGTTGGAGGCTTGGAGCGTCCATTGTTTGTGGTCTCCGTGGAAATTGTCCATGCATGGCCAGTAAGAGGTAAGACGCTTGCATTAGAAACCACAAACAGACCACCTTGACCTGGTCGTGATACCATCCCACAGCAAAGGAAAATGTAGGGTAAAATAGAATGTAAACTGTCCCCTTTATTGATTTACGATATCGTGTTTATATACAAAGAGAATTTCTTAAACCTAAGGAGATTTAGGACTATAGATAATTACAATACAAATAGTTATCTTTATCTTCAAGGTACATCCTTATCTCTATACCTTCCCTCAAGTTGGTGGTGAAAGATTATGAACCTCCAACTTGAAAGAAGATAAGCAAATGTAGTAGAAAGTAGAGCCTTAGTAAGAATGTCGGATGGTTGTTCCTTTGTAGTAATATGCTCTGTTGTGATAAGTTTCTCGATGACTGCATCACGTACAAAATGGCAATCAGACTCGACGTGTTTAGTGCGCTCATTAAATACCGGGTTGGCAGCAATATAGATGGCAGATTTACTGTTGCAGACAAGTCGCATACGATGATCATAACGAACTCCGAAAGCTGCAAGTAGTTGTTTGATCCACTTAAGTTCCTTTAAGGTGAAAGCCATGGAACGATACTCGGCTTCGGCAGAGGACATGGACACTGTCTTCGGTTTCTTTGTTTTCCACGAAATGGGAGAATGACCAAGCTGGACAATGTAGGCACTGACAGAATGCCGAGTTATTGGACATGTGTTCCAGTCAGAGTCACAGAACGCCATAACACGAAGGTCGGAGTCAGCACGAAGTAGTATTCCCTGGCTCAGAGAGCCATTGATGTAACGAACCGTACGCAGAGCAGAATTCCAATGATCGTGGCGCGGCTTCTGCATGCATTGCGAAAGGACGTGCACTGTATAAGCAATGTCGGGTCCTGTGAAAGTAAGGTAAATGAGCCGGCCGATAAGGCGACGATATTGGGCAAGATCAGTGAGTAGAGGAGATTGAGAGAGAAGTAGCTTGTGATTGAGTTCAATGGGAACCGGAGACGGCTTAGCTCCAAGAAGGCCGGCTTCAGTAACCAAGTCTAACGCATACTTACGTTGGGAGATGAAGATTCCCTCACTATTACGGGCAACTTCAATACCAAGGAAGTATTTGAGTTTGCCCAAGTCTTTCATGTGGAAGCACTCGTGTAGATAATTCTTAAAGTGTTATATTGTAGAAAGGTCATTACCCGCTATTATGAAGTCATCCATATAGATGAGAATGTGTAAAGAAATTTTATCTTTAACCAAGGAGAAATGGGAGTAGTCGGCTCTGCTCTGTTTAAAACCGTAGGACTTCAAGGCAGTGCTCGATTTTTCAAACCAGCATCTTGGGGACTGTTTAAGCCCGTAAATAGATTTACGTAAGCGACACACCTTTGTTGGATCAGGGTCTTGGAAGCCAGGAGGCATCTTCATATACACTTCTTCTTTTAAATCACCATGTAAGAACGCATTATGAGCATCCATCTGGTGAAGTTCCCATCTCTTAGCAGCCGCAATTTGAAGAAGCAAGCGAACTGTAGTGGGTTTTGCAACGGGGGCGAAGGTATCTGTGTAATCTAGTCCTTCGCGCTGACGATTACCGCAGGCTACGAGGCGGGATTTCTTGCGAGTTTTCTTACCAAGTGCATCAAATTTGGTTTTATAAAGCCATTGGCACGCTATCGCCTTTTTGCCAGGAGGCAAGTTAGTAACGTCCCAAGTGTGATTAGCCTCAAGTGCTGTGTACTCATCAGTCATAGTATCATTCCACACATCATCAAGACAAGCTTCTTTGAAGGACTTAGGATCCTTCGTAGCAATGAGGGCAGCCAAGAAGGCTTTATGTCCAGCTGAAAAATTAGCTTGAGCCAAATAGGATGTAATGGGAATAGGAGTATAACCTGAGACCGAGATAGGAAGACCTGGAGAAGAGGACGGTGAAACGAGAGAGACGGTGGGGGTGTGCTAGTCTTGGAAGCATTAACAACATAGTCTTTGAGGAGGAATGATGGTTTGGGGTTGCGGTGGCCTCGTCCTAGTAGCTCAGGAAGGCCAGACGATGGAGGAGCGTCTGTAGTAGTAATAGAAGTGATGGTTGGTGGCACAACAGGATAACTGGGTGGAGAAGGTATGGTACTGTTCGTATCAGGAGTTAAAGGTATTGTAGTATCAACTACTATTTGTACAACAGGTGGGGAAGGATAGTGATTACCGGTACAGTAGTATCACTGGGGTTTCCGGTGAAGTGGTAATGGTCGGTTCAGACAGGATCGGAGTAGGAGGAAAGAACCATTCATCATCTGCAGCATCTGGTTGATAAACCGGTGGTGTAACAAAGGTTGTATCTAGAATTCCTGGGAACTTATCTTCAAGAAAGACCACATCACGACTTGCAAAGAACTCATTGCTTTCAAGATCATATAGTTTCCAGGCTTTCTTCCCATAAGGATACCCAACAAAGAGGCACTTGCGGCTGCGATCACTAAACTTATCTATGTTGCGAGGGCGACGATGGGCGTAGCAGAGACAGCCAAAGATGCGTAGGGAGTCGTAGGAGGGCTTGGAACCGTGTAGTAACTCGTAGGGGGTGCTGCCATGTAGAACGCCAGATGGTGTTCTATTAATGAGGTGTGCGGCGGTGAGGATGCTCTCGCCCCAAAAATTAACAGGGAGCTTAGCTTGAAAGAGGAGAGCACGTGCAATGTAAGGATGTGACAGTGCTTACGTTCTACACGAGCATTCTGCTGGGGTGTATCGACACACGAGGTTTGGTGTTGGATGCCATGCTGTCGGAAGTAGGAGGATAAGACCATGAACTCGGTGCCATTATCTGTTCTGATTGTTTTAACTTGTTTCCCGAACTGTCTTTCGCTCATAACACAAAAGTTCTTGATCAGATTTTGGACTTCTGATTTTTCCAACATAAGATACGTCCACACAGCTCTAGAGTAGCCATCAACTATGGTAAGAAAACAAGCAGCTCCACATGACGAGAGTGTTCTATATGGACCCCAAACATCACAGTGTATTAAAGAAAAAGGCTCCAAAGCTTTATTATAACTATCATGAGAAGCTGATCGTGTTTTTTTGGCACGAAAACAAATATCACATGAATGTGATTCTTCAAAATCAACTTTTAAATTGGAAAGAACAGGTAATGTAGAAAGCACTTTGTAGGATGGGTGACCAAGTCGTCGATGCCATAGGACTGTAGGAGAAATAGATTTCGCAGAAGTCTGATGTGCACAAGCAACTCTCACACCCTTGAAATAGTACACGCCCTTCGTTCTTCACCGGCTCCAATCAGGATCCTCGTAAAACGGTCCTGTAAAACACAAAGAGTGTCAGTAAAGATAGCAATGCAGCCAGTTTGCTTTAGTAGTCTCGATACCGAGATCAAAGTGCAATTGAAGTTTGGCACATAAAGAACATTTAGAAGTTTGTAATCTTTGGTAAGAGGCACTCGGCCAATCTTTGTAGAACGCGAGGCCGTTCCATCTGGGAATGTAACCGCATATGGTATAATATCAATGGCATCTTGTAATAGAGACAAGTCGCTTGTCATGTGGTGTGATGCACCCATATCTATAATAACATCAGAGAGTTCAATTTTACCAGACAAGCGGTCAGTCGAGAGTTGTGATTGCTGTGACTGAAGCAGGCTGATGAGGGCTGAAATCTGATCATTTGTAGAGGAAGACGATGGAGCAGTAACGGAGGCAGATGCAGCAATTACGCGACCATGTCCACGACCACCAGAGTTAGAAGATCTACCACTGCGGCCCCTGTTTCCAGAGAAGTTCCTAGAAGGGTTGCAATGTTGTTGTTGTTCTAAGAACCATTCCGGATAACCATGTAGGAGAAAACATTCCGAAGCTTCATGACTGGTACGCTTACAATGCGTGCAGGAGCGATTAGGATCACGACTTCAGGACACAGCAGCTGCGGCAGTAATATGAGCTGTAGAGAGGTCTGTTTTGACTGAGAACCCTACTGCGTCTTGCTTTGTATCAGCGGCTCTCATGTTGTTGATATTTTGTTCAGCTCTAATAAATGTGGAGTACACGATGTTTAGATCAGGAAGAGGGTCTTCATCAATGATTTGAGATCGTATAGTGTTGAATCTCACTTCATCGAGACTGAAAAGAAACTTGTGAACTTTAGCATCTTCTTGTTATTTTTCAAAACCTGCAGCAGCAGCACACGTACATGACACAGAAGGCTTGAAGTTCTGAATTTCTTCCCATAGCTTAGAATGACGGCCGTAGTATTCAAGAACGGATTGACCATCTTGTTTGCAATTAGTTATTTCATCCTCAGGGAGGTGCTTGCGGACGGCATTCTTGACTGAGAAACGTTGTTTGAGAGACTCCCAAAGCTTCGAAGCATCTACAACGTGAGACACAGTTGAACGAACTTTGGGATCGATTGACGTACGGATCCAGCCAACTATCATTGAGTTTGTAGAAGTCCAGCGGGCAAGATCACGGTTAGACGTCGGCTTAATAATTGAGCCATCGATAAACCCGATCTTTTGTTTGGCTTGGAGAGAGTTCCAAAGCTTTGTTGCCCACTCAGAGTAGTTATCTCCTTTGAGAAGAACTGGTGTAATTAGGGCACCAGGATTGTCGGAGTTATGTAGGACGTAATGAGAGTCTAATGGAGAACTCTCCATAGTAGAAGAAGTAGAAGAACTCGATCTTGAAGTCATAGATGATGATCAACTCGATTTTGATATAGTAGTATTTGGTAAGCAAGGAAGCGGAAGCAGAGAAAGATCAAGGATCGTGTCTTAGCTCTGATACCATAAAATAGAATGTAAACTGTCCCCTTTATTGATGTACGATATCGTGTTTATATACAAAGAGGATTTCCTAAACCTAAGGAGATTAGGACTATAGATAATTATTAGTTATCTTTATCTCCAAGGTACATCTTTATCTCTATATAGGGCTGGGACTTTTAACCGAACCGTTTACTCAAACCGGATCCGACCCGAAATGGTTCGGTTTCAGATATGGCCATATTACCCGATGGATCATTGATTCTAATACCCATGGGTATCGGGTCGGTTCCGTACCTGAAACCTAATCAGGTACCTATTTGATCCGAAATGGATAGCCTAAACCCCAGAATATTAGAAAAAGTGTCATCACCACAACTCGAACCCGGGTTGGATAGGTAGTAAAGTGGCTATGTTACCACCAAACCACTTCAGCTTATATGTATTCTTTTATACTGTATCCGACCCGAAACCCGAACCGAAATCTACCAAGTACCTATTGGTTAGAGAATTCATTTATCCGAAAAATCCAGACCCAAATGGATCTTACCCGAACCCGGTCCGAATATCCAAAGTCCAAGGCCTAGGGAAATTGTTGTCTTTAGGCCTAGCTTATCGACCATATACGAGCTAGCAACATGAATGCATGAGCTTACATATTGTGTTCTTGATGGTGCACTTCGTCATTCTCAATTTAGTTTAAAGCTTAAATCTAACAAGTATATGTAAATGAACGGCATTACACCCTAAATCATGAGATTAAGCTGGGATAATTAATGTAGAGAAAGTTTATACTATTCCATTAATTAATAAAATACGATAATAGCCGCAAAAATATTACAACAATTAATTATATCAAATCTAAAATTTCCTAGTTTTAGGTGGATGTGTTATAGTGCTAACTTTGAAACCTAATGGAATAAACAAGTTCCTACATCTAATTCTGCATCTTAAGATCATGCACAAGAATAATTGTGTTTCAGGTAATAGTTTATCAAATTGTTTGGTTGTGTTCCCTACTTTTTTACGATGTCTCTTGTCCATGACACTGTTCCATTAGATGATTCTATTAATAAACCTTTAGACGTGTGTGAGGAAAAAATAAACTTAATGATCATTGGGTTACGTTCATTGTGCTTTTTAACTTTTGTATTTTGAAACGGAATATGAGTATATCTTATTGGTTATATGTCTATATAGTATAGTATAGTATAGTTTGTTTGCCTGACCTAGCGATCTTTGGAACTAATTCTTTGAATCAAATGCTGAAAGAGTTTGAAATATTTGCAGCTTCCGGAACTGACCAACAACATCCAGGCTTTATTGGAGGCGCTGAAAAATTTCAGAGCTTGTGGAGATTAAGGTATGTGTAATAAGATGAGCATCTTGTCTCTCTCGCTGATTCATGAATGCAAATAAAATAAAGTGAAGTAAAAAGACAAGAAAGTCTAAAGTGTTGTGAAATACGCGAGGTAATAAAGATAGCTGATTTGATATTTACTATATATATTTTTTTTTTGAAAGGTCAACTAAAAGAAAGAGAGATGGACGTGAGATGAGAGGGATGATAATATATTTTCATCTTGAGTTACAACGCAAAAGGTGGAGAGCTATTTATAGCACAAGGAAATATATAAAATAATAAGGTCGGTCAAGCAAGTCGGTGTAACTTTGGATAATCATCCTTTCTTTTGGTATTATTTGTAACACTCTCCCTTGATTATCCAAAGTATTACGTAGTGCCTCGTTAAAAACTTAGTCATGGAAAAATCCATTGGGACAAAAACCATGACAAGGAAAAAAGAATACACTGTCGTAATCTCCCCTTGAAAATAATGGACATAGCTTTTTCTTCACAGGTCACGCAAATGCCGCATTCCGATACCGTAGACGTGTTTTCGGAATGTTGTAGCCAGAAGAGCTTTGGTGAACAAGTCAGCTGGATTGTTGCATGATCGTACATATTCGATGTCCACTTCTTTATTTTTTTCGAGCTCCCTTATGTACGAGAAAAATCTTGGAGGGATGTGCTTTGTTCTGTCGCTCTTGATATAACCTTCTTTAAGTTGAGCAACACAAGCCGAATTGTCTTCAAATACTATCGTCGACTCTTTCTCATTGACTATTCCGCTTGATTCTTGTATGTGGTGACTCATTGATCGAAGGCACACACATTCTCGACATGCTTCGTGAAGCGCAATAGTTTCTGCATGATTTGAAGATGTCGCAACCAGAGTTTGTTTTTGGGACCGCCAAGAGATTGCGGTTCCACCAATCGTAAAAACATAGCCGGTTTGCGATCGAGCCTTATTAGGATCTGATAAGTATCATGCATCTGCAAAACCAACCATATCAAACTCGGGTTTTCTAAAATACATTAACCCCAAATCAACTGTACCTTGGAGGTAACGGAATACATGCTTTATTCCATCCTAGTGCCTGTGAGTAGGAGCATAACTATATCTCGCCAATAGATTAGTAGCAAAAGCTATATCTGGTCTGGTACAGTTTGCACGATATAACAGCCCACCGATAGCACTCATATAAGGTACTTCTGGACCTAATATCTTCTCGCTATCTTCGCATGGACTAAAAGGATCACTCTCAACATTGAGAGATCTACCTATTATTGGAGTACTCAAAGGAGTCGTTTTGTCCATACGAAAGCATTTCAATAACCTTTTCGTATAGTTTGATTGATGCACAAATATTCCTTCTCGGAGATGCTCTATCTGGAGCCCAAGAAAAAACTTTGTCTTGCCAAGATCTTTCATTTCGAACTCTTCTTTCATATGAGTTCGAGCATCATCAACCTCCTTTTGAGTTCCAATTATGTTCAAGTCATCTACATATACAACAATGATCACAAAGCCAGATGACGATTTTTTTATAAAAATGCATGGACATATCGCATTATTCACATATCCTTTACTCAAAAGATATTCACTTAAGCGATTGTACTACATGCGTCCGGATTGCTTTAATCCGTAAAGTGATCGCTGTAACTTGACCGAACAAATCTCCCTGGATTTTTTTTTAATGCCCCTGGCATTTTCAATCCCTCAGGGAGTTTCATATATATATCGTTATCCAACGATCCATACAAATATGCAGTCACAACGTCCATAAGATGCATTTCAAGATTTTTAAATGCCGTTAGGCTCATCAAAAATCTAAACGTAATTGCATCCATTACCGGGGAATACGTTTCCTCAAAATCAATTCCCGGTCTCTGAGAAAAACCTTGGGCAACTAATCGGGCTTTATATCGTGTTACTTCATTTTTCTCATTTACTTTTCTCACGAATACCCACTTATACCCAACAGGATTTGCGTTCTCAGACGTTATGACTATAGATCCAAAGACATTTCTTTTATTTAGGGAGAGTAATTCAATTTGAATGGCCTTCTTCCACTCCTCCCAATCATGTCTTTTCTGACATTCCAAAATGGACCTTGGATCGGGATCATCATTTTCATGATCGATCTCTTTGGACACAGAAAAGGAGAACATTCCATCAACATCTTTTATCTTATTTCTGATCCATAACTTTTCATCTCGGGCGTAGTTGATGGAAATCTCATACTTTTATGTTCCCTTCTCGTCATCTGGATCATCTTTATCTATGCCTTCTTTCAGACATTTTTCAGTATCAGGTTCTTCTGGAACCTTTCTATTTATGTCTTCTTTCAGACATCTTTCAATATCAGGTTCTTCTAGAACCTTACTTTGTTCATCCAATTTCTTTTTCTTTCGGGGATTTTTATCTTTAGAACCCGCTGGCCTCCCCCTCTTTAACTGAACCCTAGGTTCATTCATTTTATTTCCATCAGTTTGTTCTTTAGGAACATCAACTCTTGATGGAACATTTTCAGCAGGTATACATGACTTCATCATCCTTCTCGTATCTGTGAACGCATCTGGTAACTGGTTTGCCAGATTATGCAAATGCACAATTTTATGAACTTCCAGCTCTCTTTGATTCGTAGGGGGATCAAGGTGTAACAACGACGGTGTACACCAAGTAATCTCTTTAGGAATTTTATTAATTCTACCCCCTAACGCTGGAAATTCATCCTCATTAAAATGGCAATCGGCAAATCGTGCCGCAAACATATCACCAGTGGTTCCAGATATCTTATTATACTTGGTGACGTATAACCCACATATATTCTCAATCTCCTTTGTGGGCTCATTTTTGTTCTTTGTGGCGGTGCTATCGGAACATAGACCGCACACCCAAAGACACGGAGATGGGATACATCTGGCTCTTGCCCAGATGCCAATTGTAATGGGGAGTACTTATGATATGCACTCGGTCTTAGCCGAACTAGTGCAGCCGCATGCAATATAGCATGACCCCATATAGAAATTGGGAGCTTTGTTCTCAAGACAAACGGTCTTGCAATCAACTGCAACCGTTTTATCAATGACTCGGCCATGCCATTTTGTGTATGCACATGGGGAACTGGATGCTCCACATCAATCCCCATTGACATACAATAATCATCAAAGGCTTGCGATGTAAATTCACCAGCATTATCAAGCCTTACTTTCTTAATGGCATACTCTGAGAACTGCATTCTCAACTTTATTATATGGGCAATGAACTTTGCGAAAGCCGTATTTCGTGTCGTCAAAAGAGACATACTTGACCATCTACTAGATGCGTCAATCAATACCATGAAATACTTAAACGGCCCGCACGTTGTGTAGATCGGCCCACATATATCACCATGTATCCTTTCTAAAAACATTGGTGATTCATTGCCTACTTTTGCTGGTGATGGCCGAGTTATAAGTTTCCCTTGAGAACATGCATTGCATGTAAATTCGCCCGTTTGCAAAAATTTTCCGTTTTTCAAAGGATGGCCATTCGAATTTTGCACTATTTTTCTCATCATGACTGAACCAGGATGTCTTACCCTCTCATGCCAAATCTTAAATGTATCAGTAAACTTCATGTTTACCACGGCATAGGACTCAGTCATGGTTATTTTCGTACAATATAGTCCAGAGGATAACATTCTTAACTCTTCCAATATATGTTTCCTCTCGGACTTAATGCAAAGAAATTCAATGCCATCTTTACTCATAGTCTCAATATGATATCCATTTTTTCGGATATCTTTAAAACTTAACAAGTTTCTATGAGACTCGGGGGAATACAATGCATCACTTATTTCAAATACTGTTCCCCCTGGCATTGAAAATTTCGCTCTTCCAGAGCCCATAATAATCTTTGCATTACCATTTGTACTTACGCTTCTAGCGTAATCTTTTATTTTGAGACTTGAGAAATATTTCTTATTTTTAATTATCGTGTGCGTTGACTTACTATCTGCCAAACACAAATCTCCATCCATAGTCTCAAAGTTTGGCATTATCTGAATATAAAATATTCATAAAACATATATTATTAAACATCAAACATGACAAACATAACATATATCTTACAACAAAAGATATAGATACTATAACACAGTCTACTTATATCACATCGATTTATATTACTCATCGATACTCTCTGGCTCAACCAGAAAATTTGATACGTCGAGATGAGTATCATCGTTCAAACCATTAAAGGATGGCCCAGGTTCATCAGAGATGAAGTTTGTTTCACCTCTTCCTTTCTCTTTTCCCTTTTGGGATTTTCTATACAGATCGGCTAAATGTTTTGGCGTACGACAGTTACGTACCCAATGACCTTTCATGCCGTATCTGTAGCAAACCTTTCCCGTTTGCCTTTTATCATCCTGGCCCTTTTCATTCCTTTCATTTTCGTGGAAGTCTTTATTATTTCTTTCATCAAAGGGACGGAATCTTCTTCCCCGTCCTCTTCCACGACCATGATAACGGTTTCCACCACGTCCACGACCTTATTATCATAACTGGATGATGCAACATTCGCTTCAGGGAATGGAGCAGATCCAGTGGGACGAGCTTGATGGTTTAAAGTCACGAGTTGATTATTCTGCTCCTCTACAAGGAGGACTTGCATCAACTCCGAGTAACGGGTATATCCATTCACCCGGTATTGTTGCTGCAGGATTACATTTTCAGGATGGAATGTGGAGAGATTTTTCTCGATCATATCATAATCACTTATTTTCTCTCCACATAACATCATCCTCGAAGTAATTCCGAACATCGCGGAATTAAACTCACTCACACTTTTGTAATCCTGGAACCGGAGATGGATCCACTCGTGTTTAGCTTTCGGTAAGATCACATATTTCTGGTGATCGAACCTCTCTTTTAAAGATTTCCAGAGGTCACAAGGATCCTCTTTCGTAATATATTCATCCTTTAAACCATCATGGATGTGGTGTCGTAAAAATATCATGGCTTTAGCCTTTTTCTCATCCGACACCGTTTTCGAACTATCGATGGTTTCCAAAAGCCTGTTTCCTCTCAGGTGCATTTTTGCACCCACTACCCAGGTCATATAATTATTTCCCGTAATATCCAGGGCATTAATTTCGAGCTTTGTCAAATTCTACATGATAACTGTATTCATAGAATAATATTATAAATATAGTAAAGACGGAAATTTAAATGCATAATTTAAATGCAAAAATTAAAGGCATATAATAAAAGCATAAACTTAAATTGCATAAATTTAAATTGCAGAAATTTAAATTGCAGAAATTTAAATAGCATAAATAAAATCGGGAGGCTCAGCCTACCACATGATCCGAGGAGTCATAAACTACCATATTGATCATTTTTCAAAGTCCGAGGAGACTTAGTCTACCATTTTTGACCTTTTCTTTTTATTCACGGAGGCAAAGCCTACCACGTGTTTCTCTGATCGTGAAGGCATAGCCTACCATAACGATCAGTCGGGAAAGGCAGCGCCTATCATCCCGAAAAATAAACGGAGAAGGTCCAGCCTCTCACTCCGAAATAATAATAAAATTTAAATAAATTAAGTATATTGAAATACATAAATTTAAATATTACCTCGGCTGGTTTAAGAACTTTCGGATTGATAAGCCTCAGTTGGTCAGAGCCTCGTACTGATAATGTGTTGTGAAATACGTGAGATAATAAAAATAGCTGATTTGATGTTTAATATATATATATTTTCTTTGAAAGGTCAACTAAAAGAAAAAGAGATGGACGTGGGATGAGAGGGATGATAATATATTTTCATCTTGTGATTCTTGAGTTACAACGTAAAAGGTAGAGAGCTATTTATAGCACAAGGAAATATATAAAATAATAAGGTCGGTCAAGCAAGTCGGTGTAACTTTGGATAATCATCCTTTCTTTTGGTATTATCTGTAACATAAAGGCAAAATTATGCGAATGGGATTGTATTTGTTGTAAGGTGAAACAACATTGCCACAGCTTGAGATCATAACTCTTATTAGGCCTGGGCGTTTTTACCTCAACCCGAAGTACTTACCTAAACCCTAACCGGAAAAAACCGAAACCAAATGCGAACTGTTATACAAAAATATCCGAACGGGACTTATGAGCTTAGTATTTTGGTGTTTGGTTATAACCTAACCGAACCGAAATCTGAATTAGGGTCTTAAGATATCCGAAATTAGTTAAATATGTTAATGTTTTTATATATTTTAAGATAATTTAGATATTTTAAAATATTCAAAATATTTTTTAGTTTGTTTTAATTGTTATTTTGAATACTTTTTAGTTAATTTAGATAGTTTAACTAATTTTTAATTAGATTTGTAAATAATTTATATATTTTGAAAACAAAATTGTCAATTTTTAAGGTTTAAAAAATATATTTTTGGACGATTTTAAACATTGGTTACATCCAATCCGAACTGAATCCAGAAGGAACCGAACCGAACCCGATCCGATAATTAGTAAAACTCGAATGGTACTTTTGACCATAACACCAAAAATCCAAAAATCCGAATCACTTGTACCGAAACTAAACGGCCGCCCATGCCTAACTCTTATCATAGCAAAGCAACTCTCCTATCTACTCTCATACTTTAGTTTTGATGATAATCGGATACGAACTGATTGATGATACTCATTCTGCTCATTTCATTAGTACCTCTCTTCCAAAGAAGGGAAAATCACAAATCAAACCTCAGAATCCGAAATTTATAGTGTGACACGTCAGTGTAGTAACACAAGGAAAAAAAAAAAGAGAATGTTGACAGTGGGATTTGAACCCACGCCCTTTCGGACAGGAACCTTAATCCTGCGCCTTAGACCAACTCGGCCATATCAACTTGTTGTTTGTTAAGGAATACACTTTAGTTTTAATAAATGTATTACATTTACATACTCCACATGCAAAATTACATTGCTGATGTAATTGAGACTAGAGATGACTTAAGCTTGTCTAAAGTAGAACAATGTGTTGATATTTATTTGTACCTAAAGAGATAATTTTCGTCATTATCAATTTAATTTGAAGCTTATAAGTCTATAAATTATAAATGAGTGGTATGGAATAACACCATTAATCATGGAGATTAAGCCGGGGGAAAGTAGAGATAAAGCTTATAGTATTCCATTAATTAAAAATACGAACATACACGGAATATTACAAGGATCAAACCGTAACAACAATTAAATTATATCAAATCTAAAAATCCTCGTCGAGCGAGAACACATGGTTATCAAAAGCGCCGTTTCCGTTAACGCTAGACATGACGGAAGCCTTCTGGTAATCACCAACCCTCTTCTCGAAGAAATTCGTTTTACCCTGAAGCGAGATCAACTCCATCCAATCAAACGGATTCGCCACACCGTACACCTTCCCGTACCCAAGCGCACCCAAAAGCCTATCCGCCACGAACTCAATATACTGACTCATCAAGTCCCGGTTCATCCCCACCAACGCGCAAGGAAGCGCGTCGCACACAAACTCCCTCTCGATCTCCACCGCGTCGCACACGATCGACTTCACGCGCTCCTCCGATAGCTTCGTCCTCAAGAGGGTATAGATCAGGCACGCGAAGTCGCAGTGAAGGCCTTCGTCTCGCGAGATCAGCTCGTTGGAGAAGGTGAGCCCCGGCATGAGCCCTCGCTTCTTGAGCCAGAAGATCGAGCAGAAGCTACCGGAGAAGAAGATCCCTTCCACGCAAGCGAACGCCACGATCCTCTCGGCGAAAGTCTGAGATCCGTCGATCCACTTCATGGCCCATTGGGCCTTCTTCGCGACGCAAGGGATGGTTTCAATCGCGCGGAAGAGATGGTCCCTCTCCTTGTTGTCCTTGATGTACGTATCTAACAAGAGGCTGTACATCTCCGAGTGGATATTCTCGATCGCGATCTGGAACCCGTAGAAGGCGCGCGCCTCGGAGACCTGCACGTCGGACATGAACCGGGTGGCGAGATTCTCGAGGACGATCCCGTCGGAGGCGGCGAAGAAGGCGAGGACGTGTTTGATGAAGTGGCGCTCGCCGTCGTTGAGGTTGTTCTCCCAGTCGCGGGTGTCTTGGGAGAGGTCGACTTCCTCGGCGGTCCAGAAGGAGGCTTCGGCTTTCTTGTACATCTCCCAGATCTGCGGGTAGTGGATTGGGAACATGCAGAATCTGTCTGGGGTTGGGGTTAGGAGCGGCTCTTCGGCCATGGAAGGCATGTTTGTTGATGATTTTGAGGGGAAGAGGTTGATTGAAGATGTGGTTTGATTGTTTGATTTTGGGATCTAGGGATGAATATTTATGATGGAGGCGAAAGGGTTTGAAGAGAAGAGGGAAAGGGTGGAGGGAGCCGTCGAAACGTTTTGAAAATTTCGAGGAGGCTTGTTGGGGAAGATGAAGGGTATTATCGTCATTTGGACTTAAATTTTGGCGTGGGGAAGCGAGGGAAGTAATAAAGTTGGCGCCTTGGCGGCAACGTTTGATAAATTCGCCAGCTAAGTCGAAAGGGTAATACCGACATTTTGCGGTTCGCGTGTCTTGTTGTGACCCATGGGCTGTGACATGTGACTTAACACGTGCCTTCACGTGATATTCGTTTTCAAGCCCAAGATGATAAACTGGAATACAAGTTTGACTTGACCTAACTAAAGTGCTTCAATTTAAATGTTCGACGTAAGGCCCATTTTGTGAGCTTATTATGTACTAGGTAAATTTGGGTCTGGTTTTGTTCAAAAAAAATAAAAAATAAAAAAATAAATTTGGGTCTGGCATAAAAATAAAGGACAGAACTAAGGCAGGGTGAACCTTTAAATTCATCTCATCCTTTAAAACCAATCAAAATGATACATAAATTATTAACTAAAAAATATTAAATTAAATAAAAAATAGTTACAAAAAATAAAAACGCTAATTTTAACGACGCTAACGTTTCCAACTAAACCGTAAACCCTAAATCTTAAATTCTAAACTCTATACCATAAATTCTAAACCCAAATACAAACTCCTAAACTCAAACCATATACCCTAACCCTAATCCTAGACCATAAACCTAAATTATATACCCTAAACCCAAAAACTAGACTATAAACATAAACTCTATATCCTAAACTCAAGTCCTAGACCCTAAATCCAAACCGTAAATCTTAAACCCAAATTATATATTCTAAACCCAAAACCTTAATTCTAAACCCAAACCGTAAATCCTAAACCCAAAACCTATACCCTAAACCCAAATCCTAGACATAACACCCAAACGGTAAACCCTAAACCCAAACTTCAAACTTATATGCTATAGGGTTTGAGTTAAGGTTTACAGTTTGGGTTTAGGGTCTAAGATTTTAGTTTATGGTATAGGGTTTAGGTTTATAGTCTTATTTTTTTGGTTTAAGGTATATAATTTTGGTTTAGGGTCTAGGATTAGGGTTTAGGGTTTAGGTTTACGAGTTTAGATTTGGGTTTAGAATTTAGGGTATAGGGTATAGAATTTAAGATTTATGGTTTAAGGTTTCGCTAGCGGCGTTAATGTCGATAAAATTAGCATATTTATTTTTTAGCTAATTTTTATTTAATTTAATGCTTTTTATTTAATAATCTATGTGACACTTTAATTGATCATTAATAGTGGGGTGAATTTAAAGGTTCAAGTTTTGTTCAAAAATAAGCTGTTGTTTGTCATATTCATGAGGAAGGAATCTATTTTTTATCAACTAATTTTATTAATATAAAAGTAAATATTACATATAAAATGGTACAGAAACAGCCAAATGCAAATATAAAACTAAGAATACAAAAGGTAAAATAAAAATTTGAAAAAGCTGTCTCTCGAACCATCTTATTGATAATAGAATATCATTTCTATTTTTCTTGATGTGATCTTTGTATTTGGATATCGACATTGCGATGCAACTCCAAATTTTCTTCTTTGTTTTCTCTGTTATGGAAGCAGAGCTATATATATCCATCCGTAGAAAATCCAATATACTAATTCTCTCAGCCAAAATAAGAATTGGAACTGTCAATCTTCAACGATTATAAAAAAAATCGCTATACAACAAAAAAATATTATATTTGAGCCAAACACCTTTTGTGTGCCAAAGATGAGGAAGTGACATAAATAATCACAAACCATCCATTCTGCTATAGTCGACTCCACTTCATCCATGCCCAAAGTTGAATTACCAAAGACAAAACTTCCATAGGCCTTACGAACTTCAGACAAATAGACCCCATAACGTCTTGTTAATCTTATGGGATAGAAAGCTGACGAGAACAGAGAATTAATGGGTGGTACACAAAACGACACCATCTTCAACGCTGGTGGCCATGGCGGTTTGAAGAGTTCGTCCAGAAGACAATGAAACAAACCGTCATGCCAATAGACGGATGAAAACAACAACGGATTGGAAATAGAGTACACCAACCGCTGGACATAAACCGTCAATTTTCGAGTTTGACGGACAAACACCGCCACAAAACCACCGGTATCGGAGAAGTTGTGCCGAAAAAATACTCTTCCCCAAGGATAGCAACACCACATAGGAAGTGGACATCAACAGCCTAGTAGAAAGTCGCCAGAATCTATTTGATGGCAAGTTTGAATGATCCCAACCATTGTCATTGGAATTGGAAAATCCAAGAGAAATTTTTTTTTCCGATTCCCACTAACATGTTCATTGGTCGTACTGTGTAAAGAGATGTGTAAGAATTAAAATGAAACCATTTACTTTTTGTTAAGGCGCCTTCGAAATCGCAAGTTGAGGCGCCTCTTTCGAGATTTCTATACGTTACCCCCTGTGGCTCTATTTTGTCTAGATGTTCATGTGCGGTTTCAAAATGGATGTCCATCACAAACCTCACATTATCCCATTGTTTGAAAAAATGCAGTTTCAGTTCTCTAACCAAACTTATCGAATGGAGGAAGAGAGGCTAGCAAAGGGGAGGAAAAATAGTATAAGAAAGGAAGAAAGTAACCACCAATTCTGTAGCAACAAAAACAGCAACATCCGGATGGTTTTCCGCCATCTCAGTTTTTAAATATTCACTGTCTTTCTAAAATAACTAGCGTAGGAAATAAAATAAAAACAATTTATTGGAAATAAAAGAAGCCCTAATACTACTAGTTATTATTATTATTTTATAATAACAAAAAAAAAAAAGTTAATAGATGCACTGAAAATAAAATAAAACAAAATAAAGAAAGAAATAATGCAAGAGAAAAATAAAGCATTGAAAATGGAAGTGATTGATCATCATTTCTTAGCTTCTCTTGGCTTCGTTGGTTATTTTTCTCCTTTTGTTCTGTTGTTTGACTATTATCTCTTTCATATCATCTGCATCTGGTTGGTTGACTTGTTCAATCGTTTCTTCCGGCTAGTTGATTTGCAGTTGTACTAAACTTGGATTATAAGAACAAACAAGACAGCTAAGATCCCATGAATTAGTCTCCCAGTTTCTGGTGATCTTGACAGATTTTAAGTATCCATCTTTTCCAATGATGTGAGCCGCGTGGAACTGATGGGTTGCAAATCTATCAATAAACACAGCTTCTTCTCCTCATCAATGAAAAAGCTACGAGGATAAGGCATACAATCATATGGTAAATCATTGATTAGTCTCATATCCGGCCTCCAAAACGAGCTCCAAGATATCTCATTAGGCTCAATCTTAGCCGCAATCCATATCTTTAATGTGGGTATAAAGATATGTACCACAGCGAGCTTCTCATCTCTAGCCCAAAATAGAGCCACCAAAGCAGGTTTAAGTTAGAAAGGCAGAGGCAGAGGCGGTCCGAACCTCTCTGTTGTAAAATCAAAACAGACTAAACTATCTTTAAAATTGGTCAATTCTGAAAAATAAGTATTTCTTTTCAAAGACAGGGCAGCATGATAAAATGGTTCATAATTGTCCAGATTGACATCAAGAACCCTCCATGAAACAAATCCAAAATCATAGACCTCAATGCGTTTGTAATCATAAAAAATCTTCAAGATTTTGTGGTAGTGGTTGTTATTGTATCCGAGAAGATACCATGCTTTTGTTCTCGTTTGAATCAATCTGGTTTACCCCAGATACGAGTTGCATACTAATCATCTGTTACGATCCACCATCTGTTATTTTAATATATTCACTTTATAATTGATCACATTTTTTAACCAACTGTAAGTTATATCGGTTGAGCTTTTTTTTGTTTTAGAAGGTGAAATAATCACATTTAAACTCACTGACTCTAAGTTTTTGACCCGTGTGGGATTAATTTTTGGTTGACAAAAAATTTATTCATGTATTTGATTTTGACCTGGTTCACATTGATTTTGGTTATTAATGATTTAAACTGAAGTTAGATAACCATTTTTAATTCGTCGCACATTGATAAATCTTTATTTTATATTTTATAGAGGGCTAATATGTTTAATCAACCCATTTTTTGCTTGACAAAATAATTTGTATACAATAGGAATACTATGTGAAAAATGCAATCTTGTATCAACTATTTTGGAATATGTAAGATTTCGTTTAGAATTGAATTTTTAATCATTTTAAATTTACGCTTCCTAATTTAATTAACTATTTTTCATTTGAAAGATTTGGTTTGATATTACTATATGAAATTGTATAGAAGTTACGTTAAAAATACTTGTCCTTGAGAATACTTATAACTAAATTTATCATCAGTTTTGATTAAACATAAATGGTTTTAACATATACTTAGGTTGTTGGTAATTGAGGACATGCTAAAATTTGTTATCAGAGCAATCTTTTGGAATATGAATGACTATATATGCTGATGCAGCCTTGTATATAACGAAGAGTTTAGATGCTGTGAATTGCTTTATAAGTGTGTCCTCAAAATAAACTTATATATACATTATGTATTAATAAATATTTTATAAACTATGTTTTATACAATTACATATCTTTTAGCCATTACAACTACATGTTAGTATATTAATTCGGTAATAATATTTGTACGTATTACCATATCAGAAAGCAATCTTGGATTGAAAGTGCGAAATTGTATATTCAAATTATATGATAATATATTATGTGTATAAATTTTCCACTTGCATTGTTAATGTGCATAATGTCGTAATGTGTAAAGTGAAATGGGTCCTGAACCATGACAGACGTAGTTTGTTATATAAATTTATTAATTGTTTTTGTAATATATAAATTAATTGTAATACACCATGTAATTTTAAGGAGATAATTATATAAACTAAATATTAGTTCTAAAAATACTCTTTATAAAATGTTAAGGAGATAATTAAATTTCAGTGGCACAAATTGTAATACACCACTAGAGCCTGAGATGCGCATCCGCGCAGGTATTGGTTATTACGATTTTATAATTGATATTTTTTTCACAATTAGTGCTATATGTTTTAGATGTGTCACCATATAACTAATTGTATTCAAAAGATTCATATTGAATCGGGTAATGTAGTTATTTCTGGTACGGAAATTCTGAACCCGTTTAAGATATATTGGTTATTTGAATATTTTTAGATTCCTATAAATCAGAACTAAAATATGTAAACCCGGGAGGACCCAACTCGAAACACACACATACATTTATAATATCCAAACGTGTCTTATTTCAAAACTCCAAAAAATATGATACCTGAAAGAAACAACTCGTACATGAATAATTACCGAATGTCTACGCCTAACAGATTCTATAAACAAATAAAAATATAATGAGTTTTTTGTTTATTTAGTAAAATAGTTATATGGTTGAAAAATTAAGTGACAATATATCTAATACGTTTTTATTATTTTGATATAAGTTATTATTTTGCTCACATAAATTATGTCTTTGAATTATGTGTTTGGCTACGTAGTTTTTCACCGATTAAAATTAAGATAAATTTTTTTTAGTAAAACAGAATAAATCAAAATTTTAACCATATGCAAAATCCAGTTATTTTACATTTTTGATTTTTATAATTGGTACAAAGTTAATGTTGATTATTATTATGTTAATATAATTAATGATATGATGTATTGGTAAGATAATATAATTAATGAAATTGTTTAACTGAACGAAAAATAGAATAATAATTAATGTAATAACTTGTTAAAAAGAAGTTTAGTTCTATTTGTAATTCAGTTTTAATAATATAGATTTAATTATAAGATTAGTTTCAAAATAATGTTTTTGTTTTAATATTATTTATATTTTTAAAAATATAATAAATTTTTATTAGATTGAAATTTTAGGAAAATCTGTATGCTTTTTTTTTCTAAAATATCTAAATATTTAGTTTAATTAGTTGAAAATGAGACCCTTGGGTTTCATAATTATGAAAATACATGATAGATTAATTAAAAATTATAACTTTCCAGGGAAGGGTTCAAATAAAAAACAGACATAAAATAATTAATGACTTATGTTTTAGTAGATAAAAATTATTATTTTTTAAATATATAGTAAGATTTATTAGATTTCCATCCTAAGAAAATCTGCAAAAATATTTTTTACTTATTTTATTTTAAATATATTAAAATACTCAGTCGAATTAGTTAAAACTAATGAGACCATTAAGTTTAATTATTAAGAAAATACTGATAGTTTAATTAAAATTTCTAACATTTTAATGAATCTATATAAAAAACTATACATAAAATAATTAATGATTTTGTTAATAGATAATATTTTCATATTTTTAATGCCTAGCTTATATAAAATGTAAAACAATTAAAATTTCAGGGATTATTGTATAAGTTACAAAAATATTCTCCACATATTAGTTATAATTATAGCTTGATCATTTGCAGCTATAATCCAAGACTATTTTTTATATTAACACAGAAAACTGTTTTTTAATTAAAATATAAATATATTAAATACATAAGCCATTTGCAACTTTTTTTTAAAAAAAATAAATTTTTATCTCTATAAACTAAATAAACTGAAATAACGAACTTAAAATTATTCTTCATTTAAGTCTTTAGTTCACAGTATTTTTATATAAAATAAAAGTAAAACTTCTTAATAATTTTTTAAATTTTAATTTACCGATTATAAAAATGTTAATAATTCCCTTTTTTTGTTTTTTTTTTACTTATCATGTTTCCTAACAAAGAGATTTTAAATTTTTTGTATCGTGTTTAAATACAAATAATTTAAAATTAAATTTTGATTGATCGCCTATTTATATTGGTCTATGGATCTATGAATGTTTTCAAATATTTAACTCTCCAGAAATGTTTTAATTTAAATTTTAAATTATCTTAGTTCTGTATTTATTCACTTACATTTAATTTTGACAAAAAATATAGATATTTATATTAAATTTGTTAATTGTTTATATTAAGTTGATGTGAAATTTTTCTTATTTTTACAATTATATTATTCTAAAATTTTCAATTAATAATAATATACATGATTTACATATATGGTATGTACCTATTGTGATTATTTTAATTTAGGAATTTTAGCTAAAAAATCAAAATTTTATCATTAAAATTGTACATGCCATAATAAGAAGATATCATGTATTTTTCGGTAAGTCAAGTCATATTTCTTTGTGAGAATGAATTTGGTGATACATATAAGCAAACAAATTAAAATCAATTCTATGTTTAGATGATGTATATCACTAGTTACCTTGAGAGGTAAATGTTTAATGGGAAAATATTAGAAACTGGATAACAATTAAGTGACAGTAATCTTGTTTTAAATTTACTTAATCAAAGAAACACACCAAGATGCGAGACAATGACATGTAGACAAAAGTGAGCATAAATAGATAACACTCTTCAAGAAACAAAATTACACACAAGAAAAAAGATTATCAAAGAAGTACAAAAGAAATGGCAACAGAAGTTGTGCTAGGTGTTCTGATTGGTGGAGCTGGAATATGGAAGTTGATGGGCACTTTTAGTGTCGGATCTTCGTCGGAAACTGATCTAGTGAATACTAATGATCAAACTAGTGGTATAGGCAACGGATGGATTGTGCTAATATGCATAGTAATTATGGGGTGCATGATCTTAAGCATTAACGCTGAACAAATTTAATTTGTTGAGTCAAAGTTGGTTCTTTGTTCTGTTTCTCACACTTTGTACTCGCGGCTTTCACTCACTTCACTCTCGTGTTTGTTTGCTCGTTTGTATTTCGTTTAGTAGTAAAGAAAAGACACACACAATTTGTCTAGTTCACGTCTCAAATCAAGGTCGCTACGTCTGGCCGAGGTTTGCTCGGAAATCCACTAGAAAGCTTGGTTACACTTAACCCTTAGAGACTGAGCAAAAACGCACTTCTTGCGGCTGCTCTCTGTAGTTCTCTTCCTCTCTCTTAACCCTAATGTCTCAGCTAGTGTAGGCTTTTATAGAGCGGCTCTATCTTGGCCAGCTCTCCTACTCTCCTCTGTTTTACTCTGCTTTTCTGTATAGAGGAAGAAGACAAAAGCCCCTCTCTTGCAGACTAAGGTTAATTACTCCTTTAGCCTTTCATACCGTTAAATGAGCACGTGAGCTCCTCGTGCTTGCTTTCTTTCTAACGGTAATGCTGAGACCTTCTTCTTGGGTTAGAGTCTTCGTGACACTTAGGCAATAACTCAACAAAACTCCCCCTTGCCATAGTGTCATCTTCTTGCTATCTCTAGTCTTTCCTTTCTAGTGTTATTTGATTTCCACCTCGGTTTTTGATACTCTTATCAGTTACTTGTAACCCTGAGCTTCTTCAATGTGCTCAGGAACTTGTTCACAGGCAATACTTTTGTAAGTATGTCCGCCGGGTTGTGCACTGTTGATATCTTCAAAATTCTTGTTTCCCCATCAGTGATAGTGTCTCTGATGAAGTGAAACCTCCTCTGTATATGCTTTGTCCTTTCGTGATGAACTGCGTTCTTAGCAAGCGCTATCGCGCTCTGTGAGTCGCAATGTATGTCCACTGCTTCTTGCTTGAAACCTAACTCATTCATCAAATCCTTTAACCAAATGGCTTCCTTCGCGGCTTCTGTCAAAGCAATATACTCAGCATCCGTGGTTGATAGAGAGACCACTGGCTGTAGGCTAGATTTCCAGCTTATTACATTCCCTCCAACTGTGAATGTATACCCCCGTAATTGATCTCCTTTTATCCAAATCAGCGGAGTAGTCTGAATCGCAGTACCCAGTCACCACAAAATATCCTTCTCTCTTGCAGTCTTGTGTCAAGCGAACCCTGAATGTATCTGAGAACCCACTTTACAGCTTGCCAGTGTGTCATAAGAGGTTTTCCCATAAACCGGCTTATCATTCCTACCGGATAAGCCAGATCAGGTCTTGATCCTATCATAGAATACATTATGCTACCAACCGCGTTGGCATAGGGAATTGACTTCATCTGATCAGCTTCTTCTTCCCTTTTTTGTCGGTAGCAGACTTAAGCCTCATATGAGCTCCTAGCGCGGTGTCTGCACTGGCTTGCAATTTTCCATTCTGAATGTCTTCAATACTTTCTGTAGATACTCTTTCTGAGATAGCTCCAAAACATCTTGATCTCTGTCTCTCTTGATCTTCATTCCCAGTATCCTTTGAGTTGGACCAAGATCTTTCATCTCAAAAGTAGAACTCAAACTCTCCTTCAACTCCTTCACTGTGTCTTTGTTCTTTGATATGATCAGCATATCGTCAACATACAGCAGAAGGAAAGTTCTTTCTTCCTCCTTGTTCATCTTGAAATACACGCAGCTATCTTTCAAGCTTCTTGAGTAACCTGTAGATTTCATGAATGCGTCGAATCTCTGGTTCCACTGTCTTGGGGACTGTCTTAAACCATCAAGGACTTTCTCAATAAGCAGACTTTTTCTGGTGTGTTCTTGTCCTCGTACCCTTCAGGCTGACTCATGTAGATCTCTTCGTCTAAGCTCCCGTGCAAGAATGCTGTCTTGACATCCATCTGTTCCAGTTCTAGATTGAAATGTGAAACAGCATATATCATTAGACGAATTGTAACATGCTTTACCACAGGTGAAAAAATCTCTTGAAAATCAATTCCTTCCCTTTGAGAGTAGCCCTTGGCTACGAGCCTTGATTTGTGTCTTGGCCTCTCAATTCCTGGGATTCCAAGCTTCCTTTTGAACACCCACTTACAGCCAATCACTCTCTTCTTCTCTGGTTTATCAACTAGATCTCAAGTGTGGTTCTTGATCAATAAGACCATCTCTTCATCTGTTGAACCTTTCCAAAGATCCCTCTCTGGACTCATCATTGCTTATGTGTAACTTTGAGGTTCAATATCTCCACCATCTTCTGTTAAGTTGTACGCAAAACCAAGATCTCCTAACTCATCATATCTCTTTGGAGGTCTTGTTGTTCTTCTTTCTCTGTCTCTCGCTAGTTGATAATCTACGAGACTTGGTGGCATATAATCCTCTTATGAGTCTGTCTCAGATTCGAATCCTTGTTTCTGTTCTGGGAACACATTATCTTGTGGTGTGTTACTTTGCTCAGTAGCTCCCCCTTGATCAGTACTTACATTTTCGGCAGTTACAACAGGAGTACTTATTACATTAACTTCCGGTTCAGGTGCTGATCCTTCTTCATTCTGATTTTCTTCTGTAATGTTTTTATACATAACTTCTTCATTAAACACTACATCTTTACTTATTACCACATTCTTATCTTCAATGAGCCACACTCTGTAGCCTTTTACCCCACCTGGGTAGCCAAGAAACACACCCTTCTTTGCTCTAAGATTTAGCTTTCACTGGCTTATATGCACATATGCGATACAACCAAAACTTCTAAGTCCACTCAGATCAGGCAAAACTCCTGTCCAAGCCTTCTCTGGTATCTCAAACTCAATGGCTGATGCTGGAGTTCTGTTTATTACGAGCACTACTGTTGAGGCTGCCTCTGCCCAAAACCTTTTCTCAAGTCCAGACTCACTCAGCATGCTTCTAACCTTCTCCATTATCGTCCTATTCATGCGCTCTGCAATCCCATTTTGTTGTGGTGTGTAGGCGCAAGTCATGTGCCTTACCACTCCCTCTTGTTTACAAAAGCCATCAAACTCTTGATTGCAAAACTCAAGACCATTGTCTGTTCTCAACTTCTTTATCTTTCGGCCTGATTGATTCTCCACCATGATTTTCCATTCAACAAAGGTTCTGAAAGCTTTATCTTTTGTTTTGAGGAAATATATCCACACTTTCCTGGTTAAGTCATCAATAAAGGTCATGAAGTATTGACAATTACCAATGGAGTTTGGGACTGAAGGTGCTCCCCAAAGATCTGAATGTATGTACTCAAACTTCTCTCTTGTGACGTGTTTTGCCTGTCCAAAGCTTACTTTATGTGCCTTACCATACACGCAGTCTTCACAGAACTCGAAACCTTTCAGGTTACCTGCTTGGAGACACCCCTTCTTGATTAACAGATCCATATTCTTCTTACTCATGTGACATAAGCGACTGTGCCACATCTTTGATTCATTCTTGGAGATTACGACTGTGTTAGCACTTCATGCTACTACCTTTCCTTGTAGAATGTACAAGGTTCCTACCTTCTTCCCTTTAAGTAGTGTTAAACATCCTTTTATAACCTTCAGAGATCCATTCTTAGACTGAAACCAACAACCTTGATCTTCTAATGTTCCCATTGAAATCAAGTTTCTTGGCATGCTTGGAACATACCTCACGTTTGAGATCAGGACTGTTGAGAGATCATCATTCTGAATCCTTATGCTGCCTATGCCTTTAATCTCAATTAGATGTGGTTTGCCATCTTTACTCTTCCTGTCTTTGAATCATCAAACTCGACAAACCAGTCCCTCTTTGGTGTCATGTGAAATGAACACCATGTGTCCATGATCCACTCGTCATCATGCCCTTCGCTTACTACGTTTGATTCATCCTCCACATTCAGACCAGCGGCATCAATTACTTGTTCCATAACGTTTGAGGTTTCCCCTTTCTCTGAACTGTTGAACTTCTTGTTCCTCTCTTTCCATACAAAACACTGCTTCTTGTAGTGACCGTCTTTTCCACAAATCCAACAAGTCTTCTTGTCTCTTGATTGTGACATGTTCTGACTTTTTCCTTTGTCTGAACTCCTGCCTCTCCGATCTGACCTGCCTCTTTCTTGAACATATAAAGCCTCTGAGCTGTTCTTGCTCAGTTTACCACTTGCTCCAAGTTCCAGACTTTTTGACCTTATGGCTCCAGTGATTTCCTCCAAAGCCAGAGTTGTCTTGCCATACTTCAATGTTTCTTTCAACTGATTGAACTGTTTCGGTAAAGACATTAGCAAAATGATGGCTTGATCTTCATCTGGAACTGTCACCTTCACGTTCTCCAAATCAGAAATCAGTGTGAAGAAGTCGTTTACGTTCTCCTCCATCGTCATGCTCTCAGACATCTTGTACCCATACACTCTTTGCTTGAGATATATCATGTTGGGTAAGGACTTAGCCATGAACAGCTTGTCTAGAATCTTGAGCATACCTGCTGCAGTCGGTTCCTTTATGACTTTTCGGAGAACATGGTCTCCCAGACTTAGTATGATCGTAGATCTAGCTTTCCCTCTCTTCTCCTTGAGGGTTTTATCCTTGAGGCTCTTCTCTTCCGGTTTGATAGTAGACTTTGTGCTCGCTTCATTTGTTGAAACCTCAGCTTCACCAGCTTCTTCATCTTCAAGACCTTCTAACAAACCCAACAGCTCCAGATGAGCCAGTAGCTTCTCTTTCCAGAGAACGTAATCACCATCTCCGTCGAACTTCTCGACCTTCGAACGTCCTGAAGTCATGATACCCACGAAAGGACAAAGCTTTACTGAAAAAACTCTGATCTTTACAAAGCTTCAACCTTTCCTCCTTCCCAGCTAGCCAAACCTGGCTCTGATACCAATTTGTTGAGTCAAAGTTGGTTCTTTGTTCTGTTTCTCACACTTTGTACTCGCGGTTTTTACTCACCTCACTCTCGTGTTTGTTCGCTCGTGTGTATTTCGTTTAGTAGTAAAGAAAAGACACACACAATTTGTCCAGTTCACGCCTCAAATCAAGTCGCTACGTCTGGCCGAGGTTTACTCGGAAATCCACTAGAAAGCTCGGTTACACTTAACCCTTAGAGACTGAGCAAAAACGCACTTTTTGCGGCTGCTCTCTGTAGTTCTCTTCCTCTCTCTTAACCCTAATGTCTCAGCTAGTGTAGGCTTTTATAAAGCGGCTCTATCTTGGCCAGCTCTCCTACTCTCCTCTGTTTTACTCTGCTTTTCCGTACAGAGGAAGAAGACAAAAGCCCCTCTCTTGGAGACTAAGGTTAATTACTCATTTAGCCTTTCATACCGTTAAATGAGCACGTGAGCTCCTCGTGCTTGCTTTCTTTCTAATGCTGAGACCTTCTTCTTGGGTTAGAATCTTCGTGACACTTTGGCAATAACTCAACAAAATTAAACGTAAAGCCGAAGAACAAACTCCTGCGTTTGTGATTGCAGGAACCATCTTATTTCTTGTTTACATCCTTTACCTTAAAGGTAGCTTTTAGTTTCAATATGTTTTTTTCAGTTTGGTTTGGAAGTGCTATCAGAATTGTTACTATGGTGATAAAAATGTCATTCATAGCCATGTCTTTGGACAAATTCAATAGAAAAATATCTAAATGAAAACCTCAAAATTGATAACTCCAGGTAAAAAATAATCTTCTATTTGAGTGATTAAAAACAATACTTATCGAGGAGCAGAGATAGGTGCAGTAGCTTTGGCGTAACCAACCCAAGCAACAACGCCAACAGCTAGTATAACCCATCCCATCACATCATACTTCAACTCACTGCTTTTCACTACCTGTTTCGAGAAAACACATGATCATAAGATTCAAACCACAAATACTGAATTAAAATATGATGATGAGAATAAACATAGAGAGAACCTCTGATCTTGACGCTCCTGATGGACCGGCACCACCCAGTGACTGTTGGCCAAAGCCTTGCCTGTGAACCTCTGCGTGCAGTAGTGGAGCCTGTCCTTAGCACAAAAGAAAATAAATCTGATTAAAGAACAAAACTCTGAGACCGGTTTTAGAAAGCAAAATGCAATATTCCCCTTCTATGAAAAAGACATATCTACTCTACAATACTTAGCACACAATAGATAAGTTCGATCACAGAACAACACTTTAGGATCGGGTTTAGATGTTCAATGCACAATTCAACTGCAACAGTAACTCCTTAAACCGGGGGCAAAACATGAACTAAGTTGGTTGATTTACAGTACCTTGGCTGTCATTTCAAGTGATTTCTGGTAGGTTTCATTTTCCGGTTGCTGCAAAGACTCAAAAAAATATTCAAAAACCACAACACCAAAAAAGAAACAGTGTTATTAACCATTAGTTATGAACAGAAAGCAAAGTACCTCATCCACAGCAATTTGAAAGAAGTGAGCAGCTAAGTCAAAGTTGTATTTAGCTTCAGTCTCTTCAGGAGTCAAAAACGCAAGCGTAGTGTATGCATTCCCGAGGCACCAAATCGCAGGATTTTTCTTTGGATCAATCAACAACGCCTCTTCAAGCTTACTGATTGCCTCTACACACACACACACACACAATTAAAAAACGTTATAACCAATCCCTAGAAGATCACATCAGATTTTTTCAAATCTTTAACAAAAAAAAAAAAAAAACTATTAAACATAATTAGATCCATGAGAGAGGATCATAAACTAATTGACATTAAGAATCACAATTCAAACCATATTAGCAGAACACAGAGCCACTCACCTTGAACAGTTAGCTTAGGATCTTCGTTATGAAACTGAGCTAGCTCCAGCAAAGCTCCTGCCCATCTCGTCAGGTTCTGTAAAGAAAAACTCATCCATTGAATTACAAGGCAGAGATCAAACAAGAGAATGCATATGAAGCGAATAAGAGAGCTAACATCGGCATCTAGAGGGTTTTTCAGGTAGGTGGCCTCTGATACTTTGCGAATTTGTTCGAACATGATGATCGCATCGAACTCAGCATCGTTGTTATCCATGGCTTCTCAGGGATTTGGTACAAACACTTCTTCTCCCGTACGAACGAAGTGGTTCTACTCTCCCTCCTCACGGTGTCTACGGAGAAAACAGAGAGGGAGAGGATTAGAAAGCGGAATCCTTCTAAATGGGCTTATAATGGGCTTTTAGATTTATTGTTTTTGCTTGGGGAGCACATCTGTCTCTTCTGCTTGCCGTTTTAACTATGTGTTATGACACTGTTCGCTGGTTTTCAGCTAAAGAGAAACAAAACAATAATGATAAAAGATACTATATCTGTTTCAAAATATTATTTCACACATTTTAATAAAACACATTAAATTTGCATAATTTTTAGTTATTATCTTTTTTCCCATAATTTTAAGCCAATAAAAATCTAATAAACGCAATTAATTTTTTTTAAGTTTGCAATTAGTTAATAAAATATGCATTAAAAATACAAAAAAATAGATCTTTTTGAAACAAATTTGTTTTCTAGAATATGTAACTTTATGAAACAGATGGAGTAAATATTACCATCTGAAGATATACTCCTTCCGTTTCACAAAGATAGACTTTTTAGTATTTTCACACATATTAAAAAAACACATTAAACTACCATAATAAATGTATCATTTTCTGTAATTTTCAATTTTCAATAACTTTTAATCAATTATAATTTAATAAAGTCAATTAATTTTTTTGAAGTTTACAATTTTTTCATAGAAAACACAAAAAATATATATTTATGAAACAATTTTTTTTCTTTCTAAAAAGTATATATCTTAATAAAACCAAGGGAGTATAATAAATAGCTTTTGTTTTTAGTCCCACACAATGCCAATTGGCAAGATATTTATGAGATTGTATTCTAAAAATAATGATATAAAATTTAAGGAATAAGAACAAAAATATATTATGTGATGAATGTAGTCCAGCGACTATGTGAGCTTGCAACGTGACTTATCTTACCTGCCGCATGTATAATCACATTCACTGAGAGAGGAAACAATAAGATGAAGAAAAGGGGTTTGCGAAAAGGTAGACCATCACATGAAACAAGATTACGATGTTCTCTTTCGCTGACAAAGAAAGATTTTCCGTGTTTTTAAAACATATAAACGCAAGTACAAATAGATTATAAAAAGTTTGAAAACTATATATGTATACTGAAATCAGTAGTATTAGTTTTAGGTATAGATAATGATTTGTGTGTCTTCGTTGTTATTACATAGCTAATGTACAAAACTGTACAACTCATATTCAAATTTAATGATGGCTAACCAGTTATAGTGGTCTAATGATTCATAACTACTGTATTTATATGTTAATCTAGACATTTCATTATTTACTAGATTTCGTTTATGAATTTTGTCTAGTTACAAAGAAAGTAAAAAAAAAATTGTTGGTGAAAAAGTGATAGATACTAATATAGTAATAATGATTCTCACATGTGATCCATGATTTTTAGCAATAATATTATTTATATATTTCTGTATAGAACATAAAATATAAATAACTTTTTTGAATTAGAAAACATATAAATAAATAAAATACAATTTTCGGTATGTAAATTTAATAACGTTGACAACTGAACGGACGGTCGAGAAGGAGTCGGCAGCATCCGTAGAAACATGGATCCAAAAAATTCAAACTTGAAAGCTACTGAAGCGACGACGCGTGGTTAATAGTTAATACGGCAGTGGCAAAAAATCGTAATTAGTGGAGAAGAGAAAGGGCTACTTGGGGAAGAAGTAAGTCTGAATAACTCTACAGATCTAACACTCAGGAGAGAGAGAGAGAGAGACTCAGTACCAATTTCTCTGACGCGCTTCCTTCTCCGGTGTCTCATCGTCACGTCCAGCGGATTCCGAGGAAACGAAGAGCTAAAGGGTCTGTCCTCTCTCCTTCTCTAAGCTTTGTACCTTTCTGTATTTAAAACCCTAAACCTAGTTTCGTTGTTTGTTTCTGAAGTTTGAAGGAATATTGCGTGTTGATTGGATAATTAGGGTTTAGGGATTACCAAAATGTTCTTCCTTTTCAGTTTTTGTTGTTAATTGTGTGCAATAAGGTAACAAAGTCTCTTCCTTTGTGTTGCTTCTGCGCTAGATTTTTGAGCTATGGAGAGCTTCTGGCAACTGGGCGATGAGCTGCGAGGTCAGACTCAGTCAAGAGCATCCGAGGATCACAAATGGTCCACTGTTGCAACCAAGCTCGCTGAGCAGACTCGGATGAAAGGTGAACGGTTCAACAACCTCGATCTCTCCAAAGCTGGTGGTTACTCTGAGTTCAGACCAACCGACAAGTTTAGTTTCCAGGACAACAGCAACAACAACATGTTTAACTTGGGTGATAAATATGGCAAAAGTCCGATGCAGAGCAATGTTTACAACATGAATGACTTCAAAAGTGGAGGCAGCATGAAAGTTAACAAGTATAATGGTAACGTTGTTGCTAACAAAGAGCTGAGCAACAACAGCAAACACAACAACATCAATGATAATGCTGTTGACAAGAGGTTTAAGACTCTGCCTGCTTCGGAGACGCTTCCGAGGAATGAAGTTCTTGGCGGGTACATCTTTGTTTGCAACAACGATACCATGGAGGAGGATTTGAAGCGTCACCTGTTTGGTAATTTTCAAACTCTGCATGTTTCTTTGCACTCAGTGCTTTTTTTATTTGAAATGTTGTGTGTTCGTTTGTCAGGTTTACCTCCAAGATACAAGGACTCTGTGAGGGCGATAACACCTGGATTGCCTCTGTTTCTTTACAATTACACCACTCACCAGCTCCATGGTATCTTTGAGGTTTGTTCTCGGTGCTAGATATCTCATATTATAACAATGTCTCTCTCTAAAGCTACCAATTAACTGAAGTTTGATTATCCTGGTTCAGGCAACAACTTTTGGAGGTACTAATATTGATGCCACGGCTTGGGAAGACAAAAAGTGCAAAGGAGAGTCAAGGTTTCCGGCTCAGGTGAAACTTTACGATCTCAAAAGTTACATCCTTTACTCTTTCATTTTGATACTTTGGACCAATTCGACTTCTGTGTCTCTAACAGGTGAGGATCAGAGTGAGGAAGATCTGCAAAGCCTTGGAAGAGGATTCCTTCAGGCCTGTTCTTCACCACTACGATGGTCCAAAATTCCGCCTTGAGCTCTCTGTTCCCGAGGTAAGTATCTAGAGTTTTCATTTAAATAGAAAACCTTTGCATGTAGATGGAGAGTGATCTTTGAACTGATTATGCATTCACTATATGTGATGTTTTGTTGCAGACATTGGACCTGCTAGATCTCTGCGAACAAGCTGGTTCTCCATAAGGCCGAACAACCTTGCAATACCACGTCGCGAAGAAGCATATTGGTGTTTTGTCTGAAATCTATCTATATATATATATATATATATTACAGTAAGAGCGTAAGCTTGTGGGATTTAGTTAAGAGTCGAAAGGGAGGAGTGTGTGCAGTGTTAAGGCAAACAAAAGGGTGAAGAGACTCTGCCGAATAAGGGACTACTCTTGTTCTTCTTGTGTCTAATGTGTGAGTTTGTTTGTCTGTGTGTTGTGAGAGATTTGATAACTCTTTTGAAACAAAAGATTTGTGTAGAAGAATATATATAGAGAGAAAGTGAGAGAGTAAACAACAGAGCCAAACCAATGGTATGAGCTTCTGTTTGTGTTTGCTTGTGTAAGGGAGAATCTAAATGGGAAGTTATAACTTTTAAACTTCCGAGTCCATTTCATCTAAAAACATGTTTTCACTGAAAGGAGTTTGAAATACGAAAAGCTAAATTATACAACAGCAAAGACGATAAATTTGGTAAAATTATATGATTTCTCTCTATGGTTAAGTGTTGGTTACAAGTAGAAACCACCTCATCATAGAGAATGACAACGAAATCATCAAGGAGCGGCTGAGCCAAATGAAGTTTTGTTGTATCCGTTCAAATGAAATTAGCTGGTTGATGTCCATCAATCGCTTATCAGCTAAAACAAATATTTATGCTTTCTAGAGCAAGCCCCTTGGGCTGGTACACAAGTTCTGAGAGTTAAAAACTATACATAAGTGGAGTCGCGGTGAAAATTTTGAGTGTTTGCAACTTTGTTTGTTTAGATACTTCCCCTGTTTACAGAAATGCTCAGACGAGTCAATTATCCCATCCATTAGCGGTTCTTCGAGCACGTGAGATCGGTGAATTGTCCAGGATTTTTGAGTACAGGAGTCTCCTGAAACGGGCAAATCGAATATTCAGATAAGGAACCAAAAAAGCAAACATGTTACATATAAATGTTTGAAAATTTAAAGAACATTCTATATGACTTCTAGTTTTAGCTTTTGTGGGTCGTTCAAGGTTCTCTCTTTAATTATTCGGCAGGAACAATGCAGAAGGGGAAACTCTTGTAATGTACGGTGGTTCTTATAATTGTGATAGATAACGTAAATGTATATTCCAGAAAACAAAAGGATGAATGATTGTACAACTCACCAGTCTTAGTCTTAGAGGCTTAAACTACCAAACTGATTGTTCCAGTTGTCGTAGATTCCAAGCTCGTTCTGAGAAACCGAAGGCCTTACTTCCTGCAATGCGTCTTTAAAGTCCTGCATCATGACCAAATTGATGAAAAGAGAGACAGAACCAAAGTTTCTTTAAGCTACATGTGTATTCACGGAATTAACATAACATCCATTTAAATTTAAACCCAAAAAATTATCATATATCAAGATCTTCATTTTGTGTTTACCTGAAGAGTCACAAGCCGCATGTCATCTTTCGTAAGGTTTGTTATTTCTATGCCTCGTTTGAGAGCTTCCCTCAATGGCCCCATAGTTGCATCTTTCACTAGGTTCTTCATGTCTGATCCCGAGTACCCTGCAGTGAAAACATTCCCAAAAGAAGGTAATAGCTTGGTTATGCTGAAAATGTGCATTTGGGTTTAATGGGTTGTTGTCTTGGGTCTTTTAAGATCACAACTCCACAAATTGCCTACAATTCTACAGTGATTCTGAGTTTTTATGATAAGTTTACCTTCAGTTAGCTTGCAAATGATGTTCATATCATCTTCGGACAATGTAAACAACCCATCTTTCTGCAGGAGATTCTGTATAATCCATGCTCTTGCTTCTTCAATAACAAAAACAAAACCATGTAAAGACAGTTTTTTGAAAAAAACCAGAGACTGACATGAAAAGTGTGTTTATCATTCTTCACCAGATGAGGGAAGAGGAATGTAGAGTCTCTTGGTAAGCCGTCTTCTTGCTGCTTCATCGAGCTCTTGGGGTCTATTTGTTGCTCCTGACCAAACAAAAACAATCAACATAAAGGACTCTCACAAAACCCACAAAATTGAAACCTGCCAGTCCCAATTCTTACCTATTAGGAGAATTTGCTCACTGCCGCTATCAAAACCTTCCATTTCAATCAGAAATTGTGTCTTGAGTCTTCTACTCGATTCATGTTCACCATCTGACTTGCGCTGTGGCAAAGGGTGAAAGTTCGTTTCTTTCAGCAAAATATTACATAAGGGAATCCAAAAATGCGAAAACATGCCACAAATTGTCTAATAATAAACACCGCCCTTTGTTTTTTAAGGACATTTTATATACATTGATAAAGTTTAAGAGATCAGAACAAACCTGAGATAGTAGAGAATCTATTTCATCTACAAATATCACTGCAGGCTGGCGGCAACTTGCAACTCCAAAAAGGGCCCTCACTAGCTTTTCACCTTCGCCAATCTGTATGTACACACGTTTGAACGTTAAATCTGCAGTGGAAAAGATCACTGACCTACATTTTACGAATGTTCTTGTGAAACGCAAGCAAAGATGTGGAACTAACCCACTTGCTTGTCAATGAACTGGCTGAAATATAGAAGAAAGTTGCTTTTGCTTCTCCAGCTATAGCTTTTCCGATCATAGTTTTACCAGTTCCCTGGAATGAAGTTGATACAGAAGTAAGAAACATATACAACAACATAGCATCTTCAATGTCTAAAAGGATAAGGGGTACCTACTGGTGGACCAAAGAGAAGAAGTCCTTTCCCAGGCGAACGACAACCTTTAAATATGTCAGGACGTAACAATGGCCAAATGACCATCTCAGTAACACACTTTTTAGCATGCTCCAGACCAGCTGCACAGCAATAACTCATGATGAAAAACTCCAGATGCAAGTGGGATAATAATATGCACAACATCGAAACATGTTTTAATTATCTTCTTGTACCAATATCATCCCAGCGGACATTGGGGTCTCGGTCCATAATCTCGTTGCTGACATGCTCTATAAGACGAGGTTCCAAGTTTCTCAACTTCTCGGGAAGCTCACCGTCAGGACCACAGAGCATCTCCAAACTAGAACAGGGCATCTTCTTTTCAGACTTACAGCAAGCATATTACAAAAATGGTGACAGAAATTGCTTATACAAAACATTTGAATTGATAAGTGTGTATATGCAACTAATATATGCAACTAAACACTACAACACAGGTGATTTTAACCAGAACAAGAAACCACGAATAGTTTTAACATATGTGATTTATCTTCTAGTCCTATTGTTAGGCATGTAATACTGCTGAATCACTATCAATGTGAAATAAAGAACAAAAACTATGTTTTTTTAATATAGTAATTAACAATCATTTACCATGTTCTGGTTGAGTCATCGAGCGTATCATCGGTCTTTCCACCAATACGAGACGTCGTATTTCCAACATTATTCCCGCTAGATTTAACTGGAGGAACAAAATTACCACGGTATCCACGTCTTAAATAGCCACCCGATCTTGCACCGTATCCCCTAGCTGACGCATTGTTTTCACCCTGAGGCGAAAGAGATGAATTTGGTGCCCCGGTTGACCCTCGTTTCTGTCTAACGTCCATTTCCTAAAGCAAGGGAGATACCGAGATATTAATCAACATATGCAAATGGTAATGAAGCACAGTTCAAAAGATTATGCTTTGCAAAGTTGAGATGGTGGTTCACAAAATCAGTAAGGGACAACCATACTTATAAATCGAGAGAAACATTTATTCAAATTTCAAAATATGCAAAAGGTAACAAAGCACAGATTGAAAGGTTAAGCTCGCCAAAGCTGAGATGTTGATTCACAGAAAACAGATTTTGGAATTTATTTAAAGTATCTGATCATAGAGCTAAAGGTTCAAATGGTAGATTGCTTTACCAGTTTTGTTTTGGCGGAAACAAAGCCATTAGCAGCACCATCTTCCTTTTCCCCATGATTTGTTGGATTGCTGATTTCTGCATGAGCTCGCTTTGTTCCAAAACCAACTCCATGGCTTCTCTCGACAATGACACATTCCTCAGAGGTACTCTCTTGATTGCTCACGGAGGGTCTGCGCTGACTATCTGGTTTAACCATGCTATTTCCATACAATGAAGTTAGTCTGGCTTGCATCATTGGCTTAGATGCTTTGGGAATTAACTTACGCGCATCCAGTCGCTCTCCCTGAAACAAATACACATGCGTTCGTTATCATTTGCTAGATAAAAAAAAATCTCAATTCCATGCATAGACAGTAATTAGTAAGTAATCCTGATTAGCACTGCATATACAAAGCATAGTGGAACGAGGAAGCAAAGGCAGGAAACATGGGTGCATCACGAATAGGAAGATCAAACAAGAATTGAAGTTGTAGACACGAGCATTACTAGCTCTTTAACACCCTTCCCATTAGGCTGACTGAGATGAAAATGAAAGTGCTTCGACTGCTTGATCTTCTCGACATCAAACTCGCCTTTACTGCCAAAAATAGGACCTGGAGCTGTCTTTGCAAGTTCAAATGCTTGCCTATATCAACCAAGAAACAAACCATTAAAAGGTACGCAGAAGAACTCAAAGTGTAGCAAAACTGAGCTTGGAACTAGTTAAAGATTCAATTTGAGAAGAGTAGCATTCATTTATACAATTCAGCTTCAATTTGCCCTCTTAGATTACTGATAAAGAGCAAAGAGCCTTTCAATCCACCACTCAACTACTCTCGCCAAGCAAAATTCAACCAATATATTTCGAATTAAACATATGCTAAAAGGGGGCAAAGCTCTAAGTACCGATCCGAATCTGAAACGAGGCCTTCCAAAGCTGAATCGACCTTAGAGGCAACTTCTCGTCTAATAGGACCGATGAAAGCACGATCGGCTTCAGTGACGGAGCGAGAATCGAGGAAACCTAGAAGACGAAGCCCAAGGATCTGAGCGGAGGAGAAATCAGATTTCTCCAGGAACTGGTCGGCGCCGAAGAGCAGCGATTGGAGGCGCTTCAAGTTCTCGTCTACTTCCTTCCTCCAGAACTCCGTCTCTTCTTCCACTTTCGGAGTCGTAAGCGGCGGTGGCGGCTTCAGCAACGGAGACGAAAACGGCGACGTACGCTTTCCCGCCATTGTTATCCCCCTATTTCGTCTCCAAAATGGCTTAAACCCCCGGGGCTCTCCCACGCCTTTTACTCTCACTTGCTTGGAGCTTAAACGTCATGCAGTGTCGAAGCGTATATAAGAAACGGAGAGTAGTTTCGTTCAAACGTGAGAATGGGCCATAAATATGAGGCCTGCTCGTCAATATCCCATTGTCAGGTAGGATTATTCTGATTCAACCAGCTTGTTATTTTACACACAAACGTTTGTTTTTTCTCCTTCATATATCTTATATGGGCTAGTTAGGATTCTGATTAGTTTTTTTTTTTGGTTGGATTCAACCTCATAAGACCATGAGCATTAGTGATTTGGGGTTCACAAGTATTTTTTAATATTTTTTTATGTGGGTCCATGAATAGTTAAAAAACTGAATCTCTTGTTTTGCATTAGCGAATCTCAAAAAGGAGTTCATAGAAATAAAATAATAATATTTATTATTCATAATAATAAATTTTTTTTTTCAAATTTCAAATTATTGAGAAAACATGAATAAAATAATACATTAAAAGATATTATAAATATTTTTAAACTTTTTATTCAATACATAAAGAGTAGAATACATAAAACAAGAAATTCAATAACATACAAAGCTTATTTATCGTCATCACCAAACTTTTGCCATATATTTTCCATTAAATCAGCTTTCAAACGACCATGCTTCGCTGGATCTCGAACTTCTCTGCGCATGCCTAACATATCGACATGAATACTATCCCTCCTTGTCACCCTCGAACTTCTACTTGACTCTCCTGACTCGAACTCAGATGTGTCAATTTCAGCGTATCCGTGTCGTTCATTCTCCACTATCATATTGTGCAATATGACACAAGTTCTCATTATCTTTCCTATCTTTTCCATGTCCCATAGTAGAGCTGAGTTTTTAACAATTGCAAACCTTGATTGTAATACTCCAAAAGCCCGTTCGACATCTTTTCTGGCGGATTCATGCTTTTTTGCAAATTTCTCGGCTTTAGGACCTTGAGGAAGTGGGATGGATTGGATAAATGTTGACCAGTTTGGATAAATTCCGTCAGTAAGATAGTAGGCCATACGATAAGTGTGGTTGTTGACCTTGAACTTAACTTTTGGTGCTCGACCTTGTACGATGTGAAAACCGGTGACCGATCAAGAACATTGATATCATTGAGGGTACCTGGTAATCCGAAAAATGCGTGTCATATCCAAAGATCTTGTGATGCCACAGCTTCTAAGACAATTGTCGGCTTTCCCGTACCACGTGTGTACCGACCTTTCCAAGCGGTTGGACAGTTTTTCCACTCCCAATGCATACAATCGATGCTGCCTATCATCCCTGGAAAACCGCGTCCCTCTCCAACATCGAGCAATCGTTGAAGATCCTCAGTTGTAGGTCTGCGTAGATACTCATCTCCAAACAATTGTATAATTGCATTAGTGAAATTTTCCAAACATAAACGTGAAGTACTGTCAGCAAGTCGGAGATACTCGTCATATGTATCTCCTGATTGACCATATGCCAGCATACGTATAGCTGCCGTACACTTTTGAAGTGCAGATAGCCCATACCTTCCGCAAGAATTTTGTCTTTGCTGAAAGTATGGAACTTCATTACTTACACGTTCGACAATGTGGAGGAACAATGGCTTGTTCATTCGAAAACGCCTCCTAAACATTTCCGGTGGGTATGTAGGATTTTCTTGGAAATAATCGTTCCATAGCTGATTGTGTCCTTGTTCCCGATGTCTTTCGATATAAGCCCGTCTTTTCTGCTTGTTGGGGTGAGCATCTATCACTGAGTCGATGAAATTATCAACTACTTGGTCGACCATTTCTTCTAAAGCTTCATCAACTTCATCACTTGATGAGGAAGACATTAGTGAAAGTTTTTTCCTAAAATCAGAAAAGAAGATTTGTTCATATTTTTTATAATATTTTTTTTTTTCATTATTCTATCATATTTATCCTAATCTAATTTTTTTTTTCATTATTCAATCATATTAATTCTATCATATTATCAATCATATTAATTCTATCATATTTTTCCTAATCTTATTTATTTTTCATTAATCTTTTTTTTTTCATTTTCCTATCAATTATTTCCTAATATTTCATAAATTATGTTCACTTACCTTGAGTTTGTTGTTGAGTGTTTGAAGGTTGTTGTGGTTTGAAGCTTGTTGAGTTGTGAAGCTTGTTGAAGAGAAAGAAGAGAAGAGAAGTTTGTAAAGGGAGAGAGTTCAAGTTTGCCTTGTTATGTTTTCATACGATAGAGAGATGCAAGTACAATAACCAAACACAATACATTTATATAAAGGGAGAGAGTTTAAGTTTACACATACATTAAGGCTACACAACCATCCGTGAATCAACATCAACATTACAACAATCAACATCCGTGAATCGAAATGACATAAAGTCTAGACATAGTACATGAAACATGTAGCATGAAACAAAAGGCTACACTTTCTACACTATCCCGTGATTAAAAACTGACATCATACCCGTGGCTTCAAACAGAGAAAAGACGAGAGATTCCTTCACCTACAATACCATCCCACCCGTGACTTCAAGACGCTTTCCCACCCGGTACCTGCAAAAGAAAACACAAGAGATTCAAAACAATTAGACAAAACATTCAATCAATACATTCAATGTAATCAAAACAATTCAATGTAATCAAAACAATTAGACAACACATTCAATCAACACATTCAAAATCAATCATATTCAAACAAGTTCCTACACATGAGACGTCAAAGCATTTCAGAGATGAGTTTCTCCTTGAGAGCTTCTTCACTAGGGGAAAGTGTGTCCTTTGCTAGCAGACGATCAAGGATCTTTTGTCTGGAAATGGTGTTTTTATCAGCTAGAATGCTATGTATTTGATCATAAGCTACGTCGTTTGGCTTCTTGCGTTTCGCAGCTTTGCAAGCCTTAATACCTGGAGGCCTAACCTCTGCCTCCTCAGCCACCGGCTCCGCACCAGATTTCTTCTTTTTCTCCTTCGGCTGAGAGTGTGACTTCCACTTCTGATCAAACCGAAGTTCCCTCCAGCAATGTTCAAGCGTAAACTTGACATTATAATCATTGAAATAGATGTCATGAGCCGCCTTCATGACATCATTTTCACTTTGCCCACTAGCTTGCTGCTTCAGAGCGGCCTCATGGGAACCCACAAACCTACAAACCTCTGCATTCACCCTTCCCCACCTCTGCTTACATTGACCCCACTCTCTAGGAAGGGAGCCAATGAGCTGAGGACTAGCATTGAAGTACGCCTCTATTCTCTTCCAAAAAGCACCTAACTTCTGCTCATTACTAATTATCAGATCTTTGCTGGTGTTCAACCAAGCACTAATCAACACAAGGTCTTCTTTTGTGGACCACTTTCTCCTTTCCCCTGGTTTAACTAACCCGGGAGAGCTAACAGGTGCCTCAGCAGAGTCTACGTCTATTGGAGGACTGCTCTGCGAAGCTAACAAGTTAACAAACCCGTGAGAGTTTAGGGAAAAAGGGTCCATTGTGCGATTTAGGTTTGTTGTTAAGAGGTTTGTGTGATTTTTAAAGTTTGATTGTTTGTGTTTTTAGAAGTGAAATGCCTATGTTTTAAACTAGTTTCGCATTGCTTTATTACACAACAACTACTGCAGTAAATTACACAACTACTAAACTTAATTACACAATAACTTATTCACAGTTACCATTCATTACCCATCAAATCACTTTAAAAAATTTCGAAAAGTTTTTAAACATCAAGTACGAGTTGTAGTCTACCTAGTTAAGAGTTTGAAAAGTTATTAAAAATTCGAAAAGTTTTTAACAGAAAAGTTTTTAAACATTTAATGCTCTACTCAACCTAATTCAATCGTAATTCACTTCTACCTACGAAGTAACCAACATCTACTTGCAGTTCTGTTCTAGTTCAGTTAAGATTGAGTGTTTACCTTTGCTTGTTAGTCGAAGCAGAGCTTCTCCAGCACAGAAACTTTTGCACCGTCAGGTTGTAAACCTCCCTAGTTAGTCGATCAACCTGGTCACTCAGCCCTTTTGCCTCGGCCTGCACATAAAAACAATAATTAAATTGTGTTAGTCAGGTAATAAGTCATTACAAAAATTGTAGCAAAATAGGAGACGATATACAAAATCATTTACTCACCTCCAGAGTCTGAATATTTTTTTTGGGACTCGGCACCCACTTCATCACCTCCTCTGCCTCTCTTTTCCGCGGGATCCATCTGTGAAAGAAACCGAATATATTAGAACATTATAATCGAAACAATATACTAAACCGACCCCTATATCGAACCCTCTTGAGGAATTAAAACTATAAAACGAATCGACGAATCAATTGAGAACCCTAACTCCAAACCCCTCTATTGATTTGAAATCTCACACAAACAAACCATAAATTAAACGCGCATGTCGATTTACATCAATTAATCGAAACCCAGTTATCGATTTACATCCAAAACTCGAAAACTCCAAATTGATATCAAATCTCACTAAACGATTTGGACCAAAATCGACGAAATTAAACCGTCGATCTACTCGATACTCACCTGAGGTCGTGGAGAAGACTCTCCGTCGTCGATTTGAACGAGAAAATCGGAAAGACTCGGCGTCGCTCGTATAATCGCCTCTCACACAACAAACCCTAGCTTTTCTTTCGAGAAGAGAAAATGAGAAGAGACACGGGGAAACCCGTCTTTCCTCCCCCTCTACGCGGTTTGTTTCGTCCAAGCAGGACATGACGCGTGGCTAAAACCGCTTCATAGCGGATCAACCGTAAGGCCCGTTTCGTCGAAACAAACCCATTTTTATTGCTTTTTAATCACTCCGGCCTTAGAACTCGGGCCCGTGAACCCGTCTAAAGCCCCTGATGCGCATGGTCTAACTTCATTCAGATTTTATCTGTTTGGGTTCGAATAGATTTTATAACCCTTTTTAAGCTTTATTTTATAACTTTGAAATTCATTATCGTATATCAGGTTTGGATTGTAATACATGGGTTTAGATATACTTTTTTTGGGTAAAAGATATACTTTGTTTGGATTAAAGTAAACACAAAACTGAGTAAATAAAGTACTCATTTTAGATATTATTTCAGATATTTGAGTCAAAAGTTTCGACTTTTTAAAAAAGATTTTCAATTTTACGGACTTTTTAAATTTATATTCGGATTTGAAGATAACATTCGAAATCTGATATACTATCCTACGAAATCCATTTTGGAACGACATGTTAGTGGTCCAGTGGTTAAACTCAACTTGGAAAGTCATGGGTTCGAGTGTCGTTGGGAGGTGATTATCTTGAAGAACCTTCGGGCCCAATACAGAGAAGTCTGCTAACGTGTGGCCACTGGTGAAATTTACATGGGATGATCACCAGCCCTCTTGGATGCCTTGGCGGACTCCCCGGCTAAGCTCCAGTGGACGATCATTGGCGTTAGTCGGATCCTTTCGAGACTCCGGATACCAGGGTCATCGAAAAAAAATCCATTTTGGACTTTTTATAGCTCGGAAATATACGATTTCAGTTTTTTTTTTTTAGTTTGGTCCGGATCTCGGGTTCAGTTACAAATGTCAATGCCTACTTGAAACATACAAATGCTGAAGTTTATATCACAAAGCGAAGAAATACCGGCGTTTACTAAAACGCACAAGACGCAAAACGCCGAACAAGAAAGACAATCCACAACAGCGATTAAAGTTTCAGCGTCTGGGGACGCCACAACTTATCTTATTCAACACACACACAAAACCGAAAGTGACCCTAATTTCTCTAGAGAAGACCCTTAAGCAATCATCACACAACAATTTAAAATAAAATGGCTGAGCCGAACACCACAGCAGCGTGTAGACTCCTCCCAAACCAGCTTCTCCTTAGGATCAGCGGACGGATTACACGTGTAAACCGACATCGTCTCAGTCCTAGACGGTCCCGACGATGCTCCAATCACAAGCAACTTGTCCCCGAGCGACTTAAACGCAACGCCCCATCCTCCATTAGACTTGGCCCTAACAGGCACATCTCCAAGCTTCTTCCAAACGTTTGCGTTTGTATCATAAACGCGAAGCTCGTTGGATGATGTTTCCAGAGAGTAAAGATCTTCATTCACCACCGCGATGAGCGGTGGAGATTGGACAGAAGAGAAAGACATATCTTTGAGAATGTCTGGTATTAGTTCCCAAGTATCTGTTCCCTCATCGTAACGTTCTCCGCAAGTTAGGTTTTGATCTCTCTCATCCCTCCCACCGATGACATAAAACTTGCCTCGCAAGTAACAGCCAGAACAGAATTTCCTCCGCTTGTGCATTGCGTTTAGATGCATCCACGTTTTAGTCTCAGAATCGTACTTCTCTGCTCTGTTCATGACTTCTAAAGACGCGTCCAACCCTCCAGCTACAAACACAACGGTCCCACAAGTAGCCGAAGCGAACAAGATCCTTGGCGTGATCATCGCAGGACCCTTGAACCACTTGCTCGTCTCAACCTCGTACCTCCACAAGGCAATGCTCTTCTCCTCTTTCCCAGTGACGATCAAATGCGTTCCGGCGCAAAGCGATTCTTTGTCCCCACGGAAGAAGCACATGTCGGAAGGAAGCTCCGGAACTTTCTGAAACTTCTCGAAGTCCTTGTCGAAAATGGTCCACCTCGTGTCGCCGTTGGACAGCATAAAGACAGATGGTTCGACCACGCCGCGGTCTCGCCGCACCTTGAATATTTTACCGCTTTTCAGTAAACGCGAGAAACGTTTGCTCAGAAGGTTTAGTTTCCAATATTCGAAACGCGGGACGCGTGAGAGTATCTCGACCTCTAGCTCGTACGCAAGCTGAGGAACGTTTTGTACATAATCTGCATCCTGATGTTTACCAACTACTACTTCTCTTGTTTCTTCTTCGTCACAATCCAAACAAGGATCTAGGTTTAGATCCGGTATCTTGTAGCCATGAATTCGAACCTTCCTTGGCCTAGAACTGCTTGAGTTTGCTCCAAACCTACCGGTGTGAACATCTCCTAACGTCATCATTTCTTGGTAAAATTAAAGTCTCTCCCTCTGCTTCTAAGCCTTTGTTGACATTTCCTCTCTGTAAAGTTCCAACCAATAACTGAATCAAACACTGAGAATCAATCCAGTTATTTACCTAAGAAACTTATAGACAAACATATACATATACCCAAAAAAAAAACTATTCAATCTTGGACTAATCAGATCTACAGGTTATGATTTATGAACAACATCACTTCCCCGGGAAGTTAGAAAAATAAGATTTGTTTTAGCTAATTTGAGCTCTAACAAGAGATTAAACAGAATTGATTTTATCAAGAAAGTGAACTGGGGACTGAAGTTGGTCAACTGTCTACAAGAGAAAACATATAAGAGTTTTTGGCTAATTAATATAGTACTGAAGAACATACATAAACATATACTAAGAGTGAATATATGTGTATATGTATATAGTACTACCTGATGAAAAAATGGTCAAACGTCAAAGAGAATAAATCAAGAAAACTTACATGGGAAGACAAACCCTAAAAATAGGATTTTAAAGCTCTCTCCTCTCTTCTCTTCTCTTCTCTTCTCTTCTCTTCTCTTCTCTTCTCTTTCTTCTTCCTCTTCTTCACCATCCGTAAATAAGAAACTATAAACGAAAAAACACAAAAAGAGATGACGAGGGACTGAATATAAAATACAGAAATTTAAAAATAATGTTTAACAATCACAAGTTTGAAAGGTATCAACCCTCAGTTGCAGGGGATATCCAAGCTTAATTTAGAACTCAGCGGAAGAAAAAACTTATATTTTATGTAAATTAGAACAGTAAAGGCAGTGAAATATTGTTTTTTTTCTTCAGTGGGCGAGCAACGACAAAACCATGTTCAAGAAGTCGCCGGTAAAAAAAACTCGAAGAAGGCAAAAAGCTAGGTTTGTGATATTATATACCGTGAAGTGTGGTTGTTCAAAAAAATATATATATATATATATCAAGTGGGTGTGTGTGTGTCTGACTGTGCACGAGAGAGGGAGAATATGCGTAGAGAAAAAGGAAGGGAAATTAATTTTCTAATCCAAGAAGAAGATAAGACAAACATATATATAAAGTTGATCTTCAAATTAAATCTTTTTAAAACAGAAAATGGCAATAGGTTTAATATCACGAGAACATATTAAATTCGACGGCATATCACTTGGAATATGCTATACTAGGAGTATACTTGCCTAGTTGCCTTCGTGGTGATCTATACGTATTTACGTACGTTGGCGTTATATATATTATATATATATTAGAACCTCTATAAATTAATAATGTTGGTACTTTAAAATTTTATTAATTTATAAAGATATTAATTTATAAAAAATTTCTTATTTAGAATTTTTATTTTAAGATATATTTATTCAAAGATAAGAAAAAATACTTAATTTTACTGTATATACAATAATTGTTATTTTTTGAAATTGGACATTTATATTAATTTTATTATATTATTTGGTCAATATAATATATATTGCATAGAACTTAAATGTGATTTTAGATATAATATTACTAAATCTCATCAAAAATATATTAGTCTTAAGATAATATAAATATAATTCCATTGTGAATATAAAAAATATAATAATAAGTTCTTATTTATATAAAATATGTATACATATAAATTATTAATTTATAATTTTAATGGGACCATATATTTACATAGAATTTTCTAAAAAAAAATATTATCTTATTATTTTATCGATTTGTGTCAAATTTTGAACATGATCCAAATTGGGACCGGCAAAATTTATTAATTTTATATAAATTATTAATTTATCGAATATTAATTTATAGAGGTTTTGCTGTATATATATATATATATATTCATATTTCATTTATCATTTATATTAAGGGCTTTTTGCAAAAGTGACTCAAAACTTGGAGTCAAACAGAAAACTAACCTTTTCTTTTGACTCCTTTTTTTTGAGATTTTAACCCCACACCTGCATTTTATCTACGAAAATGCCATTAACATTTTTTTTTTTTCAAAAATGGCTTCTTTACTGTCTCAACCTCATCTTCTTCAAGTATTTACAATATTGCCACTGCAATGAATAGTGGCAACAACCTTGTACGAACTGTTTGGAGCTTTTAATGCCCTTTAATGCACGTAAATCTCTTTACACTCTCTCTGTTTCAATTGTTATGAACTAAAAACAACATTTCTTTCACTTTCTCTCTATATTCATCCAAAAAACTCAAGCTTTTGATTCAAAATATGGGCTATGGTTGACAGAGCCATATTTCTTTCGTTTTGACTTACGGTTGCTTTCGTTTGAGGTTCTGGGTGGTTGGAGAAGACCCTGTGTGCAAACGAAGTCATCTCACCTAGTTTAAGGTACGAATTTGAATTTTTTTTCAAGATCTGTTCGCGTAGAAGACTTACTAGTAAGTCATCTGTATGTAGAAGACTTACTGATGAGTCTTCTGGTCAAACGGACGACTTAAATTAAGTCGTCCAGCTTTGTTTGTTAAAAAAAAACACTCCAGACGACTTATATATAAGTCGTCTACGAGAAACGGGCTAGTTTTGCATTTGACCGAATCGTGTCAGATCTTTGACTATTTCTGGACGACTTATAATTCAGTCGTCTCTGGGAAAGTTAAAATTTCAATATTTTATGAAAACTTGACGACTTACGTGTAAGTCGTCCTAGGTTAGTTTTGTAATTGAAAAATAAAACTTCATAATTTAACTTTAACCAGACGACTTAATATAAAGTCGTCCCTCCAGAAGACTTAATTTAAAGTCGTCCGGGAAAGCAAAGTCGTCCAGAATTTTTCCCAATTTTCTGGTCAAACCTTGCTTATCCCGGACGACCTTAAATTAAGTCGTTTAGCTGGACGACTTTCATCTAAGTCGTCTGGAGAAAGTTAAATTTCAAGTTTTATTTTTCAATTACAAAACTAACCTAGGACGACTTACACGTAAGTCGTCAAGTTTTCATAAAATATTGAAATTTTAACTTTCCCAGAGACGACTGAATTATAAGTCGTCCAGAAATAGTCAAAGATCTGACACGATTCGGTCAAATGCAAAACTAGCCCGTTTCTCGTAGACGACTTATATATAAGTCGTCTGAAGTTTTTTTTTTAACAAACAAAGCCGGACGACTTAGAATTAAGTCGTCCCTTTTAATTTTCAATTGCAAAAGTGACCTCTTTAGACGACTTACCTTTAAGTCTTCTGGACGACTTAATGCTAAGTCGTCTGCGGCAATGTTTATTGAACTTCTTCATTTTCTCTATGTTTACTAATGTGTTTTATTTTGAATATTTGCAGATGATTTTTCAGTTACATGCAGTGTATGGAGAATGGTTGTTGAGAGATTTCCGTTGGGATTTTGTGGTTGATGATCTCAAAGGAGCAAGATTGTTTTTATTGAATGAAGATTCAACACATGCTGAACTTGTTGCAATGGCTCAAGAAGATTATAACCTGGACATGAGAACAGTGAGTGTGGAGATTAGCTACTCATTACCAGCAGAAATGATGATGGCTCCAGGCAGTCTTCCCATTCATGTTACAAGTGATAGACAAGTTCGAAACTTGCTGGAGATACTCAAAACCCATAGAGTATGTCTTTGTGTATCAAGCCGCAGCAAGGTCGAAACGGTTTCAGAGAAAAGGGATATTGATGAAGCTGGTGAATGGGAAAAAGATGTTGGTGATAATGATGAAGCTGGTGAATGGGAAGAAGATGTTGGTGATGATGATGAAGCTGGTGAATGGGAAGAAGATGTTGGTGATGATGATGAAGCTGATGAATGTTTTGAAGATGTTGTGATAATGAGTTTGTTGAAGATGAAAATCAAGATGGGGAGGAGGAAAATGGGGAGGAGGATGCTGATAATTCTATTGTTGGTGAAACGGATCAGAATGGTGGGGATTACAGTCTTTATGGAAAGGTTCCAGATGAGGACGAGGAAGATGATGATAATATTTGTTTTGAAGAAATCCAAAAGACATATGCTAAGACAAATGCTATTGAAGGAGGAAAATCGAATGGTACCAGTATCTATGTCAACCAGAGTTTTGTTAGCAAGGGTGCACTGCTTTCAGAGCTGCGGTTGGCAGCAGTGAGGGGTAAGTTTTCTTTCAGATTATACAAATCAACGAAAACTCTCGTTGTGGCAACATGTCGGGTTAGCTATTGTGGATGGAAGGTCAGAGCGAGTGTCAAACATGGGACAAACACGTTTTGGGTAACAAAGTATGTGGAAAAACATTTATGCTCAGCGGGAGACCGAATCGCTCAGCGGAGACACTGTACTCCGAAGTATGTAGGTAGTCTTTTCATTGATCGTGTTGGAATCATTGATGGGATAACTCCGCAGCATATCACTGATGCAATGAGGAACATGTTTGGCATGGCGCTTGATTACACCACTTCATACAGAGCACTGTTATATGCACAAAGATTGGTGAGAGGATCAGCAGAAGAAGGGTATTCGCGTCTGGCATCATATCTCGAGCAAATCTCCATTGCAAATCCTGATTCTATCACGGCGATAGAACTTGATTCTATGAAAAGATTTAAGTATCTATTTCTCTCTTTTGGAGCTTCTATCAAAGGTTTTAAGTATCAGAGAAGGGTCATTGTGGTGGATGGAACTCACCTAAGTGGAAAGTATGGAGGAACTATGTTAGTTGCAGCCGCACAAGATGGCAATTTTCAGATATTCCCATTGGCTTTTGGGATCGTGGATGAGGAAGATGTACCTTCTTGGGAATGGTTTTTCACAAAATTGGCTAGTTGTATATCTCATGACAAGCCTCTGGTGATAGTCTCTGACCGGCAAAAGGCCATTAAAAGTGCGTGTGATAAGATGTTTCCTTGGGCAACCCGAGGAATATGTTATTATCACCTTCAAGATAACATTGTCAAAAAGTTTAAAGGGAAACATCTCATGTACTTGGTGAAAGGAGCTGCTTATGCTCACACGGTTTACGATTTTGACCGGTACATGGCTGAGATACGGAGTGCAAACCCGGAACTTGCAACGTATTTGGAGAAAGCCGACGTCAGGCTATGGTCAAGGGTTTATTGTAAGGGGAACAGGTTCAACATAAAAACAAGCAACATTGCTGAATCTATTAATTCCGCACTGAAGCGAGCAAGAGGATTTCCGATTACGTTCCTGCTGGAGTTCATAAGGCAGAAGTTAGGAAAATGGTATTGGAAAAGGAGACAAGATGCTTTGAGTCTCACAACTGAACATAGCCGGGGTGTTGAATACTTGCTTGCTGTTCGAGAAGAGATAGCGGATACGATGACGGTCGAACCAATTGATGGATGGCATTTCTTTGTCAAAGGTGGCAAAATGGACTGTGTGGTTGATTTGGAACATGCAAAGTGTGATTGTGGTGTCTATGGAGTGGAGAAAATACCTTGCTCTCATGCTATAGCTGCTGGAACACATGCTGGTTTGCATATCTCCACACTTGTATGTCCACTGTACTCAAAGAATTATCTGTATGCAGGATACTCAGAGAATATATATCCTATCGTGTCACAACATATTGAGGAACGAGAATGCTTTCCTCCAGAACTAAAGCGTGGTCGGGGGAGACCGAAGAAATCAAGATGGCAATCTTGGTTGGAGCTATCTAGGATGAGAGGACACAAACCCAGGAAGAAACACAGGGCACGGAGATGCTCAAACTGCAAGGAAACTGGCCATACGAAACCACAATGTACACAACCAGTTGACTAGTTGTCCAGACGACCTAAATTTAAGTCGTCCAGTCTTGATTACCCGTCCAGACGACTAAATTTTTAGTCGTCCAGTGTATTTTATTTTTAGACGACCTTCTACTAAGTCGTCCAGTGTATTTTATTTTTAGACGACCTTCTACTAAGTCGTCCAGTGTATTTTATTTTTAGACGACCTTCTACTAAGTCGTCCAGTGTATTTTATTTTTAGAAGTCCAGTGTAAGTCGTCCAGTTGGAAAACCTTCCAGACGACTTATAATAAGTCGTCCAAACCTTCTAGACGACTTATTTGTAAGTCGTCCAGTTGGAAAACCTTCCAGACGACTTATAATAAGTCGTCCAAACCTTCTAGACGACTTATTTGTAAGTCGTCCAGTTGGAAAACCTTCCAGACGACTTATTTCTTCCAGACAACTTATATATTTACAAATCTATACAAAGACAAGCTGAAATACAAATACTTCGCTCGTTAAAAAATCATGTTCAAATACAAAGACAAGTTCAAATACAAACACAAATCTAATCATACATGCCCACGAACTTATCACCATCCACATTTTCTTTCAAATGCTGATCAACAAGCTCCTTCCATATATCCACCGCCATATTATCCCTCATTTTCTTCGCGTTGCACCTAGCAAAGTCTTTAGGGTCAAAGGAGACCCCAAGAGCATGACATTCAATGTACTTTACAGCGTACACGCCACAATCACCATTGTTGGCCGTGGGTACACCTTTCAGCGGTCTCTCATATGTGTATGGCTCCAACCCGTATTTGACCCGTATTTCGTCGGTGGCTGCGCACTCAACAAGCAGATAAGGGACCATCTGGAGAAAAGGCTCCATTATCGCATCCCATGCGTCTGGTACACTAGATGAAGGTATGCTGTCCCAGACGACTATGTGCCTCTTAGGGATCGATATCCAAATAGCAACCCAATGCTTGTCGTTCAAGTTCACTGGCGCATAGATATCATCAATGTCCTCCCCCCACTTCTTGTTTGATTGGCAAAATGAAGGTATTGATCCGTCATAAAAATTCGACGCCCCACCAGGTAGAACTCTTCCTAAACCTTTGTGATCAGGTTCCGATGTTTTGAAGAGCTGATACTGCTCTCTCCAAGACTGGGAAAAGTTGTGATCCAGGAAGCACATTCGCTCGCTCCTGAAAGCTTGTGGGTTCTCCTGATACCTCTGCCTTAGCACATTAATCCAAGCATCTATATGCTGCATATTAAATATAACAAGTTAGAAGTTACCAGACGACTTAAATATAAGTCGTCTACGTGGTCGTCCAAGTAGACGACTTTCCAGACGATTTATCTTTAAGTCATCTGGAAAGTAATCTACTTGGACGACTTTGTAGACGACTTAAATCGTGTGCAGAAGACTTACGTAGTCTTCCAGCCATTCTCTGGCTGTCCGGAGGAAGTGGTACCACCTTGTTGGTGATGTACGTGGTTTGTCCTCGGTCTTAGTTGAATAATGACTGCAAACAAAAAAGCAATCAGTTTTGGACGACTAAATCAAGCTATTATGGGTAAAGCAATCACTTACGGATCAGTTTTCAACCAATCAGCGAGTTCCTTCAACTTATCTTTGTTTACTGGCGGATATGGATTATAGGCTGCCACTTTATCTTTTTTTTTCTCTGCCGTATAAGGAGATCTCACAGTGGGAGCAGGTGTCTTCGCTCGTTTACTCTTTGCACGCTTGTCCAATACAACCAGGCTCGGTTCTGAAACTGGATCGCTTGGCTCGGTGGAAGCGAGGCTCGGTTGTTGATCGGTGGAAGCGAGGCTCGGTTGGTGATCGGTGGAAGTGACAGCAACAATCTCTTTGGAGGTGACACCATCTGCTTTATCCTCCGGCAAGATCTTATATACCGAGTTCACCTCGGTTGCTGTATCCTTCGGCAACCATCTCTGCAATAAAAGTTGCACACAAGTTAACCCTGGACGACTTAAATAAAAGTTGTCTGGACGACTAGTTGACCCTGGACGACTTAAATATAAATCGTCTGGATGACTAGTTGACCCTGGACGACTTAAAATTAAGTCTTCCGTGGTCAACTAGTCGTCCAGACAACTTACGTTTAAGTCGTCCAGGGTCAACTAGTCGTCCAGACAACTTTTACAGTCGTCTGGACAACTAGTTAACCCTGGATTTGATACTAACCTCTTTGATTTGAGGAGGCTGTTTCTTTTGAGGAGGAGGCTGTTTCTTTTGAGGAGGAGGAGGAGGCTGTTTCTTTTGAGGAGGAGGAGGCTGCTGTTTGGTTTGATGAGGAGGAGGCTGGTTACTAACCACGGTTTCATTGGCATGAGGGGTAGCCTGTTTGTTACTACCCCCGGTTTCTTTGGCAAGAGGGGTAGGCTGTTTATCTTGAGGGGTAGCCTGATTGGTTAGAGGTGGAGGGGTAGCCTGATTGGTGACACCAACCTTCTTCTCCACAGCTTCCAATCTATCGGACAACTTCCTAAACTCCCTCATGCACTTCTTAAACCCTTCTTTCATGCAGTCAGCTACGCCCTTGAACATAATTTCCAAATCCTCTCTGGTCACCCCTCTAGCCTCTTCTCTAGCCTCTTCACTAGCCACTTTAGGAGCCTCTTTACGAGCTTTCTTCCGAGGTCTTGGATTGTCTTCCTCCTCCTCCTCCTCCTCCTCCAACACAACCATCTCTTTGGCATTCTTCGATGGAGTCACAACCTTAGGTTTTGTATAGACCTTAGTACCAGTGACTTCCCAGCAATCCATGGTCCACTTCCACGGTCTCCGCTCATACATGACTTTAATGATGTTCTCCGCGGGCAGGTCCTCAACATCAGAGTCCCATTTTGGCCACATTTCACTAATGTCCTTCTCAACAAAGTTGATCACGCGGATCTGCAGTAAATAGAAGAATCGAGTTAGATAAGTCGTCCAGCTGGACGACCTTCCAGACGACTTATTATAAGTCGTCTGCGCAGTCTTTTGGATTGAAGTAAATACCTGACTCAAGATAGCAGCTTTCATTGATCTGCGGCCTCTGCTGCCCTCGTAAGCCAGTATCGGTGGAGACGGACTGTCTGCTCTGGGACCACCAATACTAGCACCCAATTCCGGCATAGCTGTGTACGCCCAGACCTGAAGAACTTGTATAAACCCATCCACGGTGTAACAGCCAGTAATTTCTTTGTTCCACAAAGAGTCCATCAGCACCTTAAACGCGACTCTCCCCCATGGATAATTCTCAAACCGTTCTAAATCCATCACTAGCCTTGCCAGAGTAGATCGTGTAGCGGTTGAAAACTTTCTCCCTTCAATGAACCCAGTGAAGATGGAGAGGTACGCGAGCCGCTTGCGATCTTCCCTGGACCAATCCCCGCATCTCTTCAGTGCTGCTATTATCTGATCAGTAGTTGGCCCAGCTTCCAGATGAACTCCCAGCATCCCCCAGAAAGAAACCATCTCTTGGGTAACGTCACATTTTGGTGTCTCAAGGTCCTCGATGTACTCGCAGTTTAGACCAGTGAGGTTTTCAAACTCTAACAGTGAAAACCTCAAAGGTTCTGGACCAACGAGAGACCACATCTCATACTTCTTCTTAATGTCCAGTTTGAAACTGAGCATGTAGTGAACCAGCCTTGAAGCCCAACCAAATCCCTGCTCCTTGAACTTGATGAAAACTCCCAAACTCGACTCCTTCAACTCTTCAAATTCGTCATCAGTAAGAGCTTCCCTAAGAGCAGTATGCAACTTGCTGTTATCCGTATGATACGAAATGCTATTGTGGGCTTCTGGCTCTTCCCCTGATGTGTATAACCTACGGGGGAGTTCTGAATTATCCATCCTTTTTGTCTGCAAAATAATCAAAGACAACAATATAAGTCCAGACGACTTAGTAGACGACTTATAATTAAGTCGTCTGGAAATTCGTCCAACTGGACGACTTTCCAGACGACTTAAATTTAAGTCGTCTGGAAAGTCTTCCAAATGGACTAATCAGGTCCGCTTTGTACTGGAAGACTTGTAAGTAATTTAAGTCGTCTGGAAAGTCTTCCAAATGGACGACTTATATTTAAGTCATCTACTAAGTCGTCCAGTTGGAAGACTTTCCAGACGACTTAAATTACTTACAAGTCTTCCAGTACAAAGCGGACCTGATTAGTCGCAGAAGGAGTTGGAGTACTCGTCATTGCGGTTATAGATCTGAAAAAATAAACGTGAAACGGTGAGAATGAGTAAATTGATAGAGACAACGTTTTATGTTCATCTTTTCCTCGAGATTGATGACTTACCGGCGTTAGGGTTTACAAAGAAACGGCGCTAAGGTTTACAGAGAAGAAGCGGCGGCACTAGGGTTTAGAAGAAGCGGCGGCGCTAGTGTTTAGAGGAAGCGGCGGTGAGAACGTTGGTGACCACGGTGGCGAGGGCGATGGTTTGTTCGGAAATAGTGGAAGCGGCGGCGCTAGGGTTTAGAGGAATCGGCGGCGCTAGGGTTTAGAGGAATCGGTGGCGCTAGGGTTAGAAGAAGCTGCGGCGACAACGGTGAGAATGAAGTGAGATAGATAGCCGACGTTGAGAACGATGGTTTGTTCGGAAATCGTGGGAATTCGAAATCGCCTTTGAGAGAGAACTGTTAGGGTTTCTGAATTTCGCGAAAAATGAAACAAAAAAAAAATCACCTTATATATTGGGTAAATAATCCGGTTAGCTTTAAAAGTACATTGGTAAACTTTAAGGTTTGGTCCGGTTTAGACGACTTATTCTGGCTGATAATGTACAACAGACGACTTAATATTTAGTCGTCTGTTTTCAGACGACAAAATATTAAGTCGTCCTAGACCCTAAAATGAACCCCTAAACTAAAATGACTAGATTAACTAACTAACCACGTTATAAAATCAAATTATACTTAAATAGTGTTTACTATACACAGAAATGAACACGCATAAGTAATTTTAAAAATTTTCAAAAACGGTTTTAATGCTTTCCAAAATCTAACCCTAAGAACACATACAATACTACAACATATGTTGATGAAACATAAACTAAAGAATATCATGACTCACTACTTTCACTCATCTATGCTGAAAACAATTGAAATTTGTTATATCTTAATTTATACCTCCTAAGACATATGTTAATTACATAATTCCCATTTTTCACTTATCAAAATATTTTTTACAAAATTTTTAAATTATGTTTAAGACTAACTGTCCAGACGACTTTCAGTTAAGTCGTCTGGACGACTTATTTTCAAGTCGTCTAAACAGACGACTTTCAGTTAAGTCGTCTGGACGACTTATTTTCAAGTCGTCTAAACGGACGACTTGCGAGGGGTAGAAACGTAAAAAAAATTCCGTTTTTTTGTTTGGTCACAAGGGGATAGTTGTAATTTCAATAGTTTTTTAGGTTACTTTTGCCTTTGAGCCAAGTTGGGGTATTGTTTTGGGTTTGACTCCAAATTTTGAGTCACACTTGGCAATTCTCCCTTATATTAATTATAGTCATTTACGCTGATTATTTAGAAATCGATATACGCTATATTATTTAGAAAAAAGTTTCCATTTAAGCTTCTTACAAATATAGCGTGGACATTTAGCTAAATGATTTCTAATAATAGTAATACTACCATGTTCACCAATCACGGCTGTATTATCCATGACAGTTTATCCGTCACTTTTTTTTTAGTATATGTCACTTGTAGTCATGTACAAAGAATAAGTAATTAACATTTGTCGTTCTTTATTCTTAACATTAAATAATCTTACCTAATCTCTTATATACTAAAAGAGAAGCATTGTAATAAATGCATTCACACTATAATACACAGTGAAGTTTTATAATGATTTGATAATAAATATGTTAACGCGTTCACACTATATTCATAAATGTGTTCACACTATGTAATTTGCGTTTTTTTAATATAAAACTCACATACATGGTTCTAATAAAACTCTGGATTTTTCGGTTTGAATAAAAATAGATAACGAATCAAAAGCCAAACTAAATATATATATATATATATATATATATATTATTTTTATTGTTTACGGATAAAGTTGAGCAAAATATTCATAAATTTTGATTCGATTCGTTATCTGTTTTGATTTGAACCAAAAAATCTGGATATCCGTAACTCTACAAAACAAATCAAATACTCCATCCGTTTCATAATAGATAATGTTTTGAAGAGTTATTGATGTTTCAAAATATATGATGTTTGATATTTTTTAATTAGTTTAAAGTTCATTGAAAACTGTGTGACCAATGATGTTGTATAGTATTTTTGATGATTGGCTAGATTAGATTTATTTTATATTTTTAGTGTGTTATTTTTTAGAAAAATGTGTATGTCTTAATTATTGTGTCTTCATATAAAACATCAACTATTTTGGAACAGAGAGAGTACTAAAATACAATATCAAAAAAAGAAACAAATCACAAATACCAATATTTTTAGGAACATGTATCTAATTCGATCTGTTATATACATATATATATATATATGTAAAGAATTATATATATATATATGTTATATATATTATACTTTATATCAGTTTTACAATATTTTTATGAATTAAATTTATTATATTATGTACTAGTACTTAAAAAGTTAAATAATGCTTTATTTTTGTAATAAAATGTTATTATTAATTTATTTAATTATTTTTAAAATTTTATTTTATTTACGGATCAAATCGGATATTCTTTAAAATTCTAAAACATTTCGGATATCCGAGTCACCGAATCTATGTGGCTAAAGATCGAATCGACACAAATGCTTTCAAATACCCAGATATTCGATCTGTGCCCACTCATATTTACGGATACAATTTTATTTTCTTTGTAAGAAAAAATGACTAATGTCAAGGCCTTTTTTATTTTAAATTAATTTTAATTTTATCTTTCATGTATTATTTTGAACAAAAATGTTATTTAATATTAGTTAACAATATCTTTATATATTTGTCAACTATTTTTATATACCTTTTACATACACATACATGTACACCTGCACCTTGTAACTAAGTATTCACCACAATTGAAGTATCTAATTTTTTTGAAAGTTGAAATATTTTTTCTTAATGCTTTTTTCACTACCGACCAAATTATAGTGAATTGATTTGTCTTAATAATTTTCTTTTCTTTTTCTTAAATATTATATGTTTAGAAACTATTATATGAAACTATTGGTTCGACATGACGACTATCTAAAATTTATAACATGAGAATAAATAAATAATATTAATTTTTGGTTTTTACCCAAAAAAACCAAAAAATCAAACATTTTAACCGAATAAACTAAAATGAATATTAATTTAAATTAATAGTTATATTTTTGAAGATTAAAACAAAAAAAAAAAATTAAAACCGAACCAATATCCAGATTAAACATATTTAATGTATTTTTATTAAAAATAACAAAACCAATAATCAAATTTTGAGCGGATTATTACTTAGTCAATAGATTAAACCAGGTGTCACGTCGTCCTATGTGTTACTTTTTTATACACCACATGATATCGAAAAAACAAACCATGAACCTTTCTTCCTTCTACCTTTTGCTATGTTTCTACCTGGTCCAATAGCTTCAATCAACCCGAGATTGAAGTTTTAAACTATACAAATTGTAGCTAACCAAACAAAAAACAGTATATGAAATCTTGTTGATCATACTCGTTATATATAGACCGAATATCCCAAAGAACAAAAAATTGGATTCTCATACATGATCGAAAATTTATAGCAAAGAAGAAAGAAATATTAAAACAAGGTTTCTTGAAAAGCAAAAAAAAAAAGGTAATAGAATTATAGAATGACATACCATTTTGATACGCTTTACAACATAATTTATTAGTTTTGGAAATACATATGATCCTTTTCTAAAATGAAGAAATATATATATCTTATATTATCCAAAAGAATAATAATTTGGATTCTCATACAATGGAGTGACCAAAAAGAATTCCGTAGTTTTTCTAGTCCAATTTGAAACTGGGTTACACATTGGTTTAGTCAGACCCACATATATCGGTACAATCTGCAACGTCGACTCAAAATATAGATCGTAAATATATATGATAGAGTAGCATAGGCAATATACAATTTAAATTTTGAATGGTTAGGTGATTAAAGTGGTTAAAAGAGCAATTCTTAGTTCACCGTTTTTTTCTAAGCCAGCGCATTTTTAAAGATTTGGACGATATAGAATTGTGGTCCTAATATCCCAAATCGACAACGATTATCATGAGACCTATGTACTATTTTACATAAAACATGATTTTTGAATCATTACACATGCAAAATTTAATATGAAAATTTGGATGATGACAATAAGAAGTCGCCATCATTATATAATTAATTCTGAAAGTTAGTCCACTTGAGAAATTAAATGCTAAAAAATAAGGCATCACCCAACCCAAAATGCCACAAGTCGTACACGGTGCAGGTGCGGCAGTACATTGTGTTAATTCTTATAACATTTGATGTTGGTGAATGGTGAACACAAATTAATTTTGATAAGGTATTAGTCGGAACTTTGACGAATTATCTAAGGTTGAAACATGTGTATTAAGAGGAAAACTAGAGAAACGAGATACATCAAGAAAGTGAGTTAGTTAATAAATCTTAATTTCTACTATATAAAAGAAGCTATTTTTGGAGATTCTAAAGGGTGCTACGTCGGTTAAAATATTCCCCACCAATCAAGTTTACACGTCAGCCTCTTCCCAGACTTCTTTTCAGTTATACCCAATATACATATACGACGACCCACAATATAATTTGTATTTTGTTAGAGCCCAATTAACAATGCATCTTCAAAGCTCCTTAATTAATCATCTAGACGAAACTTGGAGCACCTCTCCGCATCCTCTCTCTCTCAATCGACAATAGCTATGTCTCTTCAAATTACCTTCATTACTCACACATCCCCCTCTTCAAATAAAAATATCTCCATCGTCCTCTTCCTCAGTCGGTAAAAATTCATTCATGCTCATTTGTAATATCGACATGGCAAACCGATCGACAGACACCACTGCGAAAGTTCCTTCTGCACTTTTCTTCAACCAGATTTTACCGGGATCTGGAGAGTCAAAGTTTCTGTTGATGATTGATGAAGAGGTACGTGCCGACTGCCTACGTTAAACGCTCTTATTTTTCTGCTTCCTCACTGTTTAGCTTAAAAAGGTATTATATTCAGTATATGGTCATCATTGACACCACCGCATTTGCTAATTTTCTCTCAATATTTCATTAGATTCATTAGTCTGTTTACTTTCTTATCGAGAGAAATTTTTCTATGTTTTAACCGTATAAATCTTTTATACATAAATAATTTAATCATATCTATGATCTATAGGGTACTGTTTGTTCGACAACAAATTCCCAGGCTGTTTTATTCTTCAAATGATGTTACTCCCGGTGAAGAGGATTAGCAAGCTTTAAACGATCTACAGGAAAGTTCCAGTGAAAGTAACTAACCAACTTATCCGTGGAGAGGTAAAGTCACTTCTTTTGCCTCTCCCCCTCTCTCTCTCTCTCTCTCTCTCTCTCTCTCTCTCTCTCTCTCTCTCTCTCTCTCTCTCTCTCTCTCTCTCTCTCTCTCTCTCTTATGTTCTACGCCTAGCAAGTGTACACATTTATAACTATTGCTTAGTAGAAATTTCCCTTGGCGTGTCTGACGTCAAATTTAGTTGTCTGATTTTCAGGATGAAAATGTAATAAGATAATCAGTGAGTATGTTGACCAGTGTAAAAATTTGATATGTAACTAGCAAAGTAGTTAGTGTAATACTCACATTTACAATACCTAGCAGGATCTGTTTAGGTGTATCCTCAAAAGCATCCCATAATATTGTTTATTGTTTTGGCATTTACAATAGGTCTTGTATCGAACCTATGTTCATGGCCAATCTTATGCTATCAAGGTAAGCTATTTTTTTCCCTTATTAAACTTTATTTTGCTTGGTTTAGTTGATGTTGTTCATTTGAAATATGATACTCGATCGAGCTTCCAGGCTTTTCACAAGTCGCAACTATTAAGGCCAAGGGTGCACCTTCGGAGACGGCTATTAGTGATGTTCACCGTGAGGTATATATAATCCATTTTATACTGCATTTCTACGGGTTCATTGTAGAGAAGTTATTCTTAAACAGAGTTTCCACCTGTTTTGATGATTCCACAGTCGAATTGAGATGCATTAACAAAGCAGCTATGAAACAAAAAGAAAGGGGAGGTCTAAGAGCACTCTAGAAAATGGTAATGTTGCATTTTTAATCAGCTTTTAGTAGACAAAAGTCTTGAAACTATTCATTGTTTATGTAACTCTTTTTTCCCTTTTTGTCACAATTGTCTCTTATTCTATAGTTGGTTTGTATGGGTTTATTTGGTTCCATATGGATTTTCCGTTATGTATTGTGATTGAATGGTCGTGGCATTACTCATTGCATATATAAAGTATATGGGATCAAATGATCAGTCACGTATGTGTGGAAGAGGAGGACAAATAAAGAGTTGGTGAAAGCTGCGAACCAACAAGAAAAACAAAGGTACAGTTACAAATTTCACTATAATATATGACTATCTATCTTCTGTCTTCCCTTTGTTGTTGTCACTTGGAGTTAGAATCTAATGAATCCAGCTTAATGTTGTAGTGTATACAATGGGATATATATTTCAGTCAGATTTACAATCATTGCAGTAGGATAATCTAACTATTTCATCAATTAGATATGGACCATGATAGGTTCTCCATCAATCTTCATAGGTTTATGTGTGAGTAATTACAAAATAGAATTTGGAATGAAGCAAAAGATTATCCGTGAGAGATGTCAAACCAAGTCATCAAAACAAAATTTCACATTCATTGCTAGAACAATACAAACCAGCTGTTCAAGGATTTTTCCCCTTGGAGTTACATCATGAATTATCTTATTATCGTTAGGTTTGTTTACATCAAAAAATGTAAATGGTTTGTTTATTTTACACTTGGTGTTCTTTATAAATATAAATGAGCACCTTATGACAGCCATTGTACAACAGTGCTTATATATTTTCCAGTCTCCAGTCTTAATTGCTGTGATTTAAATCCGACTTTGGTCTGAGTTTGTCATTTAGTTGACCTATGTTGTGGGAGCCTAGATTTTTTTTGTTTTATGTATTGTAGGTACCAAACACAAGGGACATATTTAAGCTCACAAGCGGGTAATCGACCTCTTCAGCTCTTTGGAAGTAATGAAGCAGATCACTTACATCACTATTGAGCCTGGTATTGAGGAAAAGCTCAACAAAAATGTTTCTTAGTGCATGTGGTTTAGTTTATAAATTGTCTTTGAATTCCGACTTTGTCTTCACTTCCCAAATCAATAAATGGGTCTAAAAGCCATAGCCAAAAGAGTAAGAACACTATGTAATACTCAGTACAACTTATAACTAGATGATTGACCAAATAAAATAAAACTATAAGAAAGATTAACATTAAAAACAGGTTTGAGTTGAACTTATTTATTGTAATATTAAAAGAAATAATTTCCTTGATTTTAAAGCATTCCACAATCATATAAAAATAATATAGTAAAGATAATTATTATGTCAAATTTATTGTTAAGATTTGCTACAAATAAAACTCTCAGTAGCACTTAAAGTTTAAACAATAAAATAGATCATGTACCAATATTCTACTATGACAAACTCGAAAACAATTTATATTACCTAAGAATGATTCCTTATAGTATCCAAACAAGATATCTCATTTAAAAATCTTATACTAATCTATTTACTCTTTTTTCTTTTGTTATTACAGAAACTTTTCTTTGTAACAACACTAAAAACTTGCTTCTACTTTAACACCAACAACATTGACATCATACAAAGTTTTATGTGGAGAAAAAAACTAAACTCCCATACACGAAGTCATCGCTCTACTTTAGATCTAACAACAACGAAATGATGAGGACCTCAAGTCAGTAGCTGGACCACCAGCTCATGCGATCAACCATACAAGCTACACTGGAGCCAACAGCAACATAGGTGCATTCAAAGAAGGATATCTTTGCAACCATGAAGAGTTTAACTGTGAAACCAGTTGCTATAGATTCTCAACTCAACCAGAGCACGCGGCGAATTGGTTTCATACCAAAAGGAGTAATGGTTTATGAGATATGCCATTTATAAGTCAGGCTATCTACACTTCATCCGAATTGATCTTTTTAAGGAAAGTAATTTTTTGCTTAAGGATTGTGCAACTCAAACTCACATGTGGAAACCAGGAGATCATTCATTACATCGAAGACCACTTGGAGAGTTGTTGGTATTCGAACAACAAAATTTGGTTGCAACAAAACTTTATAATCAATTATCCGCGCGTACGACTACCTAGTTAACAATAATAAGAATCAAATTAACGTTATATTAAACGAGCCAACCAAATTCTGTAAAAGAGTTAGATGCTAAGCTGGACGATTTGGACTGATTAATATCGAATTAACCGATGGCTTGAGTGCTATGAATTTGGGGCTCGTTTTTTAATACCTGTCCTCGACATCCTTATACTACGTTTTAGAGTTCATTTAGGTGTCGTAGCGTATAATATCGGCAAAAATACAACGATTTTGGAGAAAAAATTTAAAGCGCTGGCATGGAGAGACAACAAACGGTTTTGACGGGTTTATTTAGTGTTCATGCAAACATGCATGTATGTACAGGGTAACAAAAGTAAACTCGTTTAGTATTTTCTACGTTTCATAAAGTTTGAAGTTTAATGCTATGTACATATTATAGACATAAAAGTATAAAGCAAAAAAACCACAAAATTTTCACTTCGACAAAAATACATACTGTATTAGACATATTTAATTATCAGCTGTTACGTTGTGTAGCTCTAATTTATAAAGGAACAGAAAACGCATAGAAAATACAGATCATTGTTTTTTTTTTTTTTTGATAACAAGACATTCGACAGTACAGATCATTCAATTTCATAAAATGGTTGTTTTTTCTCCAAAACAGCTGTTAGTAAGAAACGAATTACGTAATAATTAAAACTTGTTAATCAATTAGCTTTTAGATTAATTTGATTAAACTTTTTTTTAGTCTCGACACCAAATGTAATGGTGTTGACGTTGTTAGACATTGGTTTTAAATTTTTAATACAGAATCAAAGGCTTAGAGCATGATTATTGGGGGTTTCTTAGGGTGTTGTTCTTAACGGAATATAAGAATCCGTTTCTTAACTTTTAACTAAAAAATCTAAGAACCGGTTTTTGATACTCTCTCTCTCGATAAATAAAAACAGAAGCAAACGTTTTGTTCAAATTTTAAAATGAACAGTTTTTAACTCATATTTTCACGCTTTAATCAATTAAATAATTACAGAATCACTACAAGAAAACAGCGATATTCTGACGGACATTCCGACGGAAAATGAAATCCTCGGAATATATCGAGGAATTTCCGAGGAAATTCCGAGGAAACACAAAATTGGGTTTCCTCGGAATTTCCTCGGAATATACCGACGGGATTCCGAGGAAACTACAGTCCGTCGGAATATTCCGAGGAAATTCCGAGGAAAACTCTGTTCCTCGGAAAAAACCGATGAATTCCGAGGAAATATTATAGCCGTTGGAGAGCCGTTGGGGGATTTTACAAAATTCCGAGGAAATTCCGACGAACTAGTTTTGTCCGTCGGAATTCCGTCGGAATTTCCTCGGTATGTCGGCAGGATTTAAACTATAAATACAAGCACTCCTCTTCCTCTTCATTCACTTCATATCTTCATCCTCCCTCTTACTCTATTTACACACGAATTTGATTCATAAAAAATATGTCTTCTTCAAATTATTTTCGTTCTTGGATCGATCGACCTCATTTGGATCCGAACACGAGATTGCTTACGGAAGAATACCAACGAGGTATAACCGAATTCATGGGGTTAGTTCACCGACAACCGGAAGCAAAAACAGGTATGTTAAGATGTCCTTGCTCTAATTGTAAAAATAGAAAGGTTATTAAAGAGTGGGATGTTTGGACTCATCTATATTTGAGTGGGTTTACACGAAGTTACAAAATTTGGTATCATCATGGGGAAACTGATTATGAACATGGTAGTACTAGTGAACCTCAGCCAGCGGTTAGATTAGAAGAACCAATTAGAACGGATGTAGATTATGGTGTAGGTACTGAGCAGATGGTAAATGATCATTTTAGAGGGGAAGATTTACCCAATGCAGAAGCTAGGAGATTTTATGATATGTTGGATGCTGGAAAGCAACCATTGTACGAAGGTTGCAGAGATGGTCATTCAGCTTTATCATCTGCTACAAGATTGATGGGCATTAAAACAGATTATAATTTGGCTGAAGACTGTGTGGATGCGATTGCTGATTTTGTAAAAGGTATTCTACCCGAGGATAATGTAGCTCCTGGTTCATACTACGAGGTTCAGAAACTCGTAGCTGGTCTTGGTTTATCGTATCAGGTAATAGATGTATGCAGCGACAACTGCATGATTTATTGGAGGGTGGATGAACAGCGGGTTACATGCAAATTTTGTGGAAAGCCTCGTTATAAAGATACAATTGGAAGAGTTCCAGTGCCATATAAAAGGATGTGGTATTTACCTTTGACGGAAAGGTTGCAGAGGTTGTATCTGTCTGAACGCACAGCGCAACCAATGAGATGGCATGCGGAGCACTCAACAGATGGTGAGATCAGACATCCTTCAGATGCAAAAGCGTGGAAGCATTTCCAATCAAAGTATCCCGACTTTGCGTATGAGAGAAGAAATGTCTACCTTGGATTATGTACTGATGGTTTCAGTCCGTTTGGCAAGAGTGGAAGACAGTATTCTCTATGGCCCGTCATTCTTACACCATACAACCTCCCCCCAAACTTGTGCTTGCGACGAGAGTTTTTGTTTCTCTCGATTCTCGTTCCCGGACCAGAGCATCCTAAGAGATCACTTGATGTGTTTCTTCAGCCACTAATATATGAGTTGCAACAACTATGGGCTCAAGGTGCTGAAACATACGATGTTTCGTGTAAAGAAAACTTTCAAATGCGGGCAGTACTAATGTGGACAATAAGTGATTTTCCAGCATATGGTATGTTGTCTGGATGGACAACGCATGGAAGGCTATCATGTCCATATTGTCAAGATAACACTGATGCTTTCCAACTAAAGCACGGAAGGAAAACGTGTTGGTTTGACTGTCACAGGAGATTCCTACCACCTGATCATCCATATCGTAGGAGTAGGAATTTGTTTACGAAGAACAAGAGGGTGTTTGACAGTCCACCTCCGGAAATTTGTGGGAAAGATTTGAAGATACAACTAAGAGATTTTGGTGCAGAAAGGACGCCAGAAGTCGGTGGACATGAGCGTTTTCCGGTAGATGCTGTTGGAGAACTACATAACTGGCACAAAAAAGTATTTTCTGGGATCTGCCATACTGGGAGGATCATCTGCTAAGGCATAATTTAGATGTCATGCATATTGAGAAGAACTTTTTTGACAATCTCATGAACACGATCCTTAATGTTCAAGGTAAAACAAAGGATAATTTGAAGTCAAGACTGGATTTAGTCGATATATGTGCTCGTTCAGAACTTCATGTTGATGAGAATGGTAGGGCTCCTTTTCCCATATACCGACTTGATGCAGCGGGAAAAGATGCGTTCTTTGATTGGATTTCAAACGATGTGGAATTTCCAGACGGTTACGCATCAAATTTGCGTAACTGTATCGACAGAAAGGAAGGAAAGTTTACTGGCTTGAAAAGCCACGATTGCCATGTAATGATGCAGCGCCTCCTTCCGTTCGCCTTCAAGGAAATATTACCACGAAATGTTCATGAAGCAATTGCAGGGATAAGTGGTTTCTTCCGCGATTTATGCACGAGATCAGTGACTCTTGAAGGTATTGAAAATTTGAAGACTAACATAGCCGTGATTCAGTGCAACCTTGAGAAGATATTTCCTCCCTCATTTTTTGATGTTATGGAGCATCTTGTTATTCACCTGGCAAGAGAATTGGAACTTGGTGGTCCTGTGCAGTATAGATGGATGTATCTGTATGAGCGGTATATGTTCCATTTGAAGAAGATGGTGAAAAATTTAAGTAGGGTGGAAGGTTCTATAGTCGCACAGATGATCAATGAAGAAACTTCAAACTTTGCCGAGTACTACTTTCCAGCAGAAGTTCAGACCAAAAACAGAAGACCTGCTCGGCATGATGATAGAGGCGAACGGGCAACATATCATGTTACGGAAAACCAAAGGACCGTCGACTTACTGAGCAGGAGCGCAGTCATTTGCAAACATATTTGCTCACCAACTGCGAAGACGTTCTTCAATATGAGAGGTAAATAAATGAGCTTACAAATTTTTATTTTAACAAGTTGAAATTTAAATCTTAATTAATTACATTATTGTCATCATATACAGGATTTTCATGGCAGAAAAGCGGTTCGAGTATAGATACGCCACAGAGGACGAACTAGAAGAAATGAAGCAGAGAGAATTTACTGGATGGATGTTTACTTATGTGAGTGCTTTAAACAAATTAAAATATATTTTATCACATATTTATACTAATTCACATTTATTGATATAATATATATATATGTGCTATTAATAGGTGTCTGCTGGTTTGGCCAGAGGTGAAACATTTGACGATTGGATACGTGAGATGGTCGTTGGACCAAACTTTGTTGTGAAGTCATATCCGAGATTTTGTACTCGAGGATATGCATTCACAACTCAGAAGAGGAGACGTTCGAGTACGACTTATGATGCTGGCGTTTGTTCTGCATCAGGAGATGATGTATACTACGGACACATACATGAGATTTTGGAAATCAAGTATTTGGGCATGGTTGGATTGCGCTGTACTGTTTTCTATTGTGATTGGCACGACAACACCCCAGATCGAGGTGTGAGAACAGATGCATTTGGTGTTACATCAGTAAATTCGAGGCGAAAGCTGCAATATTATGATCCTTTCATTCTTGCTTCCCAGGCCGATCAGGTAATTAAATGTTAATTATTCAGAATGATTCATCATCATGTGTATTAATTTATAATTTTTCTAAATGTTACAGGTTTGTTATATCAAGTACCCCCGGGTAAGGAACAGAGATGATCCATGGGTTACTGTTACAAGACTCAACCCGAGAGGCCGAGTTCAGGGAAGTTCTGAGCTGGAAGACCCACTACAACCAAGCACATCCGGCAACTGTAGTGCAGCAGAAGATTTAGCTGGAGTTGGCCTTGTAGTCGATTTAACCGACTTTGGAGAGGAAGCCGTCGTTCACGTAGAGGATGAACCAGTAATTGGAGAGTTTCACCAAGATCCAGATTCAGATTCATCTGGTGATGATGACTCGGAAACAGACTACCATTGAACTTATTTTTTTTTTTTTTAAGAAATACCGAGGAAATTCCGAGGAACACTTGATATAACCTCTTTCCTTGGATAATAGTTATTTGGTTTATCTAGCAAGGCAAAGCTGAATACGAATTAAAAGCTACACAAAACACAACCAAATAAAACAAAGAAACCATGTAAAAGAAATACGAACTCATAATTAAGAAACCTAAAAAAAAACTCAGTTCAAAATTAACAGAAAATAAGACCATAAAACGTTAGAATAGAAAAGAAAATAAAATAGCCGGTGATAGCTCCTACTCCTCGTCTCCTGCTCCAGATGTTCCTGCATCGTTGGGTCTCTTGGACCTCTTTCTTACCCTGTGTGTACCACTCGAACCCGAACCAGAGCTGGATGGAGAGTTGTCCCGATGAACTACATCATCCTTTTGGCAACGACACGGCCTGATACGTGAAATGGCAGCCCAGATCTTGTGTAGCATGTCGTTGTTTGTCTTTATGCTCTGATCTCTCCAATGTTGTTGCTGGCGCGAAGTGGCGTTCGGTGGAAGCTCTTGCAGCTTGTACTGGCTGGAGTCTGATGGGAGTAGCTGATGGGGTTGTGAATCATCTGGAATGGCTTGTGCAGCCTCATCTTGTCCTTCTTCATCAACCACGCCCTTGCCTTTGGTCTGATATTTTGGCGTGAAGAAGGATGGCTTGTCTACTAGTGCGGTAGCAGGGGGTAGAAACTCAACTGCAGCCTCTGAAAGTAGAGCAGTCAGGCCGATCTGAGGCAGGTGGCAGTAGAGTGTTTTCTTCGCTCGGTCCTGGAATACGTAGACGTAAGGACCATCCCGATCGATCCTCGAGTGGGGACCAGCTATGAACTCCTTACTTACTAGAGAAATGACATCCAGGTAGTTCCAAGCAATGTTGTTCGATCTGTCCAGTGCTACCTGGTGGTTCTCACAGTCTACACCCACATGTCTAAGGATCCGAGTAATCACTGCACCAAATCCACATGCATTGCTCTTGGATTTGGTTACTTTCCCCTTGTATCCTGCTAAGTTTGCGGCCAGCACCGCTCCCATGTTGAAGGCAGTAGCAGGTGGGAATGTAGAGTTTCCAAATGCCGGTAGCAAATGCCTCACACCTTGGTACAGGAGGCACAACTCCCATTGCGTGACTGATGCGGCTGTGGTTGTCCCGTATAGCAATGAGCCAATGAGGCGTGTCGCATATCTCAGTACTGGGCTCCGGATAAGTGACTCCTTTGCCTGAGAAGATCTATAAACCCCTGTGCCAATCGTTTCCCAGAAGTTCAACAGCTCTGAAGTCCAATAAAGACCATATGTCCTCTCCCCCGCACTCAATCCAAATAGTCCGCAGAGGTCTGTGAAAGATACCTCATAGTATACTTTCTGCACTACGAATGCCAGAAAACCTTCCTGATGGCTATCATCGGGACGGGTGACGTATGCGGATGCTATGAACTGGCGTACCAACTCCGGATAAGTGGGTTCCTTGAGGTTGCATAGTTGGCCTAGACCCATGTTCTGGAACAGTCCTTCAATGTCTGCTTTGATTCCCAATATTGTCATCGTCTCAGGACATGCTAGTTGTGTAGCCGGAACGGCTACCTTCTTCATGTTGTTGTAGTGGGTGGTATCAGACTTATCCCACTTCTTTGGCCTTTGCTTCTCCAGCTGTGACGAACCCGCTTCTTGTGTGTTTTTCTTTGCTGATGTTTTCGTGCGCTTCATTCTCTACAAAATAGAATCATTGCTCTCAACATGGTTATAATCAATTAAGAAGGCAAAGCTGAACATGAAAATGAAAAGCAAAATCGAGTTGTGATAAAAAAAAACGAAATTGAAAAAAATTCTCTATCCCTAAATCATCTCAAATCATGTTCCAAACTCGTTGATCACAGACAATTGTGTTCTATTCCATGTTTAAACATCTGTTTCATGCATATTTGATCAAGGAATCAACACGGAAATAAGAAATTCACAAAACCCAAAAAATTGCTCAAGAACACGATTTCAGAATGTGGAGATTCGCGGAGTATACCTGTCTTAGGGTGAAGACGAGTGTAGGAATCAGGTAGAGCTCGAAAAATCAAGTGGAATAGAGCCCAAAATTGTTCAAATCGGATGATTATAGAGAGAGAAAGGGGGGGGGGCGAATTATAGGGGAAATCGGAGGGGATGAGAGTTCTAAGGTTTAGATCCAAAAAAGGTCGGGTTTTGCCTTATAATTCTGTTTTCCGAACACGCATCGATCGATGCGTTTTGTTTCTATAACGCATCGATCGATCACATTCTTACGGCCCGGGCCATCTTGGTAATCGATCGATGCGTTTTTGTTCTATAACGCATCGATCGATGCGTTTTTAAAAAAACATACAAGATTTTCCGAGGAAATTCCGAGGAACAATTCAGATTGTCGATCGATCGATGGGATACTCTCATCGATCGATCACAATCTTACGGCCCGGTCCATCCTAGTAATCGATCGATGCGTTTGTGTTCTATAACGCATCGATCGATGCATTTTTAAAAAAACATACAAGATTTTCCGACGAAATTCCGAGGAACAATTCAGATTGTCGATAGATCGATGGGTTACTCTCATCGATCGATCACAATCTTACGGCCCCGTAAATCCTAGTAATCGATCGATGCGTTTTTGTTCTATAACGCATCGATCGATGCATTTTTAAAAAAACATACAAGATTTTCCGACGAAATTCCGAGGAACAATTCAGATTGTCGATAGATCGATGGGTTACTCTCATCGATCGATCACAATCTTACGGCCCCGTAAATCCTAGTAATCGATCGATGCGTTTTTGTTCTATAACGCATCGATCGATGCATTTTTAAAAAAACATACAAGATTTTCCGATGAAATTCCGAGGAACAATTCAGATTGTCGATAGATCGATGGGTTAATCTCATCGATCGATCACAATCTTACGGCCCGGTCCATCCTAGTAATCGATCGATGCGTTTTTGTTCTATAACGCATCGATCGATGCATTTTTAAAAAAACATACAAGATTTTCCGAGGAAATTCCGAGGAACAATTCAGATTGTCGATAGATCGATGGGATACTCTCATCGATCGATCACAATCTTACGGCCCGGGCCATCTTAGTAATCGATCGATTTGTTTTTGTTCAAAAACGCATCGATCGATGCGTTTTTTTTAAAAAAATTACGTTTTGAAACCCCAAACACTAGTTCGTCGGAATTTCCTCGGAATATTCCGAGGAAATTTCGAGGAAGAAGAGGGTTTCCTCGGAGTTCCCTCGGAATAATCCGAGGAAATTCCGAGGAAATAGGGTTTTTAAACCGAAAACAACGTTTTGCCGTTTGAATAACACCTATATAACCCTTATTAAGTGTCTTACGTTCATTATGAAGTCAAAAATTTGTTCCTTACCGTATAATTAACACTTTTCCGATTGTATGAACGAAATCTCGCAACATAAGAGAAACACTTATACCTTTTAACGAACGGTAAAGGGAATACTTTCAATTAGTTTTGAAATTTGTTATTTCATGGTTTATGCTCATGTATACAAAGAATCCTCAATGGTATGCATTACAATTGTATAAGAAATGAAATACGGCAAAAAAAATTGATGTTTTGAAACCCCAAACACTAGTTCCTCGGTATTTCCTCGGAATATTCCGAGGAAATTCCGACGGATATTTTACTATCTGTCGGAATTTCCTCGGAATATTTTCATTTTACCGGGCAAATATTTCGCGAAAATTGAAATTAGAATTCCGACGGAATTCCGACGGATAATGTCCGTCGGACCCTAGGTTTTATAACCACGAGCCCCTTCTTCTTCCCCATTTCTCTCTTCTTCCTCTGCGCCTCCTCTCTTTCTCTCCGGCGATTTCCCCCTGAAATCCGACGATATCTCCGGCGATCTCCCTCTTCTCTTACACAAATCATGTAAGGACCCTATCCCACTCTCTTAGGTTCTATTTGTTAGGTTTTTGTGTAGTTTTGATAGATTTTTGTTAGGGTGATTGGTTAGGATTGTGATTTGGTTGTATAATAGGTTTAGAATTGTGATTTGGTTGAATAATTTGTTTTGTTGAATTGATTTAGAATTTTTTTATAATTTTTTTATTTTTTGTATTTATAAAATCGATTTTTGTATATAAAATCGATTTTTGTATTTTACAAAACGATTTTTCTATATAAATTCGATTTTTTGGATTTTACAAAAAAAAAATTCTATATAAATTCGATTTTTTGGATTTTACAAAACATTTTAAATATCTATAAAACTTTTTTGTGATTAAATACTATTATTTGGGATTTAAAAATATTTTTCATATATATATATATTATTAAAACTATTTTTTGTAATTATTAAACAATTTTTATTTATTAAAACTATTTTTGTTTATTAGAACTATTTTTATATATTATTAAAAAAATTTAATATATATAAATCTTTTTCTGTGATTAAATTATTTGGGATTTTTTTTTAATAAAAAAAATTAATTTATATATTTCTGTATTTATTAAATATATTTTTTTAATTTACAGGTCTCATGATGATCAGACCCGGCCTCGACAGCGTCGTGGTCGTGGTGGTACGGGGAGCCAGTCTCGGGATTCCAGCCATTTTCAGGATTCCCCTTCGCCCCACAGCTCCAACCATACATCTCCCTCTGCTGCACCCGCTCATGCTCCTCTCGCTCCCGCTGCTGCATCCGCTCCTGTTCCTCCGGGTCCTCCGGGAGTGATGAGGGTTGCGGAGTTGGTTCAACAGCCCGGTCGTGACCATCTTCCGTATCTCACTCCGTATCCACATGGACGGGGTCAAACATGGTAATTAAACATTTTTTTTCTTTAAATTTGGATTCATTATTAACCGTTTGTTCTTTTAATAAGGTTCAACCGATCCGGGAACGGGATCAGCGCATGGATCAACCGTATGATGTACTCGGCCCTCGACAGTGGACATCCGACTTTCACTCACTTCCCAACCGACAAGCAGGTTCTGTGGTTTCGTCAGTTTGCGGTAAGTATTCTAATTTTTTACTTATATTTTTAATCTTTAATATAAATTTTCTACTAATTGTGTTTTTTTTTCAGCAAGAGTTCAACTGGAATTCCGATGAGACGCTCTTTATCTATCACCACTTCGTCCATAAAGTAATGGACAACTATGGGAAGCAGATCCACGAGTGGAAGAAGAAGTGGGAAATCAATAAGGTTCGATTTAATTTATTAAACAATTTTTTAATTTATTAAACTATTTTTTAATTTATTAAACTTTTTCTTTTTTTTTTAATTAAAAGGTCCCAAAGTCGATGAACGATACGGTCTGGAAGGAGTTGTGTGCGCATTGGGATAAGGAGGAGACGAAAGAAACTTCTTCCACCAACTCCACCAACCGCAGGAGCGACCGTAAAGGGAAGGGCATCTACAAGCATAACTTGGGTGCTCAATCTATTGCCACTCTCGGAGATCGCATGGTAAGTTCAACCGCTTTTTCTTCAATTATTTGAGTTTCAGAATTTAAATTTATTGTGCATTTCTTCTAATTTCTAATGTTTCTTTAATTTTATGTTTTTTTTCAAGGCGGAAGAAAATGATGGCGAGCCGGTCGATGATCTCGCCCTAATGAGGAGGGCGTATACCAACAAGAAGACCGGCCAGATTGATGACGGTCTTGTGAGGGACGTGGTCGACCTGGTCCAAACTCAGGTGGTAGACGAAGTGTCTCAGCTTCAAACCGAGGATGACGCTTCGACGGCTTCGACCAACTTGTCCCGGTTTCGAATCAACGAAATCGTTGAATCCGTAAGTTCTTTTTTTTAAGTTCAATTCATTTATTTCTTGGTTTAAATTTCTAAATTTGGCTTTTTTCTATTCAGTCGGTTCCAAAGAAGAAGGGACGTTTGTTCGGTTTGGGTCGTCGCACCCGGTCGGTTCCTCCTTCTTCTGCACCACCGCCCTTTGTTGATCCAGAAGTACTTACGGCTCAGTTGAAGGACAAAGATGATCGAATATCTTTGTTGGAGACCCAGATGGCGGCTCAACAGGCGGGCTATGAGGCACAGAGGAGGCTGAACCAGCAAATGATGGAGATGATGCAGAGGATGTACCCGAACGAGGTGTTCCCGGACGTGCCAGACCCGTAGTTTTTTTTTCCCCAATCTCGGAATGTTTTATTTTTATTTGTGAAACTTTGAATATTAATTAGTATGATTTCAATTTTACTTTTAATTTCATATTTTCGAATTTAAATTTCAGAAATTTTATTTTTTCAAAAAAATTAATATTTTTTACATTTCGAGGAAATTAATTATATTTTTCACTACATCGATCGATGCGTTTTTGAACAAAAACGCATCGATCGATCCGTTTTTTTTAAAAAATATAGCGAGGGACATTTCCCTCGGAATTTTCCAAGGGACAACTCCCTCGGAAAATTCCGAGGAACGGATCCCTCGGAATATACCGAGGGAACAGTTCCTCGGAATAAACCGAGGAAAAAGTCCGTCGGTATACTCCTATCGATCGATGTATATATGTCCAAACACGCATCGATCGATGAACTTCCGAGGAATTATCCCGACGAAGTTCTACCTCGGTATATTCCGAGGACTTTTCCGACAAACAAGGGATCCTCGGAATTTCCTCGGAAATTTATTTCCTCGGAATTCCGTCGGAAAATTCCGAGGGATTTCAGAGGAAAAAAGAAATTCCGAGGAATTATTTCCGACGACGTATTTCGTCGGAATTGCGTCGGAATAACGATATTCCGACGAAATTCCGACGATTTTTTCCCTCAGAATCCTTGATGTTTTCTTGTAGTGAATCTGTACAATTTGGAGAGAGCGCAATCAAAGGAAGCATGGAGAATCACCTACTCTATGGGCCACATTGATCAAAGTGATTGATAAACAGGTTCACAACCGTTTATCATCCTCCTGGATACAAATGGCCATACTCACGACAAAGGATTGGCTGAATGGTTCGCTTCAAGATAGAGGCAACGCCGGAAAGTTTACTATTTCAATTTAAACTTTTTTTTTTAATTTAAACTTTCAATAGCAAGTAACATCCAATGTAAAAACAATTTTTTTTTGTTGAATTAATTTAACATTCTTTCAAAAAAAAATTACAGAATTGAACAATTTAAAGTATATTATTTACGAACCTCCACATGTATATAGTAGCTAAGGAAAAAACATAGATAGCTTTCTGTAAGATTCATAGGAGATCAACAACTGCCAAACCGGCCAATCTCAAGTCTTCGTTAGTTGCATCAAATCTTGATTTTCAAATCATGTAGACTTATTATATTAAGCAGCAACCAAAAGTAGCTTTAATGCACCTTAATAAATATATTTTGAAAATTATACAGTGACTTTTTGATTTAATAAAGAGTAAGTTCACGTAGACAGTCACCACCATAATCGCTTCCCAGGGAAATATTTTAATCAAACCATAGCAGACACTGCAATATTTTAAAATTAAAAAAACCTCTAAATAAACAAGTAATCAACTCAGTCAAAACTCAAAACATACAGAAAAAAAAAACAGGTAAACTCGAAAGAGAAAAAAACAAATAACAAAATAATCCAGCAATGGGCCATAAGAAACGATTTGGCCCATCTATCGCATCCGGTTTAAAATACCCAAACCCACCGGGTTCAATATCTTGACCCGTAACTGATCCACAGAGTCACACTTTATCTACAATCCACATCTCTTTCAAACCTCATCTTCCTCATCGCAGCAATGGCGTCTTCCTTCTCACTCACGAGCTTCATCTCCTCCATGTCTCCCTTCAAACCTCAAACCAAACCTGCTCCTCCTCCTCCGAGCCTCACTCTCCCTACTCCAACAGTCTCTCACAGGCGGAAGAACGATCTCGCCATCGAGAAACCTCCTTCTTCCACCGCTTCGCTCTCCTCGGAGCTCGCTTCCGTGATATGCCCGTCGCTTGCGTACTCGAACACGCTCTTCTTCAGCAGCTCGGGGTACAACGTGCAGGTGTTTGTGGAGGATAACGAGTCTGAGGAGAGGCTGGTGAATCGGTTTAGAAGGGAGGTGATGAGAACTGGAGTTATACAGGAATGCAAGCGAAGGAGATACTTCGAGAACAAACAGGATGAGAAGAAGCGTAGGACTCGTGATGCTGCTAAGCGTAACAAGAAAAGGTTTTGTCTTTAACCTCCTATCTTGTGATTTAGTAATGTTTTAGAATTTTTTTACAAATATTAAGAAAACATATTTCAATTATTATTATTTGTAATCAATTATTCCTATAACTTTTAACCAATGATGAAATTTACCATTAATTAATATAATAAAAAAGTAAACAATGTAATTTAAACAATTTTGTTTTATAAAACCTTGGAGAGAGTAGCTTTCAAGAATTGAAACGTGGAAGAGGGATTGAGTTTGTATTTGTGGTTTTGTTTTTCAGGCGTCCTTTTGCAAAGTTTACTCAAGAGACTAGAGAAGAAGCAGCAGCGGCAGCATCCAAGAGTAAGAAGAAGGATGAAGAAGAAGACAACTGGGAGATGCCTGATGGAGATGTACCTTCTTGAACACTCTTTCAGTATATAGATCTTCTTCCTTTTCGGTTATAAGTTGGTACATTGTAACTTCAGATGAGCATATAACTTGTTTTCGGTGATGAGTTCTTGCCAATGTTAAGACATCTATCTTTGTCTTCCAATGTTTCTATAATGACTTTGCAAATTGTTGATCTTAGCTTTAGGTGATGCATTTCATGATGAGATATAGGTTACTTGCATTTTCAGCCCCTTCGATTACATATTTTTTGTGCTTTGATGATTCTCCGCAGCTGTATGTTGTTGGTTTCTCTAGGAGAGGTAGATATGTTAGTTTTGCTTCTTATGATGAACGGTGAGTGATACAATCACATATTTTATTTTCAGAAAGAAAAGGTCGCATTGATATTCGAAACGTTTTTGATCAAAACTCAATGATAATTTAAGCAGTACTAGGCAAAATATCCAGAACCGAAGATCATGGTCCCAATCCGATCGGATCCGGAGTTCGGAGTAAATAACCGAATGGATCCTAAATTGCTATATCCATCTTTGGTACCGGACCCAACCAAAGATATCTGAAAGGTAATATATCTAAAAATATTAGTTATAATTATACTTATAATTATTTTAATAATTTAAATTAAAATAATAAATTAAATATATTACTTAATACTTTTGTGTATTTTCAGATAAAATAAAATAGTTTTGGTAGAAATACTCAAACAAAACTGTATAGAATGAGTATTTTTGGTTATTTCTTGGTTCATTTGGATAGTTTGGATACAAAATATCTGAACTAAATCGAGTAATATGGGTATTTTGAGTATAAATATCCGAATCCGTTCCAGATATTTTAATTCGGTTATTTTCAGGTTCCTAAATATCAGAACCAAACCCATTTGCACATTTGCACCCAGGAGATCCGACTCGAATCCGATCCGAAATTTTGCAATACCCGAATGGAGGCTGATTTCAAAACTTGAAAAACTAATATCCAAAAAAACTGATCCGTACTCAAATAGGTAGCCGAATGCCATGCCTGAATTTGGAGTGTATAGTTCTGATTCTCGATAGAAAAACTCTTTAGGAACAGATTACATATGGCATATAGTTTTCATCTCACAGAAGCATGCATGATGGTTCAGAGTTAAGACTTCAGTATCATCTCGCAGGTCCAATAAGATTCCATGGGTTGTAGTAAAACTCCTCTCGAGCTGAGTTATATTTAGGCACACTTTATGTGAGCTCGCAGTGATGATGATGATTGCTAATCAGACCTTTAAATTATTTTCTAATTTACGTACCTAAAACTCCTTAAAATACTAATATTTAACATAGTAATAGATAGTTTCCTCTTAAAAGCATGATTTGTTGTTAGACGAATTTGGAACTTTGACCAAGTTTCAAGGTTAAGCTTAAGGTACATTTGATTGAATCTTACAATAGATTATACTCTTATGTTTTCGGCTTTTTATCGACGAATCAAAAAGGGGACGTAAGCTAATGGATACCTGTTCTTTCAGTTAATATCGAATCTCCTATATAAAATTTCAACTTGTAGAGAAAGAAAGTGACTGATAGGAATCAATAGGCAGTGGGTGGAATTAACCAATAAAACGATATATTCTAATCAATGCACTATGATGTTTCACTAATTAATCTTTTGATTAGGTAAGAAGCAACCAATTAGATAATAATTCACGCGTCAGCAACCTTTTAAATACATTCCATCATATGATTGTTTCAAGAGATATTGCTCAGACTGTCACAGAATTACATGGCAACAAACACAAATGCATTTTGTTGTTAGAACTTCATTTAATTTAATACATATATTAATATATATACGAACTGAACATATTATATATGTAATACTTTTATATAAGAGTAAGTTAATTATTACTGGCAAATTAAAAAAAAATCGTATTTAATTGCGAACACAAATTCAAACTCGTGCAAAAACATAAAACGCAAAAGCAGTTCTTCTAACAAATCTTAGACGCTCGATACCAAAAGAGCAAAAAAAAAAACATATTCTAAGTATAGCTAACGTTGTTTTAATAGATTTACATCATAGATAGTAACGTCGGTGTAGTTTATTTCAAGCATTTGTAAACTAGTTTTGGATGTTGGACCTCTGTGTTTCTTTGTACTCAAACTGGACCACCGTGTTAAATTGGACATGATTTTTTTTTTGGAATTTTTTCATACAACTAGATCAACAAGTTGTCAACTCTTTTAGTCGAATTATTGAATGTTCTTTAAGTTTGATATGAATTATCGTTAGTGGTCCTGCTCTTAATAATCTATATGTGTTGGAAAAAATCTATAGGTTATATATGTAAACCTATAGATTGTTTATCATCAAATCATTGAAACGGTTTTTTTTGTGTAATCATGTTAAATTTACCTACCTTGTTAAGAGATTTACAATATTGCTACCAATTTATTTAAGCAACTTAAACACAAACAATCAAACACAAGAGAAAGCATGCAATGATGCAACTAAAGAAGTCTAAATCGGATAAACAAAACATTAGAAGGAAAGGATGACTACTGGAGCTTCTTGTTGGAAACGGGAGCAGCATATGACGAATTAAACAATCCAAAGAAGACGGAATGCATGTGTTTGTTACAGGCATTTTTGAATATCTTTGGATAGTCTTCCAATATAATAATTTATTTGAAAACAACGATAATAATTTAAAATCGATAATTCAACGGATAGCTATCAAGAAAACGCCGTTGGTGGGAGAATCAAAATATAGAAGTGAATGGAGAACGAGAAATAAACCAAGCAAAGTGATATATGAAAGTATAATATTCGTACATTGAAGATATATATTGTATATGAAATTATAAAAAAAAGTGATTACTTGTTTATATATAAACTAGGAGTTTTCTACGCCATGCGCAGAAATAGTAATTTTTAACATAACATTTTTTTATTTCAAAATAAAATTTTGATATATATTTCAACATTATTAATTTAAATTTTAACTTCAATAGTTATAAAAAATCATAAACGTATTTTTGTAATCTTATTTCTTTTGATTTCGTATAACTATTTAAATTTGTTTTTATTTAAATTTTAATAAAGAGAAAATTAGATTTTATAAAAATAGTTTTAATTATATTATTTTGTTTAATGATTATTTATTTTAAATATATATATATATATATATTTTTTATATAAATATAAATTCTAATAAATTTGAGACTTTGTTTGTTTTAGTTAAACTGAAAAATCTTTTTGTTAATTTAAATGATGAAGATGAACAGATAAATTTAAATAATGTTTAAATATTTAACTATCATTTTGAATTCTCTCTCTACATTTCCTCTCTCCTCTAAGATTGATTATACTATATCTGACGGAGGGTAACATATGTTAACGATTTATAAATTGAGGGTTTATAATGTTGAAAACTTAGTTGAAAGTCTTTTTTATGATTCAAAAATAGTTGAAAATTTTTATCACTAAAATTCATTAAATCTTTTAAAATATTTATTATCATTTATACATTATTTTAGATTGATATAAGTCTTTAAAATTAATTTATAAATTATAATACATTACTTTATAACCGATTTATAAAACTTCATAAATATTTTAATACTTTTACATATGATTAATACGGTTTCACAATTATTTTATAAGTTTTTACAGTTTCTGCTACTTGTTAGGATAAAATAATCTAACATTATTCGTGATACTAATGAAACATAAAGTAATACAATAAATCAAGAAATATATCAAATATATTTTTGATCAAGAAAATAAAAATATAATGTATTTATTCAGAAATCAATGAGAATAAAAATAATCATGCATTATTTTTGGGGGATAGGAGGAAAGTATGAGCCAAATGATGGAAATCATGAAAATAGGAAAAATTGTGTCATACTCTAAATAGAAAGATTGATTTCATGAATGAATTATCCTCGACATTTCTTAAGACTTAATGTAACTTAGAAACTTGAAATTATTTGAAATTTGACAATGACGATATAAACACACAAATTTTTTATATCACTATTACGAAATATCAAATAATTTAATATTTTGAAGTTATAATAAGTTGTAAGTAGTGGTTAAAATTATTAATTTAAGATGTATAAATTAATTTTATAATAGATTAATGTATTAAAATTTAAAAAATAGTTTTAAAGGGCTTATAAATCAATGTAAAACAATGTATAAATGATAATAAATAATTTAATAACATTTAATGATTTTTAGTGATAAAATCTCTCAACTATTTTTGAATCGTAAAAAAAGCCTTTCAACTAAGTTTTCAACATTATAAACCCTCAACTTATAAACCGTTAACATATGTCACCCTGCGTCACGGTTTTTTAGACGGAGGATAACATATGTTAACGAAATTAAAGTTGAGGGTTTATTTCACAGGATTATGAGGATATTTTTTTACGATTCATATTTAGTTGAGGGATTTAATTACTAAAAACCCTATGTGTATCAAGTAATTGTTTTATACATGTGGTGAAATACATATATATAATACATATATTCATATAACAAGTAATCATATACAATATCATTTTTATTACTTGTTTTTATATTCTTGAAGTGAGATACTATATTTATATTTATATATATATATATGTGGTGAAATACATATATGCCGAAGTTTCTTCACTATAGAAGTGGCCCTCAGATCCCATTAATACACGAAACCCATGTCTGTTTTTTCCATCACCCAAAATGAAATGGCATGTAAAATTAATTTGTAATCCTAGAGAAACTCCGCTAATTAAGGTAATTTCCATTTGATAAAAATGTTCATTTTATTAATCAACTGTAACGATAATTCATCGACATTTTTAAATAATTAGATCTCTTTAAAAATGTTTCAAGAGTTGCGTGGAGTCAGGCCTTTTCTTTGCCCGTTTTCAAAACATTCTACAAAAAATATTAAAGAAAGAACTGGCCAGCAAAAAAGAAAGAGTAAAATAGTTTGATGGCTTCTCTCAAATCCTTACCACAATCGTAGATCATAGATGGTATAGCGCTAACATCAATACTAGTGATGGATAAATTGACAAATAGTGCGGTAATTTTTACGACTGCGAGGGAGACACATGCTAGTTAACTAGCAGAAAAACACATATACGACTTTTGTTTAAATCTTTTATTTCTCATATCAAAAATTACATGAACCACGACTGCCAACTGGTCGGATAAGACAGACAAGTATTCTCAGTGGGCACAGACAGACAAAGATCGCCGTTCGATAACACTCTTCTTGTGATAAATCGCACGTACAAGCTTTAATCTCTTGCGCTGCGCGAACCAAAATATTATGGGTCTAGTTTAGTAGTTTCGATTGTTATTTTTCATTGTAGGTTTTATCACTGTTACTTTTGGGTCCGATTTATAGTGAAAATGGTTTTCAAATATGTTTCAACGCGAAATGGTAATTAAAAAAAATGAAAAAGAAGGACTAAATGATACTATAAGATTAGTTAAAAAATGAAATAGCATTATCATCGTTGGCATCTCAAAATTAAAATAAATAAAAAGTTAAAGTTAAGAGAAAGCTTTTAGAACAATTCCTTTTTAATAAACATAAAAAAATACATAAGAAACTCAAGTTATAGCTTATTCAGATAGTGGTTTAACTGTATTTAAAACAACTACCAAAATAATAGAACAAATAAAATAGTGATATTTTCATTTGAGAGACTCATACCTTTTTTTTTTTACCCAAGGCTCTAAGGGCATCATTATCGGTGGCTTTAGGTTGAGGCCATTAAGCGTAGGATCCCTTAACTTTTAACTAAAAACGCTAAGGGACGACCCTAAAGTCCCTTATTTAAGGGTCGTCCCTTAGCGTTTTTAGTTAAAAGTTAAGGGACCCTACGCTAAGGGCCTCAACCTAAAGCCCACCGATAATGATGCCCTAAGACCACCTCCAATGATGGTTTTTCACATTGGAGCTCTTAAAATATGTATTATGTATATACATATATATGTATATATTATATATATATATAAATATTTGTGGAGTTTTTGTGGAAATTCATAGATAAAAACTCTTAAAATCTCATTTTAAGAACATCTCTAACCCCACTAAAAAATTTACTTCATCTTATCGTAAATTTTGCACTAGAGTGAGAGATACCCCAAATGTTTCAACTTTTTATTAGTAATATAAAAGATTAGAAGTGTCTCTTTGATCACCTCAAGAGGTCAAGGTTTCCAGACCGTTAGATCTCCAGAAGTTTGGCGCATTGGAACTGTTAGACGTGGGTACATGTGATAGGCTTAAAAGTGCTGCTGATCTGTAGGGTGTAATGTATTGGCTGAGTTGGAGAGGTTGACAGATAGTCTTCAATCCATTCGTAACATTGTTAAATTTTCAAATAGAGATCTTAGTCTTAATTTTTTTTTTGATATTTTATCATAGTTTCGTTATTTAGTTACATTTTAGTGTTTAAATCAATTTGGACCATTGAGACACAAACATGTTTTGAAAGGAGTTTTCATAGGTTTTATGTAGTTTTTAATTTGTTTACAGAAAATAACAAATAGCATTGATTTGGTTGTTTGGTGTAGAAGAAAACAAATATAGATGATTTGATCCCAAAAAAAAAAAAACAAATATAGATGAAAGGGAAGCTACCAATAAATAACCCATATATTCTATTATTAATTACAATAATATATGCATCTACACATACGTATGATATGTAGACATGTACTAGTATAAAACTAGGTAGAAAGCAAAATTAAGACAAAAGCCTAAAAATTAATTTGCATGGAAAGATAAATAATTAAAACAGAAAAACCCACCCATCAGTGCTTAATTTCTTTAAAAGAGAAAGCTCTTCAAGAACCTTAAACACAGTTCTGTAGCAGAGTTTCCGACCAAACTTCTTTATCTGATAGAGAGAAAGAAAGAGAGGCATGGGAGAAGTTACAAACCATATTGGTAGTAGTATTAATTACAATGGAGAAGAAAGAGAACAAGGAGACGCAGAGAGCAACACACTGAACCAACCTCTTGTTAAGGCTAATCGAAAACTTTCTTCCACACCACTTGCTTTGGTCGGTACCAAAGTTTCTCACATCGAGAGCTTGGATTATGAGTATGTCTTCTTCTTCTTTCTCTTCTTCTCTGCTTCAGGGTCTCAGTTTTAATGTTTTAATGATAATATTGACAGAATAAACGAGAACGATTTGTTTAAGCATGATTGGAGAAAAAGATCAAAGACACAAGTGCTTCAGTACATATTCTTGAAATGGACATTTGCTTGTCTTGTCGGTCTATTCACTGGTCTTATCGCTACTCTCATCAACTTAGCCGTCGAAAACATTGCTGGCTACAAGCTTTTAGCAGTTGGTCACTTCCTCGCCCAAGAAAGGTAATAAACCAAACCAAGAACCAAGATTCATCTAACTATTTCAAACATATACATATAGTGTTTGTTACCTAATGAAAGAGCCGGTCCTGGGTATAGCGAGATCAGACATTCGGATATGGTCCCCAAAATATTTAGTGGTTAATGCGTTTCTTTTTTGCCCCAAAACAAAATAAAAAAGATAAATGTTTAGTAATTGTTTTAAACCCCATAGATCTCAGGGCCGGCCTAAGATTGATGATGTATGATAAAGTCTTGTGGTGGAAACAGATATGTAACAGGTCTGATGATGTTTGCTGGAGCAAATTTGGGGCTGACGTTGATTGCCTCTGTGCTTTGTGTGTGCTTTGCTCCCACGGCGGCTGGTCCTGGCATCCCTGAGATAAAAGCTTATCTTAACGGCATTGATACTCCCAACATGTTTGGTGCTACAACTATGTTCGTTAAGGTTTGTTTCTGGATTTGTCATTTGAAAAAGATTATCAAGAAAGCACTTTAACAGTTATGTATGTAATGGATCAGATCATTGGAAGCATTGGAGCGGTTGCAGCTGGGCTTGATCTAGGCAAAGAAGGTCCTTTGGTTCACATTGGAACTTGCATAGCTTCTTTACTTGGGCAAGGGGGTACAGACAATCACAGGATCAAGTGGAGGTGGCTGCGTTACTTCAACAACGATAGAGACAGAAGGGATCTGATTACATGTGGCTCAGCAGCTGGTGTCTGTGCAGCCTTCAGGTCACCTGTCGGAGGCGTGCTTTTCGCTCTTGAGGAAGTCGCCACTTGGTGGAGAAGCGCCTTGTTGTGGAGGACTTTCTTCAGCACAGCGGTTGTTGTGGTGGTTCTAAGAGGGTTCATAGAGATCTGCAAGTCAGGGAAGTGTGGGTTGTTCGGAAGTGGAGGACTAATCATGTTTGATGTGAGTCATGTTACTTATACTTACCATGTAACTGATATAATCCCTGTCACGTTGATTGGTGTCATTGGTGGAGTTCTTGGGAGCCTCTACAATCACTTCCTCCATAAAGTTCTCAGACTTTACAATCTCATCAACGCGTAAGTTTAAATATAGGCCATGTTGGTTTTTGTATTTGATACATCATCTGAATACAATATCTGGATGTTGCATCCAAACGTTGTTCGTTTTTTTTAGTTAGTATTTAGATCCATATACAATATCTAGGTGCTAAATTCTTTTCCTTTTTTTAAATTTTATAATAGCATTTTAATATTAATATTTAAAATAAAATAAAAGACATGAGTATAGTGAAACTCGTCTTACTCAAAGGAAATAGAGAAAACGAAGTCTATTAAGAGAGAGTTAGAGAGAGAAAGAAGAGAGAGAAAGTAGATCGGTTTTTGGATCCCGCGTACGGCCGGCGCGTGAGCGTCCGTGCCGTCGCCGGAGTCCGTCGTATATCTCCCTAAGTCACCCGCCCTTGTTTTCCGTCCGGTTAACCCGATGCCCGCCTTGTTCGAGCTCTGGTCAGGCTCCAACCGTGGTTACCATGGTTTCCTGTTCGTGGAGTGAAGACGCGGTGGTCGGTCGTAATGGTGCGGTGAAGACTTTTCGTTTGCTTGGTTTTTTCTCCGGGAGGCGGAGGCTTCCACAGCTCTGTCGATGCCGGCTCTTGTCACCGGGAGGCGGAGGCTTCCACAGTTCCGTTGTCGCTGGCTCCAGACTCCGGGAGGTGAAGACTAACATAGTTTTACCTCGTTGGCTTTAGTTTTCTCGTTTTCGGTTTCTCGGGTTTGTGATCCGTTTATGGATCGGGGTTTCTCCTGTGTTCTTTTTAAGTGTTAAGATTTGGTTTCGTCGGGTGAGGTCTCGAAGTGAGACGAAACTCTCCGAGAGGAAGACCGTGATACAAGAACATAATGGATTCGGTGGAGGCTCGACGTTTTGCGAGCTCCAGAGCAGTGAAGCTGCGGTGGTATGTTCAGGCGACGATGGAGGCGTTCTTACGCCGAGGTCGTCTGGTTTAAGTGTTGGGCCTTTGGCCCATTAAGTGTTGCGGTGTGGGTTTTGGGCTTTATGCCCATTTAGTAGTTCTGGGCTTAGGCTTTTGTATGTTTGTAGCCCGGTGTTATCGCGGGCCTTCTGTTTGTTGGTTTTGCACTTGGGCTTGGCCCGTGCTCTTAATAAAACAATTTGGGAAAAAAAAAAAAAAGTATAGTGAAACTAAACCTCTTTAGTCACTAACCATGTTTGGTCATTTTGCAGGAAGGGTAAGATCCACAAGGTGCTTCTAAGTCTTTCTGTATCTCTCTTTACATCAGTTTGTCTCTATGGTCTTCCTTTCTTAGCTACATGCAAGCCTTGTGACCCCTCAATAAAGGAGAGATGTCCCACAAATGGAAGATCAGGCAACTTCAAACAGTTCCATTGCCCAAAAGGTTACTACAGTGATCTAGCTACTCTGCTTCTCACCACCAATGTTGAGCTGTAAGAAACATCTTCTCTTCCAACACTCCCAATGAGTTCAGCATGGGTTCCCTTTGGATCTTCTTTGTACTCTACTGCATCTTGGGTCTCTTCACATTTGGTATTGCAACGCCGTCTGGTCTCTTCCTCCCAATCATCCTCATGGGTTCTGCATATGGGAGAATGCTTGGTGGAGTGATGGGATCATACACCAGCATTGACCAAGGGCTTTACGCGGTTCTCGGTGCAGCTTCACTCATGGCAGGGTCGATGAGAATGACTGTGTCACTCTGTGTTATATTCCTTGAACTCACCAACAACCTTCTTTTGCTTCCCATTACAATGATTGTGCTTCTCATTGCCAAAACTGTTGGAGACAGCTTCAACCCAAGTATCTATGACATCATATTGCATCTGAAAGGTTTACCGTTCTTAGAAGCTAATCCAGAGCCGTGGATGAGGAACCTTTCAGTTAGTGATCTTGGTGATGCTAAGCCACCTGTTGTAACCCTACAAGGTGTGGAGAAGGTTGCTAGAATAGTTGATGTGCTAAAGAACACGACGCATAATGCATTCCCTGTTCTGGATGAAGCAGAAGTAGTACCTCAAGCGGGTCTAGCAACTGGTGCTATAGAGCTCCACGGGTTGATCTTGAGAGCGCATCTCGTTAAGGTTCTGAAAAAGAGATGGTTCTTGACGGAGAAGAGAAGAACAGAAGAGTGGGAGGTCAGGGAGAAGTTCCCATGGGATGAGTTGGCTGAGAGAGAAGACAACTTTGATGATGTGGCTATCACAAGCTCTGAAATGCAAATGTATGTTGATCTTCATCCTCTTACAAACACAACCCCTTACACGGTTATGGAGAACATGTCTGTGGCCAAGGCTTTGGTGCTGTTCAGGCAAGTGGGTCTCAGGCATTTGCTTATTGTTCCCAAGATTCAAGTCTCAGGAGTGAGTTTATTATCCCATTGACTCTCCTTTACTTTCATGCTTGTTTCTAAATGAAACTAACACTAACTTTCTTTTGCAGATGTCTCCTGTGGTAGGGATCTTAACCAGGCAGGATCTAAGGGCATACAACATTCTACAAGCTTTTCCTCACTTGGAAAAATCCAAAGGTAGAAAAGCAAATTGAATTGCTTACTTGTACTATTGTTTTACCTGTGGTTGTAAATTTTGGCTTTGCAGCCATGTTGTTTCCTTCCCATTCTTGAAGATGTTTCTGTCCAGTTTTGCACTTTTTCTTCATACTCAACATAAGTTGATAAGTTATAAACAATGCACACTTCTCTTTATGTACTTGTAATATCACAGTGAGAGCAAAATAGTCCTCTTCCACTAAATGGTCTCCTGGACTTTTGAAGTTCAATTGTTACAGAGAGTTAACTAACAAGAGTCCTTGTGATTCTACAACCTTTGAATACAGCCAGAACTTCAAAGCTGAAAACACCAATCGCAAAATAAGCATTGAATGAACTGATTACCTGTCAGTTCCGGGAAAGAAGCTGGCGCCATAGGCTTTTTTCAGCTCCCAAGCTCTGCTAGATAAACAAGAACTTGCAGTCCTTGGCAAAGTTTTAGAAGCACCAAAAGAGGCAGAGTCTATTGTTGACTTTAATGGCCATATTAGTATAGAGGTGATATCAAGAACAGCGGTTCTCACTTCCGTTTCTCTTCTTCAGAGGCTCCATTTCTATCATTGGATCCGTGGACATAAAACGCTTCGATAGAGCTCACTGGCCACAGTTTAACCACAACCCTTTCACCACTGAGCACCACAATGACGGGTTACTTGCGCCACAAGAATCTTGTTCAGTTCCAGGGCTGGTGTAGCGAAGGAACAGAGACGGCTCTAGTTTTTGTGTACTTCCCCAACGGATGTTTGAGTGAATTGCATCACATGAAGCTATCATGGGATTCGTCAGAAGAATTTGTAGTCCTCTCCTGGAAGCAACGGGTAAGCATCATTCTCGGTGTGGCCTCGTTTACTTATATCTACATGAACCGTGATGTCAAGACCTGTGACATAATGCTTGATGCCAAGTTCAACACCAAGTTAAGTGATTTTTGGGTTAGCTGAGGTTTATGAGCACAGTGCGATGTTAGCTGGACGCGAAGCTATTCTCCCAGGCTTACTTATCACCTGAATACGTTTACACAGGTTATCCTTCCGATAAAACCGACGTTACAGCTTCGTTGTGATGGTTCTTGATGGTAGACCGGTTGGAGATGACGGGACGGTGCTTGTAGACCTGACGTGGAGTCTCTTGGAGAAAGGGGAGGTCCTAGATGGTGCTGCTGGAAAGACTTTTGATGGTTGGGATGGTATGTTCTTATCCTGATTGCTGAGGATACAGCCGGTACTACGAAGGCGGAGAAGATGATTGCCGACATGACGCCTAAATAATATACTGTTTGGATTGTGACTAAAACATTCATAGGAGTCTTTGCAGTAATGGAGTGAAACACGCCATTGAATAAGTGTGTTAACCGGAATAATGGGGTCTGTTGATCGAAATCAAACTATGTACAAAAAAGGAGAAGAAAAACAAACGTTCAAACCCTTCCCGTGGTGTTCAAGTTTTGATAATATGGTCGCAACTTCATCATGCCCACACACACACAAAGACATAACAACCCATTGCGCAGGATTTTTTTCCAAACAGAGATTCAGCAAGTACTTTTAATCGTCAGTACCAAAGTAGCGATCACCAAACTCACCCAAGCCTGGTATAACCCGATACTCTTCGTTTATACACACATCTATTTCCGATGTCACAATCTTCAACGATGGAAACCGTTTGCAGACGCAATGGATTCCTTCTGGAGCCTGCAGAACGTGGAATCGATTGTGAGTTCGTGACTGGAAGATAGAGAGAGAAATAGTTACGTGATTTAACACTAACCGAGATAAGATTGAGGAATATAATGTGGGATTCAGGCACTCCTTTCTGTATGAGTAGTTCTATCGCTTGACTTGCAGAGTTACCTTCCCAAAAATCCAATGAAACATTGAGAGATTATACAGTCTCAAACCATCAGAGGGAAACAATGACTAAAATTACCTGTGCCTAAAACGGGATCCATAAGCAGGACATGGCGCTCGGAGATATCACTTGGAAGCTTCTCATATATTAGCTGATTCATAATGCGAGGAAGAATTTTTAAAAGTTTATTTGTTTTAGAAAAGAGACATGATCTTTGTAAACTGTTAAAGGCGCAAACCTGCATTCCATTGTCACCTACACGATGGATAAGAATCTTCCCTATTTTAATCCCTTTGCAGCATGCGCGTAAAGCGTTTTCCATGCTTTCCCCACTAGTCAAGCGTACAAACCAGAAAATTTTAGCCAAGAGAACAGAGTAGAAAAGGCACTCACTCAACACATGAGCAAACAAACAATGTATGCTTCCAAATGTTACACACGTTACTTGTATCCCTTAATCTGAAGATGTAAACCAACTGGAAAACTAAACGGCTCCAGTCTCCATCAATCAAGAACTTTTAAAACATGAAATACCTTTCAACGCTCACCTTCTAATGACTGAGACCCCACAAAGTTTCTTGCAGAAATCAACACCGCTATACACAGCTCCTGGTTTGGAAAAGATTAGAGATTATAATCGTGGGGATGCAATCGAGCAGTAAATGTCTCATAAGGTCTTTGCTTTGATTTCGACAAGGCACAAATACCTGTTGGAGTAACTACTTGTTTCTCAGTGAATGGCAAATGGCCAAGACCATGCTCCACAACCTGAAAGAAAGCCATCAACAATTGAAATAACAAGGTTTGAAAGGTGAGACTTTGAAAGGTTTGATATGGATTAGCAGAGTACCAGACGAATGAGGCGATCTGAGTAAAACACAAAGTCATGTTTTGATATGTCCTTCTCTCGTATAAGTGTATGCATGCCTCTTATCTGCAGGTATGATCTTAGAATGAGAAAATGGTTGTCTGAATCAAGCATCAAATATCTGGAAAGGGCGGAAAATACCTGAAATGTTGATTGGATAACAAAAACATTTGGGTAGATTTTGCAGAGATCATGTTGCCCAAGTTTTGTGTGGATATGTTGCACAATCAAATCAACTGCAACGTGATTGTCACCTCCTCTGGGAATTATCACATCCGCATATTTCTTTGAAGGGAGCACAAAATCATCAAATGCGGGCTTCACAAACTTTGCATACTGCAAATGAACATAATACCCTCAAAACAAGGAAAGTTGAGAGATATAAGAAACTCAGACGACAACACTGTTATATAGAAGAACAGTTCAAAGAGTGGAACTAAAGAATCCAGAATCACTCGAAAACAGGAACATTGAATTGTTTAGTATTGCACAAAGCCATAAGTCTCGTGTTAACGCATTTAGAGCACTAACTTAGGTAGGTGTACCTGGCTAACACATTTCACACCAAAATCAGAAACAAAGACAAACCTGTTCAAGCACAGAATCAATATCTCTACCCCTCTCAACCGTGTCACGCCTGATTCTGCGAGCAAGTCTCACATCAGCATCTGGAACCAATTAATAGCTAAGATTAATACTTTTAACTTCGATAAGGATTATAGACATTCCAAACAGCTTCAAACGTATTCACTCTGTCTTTAAAGGTCAATAAGTGATAAATGGCAAAAGTCAGTTAATCCGTAAGCGGAAAACTTCCATCACAACATACAATTGTCAGTATATCATCTAGAATTCTCCAGAAAAAACATAAGGTCAAATATACTGCAGCTAGTGATCATGGAGTTAAGGCGGTGACCTGTGTCAACGAAGATCTTCATATTCATCAGATCCCGAACTCGTGAGTCATGGAAAACAAGAATCCCTTCCAAAATTATGACATCACAAGCATTGACCTGAAAAAAAAGTCCCCCACTGATTGATTCAACAAACGATAAGCCTCATAAGAGATGCACATATGGAGGTATCATTGACATAAACATTGTAGAATCCAATATTCCAAGATTTAGGCACATAAAGTTAGAAGCCAGAATTATAAAACCGCAGAAATAAAACATTCAAGGAAGTCAACGAAATGGAGACACATATTAGACAATAGTTGCTGAAAAGGTAGGCACCTGGCGAAAAGCATCAGCTTTACGCTGATGGGTCTTGAAGTCGTAAATTGGAACTTGATAGGGTTGTCCACTCTTGAGTGTATTAATGCAATGCAAAAGCTGCTCAGTGTCAAAGGCATCTGAAGAGAAAAAAAACAGACGTCAGAAAATTTCATCAGTATGTCCCGTGCTCAAACAAGAACGAACGATATTCAAGAAAATCTACCAGGATGATCAAAATTGTATTCTTGAACACGAGCCAGTTCTTCAGATGTCAAACCACGGTAAAAGGAATCCTAATTAAAAAAAAAAAACAATAAATCATATATCAAAGCTAGCGAGTGATAACATGAGAACTGAGGAGAGTGGTAGCTTAAGAATCAAACCTGGTTAACTAGAACTATGCGATGATCATGAAGTTGCTGGATGATCATGTCACACACCGTGGTCTTACCAGAAGCAGTACCACCAGTAACTCCTACAAGAATCAAAAGAAGCTTTCGATCAAATATCTGCAATACCAATGCTCTAAAGGTTGGTTTAGGCCGCCTAGACGCATTCCAAATCAATCATATGCGAAATAAATTTTCTAAAAATCTGTTTAGGCTGCATCTATGTCTATCTATGAACCAATCACTCTATAGAACTTCTAATTACCATCTAGCAATTTCTTGAACATTCTTTAATCAAAGGGAAACATGATATCGATCAGTATATCACTAATCTTGGAAGCGAAACTCTAGGAGATAAATGATACTCGACGAATCGGAATATGAGAGAGTTCGACTATTGACTAAGCAAAGGACTATAGCGCGGGAAGGAGAATCAAGAATCACCGATGACGAAGGGCTGATTAGGCGCGGCTGGGTCGGAGATCAGGGAGAACGGCGGAACGGCGGAGCGGAAGTGAGAAGGAGAAGAGATGGAGGACTTCGACGGAGAAGAGAGAAGGCCGTCGAGGCGAAGACCGGAGAAGTGAGGCCCCGATGCCTTCTCCATGACGTAGTCAATCGACGAAGAGTCTTCCGGCATTAGGTTTACGGCGAACGAGAGGAATCAATTTTCCGATTTGGTCTCCGGAGAAAGAAAAGAGGAATGATGCGTAAGTGATCAGTGACGACGGATTCTGAACAAATACGGCAACCCCCACTTGTCTCCTCGCTCCCTCCCGTCTTTTTAAAATATTTGTTTGTGAGAAAAACTTGAACGAAGCTACTAAAAGTGAAATTATTCACCTGTTTTAAAATAGGTTTATAGGAGACTTTGTAATGTTTATTAAATAATTAATGTTGTAATCACTAGTTTTTTATAATTTGATTGGGTAAATTTGAAAGGTATCTATTAAAGTTAAATATTCATCAATTTTTAATTAGAGTTATCCAAGACTTTTTCATTGTTAGGTCAACTTTCTATCTCTTTTTTTTTTTTTTAATTCAGTTAAAGTGTAGTTATTTACTAGTGTAAAATTATACAGGGAGTGAGTGAGGCAGTTTCATGATTTTGACATGTTCATTTGAAAGATAAAGTGTATAATAACTTACCCACGGTAAAATGTTTTTAAAATCAAGCAAATTCTAAAGACATTAAATACAAATATACCGTTTCTGCTAGCTAATTCGGTACAGCTGTTTATCTGAAGAAAAAAACTACATAAAATTGATGAGAAAAAAACATGTTGAATATTTTATAATTTTTATATTCTGTAGTAAGCTAAATTGAGTGTTACCTAAAAGATAAATAAAACCTTATCAAAAATATAATTGAACATTATAATTTCAAAAATATAATGAAATAGTCATAAAATGAAAAATAAATGAAAATAGTTATAAAACTGAAAATAAAATTTGAGCATATGAAATGGCATAAGAAAGAATATTCCAATTGAACCAATCAAGTGGACAAGAGGGTGAGAAACCAAAGTAACTGAAATATATGAAAAAATCAGAAATGCATAAATCTGAGAATATTTACACTCTCTATACAAAGATTATAGTCTATTTAGCCGGCAAGTTCAACTGTAGAAGAAGGGAAAAGATGAAGCCCTAAAAGACTGAAACCCAAAAGACGACTTTTATTATTTACTTTATTATCAGACAAAACACGGGAAATCAGACGAAACCACAAAACATTTGACCATACAAAACCGGAAACTACGCGGGCCCTAAACACAACACTTCAGTGAAGCCCACAACATTTCGATGAAGCCCACAACACTTCCCACAAACCCACACCGCGAGCCCGGGATGACATGTCAAATTTGACGTTCCTGATTGGCCTGAATAAACAATCCGACGTGGACATGCTATCTGCTCACTATATCTTGCTTTTAGTATAGTAAGATACCCATTTAGGGTTTTTATCTCAGATTTTTAAATATTTTTGACCATTATATCCCTGCTGCTGCTTGATCATTAGTTTCGATGTTTACAAGGCAAATTATATTACAATATCTTTTAAGCGGCTTTGTATCCCACACGCCACTTTCTCTCCCAAAGAATTTTCGAGATGCAGAGGATGAGAGAAGAGTATCTTTAACGCCTCGTTGACGATGTTCGAATGAAAAAAATTGATTCCACAGGTTCGGTGGTGGAGAAGTTCTTGCGCCTTAAAGAAACAGAACCAGAGTTCTACTCAGATGATGTCATCAAAGCATTCGTAGTGCTAATGTTCAACGCAGGAACTGATACTTAACCGATGGCAATGGAATGGGCAATGTCGGCTTTACTGAACCATCCTGATAAACTCGAGAAGCTCAGAGAAGAAACCAGATTTAACGTTAAGCACAAAGGGGTTATACAGGAATCAGATCTCTTGAGCTTAACTTATCTTCGATGTGTCATCAATGAGACGCTTAGGCTATACCCTTCAGGTCCACTCTTGCTTCCTCAGTGCTCATCGGTTTCGATTCAACTTAGGCAACTACGAGATTCCGAAAAACACAACGCTGTTCGCGAATGCTTGGGCTGTTCATAGGGAAAGTGAGCTTTGGGAAGACGCAGAAGTTTTCAAACCTGAGATATTTGAAGGGTTTCTTGGCGATAGAGATGGTTATAGGTTCTTTCTGTTTGGAGTAGGGAGGAGAGCGTGTCCTGGAGCTGGATTTGGAATGAGGACGGTGGTGCTTGCTGTTGGAGCATTGGTTCAGTGTTTCGAGTGGGAGAAGGTAGATAAAGGAGATATAGACATGACGCATGCGTTTAGTGTGGAAATGGCTAAGGCTGAGCCTCTTGTTGCATTGCCTAAGCCATGGCCTGATATGGTTCCCATCTTGTCTCAGCTCTAGCGTCATCTGTATTGAGCAATCGAGTTGGTTTAGACAATGACATTTTATATATATTGACAATAAGGAGAATGTATGATCATATGTTACATTAGTAATGAAATCATTTTCTTCACTCTTTTCGTTCTTTATTAGCAGTAGATGATCTTATTTAGGGAAGGGTCTCGTATTTGCTCCTCCCACTGTTGCTTCTACATTCATTCAATCCTATTTGATCAGAGCTCCAGTCTGTGTATGTTCTGGTTTCCCTCTAGGGGTTCGATATATATTTAACTTTACAAGTGGAGTTTTGTTTTTGAACTGATTCTCTCTTACAAGTGGAGTTAACAAACCAAAACAACTAGACCCCTTGCTAAACTCTTTTTTTTAACAGTCCTGATAAAAGATTAAACATACTACTATCATCCAAGTTTGATTACTAAAATGTTTAGCCTTAACACAAACAAATTATCAGGCTAACACACTTAGTAACCGACCAACGAAGACAGCCACTTCATTACAACAATGGTTACAAGTGAATTTAGCAAACCAAAACGACCAGACACATTGCTAAATTCTCGTTTTAACCGTCCCGAGAAAAGATAAAATAGATACTGCTATCTTTCAAGGTTCGTTAGGCTGTTACTACACTGTTTAGCCTTCACAAAAACAAACCGACTGGCTAACACAACAAGTAACCGACCACTAAGCCTTTTACATATACCATGTCACTTAAATGATTTGATGATGAAACGTGTGTGTTGTGGATTATGATATCACAGGGAGGAGCAACTATAACATGGGATATAGTGGTTGGAGGATGGGACTTGGAGTACACGGCAAAGTTTGTATCAAACGCTGAAGGGAGTTATGCAATCGTGGTGGAGAAACCAAGAAAGATGAAAGCTACAGATGAAGCTGCGAGCAACTCTAATTGGCCAAAATGATTTATCCCGTGTTATGTACTTGGGACGGGAAGATTATAATTAGCCTAATTATTAGGAAAACTGGCAATTATCTTTAAAATTCCTCTATGCAATGTAAGGGTAGTTTAGTTATTTCGCTTCTCTGCTTCCCCCATGCAAATCTGCTCTTGGGTATTTTGCTACCCAATTAGTAGATTATTTTGACAAAATTGACTCTAAATCTGAAATACATAATGATCCAAAATACAACAAATACGAATTAATAGCTCGAAAATTTATTTGTTTTCTCCTCTCCTAAATTCTCAGAAAGACCAAACAAGGCCCATGATCAACGATCCAACAGCCAACATATATCCAATGGAAGCACGTCGTAACCCATGACCCGAACTAGAATCCGAGTCAGAGCTTGAACCCGAACCCGGCGAGGGAACGGCGGTGGAATCAGAAGAGACAATGTTGACTTTGACCTTCATACCTTGTTCACAATGCCCTGGGGTCCCACATGCGAAATAACGAGTACCGGTCTTAGACAGCTTAACGACGTCGTTTCCAGAGCTTAAGGAATTTACGGTTGTTCCCAGGTCACAACTCTTGTATGCCGTTTCGCTTCCCAACTCTACAACGCTGTGTAGTCCGGAGTATTTAAAAACTACAAGGAAATCAAAACGGTTTGGTTAGTATCAACCGGTCGGTTTGAGTAAATAAAACTGAGTTTAGAGAAAAAACGTACGTACCCAATTGGTCGCCGACTTTGAAAGATTGATCGGACGACCAAGAATCGAAGTCAACGGATTCTTCCCAGCCTTGGCTCCCGCCCATCACATGTTGTGCTGCTAACGTTGACTTAACCGCCATTAAACCGGCAAAAACCAGGATAGCAATAACTGCTTGCATTTTCATTGGTTTTAGTGAATTGAACCCGGTTTAGCAATACTTGACTTGAGAGCTTTTTGCTAGCTAGTGCATATATATAGGGCAATGCATGAACTTGGTTGCTTAAGAGATAAAACTTGGGAAGGAAAAAAACAAAACAAGCTTGGAGTCGAATCAAAGCTAAGATCTTTGGTAGTTGTCAAATCTTTAAATTAGTATTGTGCTCTGTTTTTTTATTTTAATTCTGTTGTATTTTATGTGTATGTTCAAGTAGAACGTTTGCATCAGAATTGCCAGACAAGTTAAGAAGCCAAAAGCCTTAGCATACAAGCAAGACTTAAAACCACCCGGTTTGGAAACAGAACTTACTATCATCTTTGTTGGAGAAAATCATTTTTGTTTTCTCTATGTTGATGATGTTACAATTTTCTGTCACACAATCTGATATGTAATGAAAGAATGAACCATTTAAAGATTCATGAAGCTTCATCAGCTACCAAAGTCCTAAATTATCAAAACACCATAACATCTCGTATTCTTTTTTACATTTTTCCTTCAACTCTCGGATTCATTTTCGTCTCATCACAGCAAGTGAAGTATTCTGTAAAATTCATCAGAGCTTTTACTCTGATATCTGTTTCTCATCTTTTCATATACAAAACGTTATATTATTATTCTCTACATCTCATTTCACAGCATCAACCGCAGTTTCAGAGCTCAACTTCTTCCTCCTCTCCATGAAACTTCCACCACATGAAGAGAAACTAGGAAGACATCGATGATGCTGCCTGTTGGACTTCTTTTGTTCCTTCACACCAGCGTCTTCAATGGCGGCCTTGCTGAACTCGCCTGAGTTTGCAACTGAGAGGTAAGGAGAGCTTAGAGCTGATGACGCTGCAGAGCTTTCCTCCGGTCGTTCTCTAATACTATCTCTGAAAAGCTCACCAAGCTTCTTCCTCCTCGGTCTTGGCGCTGGAGAAGAGCCACGAGAAGACTTCTTGTCTTGGAATCTAAGGCTTTGGATACGAGGTGGCCTGTCCGAGAAGCTGCACTTTGGAGTGTTTCCACGCGATGGAGTGAAATCTGAGTATAAAACCGAAAATATGAATATTGAAAAATAAAAAAATTATGTGAATTATAAAACAAGAAACTAAAAAAAAGATCCAAGTTTTTACCGCCATTTACGCTGTGGAAATCATCATCGGAGTCAGATTGTAGCCATTGCTGCGTATCGAAAAAGGTTTCATCTTTACTTCCTGTGGAACAAATAAAAAATATTCATTTCAAAACTTCAGAACAAGATTGTAAGAGTATGTGAATATGAGGAAATACAACAAGTCTTTTTTTTTTTTTTTTGATCAAAAAAATACAACAAGTCTATTCCTTAAAAACAGAGGAGATGTGAATATGAGAGGAAATAACAAGGCAATGCCTAAAAAAGATTTAATTTTTAAAAATAATAGTATGAAATTACTAAAATAGGCAACTTTGTAAATCACAGTTCACCAACATAGCTCACTGCCTTTTCAAAATTACTGTTGTGAGAAAAAAAATCTCTGTTGACACGGGAAAGTCTTTGATTTTGACATAATTTTCATTTAATGACATTAAATCTATAATGAAAAAAATCAAATCAGAGATATGATCTTACCAGATAAGAACGAATCATATGAATAACCTAAAAGTCTCTCTCTATGTAGAAAAATCATATTTGATCTTAAAAACCATTAATTTAACCCCAAAAAAAAAACTTGAAAACCATTAATTAAAAAAATATGAAATAATGGAAAAATAATTTCAGATGCTGTTTTTTTTTTCCGATCACCGAACCACCACATGCCAATGAACATAAAACATCAATTATTGTGATCGGACAATAACAAACATTGAACCATCAGACAAAAGACCAATAATCGAGAAAGCTTAAACACTAATAAACAAAAAAAAATCAGGACATGAATTAATAAAAAAAGAGAGGTTTTTGAAATAAATACCGAAGCTTTTTTTAGAAGAAGAAAACGACCACCGAGGTTTAACAGCCGGGGAAGTCACCGGAATCGATGTTGGACTCTTTCTCGGCGATTCTGAAAAATTGAATTAAACGAATACACATATAATCAATATTTATTTTATATAATATTTAACATGAGAAACCCCACATCACAGTCAGATTCAGTATCATCATGAAACAGTCATATTCGACTTTTAACTCGAAAAAAAAATTTTAAGGTTAAAATCAAATACAGAGACGATGATCTCTCTCTCTCGATTGTAAGAAAATTACCAAAGGTTTTCTTGGTAGAAGGAGACGAATTAGATACGATCGAGACGACGGCGTCGTTTTTCTCCACTGAACTAATATCCTTCGTGGGAGATTCTGGTGTTACCATATTGTCTGTTCTAAACGCAGACTTGTTGAGCGACGACGAAGACGAACCCATTCACCGGCGTTGACTTTTAGATAATTTTAAAAAAAAACTTTATAGAAAGTGGAGAAACTTTCTCGAGCAATTATGTTTTAGTTTTGTTAAATAGTGGTAGAGAGACGGACTATATCATATGATATGATCCTATTTTATTTGTTTCGGGTCGAAGAAGGCGAAGTGGGGGTCCCACACGTACACGGTGCCCACTCAGTAAAGAGGAAACGGTGTCGTTCGCGTGGGTGACTTTTGGGAATTGAAATGGCACTTTATGTAAATCGGTGATTAGTGATTACGTATTTTCTAGATTAGGAAACAATATAATTCTGAATTTATCACTTTATTATTTAATTTATTATGCAAACTGGCTGGTTGATAAATTCAGTTGGCATTAAGTGATCATCATGACCGAATCTAGGTGAATTTTCGATTTTAGTTTCCAAATTGTTTTAAATAGTATAAATAGACATAGAATTCCAATTTTGTTTCAAAATCATTTATATATCTATAGCGAAATGATTATTATCATTCTAACTCACACATTAAAAATTAGAATAGTTAATATCATTTATAATTTTAATAAATAAAATATATAAATCAGCTACAAAATAAAAGTGAATTTAAAATTTTTATTAGATAAGTGATTAAAAGTAATAACAATAAAAATTATCTAAAATCTAAAAATTTAAGAATTATCCAAAATCTAAAAATATATTCTAAAATAAAAAGATAATTTATATATATATTGTGTTGTTATCTAAAAATATATTTTAATAAAAAGATAAAAATTTATTATACGTAAGACTTTTTAAATGAAAACATAAATATTAACTTATCTTATAGTTTTTAATTAATAATGCATGTATTAATAAGTAATTATAAAATATACATGCGGACGTAACACCTAGTTAACTAAGAAATTTAGTGTTTTTAAAATCGGACCGATCCCATGGTTGAACCGGGTTCAACCATGAACCAGTTATATAGCTGGGTTGGGTCTTATAATTAGTTTGACCATGAACCGATCATGTAGCCGGATTAGACCTCAGAATTATTAAACTGATAAAAACCATTAAAACTATCAAAAATCTATAAACTATCCATATAAACATAAAACTAGTTTATATTTATTATGTTTTATGTTTTTATTCATTTATATTTTAATTATATATCATATTTACTAACATTACTTTTAAATTTATACACTAAAAATATATTAAACTAGATTATTGAACCAGATTTGAATCGGTCGAACCATATTGAACCGTGACCCAAAAATTATCCGGTTCAGCTTCCGGTCTGGTTTTAAAAACACTAAATTTAGAAACTTAATAAATTACGCTATGTGTTATCATTAGAATAATTTTCATTAAATTAAGTAATAAATTAAGTAGTAATCTATGAAATAATATTATTTTTTTCTTTAAATAAAAACTACATAATTCGATAACAATTTGTGAATCTTCTGCCATTTTTAATTTTATTATACTAAAACAAATTAAGTAAATCCCGACTTGATCCTACCGGTATGGGCGAAGCAAATGTTCTAGTTGAGATGGAATTTGATAGAGACTTCCCGAAACTTATTGCACTGGATGATAAACAAGGTAACATTTCCTTGTTAATATTGAATACACATGGATTCCATCTATATGCGTGAAAGGTGTGAAAAACTCGGACACAAAACAAAGAGGTGTTTTCTACCTTCTACGACTGCTCAGGGTCCAACCTCTTCGTCATAACTATTCTGAGATCCCCCATAGTAAATATTGATATTGTCCCACATCAATAGGATAACACTAGCTCATCATCTCAGATTCCTACTAAAGAGATAGAAGGTTTCCAGTCCGCACTTGAAACCATTCATGCATCGCAACCTATTTCGGTTCCATCACATACTACTGTGGACCACCTTGTTGCTGGAAGCCCACTGATTACAACGACTTTCTTCTTCACTCACTCACACTTAGCCCAACTAACACTTTATCCACATTAGTAGATCCACAACCACTCTCATCACTACACATATTATGGAGTCGTCTCCATCAAGCATTTTCAACATTGAAGTTCGTAAAACTTTAGTTGTTGATCCCTTAACCACAACACCTGACACTTATGCTTTTGAAATTCTTTCTCGTTTCACATTGTTAGGAGAGGTGGATGAAGCTGAAATCGAACCATCTAACTCGTGAGGTGGGAGGGAGACAAAGTCTCCAACCAAATACCAAAACATGGATTGGAAGATAGTTCGAGGAAGAGAAAAGTGTGGTCGCCGCAGCGGTAGTTTCTATCACTAGTTATTGTTTTTCATTGTATTGTTGGTTTCTCTAATCTCTTTCTTTGTTGTTTTATAGGATGAAATTCAATCATTCATGGAAATTTTTATCCAAGACCATCGTGTTACCTTGATAGTTAGTTTATGTTTTAATTGAAAGTTTTAGTCAAAAAAATTGGATCTTTTTCTTATAGTTAAAAAAAAAAAGAGATATAATGGATTGGAGGAATAAGAGTCAAATTCGAAAACCTAACTCAGTGTGGTAGTTTAGAATATGGATCTATATTGAAGCCCTAACTTTTTTTTTTTTTTCCGTCTAAAGTATATTGTTATTATTATCGAAAAGTCCAAAGACCCGCACATTACAAACCGAGATCCACTAAACATTATTAACCAGGCCAAAACGCAACCAAGTCCAAGCTAAACGACCTAAAGCCAACACGTGTAAACCACGTGTCCAAACATCAAGGTGAAAGAGGAAAACGCATCTTCGCTACTCACGCCGTCACCATGACTCCACCGACCGCTAGCCATCATCACAACACCGGAATACCTGCCGGGAACAGATTGGCTCGTCGAGACGCCAACATCACACAATCTCTTCATCTCCTGTGTTTCGACGATCGGAGAGCATGCATCGATCTATTCGAGATCTCATCCGACGCCATCTGCCACAAACTCAGAAGAAGAGAGCTTCACATCAAACCCCTCACCACTCTGCAGAGAGAATCAATCGTCCCACTGACGAGATCTCATCCGCTTTCTCCATTAACCCATCGACAGCACCCATCATCTTCAACGGAGCAAAGACGACTGGTCTGTGGTCGGAAGCCGGCGACGAAGAACTGAAAGAGCTTCCGCCTCCCGGAGTCATTAACCGGCGATGAAGCAGTTGTAGCAACCTTCTTCTCCCGGAGCCAAAAAGTCGAGCCGATATATATATACACATGCACATAAAAGAAAAAAGAACAAAAACCGGACCGTAGATCTCTAACCACCGCCGCCGTCAGCACTTATATATAAACGCCGGATGAACCGGCAAAGAGCCAGCCGTCAACCCCGAGGGATAAGGAGCGACGCCGGAATCAGAAGCCGGCAAACGAAACTGAAGGAGCCATCGTTTCCGGAAACTAAACGAACTCATCTCATCTCTAACCCTCTGAAAGATATATGATTTGATAAGAGGGTAGAGATTGAAAGAGTTTTCTCTCTCTAAGTTCAACAAAGTTATATTGAAGCCCTAACTTACTTTCTCATGATCTACATTCAATATTGGCTGCAGCTCAAAATGAAATTTCTATGATGACAAGAGACAAAAATTGACGTAGGGGATATCTCAAATTTCCTTATTTTAATAAGATTACTAATAAAGAAATTTAGTTTTAATAAAGGAAATTAGGAAATTAAATTATTATTCAGATTATTAATTGGGAATTTCTTTTGGTAAGAACTGTAGTTAACTCAAATTCTAAAAGGGTACTTTTGGGAATATAAAATTATTTAATTGATTAAGATTAATAGGTTATGTGAGTAATAACAAATTTGATAGGTTGCTCTAGTTATCTTATAAATCTTACGTTATAAATTTGGTAGTTTTCTCTATTTTGAATATTTAAAGATAAATATAAATCATTGAAACTCTTACTAAATTCTTTACAGTCTCCAAAATTTTAGAACTGGCGCTATACATTAGTCACGACTAACTATGCTAATTGAATTTTTTGAACGATGTAAAAAAAACTAAATGAATCTTGATCTCCAAAAGGCCATATCGCCTCTTTAGGTCATATTTATCCCACGGACCCACTAAAAGGTTTTTTTAATTTTTTTTTTACTTTTTGTCTGAAAAAAAAAATTAATTAAAAACACACACCAAACGCGGACCGCCACGTGTCAATGGAGTTCGCACACAGTGCAAAAAACATACAACAACCGTCTCTTATTTGATGCACATAAGACACCGTTTTTTTCTAAACCGTGGGTCTCTCCCCCCTAAGAGAAGCTCTGTTTAGAGCGATAATAATGCTCTTAGAGTAGGATTATCGGTAAACTTGTTTTTGGATTTTTTAATTTTTTTATCTGATTAAAAAAATTAAAAAATATATAAAAAAAATAACCAATCACGGATCGCCACGTGTATGTGGGGTTTGCAAACAGTACAAAAAACATGCAAAAATCGATCACTCTTTCACAACTTTTGTTATCGATTTTTTCTAAAATGATGAGACCCAGTCACTACTTTTCTTCCTAAAACCATCTTAGAAACATGCCGTAATGCTGGTTTTAGGATAGCCATAAAAGCGGGTCCATGTTATTTTATTCCATATGGTTGTATGGTCAAAGGCACTATATGGTTAATTAATTTCATAGATTTCGATACAAAGTTGTGAATGATACAAGATAAATAATTAACTATATGGTATGTAATATACAAAGTTTAAAATGGTGATAGAAAATAACGACGTGTAAATTAAATTGTTTTATCTTTGAAATTATTATAATATGAGTAATTGGGTTTACTAATCTAGGTTTTGGAACTGGTGATGGTCCAAGCCTGCATGATCACTGGATGCCAAATTTGTTAAAAAAGATTTCATTGATTAGCACATAGTTTTTTATTTCCAACGAAATTGACTAGACATGGATTGAGATGCATACGGCATATTTTGTTTTGTTCTGTGGACAATCACGTTAATCAAACTCGTGATCACTATTTTTAAAACTGATAATGCTTAATTTCTTATAAATCCAATGATATATATTGATATTGTCATGAGACTTCTCTTTCCGCCACCACAACAGACACCGTATATTGGAATGAGACCCCCTTTTTTTTGGACAAACGAAATTGGAATGAGACCCAGTAACACAAAATGCACCGTATATTGTAATGGTTTTTTTAGGAGTGGTCATCCGTATTATGTATTTCTGAAATTTTATAGTTATATATATGCCAACTAAACATCAAATTTCCAAATTATGTGTTTTCTTTTTCTTTTGTAACAAGTTTGTACTTATTGGGGAAATATCTCAAGAAGAAAATGACATTAAAGTGTTGTAACTTTCATCTTCTACGTACTACTTGATCTATTTATTTGTCTATAGTATTTTTGTTGAAGGTTTAGTATATGTTGAGTAATTTGAGATAGTTATCGGGAAGACCAAGTAACGTAGTAATTTGTGCATAGCTGATCGTAAAACCAGGATGCATTATCAAAATAGCTCAGAAGTCATGTTTTAAAGTGTAACAAGAGTACAAAAAAGTATTCAGATATTACGGGTTCGGAAACAAGATTATAAAACAAAGAAAAAAACTTAAGAAAAAAACAAGTTCTAATAATAATAACAAATGGAATATCTTTGGAAAGAAATGATGGCATGGGCAATGCGTTTTTTGGTTCAAGAGTCAAGACAATGCACAAGGATCCAAAAAAGAGTCCCAACGAAACCGCGAATGTGCCATGTGTGATTGTGATGGCCACTTCTAATGGTTCACGATATTAGAGGTATCCAGTTTTGTTTGCCTAAACAAAATTGAAAGAAGTAAAGAACCCGGAAAATGACAGGCAAAACTAGAAAAAACGGCCGATTAGTACCTGAACTAGGGCCATATCGTCTAATCGATACCTAAACTATTTGTCCGTGCGAAATGATACCTAGACTAGTAAAAAATTTGAATTTAGTAGCTGAACTTAGAATAAAAGGCCTCAATTTACAATACAAACTTTAACCGCTTGCGCTAGTAGAGAAATGTTGTTCACTTACAAAAACAAAATAATATAACTAGATTTCTAATACTAATTTCTAATAAGTAGATTTCTAATACTAATTTCAACAAGTTATCATTATATTAAATGGGCTTATTTGATATAGCATTTATCAAGCATTTGATTTAAGTTTAATTTATTACCATGTTTTTTAAAATGATAAAACTTTTAAATTTAGATAAACATATATTATTAGAAAATGATCAGATTATTAAGGACATGAAATAAAAAAATTTAAACAAATTATTTTACAATATTAAAATATTCAATACTATTAAAATAAATATTGTTTCGACAGAATAATAAATGCAAGAGTATAACACACTTTTAACAATAATAAGTAATTCAAAAGATAATATAAAAATTTTAACACTATATTAGAAAATAAATATTTTTATTTATAAAATATTTTTTTTTTTGAAATTTGAGATTTTTTTTGGTTGTCTGACATTTGTTGGTGTTGAAAAAAAAGTAAAATAATTGTTAATTTAAAAGGTAATATAATTTTCCTTTACATACATAAATGTGGTTTCTATACTACAAGTGGTTAATAATGTATTGTTTACTTAAGAGAGACTCGGGTTCGATCCTTGTTCATTGATTGAAACGACGTCGCTACCTGACTCTGACAATTGTTGGTCATAGGTAGGCTAGTCATAGGCACTTTTAAAAGCTTTTTCTTTCTAATTTAGGTACTAAATTTAAATTTTTAATTAGTTTAGATATCATATCGCACATGCAAATAGTTTAGGTATCAATTAGAAGATATGATCCTAGTTAAGGAACTAATCGGTCGTTTTTCTGCAATACTACTAAAAAAGATATATACATTCTGAAAGATGAATTTTATGTTTGAATTTTTTTTTTTTTAAAGCCGGCCAGCTAGATTAGAATTAGTCTACTTTATCTAGCCAAAATAACATTTACTAGGAACTCACCTGAACCAAATAAAAATCAAGTAAGCTTTGTCTCTGCATTTTAAAATTAATAATTTGACAAAGTTGTTATTGTTTTTAGCTACCATTATCATTGAGAAAGATGTTTAAATAGGTAAAAAAATATAATATGGGTTAACGAGTTCTATACTAAGAAAACAAATAATGTCGTTTTCCTAGACCGACCACGAAAACTCTTTTAAGTCTATCTTAAATATTGTCCTCATTCGCAATTCTTTCTTTTTTTTTTCCTCATTCGTAATTCTTACAACAGAGCATGAGCTTTGTGAATTATTCATAAGCTGTAACGCAGACCAAAATGAACAAAAAGATCTCACAAATTTGATACATTATTTGATTAGTCCTTTATTTCGTTAAACTTGCTAGTATAATCAATCTTTTTAAAATAGTTACTATAGAGATCGAAAATTTAAATATGAATGTAAGTATAAACTAGTTGGTTATATAATCTTAATTCTTAATCAAATCTCAGCAGAGATAACTGGATAGTTCAACCATTCTAGAATATATATATAAGTAGTCCTTTATTTCGTTAAACTTGCTAGTATAATCAATCTTTTTAAAATAGTTTCTATAGAGATCGAAAATTTAAATATGAATGTAAGTATAAACTAGTTGGTTATATAATCTTAATTCTTAATCAAATCTCAGCAGCTATAACCGGATAGTTCAACCATTCTAGGATATATATAAGTAGTCCTCCATATATGACTCAACTCGTGTCAGATAAAATGCATGGTGATTTTCATATACACGAGGCAACCTACAAGCTTCATGTTAGACTGAAGCTTCCTAAAATATCAATCAGAATCTGTCTGAATCTTCAAGCAGTTCTACATCATATTTCCTTGACTTTGTAAACTAGTAATTGAGATATTTAGCACTATTGACTTGAAAGTCTTTACGGACCGAATCGCAAACTTTTTTTTTGTCTTTCAGTTTATTTTACTTAACATTTCATTTGTTTTTTTTTTTTTTTTTTTTTGGTATCTGGACAGCCACATTCCCAACTATCCCCGTAGGGGGTCCAGCGCCCCAACGGAAGGGATGTTAAATCCGCTGTGGCCGGGGCTCGAACTCGTGATGGCGGGCACCTCTGCCGAGGTTCCTATACCACCAGACCACGAGATCCGTTTAAAAACTGTTGTGGGTAAACTTTTTATAGTGACTGATCCCACCCCGAAAGGCCCCGCATCCAAGAAAACCCCTTATGATTTTTTTTGGAGAGGTTTTAATACCACCCCGCCGACAGAGTGTCGAACCCGCCATCTCTGGCATTCGCTATTTTTGTTAAAGCTATTCTTTCTTCTCTATAATTGGTATTCTTTTTTTATTCTTTCTCTGATATTACTTTTTTCCAAAATAAAAGAAAAAATAGTTTTCTTATGTTTACTTTAACTTTTGTTTAGTAATATGGAAATATGCTTTTCATTTTAACTCGGCTTTTCAACCTCCTTTATATCTGATCATGCAAGTGTCCATATATATATATATATATATATGTTTTTCTTTATCACTTATTTCCATGGTTTTGGCTTTGTTCTATTCTGTTGCACAAAAAACGTTTTGTTCTATTATACTTCCAATTCATATTTTAAGATATGATTAATTGCATCTTTTGATACTTACATTCGATGAACCCAAGTTTTAATGTGTTTTCTTGGTATTGTTAGTAATTGGATTTTTAACGTTAAAACCCTTCAACTAAGTTTGTTTTGGATAAAAACCTTCAAATTAAGTATTTAACAAAAAAACTTCAAACTAACTTTATTTAATGAATTAAATCTTAATACGTCATAATTACCATTACTACCGCTAAATATTTAGTTTAGGGGTTTTAACATTAATTAAACATAATTAAATCTAAACAATAATAAATAATTTTTTTTATAATATTATCTAAAAATTAGTAACTTAAATTTTTAAAATTAGCATTTTTATTTTTTTTTGTAAATATGTGAGTTTGATGTGTTTTAACATCAACATTATATATGTATAAATCAAAAGTGTAAGAACCCAGAAAATATAATAAAAATTATCTAAAGATTTACTTGTAATAAAATTACTAAAAGATTAAAAACATATAAAAAAATAATAATAAAAATTATATCTTATCTAATAAAAATGTAATAATAAATCTTTCGATAATTTTTATTATATTTTTTGGGTTTTTACATTTTTAATTTATACATATATAATATTGATGTTAAAAACACATCAAACTCATATATTTACAATAAAATTTAAAAATGCCAATTTTGAAAAATTCAAGTTACTAATTTTTAGATAGTATTATAAAATTTTGAATTTTATTTATTTTAAATAGTAAAATACTTCAACTATGCTTACTTAATGTAGAAACCTTTAAACTAAAGATTTACCAGTAGTAATGGTAATTATGACCTGATAGAATTTAATTCATTAAATAAAATTAATTTCGGGTTTTTTTTATTAAATATTTAGTTTAAGAGTTTTTACTCCAAACAAACTTAGTTGAGTGATTTTAACGTTAAAAATCCTAGTAAATGACTACTAAAGGTTTAATGAAACTATTGCAGTAAACTTGAAGATAATACACTCAACATAAGCTACTAATGTCAAAAAAAAAAAAAGAATACGCTACTATCAAAGTTTGAGATAAGTTTCTGGACTTCCTTGTGTCTGTGTTATTTTCTGAGTGAAATGTCAGAAACCCCCACAAAACCCCTTTCTGTTTTTCTCCCTTCTAGCTCCTTTGCGTCTAAATTAGTCCCTTTTGTGCCTTCTTCTTTTTCAAATACACCTATCCCCTCTACTGAAAGTCCTCCTGACAAGCCTACAAAACCTTCTCTTAAACGTTCTCGTTCTTCTCCTATTCTATCCCCCTCCCCCCCTTTACCTACAAAGATTTCTTACCAGAGCTCTCAACCCCCCTTCTTCCCAGAAATTGGCACTATATCTTATGTTGCTAATTCCTCTTTTGTTAAAACCCCACTAAAAAACCCTTTTTTACCTTTACTTTCTGTTGAAACTCTCCAGGCTCCTGGAGACCAAACTTTTTCTTCCTGATGAGTTACAAACTCTTTTTTTGGAACCATCGTGGTCTAAATGACCCGGCTAAACATCAGACTTTTTCGGATTGGCTCTCTAGCTACAAACCTATTTTTGGAGCTCATTTAGAAACACATATCAAAGAACTACCCCTTCCCCGGTTAATATCTACCTTATGCAGAGATTGACACTATTTTTCTAACCATCTATCAGATGAGGATGGTCGTATTGTTCTAATCTGGAAGGACCCAGCAAAAGTCAGTGTTATATCCCAATATAAACAAATGATAACCTGTGAAGTCGAGCTACCTACATGTCCATCTTTTATCTACTCTGCTATATACGCTGCTAACACTCATGAGGAGAGAACTGACCTCTGGGTGGAGCTTCTGAATGTGAAAAGTAGTCTTGTGTATGATTCAAAACCGTGGGTGATCGGAGGAGATTTTAATCAAATTCTACACTGCCATGAACACTCTGCTTTCAACCGTCTCACTCATGCTTCCCAGATGTTCCAGTTTCGTGATGTCTTAACTCAGCTTGGAGTGTTTGATCTACGGTATTATGGGCCTGTTCATACGTGGACAAACAAACGAGATCTTACTCCAGTTGCAAAAAAGCTTGATAGATGTTTGATCAATAGTGAATTCCTTACCTCTTTCCATGGTGCTACTGCTACTTTTCTTCCCCCAGCTCCCTTAGACCATACCCCTTGCCTTACTGACCTAGTCTTCTCCCTTCCCCGAGCTGGTACCCAACTCTTTCGCGTCCAAAACTACCTAACCAAACATCTGAGCTTTCTGGAGGTTGTTACTGATGCATGGTTGCTCGTCGAAAATGTCTCCACTGACCTAGCGTCTCTGTGTTGGAAGCTCAAAAATATTAAAAGGAGTCTCAAAAACTTAAACAAAGAAAATTATTCCAATATTCAGCAGAGAGTTATTGATGCTCACCGTTTGTTACAACTTGCGCAGGTACATGCCCTAGAGGATCCTACAACCACTACTTTTGCTGCGGAACATGAGCTGAATGAGAAATGGCAATTCCTGAGACTTATTGAAGAATGTTACTTTCAACAAAAATCTCGAATAACTTGGCTTAGGGAGGGTGATCTCAATACTACTTACTTCCATCGAGTTTGTCAAGTCAGAGCCAGCCTAAATGCCATTCGTTCCTTTCTGCTGGTATCAGGCGCCAAGATCACTGATCCTCTGGAGATGAGCTTCCATGCCATTTCTCACTTCAAAGCAGTCTTAGGACCTGAGTTCCTTCCTCCCCTATGGAGCTCTCCTTCGGAATGGTTTCATAGTTTGACTCCTTTCAGATGTAGTCTTCAACATCAAGCCTCCATACTTCTGATGCCTACAGTGGAAGAAATTACAAAGCTCATGTTCTCACTCAACCCCAATAAAGCGTCTGGGCCTGATGGACTCACCTCTGGTTTTTTCAAAGCGTCATGGTCTGTGTTGGGCTTGGAATGTATCACTTCAATACAGCAGTTCTTCAATTCTGGTTTCCTCCCAAAAACAACAAACTCAACAATCTTATCCTTGGTCCCAAAATTCACTGGAGCAACAAAAATCTCGGACTATCGACCGATTTCGTGCCTGAATACAATCTATAAAGTCATTTCTAGGCTTCTGGTTCGTCGTCTAAAGCCTATACTCCAACAACTAATCATGCCTAATCAAACAACTTTTGTTGAGGGGAGATTACTGGTAGAAAACACAGTGCTGACTAGTGAGTTGGTTAACGGCTATCACAAGAACATGATATCTAAGAAGATTACTATAAAGGTCGACATTGCAAAGGCGTTTGATACGCTATCTTGGGATTTCCTCCTCTCAGCTCTGGCTAGCCTAAACCTGCCTGCTCCCTTCACTCGACTACTGAGGACCTGCATTTGCACGACGTCATTTATGGTAGGATACAACGGAATGGTGAATGGTTTTTTCAAAGGGAAACGAGGTCTTAGGCAAGGAGATCCACTCTCTCCTTACCTGTTTGTAATTGCTATGAATTACTTGTCACTGATGCTGGATAGAGAAGCGAGATCAGGGTACTTATCTTATCATCATCAATGTCAGAAGACGAAACTGACACATCTGTCGTTTGCGGATGACTTGTTGATTTTTATTGATGGGTCTATTGAATCGGTCCAGAGAGTACTTAAGATCCTGCATGAGTTTGAAAAAAGATCAGTTCTAGCGGTGAGCATGCAAAAATCAAGCTTCTTTGCGCCTGGACTTACTGAGGAAGAAGTCTCCACAATTCAAGCCTCGACAGGAATGCCTCGTGGTAGCCTACCAATGCGTTATCTAGGAGTACCCCTATGCACAAAGAAGCTGAACTTGGAGAATTGCGAACCTCTTCTTCAGCAGATCAAACATCGTCTATCATCTTGGTCAGCAAAAGCTCTCTCTTTCGCTGGTAAAATGTTGCTGATAAAAACTGTAATATCTGGCATCTCCACTTTCTGATGCTCGAGCTTTATTCTGCCGAAATCCTGCATCAACAAAATAAATTCGTTGTGTGGTCAATTTTTGTGGAATGGGAACATTGAAGGACATCATACAGCTAGAGTGAGTTGGGAGACAGTAACTCTCACCAAGGATCAGGGTGGTTTGGGAATTAAGGACCTTCACAAATGGAATCTGGCGTGCATCTTAAAGCTAGTTTGGATGATCTTCTTTCGTCCTAACTCGGTCTGGGTCTGCTGGTTTAAAGAGGTAATACTCAAAGGTGATGTCTCTAACTACTGGACAAAAAGCACTAGTACTAGACATTCCTGGTTAGTGAACAAGATGATAAAGGCTAGGAAGTTTATTTACCCGTTGCTTAAAAGGCGAATAGGCAATGGTCGAAGTACTCGGTTTTGGTTCGATAACTGGACTCCTCTTGGGAAGCTATACACGGCTCTAGATGCAGGAACTTCCCGACTAGGCATACCAAAGATGGCAACTGTTGCGTCTCTCTTCACTGCAGGTTCCTGGAATTTTCCGTTCGCTAGGACTGATGCTCAGCTTGCTCTGCAGATTCATTTAACAACGGTAACTCTTTCAGATCAAGAGGATCACTATGAATGGATGATAGAGGGAAAAACAAGGATGAGATATAAGACAGGCGAGATGTATGATTACCTGAAAGGTGTTCAACAAATGGTACCATGGGCTAAAGTAATCTGGATCTCCTATGGAATCCCGAGGCATAGCTTCCTCTCTTGGTTAGTCATGCTGGATCGTTGCCCTACAAGAGATCGACTCAATAGAGGGGATTAAATGTGGATCCTCTCTGCTTACTATGTAATACTCATCCAGAGTCTAGGAATCACCTGTTTTTTTAGTGTGGATTTAGCGCCGATGTTTGGAGAAGGATAGTTCATCGTTGTCAGCTCCAACCTCTCACCGTGTGGGAAGATATTATCCTTCAACTTCAAAGACTACCGAGGGATCGAGACTCTCACCGACTAACTCTACTGGCATTTCAGGCTACCGTTTACTGGATCTGGACTGAGCGAAACACAAGACTGCACCAACAACTCTTCAAAACTCCAGAGACTGTCTTCTCAACGATAGACAAGCAGATTAGGAACAGACTGCAGAGCTTTTGACAGGCAAATCCAAGGGCATCATCGGCGATGACTCAACTGTGGTTTCTCCACTCGTGAAAAGAAAAGGGAAGAAGACAGATCGCGATCGCCTCAGCTCTGTTCTTTCTCGACACTACATCGCTCAATCGTAACCATCTAACTCTCTTCTTCTCACCACTGGGCCTCTGCTCCAACCTCTCACCGTGTGGGAAGATATTATCCTTCAACTTCAAAGACTACCGAGGGATCGAGACTCTCGCCGACTAACTAAACTGGCGTTTCAGGCTACCGTTTACTGGATCTGGACTGAGCGAAACACAAGACTGCACCAACAATTCTTCAAAACTCCAGAGACTGTCTTCTCAACGATAGACAAGCAGATTAGGAACAGACTGCAGAGCTTTCGACATGCAAATCCAAGGGCATCATCGGCGATGACTCAACTGTGGTTTCTCCACTCGTGAAAAGAAAAGGGAAGAAGACAGATCGCGATCGCTTCAACTCTGTTCTTTCTCGACACTCCATCGCTCAATCGTAACCATCCAACTCTCTTCTTCTCACCACTGGGCCTCTCTGTTTACTGGGTTTGTAGTTCTGATGATATGTGTTTTCTTTATGAGTGGGCTTGGCCCATAACAAACTTAAACCTATGGGTTTGTATTATTTTATTTTCTTTTATTGTTTAATATAAAAACCTTTTTTTTCAAAAAAAATGTCGAGTAGCTTATTCTCGCGTCTATTCATTCCATCAAAAACTGCAAGATGATTTTCTGTTTATGTCCAGATTATGTTACAAAAGTTGTTGATAATAATCCTGAGACTGATGACCATTATTAACAAGAAAATTAAGTAGATAACACAAGTCTACTTGGATATTGCTATCTGAACTTTAATAATAAAAAAAAAAAAAAAACACATGTTTCGCCTAATATTCAGAAGAAGCAAGAACCGGGGAGAAATTAAAAAAAATAATGATCATTATCATTTCGTGTCATGGGTATTTTAGTAATTACATTAATAATGGTGTATACTAAGTACTAACGTGTTTTCGAGAACGTACAGATTTCGCAGTTCTGTAACCGTTAATTTCAAATTTGAGATGTTTAGCACTGAGGGCAGTTTGGTAACTTCAATCAACGATTATAAATACAAAACTATGCGTTAGATTGTTAAGTCTTTCTCTAATTCTCTCTACCCGAAGGCTGAAGCGCACATGCAGGGTTTACACCTCTCGTTCTTCATCCAACGACCCTCTCGAATCTCCTCCTCTCTGGTAAAATCTACTTCTTCTAATTGCGTCGTATTTCCTCAAATCCTCCAATTTTCAAATACGTTATTTAATCTGATCGGCTTTCGACGGCCAGGATCGAATTCGGTGGTGGATCAATCAGCGGGTGATTTTAAATCCGATCCGTCGCTCTACACGGTGCTCCTCGCCGTTGTGGTGTCGTTTAATTAACAACCTGTCGCAGTAGTAGTCGTGATCTAACGCCTCCGATTACGCTGAAAATCAGGTATAAACTCTCCCTTTTCTGCAATTTCAGAGCCATTGGCGATGATGAGTGACTGAATATTGCGAATTCGATTAAGATTGATGATATTAGGGATTTAGATTTACTGTGATGACTCTTGCGTTTAATCATCATTAGCAAAAAAAAATCTTGATTAGGTAATTATTATCCTGAGTTTTGTGGTCCATGTTGCGTGTAAGCTTTGTTGCTTTATTTAATCGAGGAAGTGGTTAAAAGAGATTTGATCGACCTTTCTCGAAAGGTAGCTGATTACAAGTAATCAGTAATATTATCTTTGGGTTGATATCTTTTGTTTTTGTAGAGATGAATGTATCTAATTAAAGCAAATGTGTTCATTGTAATTGTCCGTATAGGCATACATAGGCAAGATATCAGATTTGTTCGTAGAGGGAAAGCAACACGTTACTTCATATCATTAGGTAACTTGTGCTTTATATTCTTAGCAATGATTTTTGTTTTGTGTATTGTTGATTTAAGTATTTTAGTTTCAGGTTGTTTTGCTGCGGAGACAAAAACGTTGGAAGACGTTTGGGTATGAGCCATGTCGAATGAAGGTTACGTCTCTGTCACTCTCACATACACAAATGTTACATAATACACGAAAATTCATATACAAACCGACAAAAAGAAAACAGAATACAAACACATAAACACAAAACGCATTCAGCCACAATAAAAAAGCAGACTACAAAACACACATACGCATCGTCAAGCACAACAAAACTACAAAACTACAAAACTACAAAACACGCAAACAAAACGTCAAACACAACCTAGCGAAAAAGAAACAGAATAGGTTTTACAAAAAAAAAAAAAAGAAAAAGAAACAGAATACAAAACACTCAAAACACAGCAAAACTCGAACATACACAAAAAATTATCAAAACAAAAACAGTAACTCACAAGTCACAACACAAATTTTTTACATACCAATAAATGCAAAGTCCTAACAACTACCATATTCAATAGTGTTTATCGTACCATTTTTTCATATGATATTGTTTCCCATGAATCAAATAATTTAGTGGTCAACTGACTAGCTGAAAGAGGTAACTTACTCTGCTTATTTGTGATCGATGAATATATCTTCAGTTTAGGTATTGTTCTCCTAATCATTATCTTGTGAACATGTTCTTGAGCTGCAGCAAACAAAATTTTTGGAAGCAATACAGACTCCAAGGGGTTTTACTCAAGTCATACTTTGCTTATCAATTAGACTCTAATGCTTGACATGAAAGTCATTTATGTAATTAATATTCAAGCTTAACTGTTTGAAAAATTCATTCAGGTCGCATTTGTAGTCTTTGATACATTCTTTCAGTAACTCATACACCACTACCAGGTTTCAAATTCCGCCTCTAAATCTCTTCTGAAGCCTGATTTTTTGTGTGTGTGTGTGGCAGTTAGTTTTTTTTCTGGTCACGTTGAATTTTTTAACTGGCTTTCTTTCTTTCTGCTCTACTTTCCAAGAGATTATTCTCCGTAGATGTGCACTAGATCAAGGTGATATATCTATCACCCCCTGTACAACATGTTCTGTCACATATCTTAAGTTTATCATGTTTTAGGTAAAGGACAACAATTAAAAATTCCTTTTGTTTCACTATGATTAGGTGTGTGGGAAAGATGGTTCTTCTTCTTGGCTCTCCTATCCTGATGTTTTTACTTTTGCCTTGGATCTCTTCTTACGGTGGTTGCTAGGTATGTCCTATTGTCAAACCTTGAACAATGACCATTCATGTTTGATACAAGCGATGGATTTGAAGGTTGAAATAGATAAGGGATAGTGACTACAGGTGGCAAAGTAACCTTAGTAAAGTGGGGTTACTCTAAAAGTAACTATGGTTTAGTTAATCTTTAGCTTTATAATAACGTTAGAGGGTTTGGGAAAGGGGTTATCGAGAAATTAGAGAGTTGTTGCAGAGAGAGAGTCTCATGGTTTCTTTCTTTGTAAACCATTTCTGATCAATAAGAACGTATTTCATCTTTGATTATTAGTATTGTTATTTTTTGGAGATCCAAATCTTAACAAATTGGTATCAGAGCCATTCGATTCCGGAGACCCCATGTCGCCGACATCTGAAATCGATCAAGTGTGGAACCAGATGCAACATGGCATGAGGAGGATGAGACCGTTGGTTGTGGAGCAACAACCGGAAAGGGACATGAGGTTCCCGAAGCCAGCCATGGTTGTCCAAGAGCGGTGTAGCAGATCCCCACACCTGGAGTGGATGGAGAAGTACTGGACCGAGCGCTGGATCGAAATCACTTTAGCGGGTGGTACCTCGATGGAGGAGATAGAAGAGATCCGGGCCTTTGTGAACTATGACAGGCCGGTGAGGACGCTTGAGGAGGAAAGGAAGGCCCGACTGGAGATGCTGGAAGAGTGTCGTCGCATGATTGAACGTGATGATGAAGAAGATGCTGCGAAGAAATCACTGGAGGAAGAGACGTTTGCTGCAGAAGACTCGGATCTAGGTCATGTTGAAGGATCCTTGAAGAGTTTCTGTCCACTGATGGAACCGATTCAGCTGACACTTGAGAGGAAGAATGAACTTGCGGATGATCATCAAGTGGCTTCGCAAGAGACGCAAAATGGTAAAACCTTAATTTGTTGGGATCAAAAAGTGGAGCCGTACTTTGAGAGGGGTAAAGATGCAAGCAAGGAGTTGCTTGAGACCAAGAGGGAAAAGTGTGCCCACCAGGGGTTCGAACAAATGGCTGAGGGAGATGTAAGAGTAACAAAGAAGAAGAAGAGATGGAAGCAACTCTTAACAGATATTGAAAAGAAGTTGGCGGAGATTTGGAGCTATGAAGAGAGTGATAAATCAGAGACATTGGAAATACAGATGGAGTACACAAGCAACAGACAAAGAAAGTGTTTGATGGAGTTGTGTAAGAGAGAACGCTGTCAATGGGTGCACACTCGTGAAAGGGTTGGTAGAAAATGGCTGCTCATGTTTAGGAAGAAGAAGAGAAAGAGGAAGAAAAGGACAGAGAATGCAGAGAAGAACTATGGGTCTTTTGAAAGATCAAGAAGATGCAAAGAGGCTGGAAGAGCTATGTTAAGAAACATAATCAGATGTCGGCATAACCATGAGAGGAAATATACATTTAAGGGGGTGAATGAGTTAAGTGTCGAGATCAAAATAAGTAATGATCATGCGTTTGGAGGAAGGCTGCTGCTGAATGTTAAGACGAAGAAGAGAACAAGGCTGTGGAAACATTAGAAACAACAGATACATTATCAGAAGGGTGATGTCCACATAGGGAGCTTGAGAGAAACAACGAATGTGAAAGAGATGGGGAGCAAGCAGGTGCCAGAACTTGCAAAGCTGTTACGGAGTCATGTGACAGATTTGAAGAAGCGTGAAAAATGGAAGAAACACAAGGCTAAGCAGAAGCAAGAAATCAGTGACACTTGTCTCAGTAACCAAATTGTGTTTTCTGGGAATCCGAAGAGTAAGGAGAAGACGTTTACTAAGTTTAGAGGATGGAGATTCAGAGCATTGGAGGTTGACTCGGGAACGCTTGGAATCAAGAAGAAGCTTGTTACTAGGAAGGAAGTAAAGTGCAAGTACAAGCATCAGAAGCAGTGGAAGCATGTTAAGAAAAGGCTTCCAGTTATCAGTGTCTGGTGTAAGAGAAATCACTGTGAGAAATCGTACTTCGGGAGTGTAAAATTGCTGCAGCTAGTTGGTGATGTGAAGTGGGACTGGGTGTGGTTGCTTGTTGTCAAAACGAAGAAAGCAAAGTCAAGGCATGAGTTGCTGACTCTGGGAAGGCTTCTCTACTGTGCCGTTAGCATGAAGTACCAGATGAAATGGAAGAGGCAAAGAATCAGATGCAAGTACAGGAATATGAGGATATCTTGGGAACATGTCGCTGCCTTCGTTAATTTCATTATGAAACTCATGTATACAAAAAGGCATCTTTGGAATGTGTGTAAGAGAAAGCAATGGCGGAATCAAGTAACCTGTTCCATTAATGAATTGTTCATGGTGATCATACTGTGGAAGTATGTGATGGTGGTAATGAAGCACCTCTTTACAGGCAGGAAGAGAGCTAAATTCAAAAAGAATTTGATGAGCAACAGACGTGGCTGGCTCAAGATGCGGTCTCCACCAGGAATGTCAGGGAAGAAGACTTCTTTCAAGAGTTTCTGTGGTTATGTTTTCTTGTTACTCATTCCTGAGAACCAGATTAGGAAATCTGTTTTACCTCCACATGATGTTGAACACCTTGGTTATGAAACAGTACATGGAATAGGCAATTGCTGGAAGGTGAAACATGTCACTGAGCAGTATGAGCTTTTGCTAGAGAGAAAAGGATTAGAGGAACAAAAGTTACAAATAGGACACATGGCAAAAGGGACACGGCTGGTGGTGGTCATGACCCAGAGAAGATTTAAAAGAGCTGTTGGGATTAAGAACACGAGAGAAGCGGTGGAATATAAGTTATGTGGGTTTATGACGTTGTTTCAGATTGTTGTTGCAAGGAAGAGGAACAAGTTCAAGAACTTAGGGTGCTTGTTCTTCTTGATGCATAATTCTGGAAACCATATCATGAAACTGACTGCACGTATGGTTGCTTTTACACACAGTAGGATTGCAGCGATGTGCGGAGAGAACGTAAACATGAACGCAGCACTCAATTCGCAAATTTACTGTGTGATTGATGATTTTGCATATATAGAGATGGGTAACACAAATGCAACTAGTAGAACCCAGTGGCTTAAGACTGCGGTAAACATCACAATAAAGAGGAAGGAGCAGGGAGATGATTTAAGGATTCAGATATTCTGCTTGAGGGATTCGGTGTTCTCACTAAGAGAGAAGAACAAGCATGTTCAACCCGAGGAGCTATTGGAATTAGGAGCAGCTCCAATACAAGCGAGAGAAAGATTTCCCAAGACCCATGCCACAAAGAAGAAGGTTGACGAGTTGAAGAACTGTGAGTATGGGGTGTGTTTTGTAGCTCTTTATCTCACTGGCCAGGAGATGGTGATGGGAAGTAAGTTCAGGGATAAGGGGCGCTTTGTGAAAGAAACTCTAGGGTCCTTTGTTCTTGAAATGGTTGAAGTAACAGCTCAGGGAGATGATGCTTGTGCCACCAAGGTTAAGGATACAAGAGCAAAGCCTATTGGAAAAGTGAAGTTGTCCCAAGGGTTCTGTGCCAAGACAAATCCCATAAAGATGACTGTGGGTCAGTGTGCTGCAAGGACTTCATGAAGCGTCAACGGTACCTGTATCAGCTGTGAAAGTGCAGTAAGAAGTAAGTTGGATTGAAGATCATCACCTTGAGGACAAGGTGAGTTTCAAAGGCCGGAGTAATGATACAAGCGATGGATTTGAAGGTTGAAATTGATAAGGGATAGTGACTACAGGTGGCAAAGTAACCTTAGTAAAGTGGGGTTACTCTAAAAGTAACTATGGTTTAGTTAATCTTTAGCTTTATAATAACGTTAGAGGGTTTGGGAAAGGGGTTATCGAGAAATTAGAGAGTTGTTGCAGAGAGAGAGTCTCATGGTTTCTTTCTTTGTAAACCATTTCTGATCAATAAGAACGTATTTCATCTTTGATTATTAGTATTGTTATTTTTGGAGATCCAAATCGTAACAATGTTTCACTCATTAATCTTTCCCCGGGGGACTTTTAGGTGACATCTTTTATTATTTGTGTGGTTTATGATTTTTGAGCTAGTTAGATTCTGATTGAACAATGGGAAACAAAGGTTTTGATTGAAGTCTTCAAGCTATTCTTTAAGATGGTGATGATGCACAACCAAATTTCAGTCTGATATCTCACGTGGAGTGTATGATTTTTTTCTTATCCTTTGTTGATGGTATTGTTGAGTGGGTATCTGTTATCTCATGTCTGAGTTGTGGGTTCGCTCTGTTTATTGTAGGTTGGCCTTCTTTTCAGAAATGAATCACTTACAATGAGCTGGTTGCGATCGCTCTAACAACCTCTCCAGATAAGTAAGAGACTTCTACCATTTTATAGGTTCAAGAGTGGGCTAGTGTAACGTTTCGAGAATTCTGACTTGGATGAATTTGTGGATGTAAGTCAAGGTAACTTGTCTTTGCGTTTCTTTCTTTTCTTATATGTGTTGTTTCTGAAAAAATAAAACTGAGTGTCTAATTACTTTGTATTTTGCAGATCGGCATAACTTACTGCTGCTGGATCTATAAAGGAAACATTAACAAGATTTGACCAAAACTCTCAGAAAGGTAAACTCGAGCATGTAGTTAGTAGATACGCTGATAAGATTGAAGACCCAATATAAACGTCCCAAAAGATTAGAAAGAACTATAGTTAGTGGCTTAGTGACATAGTCGGTGGAAAAAAGGAAGTTGGTATCTGATTCTCTAAATAAATCTCCATTTTTCAGAGCTATATCACTTAAGGATGCAACTTGCTTGGGATCAATTTTGAGAACTTTCGTCCACTTGGGAGAGACGATCATTTTTCTTATTACTTCTTTTAAAGGTAAGCTGTTGTTTCTCTGTCATCTAGAGTCGAATGAAATAACTCCCTCTTTAATTGTTCTCTATCTCTTTCTTTCCTCCTGCAGATGTTCAGATTTTTGAGTTTCAGAAGCTGTAAAGGCAAATCATCAGTCCAGCAGAAGCAGTGAGAGTTGGGTGATGAAATCTCTCTGTCTCTCTTCTCATGTATAAAACTACTTACACCAACTCACACAAACATAAATCAAAACGTCACGAACACTCAACAAATCACAAAAACTAACACAACAAATACCGAATTAAAAGAATTTCACAAACACTCAACAAAATCACAAAAACTAACACAGTAAATACAGAAATAAAAACTACACCATGCCACGAAATAAACAACAAAACTCGACAAAAAAAGACGCGACACGAACAAAACAACTTCACAATCACCACCAATTTGGTGACACGAAACCAGAATTATCATGGGCTCTTTTTTTCTATACGGAAGACTTGTATACTTATTATTTTCTTATTATGTCGAATGCTTCTTTTTTACTTACTTGAGGTTTGTTGGATTATAAAAACTTGAGTTTAATATCGTCTAAACATTTGTAAAAAATTAATTGATGCACGATTTCTGAGGATATCTATCGGTTCATTTTTATATCAATTTTATTTTATTTGTTTATTTTTAAATTCAGTGCAACTATCATGTAAATGAGATTATTAATGGAATGATACTAGATCGTTGTGGGCTTCGCGCGGATTATAAGTAATAAAACCTTGACCAATTTTTAAATTTGTTATATTAACCAAACTCCTCCATTAATGACAACAATACCCATGAGGCTGCCAAATTGCATTTAAGACAATTGATGGGAGGTCTGAACCACACGACTCTCTGAGAAGTGTCTCAGGTCAGCGGAGGAACCAAACCCTGGCTCTCACACCAAATTTCAGCTTCCATTAAGCCTTCTCAGGGTCACTCCGTGAATGTTTAAAGCAAAACTCGTATCACCCCTTCCAAATATGGCACATGATCCACAGAAAGGTAGACTAGCCGCTGAAGACAGAGTCTTTTTCTTACCAACAGGTGATGTCAGTTCCGGAATACAGAGTTTGACCAAGAGCCTGATTGCTTGAAAGCTAAGAAACTTGGCTGCTTCGATTTAGGTAGCGAGAAAGATAGGTTTGTGAATGCTAAGTGGAAGAACGACTTCTTGATTGATGATGTGTTGGGTTTGGGGACTGGGAAGATCCGGATCGGGTTGGATCTTAGCGGTGGATCAGGGACGTTCGCAGCTAGAATGGCTGAGAGGAACGTGACTGTAATCACTAACACGTTGAACAATGGTGGTCCGTTTAGCGATTTCATAGCTGGAAGAGGGTTGTTCCCTTTGTTCTTGAGTTTAGACCATAGTTTTCCTTTCCACGACAATGAGTTTGATCTTGTCCCCGGTTCTAGCGGGTTAGATGTTGAGGGGGAACCAGAGAAGCTAGAGTTCTTGATGTTTGATCTTGATCGGGTTTTGAAACCCGGTGGGTTGTTCTGGTTGGATAACTTTTACTGCGGTAGTGAGCTAAATAAAGAAGAAAGAGCTTGCACGTTTGATAGAGAGGTTTGGGTATAAGAAGCTGAAATGGGTTATTGGGGAGAAGGCTGATGCGGAAATGTATCTCTCTGCTGTTCTGCAGAAGCCGGTGAGAATTTGATCAAGAAACAAAAGGATGGTCCGTGATGTTAATAGTTAGATTTGAATTTGATCATACGTTATAATAGTGGGAGAGAATAAATAAGCAATGTCAGATTATTTATTTACCTTAACATTGTAGTTTTGTCGGTTACAGTTACTTTTTTTTTTGCCACTCATGAAAGCTTAAGCAAATCAAAAACTGGTATTATAAATCTCTCTTCTGACATATTAACCGTCATATATTATTATGTAAATTCTGATTTACTGGTAACAAAGACAGAAAACGTAATAGAAGACGATTAAAAACTGATTCATAAAGAGGAACAACACCGTAAGCCATAAACCGAGTACAAAGCATATTCTTTATTGAAACAAAACAGAAGGGTGAACCATGGCGTAGCGGTATGGTAAAAGAAACAATACAAAATGTAACAATATCAAAATCATGTTTGATTATGAGGTAGACATTTTTCGTTATTATCCTCATAAAAGTCTCTCTAGAGATAAAGATTTTTATGGCACAAGAAAAAAATGGAGATACGTTATTACCCAGAGAAAGGCTTGTGTGTAGCCACCGGTGCTTTTAGTTCACCACGTCGAGAACCAGTTTGCGGGACTTGAGAACGGACCATTTCAGTCGCCTGTAGTACGCGGCTTGGAGCAGAGCAAGAGATAGTAGGAATATCCATTTGAATCCCATCTGCAAAATCATGAAACTCACCATTTAGCTAGGCACCGTATCAAATGTTGGATCATATAAGAGCTCAGCGTATCTAGATGTTAATGTCTTAGTAGCAGACCGAGTAACTATTAGCACAACACACTTCGTACAAGAACTATTAAGTCAACTTGTCTGATAAATAAACTAAGAGATTAGGAACTTCTTCGTGAGATTTTGCCACATCAAACCAAAATGCATATGCACTGGAGAAAAAAAGGAAGATAAACCTTACCAATTTCCTCTCTTCCATTTCTGGTTCCGCTGCCCAAGACAAGAATGACACAACATCTTTACCCATCTGCGCAGTTATTGACAAAACTCATAGTTCATATCATGACACTCAGCAAGCAAGGCTGTCCATTAAAGAGGAAACCTAACCTGTGCCTCTGTGGCGGGGACACCATCTTCATACTCAACAGCTTCATCATTGAGCATTTTCGGCATAGCAATTGCTCCACCAGGGAAATAAGGATTGTAGTGTAGCCCCTCTCTAATCTGCAAAAATATATCATGGGGGGTTCTATCACAACCAGCAAATCAGAATTCGAACAAGTCCACTCTAAGAAATGAGTAAAAAAAAAAATTACTGAAATGCCAGCAGGAGGATCACGGTAACCAGTCAGAAGAGCAAAGACGTAGTTTTGACCGTTGTGACGTGCCTGGCAGGCAAAACATTAAAACCACTTATTAGATCATTAAACACAAATCTGCTACAGATTTTCAGAATCAAATAAAACAGCAGCAGACCTTGGTGATAAGACTAAGATCAGGAGGATACGCTCCACCATTAGCAAACCTTGCAGCCGATTCATTAGCATAAGGCTGAGGCAAGCGGTCACTGAGTTTACCAGGACGGGTGAACATCTCTCCCTCATCATTAGGTCCATCAACTACCTCGATCTCAGCTGCCATTGCTTTGGCCTCTTCCTCTGTGTAGGCAACACCCACCAAATCACGGTATGAGATGAGAGACATGGAATGGCAAGAAGCACACACTTGCTGATACACTTGATGCCCACGACGGATCCTGCTCATACAACATCAAACCTTCATCACTTAACACAGCATAGAAAGTCGAGAGACTTTTAGCTCAAGTTTCAAAGTCTTAACTATATAAAGTAAAGAGTATATAGAGAAACACTCACGAAGCGTGGTCATAAGAGCTGAGAATGCCATCATGAGGCCAAGGGTAATCTGGGCAGGCCAATCCATGTTCGGCTTCATCAGCAGATGCAACCGTAGAGAAACTAAACAGTCCTGTAACTCCAGCACCCAAGAGAGCAAGTGCTCTTACGCCAGAAGACGCAGCATCCTCATGAACTTTCTTCGAAGCAAACAACGACAGTACAGGAGTTGCCTGCACGACAATAAAAACCAAATGCTAAAGAGAAACTTCTTGCTGCAAAAAAAAACTAACCAAAATGCCCTTTCACAATATTGTTGCAAATTCACTTAACAACACTGTCTTGTCTTATATTCCACAAAACGAATATTAAAAAAAAAAAAAAAAATCTCACAAGTGATTGGGAGTGAAGCTTCCTCCTGAGAATTTGCTGGATGAATCCTCCTCCAACCATCTGATTAAACGCTTTGTACCAAATCAACGCCCTGGAGAATAAAGGGACTGAATCAAAACCGAATCATGAATCAGTTATAGTGCGATTTCTCTACAAACAAAATCCCTAGAAATCCGAGTCTACATACAGATCCGTACAACTAGCTATCGCTCAAATGTCAAAGAATACATCGAATGATTAAAGATTCGAACAGAGAAAATCTCACCGGGAAATGAAGTGACGAGATCGGCGACGGAGATGATTGACTGAGGAAGGAACGAAGAAGTAAAAGATAAACGAGAGAAAAATGGGTGTCCCACGATGATGACCAGTTCTAGGGGTGGGCGTTCGGGTCCCGTTCGAGACTGGATCGGGTATTTTGGATTTTCGGATATTTTGGTATTAGGTATCGGATTCGGATATTTTTAGTTCAGGTTTGGTTATTTTTTATCGGGTTTGGATATTTAGATTTTGAAAAAAAAAATTAAATTTTTCATTTCTCAAATTTCTTGTATTTAAAAATATAACTTTCACTTAACTAATTTTTTATTTTTAATAGATTGAATGGTTAATAGATTTGGACGTAACATTTTGAAATTAAAAAAACATTAATTTGGTTATTGTTTTTAAATTTTGGATGCAACTTTTTGTTAATTCTTGAAATAAAAAGTTTGATATGCATTTTAAATGAGTAGCAAATCATTTTCTCCGTAATTCTATGTATATCAATATAAATATTTTATATAAAATGAAAGATATAAATTAAAAATATATGGTTAGTTATACATATGTTCGGTTGTCTTTAGATATCCATTCGGATTCGGATATTAACCGTTCGGATTCGGATATTTAATCTCTACTAATTCCATACTAGTTCTGATATTTTGCTCTTTCTGTTTCGATTACTTAACACGGGACAGATTCACCTTATTGGGCCTATGGGCCATCATTAAACTAGAACGATATTTTGCTCTTTCTGTTTCGATTACTGAACACGGGACAGATTCACCTTATTGGGCCTATGGGCCATCATTAAACTGCATCAGCCCAATTCTTCCCAATACAAAGATAAGTCCAGTGGGTGAGAATTTATATAAATTTTAATTTAAAGCACTCCTCCTTTTATTGATTGGAGTTATCTGAACCGAAGTTCAATTAATTGCCGTAAAAGCAGTTCCAACGACTAATCTAGTTTTGATATTTTGTGTATGAGGTTTGAGACTTTTTTTTTCTTTTTTTTTTTTTATAATCCAGATATCCGGACCTAAGTCTGACTATCCCACCGCGTCCAACCGGAGCTGGAGGGTCCTGGCGGCCAAACGGAAACTATGTTAAATCTGCTGTGGTCGGACCTCGAACTCGTGATGACGGGCACCTCAGCCGAAGTTCCTTTACCACCAGACCACGAGGCCCGGTTATGAGGTTTGAGACTTGGCCCTATCTTGTTCTAGACAGCAGCAAGGCATTGTTTTGTTTAACTGTTATACCGGAAATATCATTGTCATGAACATCTCCTATTCGTTTACTATATGTAGGCATGCTGCATGCATAAAACACGGTATAGATTAGATACAAAAGAATACTCCTATGTATCTATATATTCAAATGCGCGATGAGTCATGACATACATGTACAGCTTTTTCAACTGAGAGATAGAGGACACATAATGCAATTTGATTGGTAGGAAATTACTATGGACCAATAACAGTCCTCCTCAAATAAGGTGAACCACCGGGAAAATAGGTTTTTAAATCCCCAGCACCGGGAAAACATGTTTTTAAATCCCCAGCTATTTGAAATCTGTTATGAACCAGATTGTGGATGACTCATAACCAAAAGATTATGATTTGTAATCTTTCCATTTATCTATGACGGTGTAATTAATCTCCTATATAAGGAACCTCTATGTTATGAATAAAGATAAACTTTTCCATTACTTTTATAATACGTTATCAGCACGAAACTCTAAAACCCTAAGCTAAAACCAAATCGAAAAAACCCTAACCCTAGCCGCGACCTGACGAACCCTAAACCACGATCGCGTCTCTTGTTCCCGCGTCTGTTCCAGCTCGTGTCCCCGATCAGCTTCAGCCCAAGGCGTTCCTGATCCTAGCTCAGACGTTCGCGACCCGAGAGTAGTTCCAGCACGCGATCTCTTCCTCGTTCGCGACAGCATCAGACAGTTCGCCTCCGACGATCAAGGCATTCCCGATCAGCAACAAAGGACATTCGCGACCCTATAGAAGCAGCTCAATCCGATAGGAGTCAGCTCGCGTCCCGTTCGTGTTCAGCTCGCGGTTCATCGTCCTTGGTGGTCTGGTTCAACAATCATCTAAGGTTAAAGGTAATTCGAAACCTAAGAACCTATAATCGAATTTGGATTTCTTGATAAAGAATGAAACCCTAAAACTCTAATCTTTATGAATCAAAACCATAGGGTAATAGATCAAAACCTAATTGAGTAAATTGAAGCTCAAAAGTTCGATATCCCAAACCCTAAATCGAGATTGAACTATTGATCAATTAAAATCAAAATCTCTAATGGTTTTGAATCTCAAAACTAACTCCTTTTGATCTAATATCAAAATCGAAAATCCCAAAACCCTAATTTCAAAATCGGTTTGATTGTTTTGAGAATTGAATGTTTTGATCGAATGTTGTTTGATTGTTAAAATTGAAATTGATAAACTCTAAAATAGAATCCGTGTATTGCATAATCTGAATTGAATGTTTTGAGGTTTCATATTATACTAGGTTGATAGTTTCATGATATAATCAACTGTTCTGAGGTTTAAGATTATTTGTTAGAAGCTGATTGATTGATAAAACCCTAATTTCGAATTGAAAGCCTAAACCCTAATTTGCGTATTCCTAAAATCAGATTGCTTGATTCCATCTTGCTAATATCAGCCTTGAAACTGATAAATATCAACCTCGAAACTGATTAATAAAATTGATAGAATCAGCCTTGAAACTGATTGTTTTGGTTTTTCATGATTGAAACCCTATTTTTGGATCGAAACCCTAAATTGTGTAATGCTTGAATCCGTTTGATTATTTTTTATTATTGATCCAATTGCTAGTCTTGATAAAACCTACTTGAATCTGATTGTTAGTCTAGCTAAATCTCATACCTGAAACTGATTGATTAATTGCTAAAACTTGATTGAATATTTTAATATTACCCTTGCACATATAGAATCCGATTGCTAAGAATGAGTGCATCATATCTACATGGCCGTGTGGCCAGTTTGCATCATATATCATCCTGACCAACATGTTTATGTTATGCGCATAATCTGATTATTATCACCTTTGCATGATCTGATTGTTTTAAATTGAGGTTCCATAATTCCACTCCTGTACATATAGAATCAGTATGCTAGGTTTGCATTATAACCATATGGCCGCATGAAAACATATAGAAATTGCTTGTTTGGTCGATACCCTTGCTTGATAAATCTGTGTGACTTATTATGCATCTTATATCACTTTGGCCGTGTGGCCTTATTGCATTGTATCACCTTTGGCCTTGTGGCTTGTTTCCTTATTAGAAATATATTGACTTGATAGCATGTCTTTTTTATGGCCGTATGTTAAATATTTTATGAGATCTAAAATTGATTGATATATGATTTGAGATGTCAAAAATCAACCTGGATTTTGCTGCCATAAATCTCTCTGGAGATAATTATTTACGGTGGGCATTGGATACAAAGATTATCCTAAAGTCAAAAAGACTTGGTGAATGTATCATAGAAGGCAATAATGCCAATGAGAAAGATTGAGATATGGCAATATTAATTATTAGCCATCATCTTATTAAGAGTCTCAAAGATCAGTATCTGACTATAGAGAATCCTCTAAACCTTTGGACATAGTTAAAAATCGAGATATGATCACCAAAGAACGGTGTTATTACCAAAGGTCCTATTTGATTGGAGGAATCTCAGAATCCAGGACTATAAGTCTGTGGATGAGTTTATTGCTAGCTAGGCAAAATAATGGATTACTGGTGAGAAACAGTGAATTGAGACCTCCTGGATTAACTCCATTACCTGATACCAATAAGACCGCAGAAAAAAAAAATGTAACTACGTCCAGAATGATAGACCACACGGCCATGGCCGTGGAGGGTGGAAAGGACGTGGCCATGGCCACTATAACACATTTGGCCGAGGGAATCACTATGGCAGAGGCCATGGGTATCAACCAAATTTGAGCCATGGTCAAGGCAGTGGCCGTGGTATATCCTTTAAACCACAAAGCTCGACCAAATCAGTGTGCCATAGATGTGGAATGGGGAACCATTGGGCTAAGATATGAAGGACTCCCAAAGAGAGTCTGAAAGAGAAGAATCCTGAAACCCACTTGGTCTATAAAGATGGTGAAAATAATTTCGAACATGATCAAGATGATCTTATGGAATATGAGACTTATTATTGCCTAAAAGAATCAAGTTGATAATCTGATTTCGACATCAAACTTGTGTGATTGCTTTGCTTGTATGTTTTCTCTGATTTTTATCTCCTTGAATTTATTTCTATTATATTGTCTGTTTAGATTAAATGAATGAATGATTTTTCTATATGAGTACACTGAAAAACGCCAATATAAGTACTAAAGCAGGTATCACCAATCTGAAAGAAGACTATGGCTAGGCTAATATATTATTGCCTAAGGGTATGCATCTAGAAATCAGTGATGCCTTATATTCACCCAACTCTAAGAGCAAGAGTAGCGTATTGAGTTTTAAAGATATAATAATAAATGATTTCCATATTGAAACAATGGGCGAAGGAAACAAAGAGTTCCTTCAGATATATGTATAAAATCGCCCAATGCCATAATAAGTCCTAAAGACTATATCTGCATTCTCTACTGACCTTAGAGCTGTAAACTGGGCGAGCCCATGTCCATTAGCCCATATCCGTTTGTCCATTTATTATTTGTGGACAAAGAGTGACCATTACCATTAAGGACCATGTTCATTAAAGCCCAAATCCACTAACACCCATATTTACATGGGCTGCCATGGGTCCATTAAAGACCATATAAGAATATTTTGAATTTCAATTTATAAGCCTAAAAATTCAAATATAAATTCATAAGATTAAAATTCATCCATAAATTCATAAGTGCAACAATACATAAGTTCAAAGATCACACAAATAGCATCAGTACATAACATTAGTTCATAAATACTTAAAGACATAACTTCAAAGTTCAAACTCCATAAGTGCTCAACTTCATACATGTCACTTGCCTGCACCGAATCAAGAGATAATGTTATTAATTAGCCATGCACAACACAAGATAGCAATGTATAACCAGACTCAAACATACACAACACAAGATAGCAATGTGAAAGCATAAGTAGCAAGCAGACTCAAGTCTTACCCATGAACTCAGACTTCACATGTTTCATTAACTTCTTCTCCAACTTCCTCCAACTCCAATGGTTCAAAATCCACTTCATCACCTAAGAAAATTCAATTATCAGTTTCAAGTACAAGACCAGAGACAAATCTAAGGATATAACCAGAAACTAATGATCAAGAACTTACAGTCTAAAGACTCAAATCCTCTTAGCCAATTTCTTGCGCAAATCAGTGCTATGACATTTGAAGGGAGAAGGCAGCTTCTGTATTTGTTCAATCCACGGCTTCCAATGTTGAAGGATGATTCTGAAGCAATTGTGGTGATGGGTATGCTCAAGACGTCACATGCCATTGATGCGAGTGATATCTTGCATATTTCTATTGTTTTATCCATTCACCCATGTGCATTTTGATCATATAGATTAGGATTTAGCCATGTTTAGGTTGCATTTTGCATACATGAGTCCTTATTAGGTATTGGAGTACCACATGGAGTTCTTGGAGACATTTGGGTGCATTTGGAGTTCAAAAGAAGTGTTTAAAGTGATCATTGGGCGAGCAACGCACGGGAGCGACCAGCTAGGAGCGACACCATCAAGTCGCTCTGATCTCCCTATCAGAGCGACCTTACCAGAGCGACATGGAAGAGTCGCTCGCGTTTTCATCACCCGAAGACGCGAGAACGAGTCCCGAGCGACCTCTCGCAGCGACACAGCGAGGTCGCTCCCGAAGCATGGAGCGACCTTACCAGAGCGACAGGGAAGAGTCGCTCGCGTTTTCATCACCCGGAGATGCGAGAACGAGTCCGGAGCGACCTCTCGCAGCGACACAGCGAGGTCGCTCCCGAAGCATGAAGCGACTTGTCGGAGCGACGAGCGGAGGTTGTTGCGCGCCTTATTTCTGCTCGAACTTATGATTTCTCAAGGGCCTTTTGGTCATTTCATTATGCACGTTTTTATTTTCTAAACCTATGTTTTAATACTCTGTAAGCCACCAGGAGGCAGATTATCTTTGTTCTTAAGAAAAACCACCAAAAACCTTTGGAAAGTCATCTCTTGAATCAATTGATCAGTTTTGTTATTGAAATTCTGTGTTTTTATATCTATTTTCTGTGTTTCTCTACATGATTAATCTAAAATCTAACATGGGTTTAAGAGGAATCATGGAGATTAGTGAGTAATCACCTTTTGAATTCATGGGTTAGGGAGATTAAAGGTGATTAGGTTAGAGCTAGGATGTTTTAGTGTAGATCATTCATATTTCCTTGCTAACAGAGTGAACATAATGCATCTTCTGAGTTGGCCACTCAGTTGTTGATCCTTAGGCATTTCTCACCCGAAAGGTGTTCGAGGAAATGCCCGAGACAACTCTTCTAAGCTTTTAGCATACTTTGCCAAAGACATTTGTTGTTAGAGGTGCTAAGATAGCCATTGGACTTGCTAGTTATGATTGCTTTCATATTATTCAACCAAAGACATTTGATGTTTGAATTGTGTTAGTAAATGAACATTCATCTAGACATAGAGTTTGTTTAGGATTGTGTCTAAGCTTAAGGTTGATAGTTTGATTGATCGTTTGCCATCCTTAGTTCGAAACTTGATCACCCGAGGTCTAATCCCTATATCCATGAGTTCTCTTTTCCCATAGTTAAGAAAGTATCATTTAGTTATTCCTTTTAGTTAGTTATAGTTTAAAAACCCATCTAAATCATTGGTTGCACTTAGATTAAGTGATTACTTGCATTCTCGGTGCTTTGATATCTCTCAGAACTGGTTCGACAATCTTTTATACTACAACATTTGTCTTAGGAGCCTTGAAAACTCCTAACATCAAATTGGCGCCGTTGCCAAATTCTGAGTAGATTTAAACATTGAGATTTAGTCAATTGCTTGAGACTAAGTCATTTTTATTTTCTTTTGTTACTGATTCTTTTTCACCTCCCTTTAATCTACAGGTGTATGAACTTGCGGAGCAAGGGTCCATCAAACCTAGTTCCACGAGCTGCAGACATCAGAGCTTTAGAGAGAGAGTGTGCTAGAAAGAAAAGAGAAGAAGAGCAACAGGCTCAACTGCAAAGACTGAACACTGATATGGGAGACGTTCATCAGCATGATGCGGCGTCAATGGCGCTAATAACAATGCTCCAGCTAACCAACAGCGAGCAGCTCGACCCATTGGCACTTACGACCGCCCCAACATTCATGGTCATAGATTGGGAATCCGAGCACCCGCTGTGGCAGCCAACAACTTTGAGATCAAATCAGGACTCCTCAACGTGATCGAGAACAACAAGTATCATGGCTTGGCTCTAGAGGATCCATTTGATCACTTGGACAGGTTCGACAGCTACTGTGGGTTGTCAAAAACCAATGGTGTGTCCGAAGATGCCTTAAAGCTCAAGCTATTCCCCTTCTCTTTGGGGGATAAGGCACGTCAGTGGGAGAAGTCTCTACCCAGCGACTCCATCACCACACGGGATGACTGCAAGAAAGCATTCTTGGAGAAGTTCTTCTCTACTTCAAGAACTGCTAAGCTGAGAAATGAGATTTCCAGCTTTCAACAGAAGAACTTAGAAGGCTTCAGTGAAGCCTGGGAGAGATTCAAGGGCTACCAAGCTCAATGCCCACACCATGGTTTCTCTAAGGAGAGTTTGTTGAGCACATTCTACCGTGGTGCTCTTCCTAAGTACAGGGCCAGACTGGATACAGCTAGCAATGGGTTCTTCTTGGGGAGAACTGAGGAGGATGCAGAGGAGCTGGTTGACAACATGGTTAAGAGTGATGCAGTCTACAGTGGAGACCACGACAGAGGTAGTAGAACAGATGATAAGCAGACGAGGAAGGAGTTGAAGGCTCTACAGGATAAGATATACATCCTCATGCTGATAAAGCTACCCAAGAGCAGCTGCACTTTGTTGGCAACCCAAGCCAAGAGACACCAGTTGTTGTCCATGAAGTTGAGGGTTTGGAAGGTCAGGAAGAGCTGTGTTTCATCAACAACAATGGTAGCTGGTACAAGAAAGAGCCCAACTTTCAGTACAACAACTACCAACAGAAATCCTATTCCAACAACCAACAGAGTGGTTATCAGCCTCGGAATAATCAGCAAGGCAGCTATCAACCTCAGCAAAACCCTCCTCCTGGTTTCAACAACAAGGGCAACCATTCTTCCCAACAGCAATCTAATCCCTCTACCTCAACTCCTCAAGTCAGCAGCACTGAAGCTCTACTGAAACAAATCCTGGAGTCTCAAACAAGAAGTGAGAAGCATGTTGGCTATGAGTTGAAGAACCTTCACTCAAAGATTGATGGGAGCTACAATGAGCTCAACAACAAGTTCAGAGCTTTGGAGAACCAGTTTGCTGCCATGAACACTCAACAAAATCGCCAACAAGGTTCTCTACCTGGAAAATCTGAGCAAAACCCAAAGGAAACCATGAAAGCTATCACTCTCAGGAGTGGTAAGGAGTTACCTCAGAGAGCTCTCACCAAGGATGCTGAGAAACAAAGTGAGGGGGTTGCCATCAACATAGATGATGAAGTGGTGATTGTTGATGAGAAGATCAATGACGAGATCTTGGAGAAGATAGTGGAAGCCAAAGGAAAAGGAAAGGTTGGAGAAGAGAAGAAAACAGTTAAGGATGGTGAAGTTGTCACTCCTGCAAGTGAAAGTTCTTTTGTTCCTCCTGCCTATGAACCCAAGCTCCCATTCCCAGGTCGATTCAAGAGGCAGCTGCTAGAGAAGTACCAAGCTCTATTTGAAAAGCAAATGAGTGAAGTCCAGGTCACAATGCCCATTATTGATGCTTTCATGCTGATTCCTCAATACAGCAAGTTCCTGAAAGATGCTGTAGCTGCAAAGAAGAAAGAGATGGAGGGCATGGTGATTCTCACTCATGAGTGCAGTGCTATCATTCAGAGGCTTGTCATTCCAAAGAAGCTAGAAGATCCAGGATGCTTCACATTACCTTGTGCTCTTGGACCTATGGTATTTGATAGATGTCTCTGCGATTTGGGAGCTAGTGTCAGCTTGATGCCCCTATCTGTTGCTAAGAAGCTCGGCTTCACTCAGTACAAGAAGTGTAGACTTTCTCTGGTATTGGCTGATCGTTCAGTGAAGTACCCTGTGGGTATCTTAGAGGACCTCCCAGTGATGGTTGGAAATTATGAGATCCCTACAGACTTTGTGGTGCTTGAAATGGGTGAAGAAGCTCAAGACCCTTTAATCCTTGGAAGGCCTTTCTTAGCCACAGCAGGAGCTATTGTTAATGTGAAAGAAGGCAAGATTGATCTCCATCTGGGTAAAGGGCACATTCTCCATTTTGACATCAAGGAGGTAATGAGGAGGCCAACAGTTCAAGGGCAAGTGTTCTACATTGAAGAGATGGACGCCCTTGCTGATGAACTCCTTGAAGAGTTGTCACTAGAGGACCCTCTACAGCATGCTTTGACTGTAGAGAGAGAGGCTGAGGTGATTGAGAACCTGGAGAGTACTGCCTATGGGATGATGCTGGATTCACACCAGGGGTTTGTCAGTAAGGATCAGTACGAGGAGCTTCCACAGATGGTTCACCAAGAAGTCTCAGCCACTCAGCAAGATGACACCCAGCAAGATGACTGGAGTGAGCTTAAGGCACCTAAAGTGGAGCTTAAACCTCTCCCCCATGGTGTAAGGTATGCATTCCTTGGTCCTAATGAAACTTATCCTGTCATTGTGAGTAGTGAACTTACTGAAACTGAGCTATCTGAACTTTTGAAAACGCTTAAAAGATTTAGAAAGGCAATAGGTTACTCACTGGATGACATCAAGGGAATATCACCCTCTTTGTGCATGCATAGGATACATCTTGAGGATGAATCAATGACTTCTATCGAGCATCAAAGAAGGTTAAATCCTAACCTGAAGGATGTTGTAAAGAAAGAGATTCTTAAACTCTTAGATGCTGGTGTTATTTACCCTATCTCAGATTCTAAATGGGTATCACCTGTGCATGTTGTACCAAAGAAAGGTGGTATCACTGTGATTAAAAATGACAAGGATGAATTGATACCAACAAGAACCATCACAGGTCATAGAATGTGCATTGATTACCGAAAACTAAACTCCGCATCTAGAAAGGATCATTTCCCATTACCATTTATTGATCAGATGCTTGAGAGACTTGCAAATCACCCATTCTATTGCTTTCTTGATGGGTACTCAGGATTTTTCCAAATCCCCATACATCCCAATGATCAAGAGAAAACGACATTCACATGTCCCTATGGTACCTTTGCATATCGAAGGATGCCATTTGGTCTATGTAATGCTCCAGCCACCTTTCAAAGGTGCATGATGTCAATTTTCTCTGATCTGATTGAGGATGTTGTGGAGGTATTTATGGATGATTTCTCTGTCTACGGATCTTCGTTTTCTGCTTGTTTGTCAAACTTGTGCAGGGTCCTACAGAGATGTGAAGACACCAACCTTGTGCTGAATTGGGAGAAGTGTCACTTCATGGTCAAGGAAGGGATTGTGCTGGGACACAAGATTTCAGAGAAGGGGATTGAGGTGGATAAAGCCAAAATCGATGTTATGGTTGGTTTGCCCCCACCAAAGACAGTGAAAGACATCCGGAGTTTTCTTGGTCATGCTGGGTTCTACAGGAGGTTCATCAAGGACTTCTCCATGATCACTAGACCTTTGACCAGGCTGCTGTGCAAGGAAGCCACCTTCAGTTTTGATGTGGAATGTCTACAAGCTTTCAAGAAGCTGAAAGGTGAACTCATTAGTGCTCCAATTGTCCAGCCACCTGATTGGGATCTCCCTTTTGAGATCATGTGTGACGCTAGTGACTATGCTGTGGGAGCTGTTTTGGGGCAGAAGAAAGATGGCAAAACCCATGTGATCTACTATGCCAGCCAAACCCTCAATGATGCTCAGATGAGGTATGCCACAACAGAGAAGGAGATGCTGGCAATTGTTTTTGCCTTTGAGAAGTTCAGGAGCTACTTGGTTGGGTCTAAAGTCATTGTCTACACAGATCATGCTGCCTTGAGACACCTTTTGGCCAAGAAGGATGCAAAACCCAGGCTTTTGAGGTGGATCCTTTTGCTTCAAGAGTTTGATATGGAGATTAAGGACAAGCCAGGAGTTGAGAATGGTGTAGCTGATCATTTGTCCAGGTTGAGGGTAGAGTCTGGTATTCCTATTGACGAAGGACTTCCTGAGGAGCAGATCATGGCTATTGAAGCAGTGATAGCAGTTTGTGAGACTGGTAGGAAGCTGGAAGAAGTCAAGGCAACAGAAGAGAAGGAACCTTGGTATGCTGATTTGGTGAACTACCTAGCCACAGGAAGAGAACCTTTGAATCTTGTGGGCTATGCCAAGAAGAAGTTCTACAAGGATGTGAAGAGATACTACTGGGATGAACCCTATCTCTACATTCTCTGCAAGGATCAGCTTTATAGAAGAGTGGTTGCAAATGAGGAGATTGATGGGATCCTTACACAGTGTCATGGATCATCTTATGGAGGCCACTTTGCCACCTTCAAGACAGTTGCGAAAGTGTTACAAGCTGGATTCTGGTGGCCACATATGTTCAAGGATACACAAGACTTTGTTTCAAAGTGTGATTCTTGCCAAAGAAGAGGAAACATCACCAAGAGGAATGAGATGCCTCAGAATCCAATCCTTGAAGTTGAAGTGTTTGATGTGTGGGGTATTGACTTCATGGGACCATTTCCATCATCTTTTGGAAACAAATACATCCTTGTGGCTGTTGATTATGTCTCCAAATGGGTGGAAGCTATTGCAAGCCCCACCAATGATGCTAGAGTTGTAACCAAGATGTTCAAGAGCATCATCTTTCCAAGGTTTGGAGTCCCAAGAGTTGTGATCAGTGACGGAGGTTCCCACTTCATTAACAAACTGCTTGAGGGACTTCTCAAGAAGAATGGTGTGAAGCACAAGGTGGCAACTCCTTATCACCCCCAAACAAGTGGCCAAGTTGAGATTTCTAACAGGGAGATCAAGTCTATCTTGGAGAAGATTGTGGGGATCACAAGGAAGGATTGGTCCAATAAGCTTGATGATGCACTTTGGGCTTATAGGACAGCGTACAAGACACCACTGGGCACCACACCTTTCAACCTAGTGTATGGGAAAGCTTGCCATCTGCCAGTGGAGCTTGAGTACAAGGCACTATGGGCAATAAAGTTGCTGAACTTTGACATCAAGAGTGCCAAGGAGAAAAGGATTTTTCAGCTACATGAGCTTGATGAGATAAGAATGGATGCTTTTGAGAACTCAAGGATCTACAAGGAGAAGACTAAAGCTTTCCATGACAAGAATATCCTGAAGAGAGAGTTTAAAGAAGGAGATCAAGTTCTTCTCTACAACTCTAGGCTGAAGCTATTTCCAGGAAAGCTTAAGTCAAGGTGGTCAGGTCCTTTCAAAGTCAAAGAGGTTAGGCCATATGGAGCAATAGTTTTGTGGAGTACTGATGGAAGAGACTTCACAGTCAATGGGCAAAGGGTTAAGCTCTACATGGCTACTGCACCAGAGGAAGATGGGGTTTCAACTCCACTGTCTGACCCTACCCCGGCCTAATCCAAAAAGAGGCAAAGTCAAGCTAGAGACTTAAAACAAGCTCACTTGGGAGGAAGTCCCATGCGTATCCTTGTATATATTGCATTGGTATTTTCATTTTCATCTTATACAATAAAAAAAAAAAAAGAGAAGTCGTGTGCAGGTGCTTGATCGATGCAGGTTTGAACAAAAATCGTGCGTGGGAGCGAGGTCTCACAGCGACACCTCGAAGTCGTTCCAGCTGGGAGCGACGTTACGGGAGCGACACCTCGAGGTCGCTCGGCTTAAAGACGTTTTGTGCTCCAAAAAACACTCTCGGAGCGACCTCTCAGAGCGAGCACATGAAGTCGCTCCAGCTGGGAGCGACATCACAGGAGCGACACCTCGAGGTCGCTCGCGTTTTCGTCGTCACGGAGCTCAAAAACTGGCCTGGAGCGACGTCCTAGAGCGACACCTCGAAGTCGCTCCAGCTCCAGAGCGAGGTTTCGAGAGCGACACTCCAAGGTCGCTCGCGTTTTCGTCGAATCACGACGCGAGAAAACGACTCGGGAGCGACCTCTCGCAGCGACACCCTCACGTCGCTCCCGAACCGGTCCAGGTAAGTTTTCTAACTCTAAACCCCGGTTTAATTCAAGTAAACCGACCCTAACCACCCTAGACCGAACCGGACGACCCTAAACCTACCCCCAAACCCCACGACTTCATCTCTCTCTCTCTCCCCTCCTCTCACAAACTCTCAAACTCTCTCAAACTCACCCACACCAAAAATCCCAAAACTTTCTCAATTCTCACCCAAATCAACTAGTTCTTGTTTCTAAATCCAAGCTTTCGCCCCTGTAGCCTATTCCTCACCACCCATTCACCATTTCCTTTCATCCAAAGCAAGGTATTGAGTTTTTAAATTCAAATTCGTAGGTCCATGAACCCTAGGATTTGAAAATCGAAATTTGGTCATTTTCTTGCTAGATTGTGGTGAAATAGACTAGGGAAAGCTTATCTATCAAGTTGGGTTGTCGAATAAATGGTGAAATTGAGTTTAATTTGCACTTTGGCAAAATTAGGGTTCATGGATTTGGGGGTTTTCGAATTTGACCTTAATTGGGTGTGTTTGTGGGTGAACTAGATGCGTTAAGGTGTTACAAGAGTGAGAATTGTTGCATTGTGTTGAACTTGAGTTTAAATTGATAATTCATTTGTTAAGTTCACTTTTGCAATTTTCACTTGCAAAGTCTTGCCCTTCTTTACTTCCATCTACTTATCCCTTTTCAAGTTTTTAATTTTTCAGGTGAAAATGGTTAAGAAGACAAAGGGAAAGTTGGAAGCTGAGAGGCAAGAAGCTGAAAGACAAGAGTTTGCACTAAGAGGAAAAGCTTTAGCCTGCGAGCCAACTGGCTCAGGGACGCAGAGGACTGTTCGACAGCAGACTTTGGCTGCAAGGAAATCGAAAGAACAGGAGAAGAGGGCAGGGAAAAGTGTAGCAGTTCCCAACCATGAGGAAAGTGAAACTGAGAGTGCTGATGAGCAGGCACCTACGAAGAAAGCCAAGATGTCCAAAGGCAAAGGGGTTGCGGTTGATCGAGATAGGGCGAAAACTCCATCTGTGGAGGAGCTGTATGATCACTTGAAGAATGAGGTCACTTGGACTCCAACCAGGTTCGCCGACCTTGATCTGCTGAAGGAGTTGGGTCTTGAATCTGACATTGAGGAGATGCTAGGACATTTGAAGATGCCAAAACTCCTCACCATGGCATATCCTTTCTACAAGGATGTCACTTGTCAGTTCTTATCTTCTCTTGCGGTCACTTACCACGACACCGCGCATGTGAGGCAAGGATGGGGCAAAATCAGTTTCAAGGTCAATGGACGAGAATACAACATGAACTTCAAGGACATTGGGAGAGTCATGGGGTTCCAAGACCTAGAAGACCACTCCCTACCCAAGTGTGAGAACCTTCCCACGGAGCTTTGGAAGTTGATCACTGGAAACAAACACACTACCGGGGCTGACAAGAACTCACACATCCGACACCCGTCCGTACGTTACCTCCACAGGATGCTCGTCCATGCATTCTACCCACGGAAGCAAGCTGGTACGGTTACTGAGGAAGACATGCGACTGCTCTGTCCGGCTATCCGTCCCTACGCCCAACCTGGAGTTTTACCCCTTCCCAGCACCGACATCTATGCTACCTTCGGGATGGTCAGTTTCTTTGTGGGTCGTCTCCAGCACTACAGAGACTGGGCGTGGTACACCACTGATTCGCGCCCAAAGATGGGGATAGGTGGAATGATCACACCACTGCTCCAATTTCTGAATGTTCCCTTGGGAAAGGACGCAGCGGGACCTAAGTTCATTGATGGCACCTACTTGAGGATTGCTACCTATTTTAGTGGGATGTATGGGAAGGACTACGTCTACCACTACTACTTGCAGGGCAAGCCAGTCGAAGTGGTTCTTCCAAACCGGAACCTGACGAGTTTAGAGATACCTGGAGCTATCAGCTTCAACATACCCCAGGAGTACTTTCTTGGAGAACACGGGCCTCTCGATCCAGTTAATGCTGCTCCATCAAGGAGAAGGAGTGTTCCTACGCGACATGACTCGCCTGTTGCAGACCCTTCTGAGCATATCTATGGACCTCCGCGCTACTACTTCAAGCCACATGACGGAGTTCTTCCCCCTGGAGCTCTTCGTGATGCTCATGACCACATTGGTCGCCTTCAGAGGTGGAACAAGGCTCAGGACAGAACGATAGAAAAGCTGAAGGATAAGTGCAAGGCGCTAAGCAAGACAGTAAAGAAGCAGGCAAAGACCTCAGCCAAATTCATGAAGAAAGTAGCTGATGTCTTAACCAGGGGAGGAATAGCTGGATGTAGCTCAGCAGACTTCGCTTTCGCGAACACCTCAAACCCCCAGCCTCCACCTCCGCCTGATGCTCTTGGCTTCCCCCTCACTGCTGCGCAGCTTCAGCGTAAGTGGAGGAACCCACCCACTCAACCTTCCACTTCCGGTAACAAGTCCCCATCCCTCGCTTCTTCTGATAGTGAGGTCGAGATTGACGAGGTTGAGAGCCAACCATGGTATGGAGGCTCCGGTTCAGCATCCGGTGGTTACTACACCACCTTCCCACCTGACGACGACGATGCTGGGGCATCTGCCCCCACCTACTATCCATAGGAGGTACTTCTTTCTCTCCCTTGTATATACCATTTCCTTTTTGCATATTAGTTTTCTTTTCGGTATCTCTCTCTTTACTTGACAACACAGAGACTGTGTAACTCAAGTTTGGGGGAGGTACCAAGCATTTGATCATGTTTGCTTTGATGTTGTTTCATGAGTCATGCATTGCATACCTATTTGCATAAAAAAAAAAAAAAACAAATTCATTTAGTTTGCATCATTTTGCATTTCTAGGAGAGTCTAGAGCATATAGGTTGCATTCACTTGCATTGGGAGCAATGATTTTAAATGCCTTATAAAGAACACTATGTTTCACCTGAAAAGCTATGCACCTCTCGAAAAGACTTGTATGTTTCGTGCCTTGAAAACTCTTCTTGAAACTTGTTGATTGCTGAAACCTAGTCTTTGAAGCCAACTACAACCCTATTTGAACTAAACGAACTTAATGCTTCTTGCTTAGGGTCCCTTGTGTACTGAGTCATGGCTATACACACTTGAGTTGTCACATCTTTTATGCCAATCTTTTTTGACAAACTCTAGTGGTAGACCACTCCCAAAAACCTTTCCCTCCTTTTAAGCTTTCATTGTTTGATGAGTGAGGCCTTCTTAGGAAAGTCTTACATGTGCATAATGTTGAGAGTATCGGGAACGACAATGCTTGTTCTTCATTCTTGCTAGATTAGGCACATCATTGTCTAGCCATAGATGGGGGTGAGTGTTGTAAAGTTTGATTTGGGAGTATGAGAAAGTGGAAGGAAAAGAGTGAACTATTGTGCTTAATTGACTAGTCTTTATGGGATAAGTAGAGAAACTTCTAGCTCAGTTTATGAAAAGTCTTGGCCCCCGAAAAAAAAAAAAGAAAAGAAAAAAAAAATATATATATATAAAAAGAAAAAAAAAAAAAAGGGGCTAGCAAAACTGTTTAGAGTTAAGTTTTGTTTTGAAGTTGAGAAAAATCCTTATGAGATTTCAAAGAAAAGAGTTTTGTGTGCAGGGTGTTCTTGAGATCTTCTGGTGAGAGATGTGAGTTGGGCTTGACATTGGGAAAGATTGTGTAATTGTATGTTTGGGAAAAGGGTAGAACAATGGAGATTGAGCATTGTATGCATGAGTTGGTCCCTTTCTTTGATATATTATGTGCAATGTCAAGGCTACTTGTTTCGAGAGTAAACCACCTTAAAGATTTTATGTTTCGAACCTCTTGAATCACTTGAATAAAAGCCTTCCCTTACCCAAATGACTTGGACCGACTGACCATTTGCAAGAATTCAGTAGATGTTTTGTGCTTAATGAATGTGAGAGTTGGTTGATTTGAATGTGTGGATGCTTGATGATGAGTGTAGGGGCAAAAGGAGTTGAGATAGGCCTAGAGAAGCTAGAGTGTAATAAGAGAGTGTGCTAATTGTGTTTGCTAGTTGTGTTTCTTTTGGCTATGAGCTCCCACCTTCAAACCTCTCTCCCTATGAGTTCTAGAAAGTTCACTTGTGGACAAGTAAAGAACAAGTTTGGGGGAGTTGATATCTTGCATATTTCTATTATTTTATCCATTCACCCATGTGCATTTTGATCATATAGATTAGGATTTATCCATGTTTAGGTTGCATTTTGCATACATGAGTCCTTATCAGGTATTTGAGTACCACATGGAGTTCTTGGAGACATTTGGGTGCATTTGGAGTTCAAAAGAAGTGTTTAAAGTGATCATTGGGCGAGCAGCGCACGGGAGCGACCAGCTGGGAGCGACACCATCAAGTCGCTCTGATCTCCCTATCAGAGCGACCTTACCAGAGCGACAGGGAAGAGTCGCTCGCGTTTTCATCACCCGGAGACGCGAGAACGAGTCTGGAGCGACCTCTCGCAGCGACACAGCGAGGTCGCTCCCGAAGCATGGAGCAACCTTACCAGAGCGACAGGGAAGAGTCGCTCGCGTTTTCATCACCCGGAGACGCGAGAACGAGTCCGGAGCGACCTCTCGCAGCGACACAGCGAGGCCGCTCCCGAAGCATGGAGAGACTTGTCGGAGCGACGAGCGGAGGTCGCTGCGCGTCTTATTTCTGCTCGAACTTATGATTTCTCAAGGGCCTTTTGGTCATTTCATTATGCACGTTTTTATTTTCTAAACCTATGTTTTAATACTCTGTAAGCCACCAGGAGGCAGATTATCTTTGTTCTTAAGAAAAACCACCAAAAACCTTTGGAAAGTCATCTCTTGAATCAATTGATCAGTTTTGTTATTGAAATTCTGTGTTTTTATATCTATTTTCTGTGTTTCTCTACATGATTAATCTAAAATCCAACATGGGTTTAAGAGGAATCATGGAGATTAGTGAGTAATCACCTTTTGAATTCATGGGTTAGGGAGATTAAGGGTGATTAGGTTAGAGCTAGGATGTTTTAGTGTAGATCATTCATATTTCCTTGCTAACAGAGTGAACATAATGCATCTTCTGAGTTGGCCACTCAGTTGTTGATCCTTAGGCATTTCTCACCCGAAAGGTGTTCGAGGAAATGCCCGAGACAACTCTTCTAAGCTTTTAGCATACTTTGCCAAAGACATTTGTTGTTAGAGGTGCTAAGATAGCCATTGGACTTGCTAGATATGATTGCTTTCATATTATTCAACCAAAGACATTTGATGTTTGAATTGTATTAGTAAATGAACATTCATCTAGACATAGAGTTTGTTTAGGATTGTGTCTAAGCTTAAGGTTGATAGTTTGATTGATCGTTTGCCATCCTTAGTTCGAAACTTGATCACCCGAGGTCTAATCCCTATATCCATGAGTTCTCTTTTCCCATAGTTAAGAAAGTATCATTTAGTTATTCCTTTTAGTTAGTTATAGTTTAAAAACCCATCTAAATCATTGGTTGCACTTAGATTAAGTGATTACTTGCATTCTCGGTGCTTTGATATCTCTCAGAACTGGTTCGACAATCTTTTATACTACAACATTTGTCTTGGGAGCTTTGAAAACTCCTAACATCAGCGAGCTCCTTAAACCGATTAGCATTGTCTCTCCAGTAGGAGAGAACATTCAAACTCTTGAAGGCCATCATGTCTAAAACCGGTTCTTCTAGGTACTTATCCAAGGCTGACTTCCCATTACCACCAGCGTTCTGTGAGAAGAAAGCATAGTATGCCTGCAACCCGAAATAAAAACATTAATGCTCAGACCTTAAGAAAGCATAAACACACTAATGAGGAATGCAATGAAACGAGCTTACATCATATCCTGGTAAAGTAGTCTGTGCTGCAGTTCCTGAAGTTGATCCTGAAGTTCTAGCCATGTTTTTCTTTTTCTTCTTCTTGTAGACATCAAACAACTTCTTCAACTTCTTCTTAATATGATCCAATTTCGTCTTACATGTCGCTGCATCTAGAGTTGTGAAGCAATACTCTAGAAATCCAATCTTCAACCTCGGATCAAGCACATCAGTAATGGCTAAAACGTCACAATACTCCTCCCAGTACTTATTAAACTAGGGCTTCATTGAAGCCACCATCTCACTAATGACTTCATCCTCATTGAACTCATTTGCTTTCAGCCAGCTCTCGATATTCCACACTTGTATAAAATATAGGTTAGCTGTTGGATACGAAGAACCATAAATCAAATTCGTCATCTCAGCAAATGGTGCCAAGAAATCGCGGATCAACACTGCCCTTTCCCACTTCAATTCAGTTGGACAGAATTGATATGTTGTCTCAATATCAGCTAAATGGCGAAAGGCTTCCCTATAGATGATGGCTCTATCTAGCATAAGATGGGTAGAATTCCACCTTGTTGCCACATCCATAACCAACCCTGGTAACACACCATTTTCTTTGGGTTCATTACCCACTGTCTCCACACAACTCTGAAACAGTCTCTCTCTTGATTCAGTCACTTTCACAAACTTCACACTTTCTCTTATTTTCTCCAATGCTCCATCAATAACATTCAGTCCATCTTGAACTATGAGGTTCAAGATGTGAGCAACGCATCTTATGTGGACGAACTCGCCGTTGCACACAAGATCTCTTCGAAGCTGCCTCTTGAGAATGGACTGCATGTTATCATTTGCTGAAGCATTATCGACAGTGACTGTAAAGACCTTCTTCTCTAACCCCCACTCTCTCAACAACTCCACTATCTTCATCGCTATAGCTCCACCGGTATGAGGAGGAGGAAATGCACAGAAATCGAGAATCCTAGACTTCATATTCCATTCTCCATCTTTGTTGTGAGCCGTCAGACACATGTACCCTTCAACTGTAAGAGCTCTCCACAGGTCAGTTGTTAAGCAGAACCGTCCTGGAATTTTATCCAACTGCTGTCTCAGCTTCAGCTTCTCCTTCTCATATACCTTCAAACAGTCTTTAGCAGCTGTAACCCTACACCAGAACTCTATACCAGGATTCACATAATGAAGCGCTTCCCTAACTCTTATGTACTCAACAAAAGAGTACGGCAGGTTATGCTCAATCAAGGCTATTGCAATCATCTCACGAAACTCAAGCTGATCTATCTTCCTACCAGATCCAGGTGTACCAGGGACAGGATTCAAAGTACATACTTTCATATGACGCAAAAGACTAGATGTTCCACTCCTACGCAGGTTTAAGTAGTAGTTGTGTTTGTAGAATTTGCACACTACGTCATTTGAACCATCTGGATACTTCTCTCCTACTATACTAAAATGCTTCCAGCATCTAGAGGTTCTGCATTTACCTCTTTTGGCACGGGTTTCAGCTGTGCTCATGAGAGTATCCTCCACTGCTACTGCTTCATCTCCATCTGAGTTTTCATCCATCAGCTCATCCCCACTCATGTAGTCTTCTGCGTCATTTAGATTCATTGTATCCTCGTTGTTCATCCTGAAAAAAAAAAAAGATAACATGATAAAGGAGATGACCACTATTATGTAATATAATTGCTGGAGATTAAGCATGACAGATAAAGCATCAATTAAGGGAGAGCAAAAAGGCAAGAAAAGAGATAACATGATAAAGGAGATGACCACTTTACAGAACATAAAAGACTTTACAAAACAGAATGTGATGACAACTCATTTTTTAAATATGTGCTATAGTGAGAAGCACATCTGATCATAGTTTAAATCATATAAAAGTAGCAAGCAAACTCATAAAACACATCAAACTCATCAGCTGATCATATCCCATAACAAATCAATAAAACACACATTCAGTTTTGCAAGAGACAAGTTACCTTGTGTGTCATTACAGAAACGCTCTCTCACTTCAACTACTCTTGTCTGTCAAGTGTCAAGGACTCGAACCTTTAGCGTCCTGTTACAAAAGAACAAAACCATTAAGCTACATATCTCAAACGCAATACAAACGGATAGAACGAAACTCAAAGAATCAATCCATATCTACACAAGAACGGATACAAACAAACTGAATGCGTACAGATCAGTAAACTTGAACCTATCTCAAATCTCATAAAACCCAATCTTAGATTCTCAGATCACAAACAAAACTCATCTCAGATAAAAAAAAAACCCAACTCAGATCTCAAACAAAATCATCGATATGAACAAACCCAAAGGATGGAAACTGACCGGAAGAGAAGATGAGAACAGACGGAGTCACAGAGAAGAAGTTGAGAACAGATGGAGGACAGGAGGAGAAGTGGAGAACGGTCGGAGGATAGGAGGAGAAGTGGAGAACATACAGAGGACAGGTGGAGAAGTGGAAAACAGACGGAGGACAGGAGGAGAACGGAGAGCTTCGTCGTCGTCGCAATCGCCAAAGGAGACGCCGACTCGCGAGTTTCGTGAAAAGAGAGAGATGAAATTTTTTTAATTTTTCCCCAAAATTGAAAACCTTAGAAATTTTCCTTTATTGGGCAGCCCAAGTCTACATTGCCCAATTCCATAAAAACCCATAGATTAATTGGTTTCCAAATTCTGACCACTTAAAGCCCACCTGGAAATATGAACATAATTAGTGGAAGCCCAAATGTATGTGGACATGGACGCCCATCGGACAACCCACCCAGTTTACAGTTCTAGCTGACTTAGACTATGCATAGATCAGTACGATATAGGCTAAAAACCTGCGAAAATATACACTTTATAGCACGACCGGATTGGCCATCCTGGTCCAAACATGATGCAAAAATTGATATTCAAAAGGCACACATTATAAGATAAGAAGAGTTATCCCAGAGGATCTCACGTGTGTAGCATGTACACAAGGGAAACTCATTAGGCCATCATCAGTAAAACGGCTACGAGTCTCTTTTTCATAAATAAAGACTATATTTCTAGATAATATTGGTGAATACATGTCCCAAGCGTTTAAATGATTATGGTATGTCCATGGGGGTAAGTGTGGACAATTCTTTGATACATGTCCATACCAAGAACGGCTTGGCCGAAATGTTTTAAAACGCAAATAGCTGATTGATAGGCCATAACTTATGAGGTCAAAACTCCCATTCACAGCTTGGGCCACACGAAATTTACATGCACCTAAGTTAATATGCATCAGGCCATTTAGTGAGCATAGATATCCCCTATCACAATTATTAACGGGTCAAGAGCCAGACATATCCCATCATAAGACATTTGGATGTGCTGTCTATGTACTAATTGCTCCACCACAGAAAACTAAGATGGGACCTCAAAAGGAGGATGGAGATATATGTTGGATATGATTCTCCCACAATAATAAAGTACTTTGAGCCAACTATGGGTGATTATATTTGAGGCCAGGTACACGGATTATTTTAAGATCAAGAGGAAAAAAATAATAAAGCTGGTAAAAGAATGGTAAAAGAAATAGAATGGAATCAACCATCAATGTCTTGGCAAGATCCTCGGACTAAATAATGTGAAATAGACGTCCAAAGATTATACATTTACAAAGCTAGCTAATCAAATGTCAGACACATTTGCTGACCCGAAAAAGAATGACTAAGTCATATATAAACCAGCTTGTAAAGCACCAACGAATTTGATGTCCAAGAAGAGACACAGTCAAGTTGCTACAGAGTCTAGACAACGTATGAAACGTGGTAGACCAATAGGTTTCAAAAGATAAGAATCCTCGGAAACAAAAGAAAGGTGCAGAGAATGATAATCAAAATCCAAATCTGAGGTTACCAAGGAAACCATCCCAGACATGGAGATAAGACCGTCTGGCTCAAAGGTACAGGTACCAAACAATGTAGCTTGGGACGCCCAGCTGCAAAGTATTAAAGGTCCTGATAATAATGAATCTTAATCGATTATATCATGTCTGGAACATAGTGGAACCGATAAGGAATGTCGACACGAATGATTTATTTGCATACAAGGTAGCACTTGAATTTATGAATATAAGCGAGGATCATGAACCCACGTCAATATAAGAGTGAGCACTCGTAAAACAGATTGGATTGAATGGAAACGTGTGGTTAAATAGTTTAAAGAAGAAAGATGTATTTGGCCATATGATTAAGACGGCATATGATGTTAAAACCAGTGGATATAAATGGGTCTTGTGAGGAATAGAAATCGTGAGATATAAAGCTGATGTTGCACAAGGATTCTCACAAAGACCAGTAATAGATTATGAGGAGACATACTCCCATGTGGTAGATGCAACTACTTTTAGATTTCTCATAAGTATGGCTATATAAGAGAGAAAATTAGACTTGCCGCAAGTTGATGTAGTGACTGCATATTTATATGGTCCACTGGATAATGAAAGTACTAGAGGGTATTGAGCTGAAAGTACAGCAAGTTCTCGAGAACAATATTGATAATCATCAAAGTATATGATCTGAATATCCTATGAACCTCTGGATACAATTTCTCAAACAGTTGAATATCTCAAGAAAGAGTTTGAGATGAAAGATCATGGAAAACAAAGTTTTGTTTGGGATTACAGCTTGAGTACATTAACAATGAAATCCTTGTGCATCAAATAGTATATACAGAAAAGGGTACTCAAGAGATTCAATATGGACCAGTCTCACCCATTATCTAGTACATGGGCGTGAGATCACTTGTTTTGGACACTGATCCATTCAGTCCAAAGGTGGACGATAAAGAAGTCCATTTAGTCCTGAGATGGACGATGCAGAAGTCTTGTTTTAGATACTGATTTGTTTGGTCCATAAGAAGGACGATGAAAAAGCCTCTGATTTTGGTTTATTTTATACTAACCAGCCCAAAGAGGGGTTATTTGGTTTTGTTGATTTGTTTTCAGACAGGTTATGTTTTACACATGGTGTTACACGCATATCACAGCAACATCATCCAAGATTTTGTGTGTGTGTATTTGAGGTCGATGACTCAATATGTTCGATCAGATTGTGGCATAGCCGATGGTAAAGAAGAACCAACTATCATGTTCGAGGACGAAACATATTCTGCCAAAGATCTTCATTACCCACGGATTGCAGAAAATTAGAGAGGTCCAAGGGACCTTCAGTAATGTCCAAATCAGGGGGAGTAATGTGTGTTGTACTCTTTTTCCTTCACCATGGTTTTGTCCCAATTGGGTTTTCCTGATAAGGTTTTAATGAGGCAACATTAAAGCACGTTACAAGCTATAAATGGTTATGGCATCGAAGGGGGAGTGTTATGAATCAGATTGTGGATGGCTCATAACCAAGAAATTCTGATTTGTAATCTTTCCATTTATCTATGACGGTGTAATCTCCTATATAAGAACCTCTATGTTATGAATAAAGATAAAGTTTTCCATTACTTTTATAACAAAATCAGCATTTTTAATACTCAACCATCACTTACGCAGATTTAATCCTAAAGTCATTGTTGACTGCGTAAAATCAGACATAAAAAAGTCAAACATTATTTATTAAACAGAAACATGAATTACAATTAAAAAAATCGTTTGGCTTTCATAAACCCATAAATCCCTAAAATCAATGCTATATGAGCTATTCCGAGAGAGAACAAGTGAATATTGTTGTTAAAGAAAGGAATCATGTTATCCATTTTCAATGTAGAAAATTCTATATTCTCACCGGAATTTTCTTCTTCTCACCAAAAATCGTCTGAACTCGACGAAAATCTCCTCTATTATCTTACATATTTGATTTTAAGAATTTATGGATTTTTAAAAGCCAAACCAATCTTTTTTTCTAATTGTATTCCATGTAATAATTAACGTTTACTTTTTAATATTTGATTTTGCGCAGTCAACAATAACTTCAGGATTGGGGTTGTACTTTAGAAGTGCTGTAAGATCTCTATACAGCCTAAATTATTTCTACATCCCAATTTTTTTGTCAATCATGCTTTGTAAAGATTTTTTAAAGCTATAAATTTTTCTTTCTTTTTTATTTATTTTTAACTGTGGAAAGCCATAAATCTAGAGCACTTAATTATTTTTTGCTTTAGAAAATTTATATGTATGTCATTGAATCTGTTTAAACCTACAATTAATATTATACAGCAAAATTATCTACATCCACAACAAAAGAAATCTACAGCTTTATTTCTAAATTAAAAATATAAAGCTACAGCTCCTTCTAATCATCCCCATTAAATCTGCGCAAGAGATAGTTGGGTATTAAAAATGCTAATTTTAAATAGTTTGGGATTTAAAAACTTTTTTTCCCCTGAACCAGCATATTTTGTTTTATATAGGACCCACTCATTAACATAATATACAAATCTCAGAATTGTTTTTTCAAAATAGAAAAATGGGGACATATACCAAAATTATTGGAGGGCTTGGATAACTATACGATTAAGTTTATTTTATCCACCTATCTGTATGCATCGATGTGGGTAGATGACATTGTTTTATTCAACCAATGTGTGTGCTCTGATTTTACAAAGGCCTGTAAATTTTAAAAACTATCGATAGTTGGACCATATGTAACCATATAAAAAGATTGCTAATACATTTTTTAATAGAAAAGTTAAGTGACGGAACTCTAATGGTTATCTAGTAGCCATGTTCAAAAACGCGTCTGCCTGGCCGATTCTGCGGCCGAGTAAACGTGATACGGTGGGTGAGCGTGGCGATTTGCAACGATTCGGTTGTATTATACAGAAAAATGATTTTCTTAGGTTTTAAGTTCGAAATCTGATGTTTTTAAGTAGATCTAGTAACTTTACCGCATAAAATAAAAGAAAAATGGTGAAAAACGATAAAAAAAGCTTGAGAACGCAATAGAAGTGTTGCAGAAACTCGACCTGTAGATTGAAGAAGAAGAGGGTAAAATCGTAATTGTAATACTTATTAAGGAAAAACGAAAAACTAGAGCAAAGGCCCACCACTTGCAATTCGAACTTGGGTTCCTTGACCGAAGATAGACAACCCGACTCACTAGGCCACGCTCTACTTTAGTTATTACTCAACATATTTAATATATATATACGTATCTTTGGCTAAAATATCAGAAAAAAATTCCAGTACTCCCCAATTTATTTTTCGATTTTTGGAAAACTCGCTAGGCCCGGGTTCGCCGCACGCGTAGCGCCTAGCGAGTTTCCGAACAAGGTCTAATAGTATTGGCCATTGTTTTACAATCCGGATCAAACTGTAATTGTTATATGGCATATGCAACGTACACCGTAAAGAGAATGCTAGTATTGCTTAAATGTGTCTCTTTTGTAAATATATTTCAAAAGATTTTATATTCACATATAAACTATTTTTATTAGTCTTAAGTCGAACCAATTTCAATGTTTTGTATTTGGTAAACTAATGCAGCAAACACACATATATATACGACAAATATGATACAATCAAAGAATATTTGTTGTCAAGGTTTTTTTTTTTTTTTTTACAAAAGCATATTTGTAATTTAAATAACGAAGAGGTGTGGAAGCCCCTTAGTCCAGTGGTTTGATTAAGAGTTCATTAATGCTTCTACACCAGGAGGTATGGGGTTCAAACTCCAGAAAACACAAATTATGCAGGCCATGGAAAAAAAAGTTACAAGATGTCTTCAGCAGGGTGCAAAGGCGTATCATCGAACATGGATCTCATAGGACGGTTCGGAGCGATGCAGTCAGACGTGCATTCTCATAGGTAGAATTGTCGGTTGTAAAATCGTCTATGTAATATTTCTCATCGGTGTAATAGCATAATTAATCAGACGTTAGAAGAAAAAAAATAACGAAGAGGTTACAGACATCGATCTATGACTCAAAGTCATATATACAGTTATAAGAGAGTTAGGGAGAAAAACTAAGCATACATTTAGTCGAAACATATGAGAGTTGGAAACAAGTTCCAAAATTAAAACTATAATTAGTAGTCCATGTTTTAGCTAGATAAAAATTTAATAATAAATCTCTCATTCACAACAAAACACAGGCTCTTGTACACACCTACACCTATAGACATCATACAAAGAGTCGATTTGTATTTATTTTTTTTGCCGACTCACCATTTTTAAAAATCGAGATTGGCTGATAGTATTAAAATTGTTCCAAAACTCTATCTGACCTTAATTGTGTGTACAAGTGCGTGTATGTGTAGCGTTAATCATCGTACGATATCGATATGCATGACTGGTTAACATGATTTTATAAATACTAAATTAATAATAAACTCCACGATAATTAACAGATTGTAGTTGTAGGAACTTTCAAAAGAACGAAACCTGGGACTTGTTGTTCTGAATCATGCATGATGTGTTGGAATGAAAATTTTATAAAGATGAGAAAGTGTTTAAGTGTTTGAAGAGAAATAAGCTTTGTGAAGAAGAAAGCTTTTATAATTTAGAAGAAGATTCTTATTACTTAGATGATTCTTACAAACTTAGATACTTCTTGATGATACAAAATGAAAGGGGAGTGGAGGTATTTATAGCCTCCATTATACAAAATATCTCAAATATTTTAATCCTAAATCTAGATAATTCTAACATAATATCTAGATTATTTTATCCTAATTTTATAGATAATTCTATAAGAATATCTAGATTTTTATTTTAAGGAGGTGGATGATTTTTCTAGAATTTGGGCTAAGTTTTGGATCAACACATGATTAACCCAATGATGTTTGATCCAAATCAAGTTTAGTTTTCAACACCCTCTCTTAAACTTGATTTGGTTACTCCGAGTAAGCTCCTCATCTTGATGAAGTCTTCTCGCTTGAGTGGCTTGGTGAAGATATCAGCTACTTGATCATTTGTCTTCACATACTCCAATTGCACATCCATCTTGGTAACACATTCTCTTATGTAGTGATAACGAGTATCGATGTGCTTACTCCGATCATGGAAGACTGGATTCTTCGCCAATGCTATTGCCGACTTGTTATCCACAAAGATTTTCGTTGGCTCCTCTTGTGGTAGGTTCAACTCCTTTAGCAAGTTTCGTAACCAAATAGCATGGCAAACACATGAAGTAGCTGCCACATACTCCGCTTCACAAGTAGAAAGAGTGACAATTGGTTGCTTCTTTGACATCCATGTGAAAGCGGTTTCTCCAATGAAAAACACGAAGCCACTTGTGCTTTTCCGGTCATCTACGTCTCCACCCCAATCGCTATCGCTATATCCAACAAGCTTGTAATCGTCAGAAATAGAGTAATACAAGCCAAAGTTGATTGTACCTTTGATATAGCGTAGGATCCTCTTGGCTGCCTTGAAATGAGTTGTTGTTGGATGCTCCATGTATCGACTCACAACTCCAACTGCGTGTAGGATGTCGGGCCTTGTGCACGTTAGATATCGTAAGCTTCCAACCAAACTCTTAAAGAGTGTTGGATCCACACTCTCTCCTTCTTCTTCTTTGATAACTTGACTCCACATTCCATTGGCGTGCAAACTGGATTTGAGTCATCCATCTTGAACTTCTTAAGCACCTCTTTAGCATAGCCTTCTTGAGTAATGAAGATTCCATTTTCTTCTTGCTTTACTTCAATGCCAAGGTAGTATGACATCAATCCAATGTCGGTCATCTCGAACTCCTTTGTCATCTCCATCTTGAAATCTTCAAACATAATCGGATTGTTGCCAGTGAATATCAAGTCATCAACATATAAGCATGCAATCAATATATCATTGTTTTGAGTTTTGATATAAAGTGCATGCTCATATGGACACTTGATGAAGCATTTCTCCTTGAAGTACTTATCAATCCGAGTGTTCCATGCTCTTGGTGCTTGCTTTAATCCATAAAGCGCCTTCTTCAGCCTTAAGACTTTGTCTTCTTCTCCTTTAACTATGTAGCCTTGTGGTTGCTCAATGTAGACTTCTTCCTCAAGGTCTCCATTTAAGAAGGCTGATTTTACATCCATTTGATGTATCCTCCAACTCTTTTGGGCTGCCAATGAAATGATTAGTCTAACCGTTTCTAAGCGAGCAACTGGAGCAAATACCTCATCATAGTCGATCCCGGCTCTTTGACTATAGCCTTTTGCCACCAATCTTGCCTTGTACCTTTCAACTTCTCCTTTAGAGTTCTTCTTTGCCTTGTACACCCACTTCACACCAATTGCCTTGTGTCCATTTGGAAGTGAAGCTAACTCCCATGTATCATTCTTTTGAATCGACTTGATTTCCTCATCCATTGCACTTCTCCATGACTTCTTTTCTTGGGCTTCTTCAAAGTTCATAGGCTCGCAATCCGCAAATAGACAAAATAGAGTAAGATTGTCTTGATTTTCGGTTACCTCGTAGATGTCTTGTAGACTTCTAAAACGTGGAGTCCTTTCACTTGAGCTTTCATCTCCTTGAGAACTTGTTGTTGGTGAAGTTGGTGGTGTAGCTGGCTCTTCTCTCGGTTGCTCCACATTCTCTTCTTCAAAGGATGGAAAGAAGTTGTAGTCTTCATTATTTGATCTCCAATCCCATTCTCCTTCTTCATCAAAGATGACATTCCGACTAATGATTGTCTTCTTTGTTTCAGGATTGTAGAGCTTGTAGCCTTTGGAGTTAGCGTCATACCCAATGAAGATGTACTTCTCACTTTTATCATCTAGTTTGCTCCGCTTCTCGTCTGGAACATGAGCGTGAGCAATGCTTCCAAAGACTCTTAGGTGTGAGACTCCAGGCTTCCTTCCGCTCCAAGCTTCTTGTGGTGTCTTTTCTAAAACACTCTTTGTTGGAGAACGGTTTGATATATAAACCGCACAAGCAACTGCTTCTGCCCACAACTCCTTTGGTAGCTTCTTACTCTTGAGCATGCTTCTTGCCATCTCAAGTATTGTCCTATTCTTTCTTTCCGCTACTCCATTTTGTTGAGGGGTTCTTGGCACCGTCAACTGTCTTCGAATGCCATTATCTTCACAATACTTCAGAAACTCCTTGGACATGAATTCTCCTCCTCGATCTGATCTCATGGACTTGATCTTAAGACCACTTTCCTTCTCAACATGGGCTTTGAACTTTTTGAAATTTTCAAACACTTCTGATTTTTGTTTCAAAAAGTAAACCCATGTTTTTCTTGAAAAGTCATCAATAAAGAGAAGGAAGTAGTTACTCTTACCAAGTGAACTTGGTTTGATTGGGCCACATACATCTGTATGTATGAGTTCTAGTGGCTTTCTTGCTCTTGTCTCCGACTCCTTTGGAAAACTCATCTTGAATTGCTTTCCAAGTAAGCAACCTTCACACACTTGATTTGGATGATTGATGCAAGGTAATCCTTTCACCATTTCTTTCTTGGAAAGTAGCTCTAAGCCTCCAAAGTTGAGATGCCCAAATCGAAGATGCCAAAGCCAAGATTCCTCCTTGTAGCACATCTTGAGACATCGTGCAATGTCATTTTGAATGTTTAGGACAAACATTCTATTGCTTGACATTGGCACCTTTGTGATGAGATTATTTGCATTATCTCTTAAAGAAAGGCTATTATCTTTTAGTCGAATGTCATAACCTTTCTCTAAGAGTTGTCCTAGGCTCAAGATGTTGGTCTTCATGCTTGGAATGTAGTAAACGTTGGAAATGAATTGATGATCTCCATTCTTCAAGCGGATGAGAATATTTCCTTTACCTTTCACCTCCATTTTCGATTCATCTCCTAAAGCCACATCAGTTTTCACCGATTCATCAAGCTCCACGAACATGCTTTTATTCCCACACATGTGGTTGCTTGCACCACTATCAAGGTACCACTTGTGAACCTCATTTGGTTCATCCTTCTTGTAAGCCATCAATAGCATATCTTTTTCTTTACTCATTTCTTCAACATAGTTGGACTTCTCTTCAACTCTATTGTTGTTTGGAGTTTTGCATTCAGAAGCATAATGTCCAAACTTTCCGCAACTATAGCAGTTGATGCTTGATTTATCGTACCTTGATTTTGGGTTTCCTCTTCCACGACCTCTTGATGAATTCTCTCCTCTTTGGTTAAAGTTGTCTTCATATGGTCTCCAACCTCGTCCATTTACACCACGACCTCGTCCTCGGAAATGACCGCCACCACGTCTTAGATTGCTTCGGTCACTTTCTTCCTTGTGATCAATTCTCATCTTGAGAACTTGCTCCACAATATCTTCTTTCTTCTTCTTCTTTTCTTCATAAGCTTGTAGTGATCCAAGAAGTTGCTCTATTGTCATAGTCTCCAAGTCTTTTGTCTCTTCAATCACGGTAACAATGTGTTCGAATTTCGAATCCAATGATCTAAGAACTTTCTCCATGATTCTTACATCATCTAACTTCTCACCATTTCTTTTTAGGTTATTAGTAACCGTCAAGACTCTTGAGAAGTAATCTGAGATGAGTTCTCCTTCCTTCATTTGTAATGCTTCAAATTCTCCTCTTAGAGTTTGAAGACGTACCTTCTTAACTTGTTCCGCTCCCTTGTAAGATGTCTGAAGCTTCTCCCATGCTTCTTTGGATGTCTTTGCTCCAGCAACCTTCTCAAATGTATCTTCATCTAATCCTTGATAGATTAGACAGAGAGCCTTCTTGTCTCTCTTCCTTGAATCTCTCAAACCATCCTTTTGAGTTTGAGATAGACCACCATCATTCTCCGGTTCATTGAAGCCTTTCTCGACTATCTCCCACACATCATGTGCTCCTAGGATAGCCATCAGCCTAAGACTCCAATTGTCATAGTTGCTCTTAGTGACCAATGAAACTTGGAAGGGAACACCATTGTTTGCCATCTTCAAAAGGAACTTGTAGCTCTGATACCACTTTGTTGGAATGAAAATTTTATAAAGATGGAGAAAGTGTTTAAGTGTTTGAAGAGAAAGAAGCTTTGTGAAGAAGAAAGCTTTTATAATTTAGAAGAGGATTCTTATTACTTAGATGATTCTTACAAACTTGGATACTTCTTGATGATACAAAATGAAAGGGGAGTGGAGGTATTTATAGCCTCCATTATACAAAATATCTCAAATATTTTAATCCTAAATCTAGATAATTCTAACATAATATCTAGATTATTTTATCCTAATTTTCTAGATAATTCTATAAGAATATCTAGATTTTTATTTTAAGGAGGTGGATGATTTTTCTAGAATTTGGGCTAAGTTTTGGATCGACACATGATTAACCCAATGATGTTTGATCCAAATCAAGTTTAGTTTTCAACATGATGTGCAAAAAATAAAATAGTTGTTCTGAATCGTTATCAAAAGTATAGATAATATTTAACTTGTTACTCTCTTATCTCAAGTATATTAAAATAAAGAAGGAAAAGATACATAAATATGGTGCAAAAGATGGCACAGAACAGAAATATACACAGAGACTATCCAATGATTTAAATGTATATATGCACTGACCCTTCACCAAAAAAAAAAAAAACGCTAACCCTAGAACCACGTGGCGAATTACCATTCCTCCTCCTTTACCATTTCGGCTCAACGGAGAGAGACACGGAAACACTATAGAGAGAGAGAGAGAGAGAGAGAGAAAGGAAGAGGTAGAGTGTTTGAGAAGAGGGAGAGAAAGATGATGAATCAAGATGAGTGGTTGGGAACGCTAAGATACGCCGGTAAGGCGCAGGATAAGGTTTCCCTTGACACTCTCATGCTCCGTTACCGTCCGATCGCTCCAAAACCGACGACTGGTCAGCCGTGCGATGCAGGAGACAACAACAAGAACTCTTACAATCTGAGCAAACGAACCAAACGAAAGTACGTTAGGGTTTCAAAGAATAACAGCACCACGTGTCGAGGAAAGACCAGATCTGACTTGTCTGATGATCGGGAACCAACTGGAGTCGTGACACTTCAACTCATGCCGGAAAAATCCGATCTTACAAGCGACTGCACGCCGTCAGATCCGATGGTGAAAACGATAACCGGAGAGGAAACACGAGAAACCAACACGTGGACCATGTTTAACGGCGGCGTCACGGCGGAGGTGGAGACGTGGGTGACGGTGGAGTCCGCTACCGGCGTATATGACGGTAGTTCGAGTTTCCAAGCGGTGGAGTGTACGGACGCCGAGATAGTGGATAATCTAAGTAAGGACACGTGTCCAGCGTTCGTATCGGATGCCTCGAACCGGGTGGTCTGGGTCAACGAGGCTTACCGGAGAAATGTTTCCGGGGAAGATCCGTCGTCGTTGTCGTCGTTGCCGGATGTTACGGTGTGGTTGGTGATGGATGAGTCGATGTATTGCAACTACAGAGCTTTCACGTGTAGGGTGAGGATGCAGTACACGTGGCAGGAGACAGAGTACACAAAAATGGTGCCGTGCGATGTGTGGAAAATGGAGTTTGGTGGCTTTGCATGGAGGCTAGACACAACAGCTGCTCTAACTCTCTGGCTTTGATGTTGATTGCTACTTGAAGCAAGCTTAAAGCAGGATGGGTAAGAACTATAACGGTGAGCTATGTGATCGAAAAGTATGACTAATCACAAGCTTTTTAATCACTATAGCAACTTTCTTTAGGCATATATAGATTATAGAGAAGCTTGAAGAAAGAACAAGTGATATGATAATGTTGAGAAAGTATGAAGAAGCTAAGAATGCTTAAATATATAAAACATGCAGTAACAATGTCAAATGTTTATTGGCAAAGACTAAATAAAAATATACCATTGTATGGTTTCTACTAATGTTAGTTTTTATCTTTATTTTAGATCTATAGACCTACTAAATATTTAACAGATCAGTGCTATATCATCCGTTATTCATAACTATTATATATATATATATATATATATTTCAGAGTTGTTTATACTCTGGAAAATGGATTTATATCATAGTATTTATACAGCCATAATTTACACGTATCTAGCAAAGATATATGTATTTATACAGCCATAATTTACACGTATCTAGCAAAGGTATATGTATCTGCATTTGCATACATTATGTAGTAAAAATAAAGTATAGCACCCAGGGTCGGTCCTATAATTTCGGGGACCTAAGAGGATTTAGTAAAAATTTCAATAACGTAGAGACTTAAAAATATATATATATATATATAAATTTAGGAGCTTATTTATATATAATTTTTTTTCAAAATTTTTGGAGGTCTAAGGCAAATGTTTTGTTAGGCTTGGCCAGGACCAGCGCTGATAGAGCCACATTCTCTATATTGAAAATCTATATTTTGAATTTGCTTCATGTGTACATTGCTATATATATATATATATATGACATTCATATATATATATATATATATATATATACATATATTCATTTATTCTTAATGCATGTACAAACTAGGAAAGTTATATGAATGTATGTATGTATAGATAAACATTCCTAAGCTTACTTAAACGGTATTTTAACCAAATGTAATGACTAATGAGTATAACTAACTTTAGAAGTTAGAACTTAGTACTTATAAAGCAATATCTTCGTGAGCTCTGCTTGTTCCATCATGTGGAGAAGCCTCATTGGTTGTCAAAAAACTTTACAAATTCTAAAAAGAAAAAGCCAAAAGTTGTAATGTGGAGGGAGAATATATAAAGTTATAACATTCAAACACATATCAAGCATACACTTTGCATTTGATAAGAGAAAGACAGAAACCAATCAGCGTCTCCAGATTTCCCTCTTCAACTGCCTTCTCGACAAAGTTGATATAGGATCTGAGGACTGGCTCGGCCGTTCACGTGTCACAATGAGCTTTAAATCGGGCCGTACGTTATGTCAAGTCTTTTGTGCTCGCGTGTATCGAAACAATCCTCTCTCCATTGCGATGGAATTTTTGATAGAAGAATCCAGAGAAAACGAATGAAAACCTTTCACGTATGTAAAAATCACCTAAACAGTGTTTTAGTAAAAATGAAAAAAATACAGTTATAGTGGTCTTGATTCTTTTGGTAAAAAAGAAACTAAAGCTTATTAAATGGTTGGCTTAGAGCATGTTCAACGCAGGAGCTCCGACACGGAATCATAGATAATTTTTTTTTTCTGATAAAAAATAAATAAATAAATAAAAGGCGAACCAATTGCGGGTCACCACGGGTTAGTGGACCCGTGAACAGTGAAAGAAACGATGAAAGAAACGAAAAAAGATCGGTCTTTATATACGACCCGTAAGACCCGTTTCTTAAAAAAACAATGGGATCCACTGATTTTTTTAATTATTTTTTTTATAGGAACCCAAAGCTAAGAGCATCATTAACGGTTGAAATCTATGACAGTTTCTTAAAAAAGAAAAATAATAATATTATAATTATTTTAGCTAGTTAAAACCTGTTTAAACATTGTTTAATTGACAACTGTCTTAAAAACTTAGTAACCGTTTCTTCAATCACCTAGATAAGAACTTTTGTACGTTCTCTCTCCTAATTTAGTTAAATTTTTTTTTTTTAAATATTAAGAACCCTTGTTAGATTCTCTCGTTAAAGCTGCTCTAAGAACCTGCGTTGAACATGGCCTTACGGTTTTCCAGACTTTATAATTAGCTGTCAAGTAAAGGATACACACGAAGGAGATAAATAAGCTTTAAATTGTACACTACCATGTATGAAAGATTTAAACAAAAGTAAAACCAAACTAAAACGAATTATAGGACCTCTAGAGGGCCCTCTATAGAGCGTAGAGACGAATGGTATCTGACATAACATTTGCTTGTACAATCTAAAAAAAATATTTTTATATATTAAAACAGAAGTCACAACTCTTTTTTTACGTGTGATTTTTTTTTAATTGGACCTACTTCAAATATTTGATTAATTGTATCATCGTAGTAACCTAATAATATCACGAAATCTTAATCTATGATTTTGTTTGTTTACCTTGATGTCACTTTAAAACTCTGTTAAAGTTTATAACTTTTCTCAGATCTTTTGTCTGTCGATTATTACCCAAGTCTTGTCAAGGATCAGATCGAAGATTAGATTTTTGTTTGGAACCCTATTCAAGGTGTTTTTCTGTGGATCAAAGGTGAAAAAGATGAATTTACAACCTTCGACAAAACGCATCCATGTCTCTCGAGGAGATGATGGAATTTGATTGCAGCAAGGATTTTGTTGTTTTTCCTAATCTCCAACGTGTCAGTTTACTTGCCAACAACATCGTTCCCCCTCTCAGATTATTTATAAGGTATACAAAAATCATCCTTCTTTTTTCTTCACTTGTGATTAGAACCAAACATTAACCCTAACTTGGTTTTGATCTCTATTTGTAGTCAAACTGCTAATTTGTGTGATTTTTGGATATCATTCACATGTCTAATCATATCATTTTGAGTCGATATCTTTCTCTGATTTACTTGATGCATTGGTCTGCCTCAAAAGCTTTCCTTCAACTCAATACTCCTTTTCTTTGTGCTTACCTTTCTGCAGGAGGATAATGGAACAATATCTCATCTGTATCATCATCGCAGTTATCAATCCTCATAGCCAGTCAGTCTCTAGCTCAAGATCCACAGAGATATTAGGTTTTACTAATCATCCGGGTGAGTATATATAAAAAACATTTTACTAATCATCACTGTCTTACTAATCATCCCGGTGAGTATATATAAAAAACATCAGGAAGCGTTAGACATTGTATATAAACAGCCATTAGAAAAAGTTGTTTCGAGATGGTGTTATAACAAACCTTAAAGAAACAAAGCCGCGTTAGTCAGTGCATCAGATTCGCCGTTATCAATCCTCATTGTAGGATTTGGAGACGCCGACTTTGAAGAGATGGATTTAAAGAGATGGATGTACAAGTCTATGTCTTCTAAAAAAGGAAAAAGATATTGATGATTCGTACAACTGCGAGTATGATATTTTGTGTAAACTATGTTTTTTTTGTTTTGGTGGTATCTTATAGATACTAGACCCAAATAGAGAACACCGTTTTGCGAGTGCAACGGGGTGATTAACTTCACGAGATACCATTCAGTTGTATCTATAAGACAATTGACAACACAAAACAATCTTCAGAAAGATGATGACGAAACTGCAGAAACTGTAGAACAAGATGATAATGATGATGAAACTGCTGCCATTGAAGAGATGGAGAAGCCTTTTGTTTTCAGTGACCAACCCACAAGGTAACTGAAGATAGCAGGAGAAAATTGCAAAGTCAAAAGAGAACAAAAGAGGCAAAAAGAAGTCTGAAAGTGTGGAGGATCAATCTAAAGTAAGGAAGCAAAAAAAAACGAGAGCTAAATTGAAGATGGAAATTGCTGAAGTAAAGCTAGGAAAGATTTCTCACAGCTCATCAAAAACCATGAACTGAAAAGAAAAAGAAAATGCTTCGGACTGTCTTATATTTTTGTACTTGACAATGTGTTAAATGAACACATCTAAAGGGAAGAGAAAAGAAGAGTTACGAGAGAGAAGTCGAATGAGAAGCAATGATTCAATGCCTTTGCATCAGACACTATCATCTATGCTCATAGGAAAGTCAAAGGTGCCATACATTGGCTTGCTATTTTTATATATTGATTCACGAACTATGCGTAACATTAAAATCTAAAAACAGAATGGACACCATGGACAGATCTTATATATCCAATTTTTGTTGTGGTTGCAGAAGTGTCTTTTAAGTGCGAACTTGAGTTGGGTTCTTGAGCCAGTCACTAAGTTTCCTATCTTTCTCACATACAAACTGTAACAAATTGTATATATTGAAAGTTCATAATTTCCTAATTTTAACAAGATCATAATTTTCGAAAACTTATATAAATATTTTCACTAATTTTTTAATTAGTAATGAAATATTATTATATATTAATATATATTTAGTTATTGTTTATAAAAGGAAACATCATTTTTTCCTATTTTATAATCGTAATATCTTATATATTAAAACACAAGTCACAACTTTAATCTATGTGTGATTTTTCTTTTTAAATGAACGCTTCCTAGAAAGTCCAAATTCATTTATTCCTTAATAACATTTATGTCTTACTAAATCACTCTATTTGATACTATAATAACTACCTACTCCTACAAACACGATTCAGTTAAGAAACATATATTTGCATCATTAATGATTCACATACGATGCATATCTGTGTTTAAAAATATGCTTATATCGAACCTAACATTTTTTCTAAATAAGTCATTTTACCCGGTTTGGTTTATACAAGTTAATAAACAAATCACAATTGGAATAACCAGTTCTGACCATCATTTTTGATACATGATTAGATTGTTTCAATGTTTTTAAATCCGACTGGAACACTAAACCGGATGAACTTCTGAGTCATCAGATCATCGGATCGACCGCCAGTGATCGGCAGAATAATATATAAATTAATTGTATTATATAATAATATATTAGCTATGAAAATAAATATATAGAAACTAAGGTTAAGTATTTTATAATATTTATATAAAACATAAAATAACAGTTTGGATATGTAAATATTTTATGTTTAAATTTCTTAGAAAATATTTAACTTTAGTTTCTATATTTTTATTTTTATTTTGCATACAAGATATCAAAAATAGTTTAGATTATTTAAAAAAAATAATAACAAGTTAAGATTTATGACATCTAACAAAAAAATATTAAGACTTAAAAAATTATAAATAGTTATATGTTTGATGTGACTAATAAAATTAAACCTTAAATCTAAAATATACCAAAAATAAAAATCATAAATAAAATGTTGATAACAAAACTGAAAAACCTAATTTCTTAATTAAAAATTATACAAAATAGATTTAAAAAACATAATTAAAAACTAAAAGCTGTGTACTGATTTAACCAGTGGCTCAACCGGTGACCAGATTTTGGGTTTTAGCGGGTTTTATTGGGTTTTTAAATTTTGGTTATTTTCACAAAACCCGAAACGGATTTATCTTGAGTCAATCATTGACTATTTAACATGTGCGGTTCATACATTCATTAAATAAAACCATATATCACACATAATCCGTCCTGATTAATCTAAGAAGATATAAGTATAATTTTTGTTAAACTTTATAATGTTGTGAAATGTTACAGTGTATTTGGAAATGAAAATTATTTTCTATTTTACAAAACTTTATACATGTTCATGTGTTTAGTAATAAAACACTAATTCAACAAACAAAAATATATAAAAGAAGATACAAAAACATGTTACATTTTGAAATAATTAATTTGATGAAAAAAAAAATGAATAACTTACTTATGTTTCTAAAATGCATATACACATATATAATTATAATATATACCATTCTTGAAATAAAACCAAATATCTATATAAGTAAAAGTAAAAATTAACATCCGCGTGGTTGCGCGGATCCAGATATATTCTTATATATTAAAACATAAGTCACAACCTTGATTCATGTGTGATTTTTTTTTAAAAATAGACCTAATTGACATATTCCTAGAAAGTCATGTTACATTTAATCTATAATCTTATCATTTAATTTTGGGCCTACCATAAATTTTTATTGGGCTATCAATAATTGGATTTAAACAATAAATGATCGATTGGATTTATAGATAGTACAAATTAAATAGATATAATTCAATGTTGTAATACTATACCTCCATATGTTAATTATTTAAATATTTGTCGACGTTAACTTTTAAAATTATTTAAAAAAAAAATTAAATAACAAAAATCATATTATCTAACAATGATTAATCTTTACTACCTTAAACCAATGAAAACGAATTTTAAAATATATAGCTTATTTTAAAAATTAAACAAAAACTAAATGTTTAATTATTTACTCGATAATATAAATCTATAAAGAGAAAAATTTAATTTTTTAAAAACTTTCTAAATTTGTGAAATGTTACAATATCTTTGAATATGACAATAAAATAATACTTTACTAATCTTTATATATATAGTTACGATTTTAATAGTGAAATAATAATCCTAAAATATATGTATAGAAGAAGATACAAATACATGTGAAAGTTTGAAACAATCTATTCAATGAAAAAAAATATACAGTAAACTTATTATGTTTTAAAAATTAATAGACATATATATATTATAATATATACTAATTTAGAATTGAAAACAAAATATTTATATAAAAATAAATGAAAATAAAAATCTGCACAGTTGCGTGGATCGAGTTCTAGTTGATTGATTAAATGTAGTACTGTTTGTGCGGCCGGAGAAGGGTTCTACTGGTGTGAGAGGCTCCACGTGTACTGTCGCTTTCGATAGTGGTATAATAGATGGAGGCCTCTCACTGGTCTCGACGTTCACATCACATGGTTGGACCAAAATATCGACGTTCCCATCACCATAGATACGCTAACATATAGCATCATCCTTCAGGGAGAAAACTATTAACCCGGATCCGAGATCAAAGTCCGAAATCCGATTCAACAAATTAAATTGTTTTGTACATATATGATCTTATTGTATATGTATAAGCTGGTTTTAATTGTTGTCTTATATATCAAAATTATTTTTGAAAATATTATCCACTCTTTATTATTGAAGTGAAATCTATTAATAATCATGTTTTATTTTGTTTCCTAAAAATACTCTACAGAATCTACAATCATGTATCTATCTTATTAAATTAGAAGTATTTTAAGTTTTTGTTTGGCAACATATATAGCAGTTCAAAGAATAGTGTTGTTTGAAAACATGAATATCAGTAAGTTAGGAAAAAAAAGTAATAAGCTTATGCTATTAAAAAATTAGAAATTCATTACATTATGTTAAAGAGTAATGGGTTTACGTTACTTGATATACATATTCAAATCAAAATAATAATTTAAAATTGATTTATACCAAAAATTCATTCAAAAATATACATATATTCAAAATTGATTTTTACTAAGATATTTTCCAATAACCATTATAAAAATGTTTTCAATATATATAAGAAAAATACAATACAAAGTCCAATTTCAAACACCAACTTAAATTATGGTTTTTATATTTCACATTGAAATTTAAAAATATAATATATATGATTATTTATATGATTGTATGTATAAATTATTATTAATTATAAGAAAACTTATTTGATGGCACGTATAAAATACGATTAATTATATGATAACACATATTTTTGTAACCTATGATGACATATATATGATATATAATAGTGATTAGGGGTGGGCGTTCGGGTTCGTTTTCGGGTCTATTTGGGATTTCGTGTTCGGTTCAGATCTTTGAGGATTCAATTCGGATTTGGATAACCAATTTAAATTGGTTTGGTTTAAATATTTGGATAAAGAATTAATAATTATTTAAGTATTTTTGGAGTTTTGAATATATTTTAACTATTTTAGATATTTACGTTTGATTATTTGTATATATTTTCAAGTATTTAAACGAACTTAAAAGTATCATATATATTCTGGATGTTTTTATATATATATTAAATCTAAAAAATAATTAATATATATAAATATATAAATCTATTTTGGATACCCAAAATAATTCGATTCAGATCGGATTAGGTTTCAGCTCTTCAAATACCAAATTTTTGAATAATTCAGATATTTAATAAATTTTTGTTCAGATTTGGTACTACTTATTCGGATTGGGATCGGTTCGATTCTTCAAATTTGAGTTTTTTACCCAACCCTAAATAGTGACATTAAAAATAAATAACATCATATTTTTTTAAAAATACACTTGCGCGGACGCGCGGATCAAAATCTAGTATAACATTAATTACATTACAATTCATCATCAACAAATTTTCTAAAATGATACTTCTGCCATTCCGTGGAAGTTTGCATTTTATACTATTTTTTGTTTTTCTATAAACTTTTAATAAATACAGGAAAACATTAGTAAATTTAATTTCTAAAAAGAGTATTTATCGTCAGCTATCCATATCAGTAGATCAAACTCTAATAAGAATATTAGACCTACGTATGACTGACCTGGTGATAGCTTTGGATCATCATGAAGCCATGGAGGCAGTTTCTAAACTAACACAATGGCCAAGATACCGTTTCTTACTGGAGCATATATCAAGTCTCAAGAACTGTTTTACTTCAATACAGTTTGTAGTTGAAAGCATAAGCTGCAATTTCATTGTGCGAGATATAGGTAAGAGCATAACACGAGTTGGAAGATTCCAGTCTTACCTAGCTTGGGAGAACCGGCGTGGCTTCATGATAGGGTGGGTACATAGATTAGATTATTTTCCTCTTCCAGAAAAACATAAAACATGGACAGGACCCTATATCAAGAACCAAAAGGACATTTTGAAATCAAATAATGAGGTATATAATTAATATGGGCTTATTTTTCGCCAAATTAATACGGACTTAACTTATCCTTTTGTTTTGTTTCTACCCCAAACGAGTTCCATATCCACATGTGGCTGAAATGTATGAAATATTTTAAGTGCACTCTTTTACATTTCGTGTAATTTGGCAAGTGTTATTATTCAAGACAACATCAAATACATATTCTATAAATTAATAATAAATAAATTAATAAACATGATAAATTAATTAATAAATTTCGTCGGTTTCGAATTGGGCTGGTTAAATTAAAAAAAAAAATTAACTTTTTAAAAATCTTACGCAATTATATGATTTCATTAAGATCATAAATTAATAATTTACATATATACAATTTATATAAGTACATTTATATTATTAATTTTATATTCACAATTGAGTTTACCTCTATTTCTTGAACACTTCAATATATTTTGATAGTATTTACTAAAATTATATCTAAAACCACATTTAAAATCTATGAAATATTTTTCATATACACCAAATAATATAATAAAATTAATATAAAATTTAAATTTCTAAAATTCAATTAATATATATACGGTAAAATTAATTAATTTTCTTATTTTATAATCCGGATCAAACTGTAATTGTTGTATGGCATATGCAACTGTACGCCGTAAAGAGAATGCTAGTGTTGCTTAAATGTGTCTCTTTTGTAAATATATTTCAAAAGATTTTATATTCACGTAGAAACTATTTTTATTAGTCTTAAGTCGAACCAATTTCAATGTTTTGTATTTGGTAAACTAATGCAGCAAACACACATATATACACAGACAAATATGTTATACAATCAAAGAATATTTGTTTTCAAGGTTTTTTTTATTTTTGCAAAAGCATATTTGTAATTTAAATAACGAAGAGGTTACAGACATCGATCTATGACTCAAAGTCATACAGTTTTGAGAGAATTACTAGATTCTGATCCGCGCGCCGCACGGATTTTTTCGTTTTTTCATTTTTTTTATATTGATCAATATTTTGAACGAGTCTGGTATTTTTAACATAACCGTAAGATCTGTATTTCCTTAATACTACATTTATGCAATACAAATTTACGTTTTTTAGTTGCAATCAATTTAATGATTTATTGAACTATCAATTATATTTTTGTTTGTTTATAATTGATCAATTATATAAAAATCTAACTAACAATGGTTGTATTTATTGTATGAAAACAATTGTTATTATATTTTAAATGTAAAATAAATTTGAGATTGTGATTTAGAAGCTAAATAAAAATGTAGTGCATATAAAATAAGTTATGTATTTAGCTATATTATCAAAACCTATATTTTATTTTTATTAACTATATTATATGGGTGTTGCTAAGAAAAACTATATTATATGGGTAAGATAATAAATGGGTCATAATATTAGGGGAATATTAGATAAAGCCAAAATTTTAAGTTTTAACAGATTATTCCACGGAAAAATGGTACAAACTTACCTACGTTTTTTTTTTAAAAAAAAATTTATCTCTTTTCTTTGTTCGTTCAACCAAAAAGATTTTATCTTCTCAACTATTTTCTCTTACCCTATCAAAAATTTGCCGTCAGAAACGATAAACAAAACTTTAAATTATAATTTGAAGAACTTCTCTCTCCCATTGTTGATCCATTTTTTACATAGAGGTTAGACTCGCTGATCTTTTTTCCTTTAGATGATGAGATTTAGTAACTCAAATATGTTGATATAGTGTGTTTCATAAATATTAATTAATTATCTTTGTCGTTGTAGATGGCTCCGACTGGTCAGATCCTAACTCAATAGGAATTTTCTGTATGAATTAGAGAAGAATGATGGTCTAAAGTTTCAGAAAACATGAAGGATTCTGAGGGAAAAAATCGTCGGAATTTCGTCGGAATATCGTTATTCCGACGAAATTCCGACGAAACACGTCGTCGGAAATAATTCCTCGGAATTTATTTTTTCCTCTGAAATGCCTCGGAATTTTCCGACGGAATTCCGAGGAAATCAATTTCCGAGGAAATTCCGAGGATCCCTTGTTTGTCGGAAAAGTCCTCGGAATATACCGAGGTAGAACTTCGTCGGGATAATTCCTCGGAAGTTCATCGATCGATGCGTGTTTGGACATATATACATCGATCGATAGGAGTATACCGACGGACTTTTTCCTCGGTTTATTCCGAGGAACTGTTCCCTCGGTATATTCCGAGGGATCCGTTCCTCGGAATTTTCCGAGGGAGTTGTCCCTCGGAAAATTCCGAGGGAAATGTCCGTCGCTATATTTTTTTAAAAAAATGGATCGATCGATGCGTTTTTGTTCAAAAACGCATCGATCGATCTAGTGAAAAATATAATTAATTTCCTCGGAATGTAAAAAATATTAATTTTTTTGAAAAAATAAAATTTCTGAAATTTAAATTCGAAAATATGAAATTAAAAGTAAAATTGAAATCATATTAATTAATATTCAAAGTTTCACAAATAAAAATAAAACATTCCGAGATTGGGGAAAAAAAAAACTACGGGTCTGGCACGTCCGGGAACACCTCGTTCGGGTACATCCTCTGCATCATCTCCATCATTTGCTGGTTCAGCCTCCTCTGTGCCTCATAGCCCGCCTGTTGAGCCGCCATCTGGGTCTCCAACAAAGATATTCGATCATCTTTGTCCTTCAACTGAGCCGTAAGTACTTCTGGATCAACAAAGGGCGGTGGTGCAGAAGAAGGAGGAATCGACCGGGTGCGACGACCCAAACCGAACAAACGTCCCTTCTTCTTTGGAACCGACTGAATAGAAAAAAGCCAAATTTAGAAATTTAAACCAAGAAATAAATGAATTGAACTTTAAAAAAAAAAGAACTTACGGATTCAACGATTTCGTTGATTCGAAACCGGGACAAGTTGGTCGAAGCCGTCGAAGCGTCATCCTCGGTTTGAAGCTGAGACACTTCGTCTACCACCTGAGTTTGGACCAGGTCGACCACGTCCCTCACAAGACCGTCATCAAGACCGTCATCAATCTGGCCGGTCTTCTTGTTGGTATACGCCCTCCTCATTAGGGCGAGATCATCGACCGGCTCGCCATCATTTTCTTCCGCCTTGAAAAAAAACATAAAATTAAAGAAACATTAGAAATTAGAAGAAATGCACAATAAATTTAAATTCTGAAACTCAAATAATTGAAGAAAAAGCGGTTGAAGTTACCATGCGATCTCCGAGAGTGGCAATAGATTGAGCACCCAAGTTATGCTTGTAGATGCCCTTCCCTTTACGGTCGCTCCTGCGGTTGGTGGAGTTGGTGGAAGAAGTTTCTTTCGTCTCCTCCTTATCCCAATGCGCACACAACTCCTTCCAGACCGTGTCGTTCATCGACTTTGGGACCTTTTAATTAAAAAAAAAAAAAAGTTTAATAAATTAAAAAATAGTTTAATAAATTAAAAAATTGTTTAATAAATTAAATCGAACCTTATTGATTTCCCACTTCTTCTTCCACTCGTGGATCTGCTTCCCATAGTTGTCCATTACTTTATGGACGAAGTGGTGATAGATAAAGAGCGTCTCATCGGAATTCCAGTTGAACTCTTGCTGAAAAAAAACACAATTAGTAGAAAATTTATATTAAAGATTAAAAATATAAGTAAAAAATTAGAATACTTACCGCAAACTGACGAAACCACAGAACCTGCTTGTCGGTTGGGAAGTGAGTGAAAGTCGGATGTCCACTGTCGAGGGCCGAGTACATCATACGGTTGATCCATGCGCTGATCCCGTTCCCGGATCGGTTGAACCTTATTAAAAGAACAAACGGTTAATAATGAATCCAAATTTAAAGAAAAAAAAATGTTTAATTACCATGTTTGACCCCGTCCATGTGGATACGGAGTGAGATACGGAAGATGGTCACGACCGGGCTGTTGAACCAACTCCGCAACCCTCATCACTCCCGGAGGACCCGGAGGAACAGGAGCGGATGCAGCAGCGGGAGCGAGAGGAGCATGAGCGGGTGCAGCAGAGGGAGATGTATGGTTGGAGCTGTGGGGCGAAGGGGAATCCTGAAAATGGCTGGAATCCCGAGACTGGCTCCCCGTACCACCACGACCACGACGCTGTCGAGGCCGGGTCTGATCATCATGAGACCTGTAAATTAAAAAAATATATTTAATAAATACAGAAATATATAAATTAATTTTTTTTATTAAAAAAAAATCCCAAATAATTTAATCACAGAAAAAGATTTATATATATTAAATTTTTTAATAAATATATAAAAATAGTTCTAATAAACAAAAAATAGTTTTAATAAATAAAAATTGTTTAATAATTACAAAAAATAGTTTTAATAATATATATATATATGAAAAATATTTTTAAATCCCAAATAATAGTATTTAATCACAAAAAAGTTTTATAGATATTTAAAATGTTTTGTAAAATCCAAAAAATCGAATTTATATAGAATTTTTTTTTGTAAAATCCAAAAAATCGAATTTATATAGAAAAATCGTTTTGTAAAATACAAAAATCGATTTTATATACAAAAATCGATTTTATAAATACAAAAAATAAAAAAATTATAAAAAAATTCTAAATCAATTCAACAAAACAAATTATTCAACCAAATCACAATTCTAAACCTATTATACAACCAAATCACAATCCTAACCAATCACCCTAACAAAAATCTATCAAAACTACACAAAAACCTAACAAATAGAACCTAAGAGAGTGGGATAGGGTCCTTACATGATTTGTGTAAGAGAAGAGGGAGATCGCCGGAGATATCGTCGGATTTCAGGGGTTTTCGCCGGAGAGGAGGGAGAGGAGGCACAGAGGAAGAAGAGAGAAATGGGGAAGAAGAAGAGGCTCGTGGTTATAAAACCTAGGGTCCGACGGACATTATCCGTCGGAATTCCGTCGGAATTCTAATTTCAATTTTCGCGAAATATTTGCCCGGTAAAATGAAAATATTCCGAGGAAATACCGAGGAACTAGTGTTTGGGGTTTCAAAACATCAATTTTTTTTGCCGTATTTCATTTCTTATACAATTGTAATGCATACCATTGAGGATTCTTTGTATACATGAGCATAAACCATGAAATAACAAATTTCAAAACTAATTGAAAGTATTCCCTTTACCGTTCATTAAAAGGTATAAGTGTTTCTCTTATGTTGCGAGATTTCGTTCATACAATCGGAAAAGTGTTAATTATACGGTAAGGAACAAATTTTTGACTTCATAATGAACGTAAGACACTTAATAAGGGTTATATAGGTGTTATTCAAACGGCAAAACGTTGTTTTCGGTTTAAAAACCCTATTTCCTCGGAATTTCCTCGGATTATTCCGAGGGAACTCCGAGGAAACCCTCTTCTTCCTCGAAATTTCCTCGGAATATTCCGAGGAAATTCCGACGAACTAGTGTTTGGGGTTTCAAAACGTAATTTTTTTTAAAAAAACGCATCGATCGATGCGTTTTTGAACAAAAACAAATCGATCGATTACTAAGATGGCCCGGGCCGTAAGATTGTGATCGATCGATGAGAGTATCCCATCGATCTATCGACAATCTGAATTGTTCCTCGGAATTTCCTCGGAAAATCTTGTATGTTTTTTTAAAAATGCATCGATCGATGCGTTATAAAACAAAAACGCATCGATCGATTAGTAGGATGGACCGGGCCGTAAGATTGTGATCGATCGATGAGAGTATCCCATCGATCTATCGACAATCTGAATTGTTCCTCGGAATTTCCTCGGAAAATCTTGTATGTTTTTTTAAAAATGCATCGATCGATGCGTTATAAAAAAAAACGCATCGATCGATTACTAGGATGGACCGGGCCGTAAGATTGTGATCGATCGATGAGAGTATCCCATCGATCTATCGACAATCTGAATTGTTCCTCGGAATTTCCTCGGAAAATCTTGTATGTTTTTTTAAAAATGCATCGATCGATGCGTTATAGAACAAAAACGCATCGATCGATTACTAGGATGGACCGGGCCGTAAGATTGTGATCGATCGATGAGAGTATCCCATCGATCGATCGACAATCTGAATTGTTCCTCGGAATTTCCTCGGAAAATCTTGTATGTTTTTTTAAAAACGCATCGATCGATGCGTTATAGAACAAAAACGCATCGATCGATTACCAAGATGGCCCGGGCCGTAAGAATGTGATCGATCGATGCGTTATAGAACAAAAACGCATCGATCGATGCGTGTTCGGAAAACAGAATTATAAGGCAAAACCCGACCTTTTTTGGATCTAAACCTTAGAACTCTCATCCCCTCCGATTTCCCCTATAATTCGCCCCCCCTTTCTCTCTCTATAATCATCCGATTTGAACAATTTTGGGCTCTATTCCACTTGATTTTTCGAGCTCTACCTGATTCCTACACTCGTCTTCACCCTAAGACAGGTATACTCCGCGAATCTCCACATTCTGAAATCGTGTTCTTGAGCAATTTTTGGGTTTTGTGAATTTCTTATTTCCGTGTTGATTCCTTGATCAAATATGCATGAAACAGATGTTTAAACATGGAATAGAACACAATTGTCTGTGATCAACGAGTTTGGAACATGATTTGAGATGATTTAGGGATAGAGAATTTTTTTCAATTTCGTTTTTTTTTATCACAACTCGATTTCGCTTTTCATTTTCATGTTGCTTTGAGTTCTTAATTGATTATAACCATGTTGAGAGCAATGATTCTATTTTGTAGAGAATGAAGCGCACGAAAACATCAGCAAAGAAAAACACACAAGAAGAGGGTTCGTCACAGCTGGAGAAGCAAAGGCCAAAGAAGTGGGATAAGTCTGATACCACCCACTACAACAACATGAAGAAGGTAGCCGTTCCGGCTACACAACTAGCATGTCCTGAGACGATGACAATATTGGGAATCAAAGCAGACATTGAAGGACTGTTCCAGAACATGGGTCTAGGCCAACTATGCAACCTCAAGGAACCCACTTATCCGGAGTTGGTACGCCAGTTCATAGCATCCGCATACGTCACCCGTCCCGATGATAGCCATCAGGAAGGTTTTCTGGCATTCGTAGTGCAGAAAGTATACTATGAGGTATCTTTCACAGACCTCTGCGGACTATTTGGATTGAGTGCGGGGGAGAGGACATATGGTCTTTATTGGACTTCAGAGCTGTTGAACTTCTGGGAAACGATTGGCACAGGGGTTTATAGATCTTCTCAGGCAAAGGAGTCACTTATCCGGAGCCCAGTACTGAGATATGCGACACGCCTCATTGGCTCATTGCTATACGGGACAACCACAGCCGCATCAGTCACGCAATGGGAGTTGTGCCTCCTGTACCAAGGTGTGAGGCATTTGCTACCGGCATTTGGAAACTCTACATTCCCACCTGCTACTGCCTTCAACATGGGAGCGGTGCTGGCCGCAAACTTAGCAGGATACAAGGGGAAAGTAACCAAATCCAAGAGCAATGCATGTGGATTTGGTGCAGTGATTACTCGGATCCTTAGACATGTGGGTGTAGACTGCGAGAACCAGCAGGTAGCACTGGACAGATCGAACAACATTGCTTGGAACTACCTGGATGTCATTTCTCTAGTAAGTAAGGAGTTCATAGCTGGTCCCCACTCGAGGATCCATCGGGATGGTCCTTACGTCTACGTATTCCAGGACCGAGCGAAGAAAACACTCTACTGCCACCTGCCTCAGATCGGCCTGACTGCTCTACTTTCAGAGGCTGCAGTTGAGTTCCTACCCCCTGCTACCGCACTAGTAGACAAGCCATCCTTCTTCACGCCAAAATATCAGACCAAAGGCAAGGGCGTGGTTGATGAAGAAGGACAAGATGAGGCTGCACAAGCCATTCCAGATGATTCACAACCCCATCAGCTACTCCCATCAGACTCCAGCCAGTACAAGCTGCAAGAGCTTCCACCGAACGCCACTTCGCGCCAGCAACAACATTGGAGAGATCAGAGCATAAAGACAAACAACGACATGCTACACAAGATCTGGGCTGCCATTTCACGTATCAGGCCGTGTCGTTGCCAAAAGGATGATGTAGTTCATCGGGACAACTCTCCATCCAGCTCTGGTTCGGGTTCGAGTGGTACACACAGGGTAAGAAAGAGGTCCAAGAGACCCAACGATGCAGGAACATCTGGAGCAGGAGACGAGGAGTAGGAGCTATCACCGGCTATTTTATTTTCTTTTCTATTCTAACGTTTTATGGTCTTATTTTCTGTTAATTTTGAACTGAGTTTTTTTTTAGGTTTCTTAATTATGAGTTCGTATTTCTTTTACATGGTTTCTTTGTTTTATTTGGTTGTGTTTTGTGTAGCTTTTAATTCGTATTCAGCTTTGCCTTGCTAGATAAACCAAATAACTATTATCCGAGGAAAGAGGTTATATCAAGTGTTCCTCGGAATTTCCTCGGTATTTCTTAAAAAAAAAAAAAAAAGTTCAATGGTAGTCTGTTTCCGAGTCATCATCACCAGATGAATCTGAATCTGGATCTTGGTGAAACTCTCCAATCACTGGTTCATCCTCTACGTGAACGACGGCTTCCTCTCCAAAGTCGGTTAAATCGACTACAAGGCCAACTCCAGCTAAATCTTCTGCTGCACTACAGTTGCCGGATGTGCTTGGTTGTAGTGGGTCTTCCAGCTCAGAACTTCCCTGAACTCGGCCTCTCGGGTTGAGTCTTGTAACAGTAACCCATGGATCATCTCTGTTCCTTACCCGGGGGTACTTGATATAACAAACCTGTAACATTTAGAAAAATTATAAATTAATACACATGATGATGAATCATTCTGAATAATTAACATTTAATTACCTGATCGGCCTGGGAAGCAAGAATGAAAGGATCATAATATTGCAGCTTTCGCCTCGAATTTACTGATGTAACACCAAATGCATCTGTTCTCACACCTCGATCTGGGGTGTTGTCGTGCCAATCACAATAGAAAACAGTACAGCGCAATCCAACCATGCCCAAATACTTGATTTCCAAAATCTCATGTATGTGTCCGTAGTATACATCATCTCCTGATGCAGAACAAACGCCAGCATCATAAGTCGTACTCGAACGTCTCCTCTTCTGAGTTGTGAATGCATATCCTCGAGTACAAAATCTCGGATATGACTTCACAACAAAGTTTGGTCCAACGACCATCTCACGTATCCAATCGTCAAATGTTTCACCTCTGGCCAAACCAGCAGACACCTATTAATAGCACATATATATATATTATATCAATAAATGTGAATTAGTATAAATATGTGATAAAATATATTTTAATTTGTTTAAAGCACTCACATAAGTAAACATCCATCCAGTAAATTCTCTCTGCTTCATTTCTTCTAGTTCGTCCTCTGTGGCGTATCTATACTCGAACCGCTTTTCTGCCATGAAAATCCTGTATATGATGACAATAATGTAATTAATTAAGATTTAAATTTCAACTTGTTAAAATAAAAATTTGTAAGCTCATTTATTTACCTCTCATATTGAAGAACGTCTTCGCAGTTGGTGAGCAAATATGTTTGCAAATGACTGCGCTCCTGCTCAGTAAGTCGACGGTCCTTTGGTTTTCCGCTAAGTCGTCCAACGTCTGTGAAAATGTCTGGAACCGTAACATGATATGTTGCCCGTTCGCCTCTATCATCATGCCGAGCAGGTCTTCTGTTTTTGGTCTGAACTTCTGCTGGAAAGTAGTACTCGGCAAAGTTTGAAGTTTCTTCATTGATCATCTGTGCGACTATAGAACCTTCCACCCTACTTAAATTTTTCACCATCTTCTTCAAATGGAACATATACCGCTCATACAGATACATCCATCTATACTGCACAGGACCACCAAGTTCCAATTCTCTTGCCAGGTGAATAACAAGATGCTCCATAACATCAAAAAATGAGGGAGGAAATATCTTCTCAAGGTTGCACTGAATCACGGCTATGTTAGTCTTCAAATTTTCAATACCTTCAAGAGTCACTGATCTCGTGCATAAATCGCGGAAGAAACCACTTATCCCTGCAATTGCTTCATGAACATTTCGTGGTAATAGTTCCTTGAAGGCGAACGGAAGGAGGCGCTGCATCATTACATGGCAATCGTGGCTTTTCAAGCCAGTAAACTTTCCTTCCTTTCTGTCGATACAGTTACGCAAATTTGATGCGTAACCGTCTGGAAATTCCACATCGTTTGAAATCCAATCAAAGAACGCATCTTTTCCCGCTGCATCAAGTCGGTATATGGGAAAAGGAGCCCTACCATTCTCATCAACATGAAGTTCTGAACGAGCACATATATCGACTAAATCCAGTCTTGACTTCAAATTATCCTTTGTTTTACCTTGAACATTAAGGATCGTGTTCATGAGATTGTCAAAAAAGTTCTTCTCAATATGCATGACATCTAAATTATGCCTTAGCAGATGATCCTCCCAGTATGGCAGATCCCAGAAAATACTTTTTTGTGCCAGTTATGTAGTTCTCCAACAGCATCTACCGGAAAACGCTCATGTCCACCGACTTCTGGCGTCCTTTCTGCACCAAAATCTCTTAGTTGTATCTTCAAATCTTTCCCACAAATTTCCGGAGGTGGACTGTCAAACACCCTCTTGTTCTTCGTAAACAAATTCCTACTCCTACGATATGGATGATCAGGTGGTAGGAATCTCCTGTGACAGTCAAACCAACACGTTTTCCTTCCGTGCTTTAGTTGGAAAGCATCAGTGTTATCTTGACAATATGGACATGATAGCCTTCCATGCGTTGTCCATCCAGACAACATACCATATGCTGGAAAATCACTTATTGTCCACATTAGTACTGCCCGCATTTGAAAGTTTTCTTTACACGAAACATCGTATGTTTCAGCACCTTGAGCCCATAGTTGTTGCAACTCATATATTAGTGGCTGAAGAAACACATCAAGTGATCTCTTAGGATGCTCTGGTCCGGGAACGAGAATCGAGAGAAACAAAAACTCTCGTCGCAAGCACAAGTTTGGGGGGAGGTTGTATGGTGTAAGAATGACGGGCCATAGAGAATACTGTCTTCCACTCTTGCCAAACGGACTGAAACCATCAGTACATAATCCAAGGTAGACATTTCTTCTCTCATACGCAAAGTCGGGATACTTTGATTGGAAATGCTTCCACGCTTTTGCATCTGAAGGATGTCTGATCTCACCATCTGTTGAGTGCTCCGCATGCCATCTCATTGGTTGCGCTGTGCGTTCAGACAGATACAACCTCTGCAACCTTTCCGTCAAAGGTAAATACCACATCCTTTTATATGGCACTGGAACTCTTCCACTCGTATCTTTATAACGAGGCTTTCCACAAAATTTGCATGTAACCCGCTGTTCATCCGCCCTCCAATAAATCATGCAGTTGTCGCTGCATACATCTATTACCTGATACGATAAACCAAGACCAGCTACGAGTTTCTGAACCTCGTAGTATGAACCAGGAGCTACATTATCCTCGGGTAGAATACCTTTTACAAAATCAGCAATCGCATCCACACAGTCTTCAGCCAAATTATAATCTGTTTTAATGCCCATCAATCTTGTAGCAGATGATAAAGCTGAATGACCATCTCTGCAACCTTCGTACAATGGTTGCTTTCCAGCATCCAACATATCATAAAATCTCCTAGCTTCTGCATTGGGTAAATCTTCCCCTCTAAAATGATCATTTACCATCTGCTCAGTACCTACACCATAATCTACATCCGTTCTAATTGGTTCTTCTAATCTAACCGCTGGCTGAGGTTCACTAGTACTACCATGTTCATAATCAGTTTCCCCATGATGATACCAAATTTTGTAACTTCGTGTAAACCCACTCAAATATAGATGAGTCCAAACATCCCACTCTTTAATAACCTTTCTATTTTTACAATTAGAGCAAGGACATCTTAACATACCTGTTTTTGCTTCCGGTTGTCGGTGAACTAACCCCATGAATTCAGTTATACCTCGTTGGTATTCTTCCGTAAGCAATCTCGTGTTCGGATCCAAATGAGGTCGATCGATCCAAGAACGAAAATAATTTGAAGAAGACATATTTTTTATGAATCAAATTCGTGTGTAAATAGAGTAAGAGGGAGGATGAAGATATGAAGTGAATGAAGAGAAGAAGAGGAGTGCTTGTATTTATAGTTTAAATCCTGCCGACATACCGAGGAAATTCCGACGGAATTCCGACGGACAAAACTAGTTCGTCGGAATTTCCTCGGAATTTTGTAAAATCCCCCAACGGCTCTCCAACGGCTATAATATTTCCTCGGAATTCATCGGTTTTTTCCGAGGAACACAGTTTTCCTCGGAATTTCCTCGGAATATTCCGACGGACTGTAGTTTCCTCGGAATTCCGTCGGTATATTCCGAGGAAATTCCGAGGAAACCCAATTTTTGTTTCCTCGGAATTTCCTCGGAAATTCCTCGGTATATTCCGAGGATTTCATTTTCCGTCGGAATGTCCGTCAAATATCGCTGTTTTCTTGTAGTGATATAAAAACATAAGGTTAGTAGAAATGATTATTTTACTTAGAGAAAAACAATGTAGAAGGATTTAGGATTATGAATAACATTGAACCATACTCTTAGGACATCTCCAACAATGACACCAAATTTGGTATTGAAATTACACCAAATTTGATGTTTTGGGGTCATAATTTTTTTTCATCTCCAACAATGACACCAAAATTTAACACCAAATATAATATTATACATTATTTAATATTTTCAGTTTTTAAATTTTTATATTTTTATTATTTGTAATTGATAAATAATTATTTTATCACATTTAGATTATTATTTATATTTTATTATTTGTAACAGTAAATAATAATAATCATTTGATCATTTATTTTGGAAATAAAAATAAAAAATAATCGTTTTATTTTTTTATAATGTCAAAATAAAATAAAAATACAAATAACATAATATATTTATGCTTAATTAAAAATTTAATAGCAATAGAACTATATTATTAAATGAAACATAATAAAATATGTATTTTAAAGATTTGGTGTGATGAATAGTACTATTCACATTACACAAAATTTGGTGGAATGGTGTCAAATTTAATGTCTTGTTGGAGATAAAATTGCATCAAAATTGGTGTTTTGGTATCTTGTTGGAGATGATACCGTTAAGTAAAAAAAGAAATGATTTTTTTTTTCAAAACAAAAGCAAATGCATAATAATAATTTATATAAATAAGAAATTCCATAATAAGAGGAAAGTGAGGCTGACGTTTTCAAATACAATCAGTCTTTCTGCACTTTGAACGCAAGAATCCATCCTTGCGTTTACGAAACCTGCAAAGACCAGAACAGGTTTTCAAACATGATATTCCTTTGTTTCCACACATCTATAATAATTCAATAAAGAGAACACAGAACACAAACAAATAGGTGGGTTAAATGAATGAGGAAAATGACATACCTCATCACTCTCTTTCAGGTAGTTGAAATCTTCTTTGAAAACGACTTTTGTAGTCTTTTTTTTAGGTTTACCATTTTTGTCAATAATCAGATTTTTCAATCCTTTTCCTTTCTTAGGAGTGACTTAGAAGAGTGAAAGTTGTTTTCCTAGACATGTTTATGGAGGTTTGGTGAAAAAGATTGTGACGATCATTAGACTGTAGGAAGTACCTATATTTATAATGTTTGGCCGAGGTTGTAGGTTTTTTGAAGAAATCATAACTAAAAAGATTTAGAACGTGATTTACACGAAGTTAAAAGAGATGATATCAATTACAAATATATGCTAATCAATCCTAGCTAATGTTATAATATCTAGCGCATAATATAGTAACTAATTGCTGATTTTCTGGGTTAATTGATATTCAATTTATATTTTTCTATATCTCAAGTAATTTTCACTAAATGGATTTCGGTTAATGGGGTCTAAATTTTGAACTTTGGTTTAACCGTTACAATAAACCGGTTTGATAATAATTTTTGGAATCTATTCAAAACGACCTGATCACAAGATATAGCATCATCTTGGTCTACCACATATATGATTTCTGCAAACTTTAGTTAAATTGTAATCCTAGTACAAAGAAATATATAGTTGTTGTGATTTTATATGACACCATTTGTGATATTAAAATGGTTCAGGTATACCATACATGGGTTATGATGCAGCAGACTACAGCAGTGAGGATGGATGATAAGTTGCAGCAATTAAATTCTAAATACATATATTGGACTTACTGGTTGGTTAAATAAATGAATTGAATTTAGAAGATTTGGTTATAATGTTGGCGTCTGTGTTATCAGCGTCGGTTAATCGATGTGGTTGGTTAAATAAAACAATTGAATTTAGGAGGTTGATTTTAATGTTAACATCCGTTTAGGACAGTGGCATGAGATTGTAATGTTTTAGGAAAAATCAGGACTAATTTCTATTTGTACTTCAGTTTTAATAGTTTAGATAAGATAGAAAAACTAAGCATACATTTAGTTGAAACATATGAGAGTTGGAAACAAGTTCCAAAATTAAAACTATAATTAGTAGTCCATGTTTTAGCTAGATAAAAATTTAATAATAAATCTCTCATTCACAACAAAACACAGGCTGTTGTACATACCTACACCTTATAGACATCATACAAAGAGTTGATTTGTATTTATTTTCTTTTGCCGACTCACCATTTTTAAAAAATCGAGATTGGCTGATAGTATTAAAATTGTTCCAAAAATCTATCCGACCTTAATTGTGCGTACAAGTGCGTGTATGTGTAGCGTTAATCATCGTACGATATCGATATGCATGACTGGTTAACATGATTTTATAAATACTAATTAATAATAAACTCCACGATAATTAACAGATTGTAATTGTAGGAACTTTCAAAAGAATGAAACCTGGGACTTGTTGTTCTGAATCATGCATGATGTGCAAAAAAAAAAAAATAGTTGTTCTGAATCGTTATCAAAAGTATAGATAATACTTATTTAACTTGTTACTCTCTTATCTCCAGTATTAAAATAAAGAAGGAAAAGAGACATAAATATGGTGCAAAAGAGACTATCCAATGATTTAAATGTATATATGCGCTAACCCTAGAACCACGTGGCGAATTACCATTCCTCCTCCTTTACCATTTCGGCTCAACGGAAAAAGACACGGAAACACTATAGAGAGAGAGAGAGAGAGAGAGAGAGAAAGGAAGAGGTAGAGTGTTTGAGAAGAGGGAGAGAAAGATGATGAATCAAGATGAGTGGTTGGGAACGCTAAGATACGCCGGTAAGGCGCAGGATAAGGTTTCCCTTGACACTCTCATGCTCCGTTACCGTCCGATCGCTCCAAAACCGACGACTGGTCAGCCATGCGATGCAGGAGACAACAACAAGAACTCTTACAATCTGAGCAAACGAACCAAACGAAAGTACGTTAGGGTCTCTAAGAATAACAGCACCACGTGTCGAGGAAAGACCAGATCTGACTTGTCTGATGATCGGGAACCAACTGGAGTAGTGACACTTCAACTCATGCCGGAAAAATCCGATCTTACAAGCGACTGCACGCCGTCAGATCCGATGGTGAAAATGATAACCGGAGAGGAAACACGAGAAATCAACACGTGGACCATGTTTAACGGCGGCGTCACGGCGGAGGTGGAGACGCGGGTGACGGTGGAGTCCGTTACCGGCGTATGTGACGGTAGTTCGAGTTTCCATGGGGTGAAGTGTACGGACGTTGAGATGGTGGATAACCTAAGTAAGGACACGTGTCCAGCGTTCGTATCGGATGCCTCAAACCGGGTGGTCTGGGTCAACGAGGCTTACCGGAGAAACGTTTCCGGTGAAGATCCGTCATCGTTGTCGTCGTTGCCGGATGTCATGGTGTGGTTGGTGATGGAGGAGTCGACGATGGCGATGTATTGTAACTACAGAGCTTTCACGTGTAGGGTGAGGATGCAGTACACGTGGCAGGAGGCAAACTACACCAAAACGGTGCCGTGCGACGTGTGGAAAATGGAGTTTGGTGGCTTTGCATGGAGGCTAGACACAACAGCTGCTCTAACTCTCTGGCTTTGATGTTGAGTGCTACTTGAAGCAGGATGGGTAAGAACTATAACGGTGAGCTATGTGATCGAAAAGTGTGACTAATCACAAGCTTTTAATCACTTTAGCAACTTTCTTTTGGCATATATAGATTATAGAGAAGCTTGAAGAAAGAAAAAGTAATATGATAATGTTGAGAAAGTATGAAGAAGCTAAGAATGCTTAAATATATAGAACATGCACTAATAATGTCAAATGTTTATTGGCAAAGACTAAATAAAAAGATACCATTGTATGGTTTCCTACTAATGTTAGTTTTTATCTTTATTTTAGATCTATAGACCTACTAAATATTTAACAGATCAGTGTGTTTTAATATATCACCCGTTATTCTGGAAAATGGATTTGTATCATAGTATTAAAAGCACAGTGAAAATAAACTTGATCTTAAGAAGAATATGTCATGGACATAATTATATACATTGGTTGAGAGACAGAACACATGAACTATATGGAGACCCCTATTAGGTGTTATACTTGGTATTAAATCACTTCATTAAGCTTTTGATTTCCCCTCGTTGCCGACAAACATACAACAAACAATCACATACAGTTTTATATACATATATAAACATATACATCAACATATGTGAAAGACCCGTCCCTTCCCCAAACTCCTCTTGGGGTTCCCAGGACGGGGTAAGGGTACACTTGTCTACTTTTCCGACAATCCGTGTATTCCTTATTGGTCCCCTTTATGAAATTAACGACTTAAACAGTATAAAGAAATCTCAAAACCTTTTTATTGCTTAAAATCCTTAACGTGAATTTTAGGAAAACAAGCTTGAATACTAATCTTGAAAGACAAATGATTTGAAAATAAAGTAGACGAAAATTTAACAGCGTTCCCAACCTAAGAACCAGCACCACTCCAACCTTACTTATGCGCTTCCTCGGCCGTACCTGCGGAAAGGAGGGGTGAGCATTTTAGGAAAATACTCAGTGAGGACAGGTTCTAGGAACCCGTTAACTCTTATCAAAACACGTAACACCGCAAGTATTAAAACGTAAACTAACAGGGCTAGCAATTCATATTCATAATCCTAGACACCTAGGACCTACACAGCTCAAGCGGACCATTCCTCCCCTTTTCTTGCTGCATCCCTATGGAGCCGCCTGCCCTGGTACACTCGGCATCCGGTTTCCTTGGATGTAGTCTATACCTTTTGCAGTGTATTACGGCCCCTTCCCGCCAAGACTCGGCGTGACTCAATCTTACCGGCGCTTCTATTCTTACCCTGCCGTTTTTGAACGCTACGGCCGCCGCGTTTCCCATTCTCCCCACCAGTCCCTCGGTGGTTTGTACTTTGTTCAACTTCTCAGTTTATTCTTAGTCTTTCTAGACTCTTTCTTACTTTAGTCATTCTAGACTCTCAATCATTTATTACCATTCATCAATCTTATCATTGAATTCATTCCTTATAACAATCAACCTAGCTCATACTAGTTACTTCCTAATACCATACGGGGTTAGGAATCTTGAGAGGAGTTCACAAACAAGTCCTCACCTTAGTTGGTTGTGGATCTGGTTCTAGGATAGCAAGGAAGTAGGTTCTGTTCCGGATCCGGCTCTCCGAAGTCTTAACGATCTAAACGCAGGCAGTTACACTCCACAGAATCGAGAAGCCGACGGCTTGGTACCCGCGATCGGCGACTTGGGCTGCGCTGGCGGTGGTCGACGGCGGCGCTTCCTCGGCAGACTGGTGGCGGTAGCAGCTCTCGACTCTCGCAAGGCTTCGCTTGGTGGGTGTCTGATGGCTCAGCTGTAGGGAGGCACCTCCTTTTATAGTTGTTAGGATTAGGGTTACTTAGGGTTTCTCTCTGTTGGGCCTGGGCCGGGGTGTTACAATTCTCCCCCACTAGAACTGAATTCGTCCCCGAATTCTGCTGTGTCTCTGTCTGGAACATCCCCGGATAGGTCTCCAAAAATTGGAACTCACGCTCCCATACCTCCTCGGGTATCCCATCTCTTTCCCATCGTACTAGTACCATCCGCACCTTCTTTCCATGGACATCTATCTCTTTCCGGTCCAGGATCCTGATGAGGGTATTATTCAGGGTTAAGTTGGGTCGCGCATCCCGGGGTGGCTGGGACAATACCAGTTCAGGCTCCCGCACCACCTTCCGTAAGACCGACACGTGGAACACATCGTGGAAGTCTGCCATGTCGGGTGGTAGCACCAGTCGATACGCTACTGCTCCGATTCGCTCCGTGATGACAAAAGGACCCATATATCTAGGCTTGAGTTTCTTTAGTTTCCGGTTCGGGTCATTTCCGCGGAACGTACGCATCTTTAAGTATACTTCGTCTCCTACTGCGAATTCTAGATGTTTTCGGCGCTGGTCAGCATAGCTTTTCTGACGGCCGTGAGCCTCTTTGAGACGATCCTTCAACAGGTTTACATGTTCTACTGTTTCACTAATCAGGCTTGGCTCCATACCACGTCGCTCCCCCACTTCGGTCCAACACATAGGGGTTCGACAGGGCCTCCCATATAGGGCCTCGAACGGAGACATTCCAATGCTAGAATGATAACTGTTGTTGTATGCAAATTCCACCAGCGGCAGGTACTCTCCCCACTTCCCCCCAGTCCAAGACACATGCTTGTAGCATGTCCTCCAGTGTCTGTATCGTGTGTTCTGACTGACCGTCGGTCTGGGGAAGGTAGGCCGTGCTAAGATGTACCTTGGTGCCCAATTCCTTTTGGAACGCTTGCCAGAAGGTTGAAGTGAACTTGGGATCCCTATCTGACACGATGCTCACAGGTATTCCATGCAGCCGTACCACGGTGTCTAGGTACTTGCGAGCAAGTATGTCTGCTCCATCAGTCTTCTTGATGGCGATGAAATGCGCCGTCTTTGTGAGTCGATCCACTATTACCCATATTGCATCCTTATTGCCCGTTATCCGAGGCAATCCTGTCACGAAGTCCATAGTGACCATGTCGCATTTCCATTGAGGTAGTGGTAAGCCCTGCAATAATCCACTCGGTATCCTCTTTTCTGCCTTTACTACCTGACAAGTAGGACACTGGGAGACCCATGTTGCCACGTCGCTTTTCACTCCATCCCAGTGCTAATATCGTTTCAGATCCCAGTACATCTTAGTACTTCCGGGGTGGATGGAGAAACGCGTCTGATGTGCTTGTCTCAAATTTTCTCTTCTCAGGTCCCAGTTATTCGGAACACTAACCCTATTTCGGAATAGGATGGTCCCATTTTCTGTGGTACGTTAACCTATGACTTGTTTGTTGACCTTCTCCAGTAAGCTGTCGTCCTTCTTCTGTTCTTCCTTGATTCTCCATAGTAAATCTGCCTGGTCCAATGCTTCGAGTCCTATTCCGTCCTCCTGAACCGTCGTGGCCCTCAGGCTTAGGGTCGCCAACATCCCCGAGAGTTCTTGCACCTCTCTGGCCCCTGAGACATCGGACCTTCTCCTGCTAAGCGCATCTGCTACTGGGTTTCCCTTCCCAGGGTGGTAATCGATTCATAAGTCGAAATCGGCTAGCATTTCCATCCACCTTCTTTGCCTAAGGTTCAGGTCAGCCTGCGTGAAGACATACTTCAAGCTCTTGTGGTCAGTAAAAACTTGAACTTTCTCTCCGTACAAATAAGCCCGCCAGATCTTTAGGGCGAAGACAACAGCCGCGAGTTCCAGATCGTGAGTGGGATAGTTGGCTTCGTGCTTCTTTAGTTGTCGTGACGCGTAAGCAATTACTCGTTTCTCTTGCATGAGTACACACCCTACTCCCACCCTAGAGGCATCCGTGTATACCACAAACGGTATGCCGGTTCGTGGCAGGACCAGTACAGGTGTCTGAGTCAGCTGATGTTTCAGTTGTTCGAACCCTTTGGTGCACGATTCTGACCAATCAAACTTGGTGTCCTTTCCGGTTAACCTGGTGTGGGGTTTTGCGGTGGTGGCGAAATCTCGTACAAACTTCCGGTAGTACCCTGCCAACCCAAAAAGCTCCTTACTTCCGTGGCATTCTTTGGGATAGGCCATTGGATTATGGCTTTGATCTTTTCTTGGTCTACCGCTACTCCAGCCTCTGTGATAACGTGTCCGAGGAATCCTATCTTCCTCTGCCAGAAACTACACTTGCTTAATTTTGCGTACAACTTATGTTCACACAGTTTTTCCAACACTATCCTAAGGTGCCAGTCGTGTTCTTCCTTGCTCCGGGAGTAGATGAGTATATCGTCGATAAAAACTATCACGCAGCGGTCCAAGTATTCTCGGAAGACATTATTCATCATACCCATGAAGGCTGCTGGTGCGTTGGTTAGCCCAAACGGCATTACGACGAATTCAAAATGTCCATAACGTGTGCGGAACGCCGTCTTCTGTACATCCTTCTCGGCTATAGGAATTTGGTGGTATCCCGATGCAAGGTCTATCTTGGAGAACCAGGTCGCTCCTACCAACTGGTCCAACAGTTCGTCGATCCTGGGTAGTGGGTACTTGTTCTTGATGGTCACCTTATTCAGTCCTCTATAATCAATGCAGAGTCTCAAGCTTCCATCCTTCTTCCTTACAAAGAGTACCGGAGCTCCCCATGGCGAGCTGCTTGGCCGTATGAATCCCTTACCTATCAAGTCTTCCAACTGTTCCCGCAACTCGGCCATTTCTGCCGGCGCCAGACGATAGGGGGCCTTGGAGACAGGTGCAGTTCCTGGTTCCAACTCGATCATGAATGCACTGTCTTTATTCGGCGGTGGTCCCTGCAGGGGTTCGAACATGTCCGCGAATTCTCTCGCCGCAGCCACATCCTCTAACCTTGGTTCCTTGGGTGCCTCCAACATTTCTATAGTGGCCAGGTACGCGTCGTGCCCCCTTTTAATTAGTTCTCCGGCTTGTGCCATCGATATGATCGTGACCCCGGTCTTGGTTTTTGGTCCTTCAAACACCACTCGTCCTCCCTCCCTGGGGATCCGTATGTTTGCTCCGTTACAGTCAATAACTGCCCCGTATTGTGATAACCAGTCCATTCCGAGGATCACCTCGTAACGTCCCATCTCCAGTTTAAGCAAGTCAACTGGCATGACCACTTCGGCGAGTTCCACGGCCACTCCCACGAATACTCCCATGGCGGATATCTCGTCTGGTCCGGCTGTCTCTACCCGTGTGGTTCGGCCCTCGTAATTTCCCTGGAAACTCCATCTCCTGGTTAGGTCCTGGCTCACAAAACTGTGAGTGGCCCCCGTGTCGAAGAGTGTATATGCTACAACTCCTCCGACCTTCACCATCCCTACACGGAGACTATACCTAAGCGTCTACTTCCCTAAAACTCATTCTTTTGTCATTTGATTTGATAAGAATAATTAAACATAGTTAATTACCTGCTATGGTCTCCGTTCCCTGGTTGTTCCCTGCTACGAACACTCTTGGTAGGGTTGCTGGCTTCTTTGGTGGCGGTGCCGGCAGTGCAGCCCCTGTCCCTGCTTCGGTCCGGTCACGGCACTCCCGGGCCGCATGCCCGTAACGACCACATTGTTGGCACGTTGTGTTGGGTGTCTTGGTGACTGTCCCGTCATTGAGCTGCGGGCAATTCCGTTTGATATGCCCCAGTTGCCCGCATTTGAAACATCCTGGTCCTTTGCACTCACCGTAGTGCATCTTCCCGCACTCGGCGCAAGGGGTGCGGCCAGTCCCGCTGTCCGAGGGGGTTGAAGTCTCACGCGGTCGCTTTGGGGCTCTAGTTGCCTGATTCTGCTTGCGTTGCTCCTCTATTCCCGCCTCTTGTTCAGCTGCCTTTTCCACCAGTTCATTCAGGGTGCGGAACTCCCGAACATTGCAGCTGTTCTTGGTCTCGATTCTCAACCCTTTCATGAAGCGGCGAATCAGTTCCTTTTCTGTCATGTGGCGTCCTGCGAACCTTCGGAGTCGGTTGAATTCCTCACCGTACTTACGCACATCCCGAGACCCCTGGTTGATATCCTGAAACCTACCCTCCATCTTATCCATTGCTTCCCGGGGAAAGTACTTGTTATTGAATTCCTCTAGGAAGTCCTCCCAAGTCAGTTCGGGTTGATCCCTTGCACCTTCCACTACACAATCCCACCAGACCAAGGCGTCTTCTTTCAAATGGTGGGCGGCCAAGTCTCTACGGTACTCCGGTGGGCACCGGGCTGAGAGAAAGTTCTTTTCCAACTTCCTCCTCCAGTTGTCCGCGGCGATCAGGTCAGCTCCCCCACCAAACATCTCCATCTACATGCTTTTTAGCTGCTTCATCATGTCCCAATAGGATGGCGCATGGACAGCGGCGGGAACCCCTAGGGGTGGCACGAGTCCTTCACCCGCCACACCTTCCTGAGGCAGTCTACCCCCATATGCCTCTCGGTATCTCCGTAGTTCTTCCACTGCCGCTGCATCCATGGCGGCCTGACCTTGCCCTTGAGCAGGTCCGTTCACTTGATTCTCCCCCACGCCATCTTCGGCATGGCTTCCGTTGTCACTGGTAGCCTGCGACGCGGCCCTGGCAGCTCGCCTGGCTGCCCTCTGGGCCATGGTTGTGGACCGAGCTTGTCTGGCGTTCCTGGGAGGCATCCTGTCATAACGGAAACGTTAAGTTCCGGTAGTAAGGTGCCCTTAATTTAATAAAATATGACGAGTAGCGCAGGATCCAGCCGAAGTGGTGTCTTAAAGAGAGAAATGACCCATTCCTAAGAAATCGAATAAAAAAATAAATCTGGACCACCAAAAGAACTAACTGCCAGTACCCATCCGGACGGAACCAGACGGGTTTTAACCTGGCTCTGATACCAATTGAAAGACCCGTCCCTTCCCCAAACTCCTCTTGGGGTTCCCAGGACGGGGTAAGGGTACACTTGTCTACTTTTCCGACAACCCCTGTATCCCTTACTGGTCCCCTTTATGAAATTAACGACTTAAACAGTATAAAGAAATCTCAAAACCTTTTTATTGCTTAAAAATCCTTAACGTGAATCTTAGGAAAACAAGCTTGAATACTAATCTTGAAAGACAAATGATTTGAAAATAAAGTAGACGAAAATTTAACAGCGTTCCCAACCCAAGAACCAGCACCACTCCAACCTTACTCATGCGCTTCCTCGGCCGTACCTGCGGAAAGGAGGGGTGAGCATTTTGGGAAAATACTCAGTGAGGACGGGTTCTAGGAACCCGTTAACTCTTATCAAAACACATAACACCGCAAGTATTAAAACGTAAACTAACAGGGCTAGCAATTCATATTCATAATCCTAGACACCTAGGACCTACACAGCTCAAGCGGACCATTCCTCCCCTTTTCTTGCTGCATCCCTATGGAGCCGCCTGCCCTGGTACACTCGGCATCCGGTTTCCTTGGATGTAGTCTATACCTTTTGCAGTGTATTACGGCCCCTTCCCGCCAAGACTCGGCGTGACTCAATCTTACCGGCGCCTCTATTCTTACCCTGCCGTTTTTGAACGCTACGGCCGCCGCGTTTCCCATACTCCCCACCTGTCCCTCGGTGGTTTGTACTTTGTTCAACTTCTCAGTTTATTCTTAGTCTTTCTAGACTCTTTCTTACTTTAGTCATTCTAGACTCTCAATCATTTATTACCATTCATCAATCTTATCATTGAATTCATTCCTTATAACAATCAACCTAGCTCATACTAGTTACTTCCTAATACCATACGGGGTTAGGAATCTTGAGAGGAGTTCACAAACAAGTCCTCACCTTAGTTGGTTGTGGATCTGGTTCTAGGATAGCAAGGATGTAGGTTCTGTTCCGGATCCGGCTCTCAGAAGTCTTAACGATCTAAACGCAGGCGGTTACACTCCACAGAATCAAGAAGCCGACGGCTTGGTACCCGCGATCGGCGACTTGGGCTGCGCTGGCGGTGGTCGACGGCGGCGCTTCCTCGGCGGACTGGTGGCGGTAGCAGCTTTCGACTCTCGCAGGGCTTCGGTTGGTGGGTGTCTGATGGCTCAGCTGTAGGGAGGCACCTCCTTTTATAGTTGTTAGGATTAGGGTTGCTTAGGGTTTCTCTCTGTTGGGCCTTTTCGCTTGGGCCTGGGCCGGGGTGTTACAATATGTAAGTACAATTATATGCTCTATATTTCATGTCCTTGTAACGTGCACTTGTCTCTTCGATATTGGAATACTCATATACAGCCTGCTCATATGTGCATTTGCGGAATTACAATTTTGACATATCTATATATATGTTCTTGGTGACTTTTAATTAGCATAATCTTAAACTCTCAACTAACCTGCTAGCATGCAGCTCCTTAATATGCATTTATACAGCCATAATTTACACGTATCTAGCAAAGATATCTTTATCTGCATTTGCATACATTATGTAGTATAAATAAAGTATAGCACCCAGGGCCGGTCCTACAATTTCGGTGGTCTAAGACGATTTAGTAAAGATTTCAATAATTTGGGGACTTAAATTTTTTATATATATATAAATTTAGGAGCTTATTTATATATAATTTTTTTTCAAAATTTTTGCAGGTCTAAGACGAATGTTTTGTTAGGTTTGGTTCAGGACCAGCCCTGATAGAACCACGTTCTCTATATTGAAAATCTATATTTTGAATTTGCTTCATGTGTACATTGCTATATATATATGACATTCATATATATATATATATATATATTTTTTTTCATTTATTCTTAATGCATGTACAAACTACAAACTACAAACTAGGAAAGTTATATGAATGTATGTATGTATAGATAAACATTCCTAAGCTTACTTAAACGGTATTTTAACCAAATGTAATGACTAATGAGTATAACTAACTTTAGAAGTTAGAACTTAGTACTTATAAAGCAATATCTTTGTGAGCTCTGCTTGTTCCATCATGTGGAGAAGCCTCATTGGTTGTTAAAAAACTTTACAAATTCTAAGAGCATCTCCAATATACACCTTTATATTTAGAGGTAGAAATATCATATCTCTATATTTTCCCCTATAAATAAAGAAATTCTATTATAGAGGCATACATTGGAGCATTTTCACCTCTATAATAGAGTTTCTCGATTTTAGGGGAAAATATAGAGATAGAAATAGGAGTGGGTTGGAGATGGTCTAAAAAGAAAAAGCCAAAAGTTGTAATGTGGAGGGAGAATATATAAAGTTATAACATTCACACACATATCAAGCATACACTTGGCATTTGATAAGAGAAAGACAGAAACCAATCAGCGTCTCCAGATTTCTCTCTTCAACTGCCTTCTCGACAAAGTTGATATAGGATCTGATGACTGGTTCGGCCGTTCACGTGTCACAATGAGCTTTAAATCGGGCCGTACGTTATGTCAAGTCTTTTGTGCTCGCGTGTATCGAAACAGTCCTCTCTCCATTGCGATGGAATTTTGATAGAAGAATCCAAGAAAACGAATGAAAACCTTTCACGTGTGTAAAAATCACCTAAACAGTGTTTTAGTAAAAATGAAAAAATACAGTTATAGTGGTCTTGATTCTTTTGGTAAAAAAGAAACTAAACCGGCACGGAATCATAGATAGTTTTTTTTGTTTGATAAAAAAATAAAAATAAATAAAAGGCGAACCAATCGAGGATCACCACGTGTCAGTAGGCCCGTGAACAGTGAAAGAAACGAAAAAAGATCGGTCCTTATATACAATCCGTAAGACCCGTTTCTTAAAAAAAACAATGGGATCCACTGATTTTTTAATTATTTTTTTGATAGGAACTCAAAGCTAAGAACATCATTAACAGTTGAAATATATGACAATTTCTTAAAAATAAAAATAATAATATTATAATTATTTTAGCTAGTTAAAACATGTTCAAACATTGTTTAATTGACAACGGTCTTAAAAACTTAGTAACCGTTTCTTCAATCACGTAGATAAAAAATTTTGTATGTTATCTCTCCTAATTTTGTTAATTTTTATTTTATTTTAAATATTAAGAACCTTTGTTAGATTCTCCCGTTAAAACTGTTCTAAACATGGTCTTACGGTTTTCCAGACTTTATAATTATCTGTCAAGTAAAGGATATACACGAAGGACATAAATAAGCTTAAATTTTGTACACTACCATGTATGAAAGATTTAAACAAAAGTAAAACCAAACTAAAACGAATTATAGCACCTCTAGAGGGCCCTCTATAGAGCGTAGAGACGAATGGTATTTTTTTTTTTTTTGTAACACTGACGAATGGTATAATCTAAAGAAAGTATTGATTGATTAAATGTAGGACTGTTTGTGCGGTCGAAGAAGGGTTCTACTGGTGTGAGAGGCTCCACGTGTACTGTCGCTTTCGATAGTGGTATAATAGATGGAGGCCTCTCACTGGTCTCGACGTTCACATCACATGGTTGGACCAAAATATCGACGTTCCCATCACCATAGATACGCTAACATATAGCATCATCCTTCAGGGAGAAAACTATTAACCCGGATCCGAGATCAAAGTCCGAAATCCGATTCAACAATTAAATTGTTTTGTACATATATGATCTTATCGTATATGTATAAGTTGGTTTTAATTGTTGTCTTATATATCAAATTTATTTTTGAAAATATTATCCACTTTTTATTATTGAAGTGAAATCTATTAATAGCCAATAGTCATGTTTTATTTTGTTTCCTAAAAACACTCCACGTAATCTACAAACATGTAATATCTCTGTTTGAATTTTTTTTTTCTCTCTCTCCTTTCCTTCTTCTCTCCCGAGTTTTTTCTTCTCCTGCCTCAACTCTACTTGTTTCTTCGGTGACTGGCGCGTGGTGGCTCCTCTAGCACCACCGCCGGTCTAGTTTGCTTTGATTAGCTTTCTATTGTGTATTTTCTGTTGTTTTTAAGCTTTTGAAGGGGATTTCGCAGACTGGAGTTTCTAGATCTAAGTGTTTATCGATGCTCTTATTTATTGAGGTGGTCATAGGCTTTCTGTTTGGTGTCCGTCGTCGGTGAATCGCGATGGTATCTCCCAGATTCATGCTTCTGGTTTTCCTCCATTCGATTTGGGTGGTAGAAGTGAAGGGCTCATGCTCGTTGTGTTGTGGCCTTACTGTGGTTTTGGGATATTTGGTTGGATCCAGAACCGGAGAAGTACGACGCTAGCCCCTGCCCATGAGTTTCTCCTGTTTGCGGTCCCTTCCTCGTTTCTATGCTTTCTTGGTGGCCATTGTGGAAAGGTGAGTGAGGTTTAGTTGTGTATGTGACTTGACGTGTTGCTTGAGCTTCGGAGTTCTGCTTCTTTTCATTGAAGTCATCCTCAGTGGTTTTGATCTTTGACGATAAGAACCTTTGCGAGACCATTTCTAGTGTTTGAGAGGATCGAAAGGAGATAGATGTTTTTTCTGGAGGTTTTGCTTCAGTGATGGTCGATTGCCGCTGATTTGCTCGTGTTAATGTTGGATTTGGAGTGGTTTTTATCTAGTTACCGGCTGTTGAATAAGACGTAGTTGGGAAGCTTTCTTAGGCTTTGCCTTAAGGTGATGGTATGATGGTGCGTATGAGACGCGTGGAGAACTCTTTCAAGGTCCAATGGCGAGACTTAGTTGGGATTGAAGGGTGTTTACAGCGACGGTTAAAGATTCTAACCTCTTTTAGTTCAGTTATTTGTATTGGTGATGTTCGTGTGCTTCCAGTACTTCTTGTTACTCCTTTCTACTGGTGTTAGTGGTTGATGAGGTCTCGCTAGGTAAGTTCATCTTCGAGTGCATGGTTGAGCATTCCTTGCTGAAGCTTGGTTATCACTCTTCTGCCTTTTGTCTCCTTTTTCGTGGTTATATATTAGCTTTAAGAGTGTGTGTTATGTTTATCTTTTGGCTCCGGGTGGTACTTGTTACCTCGCCGGCTCTTGGCTTCGGGTGGTACTTGTTACCTCGCCGACTCTTGGCTTCAGACAATGTCGTTATTGTATGCGTGTAACCGAATGTTTGATATAATCTTAATCTACCAGATGACAAAAAAAAATCTACAAACATGTATCTATCTTATTAAATTAGAAGTAATTTAAGTTTTTGTTTGACAACATATATATCAGTTAAAAAAATAGTGTTGTTTGAAAACATGGATATTAGTAAGTTAGGAAAAAAAGTAATAAGCTAATGCTATTAAAAAATTAGAAATCCATTACATTATATTAAAGAGTTATGAGTTTATGTTACTTGATATACATATTCAAATCAAAATAATAATTTAAAATTGATTTATACCAAAAATTCATTCAAAAATATACATATATTCAAAATTTGATTTTTACTAACATATTTTCCAATAACCATTATAAAAATGTTTTCAATATATATAAGAAAAATACAATACAAAATCCAATTTCAAACACCAACTTAAATTATGGTTTTTATATTTCACATTGAAATTTAAAAATATAATATATGTGATTATTTATATGATTGTATGTATAAAATATTATTAATTATAAGAAAACTTATTTGATGGTACATATAAAATATGATTAATTATATGATAACACATATTTTTGTAACCTATGATGACATATATATGATATATAATAGTAGTGATTAGGGGTGGGCGTTCGGGTTCGTTTTCGGGTCTGTTTGAAATTTCGTGTTCGGTTCAGATCTTTGAGGATTCGGTTCGGATTTAGATATCTGGATAGATAATTGATAAATATTTAAATATTTTTGGAGTTTTGAATATATTTTAACTATTTTAGATATTTACGTTTGATTATTTGTATATATTTTCAAGTATTTAAACGAACTTAAAAGTATCATATATATTCTGGATGTTTATATATATATTAAATCTAAAAATAATTAATATATATAAATCTATTTTGGATACCCAAAATACTTCGGTTCAGATCGGATTAGGTTTCAACTCTTCAAATACCAAATTTTTGATTAATTCAGATATTTAATAAATTTTTGTTCGGATTTGGTACTACTTATTCGGATTGGGTTCGAATTCGAGTTTTTTACCCAATCCTAAATAGTGACATAAAAAACAAATAGCATCATATTTTTTAAAAATACACTTGCGCGGACGCGGATCAAAATCTAGTATAACATTAATTACATTACAATTCATCATCAACAAATTTTCTAAAATGATACTTCTGCCATTCCGTGGAAGTTTGCATTTTATACTATTTTTTGTTTTTCTATAAACTTTTAATAAATACATGAAAACATTAGTAAATTTAATTTCTAAAAAGAGTATTTCTTGTCAGCTATCCATATCACTAGATCAAACTCTAATAAGAATATTAGACCTACGTATGACTGACCTGGTGATAGCTTTGGATCATCATGAAGCCATGGAGGCAGTTAATTTCTAAACTAACACAATGGCCAAGATACCGTTTCTTACTGGAGCATATATCAAGTCTCAAGAACTGTTTTACTTCAATACAGTTTGAAGTTGAAAGCATAAGCTGCAATTTCATTGTGCGAGATATAGCTAAGAGCATAACACGAGTTGGAAGATTCCAGTCTTACCTAGCTTGGGAGAACCGGCGTGGCTTCATGATAGGGTGGGTACATAGATTAGATTATTTTCCTCTTCCAGAAAAACATAAAACATGGACAGGACCCTATATCAAGAACCAAAAGGACATTTTGAAATCAAATAATGAGGTATATAATTAATATGGGCTTATTTTTCGCCAAATTAATACGGACTTAACTTATCCTTTAGTTTTGTTTCCAGCCCAACCGAGTTCCATATCAACATGTGGCTAAAATGTATGAAATATTTTAAGTGCACTCTTTTACATTTCGTGTAATTTGGCAACTGTTATTATTCAAGACAACATCAAATACATATTCTATAAATTAATAATAAATAAATTAATAAACATGATAAATTAATTAATAAATTTCGTCAGTTTCGAATTGGGCTGGTTAAATTAAAAAAAAATAATAAACTTTTTGAAAAATTTACGCAATTATATGATTTCATTAAGTTCATAAATTAATAATTTACATATATACAATTTATATAAGTACATTTATATTATTACTTTTATATTCACAATTGAGTTTACCTCTATTTCTTGAACACTTCAATATATTTTGATAGTATTTACTAAAATTATATCTAAAACCACTTTTAAAATCTATGAAACATTTTTCATATACACCAAATAATATAATAAAATTAATATAAAATTTAAATTTCTAAAATTCAATTAATATATATACGGTAAAATTAATTAATTTTCTTATTTTAAAATCCGGATCAAACTGTAATTGTTGTATGGCATATGCAACGTACGCCGTAAAGAGAATGCTAGTGTTGCTTAAATGTGTCTCTTTTGTAAATATATTTCAAAAGATTTTATATTCACGTATAAACTATTTTTATTAGTCTTAAGTCGAACCAATTTCAATGTTTTGTATTTGGTAAACTAATGCAGCAAACACACATATATACATGACAAATATGTTATACAATCAAAGAATATTTGTTGTCAAGGTTTTTTTTATTTTTACAAAAGCATATTTGTAATTTAAATAACGAAGAGGTTACATACATCGATCTATGACTCAAAGTCATACAGTTTTAAGAGAGTTACTAGATTTTTACCCGCGCTTTCAAAGCGCGGGTTTATTCTCCTTTTTTTTAATTGACAAATATTTAGCGTCATATTTCATATATTTGTGTTTTATTTTATAAAAGACTTAAACTTTTTATTTTTCTTTATCGTGTTTCATTTTAAATGACTATTTATGTTTAAAAAATGAAACTGTATTTCTTTAATGAATTAAGTTGGTATAACTCTGATAAATTAATTTTATTATGTGGTTAATATTTTTAATAAAAATAGTTATATACTTTTAATAAAAATTTATACTTTTCAATGAAAAAAACAATTTTTTTTATGAATGCTTAAATTATATTAAGAAAAGAAAAAATAATTAATAATGGTTGAAAAAAAAATTATTTGAACTTGGACTCAATGGCTCAAAGGAAAAAAAAATGTGAGAATTGGATCTGATTTCTTAATCGGCCCAAATGGCCCAAGAGAGATCTGATGTGGACAGTGGACTGGATCCAAAAAAATGGCTCAATATAGATGTGTTATTAATATTACTTGATTGCCCTTAATGAAACATGCAATGTTAGTAAAGAAAGGGCAGACTAAGGTAAAAAAAACAATAGGATCATGATTTAATAGTATAGACTAGATTTTGACCCGCGCTTAGAAAGCGCGGGTTTGTTTGTTTTTCATTTATTAATCGAAAACTGATTTACAAATTACCATTATTTTTCATTTCGAACCATAACAATTGAGTTTTTAGGTTTTTATTATTTGTTTTTTTCTCTCTTCAAAATATGGTATTTGTTCGAAATATGGTAGCTGTTCTATAATAATGTTTGAGTTTTAAAATTTGTTTTCATATCTGACCTAGATTCATGTTTGAACCTATAGACCCGATACATTGTATATAATCCTGTTCGGATTTAATGAAAAATTTGTTAATTAAAAATCCGATATAACCCGGTAAAAACCTAAAAACTCACTATTAACCCGCGATCTGATACTATTGATCCGATAACAAAATATCTTATAGTACTTTTTAAAAAAATTGATTAAATTACTCATATATTTATTAATATTACATAAATTAGTGATTCCTTAGAATTTGATAAAATTTTATCATGTTATCTAAATAAAAAATGATAATATAAAATAACTTATTGATATGACAATATTAGTTTATTTTCGTTATTAATAACCTATTATAAGTTTGTGTTTGTATTTTAGATTTAAAAATTTATTTTAAGATAGTTTTTAAAATATTCTTGAACACTCGTAATTGCTATATTAATATTATGTATAAAATGACATTATACACTGAAAAATGATATTCAAATATGAATATGATATATGGTGTAGGATATACGATTTTGGTTTGTATTGAAAATATGTATAATATTCAAATGATCTATTTTGAATATTGATACGTATATTTAAGAAAATAATATTTTCATGTTTCTTAATTCATTTATTGTTCATAATATATTTATACTTATATTAAATTTAAAATTAATATATCTTTTAAATATATATATAGGCCTATTATTTATAGATCCATTTAGGTGTATCTGTAGGCCCAAAACCAAAAGACTTAAATGCCATTAATGAATTTTATTAATTCTTTGTAAAAATAAGGGTATTTTTGAGAAAACTGCAATTTTCATTAAGGATATAATTTGAGAATGATCTTCTTTTAATGGTATTGATAAGGGAGAAAAACTAAGGGGATATTATTGGTTTTGGAAGTTTAGTGGAATTAAAAAAAACTGTAATTAGGATTCTTTTAATAGATTTGAGTGGAGTCTTTCATCGTGAGAAGGATTTGAATAGAATGGTTTGAAATACATTTTGATTTTTGTTAAGGATTTTATTGGAGTTTGTTTCCAAATCAACAATAAAAAAAAACTCAAAAAATTATTTGAGTTAACGTGGAAGACTATTTGAGATATGGCCAAAGATATAAGAAATTCTCCAAAGACGTGTCAATACTATTTGAGTTAGATCAATACGTTTCCTTTTTCATACAACTAATCAAGTCAAAGCTATAATATATCAAAACGGGTCTTGAAATAATTATGCATTAATATCTTACAACCAAAGAACTCTAGATAATCTATGAAACGAAACAAACATATAAAGTTCACAGAATTGAGAGAGGAATTGCAGTAATGAAAAAATAACTTACATGTTATCCATAATGGCGATAGGGCGATCGTACGGAACAGTCAGATTCAGGACCGGCTTATCAGGGGGACAAGCGGTGCGACCGCCCCGGGTCCAAGCCTTGTGTCCTCCCGTATAATACTAATTAAGGGGTCCAAGTTTTTATAAATCTATATTTTATATATAAATGGGCTTATTTTTCGCCAAATTAATACGGACTTAACTTATCCTTTAGTTTTGTGTCCAGCCCAACCGAGTTCCATATCAACATGTGGCTAAAATGTATGAAATATTTTAAGTGCACTCTTTTACATTTCGTGTAATTTGGCAACTGTTATTATTCAAGACAACATCAAATACATATTCTATAAATTAATAATAAATAAATTAATAAACATGATAAATTAATTAATAAATTTGTCAGTTTCGAATTGGGCTGGTTAAATTAAAAAAAATAATAAACTTTTTGAAAAATTTACGCAATTATATGATTTCATTAAGTTCATAAATTAATAATTTACATATATACAATTTATATAAGTACATTTATATTATTACTTTTATATTCACAATTGAGTTTACCTCTATTTCTTGAACACTTCAATATATTTTGATAGTATTTACTAAAATTATATCTAAAACCACATTTAAAATCTATGAAACATTTTTCATATACACCAAATAATATAATAAAATTAATATAAAATTTAAATTTCTAAAATTCAATTAATATATATACGGTAAAATTAATTAATTTTCTTATTTTAAAATCCGGATCAAACTGTAATTGTTGTATGGCATATGCAACGTACGCCGTAAAGAGAATGCTAGTGTTGCTTAAATGTGTCTCTTTTGTAAATATATTTCAAAAGATTTTATATTCACGTATAAACTATTTTTATTAGTCTTAAGTCGAACCAATTTCAATGTTTTGTATTTGGTAAACTAATGCAGCAAACACACATATATACATGACAAATATGTTATACAATCAAAGAATATTTGTTGTCAAGGTTTTTTTTTATTTTTACAAAAGCATATTTGTAATTTAAATAACGAAGAGGTTACATACATCGATCTATGACTCAAAGTCATACAGTTTTAAGAGAGTTACTAGATTTTTACCCGCGCTTTCAAAGCGCGGGTTTATTTTCCTTTTTTTTAATTGACAAATATTTAGCGTCATATTTCATATATTTGTGTTTTATTTTATAAAAGACTTAAACTTTTTATTTTTCTTTATCGTGTTTCATTTTAAATGACTATTTATGTTTAAAAAATGAAACTGTATTTCTTTAATGAATTAAGTTGGTATAACTCTGATAAATTAATTTTATTATGTGGTTAATATTTTTAATAAAAATAGTTATATACTTTTAATAAAAATTTATACTTTTCAATGAAAAAAACAATTTTTTTTATGAATGCTTAAATTATATTAAGAAAAGAAAAAATAATTAATAATGGTTGAAAAAAAAATTATTTGAACTTGGACTCAATGGCTCAAAGGAAAAAAAAATGTGAGAATTGGATCTGATTTCTTAATCGGCCCAAATGGCCCAAGAGAGATCTGATGTGGACAGTGGACTGGATCCAAAAAAATGGCCCAATATAGATGTGTTATTAATATTACTTGATTGCCCTTAATGAAACATGCAATGTTAGTAAAGAAATGGCAGACTAAGGTAAAATTAAACAATAGGATCATGATTTAATAGTATAGATAAGGGAGAAAAACTAAGGGGATATTATTGGTTTTGGAAGTTTAGTGGAATTAAAAATAACTGTAATTAGGATTCTTTTAATAGATTTGAGTGGAGTCTTTCATCGTGAGAAGGATTTGAATAGAATGGTTTGAAATACATTTTGATTTTTGTTAAGGATTTTATTGGAGTTTGTTTCCAAATCAACAATAAAAAAAACTCAAAAAATTATTTGAGTTAACGTGGAAGACTATTTGAGATATGGCCAAAGATATAAGAAATTCTCCAAAGACGTGTCAATACTATTTGAGTTAGATCAATACGTTTCCTTTTTCATACAACTAATCAAGTCAAAGCTATAATATATCAAAACGGGTCTTGAAATAATTATGCATTAATATTTTACAACAAAAGAACTCTAGATAATCTATGAAACGAAACAAACATATAAAGTTCACAGAATTGAGAGAGGAATTGCAGTAATGAAAAAATAACTTACATGTTATCCATAATGGCGATAGGGCGATCGTACGGAACAGTCAGATTCAGGACCGGCTTATCAGGGGGACAAGCGGTGCGACCGCCCCGGGTCCAAGCCCTGTGTCCTCCCGTATAATACTAATTAAGGGGTCCAAGTTTTTATAAATCTATATTTTATATATAAAAAATTATAAATATAATAAATAAAATTGAAAAAGATCTAAATTATTTGATATGTATTTAGTTTTATTTTCATTACAAAATATTACTGATTGGTCAGATACTTGCTAACAATCAGACACCTGCAAAATATTAAGGAAAGTGATGTGTAAGTCTTAAAAAAACAACATATGAATATATATTGAATTGTTTTTGTCCATTAAGGTACACAAAATAAGTTACTTCAGTTTGCATAATGATTTTTCTTTATAAGTTGCATGTTTGTTGGGTGTGTTTTAAGCTAGTTGATGTAAACAGTTTATATAGAGAAACTTGTTGATATCTTCGAGATAAGAAACAGACGATTTAAAAATATAAAATCGTTGATATTCAGAGAATCTAGGTAACAAAGTCTGTTTAGTAACGAATCAACACATGATATATGGAGAAGATTTTTGAACGGCTCATCATTTGGTTCCCAACGTTTAAAAGCTTAATGGTTTTTTATTTTCTTCAACCAGATGTCGTTGCTTGATCTCAACAACTTCCATGATTTTTTCCCAACTGTATCCAACAACATATGACTATGAATCTTCAGCTGTTAAGCACGAGGAAAAACTGCAAGACGGAGGTGCAAGGTTGCTCAGCCTCAGACAACTTCTTCTGGCTGCTCTTCAGGTTTTTGAGTTTCCATTCAAAGCAGACGAGGTTCCAGCCGAAGGTTTGTAGGACTGCGTGACGGAGGTGCACGGTGGAGGAGGAGAGAAACGCCGAGTGGTTAGGGATCTGGCGAAAAGTTTGGTGTCCTCGGAGGAGACGTCGGAGGCGAAGCGAGGTGGTGAAGAACGGATGAGGAAGAGACGAAGCTATGAGTACTTCAAAAGCCAAATAAAAAGTCTAGGATTTGGTTTAGGCTTATTTTTTATGGAAAGTACATCATCAATACCATTAAAAGAGGATCATTCTCAAATTATATCCTTAATGAAAATTGCAGTTTTCTCAAAAATACCCTTATTTTTACAAAGAATTAATAAAATTCATTAATGGCATTTAAGTCTTTTGATTTTGGGCCTACAGATACACCTAAATGGATCTATAAATAATAGGCCTATATATATATTTAAAATATATATTAATTTTAAATTTAATATAAGTATAAATATATTATGAACAATAAATGAATTAAGAAACATGGAAATATTATTTTCTTAAATATACGTATCAATATTCAAAATAGATCATTTGAATATTATACATATTTTCAATACAAACCAAAATCGTATATCCTACACCATATATCATATACATATTTGAATATCATTTTTCAGTGTATAATGTCATTTTATACATAATATTAATATGGCAATTACGAGTGTTCAAGAATATTTTAAAAACTATCTTAAAATAAATTTTTAAATCTAAAATACAAACACAAACTTATAATAGGTTATTAATAACGAAAATAAACTAATATTGTCATATCAATAAGTTATTTTATATTATCATTTTTTATTTAGATAACATGATAAAATTTTATCAAATTCTAAGGAATCACTAATTTATGTAATATTAATAAATATATGAGTAATTTAATCATTTTTTTAAAAAGTACTATAAGATATTTTGTTATCGGATCAATAGTATCAGATCGCGGGTTAATAGTGAGTTTTTAGGTTTTTACCGGGTTATATCGGATTTTTAATTAACAAATTTTTCATTAAATCCGAACAGGATTATATACAATGTATCGGGTCTATAGGTTCAAACATGAATCTAGGTCAGATATGAAAACAAATTTTAAAACTCAAACATTATTATAGAACAGTTACCATATTTCGAACAAATACCATATTTTGAAGAGAAAAAAAACAAATGATAAAAACCTAAAAACTCAATTGTTATGGTTCGAAATGAAAAATAATGGTAATTTGTAAATCAGTTTTCGATTAATAAATGAAAAACAAACAAACCCGCGCTTTCTAAGCGCGGGTCAAAATCTAGTAATCCATTAAAACTCAATTCTAATAAAATTCATCTGAATATTGAATAGCAGGTGATTTCAATTCCTATGAAATCTACAATACTAAAAGCCGGATATATTGAGCAGAGAGCGTGCCACGTATGATTTTTAATTCAGGCCAATCAGGAGCGTTTTATGTGACACGTCATCCCGGGCTCGCCGTGCTGTTTTGTCTGGAGCGTTGTGGGCTTCTGTGGGCTTCATCCGTAATTTACAAAAGGGCTTTATTAAACTTTTATGTTGATGCATATCACAAAAAAGAAACCTCGGAGGCTCCGTCGAAGGATAAGAATCTCATCGCCTCTGCCTCTTCGTCTTTTCATCGCCTCTACCTCTTCGTCTTCTTCGATCGAAGAGCAGAGAAGCCGAGATTTAATCGAGCCACTTCTTCACAATCAATACCTCCTTAATGATTTCGTTTCAACTCCCCCTTTTCATCCTTCTTTATATACTGATCTTCTTTATTTCATATAAACCAAAACCCTAGAACCACTCAAAGCTCGATCTATGGCGATGAAACGAAATGGGAAGTCTCATGTCTCCTCTGACTCTGATGAAAAGGTCATGTTCTTCAAGGATGTCTCTCTAGGTCCTCACGAAACTCAGCTTCGCTTCCGACTCATCCATTTCTGGGAGGCTCGGAACCCGGTGTAGAAGACACTGATTGGCCTCGAAATGCTCCCCATCGACGAACAGGTTAGTCGATTCTCCAAAAATAGTTTCCAGATCATTAAATCTATGTTTCCGAGAATTTTTGATAGGCTAGGGTTTCGATGGTTTTTTTAGATGTCTATTATACGCTTGATTAATTAGTTAAAGTAGTGTTTTGTTTCGTATCTGTTTTAATTCTGAAGTTGTTTCAAAGTAGTGTTTTGTTTCATATATGTTTTAATTCTGAAGTTGTTTCGTATCTATGTGTTTGTTTCGTTTCTGTTTTAGTTCCGAGGTTTCATTCTCATTTCGTGATCTGTTATTTCAGGGAACTGTTATTCAAGGATTCATCCCACCGGGGCGAATTAAGAAGTACTTGCCTGAGATGAAACGCGGATCAGTTTACAAACTCATCAATTTCTACGGATCGAAAAACAAACCGGTGTATCAGGTTGCTGATCATGTCGCAACCGTGTCTTTCGCATGGAACTCTGAAATGTCGGTTCTTCACGAGATTCCCATCTCTTTTGATGAAGACCGTTTCAGGTTTCATTCATACGAAGATTTTGAAGCCAACTGTGATCTCAAAGGTGACCTCTATGGTAAGCATATTAGTTTTATAAATCATCTCTCAGTTACATTACTTTGTGTGTAGTTTTTAGTCTATCCTCCTGCTTAGGTAAAGAAATCTATATTTTAAGGGTTAAATAAGTAGTTCAAATATTTGGTTTCTAGAGTTTTATTAGTCATATAACTTACTCTTTTCGTGTAAATGTTATAGATGTTATTGGCCACATGAAGCTGGTCGATGGACAGACTCTTATTGAGCGTCCCAGCCTTGACGATGTGAAGATCGCTACCACTCGGCATATTATGATTCATGTGCAGTCGCATGAGTAAGTGTGTTCTTTTATTTCAAGAAATCATCTCTCGGTAGTTCTTAAATCCCTATGAGTTTATTTTTGCAGTAGACCTGTGATGAAGCTCTACCTTTGGGACCAGACTGCAACAGACTTTTGCAAGAAATTCAACTCCTGTGAAAACACTCCCACAGTGCTTTTGGTCACAACTGTTAACACTAAACATCTCGGAGGTAATTATTTACCATTCCTAAAACGTTTTCTTCTTTATCAATAGTTGCTAATTTTCACTCAATCCTTTTTAATGATTCTTACATTATTGAACAGGTACCCTTGCCTTATCCTCTATGTCCTCCACACGGGTCTTCATGGACTATGATGTCCAACCAACCAGGGATTATTTCACCTGGTATGTATATCCGTCTTCAGCATCTATTCTATACAGATCCATCTGAAGCGTAAACTTACACTTATAGCAGTGATTGACTGAAGCACTACTTTTTATTTTGTTTCAGGCTGGGCTCTAACCCAGAGATTGCTGATCAAGTTAGCGAAAACGTCATCACTAAGCGTGAGACACTGACTATAGCAGATATATTCTCCTATATGACTCAGGAATCTGCAAAGGTAAAAGTAAAGCTGTATTACTTACTCATTTTGAAACACTAATATATTTTAATCTCATGCTTATAAACTTTCGCAGGCTGCATTTTTTGAGTGCACGGCTACGATTGATGATGTTGTTCATGGCTCTACTTGGTACTACATTGCATGCAGTGAGTGCCATTCTAAGGCTACCAATGGCCCAAGTTCGTTGATTTGTACAAACACAAAATGTGGGAAGGTTAACAGCTGGCGTTCCACAGTATGTTATCTCGCCTTAATATTCAATTATGGTTTCAATAGTATTAGTTTTTGATTATTAAATTTTTGACGTTAGTTTCTTATTCTTTCACAACAGGTACCGTGCAAAAATTTCTGTTTATGACAACAGTGAACAAGTTTTCTTTGTCCTACTTGGAGATGCTGATCGGGAGTTGACTGGGAGGCATGCATCCGAGTTAGTTAGCAGCTACTTTGAGGTAACTAACACCAGTTTATAATCTCAAATGATTTTTTAACTTTTTTCGTTGCTAATCTCCCAAATTATTTAAACTGACACTACTAACTTGAATGTAAGGCTAATAAAAGCGAAGGAGCTGACCATGAGGTGCATGTCCCGGAAGCTCTAATCAGCACCATCGGACAGACACATAAGTTCTGTGTGAAAGTTACTGACCACAACTTCTCAGGCAATACTCGAGCGATAACTGTCACCAAGATCCTCCCTCTAGACACACCATCACCCACGGAAGCCTCAGTTGGAAATGACATTGCTGCAATGTCCGAGGAAGCAACGCAGTCTGGAGACGACGTCTTTGAACCTCCCAAAGGCCGTGGAGACTCTGCAGATGAGGAGAGTAAGCGGGCGTGTAGCAGTGCTGATCCAGAGACAGCTAAACGCCCAAGATGTGAGAATTAGAGCCTCGGTTCATTGATGCAGTTTAAGTACTGAATTGGTTTTTTTAAATTTCCTGCAGTTTAAGTACTTTTTTGGTTACGTTAAAGACAATGCTCAGTTTTTTTCATTTTCAGACTTTGCATTTCAATAATTTTAACTATCTTTCTTATAATCTCTATTGTTTCTTAGAATCTTTGTTGACTTTTACATATCTGAGCAAAATAAAAATAGATTGATTTTCTGTATCTTTTTTAATCAATTATGCCATGATTTCTTATCAGGATTCTATATTCCTTAAATCAATTATACACATTTATGAAATTTAGGAAATGTGCCACATTCACGGTGACAAATAATAGAGATATTTACGCTTGCGAAACTTAAGGAAATTTGCCACATTCACATGTATCATATATTCTTATGCTTAGAAAGAAAAAACCCTTAACCTAACTAATCTTCAACGCCTCCCTCAGCCCAACGCTTCTCTCTAATTCACTTCTACTTCGAACAGGTATTGTCCAACTAATATTTGGCCATTCTCATTTTGTTTACTATTGTGTAGATTGGTTTCAACATAGCTGTTTTGATCTCTTTAACGTACAAATCTCTCTTTAACTTTTTATGGCTTTTCCTTCTTGAATAAGAAAGTGGAAGACATATATCTCATTGATAATAGGTTGGTTGAAAAGATCGTTGTTTCAACGAAATGGATAACCCACCCAAAGATCAACCCATAGAAACTGCATGTAACTATATAATCTCCAAACTCTTTCTCTCAGAATTTTTTTTTTTTTGAAGGATCCAACAATTTTGTTGTTTTCAAAGGTGTTTAATTTTCTTTTTGATCAAGGAATTGGAATATCCAATCCAATTAAACCATAATTTAGTTTCAGTTAGTGGATTCTGCCAAAAAAAAAAATCAAATATGAAAAGAATTGAATATAACAGAACGTAAAATACATAAATGTAATTATAGGTTCACATACATTATACTGTTGCTTTGGTGCCTGTTGTCTAATACAAATCCTACAACCCCCTGCCTATTGTCTAATACAATTTCTTGCTGTTGCTCTGATTTTTAGAACATTGATTTGGTGCATGTTGCTTTGGTGCCTATTGTTATTTATTTATTTCATATAATACTGTTTTGTGTGGTTAAATATATTAATAGTCATATATTAATAGTGCAAAATATTATAAAATTGTACTTCTTAAAAAAACTGGAAAATATTAGCAATTCGATTTGACATATTTTTTTTATTGTAAATATTTCAGATACTATTAAAACATAAAAATTATAACCGAATATATTATTTTAGAATATGCATACAGGAAATAGTAATACTCTTTCTAATTTATTTTAAATAATAACAAAATTTATTTTCCTAATATAACAATGCAAATTTTTAATATCATTAACTGTAACATATTTTGATGACAGTTTCTTCAGGCTTCACTAAAACTAAATTAAAATTTAATTGCAGCGTAAATTTCTGATAGATAAAATAATTAATTTTGGAAATTTGTTTTCCAGAAAAAGGAATCCAAAGATTTGAAGAAGATTTGTTATTGCTTACTTATTAATATTTGTAACTTGAATAAATTAAAATAAAGATATGATGCTAATATTATAAATCCATTTCATATAAAAGTTGCTATATTTGAAATAACATGTCCCATTGCACAACTACATAAAATAAATAGAACAATGCTATATATATTTTGATCCAAATTTAGTTTAATTACTTAATTTAATAAATATATTTTGGTACAAAGTTGTTCAAAATTGTATTTCTTAAAAAAACTTGCAAATATTAGCTATGCAATAAGCCATTTCATTATAGGTATAATTTTTGATATATAATATCTCTATTATTTGGTTATTATTTGAATATATTAGATAACATTTACTTTTTCAATTCAAAAATAATATATTTATTAGTAAGATTATGTATAATTTAATATATGTTTTAAGAGAACCAAACAGTAAAACTAACCTAAAGTGTTAATCCCAGAAGATTGTTTCTTTTGTAAAGTTCTAAAGAATGTATGCCCTTAACTAAAATCGCATGTTTTACAGTGACATCTCACATGCAACACATTCCTCAAAGAATCCACCAATTTCAGGAAAGGATTTCAGTGCGCCCTATCACGGTATGTATAAAAAGTGTTTGGGACATCAGGAAAGACGAAACAGATAATACTCAAATTTGCATCGGGTTCATGTGCTACGACCACCATGTAAGCCTTTATTAAAACTTTAACATATACATATATATGTATTTGGTTTAAACTACTCACTATTTACTTAATTGGTTCGGCACAATAAATTTTGTTCACATTCAGGGACAACTATTAGAAGGTTGGCTCACCGGAAACATTCAGCCAAATTACCCAAAAAATTTAACTGAGGGAGATATATATGAATTTTCAGGATTCTGTCATACATAATTCACGACATCGAAAACTCACCCAGCTGCCGTATTACATTCGGATCGACCACAAGACAACAACATCGAAAGTTACAGACATCGGTGCAATATTTCCAGTTCCCAATTTCTCTCCTCAGAATTACAAAAATCTATTGCGCTTAGCCAGTACACCTACCTACTTACCAGGTTAGTAAGTCAGCCCAATATCAATTTAACAAACATTGATTTTTGTCTAACTCAAAATCAATGTGTGCAGATGTCGTCGGGAAGATACTCATAATACAAAAAAAGAAATCAGTACCACCCAGGAATCAATATTGATGCCGCGATTGGTCTACGGCTGAACAGGTCAGTCTAACACAATATGTAAAAACAAAATCATAATTCTCCTCATACATACACCTCTATCCAGGTCGACAATGGTTAAACTCATACTATGCGACAAGCAAGCAGCAGATTTTATCATCCTACAAAGCAAGAAGGATAGAGAATTTAAAGTTGTCATCATCACAAGCATAATTCCTAAACTTTTCCAAGGTAAATCATTTTCTTAAACACATCAAAAAATAATACCAATCTAAATTTTTTCCCCTCAACAGAACAATAATATCCAATATTTTTCAGGCAAACTTCTACTCAGTTCATCACCAGCAACAAATTTCTACTTCAACAAATCAAATGATTACATAAAGCATTTCAAAGGACGAATAATAGATCATGCAAAAGCATGCAGCAAAGAGTGACTTTAATTCATGCATCATTCGGATTGTTATTCTTTTTCCCGCACAACTTGATACATTGGTCTATTTACATTTTTAACAATTTTATCATTGTTTTTTTAAAAAAAATTTATAATTCTCTACAAAATCTAAAACCAAACTTCTGTCTTTCAAACTTTGCTAAGCAATTTAAATATATAGAGAATAAATTAAAATACATAATCCGCGCGTAGCGCGGACAATGGATCTAGTATATTTAACAAATTCTTAATCCAATAACACTGGATTTTAGTTCACATTCATCAAATCCCAATTGAATAACAGTGGATTTATTTTGAGATTTACATTCTATCAAATTCCATTAAACTTCCAAAACCAATAACACCCACTAGTTCCAAAATTAAAACTATAATTAGTAGTCCATGTTTTAGCTAGATAAAAATTTAATAATAAATCTCTCATTCACAACAAAACACAGGCTCTTGTACATACCTACACCTATAGACATCATACAAAGAGTTGATTTGTATTTATTTTTTTGCCGACTCACCATTTTTAAAAATCGAGATTGGCTGATAGTATTAAAATTGTTCCAAAAATCTATCCGACCTTAATTGTGTGTACAAGTGCGTGTATGTGTAGCGTTAATCGATATGCATGACTGGTTAACATGATTTTATAAATACTAAATTAATTAATATTAAACTCCAAGATAATTAACAGATTGTAATTGTGGGAACTTTCAAAAGAATGAAACCTGGGACTTGTTGTTCTGAATCATGCATGATGTGCAAAAAATAAAATAGTTGTTCTGAATCGTTATCAAAAGTATAGATAATATTTAACTTGTTACTCTCTTATCTCAAGTATTAAAATAAAGAAGGAAAAGAGACATAAATATGGTGGAAAAGATTTTTTTTTTTTTTGATAAGCTAATAAAGCAAAGGTCAGTGAGTGCCCCAAAAAAAAAAAGGATAAAAATGACATTCAGTGACATGAAGATTCAACCATCACCCGAGGGTTTGATTAAAGCTTGACAAAACTAATTCAATAGCATCATTGCAATTCTAGTTGATCGATGCTTTATCTTGAAGCCGTTACCTGTACCAAGAGCATAAATCAGAGAGCAATTCAGCCGGAGAATAGGCTTAGGGGCCGAAGCCTATCCCGAAGGCGATCCCGAGCTAAACAATAGGCGAAGCGGGGTTGACTAGGTCCCGGTCCAGCCATATTCTAGTGGAAAACCACTCCAGACGCCGAAAGTAGCTCCAGAGATCAACGTGACGAGTTTCTGAACACCTTAAACCAACAAGGAGAACCGAGCAAATGGACGCCGGAGATAACCTGGCGGAAGCAAGCGGAGGTTCACAGCACCCGACTCCAGTCCCTTCACACAACCAGGAGACTCAAAAAAATAACGGCTTCTGAACGAGGAAGAGCCATGAAACACCGACAGTCGATCTCCTTCCAAAATTGTGAGCCACAGGGGAGAAAAGAACTCCTATCAACAGACGGCAAAAACAGCCATCATGCTTGAAGCTAGATGAAGCAGACGAAAAGGAGTCCCCGGCGAGTGCCTCAACTCGCCTTTTCATCGAAAATCCGAGGATAAGGATGGGGAAGTCCAAGCAGAGCAACAGATCTGGGAGATAGGGCGGAAGGTAGAGACATCTCAGTGGCAGAGAGGCAACGGCAGCGACGCGCTACGAGTCCGACAAGCACTCCGGGTTGGATCTGACCCAGATTCAACCACCACCGACTACCAGATCTATAACCAAATCCACGCTTCCTATAGACGGAGGACCAACCACAGCATCGCCAACACTCCAGGGAGGACGGGTACACACTTGTCGACCGCTTAGATCCGACGGATCCGGCCGCAATTCATCAGAGATCCAGAGACGTTGAGCAAGGAGGCTGCAGGAGATGGCCGTCAAACAGGAGAAAAGGCGAGAAACCAGAGAACGTGCAAGGTGGCGACCGACGGTCGAGGGCACCGTCCGCCACCGGAAAACAGAGCAAAAGAGAGCTTCCGAGAAGAAAGAGTCGGTGGGGAGAGAGTACAGAGAGAAATTGATTCTCTCACCTCTCTCTAACTTTTCTCCATGGTGCAAAAGATGACACAGAACAGAAAGATACACAGAGACTATCCAATGATTTAAATGTATATATGCGCTAACCCTAGAACCACGTGGCGAATTACCATTCCTCCTCCTTTACTATTTCGGCTCAACGGAGAGAGACACGGAAACACTATAGAGAGAGAGAGAGTGTGTTTGAGAAGAGGGAGAGAAAGATGGTGAATCAAGATGAGTGGTTGGGAACGCTAAGATACGCCGGTAAGGCGCAGGATAAGGTTTCCCTTGACACTCTCATGCTCCGTTACCGTCCGATCGCTCCAAAACCGACGACTGGTCAGCCATGCGATGCAGGAGACAACAACAAGAACTCTTACAATCTGAGCAAACGAACCAAACGAAAGTACATTAAGGTTTCAAAGAATAACAACACCACGTGTCGAGGAAAGACCAGATCTGACTTGTCTGATGATCGGGAACCAACTGGAGTCGTGACACTTCAACTCATGCCGGAAAAATCCGATCTTACAAGCGACTGCACGCCGTCAGATCCGATGGTGAAAACGATAACCGGAGAGGAAACACCAGAAACCAACACGTGGACCATGTTAACTGCGGCGTCACGGCGGAGGTGATTCCGTAACTTTTATTTAGGAAAATAATTAAGAATATTCTTTAGTACGCTACTAATCAATTTGATAATTAGTTTAATAAAAATATAATATATATTTATATGGACCAACTTATTTTTCTAAAGATTCTAAGAATCATCCTAATCATGACACGTGACAGAAAAAATGTTGTAATGCTCCAGGATTAATATATACTAGATCTCGATCCGCGCAACCGCGCGGACTTTTGTTTTCATTTATTTTATATAAACATTTCGTTTTCAATTCTAAATTGGTATATATTATAATATATATGTGTCTATCAATTTATAAAATATAATAAGTTTACGTTATATTTTTTTCATTGAATAGATTGTTTCAAACTTTCACATTTATTTGTATTTTCTTCTATATATATTTTTGGATTATTATTTCATTATTAAAATCGTAACTATATATATAATTATTAGTAAAATATTGTTTTATTGTCATATTCAAAAATATTGTAACATTTCATAAATTTTGAATGTTTTTAAAAAATCAAACTTTTCGCTTCATAGATTTATATTATCGAGTAAATAATTAAATATTTAGTTTTTGCTTAATTTTTAAAATAAACAATATAGTTTAAAATTTGTTTTCATTGGTTTAAGGCAGTAAAGATTAATCATTGTTAAATAATATGATTTTTGTTATTTAAAAAAAATCTTTATAATTTTAAAAGTTAACATCGATAAATATTTAAATAATTAACATATGGAGGTATAGTATTACAATATTAAATTATATCTATTTAATTTATACTATCTATAAATCTAATGGATCGTCTATTGTTTAAATCCAATTATTGATAGCCGAATAAAAATTTCTGGTAAACCCAAAATTTAAATGATAAGATTAGAGATTAAATGTAACATGACTTTCTAGGAATATGTCCATTAGGTCCATTTAAAAAAATAAAATCACACATGAATCAAGATTGTGACTTCTGTTTTAATATATAAGACTAGATCTCGATCCGCGCAACCGCGCGAGTTTTTGTTTTCATTTATTTATATATAAATATTTTATTTTCAATTCTAAATTGGTATATATTATAATATATATGTGTCTATCAATTTTTAAAACATAATAATTTTACTGTATATTTTTTTCATTGAATAGATTATTTCAAACTTTCACATGTATTTGTATATTCTTCTATATATATATTTTCGGATTATTATTTCATTATTAAAATCGTAACTATATATATAAAGATTAGTAAAATATTGTTTTATTGTCATATTCAAAGATATTGTAATATTTCACAAATTTAGAAATTTATTTTTAAAATTAAACTTTTCGCTTCATAGATTTATATTATCGAGTAAATAATTAAACATTTAGTTTTTTTTTTAATTTTTAAAATAAACTATATAGTTAAAATTTGTTTTCATTGGTTTAAGGTAGTAAAGATTAATCATCATTATCTAATAAAAAAAAAAAAAAATTAATCATTATTAGATAATATGATTTTTGTTATTTAAAAAATTATCTTTATAATTTTAAAAGTTAACATCGATAAATATTTAAATATTTAGCATATAGAGGTATAGTATTACAACGTTAAATTATATCTATTTAATTTAACCTATCTATAAATTCAATTGATCATCTATTATTTAAATCCAATTATTGATAGTCCAATAAAAATTTCTGGTAGGTCAAAAATTTAAATGATAAGATTATATATTAAATGTAACATGAGTTTTTATGAATATGTCCATTAGGTATATTTTTTTAAGAAATCACAAATGAATCAAGGTTATGACTTCTGTTTTAATATATAAGATTAATCATTATTAGATAATATGATTTTTGTTATTTAAAAAATTATCTTTATAATTTTAAAAGTTAACATCGATAAATATTTAAATATTTAGCATATACAGGTATAGTATTACAACGTTAAATTATATCTATTTAATTTAACCTATCTATAAATCCAATTGATTATCTATTATTTAAATTCAATTATTGATAGTCCAATAAAAATTTCTGGTAGGTCAAAAATTTAAATGATAAGATTAGATATTAAATGTAACATGAGTTTTTATGAATATGTCCATTAGGTATATTTTTTTAAGAAATCACAAATGAATCAAGGTTATGACTTCTGTTTTAATATATAAGAGTTTTTAGGAATATGTTCTTTAGGTCCATTTAAAAAAAAAATCACACATGAATTAAGGTTATGACTTCTGTTTTAATATATAAGATGAGATTTATTTTGAAAATATTATCCACCTTTTATTATTCAAGTGAAATAAATTTATTAATCATGTTTTATTTTGTTTCCTAAAACACTGCACACAATCTACAAACACTTATATAACATTAATTACATTACAGTTCATCATCAACAAATTTTGTTAAATGATATTTCTGCCATTCCGTTGAAGTTCAAATTTTATACTTTTTTTGTTTTTCTATAAACTTTTATTAAATACATGAAAACATTAGTAAATCTTATCTCTGAAAAAAGTATTTTTTTATGTTGTCAGCTATCCATATCACTAGATCAAACTCTAATAAGAGTATTAAAAATATATTATCCAGATGTATGCATAGATTAGATTTTTTTTCCTCTTCCAGAAAAACATGGACTATATATCAAGAACCAAAAGGATTTTTTAAAATCATATAACGAGGTATCTAATCTATTAAAACAGAGTCATATTTAAATTCTACCAAGGCATATTTATTTTTGAACCTATTCAACATGTTATGACTAAATGTGCACACACGCTTTTCATATAATTTTAAAATAATATATTTTTGTATCAATCTAATAATCCCTAAAATAGATAGTAACATTTACTCATATGATTCGATTATTCTTTTATCATCAAAACAGTACTTTCATTATTTCTTTGATTATTTGTAATTGAATTTCTGAAATCAGTAAACCCTAATTTCAATTCCTGGGTTGTGTACTGCAAGGGAAGAAGATGACAAGAGACGAGAATCTATCTGACATCAAAATTCAATGGCATCTAAGGTTATAGTTTCCACAATCACACGGCGATGTTTCCTGTCATCACCACCTGTCTACCGCCGCTGCTTCTGCTAACTCTACGTTGGATTTATACGCAGATGAATCGGGATCGTGATGAAAGGAGTTCGATTTCAGGTAGACCTCTTTATCTGGATATGAAATCGACGCGATGAAGGCGTTTTCCATGGTAGTGATGGATGGTTTCAGTCAAATTTGAGATGATACATAAATATTTTATAGATGCAAACGTTTGCTAATTTTTGTGTGAGAAAACAGTAGAAAATTGACGAATTTGGGTTTCGTGAATGACTGGTATCACTACAAGAAAACAGGGAGATTCTGATGGCCGAAATCGTCGGAAATTCGTCGGAATTGACCAATTCCGACGAATTTCCGACGAACCCGTCCGTCGGTATCGTTTCGTCGGAAAAAAAAAATTCGTCGGAATTTCGTCAGAACTTCCGACGACTTTATGACGAATACCGAGAAACGTCATTCTGACGAACTTCCGACGATATTACGATGCAGATACACGAGACCAGAGTTCATCGGAAAAACTACGTACCGACGGAGAACGTTCCTCGGACACTTCCGACGTAGAGTGTTCCTCAGTGGATTCCGACGGACAACGGTCGTCGGTATATTCCGTAATTTACCGACGGATATATGTCCGTCGGTATATTCCGACGACCACTGTCCGTCGGTATATACCCATTTATTTTTTTAATTAATTTTGCATTTTTATATATTTTTTGATATTAATAAATTTAAAAAATCAGAAATTTAAAACTAATAATATTATAAAATTTAAATTCATAAAAACCGAAATAGGAAAAAAACATTCATAAAGTTTAAAATTCATACAAACCGAAATAAAAAAAAAACATTCCGAAAGCTTTAAAAAGCCGAAATAAACTAAGATGAACTCGAAGACATCAAACGATCTAGCTTCTGCATAATCTCGGTGTTGAACTTCTTCTGGGATGCCAACTCAGCAAGGATAGTGGCATTCTCCGAACGGATAGTGGCATTCTCCGAAAGGATAGTGGTGTTCTGCTCCTCCAATGCCCCAATCCGTTCATCTTTGTCATGTAGCTCCTCGAGAATCATGGGATCGGCATACGGAGCTTGTGAAGAAGATGCCGGATACGAAGAAGCACGACGGGCCAACCCAACTAAACGGCCTCCTTTCCTTTTAGGAACCGCCTACAAAAATATTTAAAGTAAGTAAATAGGGACAAGTAAGTAATCGACATTATAAAAAAAATATATTAATAAAAAAAATTACCTTTTCAACCATCTCATTTATTTGCAATAGAGACAGGTTGGTTGAAGCTCCCGTGGAGTCGCCGTCATCAGAGAGAGGCTGAGATTGGGAAACTATTTCAGCTTCCACCAAATCAACTACACCTTTGATCACGGGGTCCTGAATTTGACCCGTCGTCTTGTTAGTGTGAGCCACCTTAATGAGTTGTAGACGATCAACGGGATTACCGTCATTTGCTTCGATCTAAAAAAACCGCCATTATTAGCCAAGAAATATATAAAATATTTATTTAAAAAATATAAAGATAAATAATAATAAAAAACTTACAAGTTCATCCTCCTTAGTAGACATAGAGCAAGCGCCGAGGTTGTGCACATACATACCTTTCCCGCCACGATCGCTCTTCCGGTTCCTGGAGTTCCTAGAAGACGTCTCTGCAGTTTCTTCCTTCTCCCAATGAGCTATCAACTGCTCCCACACCGACCCGTTGATGAACCGTGGCTTCTTGTTCTTCTGCCAAACTGTCTTCCACGAGTTTATCTGCTTTGTGTAAGAGTCCATGGCCTTTTCGTTGAATTTCTTACGGACTGTTTCCGTAAGATCGGAGTGCCAGTTGAACTCTTGCTACAAAACAAACACAATTTAATAAGTAAATATATTTAAAAAAATGTTCAAACTTTAAAAAAATGAAGAGTTACTATACCGCGAATTGACGAAACCACAACTCTCGTTCGTCGGTAGGGATCACACTCCACTTTGGATATCCAAAACGGAGCATGGAGTACATCATCTGGTTGATGCTCCGGCTAATGCCATTTTTCGACTTGGTGAACCTTTAAAAAAATACAAGTTAGCAAGTTAATTAAAGGAAAAATATAACGGTACAAATAAAAAAAATACTAACCAAGTGCTATGGCCTCGTCGTGGGTTGGATTGGAGAAACGGGAGATGCTCTCGACCTGGTTGTTGAACCAATAGATGAACCGGCATGACCCCCGGATCCTGTGGAGCAGCAGCGTGAGGGGCAGCGTGAGGGGCTGAGGGAGCTGGAGCGGGAATATATGCGGGAACCGAGTCATGAGACGATCCCGATGCACGGGAACTGCTCACCGAACTACGTCGAAGACGGGCTGCGGGGCGGGCTTCATCCTCGGCCCTAAAAAAAAAATTAACCCATCAAACATATTTTCAAATCATTTCTATTTTTAATGTTTTCATTTATATATTTACAAAAGGTTTTATAAACGTTTTAAAAAAAACTATTAAACCTTTTATATATATATGTATATATGTATACAAAATTATAAAAAATTTATAAATATAGAAAAATGTTGTTAAAAATTTATAAATGAAGAAAAATGTTGTTAAATATTTATAATTTTTTTTAAAAAATGTTTTATTATACATAGTTTATTAGTGGAAACTTATAAAAAATTATAAAAAATTTTAAAATTTTTATTATAGATGATTTACATATATATATATATATATATATATATATATATATATATATATATATGTATACAAAATTATAAAAAATTTATAAATATAGAAAAATGTTGTTAAATATTTTTAAAAAATTTAAAAACGTTTTATTATATATTTCATTACTGGAAACTTGAAAAACGTTTTTAAAAATAAAAAAAAACGTTTTAAAAAATCAAAAAACGTTTTTAAAAATAAAAAAAAAACGTTTTAAAAAATCAAAAAACGTTTTTAAAAATCAAAAAACGTTTTTAAAAATAAAAAAAACGTTTTAAAAAATCAAAAAACGTTTTTAAAAATCAAAAAACGTTTTTAAAAATAAAAAAATGTTCCAAAAAAAACTAAAACAACAATCCTAACTTATATATCCTAAACTATCCATTAATCCTAAAATTTTCAATCAAACAACCTAAAATCCGAGATCAACTACCAAAACCCTAAACAATTGATAAAAAAGAAGGTTTGGGATGATTCTTACATGATTTGGGGTTTGGGGAAGAGATATGAGGGTGAGGAGAGGATTCGCCGGTGAAGAGAGGTGGAGAAAGGCCGGAATCGCCGGAGAGGGGGAGAAATCGCCGGATTGTTTGCGTTTTTTGAGAGGGGGGCCGCGGAGATAACGAAGAAGGAAGAATGAGGGTTTTTATATCCGAGGATTCCGACGGACACGGGTTCGTAGGTATTCCGTCGGTATAATTAAAATATACCAAATGCCGATTCGCGAAAATTTTCAAGCGGTTTGGTTCTCCCGGGCAAATTGAAATTCCGACGGAATGTGTCCGTCAGTATTTTCCGACGGACACATTCCGTCAGTATTCCGACGGAATGTGTCCGTCAGTATTTCCGACGGACACATTCCGTCGGTATATTCCGACGGAATTCCGACGACTTAGTGTTTAGGGTGTTGATTTCAAGTTTCTAAATGCAAAATCCAAATCTTTGATAATATATATAGTATTTGCATAAAGATTTAACAATAAAAATGTTTTATAACACGATTTTACACAACAACATTTTTTGTAGTGTAAGCTTATATAAATATGATTGTATAAGTATATAATGTTAAGATGAGATGTTATGAAAACAATGATATGCATACATAAATATTTTAATGAGTTGTTATATTTGAACGGTTGCGATCTAATACTATACTAAACACTTATTATGTGTTATTTTCATAGTTTTGGCATCTAAATTTATAGATTTTTATGATTGAAACTTTATAGAAACACATGTCGTCGGTATTTTCCGACGAAATACCGACGACCTTTCCAATTTTCAATGAAACCCATTGTCGTCGCTATGTCGTCGGTATATTGCGAGGGATTTCCGACGGACCATTAAAAAAAAAAAAAAAAAACTAATCAGAATCTTCTGAATCTTCATCAAACTCCCCAACCTCGGCTTCCGGCTCTGAATGTACGACAGCATCATGTCCAAACACAGTCAAATTCTCAACGAGTTGAACATTTTCCAAATCTTCAACTGCCTGGGCGTTGCTGGTAGACTCTGGTTGCAATGGTTCATCATCATCAGAAGTTCCATCCACTCGTCCTCTTGGGTTGATTTGCGTTACAGTAACCCATGGATCGTCTCTGTACGTCACCCGAGGGTAACTGATGTAGCACACCTATACATATCAATTATACAAGTATTAGTAAAATATATAACATTAATTAATTATATTGGTAAAAAATTATGAATAAATTGACATACCTGATCAGCTTGCGAACCAAGAATGAAGGGATCATAATATTGAAGTTTCCGCCGCGAATGAACTGATGTAACACCAAACGCATCAATCTTCACTCCTCTATCTGGGGTGGTGTCATACCAATCACAATAGAATACTACACAACGCAATCCAACCATTCCAGGAAATTGGATTTCCAATATTTCTTTTATGTTGCCGTAGTAGACATCGTCACCAGAAGAAGATGAAACACCAGCATCATATGTTGTCTTAGAATGACCTTTCCTTGTGAATGCATATCCTCGCGTACAAAATTTAGGATATGATTTGACCACATAGTTTGGTCCCTGCACAAATTCGCGTATCCAATCATCGAACACAAGACCTCTGGCCAAACCATCATTCACCTATAAATTAAAAACATATATGATTGCAAAATTAATTAGTTTATATATATTAAATTTAAACTAATCATTTGCATAGGGTAATATGATATATGACTCACATAACTACGAAGCCACGCAGCAAATCCGTTATCTCTAAGTTGTCGAAGCTCATCTTCTGTTGCATGCCTGTGAGTCATACGCAACTCCGCCATATATACACTATATACAAAAATATTATCAATATGAAATAAAATTATTGAATATTAATCTAACAATAAATGAATAAATATTTTTACCTCTCATATTGTAGAACATCTTCACAGTTGGTGAGCAAATATGTTTGCAAATGAGCGTGCTCAGTGTCCGTAAGTCTCCGCTTCGTGAATTTTCCACTAAGTCGTCCTATTTCCTTGAACATGCTTGGGACAGTAACATGATATGTTGCTCTCTCCCCTCTATCATCATGCCGAGCAGGTCTTCGGTGTTTTGTATGCACTTCTGGTGGAAAATAATTTTCAGCAAAGATTGCAGTTTCTTCATTGATCACCTGTGCCACTATAGATCCTTCCACCCTGCTTTGATTTTTGACCATCTTCTTCAGATGATGCATATAACGCTCAAAAATATACATCCATCTGTACTGCACAGGACCACCAAGTTCCAATTCTCTTGCGAGATGAATAGCAAGATGTTCCATTACATCAAAGAATGATGGAGGAAATATCTTCTCAAGGTTGCACATGCTGACTGGTGCGTTTGTCTTCAAATTATTAATACCCTCTTCAGTCACTACTCTGCTGCATAAGTCGCGGAAGAAAAAACTAATCCCTACATAGATAAAAGACATAATTTTCGTAAGTATTAAGTTTTTATAAGCATAATTGTTAAATATAAAAATAAATTAAATTGTAAAAATATAATATACCTGCAATTGCTTCATGAACATTACGTGGCAATAATGCTGAAAAAGCAAACGGAAGGAGGCGCTGCATAATTACATGACAATCATGACTCTTCAAGCCAGTAAACTTTCCTTCGCTTCTATCAACGCAGTTCCCCAAATTTGATGCATATCCGTCAGGAAATTTCACTTTATCTGTAATCCAATCAAAGAACTCTTCTTTTCTAGCACCATCTAGCCGATAAATGGGAAAAGGGGCCGTACCGTTCTCATCAACGTGAAGTTCAGAACGATCACAAATATCGACTAAATCCAACCTTGACTTCAAATTATCCTTCGTTTTACCTTGGATGTTAAGGACTGTGTTCATCAGATTATCGAAGAAGTTCTTCTCAATATGCATGACATCTAAATTATGCCGCAATAGATGACTCTCCCAATATGGCAGATCCCAGAAAATACTCTTTTTGTGCCAGTTATGTAGCTCTCCAACCGCATTGACTCGAATGTTTTCATGTCCACCTACATCTGGCGTCCTTTCTGCATCAAAATACCTAAACTGCTTCAACAAATCTTTCCCACTAACTTCCTCAGGTGGACCATCAAACACCTGCTTGTTCTTCGTAAACGAAGTCTTACTCCTGCGGTATGGATGATCAGGTGGTAGAAATCGTCTGTGACAGTCAAACCAACACGTTTTCCTTCCGTTCTTTAGTTGGAAAGCATCTGTGTCATCTTGACAATATGGACATGATAGCTTCCCATGTGTTGTCCATCCAGATAACATACCATATGCTGGAAAGTCACTTATTGTCCACATAAGTACTGCCCGCATCTGAAAGTTTTCTTTGCGCGAAACATCGTATGTCTCAAAACCATGCGCCCATAGTTGTTGCAACTCATATATTAGTGGTTGAAGAAACACATCTAGTGATCTTTTAGGATGATCTGGCCCGGGGACGAGAATTGAGAGAAACAAAAACTCTCGTCGCATGCACAAGCTCGGCCGTAAGTTGTACGGTGTCACAATAACTGGCCATAGAGAATACTGCCTTCCATGCTTTCCAAATGGGCTGAAACCATCAGTAGATAATCCAAGATAAACATTTCTTCTCTCTTCCGCAAATTCTGGATATGTTGACTGGAAATGTTTCCAAGCCTTTGCATCTGAAGGATGTCTAATCTCACCATTTGTGGAATGCTCTGCATGCCATCTCATTGCTTTTGCTGTGCGCTCACACTGATACAACCTCTTCAATCTTTCCGTCAAAGGCAAATACCACATTCTTTTGAATGGGATCGGAACTCTTCCCCTCGTCTCCTGATAACGAGGTTTCCCACAAAATTTGCATACATTCCGTGTCTCATCCGCTCTCCAGTAGATCATGCAGTTGTCAATACATACATCTATCACTTCATACGGTAGTTGAAGACCTGCAACAAGTTTCTGAACCTCGTAGTATGAACCCGGTGCAAGGTTATCCTCAGGTAGAATACCTTTGACAAAATCAGTAATCGCATCCATACATTCTTCAGCCAAATTATAGTCTGTCTTAATACCCATTAATCTAGTTGCAGATGATAAGACTGAATGACCATCTCTACAATTTTGATACAAAGGTTGTTTTCCTGCATCCAACATGTCAAAAAATCTCCTAGACTCGGGGTTTGGTTCTTCCCCTCTATAATGATCATGTACCATCTGCTCAGTACCTACACCATAATCTATATCCGTTCTAGATTCTTCTAACCTAATATCAGGCTGAGGTTCACTAACAGGCTGAGGTTCGCTAGTACTACCATATTCATAACCAGTTTCCCCATGAAGGTACCAAACTTTATAATTACGTGAAAACCCTTTCATATACAAATGAGTCCAAACATCAAATTCTTTTATAACCTTATTATTATTGCAAGAAGAGCAGGGACATCTTAACATACCACTTTTTGTATCCGGTTGCTGTTGAACAAGCCTCATGAATTCTCCAATCCCTTGAACGTATTCTTCCGTAAGCAAATTGGTGTTCGGATCCAAATGAGGTTTATCCATCCACGAACGATAATAAACTTCTGAAGACATGATTTTCACGGAATTGTTATGACTAAAGAGAATGAAGAGAGAATGAAGTGTGAATGATTTGAATGAGGAGGGGTTGTATTTATAGGAAATTGCTTACGGACCTCCGACGACTTTCCGACGGAATTCCGACGGATGTAAAGCAGTCCGTCGGAATTCCGTCGGTATTGTCCAATCTCAAACGGCTATACAACGGTCATATATATTTGTCGGCAACGGTCACATGGTTCGTCGGAATATCGTCGGAAATTCGTCGGTATTTTCCGACGGAATTCCGACGACTACAACGGTTACATTTTTTATCGGAATGTCGTCGAAAAGTCATCGGAAAATTCCGACGAACCCTATTTCGTCGGAATTCCGTCGGAAATGGCCGACGGAATTCCGACGACTTAGTTTTTTTGGATTTGGTCGGAAATTTGACAGTATTCCGTCACAAATATCCGACGACCTTGGTGTCCGTCGGAACCTCCGTCGGAATTCGGTGTGTTTTCTTGTAGTGTATTGAGTTGGATTGTGAGGGTTTTGTGGAGCAGTGGAGATGATAATGCATATTAAAATAGGGAGACTGCTTTTCTGAACGAAAATGCTGTTCTCTTTCAGAATGTAAGAAACTATGTTGCCAAGCATATTCTGCAATTAGGTCCCTCACTTACTGGTTTTTGCTATTATCAGCAGATTTAAAATATCATTCTCATGTTTGAAGGTTGTACTCTCTGCATTTTCCAAATTGAGTCATGTAGGGAAGTTATTGAAAGTCATACATATACTAGGCTTGATACAAATGAAAGACAGCTGCACATCCTACCGTCATACATCACTTTCACAAGAGTCAAACCTTACAGATTTGGAATAATTCATCTTATCCCACCACGAAGATAATCCACTCTTTCTGGTCTACATGGATAGGTACTTTTGTGATGCTATATTTTATTGCCTGAACATTGAAGATATTAAAACTTTGTTTCTCATTCCAATACGTTACCACAACTTCTCGTGGGATAGATTTCACTGGTGTTGATCATGTGGTGTTGTTTAATTTTCAATGTCATCCGAGTGAATACGTAAGAGGTGTTGGACGAACAGCAAGAGGTGTTAGAGGAGTAGCGTTAACAGAGTTCTAATGAGCCATTTGAGCCTTAAGTATAATTTTCTGTATTCGTCGAAAAAATATAAAACTAGGCCAATTTAAAACAAATACTATCATTTATTAAAATATAAAACTATGCACGTATAAAAATCGTCCAGGCGTATGCGCTGTGCTCAGTCAAACTATATTTATACGATATAATTACTAAATATATTTTTTAAAATTTTGGAGTACCTTTGTTAATTTGTTTCCCCTCTCAATAAACCCAGCAATTTCAGATGTGTTAATCTTTGGTTTTCCCATCAAATGCACATAAACTTTGTTGAGATATGCACTGTCTATCGACTATGAAGCCATCAAGGTGCATGAGCCTCAAAATTACAGACGTTAAGGTGATATCTTCTCATTTTGGTTAATTTTACTTTTGAATTTACATCTTGATTTACCCTGAATATTAGGTTTGTTTTGGTTCAAAAAATGATAGTAGCCGTAAAATTCTCCTAAAAATAATTGCAAGTAAAGTAACTCAGAAATTCTAAACATAAATAATTTAAAATTCCTCTATAATATTACAAGATACACTATAACTATATAATTAGATAAACAATTGATTTATAACAAGACACATGAAGACAACTCTTACTTACCAATTATGGTTTAAGATCCATGAAGATCATCCATTTTTAATTTTATCAACAACATATAACAATCAAATTTTAAACAATGTATCATTGATAGATGTAATTTTTATATGAATAAAATTTATAAATGTAGAAAACAAAACTTAAATGAGAATCAATATAGAAAATTCCATATCTCTATTCATATCCATGCGTTCCAAATTGAACTCGAAATTTTATCAGGTTTATAAAATTGCTATTTGAACCAAACAAAAAAATCAAAAAAATTATATCCAAATAAAACTCAACCGAAAACTAAAACACACAACCAAACCAGAAGCAAACCGAAAATCAAAAAATACAATTTGGATGTAAACCTAAGTTTATAAGATATCATCAAGTCATATAATTTTAATTTAAAAACATAAATATAAATACAAATATAAATATAAATATAAATATAAATATGAACAATCATGCACATCCGCGCGAGTCAAAATCTAGTATATATTAATATGGGCTTATTTGTCGCCCAATTAATACGGGCTTAACCTATATTTTTATGTTTCTAACCCAACTGAGTTCCATTTTCACATGTGGCTGAAATGTATGAAATATTTTTTTTTTGTCAGCAACATAAGCAGACTCATGAAGATTCTACAAACCACACCGGTAGCTCCGCATCCATATGAACGACAAACGACGGTTGTTTCCTCAACTGCGTGCGAGACTGTGCGTGCGAGACTGTCCGCCTTTGAGTTCTGCATATGTGGTATATGAATGATCTCTGAGCTGTTGAAACTTCTTTTCAAAAATGTTATGTCTTCCAAGTAGCTTGCAAAGGCTGGCCACTCCTCTGGTTTCGAAATCATCTTCACCAACTGAGAACAATCCGTTGCAAATGTAATTGAGAACTTTCTGAGATTCCTCATACATTTCATTGCCTATATGAGAGCCTCTATCTCCGAGTGTAGTGGCGACTGACTCGCTCTTGTATAAAATATTTTAAAAGCACTCTTTTAACATTTCGGATAATTTGGCTAGTGTTATTATTTAAGACAACATCAAATACAAGCTAGAAATTCTATAAATTAATAAGAATAAATAAATCAATAAATTTCGTCGGTTCTGAATTAGAGTGATTACAAATATGATACAAAACGATAAAATAATAAGATAATAATTTTTTAAAAAACTGTATGCATATATATAGTCTCATTAAAATCATAAATTAATAATTTACATATATACAATTTATATAAGTACACTTATATTATTAGTTTAAGTTGTGCCAGTTTTCCGCTGCTCTTCGTACTTCACATTTAAATTTATCTCTTTCTTTTTTTTGCTGTGGCACAATGGCCTAGTAGTTCCTCTTATTAGACTATCAACAATGGCAGTAAAGATTCAACACCCTAATTTACGTTTTTTACAATCCACATCTGTTTTCTTTTTCCACTTATTAATGCAACATTTATATAAATTTTCTCTACAATAACACTTTATCCCACTATTTTACATACTTATATATATTTATATGCCAAAAATATTAAAATCTAATTCAATTAAAATATCTAATAATTACAAATCTTTTTAAAACAAAATATTTATTTTTATATTTTTGAATAGTGAACAAATATAAAAATAATTATTCTTGAAATATGTTTTATAAAAATATTATTTTTTGGTGTCCAAATAAAATAAAACGAACCTCTATTTATAGAGATTTTAAAATAATAAATCTATTCTATTAAATTAGGAACATGACCTATTGATATAGGTTTAGTCCAATTATTTATAGCCCACATATCAATACTATTATTTGCGATGTGATTTTTTCCAACGGAGCTCTCACGTTAAAAGTAAGAGCGGTTAATATCGATTATACCTTTAATTAAATAAATATGTAAATTATCTAAAATAAAAACGAATTTATTTTTTGTAATATAAGTGATTAATATTAATAATAATAAGAATTATCCAAAGTCTAAAAAATATATTTTAAAATAAAAGATAATTATTTTAAAATAAGAGATAGTTCCTATATATATATATAAGATAAGATAAGATAAGATAAAAATAAGTGATTTCTAAGATTTATCTAATAATGTTGAATATAGTATACAATTTTTTTTTCAAAAAGTTATAATTAGTAAGAGTTTTCAAAAAAAAAATTATCATTATAACAGTTTATTTAGTAATGTATGTATTAATAAGTAATTATAAAATGCTTATGCCCGCAAGTGCGGGTGAAACACCTAGTTTACTATATATACTTATCATGATATTTAGAAAATTTAATTAATAAATAGATATTAAAAGTTAATATGAACAATATCTACCGATAATATTATCATAATCTTATATTTGGTTTATGATTTGAATGACTAATATTATAGCCAGTTTCTCTAATTCTTATTTAAAATATCGATGTATATAATTATTTGAGAAGTGAATTTACTTATTTTTCATATTCTTTACGATTTTAGGATAAATCATTAGTTTAAGTATTATTATTATTTAAATTTATTTTAATTTTATTATATATATATATAATGATATTTAAGATAATTAATAAACATTAACCTATTCTATACTGTTATTTTAAAAAAAAAAAATTAATATGATTAGATAGAGACTTGGTAACTAAGTTTGTTAAAGGAATGAGTTTGAAGTCTTATTTGAAAATTTTAACTGTGAGATACCCAATTCTCCTCTAATAAAACATATCATTCTTAATAAATATTAAAAAAAAGTGTATTTGCAGGTGCATGATTGAAAGTATTTACCTATATGGGTGTGAAGTGATGACGCTTCAACAAGCTGAGACTTGGCTTTGTATACATTCTTGAATGAATAGCACACATAGTTTATAATAGTGTTGAGTAAACAATTAGAATAATGTGAAAACACATTCGTGTACTATTTTCTTGTGTCCAAAATGGGTCGAGAGATTCTGATTTTTGTGTAATATATTAAAATGAAAATTCAATTCTTAGAACATTTTCATTTATGTATGAGTTTGATATATGTGTTAATTATTCATTGAATATGAAACTGCACTTAAATGGAGAGGATTGTTAGAAATTTAAGTGAATTTTTGCAACCATAAGTTAAGTATTGCAATTTTTATAGATGAACAATTGCACCTGCCTATGATAGTAACTATTAGTGATAAATTGTTGCAATTTTTGGTGATAAACCATTGCAACCTTGATGACTAAAATCATTCACTACAAGAAACAGAGCTGTACTCCGACGAAACTTTCCCAGAAAATCTGTTATCGGAAAAACAGCAACGCAATACTTACGATTTATCGAGAATAAAGAAATTTTGTCGGTATCTGATCGGTAAGATCCGATATAGTGATTTTGTCGGAAGTTTATTGGAATGTTGTTCTCGGTAGTTTCTCATAAAATTATATGTACCGACAACAATATTATTTCCTCGGTAAAACGTCATAAAGTAAAACATAAATTCATCGGAACAACTGATTTATTTTTAAATTTATTCTTTTATCATTTATTTATTATTTTGCCAAAGTAATTAGTTACTATGTTTTTTTTACAACCATTCATTTTCTTTCACAGATCATTTTCATTCTTTATCTTTTTACCTTTCTTCTCATCTATCTTTTACTTCTCTTCTCTTCTTCTGCAATCTTCTTTCATCAACTTTTCAAGATCAATCATCTATTTCTTAACTTCTCTGATCTTCTCTCTCGTTATTTTTCTTCTCATCTTCTGCTTCCATTCTGTTCCTACTGCATCTTTATTTAGATTTACATAATTTATTTTTCAGATCTGTTTTTTTCTTTCTGTAAAAGACAACCGATGTTGCTGACCCTCCACCTTCGCTAACACTACTCAGGTCCTGATACTACTCCATCTTCCACGGCCACCACTTTCGCCGTTTCTTCACTATCTATGTCTTTTTTCCACAGCCACCACGGTTAATGCTTCTTCCACAGACATTACAGTCACCATTTCTTCTAACACCACCGCCGTCGCTATTTCTTCTATCACCGCCGCCGTCGCTGGTTCTTCTAACACTGCTGCCGTCGCCGTTTCTTCTATGACCGCCACCGTAACTGTTTCTTCTATGACCACCACTGTCGCCGTTTCTTCTAGCATGCCACGTCGCTGATTCTTTGATGGCCACCACCGTCGTTATTTTACCAACCACCGCCACCAAACCAATAGATTCTTTCATAGACATTGTAAATTTAGGTTTACTAAATATTTTTATTTACAAATTTTTATGTAATAATGTTATATTATTCTAATTTATTTATACTATTTAATTTTTTGCCAAAAATTTATACTATTTCATTATTTTTGCATTTATTTTTTTTTAATTAATTTTTTACAAATTGTCGGAACGACATTGGTAACTACCGACAATTGATACCGATGAATTTTCCGAGAACGTGTTTTCTCGGTAATTTCCGTCAAGGTGCCGACGACCTGTTATTTCCGAGACCCAAACTCCGACGTATTGACATTTCTCGGAAAAATCTCGGAGACGAGGTCTTCGGACGACCTTCCGACAAATTCCAGCGTCGGTATAAAGCTCTTTCTTGTAGTGATTGGTGATTAATCATTGTAACTTTTGGCTAACCGTTGCAACTGTTAGTGTAAACAATTGTAACTCTTGTGTTAATAGTTGTAACTCTTGGTTAACAATTGTAATTGTTAATCAAGAGTAATCACCCGTTTCATTCAAACCAACACTATTGATACTAACTATTACAACCCTTAGCACCATGTATAAAGAGTTGTGGGCCTTGGCAAATCTTAACTTGAATAACAACAAGAAATCAAAAACTAATCGTTAGAAAAAAGAAAGTTATTCATTGTTCAAAATTATCAAATATCTTTAAAAAATCACATATAAATTTATTTGTTATTCTTATATTTTAGCGTAGAATAAAAATGAAAATTTGATTGTCTTATCGTACAAAAAAAATGAGTGTAACTCAATGCTAATAGTTTACACACATTCAGATTACAGACCCAAATATATATAATTAGTATTTTTAAAATTGTAATTAAAATTAGTGTCGTTTCTTCCGCGAAGTGTAGAGCTTCACATCCAACAGCTATAGCTTTTAAAACCAAAATCACTATAACCACAATTCTAAAGTTAGAGCTAAAGTCAAAGTTATTACCGATCGGAGCCAATGATAACTAGAATGAAGAAAATGTGATCAAAGAAGAATGCTACTTGATGTTCTTTAACTATTACCCGAAAACTTAACATTTATACCCAAAAAAACTATTATCTGAAAATGGGGTGTTCTTTAACTACATCCGAAAGATATATACTTGATATTCAAGTAGAACTTGCAGATCAGGGACAGCGACAGCTGACGGGTATTTGTCACTCTTAGCTTATTATCATCATCAAAAAAAAATTAAAAATGCCATTAGCAAGATAAAATACAATTTAAGCCTTTTTTCAAAAAAAAAAAGAAGATAAAATACAATGACTCATATCCGTTTATATATATATATATATATGTATAGAGAGAGCTTTATTAGTCTACAATTTGGACATCATTTTGAGTGGGTCCGATACATTTTTGGCGTGACCAGGGGTAGGAAGATTACAGAGGAGTGTGACTCTAGAGGAAGATATTAAGGTTTTGTTCTCCGAATCTTTTCTCGACTTCCAAAGCTTGACTTCCCAAACCTGAATGGTTTTGCCTGAGCTTACAGGAGATGCTTCGGCGAATACAGTGTCTCCAAGATCGGCAGTCTTTAAGTGGTTGATCGAGAGTTGAATTCCAGCGACCCTTTTGAGATCAGTAGCCATGTAAGCTCCTATACTTGCTAAAGACTCAGCGATCAAAGCAGATACACCACCGTGTAACACCTTGAAAGGCTTTTGAGAAAGCCAAAAAAAAAAAAAGGAAATTTCTCAGAATTTTGTGTGGGAAACAAAAGGGTTGATTATCAAACTGAAGAGGAAGAAGAAAGGCGAAGAAAGAACCTGACAGCAGATTTGAGAAACGGGAAGACGACCAGTGACACGTGTTGTAGATAATTCATCGATCTCGAAGCCTAAGATGTGAAGCGGAAGGGCTAAAGCTTTGGTTTTGGACGATTCAGAATCCATTTGTGCGATCTGTGGTAGGTGAGTGTCTTCTTAGGAGTTTGATAATAACAGAGGCTGGGACAAAGTGGGTAGGATAAGTTGAATTTTCTTGTTGGTCGAATATTTTTGAAACTGAGAGTGATAGCGGGGGCCCAGGGGCCCACTCCCCTCTGGTCCAAGTGTCAAAAGCCGCCGATAGGCTTTCTTATCAGTTGGAATCTTTTTTTTTTTGGTCGAATGTGGGACTTGAGCCCTTCTAATGGGCTAGAGTCAATTAAGGCCCGTTTGTGGCACATAATAAACTTATTTATTATATTATTATATTGAATTTGTTTATTTATCATATTCTACTTGATTTTAGGATAAATTATTAGTTTAGTTATTATTATTTTTAAGTTTTATTTTAATTTATTATATATTTAATGATATTTAAGATAATTAACAAAAATTAATTAATCTATTCTACCGATATATATATATATATATAGTATTTTAAAATTATATATCTATATATACTATTATTTGCGAAGTGATTTTTCGTAACGGAGTTCTCACGTTAAAAATAAGAGCGATTAATATCGTTTATACTCTTAATTAATTAAATACCAGATTTTAAAAATAACTACTACTTCTTAACAAAACCAGAATACTTGTTTTCTTGGCTTTTCACCAATGCACGTGAGTTTATTTTTTCTTTTGTTAAAATTAATGCATTAATATAGCGAGACAATCTCTATATAAATTAAACGGTTCAAACATTAGTTATTCTAACTTTGTAGTTGAAAACAAATAATGTATCTGACATCTAAAATCTAATTAAGAAAAATATATTTATTTTTATCAAATTTTGAAGCTTTGTTTAGGTAAATTATTTAATAATGTTTTGACTAATATTTTACCATAGACAATTGTAGAAAATATAACTAAAGTTGTTATAAAGTTATACGTACTATATATTTATTTCACTATAAATTAAATTTTTATTTGAGAACTTTAGCTATTAATATTTAAATTACATAAATTTATATACTTATCATAGTGTTAAAATATATTTAAATTTTGTTTAGTTTTTTAAAAAAATAATAAAAAATAACTATTTTTTCTGTAATATTTTGAATTATTTACTATTTTCCGAGTAAGTAATATATTTTTATCAATTATTATTTTATTTAATCAGCTTTAACTTTAGATCAAAAAAATAATAACTTAAATATAGTCAAAATTAAAAAAATGAAAGTAAAATACAAATCACCATTCAATTTTTTTTGAAAATCTTAGATTTACCAAAAAACAAAAACCAAAAATAAAAATCTAAAATTACCATTCATGTTTTTCAAGAAATTAAAATCTACTGCAAAATCAAAAACCAAAAACCAAAATCTAAAATCCAAAAACCAAAAACTAAAAACTAAAAAACAAAATCCAAAATCTAGAAATCAAACAAACAATCATCACCTAAAATAATATATGAAAAAGTTATTTTACAATGAAATAAATGACTTTATATAACTAGTGTGAAAAAGAAATACTAAAAAGTTATAGGTAACTAATAAGAAAAAATAATATATTCAATTTATTTTTAAATCAAATAAATCAATGCTCTATACTATGACATGTGTCTTTCTCGTCTCATTTTTCTTGTTTTCAACTAGTTGAATACTTTCAACATAATTGAATTCACGTTAGCAATTTTTAGTTTTCAACTAGGTCATTGCAAAGGTTCAACTGTTGAATTAAAAATTCAACATACCCATTGTAAATGGTTTTAGAAGCAGTTGAAAGTTGCAGGGTTCGAACACCGCTTGATGAGATGGCAGCAGAGGTGGTGCAACCACTGACCCACTTGCTCCTCTCTATTTTTGAACTCTTCAATATATTTTGATAGTATTTAGTAAAAAAATATCGAAAACTGCATTTACAATCTATGAAACATTTTACATATACACCAAATAATATAATAAAACTAATATAAAATTCAAATTTCTAAATTTCAGTTAATATATAAATATATGGTGAAATTAATTATTTTTTTATTTTATAAAAAATATATTCTAAAATAGAAAAATCTACAAAATATCTTTTACCATAGTCCTTGCATTTTAAATTTATAGAGTTTTTATTGTACATGCGAAACTATACTATAGACATGGGATCTACACATGAGTTGTGTTCCTAGTTTATCGACATTTGTCTATATCTTTGCTTTTCTATTGTACCTTTTGTCAATATCTGTAGTTTTTATATCTTCTAAGTTATCTTTCTAATTCTAACCATTGTGGCAAACATAAATACTGCATGTCTTATTAAACTTCCAGGTGCCTGAAACTGCAAAGTCTGGGGAGCAAAGAGATGAACTTTTTGAAGGAAGTCGTGAGTATTTAAAACCTGATTTATAAGCAGAGGATTTGTTTATTCGTTCTATAACCTGATTGCTCTGTGTTACTCAGCTTCCTGGATTATCTCCCCTATTAATTACTATATATTATTACTCTGCTGGAACAACTATAGTTAGCCGCAGTAAAGAACTGTAATAGATGTATGCGACTGCGGCTGGTTGCAAAATTACTTTCACTGGATACATCATACATATTTAAAGTTTGTACCTCTGGTGTATTTATTTATTACAGAATCTGCTGGTGCGCCTGAGCAGATGGATGTTTCTTCTCAGCAAAAGCCTAGTTCTGATGAATCAGATGGTCAACATGATGGTAAGATGCAGAGAAAAAGGAGTTTCTTTATTTAAGTCACGCAGTGTATCTCAGTATCTCACAGTTATGCTTCGGGAAATATATCAGAAACTCCGGCTTCATCTGAGAAGCAATATAGAGCTGCACTGTTGAAGAGCAAGTTTGCAGATATCATTTTAAAAGCACGCGAGAAAACGCGTCCACTGGTCCGTATACTTGTCCTTAGTTTAGCCTAATCATTATTTGTGTAAGAATCTATTTTTACTATTTGTTGTAGCTAGATGAATTCTTTTTGAGATGATAAGCTATTAAGCAGTGAGCTTTGACTAGTAGTTTTATCAATCTTTGATTCTGGAAATAAAGAATGAACTCAGTGTGGCAAAGACCATCCAAAACTTGGGGAGTAGGATGAAAGCGCTTTGAGCCAACCACCTTCTTAGCTTTGAGATAAGCACATCCCTTTGCAAACGTTGGTCCCTTCGTATTTGGTTACCCTATAAGGGCGTATCTTTATTCCCTGGCCTTAAAATTGAAAACATCGCATGATGATATGTGGGGGATCCTTTTGGTATGTAACCACACTAGTTTATATGTTCATGTAACAATGTATTTTTTGTCTAAATACGTGTCACTGAAACATGGAAAGAGGGAGGGTTTGAGGCCGTCCCATGGCTGGATCATAGTAATAATTGGACTTGGCGTCTGAGATGCAGACAAGCCCGTCCCAACTGCCGGAAACTATGACAACTTCCTCGCCTTGTGGTTCAACGTGATAAGCAGAGCATGGAGCTTAAGAGCAGCTGCAACGCTGATCCTTACAAAAAAAATCTTTAGCAACAAATTATTTTTATAATATGTGGGGATCAAAAAAATTAGGAATTTATGTCATAATTGTGTCTTGCAGTCCGTAGGTAAGGACCATTTCGCTGCCGGGCCCGTCACTGTGCGCGGGTCCCATCGCCGCATGGGAACCTGCGATTGACCCTTCTTTTTTTTCTTTTAACTGAAAAAAATAAAAATAATAAAATAATATAAAAGACTTACCTGGGTTATCGAGCCATGAGTAACACGGTTGTGGATGCCCTAAGGGATGCGCATCGGTAGGCTTTAATGAGTCTCTCATGAATAAAATTAAAGAAAATAAATGAAAAATAAAGGCAAAAGAAGTAGAAAGGAGAGAATTTGTTTTAGGAGAAAGGAGAGAATTTGTTTTTCTTTGAAAGACATACTTTCTTTACTGAGAGATTTTTTTTTTCGCATGTCAGTTTTTAACGGTCTAATTATTAAAAGATAAAAAAAATACAGCTTTTTTGTAACATTATTTTACAACAAAAAGCCGAAATACAGCTATATAAGAAAACAATATTTTATTTTATTTTAGAGACTCGAACCATTTTGCATTAATGCTGATGCTCTTCACATAATAGTTTTCCAAAAAGTATAATAATCAAATAGAACTAGATTTTTTTCTGTACCATGTGCAACAGTAACAATAAAATTTATATCATACTTACAAATAAAATTTTATTAATATTTTTGATTTTATTATTTTGTCAATATTTTAATTTTGATTTGACTAAACATAAAATTTAAGATAAAACAAAATCTGTTCTTTTTAAAATTAATATTTATGAATAGATATGTATATATTTAAAATTATAATCTTGGATAAAAAATTTAGCTATTTTTTGGTTAAGATATATTAAATCAAATTGTAAAAAATTAAAAAGAAACCATTCAATTTTTTTTAATGGGGAACTCGAAACCATTCAAAAATTTTAACCACACTACCTCTCACCCGAGGTTCCTCGAAGTGGTTGCTAGGGTCTGGAACGAAACAGAGGCTCTGTTTCATTCACGTTCTGCTCTTCGGAGGTTTGAGGATAAGCTTAAAGCTCTCAAGTCTGAGATGAGGGGCCTAAATAGGGACATGTTTGGGGACTTACCAGGTCGAGTTAAGCTTGCTTACGACGACCTATGCATGAAGCAAACGGAGGCAATGCAGAACCCCCAAGCCTCGACGTTTGAAGCAGCACCTGATGCTTGGGAGCACTGGCACCGTATTTTGGGAATTGAGGAGCAGTTTTATTACCAGAAGTCTAGAGTCCAATGGATGGGGCTGGGAGACAGAAACTCTCGGTTTTTTCACAAAGTTACTCAAAGTCGCACTATCCGAAATACTATAAGGAAGATAGTCACTGCAGATGGTCGTATCCTCACCTCCCCACCAGATAACAAGCGTGAAGCTGCATCTCATTTTGACAACTTCCTGAATGCTCCGCAGAGTGCCCAGGCGGTACCTCCTGACGTCCTTCAGGGCCTGATAGACTACAGGTGTTCCCCTGCAAACACTGTCAATCTTACGAAGCCGGTTGAGGCAGCAGAGATCACGGAAATTCTGTTCTCTATGCCTGCAAGTAAAGCTCCTGGACCTGATGGATACCCAATGGAGTTCTACAAAGCCGCTTGGCCAGTGATAGGTAAAGATTTTATCACAGCGATACAATCCTTTTTCCTATTTGGGTTTATGCCGCACAGTATCAATGCTACATTGCTGTCCCTTGTCCCAAAGACCACAGAGGCAGAAAAGATGATTGACTTCAGGCCCATCACCTGCTGCAATGTGATCTATAAAGTTATCTCAAAGATCATTGCGAAGAGACTAAAGGCCACTCTTCCTGAAGCCATCGAGCTAAATCAGTGTGCATTTGTGGAGGGTAGGTTGCTTCTGGAGATCGTCCTATTGGCCACCGAGCTCGTCAAGGACTACCACAAAGATTCAGTTTCATCGCGATCTGCAATCAAACTGGATATCTCTAAAGCTTTCGACACAGTGAGCTGGTCTTTTATTGAGGATACCTTGGGGGCTATGGAATACCCGGATGTGTTTGTCAGCTGGATAATGAAATGTATAAGCACTGCAGCGTTCTCTGTCTCTGTTAATGGTGAGCTGGAGGGGTTTTTCACAAGCAGTAGAGGCATAAGGCAAGGCTGCTCATTATCCCATTATCTCTACGTTATTGTTAGTAATGTGCTGTCAAAGCTCATCAATAAATCAGTGGTGGAGGGTCAAATTGGGTTCCATTCTCAGTGTCGGGAAGTTAACCTCTCTCACATGAGTTTCGCAGATGATATAGTGGTGTTTACAGATGGATCGCCCGCCTCTCTCGTTGGGACGCTACAGGTGTTTGATGAGTTTGCTTCTATGTCTGGTTTGCGGATCAATGTGGCAAAGTCTACTGTATTTGCAGCAGGGCGACGGGCGACGGGCTCTAGAAGAGGCTGCTAAGAACTCGGGTCTCTCGGTTTCAACGCTTCCTATCAAGTATCTTGGTCTTCCCCTCACTACCAAGATTATGACTAGGAATGATTATGAGCCATTGACCACGAAAATTAGGAATCGCCTGCTCTCATGGACTAGTAAAGCTCTCTCGTATGCTGGCCGGCTTCTGCTCATCAAGTCAGTCATAGCCAGCATCACTAACTTCTGGTGTGCTGCTTTCTGCTTGCCGCAAGCATGTATCGACGAGATTGAAAGCATGTGCTCTGCTTTCTTATGGAGTGGATCTCCAAATATTACATCTAGGGCAAAGATCGCATGGGAGGAGGTGTGCTGTCCTCGGGAGGAAGGAGGTCTTGGCATTAGGAGAGTGAAAGATGTTAGCACAGTGTTCATGCTAAAGCTCATCTGACGTTTGTTCTCAAACACTGCTTCGCTTTGGGTTTCTTGGGTCAGACGTTATTTGCTTCAAGATGCAGTACTATGGGATGTTAAGGACACAGGGCTGGGATCATGGGCTTGGCGCAAGCTCCTGAGAATTCGCAATATAGCAAATTCTTTCGTACGTTGGGATATTAGAGATGGTAACACGGTGAGGTTTTGGACTGATTTGTGGCATCCAAGTGGAAGGCTTATTGATATTGCTGAGGAATCTGGTACTCAAAAGATGGGCATTGGTCGTGATAGGAGGATCTTGGACCTTCTTGTCAGTGGGGCATGGAGGTTCAGAAGGTGTCGGGATCAACATCTTCAAAGTATGATCCATGATGTTATCGGATTTCCCATTACTCTATCCAGCGGGCATGACACTGTACTTTGGAAGCGTGGCGATGATGAGTTTGGTAATAAGTTCAGTGCGTCTGAAACTCTGAAACTTGGCACCAAATAAGAAGTTCGAGAAGCAGAGTTCATTGGAGCAAGATAGTATGGTTCTCACAAGGAGTTCCGAGATATGCCTTCATCACCTGGCTTGCCATTCGTGATACACTGTCGACAGGCCACCGTACAAGCCAATGGGGTCAACCGCAGAGATGTCTTTACTGTGGTGAGCCAGATGAGACGAGAGACCATCTCGTCTTTGCTTGCCCATTTACTTTTACTCTTTTGCTGAAGGTTGTTGGTAATCTGTTTGGTATCGACCCCCACCCGGACTGGGACACCACGCTTGAGCGTCTGCAGAATGGAACGTATGACCGGCTCACGTTCATTCTCATGAGGCTTGCGTTTCAGGTTTCCTTTTACTTCATCTGGATAGAGCGAAATGATAGGAAGCACAATAACCGAGCAAAGTCTGTGGAGCAACTAGCAAAGTTGATTGATAAGGCTGTCCGGAACAGGTTATCATCTACCCATTATTTCTTCAAACCGAAGCTGAAAGGAATTATGTGCAGATGTTTTGAAGCTCATTTCCACCACGAGTGATCTACGGTTTTGGAGCTCTTGAAAAGGAGTGATCTATAATTTTTTCATAGGTTTCCAAATTTGTTGATTCTTTAATAAGGTTCAGTTAGTAAACGCCTTATAGATATACATAAATATTTTTCAAAGATGATCAATAAATTTAACATTTCATAAAAAAAAAAATTAAAAAGAAAAAGTATTAGATATAAAAATTCTATAATTATAAAAAAAAATTAACAAAACTAAATAGTATTTCTAAAATTTGTAGATATCAAAAGGAAAGTATTAGATCTAATTTATAATTTTTGTAAAAATTGCGTAAATTTTTTTTAGTGACAAAAGTTGTATTCCATTTTGAAGAAGAGTTGTATACCATTTTGAAGAAGAACATTTTTAGTAATAGAAAAATTGTATAATTATTAATAATATATAATAAAATATATTTCAGTTTTAAAAAAATTGTTATGTGTTTACTATTATATTATTTAATGTTATATTTGAATAGATTTATTTTAATGATGATGCATAAGTTATTATCATATATAAAAAATTACTAAAAATATAAATCAACATTAATATAATTGTCTATGTTAGAATTCTTCGTGTCATGTCATATTTTTTTAGTAAGCCATTTCATTTTTTTTCTAAAAGAAACTGAATTCGGTAATGACACCTGAGCAAAATTTAAAAAGCAACTTTTTAAATAATGTCTAAGGATTAGTTTGGTAGATACTACAAATAAACTCTACAAAATTAATTTCCAAATTGAAAAAGGAAACGTGAATGACACCATATTCATAAGTCATAACAAGATTAGGATTTAGATAATAATCATCTTAAAATGTCATCGCTTTTAGATGTTTCCTTCGCCATGAGAAATGGTTTAGCTATTAGCTGAATTCGTTTTATACCAAGCCGTTCTGTGTATGTACATGTACCACGGAGTGTTTCACACTTACCCCTATGGACATACAGTAATCATTAAACACTTGGGACGTGAACTCACAATCATTGGTCTCTATCATTCCAACCTTAGCATAGTAAAAGGCCAGTAGAGAGCGCATGTATAGACTCTAGGACTTTCTTATAGCCTTGGCCGATCTCTATGATCTGAATGAACTCTTTTGTTTCCTTCGCCCTCAGTCTCAATATGAAAGTCATTCATTCGAATATCTTTAAAGCTCAATTGGCTTCTCTTAGAGCTGGGTGAATACAATGCATCAGATATCTCTAGATGCGTACCCTTAGGCAACATGATGTTAGCCTGGTCGTATCCCTCTATGAGACTGGCTATACCTGGAATGATACTTTAGAGGCTTCATATAAAAACTTTCATTCATTAATAAAATAAGTTCAAAGCAATCAAAACATAGAAAACATAAAGCAAAGAACACGAAAACATAGATGTCGAATTCAACTTCATTCTTTTAAATAATCTGAAGTTTCATAATCTATAACATCGTCTCGTTCATGATTGAAATCAACTTCACCATCTTGATAAGTCATATGAGCTTCAGGATTCTTCCCTTTCAAACTCTCTTGGTAGAGGTCAACGAGATGTTTGGGAGTCCTACATGTCTTAGCCCAATGATTATCCATACCACATCTATGGCACACGGATTTGGTCAAGTTTTGTGGCTTGAAAGATGTACCACGGCCTCCATAGGAGCCACGGCCATATGAGTTGCCTTGGCCTCGACCAAACGAGTTTCGGTCTCGACCACCACGTCCATGCCATTTTCCACGACCATGGTTGTGTTGGCTATCACTCTGGACATGGTTTGACTCTTTCTTAGCATCTACGGTCGCATGTGCCTCAGGTAATGGGTTTGTTCCAGGAGGTCTCAATTCATTGTTTCTCATCAACAGTTTATTGTTCTGCTCAGCAAGCAAAAGACAAGAGATCAGATTAGCATAAGTAGAGAAGCCCTTCGCACGGTGTTGTTGTTGTAACAACACATTGCTTGCGTGGAAGGTGGAAAAGGTTTTCTCAAGCATATCTTTATCCGTTATATCCTCACCACACAGTTTTAATTTAGAAACTATTTTAAACAGGGCCGAGTTATACTCGTCCACGGACTTTAAGTCCTGGATTCTGAGATTCCTCCAATCATATGTAGCCTTTGGTAATAACACCGTTCTCTGGTGATCATATCTCGATTTCAACTTTGTCCAAAGGTCTAGAGGATTCTCAATAGTCAAATATTGATCTTTGAGACTCTCAATAAGATGATGGCGTATAGTTAATATCGCACTGTATCTATCTTTCTCACTTGCATTATTATCCTCGGTGATACATTCACCGAGTCCCTTGGATTTTAAGATGATCTTAGCATCAAGTGCTCATTACAAGTAATTATCTCCAGAGAGATTTAGGACAGGAAAATCCAAGTTGTTGATTTTCGACATCTGAAATCATATGTTTCATAATTTAGATTTAAAAGTGTTCAAGCGAATGCAATCAATATGCTCAAGCTTAGCATTCAGTTTCTATATGTACATTCGATCAGGTTGATATGATGCAATCAGTTCTAACGGATATGAAATGTACAAACAAGCCTCACGGCTATGACAAGGAACAAGCCGCACGGCTACTGGATGCAATCAATTCGTATTATGCATTCAGTTCAATCACGCATTCAGTTCATTCGTGATTGCAATCCTAGCATAGACGGTTTCTATATGATCTTAATGCAATCTTTTCATACATCTTAGTAATCGGTTTCTAAGTGATCAAGCAATCAAGCAATATTCATTCAATATGTATGCATGATGCAACCAAAACCACACGGCTACAAGACATGATCAATCCTAGCATTTGATTTCTAAGCGTAATTGCAATTCAATCAATCAAGCAATATATTCAATCAATCAAATTCGATTTAGGGTTTTAAACAATGTTGAAAACGTGTGAATAACTAGCAATGCGGTTTCAATTTCAAAACGGATCAAGCAATCAAACTAGTATTCGATTTTAATTGAAACTATCAATGCTAGCAATCGATTTCTATTTTAAAGTATTTAGGGTTTTGATCAAACAATCAATACGATTTCAAATTCAATTCATACAATCAATTTCAATTATGAATTTAGCAATCCTAGCATATGGATTTCTATGTGATCATATTCAAATTAGGGTTGTGATCATATTCAAATTCAATCAAGTTCGATTTTATTCCAAGACATTAGGGTTTCAAATTTCAATCTATCAAAACTAGCAATACGATTTAAATTAATCAAGGTTAGCATACTATATCCAAACATACAATCATTCAAACAATCAATTTCGATTTCAAAGATTAATTATGGTTTGGATAAAATCGATTATGCATTAGCTTTAGGGTTTTAATTGATTTCATGCATTCATGCAATAAGCATGTATGCGGCTAGGGTAATATATATTAGAGTTTCGATTTAGATCATTAGATCAATGGGGTGGGGTTTAGGGAATCAAACTTATGATTATGAGCTTCGATTTACTCATTGGGGTTTTGAGATTCAAAACCATTAAGGTTTCGATTTTAATTGATCAAACAATCAATCTCGATTAGGGTTTGGATCTATTACCTTATGGTTTTGTTCTGATCATTGGATCATTAGGGTTTGATTAAAGATTTTGATTCATAATATGTAATATATGATTAGGGTTTTATGGTTTCAATTCATATCAAGCAACCAAATTCGATTATGGGTTCTCTTTAAGGTTTAAAATTACCTTAACCTAAAGTAGGGTTGAATGGACCACCGAGGAGAGAAGAACCGCGAGCTGAACACGAACGGATTGCTTGCTGTCCTTGCTGGTATCGGGAACGCGAGCTGGACGTTGAGTTGATCAGATCGCGAGCTGATGTTGTCGCGAGCTGGATCGTTGGATGCAGGCTGTCCTTCGGGAACACGAGCAGGCTGAGATCGTCTTAGGTCAGGACGCGAACAGGTTGAAGCTTGGATCGGGAAGGTTCGCGATCGGTAAGGGTGTTCGCCGAGAAGATTAGGGTTCAAGCCGGCTAGGGTTTTAGGGTTTATCGATTTGGATTTTAGCTTAGGGTTTTAGATTCTATCGTGCTGATAACGTGTTGTGAAACTAGAGAATAGAATCTATGTTCTGTATTATTCATAAACATAAGGAGCCCTTTATATATAGGGAATTACACCGTCATAGAATAATGGAAAGACTAAAGAAAAGAAATACAAATATGAAAAGAGTACAAATCATAATCTAATAAGGAAAAGACAAGATGCCGATTCTCTCTCTCTCTATGCGCATGGGCCGATACCGGACTGGGCCGGTTATGGACATCCATCATATGATTTATAACAGAAAATAATATTTTATTTTATTTTAGAGACTCGAACCATTTTGCATCGATGCTGATGTTATTCACATAATAGTTATCCAAAAAGTATAATAATCAAATAGAACTAGATCTTTTTCTATACCACGTGCAACAATAAAAATAAAATTTATACCATATAATTTTATTAATATTTTTGATTTTATTATTTTGTCAATATTTTAATTTTGATTTGACTAAACATAAAATTTAAGATAAAACAAAATCTGTTCTTTTTAAAATTAATATTTATGAATAGATATGTATATATTTAAAATTATAATCTTGGATAAATTTTTAGCCATTTTTTGGTTAAGATATATTAAATCAAATTGTAAAAAATTAAAAAGAAAAAGTATTAGCTATAAAAATTGTATAATTATAAAAAAAAATTAAAAAAACTAAATAGTATTTCTAAAATTTGTAGATATCAAAAGGAAAGTATTAGATCTAATTTATAATTTTTGTAAAAATTGCGTAAATGTTTTTAGTGACAAAAGTTGTATACCATTTTGAAGAAGAACATTTCTAGTAATAGAAAAATTGTATAATTATTAATAAAATATATTTTAGTTTAAAAAAAATTGTTATATGTTTACTATTATATTATTTAATGTTATATTTGAATATATTTATTTTAATGATGATGTATAAGTTATTATCATATCTAAAAAATTACTAAAAATATAAATCAACACTAATATAATTGTCTATGTTAGAATTTTTCATGTCATGTCCTATTTTTTTAGTAAGTCATTTCATTTTTTTCTAAATGAAACTGAATTCGGTAATGACACCTGAGTAAAATTTAAAAAGCAACTTTTAAAATAATGTCTAAGGATTAGTTTGGTAGATATTACAATCTTATACAATAAAGTTGGCTTGTCTCTCTCCTCCTTGAGCCACCTCACCAATGTGCTTAGGGCATTTTGTGACACCTGTCCTCATTTATTTTCATTTTGTTTCGATTTCGATGTTGAAACGATTAATACTTTGATGGGCTATCACTCTCTTAGGCCCAGTTGTTATTAGGTTTAGTTAATCTTCATCACCAGCACCTTCATTCTCTGAAGCTCTAAACACCAAACAATGGCTCTGTAACGTATTCAGCTTTCGGCAAACATATACCATTTACTCAAGCATTAACGTCGATCCTGCCACTCCTCCCACTCTTTCGCATTAACTCGGCCTCATCATCCACCAACGTAACCGTTCGAAGCTCCGTAAATGTGTTCCGTCCCTGCGATGAACAGCCTCAATTCGACCAAATCCCAAAGGTCAATCACTATTAAACATCAACTCTACTAATGGCGAATTCTCTCTCTCTCTCTCTCTCTCTCTCTCTCTCTCTCTCTCTCTCTCTCTCTCTCTCTCTCTCTCTCTCTCTCATTACTTGACTATCTGTAAACCTAATTCTCTTTAACTCTATCAATGTCTGCTTAAAAACTTCGTCACCTAACATCTTATACAATAAAGTAAGCTTTTTCCTCTGATTATTTGATCAAAAGCATCGTGGGTTTTTTCCCTGTTATGAAAAATGGGTTTGATTGAAAATCAAAAAAATTGTGAAATTATCTCTGGTTTATCAGGTGCACGGAAGCTTGATCATGGAGTTTATTGCAAATGGTGGGTTAGTCCCGCTATAAGCAAGGCCATGGATGGTTAAATCCTCAACTCTGATTAATGGAGCTCTCTCAGTGCATTGTTCAGGAATTAAGATTTTTTCTGCAAATATACTTTTGCAGTTTTGCCCAAAACGTTTAAGGATTTTTCAGGTATATTAATGTTGTTCTTTGATTGTGGGATGTTTCTCTCAGTGCTCCTTTCTTACAACTTCCTTATTTAAATAAATTTAATGCTAAAAGGATAGGGTTGCAGGTTGGATTATTTTGAGAGTTTCAAGAGGTGCACCTGGAAGAACATTCTTAACCACTCACGGAGGTTGCTGGTTTGATGGAGAGCGATGTTGTGGACATCGTGAAGGTGTAAGAATGATACCTCTCTGAATGTAGAAGTCACTTGCAAAACAAAAGGTGAAGAAGTTTTCGAGAAAGCAACTTTACGACAGTGGCCACTCTGAAACGCCTCAGTGGAATATTAGGCGGTATTCTTCATTCGGCTTACTTCCCTTTCCGCAAAAAGAAAAGCTTATGGGTTCTTCTTGCGGATTCAAACAATATATGTTTCTTCCCGAAGGTTGCTTTCATGGACAGAGTTGAAGCTATAAGCATTGCTTCGAGTGCTATTATTTAGACAGTGAATACTTTAGGAGAAAGCGTCGAGACAAATCATAATGCAGTTAGAGAAGTTCCGACTCTGTGAGAAGATTAAAAGTGGGTCTAGATTGGTTTTGCAGCCACTTTCTGAGGTAGGTGGAATGATACTGAGACAAAAACGTCAATACTCTTGCTAACCACTCTAAATTCAAAAAAAATACTTGGAGGTACGTCTCTTTCCATCTTTATGTTTCATATAGTAATTGTAGTTATTCATAGACTTGAAAAGTTACACATTTAAAGACTTCTCTACGGATGTGTATCATTACTAATACCATTCCATCTATACTTTCAGGTGTTGTAACCCTTAGCTTCACAGATTCCCCACGACTCTTCTTTGATTCCGACTTCAGTGTGACCGAAAAATATCTATCAAGGTAATCGTGAATAAATCTTCCCTTCTCACCAAAAAAAAATCCTCAGAGTGTCCACGATATATGCTTCATACTCCACCACTATTCATTAGTTTTGGCCAGCATGTTTCTCCACCGTCACACCAGTTATAAGTACTAAAATATGAATGCCAAACCATGTCGTCGTCCACCGCTCTCGAAATTAATCCTATATAAACACATTTCATATTCAACCATGTTCGAGCTAGGTTTGGAGCAAATGGAGATACCACACCAGCTATCAAAAGCTCCTCCGCAGCTATCAATAGCTTCCACGTAAGTGTTTTCAAACAGTTCTGTTAGCATCATCAATGAATCTACAGCTCCCCTTTATGTCTTATATATATTATTCGCAAGTCATGCGACTAATCGTATGCTATATATATATATAGATATTGGTTTGAGGTTAAAGTATGTGATGACGGTGGTGGTGAGGCAACCTTTGTCATCTTTAAGCAGCACTGAAACTGGTTGGTGGACAAGCGCCATTGGTCATGAACGAAATGAGAGAGATACTTATAATCAATAAGTGTAACACTAGATATCTATAAGTCTCCTGAGAGTGCTCCCAACGAAGAAGCAGCCATAACAACACCACAGTGTTTCCAAGACATAGTTGGACGCCTATGCAACTTCAAGTCAAGCTCACGGATTTTAATTTCAAGTTAACTCGCAAGACAGTCAGGGTCTTCTGTATTATGATGATACCATTTAAAAGGGTTCCACCAACCTTACAAACCAATGATGCGGTAGACAGATTTAAGTTTTTGTTTCTGATTTCTACGATAGCCAACCCCAACCAGTTTATGTTTTTAATTCTGATTTCGAACACCCAAGTACTATTGGTATCTATCTCTTAGTTGCACCACCAAGTCAGTAAACTTATTAAAGAATTTATGAATTGTCTTCCTTTTTTTTTGAGCAACTTATGAATTGTCTTCCATTTTTCATTTTTAAGATCAAATCTATAAACAAAACATTTAATAATTTATCATTTATTTAAATCGATAAGTCATTTTCAATCCAACAGTACATCAGTCTCTCAACAAATAATAATTTACTGAAATACATAATATAATTTAAAATCTAAGAACTTCGAAAAAGAATAATAAAATTTAAATAATATCTACATTTCATCAGCCACAACCAAAAACTAACATATAATAGATTTTTTTAATAATAATTTTGAAAAGTAAAATATAATAACTTAGATATAACAAATATAATATTAATGTAAACTTATCCGTCCGTAGGGCGGGCCAACCCCTAGTTTAAAATAAACTCTACAAAATTAATTTCCAAATTGAAAAAGGAAACGTGAATGACACCATATTCATAAGTCGTAACAAGATTAGGATTTAGATAATAATCATCTTAAAACGTCATCGCTTTTAGGTGTTTCCTTCCCCCAACCTTTTAACACCTCTTTTCTCTAAACAAACCTCAACCATCTCCATTGGTCAAATCTTCTCTCGTAATATATCTCATCTATATATATACACAGACAACACGTATAGACTTTTAAAAGAGCTTCAAGAAGATCTTTCGTCAGTGATGGAGGCAATCACGAGTTTCAAGGATCTACCATTCTTCTTCTCAGTCTTCGTCTTCGTCTACCTCCTCGGTTACTTATACGTCTTCCGCAGATGGAGCCCAGCGTCTCGCCCCTTAGCCTCCAGCTGCTTAATCTCCCTCCTCCACGGCGTCTCCGCCGTCTACCTCGCCTCGCGCGCTCTCCTCTCCGATCCTAACCGCGGCTTCTCCTCCCCCAACACACAGTCCCAAAACTCCGTCCTCGACTTCAGCTCCGCTTATTTCCTCGCCGATCTCCTCCACCTCGCCGTCTTCCCCTCTCCCGCCGGCGGAGACGGGCTCTTCGCCGCGCACCACGCCGCCGTGCTATTCGTCTTCCTCACGTGCAGGTACCTCGTCGCCCACGGCGCGTGCGCTCTCCTCGCGCTCCTCATCGTCGCCGAGGCGACGAGCGCGTGTCAGAACTCGTGGACACTCGCGGACGCGCGCGGTCCCGACGCTCCTCTCGCGGTGAGTCTGCACCGTTTCGTCACGGTGCCGTTTTACGCTTCGTACAGCGTTTGCAGGTGCGTTCTGGCGCCGATGCTTATCGTTAAGATGACGTGGTTTTACGTCAGTGGAGGGGCTGATGACGTCATACCCAGATGGGTTTGGGTGTCGTGGACCGTCGTTATTGTCGTTGCCGTTTCCGTTAGTGTTCTTTGGATTCGGAATTTGTGGGTACTATTCTTCAAAGAAAAAAGAAATTCTAAAATTGCTAAAAAGATTCAATAAAAATTTATACTTTTGATTTTTCCATATCTCAGATTTTTCTCTATTTTTAGCGTAAAGTGATTAATATCTCCCGATCAAATCATATCCGTTGATTTGGAGCTTAACCCCCACATAACCAACACTAATACACTGCATATCACTGGGTCTAAACATGATATTAGGCATATCCATATTGTTCATGAATCATGACAGATGTACCCACCACAAAATTATAAGATATTTTCTAGTGTTCTTGACAAGGATGGATCAACATTGTAAAGGATTCTAGGGCAAAAAACAATATTTTACCCTATAAAATTTATATACAGATAATGTTTAAAATATTTTTAAAATTTAATCAGTAATATTTTGTAAGAAAATAAAACTATATACATTTCAAATAATTTTAGGTATTTTTCAATTTTATTTATTTATAATTTTATATATAAAAATATAAATTTATAAAAAAAATTAACCTCATTAATTATTATTATACGGAAAAACACGGACTTGGATCCGAGACGGTCCCACCGCTTCTCCCACTAATGAGCAGCCCCTGGTTCTTGATAATGTTTGTGTGATAACCACCAAGTCTAAGCACAAAAAATGTGGGTTTGACTTTGTCAACATCCTGTATAATGATATTTAAGAACGGCTAATTTCTTTTTAAAATGTTTATGCGTGTACCTGGTTAAGAAGATATCAACTTGTTTAAAGTGGGGGTGGCTCAAGATAAGACATAATCATATTTTGTTCTATTGTGACAAGAACTAGTGAAATCAATAATATATGTTAATTTTATTATATATAGATAATTAATGCTTGGCATCCAAAATTCATGCTGAAAACTAGGACTCAAATGACCTTCCTTCTAGAAGAGGATGCAAATTTCAAATCAACTACACTAATGAATTTTAAGCCATTTATATTCTCTCACGGTACAATATCTGCATCATCTCCCTTTTAATTTATTAGACAACTAGAAATGTCATTATCTGAACTATGCAATCATGTTGGTCTTTAGGATGCTGTTTTATAATGTAGTTTGAAGGAGATTATATGATTATCAATAGTCTACTAAACAAGGTGACTAACAACCTCAATCTATACACCATCCCTTGCTGCAGAACTATGTTCTCATCTGTTTAGTTTTCATGTAGGAGATGGTTTTGTAATCAATGTACTAGTGTAGCTAGTAAAGCTACCCAATAAAGCATGAACTCCCTCCTTTTTTGAAAATAGAAAATTTTAGACTATTCATAAATATTAAGAACACAATGAATATTTACATTAAATTTTTTATTTATTTTTATTATATATTTTAAATAATTATCAACGAGATAGAAAAATATATCATTCAACACCCTTGCTATTTTTCCGGATCAGTAAGCCTCTCTAATATTTAATTAATGTATGTTAAAATATACTATAAAGTACTTTAAAATATATAAAATATATTTTTATGGAATAAGAAAAAAATCTTAACAAATCATAATTTTCAGAAACAGAGTATTTTACGCGGTGGGAAGTTTCAATGTACAAATTGACACCAACGCATGATCCAAATTAGCATTTTCACTAAATTTATTAACCGTACATATGTATATCGTTCGGTAATCCACATTAAATTTCTACTAAAACTTATTCCGCTAATTAACTGCACATGTGAAGTAGATGTCACAACTCACAATGGTCATTTGTGTGTAGTACACCACATAACGTTTTTTCTAGTTTTTCTAAACATAAAGGTAAGCTTATTCTTCTAAGGTTTACTTTGTTACTAAACTAAATAAAAATAGAATTAATTGGCTTCTATGCACATAAAAGATGCTTTAATTAGAATTTTACACCTGATTTAATATTAATATATTTTTTTCCAATTTTATCCTTACTCTATGCATCCCAACGCCATTTTAAGTTTGTCAGTTCATCTGACACATTACATAGAGTCTACTGTTTGTAGAATAGGTGTGTAAGACTGAATCATACAAGTGGTCTTACTTGTCTCTTATCTCTCTCTTATCCTATCTTCTAACTCTCTATCATCTTATTTCCAACCTTTTTTTCCTCTCCTCTCACGTACGAACTATATTCTTTTTTCTCAACTTCATTCTCTAATTTTTATTCCAAACTTTACCAATCTACATCTAACTCTCTTTGAAAATTTTCCCATATTTTTCATCAGTAGCTTAAAATAGGTGGGTAATATTGTTCTCTTTAAAGTTTTAATCGTTGATGATATACATTCTTTGGGTTTGGCTATTTAGTTTTATGTACATCAAATTTATATAGAAGTCCGAGATGTGTTTGGTGGTGCAGGTGAAATATGTGTTAGATCTAGAGCCGAAGCAGTTGATGAAGTCTCTTTTCAAGATTGGAAATATGCTCAAGAGCGAAGAGGGACGAGCGAGTCTGTGATTTTATTTTCGATATGAATAACATTTTTGTTAGTAGACATTTTACATGTTACCTGATATTATTCATGTTTTGATAGATCTTAAGTTTCATGTCGTCGTTTGAGATAGATGTATTGTCAGATGTTACTTCAGTTTTATATCGCCGTTTGAGATAATGTGTGGTAAGATGTTACAAATAGGTCTCATTAGTAGATATATGGTTAGTTAGATGATACATGGGTTATTAGATGTTACATTTTGCCTGATACATAATTTATCAGCTAATATATTTTTTGTTACTTGAGACATGTTTTCGTAGTAGATACTTTGTTTCTTTAACATGCTACACATAATTCTGATCTATCTTAGCAAAACATGCAGTGTGGTTTGTTAATTGATACATAGGTTGATAGTTTATTCATGTTTGTTTGGTACATTGTTTGTTAAATGATATATGATTTTTTATATGATAAATGTTTTCGCATATTGATACATTGCTCAATACCAAATAATGAATATTTACTGTTAAATAGTATAAGATTTCATCTAACTGACTATGAAGATGATAAATGTTCGAGAAGTGTATCAATGTGTATTATTGTTTTTTGGCTTACATGTTTTGATAAATTGTTGTATCAAGTATCAACTAAGAGAGAATATACTAAACAACATATCAATTAACAAACTAACTATCAAATCATGTAAAAATTAAAAAAATGTGTATCTGCTAACAAATTTTGTATCAGCTAACAATATATAGTGACCTTATTAATTGGTGGTAATATTATTTATTGGTCGTTAACGATGCATGTATCATGCTAACATATAAGTTAACATATGTAATATTTAAAAAATTTTAGTAAATATATTTGTTAGCCTAAGGGTTGTCTGTTATATTTAAACTTACATTTCTAAGACATACAATAGCATATAGGATATCTACTTGAATGTTGCCAAATCAAGTCCTTCACCAATCAAAATAGCGTGTTGTCCTGTAACATTAATAAACGCTAATTATTATTATCAATTTAGATCCTATCAATTTATTCAACGAATATATAAAAAAGAGAAATAACTAAAGAAAAAAAACGAAAAAAGAAGGAACGAAAAAAACAGAAAAGAAGAAGGAGAATGAGAATGAGAATGAGAGCAAAAAGAAAAAGAAGGGAGAGAGAATGTCAGAAAGAATAACAAGAGAGAAAGACTGTCATAATGAGTTGCATGGGAAAAAAAGTGTAAAAAAAGTATCAGAGTCAAACAGAAACCAAAATTGTAAAAAAATTATTTTCCGGTCAAGTCATGGATAAGTCGCTAATTTAGGTCTCTATTTGGGGTAAGTCACAAAATATCCCATAAAAATACCATAATCAATAAATCAGACTATTGAAGTGGAAAGAGTCTCACACAACACATGAGTCGAGTTTCGTCGTCGTCTTCGTTAGTTACTTCTGTTTGTCTTGTTGTTCTCGACAGGAGTGGTGAGGTTACGACTTGATTGATGGTTGTGAAGTCTCCAGATTGGAGGAGCGTGATGGCGCGTGGTGAGCTGTTTCTGTGTCTGAAGGTTAAAGACGGATCTTTTCTAGTTGATGAAGTTGTGTGCTCGGTGGATTCGCCGGTATGAAGAGTTTCATACTCTTTTGAAAACCTAGATCTACTCGTCTATGGCCTGACTGTGTGCTTAGTGAACTTGTGTGCTTCAGCTCGTCTTTAAGGTTTCTTCCAGCTTGTGGTTTGTGTCTAGGCTATACCTGTTTAATCTTCCTGGAGGTTAGAACTTGGTTTAGTTTTTCTCTGATTCATCATCGGTGTAGCATCAAGGTAGTGATGTGTGGTGAGCAGTTGAAGGTTATCCTCGAGAAGAAGCTGGTGGTCTCTGTTTGTCCTCGGTGGCTTCTAGAGTGTTGAACCAATATAAAGAGGTTGAGGCTTTTTGGTGTCCAGGTGAAGGTGCAGTTAAAGAAGGGGACTGTCCTGGATGTTTGCTTCGTAATGGATTGTTGTCGTGGTTTTGTTAAAGTGTTTGTGGTCATCGTGAACGGGTGGTTCAGATGTGGGTTCCTGCTCCTTATGAAGAAGTTTCTGCTCGTTATGAAGAAGTTTCTGCCTTCTGTGCTCGCTTGCTTAGTTCATAGCAAGATTCCGGCTAGTCATATGATAGTAAGTCTTTGTGTTTCCGGGGATATCCATGTGTTCCACCAGCGTTTATCTTTCTATTGTTATGAATGAAAATTTCAGAAAGAAAAAAAAAAAAGTGGAAGGAGAATAGCCAGCACATAACTACCAAACTCCAACTGGTCAACTATTGGTTGTGGATATTATTGATGATATCAATTTTATTTATTTATAAAAATTCTAAGCTATGTAACATGTATGAATTTCCCTTACAAAATACAATAATAGTGTGTGATCAGATTTGGCCTTTTGCCTGCTTTGCCGTACTTATTGATGATGGATGATATTGATGATTGCAATTTGCAAACCTGGCCGAGTCAAACAATATATCGAAAGAACCATAAGAGCATTTCCACTGGTAGTATTAGAAAAAGTTCTTAGCATTTAAAAAAATAGAAATGAAATTTTAAAAAAAAAATGAGCAAAAGTTCTTAGTTATGATTTTTTAAGAAATTATGGGATACGAAAAGGACACATTGTCATTCAAATAAATGATTAACTAGTTTAAAGAAAATAAAACATAAATAAATAATTTTAATACTAATATTTTTTTTGTTTTAGAAACCAGTGGAGGTGCTCTAACAAACTTTAAGTTAATTAATAGATTAAAAATTTCAAAAACAATAGTTTACTAAACCATAAAATGTATTATTACTTTAGTACCATAGTGGTTGTCACTTGTCATATACGAATTGTTTCGTAATAAACCTATACATGCCATTCGCAGATTTAACGAAACTATTTAATTGGTACTATTTATTTTTGGAAGACCGATCAAATTGATTCGGTCTTGAAAGCTGTGGTTGCTCAATTCAACGCTGATCAGCTCCTCACAGAGAGTCCGCATCAGCACTTGTACGTGACTCTCTTATCAAGCGTGCCAGGGACTTAAACATCGAGCCCGACGATGTAGCCATCACCCAATATGTCATACGGTATGGAGTTCTCGAGGGCAGTGGAGGCGAAGCAAATGGCTCAGCAAGAAGCGAAGAGGTCCAAGTTTGTGGTTATTAGAGCTGAAGGTGAGAGTGAAGCTGCTCAGTTGATATGCTAAAGCTGGGATGGGACTGATCGAGCTTAGGAGGATTGAGGCTTCGTGGGATGTTGCAGCTGCATTGGCTAGGTCTCCTAACGTGGCTTACTTACTTGCCCGGTGGGAAAAGCATGTTCCTTAACCTGAACGTTGGTTGTTGAGCAAGCAATTCTGTGCACCTTTGTATTGGCATGTGAAGAGAGGAGAGCTTAAGTGACAAAAGAAACAATGGAGAAGTGAATTTAGCTTAATGGCGAGGGTTTTTCTTTCCAGTAAACTATACGGAAAGAGAAGTATTAGTTGTTTTTGTTATGAACCTCAGGAAACTTCTTTATAACATTGTTCCCTCTTATTTGGAGTTGCTACCTCCACTGATATTAAAAACCTTCTTCCCAAAAGGTAGAGGTTCCAAGTTCAAGTGTCAGTAGTTGCAAAGCGAATATTAAACAATCACTCTTGTTTTTGGGCCAAAGAAATTATGAGTTTAGGCCCAAAAGTTTTTGAATAAAAAAAAATTATTTCCTATGTAATAATAAGCTCAACTATTATTTACTTAGGTAAACTAGTGGTTTAAACACGAATATTACTAATATTAGATTTTAATTTGAAATTTGGTGGAAGAAAAATTTCCACCATATTTTTGGTAATGGTGCAGGTTGATCCCGAACCAGAAAAAAAAAATTAAGATCCAAGATTAAAATCTCTCATTTAAAAAAAAAATCTATTCCTCTTGTGAAAATGATGTACTTTGTTTTTACAAATATCCTGTTTTCCCATGAACAGTCAGCAGTGGAGAAATTTGACCCATGGATTATTCTGAATGCATTAAAAATGAATTAGAGCCACGAAAACTGACTTGTCGCCCCCAAAAAATCCACGAAAATATTATTGGTGAAAATGTACTTATCAATGGAGTCAACTTTCTATGTCAATACATTGGTAGCCACGTTTGTTAATCATTCCTTCGTATAGGATGGGAGAATGACATCATCTTTTCATCATACTAATGGATTCTTCCTTATTCCGTACCATTATAGTTGCTGCAATAGGCTTCTTGGCACTTTATATATTGGATCAAGAAACCAGAGAAGACGATACTTTTTCTTCTTCTTCTTCTTCTTCGTTAAGTCTCTCATCACCTTCACTTTCTTTGTCTCGGAACCGGACACATGATGTCTTTCCAAGCTTCCATGGGGAAGATGTCCGCAAAGACTTTTTAAGTCACATTCAAAAGGGCTTTGAGAGAAAGGGTATCATACAATTCAGTGACAATGAGATGGAGAGAGGAGAATCCATATCTTTTCAACTTGTAAAGGCCATTAGAGGATCTATGATCGCGGTCGTCTTGTTCTCGAGGAACTATGCGTCTTCAAAATGGTGTCTTGATGAATTAGTGGAGATTATGAAGTGCAGGCGAGAGTTTGGTCAGATAGTGATAGCGGTTTTCTATAAGGTGGATCCATCTGATATACGCAAGCAAACCGGAGATTTTGGGAACGTTTTTCGAAAAACTTGTGCAGGGAAAACTAATGAGGAAATCAGGAGATGGAGAGTAGCTTTGGCAGAAGTAGCCGCAATTGCTGGTTATCATTCAAGCAACTGGTTAGTCCTTTTTGATATTTTTGTGTTCTTACAATAAGGGTTTATATCATGTCTAAACGACCGCTTAAAACGCTTTTTAGGACAGTGATTGGGACAATCATCCACTTCAGTCAAAATTGAAATGGTTTCTAAAAAAAGTGTGGCACAAAAATGTGATGAAAAATTAATATGTGGATAGCAAAATTCTTATGAGATTAATCTGATGATATGTGTTAATTTATGAGATTATTTTTTAGAAAAATATTTCTACTTTATATACATACAGTTTTGTAGGCTTGTTTTTTATATACTTCCAGCAAAAGTGAATATAGTCAATGTGATTTTCATTTTCTTTTGATGACCCCAGGGATAATGAAGCAGATATGGTAGAGAATATAGCCACTGATGTTTCAAAAAAGCTGACTCAGTTCAGGAGATCAATTGATTTCAATTACGACTTAGTTGGCATGGGAAGTCATTTGGAAGAGATGAGACGATTGTTATACTTAGATTCGGATGAATTGAGGATGATAGGCATTTGGGGTCTTCCTGGGGTTGGTAAGAGCACAATCACTAGATTCCTTTTTAAACAACTTTCTCAAAGATTCAATGTGAGTCTCTATATCAAGGATATCAACGCACTTTATACAAGACCAGCGTCTTCTGATGTGGAATTTATGTCTCTACTAACGTACCATAATGACAACGAAGTTTTTAACCTAAGAGTTGAAAGAGAGAAGCTGAAACGCAAGAAAGTGCTTGTGGTTATTGATAACGTCGACAGATCGGTGCAACTAGATGCATGATGAAAGAAAGTCCATGGTTTGGTCCTGGAAGTCGGGTTGTCGTCGCGGTACAAGATAGGGACGTTTTGGAGGCGCATAGGATTGGTTATGTTTATAGAGTGGCTTTGCCATCAGATTATGAAGCTATGCAAATCTTTTGTATGGCTGCTTTTGGTCAAAAGTTCCCCAAAGATGGTTATGAGGATCTTGCAAGAAGAGTATGCAATATTGCTGGTAGGCTTCCTTTGAGACTGAAAATCATGGGTTCTTATTTCAGGGGAATGTCCAAGCAGGAGTGGGTTGATAAGATTGATCCACTTTGAAAAATGAAAGCAGCTTATTCATGTCAGGGAAAAAAGTATCTGGAAGCAACATGATGTTTTATTTATTTTTATTAAAAACAAAAAAGCATATGGCTTCGCCCGGGTTCGAACCGGAGACCTTCAGTGTGTTAGACGTGATAACCAACTACACCACGAAACCATTTGATAGGTGTCCAACCATTTTCCAATTTAATACTCCCTCCGTTTCATATTAAGCGTCGTTTTAGAAAAAAAATTTCGTTACAAAATAAGTGTCGTTTTCGATTTTCAATGCAAAATTTATTAATTTTATGCAAAATTTATTTTTCTATTGGTTGAAATATGGTTAAGTGTATAGGTAATAGTGTTTTTTATAGGAAATGTACAAAATTAATTATTTTCTTAATCTGTGTGCCGAAACCTAAAACGACACTTAGAGCAGCATTAACCATAAATCCCATATGGGTTGCTTAATGAGTATTTAATTAATTAATTGAACCTTGATTGTACCTAAGCACTTGAGTTAAGATTTCGTTAAAGATGTGTCCTCCAATGGAGGGATCTTAATTAGAGGTGCTTAATTTTTTTTTTGTAAGATAAAATTAAAATAAAATATAATAAAAATAGTACATTTAAACATAAAATATTAAAAAAAACACATCAGATGATTAAAATAAACGAGCCGCGTAATTTGAAAGAAACATGCCGAACTCAGTTGTTGCCTTCATCACATCCAAATTTACTCCATAAATGTTCAACCAAATCATGTTTGAGTTATTGATGCATTTGTCTATCACGAATTCTTGTTCGAACACCCATCATATTGGCGATATTTGTAGGCATATCCGTAGAAAAATCGAGATCGACATGTGAAGTTCCGGTGTCTTCTCCTTGGTGGAACTCTGAAAGATCATACTGAGTGTATCCATTTCGTTCCTCTTCTACGATCATATTATGGAGTATGATACATGCTCTCATAATCTTGCCGATTTTGACTTTATCCCAAAAAAGCGCTGGATTTTTGACAATGGCAAAGCGAGCTTGCAAGACTCCAAAAGCACGCTCGACATCTTTTCGTGCAGCTTCTTGTTGTTGAGAAAATAATCTCGCTTTCGGCCCTTGTGGTATTGGAATAGATTGAATAAAAGTTGGCCATTTCGGATAAATACCGTCGGTGAGATAGTAAGCCATATGATACTCTCTTCCATTGACAGAGAAAGTGACTTGCGGAGCTTGACCATTTATGATGTCATCAAAAACAGGTGAGCGATCAAGAACATTAATATCATTTAAGGTACCTGGAGGTCCAAAAAATGCATGCCATATCCATAGATCATACGAAGCAACCGCCTCTAAAACGATTGTTGGTTTCCCCGAACCACATTAATATTGACCTTTCCAAGCGGTGGGACAATTCTTCCACTCTCAATGCATACAATCGATGCTTCCTATCATCCCCGGAAAGCCTCGACGCTCACCAATATCAAGCAGGCGTTGAAGATCACCAGGAGTTGGTCTTCTCAGGTATTCATCGCCGAATAAATATATTATTCCTTCCACGAAATGTTCGACACATGACCGAGTAGTAGTTTCACCGAGCCTGAGGTATTCGTCAACCGCATCAGCCGCATTACCATATGCCAAGACACGAATGGCTGCCGTACATTTTTGAAGTGTAGAGAGACCAAGCCTTCCGAGACCATCGCGTTTTTGTCGAAAGAATTCTACTTCATTGGCTAGGCGATCAACAATTTTCATGAACAACGGTTTGTTCATTCTAAATCGTCGGCGGAATAGATTATCAGGGTATGTTGGAGTTTCACTGAAATAATCATTCCAGAGACGAAGATTGCCTGCTTCACGGTTTCTTTCGATATAAGCGCGTTTTTTTCTTCTTCTCCTTTCTTGTTGATCACCATAGTCATTGACAAGATTTTTGAACGTTTCATCAAAATATTGATCAAAATATTGATCAAAACATTGGTCAAATGTTTTATCTTCTATATCCTCAAAATGATTATTAGATGACGATGCCATAACTTAGGTAAGACCGTTTTAGAATAAGAGAGATATGAGAATGACTTATTGAAAATGAGAAATAGAAGAATGAGAATAAGAAAGAATGAGATGCGATGACTTGTGAAATACAAGAAAAAAGAAGAGATGACTTGTGAAGTACAAGAAAACATAAAGAAGAAGAACGTTGAGAGAAGTAGAAGATGAAAGAAGAGATGACTTTTGAAATTGCAAGTATGGGAAGTGTGTTTATATAATGAGAACTCGTGAATACAAACCATGACAATACATAATCATCGTCGACAATACATGACACAATAGCTCCTAACCGTGACACTACATGACACAATAGACTTGAGACAACAACAGCTCAGATACACTACTTGACACTACATGACACTACTCTTCTCTCTTGTTGCTTTTCCATGACACTACAAGACAAGAACATGGAGACAAGAATCTGTGATGCTCCCACTGCTATGAATCCGTGATTCTCCCACTGCTCTCACATGACCTACAAATATTGACAGAAGACTTATTAATATGATTCTACAACACCAACACTTAAAAATGAGAGACAGAACAACACTTCAAAATGAGAGACACAACAACACTTTAACTTATTAATATGATTCAAGACTAGAAACAGAACTAAAGCGAAGACAGAAACTTACAAAACAAGAAACAACACTTGCATTTATATGATTTAAAACGTAGAGTCAGAAACTTAGAAAACAAGAAACAAGGAATAAGAAACAAGCAACAAGAACAACAACACAAGCGCACTGGACTAGACCAGACCTTAAATAACACAAACTAATTAGACAACAACTCATCGATGAGCTTCTTTTTCAGAGCTTCCTCATACTAAACTTTTTTTTTTGTGCAACCCTCATACTAAGCTAATTCTTCTTTTCCTACTAATGATTCAAGTAGCTTCATCTTTGTCAGCCTCTCTTTCGCCGCGATATCCTCCTTCCTGATGCTCCACAGACTTTGAAACTCAGTTAATCTCTTACCCTATGCCATCGTCTTCTTACCAAAGCCTTTTGAAGCCTTAACATCCGGGGGACGAATGGTGGCTTGCTCTTCTTCACCAGTGATGGTTTCAAATGCGTATGAGCTCGATGATTGTGCACTCTCATCACACTTCCTCTTTTTACTGCTTCCTGCGGTTTTAGCTGCTGACAATTCACACCATTTCTGGTCATTCCGCAACTCCTTCCATGCATGCTCAAGAGTGAACTTCTTTTTGTGGTTGTTGTAGAAGATCTCATGCGCAAGTTTGAGAACATCGTTCTCATTTTGGCCACTACTCTTCTCTCTTTTTGCAGAGTCATAAGCCCCACAGAATTTGTTCACTTGGTCATTGATCTTCTGCCACCGGTTCTTACAATGCGATGACTCTCTCGGTTCAGCACCTGCAACCTTGGGACTAGCCGCAAAGTATGCAGCAACCCTATACCAGAACCGACTCTTTGCTCGTTGCCTACAACCGGGTCTTTGCTTGTGTTAATCCAAGCGCTAATGAGAGCAACATCATCTACAGGCGTCCAAGACCTCCTTTCCTTACGCTCTCCAGTAGTCTCTGCTTCCGTTGCTTGACTGCTAAAGAGAGGGACTTGGGAGGAAGAAACTTCACCACTCTCTTGAACAAAGCCAAAGACAGTCTCTTGTTGACTATTTAGAAGGTCTACAAAGTTTGAGACCGGTATATATGAATTGGAATTCATATTTGAATGTCTCAAGAGAGAAAGAAAAGAAGTCGGTTTTGGTAGATGGGAAAGTAATGAGAAGTTGAAGTAGAAGAAAGTAGAAGAAAGTAGAAGAAAGATATGAGAAGTACAAGTAGAAGAATGATATTTTTTTATAGAAGAGAAGAAGGAAAGAAGCATTGATCACGTTTGATCAACAAGTTCAATATCCAACCATGTCGAGTAGACCCTTAACTAACACATTTATCTAACGCATTAATCACACATCAACTAACAAATTTATCTAAAACATTTATTTATTACTACAATGGCAATAAATCCATACAATCCAAACCACAAAAATAATCAGTTGAATCTATTCATTTATCTAAGACATTGAAAGCACAATAAATTCAAACCAAAAGCATTAAACAGAGTTAACTCTATTCAATTCAAACCACAGGCACAGAGGAGATCAACATCAAAAGCAGAATCAGTTCAATCCAAAAGCATAAGACCGAGTTAAATCAATTCAATTCAGACCCAAAGCACAATCAGTTCAACTCAAAAGCATAAAATTGGGTTCAATCTATTAAATTCAAACCAAAAGCACAAGCAGTTCACACACACAAACCAATTCAACATCAATCTGAGACTAAAAACGTTTTTATCATTCCCTCAATCAATGTAAACTTATATACATAAGCTATGTGTTACCTTTATTGCCATTGTAGTCGAACCTTTATGTCTCTTGACCCGAACCATCTTGATCCAAACCATCTTACACTGACCTTGATGTATCTTGATCCGTTATGACCATTGATGTCCTCTTCATCCGAACCATCTCACCACACAAAGAAAAAAGCCAAATCAAAATGGATCAGAGGTGAGCGGTTATATGAAGCAAACGAATCAAGTTGAACTAAATAGAGACAATGTAATAAGACCACAAACTAAGACATGCATCAATTCACAGATTAAGCCAGTCTAAGACCACAATCTTACACATGCATCAATTGAAAGATTAAGACATAAACATATAATTACTCTGCTTCACCTTGACGTTGGTCGAGTTCAGCCGTGGAGAGAGAGATTGAGCCACCGAGGGAGACGCTGCGATTCGTCGCCGAGGAGAGATGAAGAAAGAGAGGCGGTGTGGTGAAGGAAAGCTATAGAGACGCGTCGTCGGCGATCAAATACGACACGATCGGCGAGACCACCAAAAAATACGAGCTTTCCATAGAGACAGATGCCGACGACTCCAACCGATCGGTGAGAAAACGGGAAACACCGGCGGATTCGACGAGGAGAGGTGGAGAGACGCGGTTTCGTAGAAGAGAAGGAGAGAGAGAAGCCGATGCGTTTTGTGCGAGAGAGAGAGAGAGAGATTTAACCAATGCCCCCACACGTGTCCATTTAGCACCGCTGCTTCTACTCCCTCTTTAAGCACCGTGTTTTTTAATTAATCTCATTTTTCTTTTTTTTTAAAATCATTAATTACCTAAGCATTGGGCTTAAGCACCCTGGTTAAAGATGGTCTTATAATAAAACAGAGGGGTACTAGTTAAAACATACACACTTGTAACAAAGAATCTATTTTGAATTCAATTCAATTTCTTGAAATATAATTGTTTTATTCACTTTAGGTAACAAATATCTTCGTTATAATTGCTTTGAAGTCATTTGTTTTGACTTCAAAGCAACTGTTGTAACCGGTTTGACCTCTTCTCAGTAGCGGCCCTGATACCAAGCATAGGAAGCTCCAGCTTCCGGCCCAAAAAAATATATATGTTTTACCGGCCGTAGAATTATAATAAATTATCCGTAGCTTAGTGGTAGTCATGGTGTGTATAGTCTATAGGTGATGACTTCGAACCTCCATCCCATCAAAATCTTTTGAACGTTGATAATATCACGGTCCTCAAATTTTTTTTAGCTTATGGGCCTCACATTCAATGGGCCGGCACTGCCTCTTCTTATAGCAGACAGATCACACAGCTGAATGCAAAACAGAATGGCTTGTGTTCACAGTCACCCAAGCAACTTCCACAGTAGTGAGTCGTGACAACCTTCTATGCAGACTACGCAAGCTCTACACAATGATTAGTACAAGGATGATCTTTCAGTGGACAGGTTTCTGTTGAACAATCAAACACCATGCTTGGTTTCTCACACCAGGGGCATGTATCCAGGTCAGTATACAGGATGTAGACAATCTCTGCCTCCTGGATTTTGGAGCCGCTTTAATATACACTACAAGAAAACACATGCTTAACGACGAAAATTAACGAGGAAAAACAATCCTCGTAAATTTGCGTCGAGTTTACGACGAATTTACGTGAAAAACTAAAGTCATCGTTATTTCCTCGTAACGTAACGACAAAACTGTTTCGTCGTAAAGTGGATGTAACTTTACGAGTATTTTACGAGGAAAAACTATTTCCTCGTAAATACGACGTAAACTTTGCGTGGTATTTACGAGGGAATAGTTTACGTGTATTTAGCGAGGAAATTTTTGAATCCACCAACTTTATAGGTGTTACACGTTTTTTTTGCCCACCTAATTAATTTTCGTCGTAAATTCATAGCAAAATTACAACTACCAGATTCGAATTTTCCTATAAATATGGATGTTTAAACATCATTTTAAACACACCAACAACAAAAAATGTGAAAGAAAAAAAAATGGTTGGCTCCGGGAATATTTACGAGTTGCGGAAGTGGATGTATATGCATAGAGATGCTAACGGGAGAGTGACGAAAGAATACCTTGCGGGTCTGGAGACATTTATGCATCAAGCAGATTCAACACCGCTCGCCCAAGAAAGTGGTAAGATGTTCTGTCCTTGTCGGAAATGCAACAATTCGAAACTGGCAAACCGTGAAAATGTTTGGAAGCATTTAATAAATAGAGGTTTCACGGCAAATTACTATATCTGGTTTCAACATGGAGAAGGTTTTAATTATGATCAGAATGAAGCTAGTAGTAGTAATAGCAATTTTCAGGAAAAAGAACCGGTTGATCATCATTTGCATAATGAACATAGTTACCAGCAGGAGGAGATGGTAGATTATGATAGGGTTCATGATATGGTAGCTGATGCATTCGTAGCTCATGATGGAGATGAAGAACCTAATATAGATGCAAAAAAGTTTTACGAAATGTTAAGCGCGGCGAATCAACCACTTTACAGTGGTTGTAGAGAAGGTCTCTCTAAATTGTCGTTAGCTGCTAGAATGATGAATATTAAAACTGATCACAATCTACCTGAAAGTTGCATGAACGAATGGGCGGACTTGTTTAAAGAGTATTTTCCGGAAGACAATGTGTCTGCTGATTCTTATTATGAGATTCAGAAACTGGTTTATAGTCTTGGGTTGCCTTCGGAGATGATAGATGTTTGCATCGACAACTGCATGATCTATTGGGGAGATGATGAGAAGCTAGAAGAATGTCGATTCTGCAAGAAGCCACGATTCAAGCCGCAAGGACGGGGACGTAATAGGGTACCGTACCAAAGGATGTGGTACCTACCAATTACAGACAGATTGAAAAGATTGTATCAATCAGAGCAGACTGCTGGAAAGATGAGATGGCATGCCGAGCATACTCAGACGGATGGTGAGATGACTCATCCATCAGATGCAAGAGCCTGGAAACATTTCAACAAAGTACATCCAGATTTCGCTAGCAATATCCGGAATGTGTATCTCGGATTATGCACAGATGGATTTAGTCCGTTCGGAATGTCAGGGAGACAATATTCATTGTGGCCAGTCTTTCTTACTCCATACAACCTGCCACCGGAGATGTGCATGCAACGGGAGTTACTATTCTTGACCATATTAATACCTGGTCCGAACCATCCAAAAAGGTCCCTGGATGTTTTCCTACAACCACTGATAAAAGAGTTGAAGGATTTGTGGTCAACAGGGGTGAGGACGTATGACTGTTCAACGAAGACGAATTTTACGTTGCGAGCGATGCTTTTGTGGACCATAAGTGATTTCTCTGCCTATGGGATGTTGTCTGCATGGACTACACATGGGAGATTAGCTTGTCCATATTGTAATGGAACGACAGATGCGTTTCAACTGAAGAATGGTAGGAAGACAAGTTGGTTTGATTGTCACCGTCGATTTCTTCCCATTGGCCATCCTTACCGAAGAAACAAGAATTTGTTTAGGCACAAAAGGGTTGTGAGAGACACTCCTCCTCCATATCTAACTGGAGAACAAATTGAAGCGCAAATCGACTACTACGGAGCTAACGAAACAGTTCGTTGGGGTGGTAATTGGCATGTCCCTCGTAATATGCCAGATTCTTACGGTGTTCATCACAACTGGCACAAGAAGAGTATATTTTGGGAGTTGCCATATTGGAAGGATCTTCTTCTGCGCCACAACCTCGATGTGATGCATATAGAGAAGAATTTCTTTGAGAACATCATGAATACAATATTGAATGTCCCAGGGAAGACAAAAGACAACATAAAATCGAGGTTGGACTTGCCGGATATTTGCTCAAGAAGCGAGTTACATATTAAAAGCAATGGAAAAGTTCCCGTTCCGATATTCAGATTATCTTCAGAAAAAAAGTCGGTGTTGTTCAACTGGGTGGCATCAGAAGTGAAGTTCCCCGATGGGTATGTTTCGAATCTCTCTAGATGTGTTGAAAAGGGTCAAAATTTCTCCGGGATGAAGAGTCATGATTGTCATGTATTTATGCAACGACTACTGCCCTTTGCATTTGCGGAGCTACTTCCAACAAACGTACATGAAGCACTTGCAGGTACGTAGTGTATTATATCACAATAATTTACAAAATAATATATGACTAACAATGTGTTTAATTTTTTTTGAATATAAAAGGCATTGGAGCATTTTTCAGGGATCTGAGCACACGCACTCTTAAAGAAGAAGTTGTGGAACAGCTTCAGGAGAACATTCCCATCTTATTGTGCAACTTGGAGAAGATATTTCCTCCCGGATTTTTTGACGTCATGGAGCATCTAGCTGTCCACCTCCCAAATGAGGCATTGCTTCGTGGACCTGTACATTACGGATGGATGTATCAGTATGAGCGAGCCATGAAATATTTGAAGGGAAAAGCAAAGAACCTCGCCAAAGTTGAAGGTTCTATAATTGCTGGAAGTTTGACGGAAGAAGTTTCTCACTTCACATCGTACTACTTTGCGTCAAAAGTACGTACACGGAGAAGAGCTCCAAGAAGATATGATGATGGTGGTGTTGCGCCAACATATGCAGTTGCTGGTGTTTCAGACATCTTTAGCCAGATTGGGCGACTCGGTGGGAAGTGTACAGAGGTTTGGTGGTCGAGTGAAGAAGACGCTCATAGTGCACACACCTATATTCTACTCAATTGCGAAGATCCATTGATGCGTTATTTTGAAAGGTAACATATATTGACACTTCGAAACACATATAACTATAATTAATTGTATAATTGCGAGAGATTCATTCCTATAAAATGTGATTTTACAGCCTATTTGTTTCTCAAGTCGAAGAAACATTTCCTGGTATATCCACAAGTGACGTAGACAAAAGGAAAGATCAACACTTCATTAAGTGGTTGCGGAATCAGGTATTAACTAAAACTTTTTTTTCATACATTATATGTATTTCATTAACATTCTCTTTATTTTTGCAGGTTGATTATGACGACGACGATGTAGATTATCCTAAGTGGTTACACGAAGTAATTCAATCTCCACTTGTAAAGGTCACCACATCACAGATGTATTTCACACGAGGCTATACTTTTCATACATATGACTATGGTAGACAGCGGGCGACCAGTAACTATGGAATATCTGTGAAAGGGGAAACAGATTTCTACGGGATCTTGACGGAGATTATTGAAGTCGAATTTCCAGGGATACTGAAGCTGAAATGCGTCCTCTTCAAATGTGAATGGTTCGACCCCGTCGTCAACAGAGGTGTTCGGTCTAACAAATTCGGTGTAGTTGATGTCAACGGTGGACGAAGGTACAACAAATTCGAGCCTTTCATCTTAGCTTCACAAGCAGACCAAGTTAGCTTCCTTCCATACCCTCGGATGAGAGATTCAGGTATAAATTGGTTAGCAGTGATCAAAGTTACACCTCGAGGACGAATCATCAGTGGAGAAGAACCACCATTGCAAGAAGAACAGATAAATGAAGTCGAGGAACCTGAACAAGAAATTGATGACATCCTTCTCATTGATCCGCATAATCACGAGTACGAAGATCTTACCGATGATGCCACAGACGAAGCTGTTGAAGACGAGTTTAATGAAAATGATGATGTTTCTAGTGATGACGAGAATGTCGATGTATCCGATTGATGTATTTGTTTTATGAATAAGATGAGGGAGTTTGTTTTATGAATAAGATAATGTGGGGTTGTTTTATGAATAAGGTAATGCTGGGAGTTTGTTTTATGAATAAGCAAATGTGGGATATTGTGGTTTGGAATGGAAATAAAGATGGAGTTTGGAATATATGAAGTAGAAAATAAGGAATATGGGGTTTCGGGTTTTTGGTTTCGGGTTTCGGGTTTTGGGTTTTGGGTTAGAATCGCCCAGGCTTGCTCTAACTCCCGTAACACGGTCGATGAGCATGGGAACGGGCCGATGCTTCACACTACGGGCCAAAAACCCCACGCCGGTGTCCGTTTGGAAATGGTAATTAAATATTTTATTAAATAATTTTTTTAATAATTATATTAATTTATTCTAACTTTCTTAACTGTTTTTAGGCCAAAGAGACGGGACATCTCCCGTCTCTTATGGAACTTTACGAGAGGACCCACAAGAACAAGGCGGGCGTATTTGTAGATGGCAAGTCCGAGCAAATCTACAACGACGTAGTTGCTCGGGTTGAAGACCGCCAGACTCAGCTGACCCAGCAGTCTACCGACGGATTACCCGTCACCTTATCCACACTTGAAGTGGATAAGATTTACGAGGAGGTAAATTTTCAAAAAAATTAATTTTTAATTATTCATTTAATTTAACTTTAAATATTTACTTACAATATTTATTTTTTGTTTTTAAGGTTGTCCCTAAAAAAAAGGGACGGACGTTGGGTATTGGTTCCGTCAACGATGTTCCGAGAGCGACATCGTCTTATGGTCAGCGACGGGATGATGAAGTCACGGAGCTGCGTAGAGAGTCCGCTCAGCTGCGTAACGAGTTGACCGCGACAAAATCTCGTATGGGTGGAGTCGAGGGCTTCTTGGACGTTATTGCGGCCACAAATCCGGAATGGGAGTCCATGTTGAGGAACATGCGACAACAACATCTCATTCATGGCGAGTCATCCGACGACGTACATAACGAGGCGAATGTTACGAGGAGGAGTGATGAATTCTACCGGGCGATGAACGACCCTTAGTTTTTTTTTTGTTGTTGTATTATATAAATTCAAAACTTATTTATTTATAAAATATTTTCATATGAATTTATTTTTATTTTGAATTTTAATTTATTATTAAATTAAATAATTTTAATTATTTTTTAATTATATTTTAAAATTCTGTAAAATAATAAAAACGAAGTAAATTCGTAGCTAAAGTACGACTTCTTTACGTGGAAATCTTACGAGGAAATGACGAGAAACAGTTTACGAGTATTTTACGAGGAATTATTTACGAGGAAATAACGAGGAAATGTTTACGACCATTTTACGAGGAAATCATTTCGTGGTTGTTACGTGTATTTTGCGAGGAAAATCTTTCAAGGTATTTACATGTAGATTACGAGGAACTGTTTTCGAGTTATTTACGAGGAATTGTAGCGACGTCCTTACGAGGAATTGTAGCGACGTCTTTACGACGAATCGTTCTACTTCGTCTTTACGACGAAATATATTCCTCGCTAAGTTACGACGAATTAGCGAGGAAATATGTGTTACGACGGACGTGTAACGAGCAAACGCGTTTCCTCGCTAATTCGTCGTAAAGCCTCTTTTACGACGAAATAACGAGGAAAACCGCCCTCGTTAAGATTATGTTTTCTTGTAGTGATATGCTCCAAGTAATAAGCTGAGCTCTTTGAATTTATGATAAAAATCATTTTATTTGTAAATCATCATATTGTTGAAAATGAAGGTAATAATTATCACACAAACCACTAGAACATCGGTCATATCTCTATCGATGAGCCCACACCACAGCCTATCTAATTTAAGTTTTCCTACAACCTGAAATTTAAAGAGGTAGCGACCATACAAAAAAAGTTAAAACCTCAAAAAAGGCAAAAAGCTAACATTTTTAATAATGTCACAGTGTCACTCTTCCCACCCAAGCTTATTTGCTTTTTATTTATTTGTGTCTACTAACCATCTTTGTCTCTATTACGCTCATCTTTCCACCTCAACCAAAGCTCCACGTTCAAGCAATCCTCCACACTCCACAAACCCTAACTCGATTCGATCTCCACCTCCATGGATCCGTAATCTCAGTAAACTCACAAGAAGAGCCTTCCAAATCCGACTTTAACCGGAACCGGAACCGGAACCGGAAAATGCCGAGCGTTGGAGTGAAACTCTACAGTGTATTCTTCAAGTTCCTTTTAAAACACCGTTTACAAAACCGGATCCAATCCGAAGATTCCTCCTCCTCGTCGGATCCGTTCGGTGTCACGACCCGACCCGAAGAATCAGTCTCCCCTCCGAATCCCTTATTCACCGACGGCGTCGCCACCAAAGACATCCACATCGATCCCTTAACCTCCCTCTCCGTGCGCATCTTCCTCCCCGAATCCGCCCTCTCCCCCGCCTCCGGTAGCCACTCCGGCAAGTCTCGAAGCTTCAACAGCCTCGCCGGATCGGATCTTCTCCTCAGAAGAAACAGCCACGGCTCGTCTAACTCGTTATCGTCTCACAAGTCGGAAGCTAGAAGAAGCAGTTACGTCTACACCACCTCCTCCGCCTCCTCATCCTCCGGCGAGGAGGTGTACAGAGGGTACGCACCGTCGTCGTCCGGGAAATGCAGGAAGCTTCCGGTGATGTTGCAGTTTCACGGCGGCGGGTGGGTGAGTGGGAGCAACGACTCGGTGGCTAATGATTTCTTCTGTAGGAGGATGGCGAAGCACTGTGATGTTATTGTTTTGGCCGTTGGGTACAGGCTCGCGCCTGAGAATAGGTACCCCGCGGCGTGTGAGGACGGGTTCAAGGTGTTGCAGTGGTTGGGGAAGCAGGCGAATCTCGCGGAGTGTAATAAGTCGATGGGTGGTTTAAGGAGAGGTGGTGGAGGAGGAGAGGTGAAGAAGTCTGATGCGAGTAAGCATGTGGTTGATGCTTTTGGTGCTTCTTTGGTGGAACCTTGGCTCGCTTCTCATGCTGATCCTTCGAGGTAAATCCAAAGTCTTTCCGTTTTGCATTGCTTAGCTCTGAGAAAGTGTTGTTTATGATTGGGTATGTGTGTGTGCTTGCCTTTGTTGGTTTCTTTAGCTAAAAATCTAATCTTTAACGTTAGTTCTTTTGCTATGCAATGTCCTTTTATGATCTTTGATATGTGATTTACTTGTGGAAGTAGCTGATTGAATATATTGTTGTTTCTTGGTCTTGGTGCTGAGTTTAGCTTTCATTATCTCAATAGTATTTATAGCCTTTATAGGTCCTTACCATGTCTTGAAATTTGTCTAAAGACGCTTTCTTTGGGGATTTATGCTGCTTCTCATCTTATTCATTGGCTTTGCATTGGTCTTCGTTGGTTACTTTGGCCTGCTACATCATTATCAATATGTTAACATGATGATACTTTAAATTCCGGAAACCTCTTAGAGATGAGATAGTAAGCTTGAAGAAACATAATACTTACGGATTCAGATTCCTTAAATGCCTATTCATGTCATATGCTACTACCTCTCTCTTTTTTTTATAATAAAAAAAAGGAAGAAGAGGTAATAGCATATGGCATGAATCCCATGCTATTACCTCCTATGTTTCCAGATTTTAGTGATCGCTTTCACTTTATTCATTGACTTTTCTTTTCATAAATGTTGTCTTTGTTCTTAAGAACTTCTAAGGATAGAAGAAACTAGATCCCAGCAGAGTGTTCAGAGCAATAATTCATGTTTGTATTTGTATAAGTGTCTGTAGTCTGTAGATGATTGCTTTCATGTGATTCAGGTGAAAAACAATCTTACTGAGTTCTGTGACTTCTCAAAAAAAATTGAAACTTCAGATGTGTGCTTCTCGGTGTGAGCTGTGGTGCCAACATAGCAGACTACGTATCTCGAAAAGCCATCGAAGCTGGCCAAAATCTAGACCCAGTCAAAGTCGTGGCTCAAGTCTTAATGTACCCGTTCTTCATCGGCACCGTTCCCACGCAATCCGAGATCAAACAAGCAAACTCCTACTTCTACGACAAACCCATGTGCATTCTCGCCTGGAAGCTTTTCTTACCAGAAGAAGAGTTCAGTCTGGACCACCCGGCAGCGAACCCGCTCGTTCCGGACCGGGGCCCACCGCTCAAGTTCATGCCACCGACGCTAACCATCGTCGCAGAGCATGACTGGATGAGAGACAGAGCCATCGCTTACTCAGAAGAGCTAAGGAAAGTCAACGTAGATGCTCCTGTGCTGGAGTACAAAGACGCCGTTCACGAGTTTGCAACGCTCGACATGCTTCTCAGGACTCCACAGGCTCAGGCTTGTGCAGAAGATATTGCCATCTGGGTTAAGAAATACATCTCTCTCCGTGGCCACGAGTTCTCTTACTAGGGTTCATCCGGAAAACTCCAGGAAGCCAAAAAAAAAAAAAAAAATGGTGGACCGAAAACTAAACCGGTTTTGTTGTTTCACACAGTTTTAACTTGGAAGGCAAGCGAGGTTGTGGGGTTCTTCTTCAGTGTGAGTAGAATTAGTTTAGACAAGTGTCGATGGGGTCGAGTGAAGACTCTCAAAGCTTTTATTGTCACAGGGTATTTCCTGTATATTAAAACTATATATTATACGTTCTCTTGACCAAATGTTCCTGCTTTTTTGGTTTATCATCATACCAAGTTTTTGGAAAACCGAACCAAACCAAAAGCAGATCCACAAAAATGAGCTGTATATACCATACCATAACAATTTAGAGCTGTTTGATCTTAGTAAAAGTCCTAAACTGAATAAGGTTGGAATTTAAGGTTTTTCTTTTAAGTAGCACTCTGAAATTTCAACCAGTCATGTACATCTAAACACAAATCACACAAGAATCATATTTCATAAAGAAGTCGAAATTTAAATATTTTTTGGTGCAAACTGAAATTAAAACCATAATAGATTAAACATTTTTTTTGTTTTTGTAGAATCAAATTAATCGATAATAAAATTATGAGACACCCAACATATTAAAAAAAGTAGAAAGCTGCAACAAAAATGATGCCAGAATTAGCACTCGTATCAAATAAATTTCATAGTTCTATGTTTTACTGATTCTTATTCAAAACACACTTTAGCCCTTGGCCTCTTCAACTTTTCATCAGAACGTTCAATAGGGATGACTGACCTCTTCAACTTCCCAGGAACGTTCACCTTAGCCTCCTGCAGCATTCTCTGCCACATCTCTTTAACATGATGACGAGACTTCTTCTGAAACCAAGCTTCAATCTCAGGGTACAATACATTCGGATTCTGTTCCCATCTCTTTTTCAAACTCCCCAAACTATCAATCTTCTTCTCTTTCAACGCTTTCACCAAACTCCCAACTCTCTCTAAACCCCAACCTTCTCTTTCCAACAGCGTTTCAGGCTTTCCAGCCATCAACGCCCTAGCGCTTTTCAAACAAGGCAACACCTCTCCTCGAAGCAAAGCATATCCAAAAACCGCTGCTCGGTACATATCATCATTTACTGCCTCGCTGTGAGCCGGAAGCTCCCAAAGATGAGGGCCGAAGCTAGGAACCACCCAGCAGAAAACTCTGTCCAGCTCCCTTGAGTAATACGGTTTCGGGTCCTTGAGCGGCGTGGAGAACACGCACAGAGACTTTGCGTGTTTCACCAGCCACTCCGGCTTCACACGCGTCGCTCCGTGCATGTACGGTTTGTTGGTTCGTAGGAGCTCGCTGTAGACTAGCAACTCCGGGGCAGAGTTTATGAGAGAAGACCAGCGGTGCAAGTAAACAGGCTCTTCTTGAACCGCGCACGCTTGGTACTGTGTGGATTTAGTCTTTCTCGCTACACGGTCTGCCCATCCAGCGCATATGGCTTCTCCCAAGAGCTCTTCTTCCATCTGCAAAAGCGGAGTTTTCGACAATGCGGCGTTTCTCCATGACTCCTCCACGTCTTGTATAGTCCCATGAGTCCATGTGTAAAGGTTTTCAGTTTCGGAGGACCTGAATACAAGTCGCAGAAGATCAGCTTTGAGCTTAGACATCTCGTTCATCGTCTTCATATTCAAGCCGTTGGTCTCGCAGAAGAGGTCCGGGCCATCCTCCGCGACCTCATAGGAATGCAACACGTAAGCTACGGTCAAAGCGTCGCTGCTCGGGTTGGAGAATCTGTCGCGAGCAGCTTTGATTTTATCTTTTCGATCCTTTTTCCGTTGTTTATCATCTTCACGATCCTCGTTTTGTTTCTCTTCTCCAAACTGCATTATCAAAGGGTTCTCTAAACTCAACGCAGCTGCTGCTGCAACCGCGTACGCAAGGACGAGATTCGCCCGGGAGTAGTTACGCGCCTCTTTCAGCATCTGGATGACTGTGAGAAGCATTCTCGAGTGACGTGGACTCATGGGATAGTTAGACATAGCATTCCCTAGCGGTGTTAGCCTCCCGTCGCTGTCGAGAGCCTCTAAAGCCTTTAAGCATCTTTCTGACTGTTTAATAGATGATGGCTCAGGCGGTGTCGGAAACGGGAAGTTCTCAACCTGTAGAAAAAAAGTAGAAAGATTCGTCAGGACAGGAACGTTCACTGAGAGTGGTGGCAAGTTGGCAACAGACGCCTTTACCTTTGGAATGTTCATAGATTTCAACTGAAGAACGACTCCATCGATAGGAACTCTGGTGATTTCAGGAGGGGATGATTCCTCAAACGTGTTGCTGAAAACCGTAGATGAATAGAGACGGTAACAGTGGCCAGGTCCAGTACGTCCGGCTCTTCCAGCTCGTTGACTAGCCGAAGCTTGACTGATCCAATCAACCTCATATGCATCCATACCAGTCTTGATATCGTAGCTCTTGGCCTTGGCACGGCCAGTATCAACCACATACTTTATCCCCGGAATGGTCAGAGAAGTCTCCGCTACGTTAGTTGCCACAACCACAAGTCTTTCTCCTTCCTCAACTTCCGCAAACACTCGGAGCTGTGCATCAGGAGAGAGCATTGCATATAGTGGAAGAACACGTAGCTTCCCTGGAGTAAATGGTTTCTTCTCCTCCTCGGCTTCAGTGGACGTTGTTGTTGTCTCAGTAGATTCAGATCCTTTTTTGTCTGCCAAAGCTTTAAACGCTGCACGAAGAGCATCAACCTTCTTCCCATCTTCTACAAGTGAACTCGCAAGGCCGCCGTCATCATCAATTGTTTCCCAGTCGCTTTCTTCATCAGACTCATACATGTTTTCTTCATCAAAATCATCGTATTCACCATTACCAGTTTCATAAGGATCTTCTCCAAACGAGTTAAACCTGTAACCTTGAGTGTTGGAGGCATCATCAAATGCTTCAGAAATCTCCTTCATGTCAACACCACCAAACGAACCATCACCATCATCATCATCCAGTTTCTTCTCCTTCTCAGAAGCATCTCTTCTAGCAGCTTGAGCAACAAGCTCCTTTGAAGACTTACGCAACTTCTCGCATAGATTCTCAACTTCTCTCTGTCCCGTCACAAACACAAGTATCCCTCCTTGCGGTAACTTTTTGTGAATCGACATCACTTTCTTATAAGCTTCACCCATATAATTAAACTCGTCGGTCCTCTTGGAGAAATGTATAGTCACCGGGTACTGTCGAGTGGGAACCTCTATTACCGGAGGTGGCTTAGGGAACAACCTTTGCCCCGATACGAAATCTTCTACTCGCAAAGTTGCACTCATCAATATAAGTTTAAGCGGCCAGATAACGTCTTTTGATGCTATTGTGCCTCCAGCTTGTAGATGCTTCTGTTGATCCCTGTAGAGTTCCTGTCGCATTTTGATGGATCGAGTGAGCATCCCAATTAGAATGTCTGTGTTCAAGCTTCTTTCATGAGCTTCATCGAGAATTATCACCGAGTAACGCATCAGTAAGAGATCTTCCTGCAACAGAAGAAATTTAAACAAATAAAATTAGTATCTTATAACATTTGAGAATGGGAGAAAGAAAAAGAATCTAAAATAATGATTTACCTTAATTTCACGGACTAGAATCCCATCGGTCATAAACTTGATAGCTGAGTTCTCGCCAATCTTTTTGTCGTACCTAACTTGAAACCCTACTTCTTGGCCGAGACGAACACCAAGCTCATGAGCCACCCTCTTGGCAGTGGCGAGGACAGCCACACGGCGTGGCTGTGTAATACCGATAACCCCGCTCCGAGAACTGACTTGCTTTGAACCATAACCAGCTTCATAAAGGAACTGAAAGGTTCAGAAACAGGATTAGATTAGCACTAGACCAAAGAACCCTCAGAACGTGAGCAAAACCAACTGACCTGAGGAACTTGAGTGGTTTTACCACAACCGGTCTTTCCAGAAATAATAACGGTGGGGTGATAATTAATAGCCTCCATGATCTCCTGCTCCATCATTATTATAGGAAGCTCCTTCCTCGTCTCTTCAACTTCAGCTGGTCTTGAAACATGAACTACAAACGCAGGTCCTTTTGGAGTTACATCTTCACTCTCATCCTGTTTTTGGTTATCAAAAACCCATTAAAAACCAAACACACACATCATAGCCGATTTTTCAAAATTTGACTTACCATTCTTTGTAAGCCTTCTTCATAATCATCATCACGACGAGTTGTCTGTAGATTCTTAAACATAGTTTCATCTTCTTCACGGATCTTAGTTTCATCTTCTTCACGGACCTCTTCAGCAGAGATGATCACTTTGGAATCGAGTTCATTGTCATGGATACGTTGGTCAGAATCAGTTTGAAGAGCCACAGGTGTGGTAGGCTCATCGTCCATAAAAGAATCAGAGTCGTCATTTTCCTTGACAGGTTCATCAGACAAAACACCAGCTTTAGATAGTTGCATTGGTCTCCTACGTTTCTCCAGCTTCGTATCAGACTGAAACACACACAAAAAAGGGAGAATCAGAACAGAACAGAACACCATTGACTAAACTATTTTAACAAAGACAGAAACTTGCTTACTCTTCCTATAGCTTTTGAAGATTGTAAAAGCAAAGACACATCCTCAGATATTTTATACTTGCTGCAGAGAAACTCAATACCAAACTCATGTAAGACAAAAGATGAATGAATGAATTTTGGGAACTGAAGAAAAGTGTGTAAAGTAAAGCATACTCTAACAACTCGGCAGTTTTGGCAGAGAGGAGCTCTTTCTCCTTCTCTTCCTCAATTTTCTTCAGCTTACGTTTCTGAGATTTGCTCAAAGTCGTCTTCTTTAAGTTGAGCTTATCACCCATCTGTTAATTACAGGTTTTAGTCACTACTTGCAAAAATCTTATTACTTTCGATTAGGGTTTTAGCTTAAACCTTGTTGGGTCCTGTGTTCTTCTTCTTCCTTGGAGGCATTATATCTAAATTGGAATCTTCTCCCTTCATGATTGCCACCGAGAAACTGAAAGACGAAGAAGGTAACTCTTCTAGGATCCATTTAAAGACAACATTACTGCAAAAGGGAGAGAGAAGTCGGCCGGTACCTTGTAATTGCTGTGCCGCCGGAGTCCGGTCTAACTCGCCGGAAACGGTGGCGTTAGGTTTTGGGATGAGAAATTAAAGAAGAAAGCTGCGCTCTGAATATTTACGAATCAATTTAACCTTTTTTGTTTCGGCCCAAAACGGGCCGGCCCAATAAGGTGATAACCCAATTTAACAATTCCTTAACAAACAGTAAGAGAAATTAAGCTTTGGTTTTCTTTTTCAGTCTCTCCATCAAAATGAAATAAAAAGCTATCAAGTTTGGTTAATGGGCAAATCTCCAAAATAGCATCTTTCTAAGTTTATATCACAAAAATAGCATTCAAAAACTAAAATGACCAAAATAGCACATTTCTAAGTTTATCCTTTGAAAATTTTAATTTTTTTATTTTTCAAAATTTGAAATTTTATCCCCAAAACTTCATTTCTCAACTCTAAACTCCAAACCCTAAACTCTAAACCCTAAACCCTAAACTCTAAACCCTAAACCGTAAACCGTAAACCGTAAACCGTAAACCCCTAAACCCTAAACTCTAAACCCTAAATCCTAAAACTCTAAACCCTAAACCCTAAACCCTAAAATATAAACCCTAAATCCTAAACCCTAAACCCTAAACCCTAAATCCTAAACCCCACCCTTTAACTCTAAACCCTAAGTTTGTGACTTTTGATAAAACATTAAGTGCTATTTTTGTGACTTTTGACCTTAAGTGCTAGTTTGGGAACAAAAACTTGATTTAGTGCTATTTTTGTCTTTTTCTCTTGGTTAATTTTTCAATTTCACAAATCACAACCATATCTACTTTTTATTTTATTTTATGGACTTAAAGAGAAAAATTTCCAAAAACTCTCTTGGCTGCTTTTAAAAATTCTTTATAACACATGTATTTTTCTTCTCTTTTGTTGTTAACTCCTAGTTAAAATTGTAATTTATTTAAGTATAAATCTCATAAATAAGTTTTCAGTTTCGTAACAAAAATATATTAAAATATTTATAAAATAGAATTCTTTAATTAATTAAATTATTTTAAATTTTAAATTTTAACTTTATTCCACGCTCTTAATACTAAACTCTAACTTCTTTTTTTACTAAACCCAAATACAAATAATAATAGAAAATATCTTTTAAATTTTTAAGTAATTTTATTTAAATAATATTTCTTTTTATGTCCTATTTTTGAATAAAAACTCGATTTAGTGCTATCTGAAATTTTTTTTTTTTCTTTATAAAGGAAATTCAAATTCTGATTTATTTATTCTGGGTTTTTTAATATACATATGATCAGTATGTATCACAGGTGCTAAAGTTAGGTCCATAATCCAAATACGGCCCACTAATTAAGGTTCAACCCGACTCGTAATCAATTATCCGAAAACAAACCCGGTTAGCGCAGAGATCTCGGTTTTATTCGGCCCCTCGATTCGAAGAAAAGAAGCTGACCTCCGTGGCACCGTGCTTCGATCCCATCTTAACCGGCGGTTCAATTTTTCACCGGACTTCTCGCGGTTTCTGTCGCCATCTTCTCCACCCGGTTAGTTCAGTTCTCGCACTCATCGATGACTCTTAATCACGCCCTTTATTTGAGCAAAAATCTTTTTATCTGATATTACTGAATTAAGCTCATGGGTTCACATTAATGGCGAGATCCAATTATAAAAAATGTTTCCTTTTTTTTTGCGCCTTTGTATCGTCTCATGTGCTATTTATTACTCTTCTGCTACATTGCTGTTACTATTTTAAGCTAGTTTCATTTTACTAACATGTTTACTGCACATTGACACTGTATCGATTAGAGATCTAAGCTTAGTAACTGGTCCCAGCTTCGCTGTTTATGGGTTCTTCACTTGTCTGAATCAAGACCATACTTGTTTTAGTAACTACATGTTACTGCACATTGAAACTGTATCGACTTGGGATCTAAGCTTAGTAATAATGTCTGTTTATACTTGTCTGAACCAAGACCATACTCGTTTTAGTAACCACGTTCTGTTTGGTTTCTCTGTTTATATTTAGAAGGGGTTTGGCATGCTTTTGAGATCTAAGCTAGTAACTGGCCCCAACTTTGCCGTTTATGGGTTCTTCACTTGTCTGAATCAAGACCATACTCGTTTTAGTAACTACATGTTCTGTCTAGCTTCATTTGACTAACATGTTACTAAACTCTACCGATTTGAGATTTAAGTTTTAGTAATAATGTCTGTTTAGTGGAAACTTTTTGGTGCAGTCACACTGTTTATGCGTTTTCACTTGTCTGAATCAAAACCATACTCGTTTTAGTACCTACGTTCTGTTTGGTTTCTCAGTTTTTATTTTCAATTTTTTTTTTATCATTTTTTATTGTTCATTTTTTCAAAAATTTGGATATGGCAGTGTGGTTTTTAGAAGGGTTTTGGCATGCTTTTAAGAAGATATATCTAAAAGGTTGCGATGCGAGGCGTTAGACCGCGGCTGAGGATAGTTGGCGTTGTGATTTTAGCTGCGTGGATTGGGCTAGCGGCTTTGTTTGGTCTGTTAAAACCTATAAAGAATGGTTGTACTATGACGTACATGTATCCCACTTACATTCCTATCTCTGTGACGGACGGTGCAACTCCTCCTGGGAGATATGGACTTTACCTTTACCATGAAGGATGGAGGAAGATTGATTCTAAGGAACACCTCGATAGACTTAGCGGTGTTCCAGTTCTTTTCATCCCAGGCAATGCCGGTAGCTATAAGCAGGCAAGGGTCATTGTTTCCTTTCTTGAGCTTTTTAGTACCAGAAACAGCCTATTTGTAGTAATATTATAGAATTTAGATGGTGCAACTACAAAAGCATTAGGTAGAGAAAAAAAAATGTGAATCCAAAGCAAAGTCGGTCCTGAGATTTTGGGGGTTGTAAACAATTTAATAAGAGTTTATATAAAAAAAATATACAAAAACTGGGGCATATATAAACTTTTTCTAAAATTTCGAAGGCCAGAATGTGAAATGTCTTACTTCTTTCGGGCGCTTATCTCCAGGTTTCATATACTAGTCTCCTTATAGGCCTTGTTTCTTATGTTGTTCGTACAGGTCAGGTCTGTGGCAGCAGAATCTGATAGAGCATACCAGGGAGGTCCATTTGAGCGCACATTCTACCAGGAAGCTTCTCTATTCCGTGGGGAAGGAGCAGATACAGAGTCTGTAGAATATGATATGCCTAGTCAGTACAGTAACAAGCTAGACTGGTTTGCTGTGGATCTTGAAGGTGAACATTCTGCAATGGATGGTCGCATACTTGAGGAGCACACCGAATATGTTGTATATGCCATTCATAGGGTAGGGACTTTTGATAGTTTTGCTTCATTCTCTTGATGACATTCTCAAGTAAAAACACAAAACCTCAATTAAAATCACAAGTTTTATCAAGCTTAAGTGCTCTAAGA